>NC_055688.1:21883601-24283601 GCF_017639745.1 Melanotaenia boesemani | reverse complement strand
GCTGCACTCTAAAACCAACAGATATGCATTAGCAAAGTAAAATGTTAATAGAAATTTTGACATACAAACTAAAACCCCACTTTTAAAAAATGTCCAGTGGTCAGAAAAATCGGATTTTGAAATCCTTTATGATAATCAAGGACATCGAGTCATTTGAGCTAGAGAGGGGAAGGACCAACTGGCTTGTTATTAGCGCTTAGTTTAAAATCCTTCATCTCTGATGATGGTATGGGGGTGCACTAGTGTCTATGGATCTGGTAACCAGCACATCTGATAAAAGGTACCATCACTGGTGAAAGGTACATACAAGTTTTTGAGCAATATATGCACCTATCCAGAGGGCATCTTTTTCAAAGAAGGCCCTGCACATTTCAGCAAGCCAATGCTGAACTGTATCTACGTCTATTACAACACCATGTCTTTGTAGTAGAAAAGTCCAGTTGCAAGACTGGCCATTCCAGAACATTCACCTTGAAAACATTTGGTGAATCATAAAATGCAAAATAGGACAAATAAAAAAAACCTGTTGAAAAGCTAGAATCCTTAATTGGACAATAATGGGAGAACAATTCTCTCCAAAGGTCCAAGAACTGGTCTCCTCACTTCCAAGAATTAGTAGTCAATAACAACGGCTCAGCAATGCATGACCACTGATTAATATGTTTTCTAACAATGTCACAATACAGGCTTTTATTCACGTCAGTATTCCCACTCTTTTGGATTTGGGGTTATATTTACCTGTGCAGGAGTGGTAATAGAGGAAGTCTGGTTGTCTGGCTCAAGAGTAATGGAGGCAGCTTCCCCAACTGCTCTTTCAGGTGGTTTAATGAGAACTGAGGTATTTAAAGAAAATAACAATTTTAATAGTCATGAAAACAGTTAATATGAATTAGATTAGCAGCAGTTGTGTACAGAATAAACCATAGGTAATGCTACTCAGAACTGTGAAATAAATGCACCCGAATACCTCTTGAAAAGATAGGTTATAATTATAATTTATAGGTTATAATTTATAAGTACTTCAGCCTCAGCTAAGCTGAAGTCAGATGTAGAAGCATTTAAAGCTCAAACTGGAGTTTAAATGTGCTGAAATTGATATGGTAAATAAATAATTGTAAAAAGGCAAAAAAAGACAGTTGAAACAGAGTTGAAAGGTAAAAGGAGTGAGAGTGAAATTAGACTGTTTTTTCTCATGCTGACTAGTAAAAAATGGATCAGCAGAATCATGTCTGCCAAAATTAGCCTGTGTGCACCACCCAAACTCTGAGCTCCTGAGGGAAAACCACGAGACCTTTTTTTTTTCTAAACTATAAGTGCCACGAGGGTCGGAGGAACACAGTGATATAATTTATTTTATCCTTGTGTCAGCCGAATTTATTTGAGAGTCAGTTAAAGACACATGAAAATTTGGTTCTGATCATACAATTCTGGGATTTGAAAGTCTGTGTCTGAAAATGAAAGTCTATGGGAGCAAGAGTAGACTTTGTCTCGCTTGGAGGTTTGTATCTCAAAATCTGGAAGTAACTGTTTGGTAGTAACATTTACTGAACACCAGGGGATTTTACTATATTTGGATGTATAATTTATAGCTGAACAACAAAAGCTGAAGGAGAAAATTTGTTTGGAAATGTTAGAAGGGCTTAATGATTGGTGATGATGCACGCACTCCAGAAGGGCGCAATGGGAGATGTTTGCCATTTTGCATACGTCAAAAAGAGCAAAAAGAAGCTTTTTGCATTCTGTTCTGTACCTGATCAGTGTGTGCTGAACTCATCCTGCCTCCTAATCGGGCACCTGTCTCTCGACTTCCTCTTCAAGTGCACAGATGGGCAGTTATCTTTGGTGTCATCAGATGGACAACCAGAGAGAAAGTGAGCACTGCATACCCGGTGCCAGGGCATCACCTTTCATTTTGCTCAGCCAATCACATGAATCCAGACTGCTCACTGGCTTTTTCTCACGGGTAGCCGATGAAAAATTTGATTGTGTGCCTTCTCACGTCTGTGGTTTGAACAGTTAAATACACAACTGTCCGGCATTGCTCTAAATTCCTTTATAAAGAGGGTTACACACAACCCAGTTCACTTCACAGCTGCACTTTCTGCACTAAGTAAAAACAGTTTAATGCATGCACAATTGCCATATGCAGATATTAACAAAAGGGTTAATAGAAAATCTTGAAAGATAAAAAATTTCACTTTTTTTTTTCATTAAAAAATGGTAAGATATATAGGCTATGGCTATATATATATATATATATATATATATATATATATATATATATATGTATATATATATATATATATTTAGTTTAAATGGTGTTTACATGAAAGTATGCTGAAGTAGTTAGTAGTTAATTTGAATTGGACAAAAAATTATGCATTAAAACATTAAAAGCTTAATATTTATATTTTAGAAGTTTTACAAGATATCAAAAAGTACAACAGAAGCAGGAATGTCCTGAACGAGCTGAACGTGTTGATACTTAAACGGCTGAAATAGCCCAAAGTATACTTTAAGTGCCTAAAAGCGTATGGAAAAAGTTAGGTTATAGAATAATAAAAGAGAGAAACTGGAATGCAGAATGCATTCACACAGATACTGCAGATGCTGTATGATAAAAAAAAAAAAGTTCATATCTAAATTTGCATTAAATTAAATGTTGAATGAAATTATCGGTCACCTGTGGGGACATGTATAACTTCGCATGGATTTTGATTTTCGCGGCTTTAATTTATTGTCGAATAACCAAATATCTAATCACGTGACCATCAGCCGTTATCTACAACAAAAACTAAGCTGCATATTTGTGCTGCTGTTAATATTCTTACTTTATATTGTTAAATATTATGAAAGTGTTGTGTTATTGCTGCTGGAGCGGAGCGTTACTTAGTTTTTAGTACAAGTATTTTTAAGTGAAAGTATCGTTACCTTGTGGTTTAGCTCGTGGTTTGGGAAGGTTGCCTCTGAAGGAAGATAAGCGGCTGGCAGGTCGGTTCGTCCTGGTTTGAAGCCTGAGGGAGAAGAGTTCACTCCTCATCACCTTCACCCTCATCCTCAGTGTTTCATTTTCTTTCAGGCTCTGGGTTAAATGTAGCCGGAGAGTGTCCGTGCTCTCCGAGAACAGCTGAATGATTTCCGCTACCGCCGCCTTTACTAACACGTTCATCACCGACATAAGTTGCGACTCCATATTCAGGCTACCGACCGGCATGTTTGTGGACATGGTTCACTTTGATTTAAAAGAAAATGGTCTTTGTAAAGTAACGCGACGCGGTCTGCGTGTTAGCTTACAAAAGACAACAAGACGGTAGCATGACGCTGACTACCGTAATTCAGAGAAAACAAGAGCAGCAGCTTTGGTTTCCCACATCACAGCATATGGTATCGGTGTCAAGAATGCTTTGTGGTCAAGTTATTTATTACAGCCAAAGGAAAATCATTTTAATTCTATGACTATATTAAATATGCTTCAAGCTCAGCAAAAGGCACCAGAGAATATTTGTTGCAAGCAGGTTCACAAAATTATTTTGTGCTGAAACAAGCTGTTAAACTTATAAGACCCATTTTCAAAAGTGTGTGCACATTTTTCTATAATAGCTTATACAGTAGTTTTAAAGAAATGAATTAATACACCAGTTTCTCATCAATGATAATTTATTGGTGTATTGAGAAGAAAAAAATCCTGCAAATAACCGCTATAAGTTTTATTCACTACAACAATCAGGTAATTATAGTCTGCGGCATTGCAAGAATATAATTGTCCCATTATTAAGTGTTCTCAAGCTTTTTTTTTATTTATTTATTTTATTTTATTATTTGTTTATTTATTTAGGTGGTTTAATCTACAAAAATACAATGTACTTCATAAGGTCATGATTCACATGTACAAAACCTCAAATGAAAACATTGTGTGGTAAAAAGAATTTTATATATTTTTTTTCATTAACTATGGTTTTCTATGGATCATCATCATCTGCATCATATGTATTTAATCACTGCTACAAAAATAATTGTATCTCATTGATATTAAGAAAAACTATTTCTTACTCAAACCACAAGATTTTTCAGTGTTTCATCAGTGTTATAGAACAAGATACATTGCAGTTTATTATAACAGCAGCTTAGTGATAAGCCATACAAACAAAAAATGTCTAAAAGAAACCCAAACTCTACATAACAGTAATTTTTCTGTTTAATGTTTTAAAGAAATGTCTTTATCTAAGTTTGTCAAAACTATTTAAGGTTAAATAAATCTCACATTAAAGTCATCATGATTTTTTTTTAAATCATAAGCCTACTTATTCATAAACATACCACAAACAAACCAGAAAACACAGCTGCTTTTAGTAGGTTTAATAAAGTAAGTTATTTTTTGTTTTGTCAAAAGATAAAAGTCCATTGCCATCTCATCATTTACACAGAAAAACAACTTCTTGTTTAGCAGTTTCAAATATTTTTTTTTAAACATTTTCCATAAACACATTAAATGGAAGAGCTGAATCATTCAGAGTAATGTGCTCAAAATACACACTACCAGTCAAACGTTTGAATTCATTTTCCTATTAGATTTAATGGGAAAGTGGCTCCAGACTTTTGAGGGGTATTATAGACAACACACAAATTCATTGAAAACAAAAGAAAAAAAAATCCATGTACCAATAACATTTAATTACCAGCATTTCAGTTGAAACGTGACCTAAGACCTCATCACTAACACTAAACTAAGACTTCCTCAGTGTCAACCATCGTTTTGTCTTTTTGTGTGCTGGCAGTTTTGTTCTCAGACTGTGACTCAACTAACACTTCCTCACCTTCCTCCATCCCACAGCACTTTGCAGCATCTTCCTCCTCTCCGGTTCCTTGTGGCTCTGCATTATTTCCTTGTTTCTCCTCTTGGCTTTCTGTTGTCTCGGTCTCAACAGCTGATACCTCTCCTACTTCATCATTTTCTTTCTCTTTTTCTTCACTGTTTTCTGATTTCTCTTTGTCCCTTCTCTTCGTCTCGATTTTGGAGAGGCTGTGACAGAGGGACTGGACATATGTGAACACACACATGGGGTCGGGGTGGTTACCCATCATGATCATATCAGACACTTCCAGCAGAGGGCAGCAGTCAGCCAAGGACCTGGTTGGAGGTGAAAGAAAGACAAGTGAACATTGGCTGTGAAACTATGTGTGTTATCAAATTATTGAAATGGCCACCCCTTTTCCCCTAAAACATGACATTTGGTGTTGCTTGGTTCAACTGTTTCTAGTTTGTAAAAGTTATTTTCACAGACATGCTTTTATCTCTTCATGCTTGTTAAGGTGTCATCCAGCACTTTTAATGTATTACTGGAATATTATTGTGTCTGTATCTTGTTTTGTTGAAGGCAACTTTCTTGTAGTGGGACAATAAAGACCTGAACTGAGGGAAGAAATTGGATAAAACAACGTGTCCATACTCTGCAGTTTCGAAGGCCAAGGAGAAGTTTTTTTCCCTTTCATTTGGATTCAGGGAGCTGTAGTCAAAAGCATCTGGAAAGAAACGATGGATCAGAGCACAGAAAGCCAGCCCATCACACCAGGACGATGAGAAGTTTTCTATGTTGATGCCCTGCAACGATCAAAGAACAGCTGACATGACACAGAGAACATTGCCCTTTGTACATCTAGGGAATCTAGAGGTAAAATATCTGGAAGTTTAAGTAGATTTAATATATTATGTGAGGGCCAAATGCCAATGCCCCCCACCTTGGCAATTCCACTTGGCTTTACCCTCCATTTTTAAAAGGGGAAGGTGCCATTCTTCCTGAAGAAATAAAGCTTTATTAGTCACCCAGCCCTTCATCTGGGGCAATGGGGCCATTCAAATGGCTATATGACCACTAAGTAGGACCATGTGTAGTCATTTGGATTGTACCAAAAACTCAGGACTGAACTCACCTCATAGTTGCGAGTCTTGTTCCGACACCACTGAAGCACCTTCTGTTTGATTGAAGCTCCTGTAGCCACAGCCGTAGATGACCTCTGAATTTTGAAGTTGCGAGTTACTGGTGTTCTAAAAATGTCACAGAGTTGGTTTGTTACATCTTTAAGCATTCATATAACAGCGTAAATTTATTTTATGTACAGGTATCATTCAGGTACTCACTCTGGTGCTCCCTGTTGGAACTTTGCGATTATGTCATTTTTAGCAGACGCTCTAATAGAGCGTGCTGACGATCGGGGTCTGGAGACAGATGAAATGGGAGGACCACTCCTTTTTTTGGGCTTCCCTTGTTTTTCTGCCTCCTTAGTTTTTCCTTTGTCTGCCATCTCATATAACTTTTTGCTTTGTTTTTTCTCCTCCACTTCTTTTGTCTCTTTTATCTTCACATCTTTTTCTTCATTCCTTGTTTTTTTCTGACATTCAGTGTCCTCCTTGTCCTTCATCTCCTCTCCATCTCCCCCAGTCTCACAACTCTGAACTTCTTGAACCAGCTCTCCTTTCTTGTCTTCTTCCGCCTCACCCTCCTTATCTTTTTCTCCCCTCATTTCAAATCCATTTACATCATCCTCACCAGGTGCTTTGTCCTTATCTTGTCCAGCCTCTTCAGTGTCGCCTTCAGCAGGCTGTGATACAGTCTCATGCTTGTTTGTATCTCCAACACTGACCTCTTTTTCTGCTGTCTGTTCTTGTTCTCTATCTGCCTCACCCCTCTCCCCCACATCTATTACCCCCTGACCTTCTGCTCTTTTTTCTGATTCTTTATTTTCCACCAGTCCTGGTTCATTTGCCTAAACAACAAGAGAAACAACAGCATATTATGAATTATTTTTGTAAATACATTACTGCATAATGTTTTTTTTAAGCATGTTCTTTTAATACGCCTTACGTTCATACAGCTGTGCATTTCTAAAACATGTTTACATTAACTTCAGTAAAACTGATAATGTGAGTATTTTTAAATATTTCAGCATTTCTTCAATATGTTAGTGTTTAAGATCTGTACCAAATGTTTCTCAGCTGTATAATTCAGTATTCAGTATTCCCAATGTTATGTTGAGGAACATATTTGGAAATTGTTCCACAGTTTTTTTCATACATTTTGTTGGAGATTGGGGACTTCATCTTTACATCTGAGAGGCTCTGCCTCTTGGAAATACACTGATCTGTTTATAATTAACGTAATTAGTTGTCAAATTCTCCTCCACGTGTTTTTAATTTATGCTATTTACTTTCCTGCCTTTTGTTGCCCTGGTTCAAACGTTTTAAAATGTGTTTCTGCCATCAAATTTTAATATGAGCTAATATTTTCCCATAAAATGATCAGACATCTCACAGTCAACATCTGATATGTTGTTTAAGAATAAAACATGGGTTTATGGGATTTGTAAATCATTGCATTCTGTTTTTATTTACATTTACACATCATCCTAAACTTCTTTCGGAATTGGGATTGTCCATGAAAATGTAAAACACAAAAGTGGATTAAATTAATCTGGCAACAATTTAATTTCAGTGACTTTGTTTGGAAAATAGCCGTGTAAAACAGGTAAGTTAAATGATTTAAAGTATGAAACTATAATTTTTCTATATGGCCCATGAAAATGTTGTATTGTAACTGCACACTAACAAGTATATGAATGTCATCCAAATCAATAGAAGCTCATTACAGAATGTAACACAATTTGCATTTTACTGCAGCTTAATTTCAAACTTGTTTTTGCTCCCTCTTTCTTCATGACCTGTTGTGGGAACAGCCAGGCCTTTCAGCAGTGAGTCATCATCAGGAATAGGAAACTCTCCTGAGTGTGTGAACCCCATGTGCATCATTTTGCATGACTTGTCAATGTGAGAGTGTGTGTCAGTCTTTAGCCAAGAATAAAAACAGGTGTAGCCAAGCTAAGGCAGCTAAAATCTTCTCTTGCATCCAAGCAGAACACCTCCTATGGTCACAAATACTTCAGGTGCCTGTTCTTGGTATGGAGCATAATGCCAGTTGTGGGTTGTACAAATATGAAAACTTTCACTCACAATTTTCACCCTGCAGTTCAGCGTGAACATGCAAATCAAAGAAGTAACAGACCTGGTCGTTGTTGTTGGTGTCTGTCTCACAGGTTGTCCCTGTCTCCTGGCTGGGTGATTTTCCATCCATACTTTCCAGATTTTCCCAATTTGTTGACTGGATCAGGAGTCAGTTTGGGCTTTCTGTTAAAGTTACACAAATATCACTTCCGTCTTCTTCAAACAAAGTTTTTCATCTATTAAAATATGAACTCTTTCTTAACGTCTCTGTCTTGTGTTGTCTCAGACTTTTCCCTCCTGTCACTCTTTCTCTCCCTCTCAGCAAGCACTCTTCTATATTTGTGATGTGTGTTGGGTTTGTGTAGATATCCACCTTCACCCCCTTTCACCCAACACCCCCACCCCCTGCTTTGTGAGGATTCCATTTGCTTCTTTATCTGACCTTTTGAACAACACAGGTTCCCAAAATAGAGACATAGTGACATAGGCCCAGACCCACTGGTCTGACAGCTGCATCTGCTGTGGAAACCATGGCTATACACACACATTTGTACACATGGGTGCATGCATGGTGTCCATTAAACACAGCTTAGCTTTCTTACGCATAAAGTGTGACCATCTGTTCCTTTATTTCATTCTGTCAGTGTTGATGTAGATGCAGCATTTTAGTGACAGGATATTCTGATTAGTTCTGTTAAATTATGAAATTAAATTTATTTAATGAAATAAAAATACTTTATTTATCCCAGAGGGAAATTGCAAAGTATCTAAGTAATAAGTAGCAGTATAAGTAGTAACTATAATACTAACTTATTAATAGCCTAGTAGTTCAATATTTGGAGGCATACACACTCCTGTCTACACACTGAATTTGAACATGCATACAAAAATAAATACAACTTGTTAATTCGATATATCAGTGTTTGTTTGGCTCTTGAGTAAAGTTACAATTTACTTTAGTTTTGCTTCTACTTCTTGTCTTTGCAATAAAATAATGCTGCCTTCATTTTTTTATGCTTGTGGCAAGCTAAACCAGCTGCTTGTCAAAAAATTATACGGCTGTGTCACACACATTAATTTGTCAGCTAAAAAAACAGAGCCGCTAAATTAAATTAAAATCCTACTCCTGCATTTACAAATCCCATAAAATTTAATCAATGTTCTTCCAAACTGAGGATTTTTTGCCATAACAAAGCCTAAAGGCCATAAAATAACTTGGTTGTGGCCCTGCACCTTTTTTCTCATTCAGTGAGTCCATATTTCCACCCGCCTGATATGAATAAGAGACGTTAAATGAGAAATAATACAAGGTCTCAATCCTGTTGAAATATCAGAATTGGTAAAGTATTAATTTACTGGCACTTTGTATTGTTTCAGCAGTTTTAAAACCCCAATCAGCCTTCTCACTTAATGCCTTATTGACTGACTACAGGCAGCCAGCTGGCTGAGGGCTCACTCCCCAGGGTCTCTGAGTCAACAGTTGCAACTTTGTGGACCAAGAGACACAGCAAGATGACTGACTAATCGAGAGTGGTACAAAGGTTATAATAGTAATAGTATATAAAATCAGCTCCCTGAAACAGAGTGGAGGAGAAAACGTAGACAGATTATGTGGGTAAAGAAGAAAGTTGATAAAACAGTAATGGAAAACATTAGAATCAGATTAATCTAAAGAGAATAGAGATGACCCACCTTAGTCTGTCTAAAAAGCTCAGGTAAAAGGTGGTCAGTGAAACCTTTATTCTTCCTAAAGATATCCCTACATATCACACAGCTAAATGTATATAAGCAAAATCATTTGAAACTTTCAACAGTGCTATATAGGTATTTCGACTTGGCTCTTTACTAAATAATAAACATTTTTAGAATATTATAATTAGAAATTAGAAGGGCATTATTCGTTCACGCTACAGTAACCTCTCTATGTTGGTACTTATGCAGATATGATTGTAAGTTTAAAAGTCAAACTTATAAAGAGCAATTCAACAACATGATTGCAGATACATGTGGCTTACCCTCAAAAGGTAAGGGTATCAATCATTTTATGAAACAAAAAGCTCTAGTACTTTTGTATTAAATCAGCTTCTGCCAAACTATTCTCCTATACACAGGTTCAAAATACACAGACCAGAGCATGACTGCTGCAACTGCAGGAGTTCATTATGGGCCTTTCCAGGGAGGAGTTGCTGACAGCATTACATCTGTGCCATATAATGCTGTTGGGCATGCTTTTAGTGGTGCCTCTACACCTGTATTTGTGCCCGCTTTTGATCCCTACCAACCTGTTTATCAGACGGCTCCAGTCATCAGCTCTGAGGCTTCTGTGCCAGTTCAAGTGGCTGCGCAGGCTGCTCCTGTCCCTCAGGTTGTTCAGATTGCTCCAGCAGGTGGCGTCTTGAGCTCTGGCTTATCTATGGCAGGATATGCTGCCAACCCTAGTCAACTCCTGTAGAGGTGATTTATGATGCTGGTGCTCTACAACCTGGTCCCCAAGCTGAGCAAGGTAAACCCATTTAGCTTAGTGTCTTGGACTTGTAGTGCATTAATTGTCCAGCTGTTTGCTGTAATTTCAAGGCTTACTGGGAAGTAGCATGAATTTGCCTGCCATGATCCATCGAAAATGCCTGGACGTAAATCAGGTTGTTTACTGTGGAAAGTCTAATTCCAAACCTTTTCCCTCCAGAAACACAGTGGGCTATTAAACTAGGGAACTACCGGCAACAGACCGAGGATTTTGGTTGTCCAGCTGACCTCGCAGGATCTGGACAGGGTTAGCCACTGTCCTTGTGTCAGGTATTCAACTGGGTGACTTCTGCCCTGTATCTACTGGCAGGTTTGACAGGATGCTTTTGTATGGCTTGTACCCTCTTGGATCCTACTGCACCTTCTCATGCCATCCACTACTTGAAGGAGTATATTACTGACGGCCATGGTTCTGATCAGCAGAAGTTCGTCCCGGGTGCCCAACAGGGTACTCTATAACATGTACCAAGGGTATGTAGCAGAAAAGGAAAGTGCAAATAACTTCAATTTTAAAAGTGTAATTGTTTCTCCCCCTCAGATTCTACACCAAGTGGTGATTCCCTTTATCTCCTTCCCCATCCCTGGCCCTTCCATTAAAACTATGACTCACTTTCCTGATTTAAAATACTTGACATCTGCACCTGTACTTAAACAAAAAGCTGACTTTGATTGGTAGGAGGCATCAGAACGACTAATTTCAATTTCTTGCCACTTCTGATCTTAAATAAGGAAGTGGCACTCAGCCATGGCTTTGTATCTGCACATAGCTGGGGGCTATATTTGCATCAAAACATCTCCTGGCATTTGCTCCCACTGTGTTGATACAACAGTCTTGTGCAGCAGGTGAAATGCTGATTTCAGAGATTATCAACAGAGGCCTTGGAAACTACTTTGCAATACCCTTATGCCATCTACAGACTGAGACTTCTGCAGCTATACTGATTAGCTCACGTAGGTCACATGAACAGAAACCTGTCCAGATGTGATCATTCGCTGAGGGCATGTTTGCTGAAATGAGATGAGCAGGTTTTATTGCAGTTTGATTCTAACTGTCGAACTTGTGAGTTATGAAAAACACTAATCAGTCAAAAGTACTCAAATCAAAACTACTATTCCGTATTCCAAACAGAATTTCATATTTACAAAAAACACAAGCAGCATGTTTCATAAATTCCAGCTGCACTTTTACCACCTGGAGGCAGTTGTCGGAGTATATAATGGTGACAATTTGACAGCTGTAAAGTTGGACATTAATTCCATTTACACAAAGCAGGTATATTTTATGAGGCACAGTGAAGTTTATATCAATATTTACATGTAAGTATTCTCATCATTTCAGAAAAAGTCAGTCTGAACTCACTGGTAAAGATTTCCCTTTTAATATCCTTAAGGTCATGGCACAGTTTTTAAAATAAATCCTTTATGACTCCAAAAACACTGAAAATCTGAGACTTCACATCCTAAACCAGGGCTACTCAATTCGGTTCTACGAGGCCTACTGTCCTGCAGGTTTTCAATGTTACTCTGCTCCAACACACCTGGCTCAAATTAAATGGATCTGCACAATGACCCAGCTTTCGTGGGACCGAATTGAGAATCCCTGTTCTAGACAACTTCATGTTTGTCACAGTGGTGACGTGCATAACTAACAGATCCACTGTGAAGCCAGCAGATAGCAAAGTTGTAAGTTAACAGCTGATTTTCAAGTAAATTACATTACCAGTCAAACATTTTTCTGGTAATGTATTTCAGTTTAAACATGAAAGTCTTATCCTGAAGGTCCCTTATGCAATTTGAACAGTATTGGTCCTTTTACTCATTTTTTTGTAAAAAAATATTTTTATAAGTCCAAGAGATCTCTATTGATATGCAGCTGATTTGTGAAATTTTTCAGCTTTAGGCCCCATAATGTCATAAAAATGGATGGCTAATAATAAAAATGTACTGGTTCAGTTAAAAACAAAACAGTAAAGCACAAGAAGTTATGGAAACTTTGTGCAGTAAACATAAGAAATAATATTTAAAAAGTCATGGTTTGTAAAAAAAAACATTAACATCTAATCAGGTGCTACAAAGTTCTGGTCCCTGATGCTTGAGGGACCAGCTCAATGTCAGACTAACCACAAAAATGGAAATATAGAGCAAAGCAATCTGTTCATCCATCAGGTCTTAAAAAAATGGACTATTTGGGGGTAAACTCACAGGAGGTAATGTTGGAGACTGTAAATTTTTTTGTTAAGTATTCTGACATGATCGCTTCTTTTGCTTCTTTGGGCTCTGTCCTTCACATTCATTTATGAAAATGGCAAAAGTAACAATTTATGTACAGACCAACATTTTGGGATTTCTATTTGTTTTTATGTGAGGAATTTCTTGTGATAATAGTTGTTAAATTGTAATTTGCATCAAAAACCCAGACAAGGTGAGGCGGCCATGTAAATGAGTTTCATGAATCTAATCTTTTTTTTTTCTTATTCCCAACTCAACATGCTGAAGCACAGAGGCCAGAGAACAAAATATACTCAGTCTTGGCTGCACAAACTGTGCAGGTAACTGTTTTTAAGAGTTTTAAGAGCTGTCATTTAACAGGCTTTAAGATGTGGCAGTGACATCTTGATTCCTGGCTTGCTGGGAGGCAACACGTCGACAGTGCAGGTAGACAGAGAGGGGATGGATGAAGGCCAGCAGGCTGAGCAGCGTCAAGCCGATGTTCACCTGCAGACACATGAAGGAAGCCGCGAGAGAAAAATTCAATAAAGAGATGAAGAGGTGATAAATGGAGAGGAAGGACAAAAGGAGGTAAGGAATATAACATGTTCTCACATATAAAGGATCTCCATCCAAAGATCCTTTCACCAGAGAAAAGCAGGGATACTGCAGCAGGGAAAATACCGCAGACAGAGCCATGACCAGACCGTACAGCTTCCCAAAGTGGCAGGATGGAAATCTAAACACAAATCAATAACCTTTGATTTCACACCAATACCTCCAACTTTCACTTCATGCATATATTATTACTGCATTTCTACACAGAGTATGTGTATATGGTTGATACGCACGCTACACTGATGAAGGCTGCGTTGCCGCCATAAAGGAAAGAGCGGTTGAGCACCTGCAGGATGAAGGTGAGGTACTGAAGAGGCAGAAAAGGGGTGGAAGCGCATATGGAAAACAACAAGCATTGCAGCGCTGTCAAGAAGAGAGAAAGCACTGAGGCTCGCAAGTCCACCTCCTGTTCGGTCTCTCCTATAAATATAAATACATAAACACACATGAATAAAACGCATGAAGAAAGGGAAAGTAAAAGATTTTTCTGTTTTCTTCTTCATATTTGAAATAGTCTGCTCAAATGTTTTTTCTCTTTTTTTTAAACTTCCTGATAGATTTATACTTATTTTGATGGGATACCTGAAGTGCGAGGTTTGCCTTTGTATCTGTCCATAATGACACCATTCCAGGGAGCACAGAGCACGCCACACAGCTGGGTGATAGCGAAGGCATTGGTGTACTGACTCACTGCAGGGACATAAACAATATAAGATATTATTTATTGATATATGTGCAACAGCTGTTTGAGATGTTTTCCACAATGTGACATAGCTGATCACAAAAATGCATTGTAAAAGGAGCGAGTTTATCTGTTTCTCATTTGTTGGAGGAGTGTTTAAGAAAAAATCACAAGACTGAAATGACTCAATGAGTTAGCATTTCTATTTGCAGTGTAAATTAACTGACAGTAAATTATGCACAGTAGCATCCAATGTCCAAAAACAAAATAATCTATATATTTTAACAGCACTAATCTGCTTTTTTCATGATGGGTCAATTTACCTTTTGCCTTTTAAAGCACGACTTCCCTATCAAAAATCAAACATGTATATGTTTAAGCATTCAAGTAACATTTACTGACATTTTTTTGGACCAAGAATGTTGCTCAAAACATGCTCAGGTCCTGCTTTAGACTGTTGTATTCCTCTTATTCAAACAGGAGAGATGACAAAAATGAACACGCAATTTTATTCATGATTGTTCTTGCTCTCTTTGAGTCATCATGTTCTCTAACCTATAAGGAGTATGTTCACTTTTTCCTGTACAGTCCATAGATTAAATATAACATCTTTTTATACATTAGTCCTTGCACAGCTTAGACTCTCTGCAGCTGTAATCTTTATTTATCATTAGTGAGAGATGCACAGTACAAATACTCCATATTTTTTGTCACCTGTGAAATTTACACCATCTCCTATACATTAGGATTTCAATGTAGTGAAAAATGATTCTACAGTTGTAACTGATGATGGTGGAGTTCAGCATATCAGGCAGCATCTTATGATGATTGTCATTAATTTGCTTTTTATTTTCTCAGAGATGGAGTGTTTGTATGTGATTACCCAGTGAGGACTCTCCAGCTGTCAGCCTCTGCAGCATGGGGTTAAGAGTGCCGATGAACAGGTAATGTCTGAGCTGCATCACTGACAACCACAGCAGGTGCCATACAAAGAACCGGGACAGCAAACACTCACGGAAACTCTTCTCTAGAGTAGAGGAGGTTGCAGGGACACACAGGAGACAAAACCGGGGGAGGAATTAGAGAAAGGATTACTTGGTCTTTTTAGATCTTATAATAAGTTTTATATTAAAACCTTGCTTCACAGGGGCATCCTTGGTGAGCGGTGTTTCCGTTTCCTCTGCTGTTGATTGTACGTGACCATTTGCTTTCTCCTCTGTGCTCAGAGAGCTTGACTTACTGCAAGTTATCCTGCAGGGGTCAGAGTGGGATCAGCCTCAACATGAGGAAGCACTTAAATTTTATATATCAAACATTATACTTACACTGTTAAAAAAATAAAGGGAACAGTTAGTCAGTACATCTTACATCTTGATGAATGAAATATTCCCGTTGAAAATCCTTATTCAATACATAGTGGAATGTGTTGAGAACAGAATAACATAGGAGTGATCAATGGTAATCAAAATCCTTAACCCAGAGGTCTGGATTCAGAATCATACTCAAAATAAAAGTGGAAAAACAGATCACAGGCTGACCCAACTTCTGTGGAAATTCCTTAAGAAAATTCTACATGAGGTTCAGCAGTGTGTGTGGCCCCATGTGCTTGTATGCACACCCCAAAACATCTGGGCATGCTCCTAATAAGACCACGGATGTTGTCCTGAGAGATGTCCTCCTAGACCTCGATTAGGGCATCAGTCAACCCCTCGACAGTCTGTGATGCGATGTGGCGGCGGTGGATGGAACGAGACATTATGTCCAAGGGGTGCTCAGTTGGATTCATGTTGTGGGGAAACGGGCATCCAAGCCTTCGTCATGCAGGACCTGCTGACACACTCTAGCCACATGAGGTTTAGCATTGTCCTGCATCAGAAGGAACCCAGGTCCCACCGCAACACACCATATGGTCTGAGAATCTCATCCCGGTACCTACTGGCATTCAGGGTACCTGTGATTAGCACATGGAGGCCTGCACAGCTCTCCAAGGATATGCCTCCCCAAGACCTTCACTGCCCCACTGCCAAACCGGTCATGCTGGAATATGTTGCAGGCCAGAAGTTCTCTCACGTCAGTCACAGGTGCTCAGTGTAAACCTGCTCTCATCCGTTGAGACCACAGGGTGCCAGTGGCGAATCTGCCAATCCTGGTGTTTTCAGGCAAATGCCAATCAGTCTTCATGGTGTTGGGCTGTGAGCACAGGCCCCATTTTTGGACATCGGGCTGTGATACCACCCTTATGAAGTCTGTTTCTGAAGGTTTGAGCAGAAATGCACATTAGTGGCCTGGTGGAGGTAATTTTGTAGGGCTTTATCAGTGCTCCACCAGTTTCTCCTTATACAAAGGAGTTCTCATCCTACAGCCCCTTTAACGTCTCCTTGTATACTGGCCTGTCTCTTGGTAGTTCCTCTGTGCTGGTCAACACTGTGCTGGGAGACACAGCAAACCTTTTTGCCACAGTGCACATTGATATGCCATCCTGGATGAGCTGCACTACCTGAGCAACTTCAAAAGACTCAAGACAACTTTGCTGATCCAAATAGGGCAATAAATTTTATATTACTAACATCTACATCACATATCAACAATCAGTCGCGAAACAAACACTGGTCTAGGTCAGCTCCAGCAGTTCAAACAGGTAAACAATAATAAGACTAGAATATGTTTAAAAAAAAAAAAAAAAGAAAAAAAAAAAAAAGCCCTGGCTAAAATCCCAGTTAATTAAAACGACTGCTGTCAGAAAGCAATAGCTTGATGATGATTTGAAATGATTTGTTTTACTCAAGGGGCAAGGTTGTGGTGACTAGAAGGTATTATCACAAACTTGTCAGTCATAATATAATGGAGTTGCCTGATGATTGTGATGGCTTTCTTTTTAACCTGAAACTGCCAGATTGAACGCACTTCTCTCTGTTTGACTCCAGTTATCTTTGAACAGATCCTTACAACGTTGTTCAGGCTGTTCCTGTCCTTAACAGAGTTCAAAATCCAAGAGATAAAAGAAAAAGTTAAGACTTTTAATAAATGAACAGTAAAAAAAAAAAGGCATAAAACAGAAACATTAAAATAGTTCAACTTCCTCAGCAACTAAATTCTTTGTGGTTCGCAGACGCTGACTCATGTTCCTCTAGTAGAACAAGTGGTGCAAACGTGACCAAAACAGGGAAATGGTCTGTGGCCACCACACGCAGGACCTTTATAAGTGTTGATTCGCTAATCGCCTCTCATTGCAACTCGTTGTCTGTTGTTCAACAGCAGCTGAAACTTATTCACACTTAGTATTACTTCCTTACTAGACAGACTGATATCTCAGAAGTATGACTGACTTTGAGTTATTTCGTAATGATAATGTGTTCCTTTGATTTTTTGAGCAGTGTAAATTCTATTATATACAAAGGAATGTAAAAAATGATTTAAGTTAATTTAAGACCATTTAGTTATAAAAATTGGCAAAGAGACTTTAGAACAACACTACAAGAGTGATCTCTCAAAACCAGTTTTTCTTGTGCTTTGTACACATTTGTAATATAAATACACGGTTTTTTAAAATATACTGTAGAGTACATTCACCAGTTTTCATCAGGGTTACTTTGTCAACAAGTATGATTTAAAAAAAAGTACAACCTCTTTATCAAGATATCAAGATTAAAAATCTACTTAGTCCTTCCCAGTAATAACATTTAGGTAACTAGAACCTCAAGTTCAAAACACCATTATTAAATCATGTCATTATTTAACAAAGATTTAACCAAAATGTAGAGGCAATGTGTAAAAAGAATCCCTGCTGTAATCTTATATTCCACTGTGCTTCTCATAGTTAGTATACTTAATGTATCAGTAAGTGTCTGTACAGTCTGTTCGTACCCGTATGTGTAGGAGTCAGGCAGCGGGTAGGGGATGAATTTTCGGGGCAGCAGGAAGAAAGTTCTGAGGACATGTATCACACTGCAGGCGGACAGAAAAAGGAAAGACGCCCGAAGAGAAACAGCAGACTCGTGTAACAACTACAGAGGAAAATGAGATGTGGTTGAGATCACGAGTAGCTACTACAGACAATGATATCAGTTTGTTTTGTCATGCCAATGTGAAGAGATGCATATGAGTGTTGGTCACCTTGATAACGAGGAAGAGAGAAGATGACGAGTCAAAGGCCCCGTTGTACAGAGTGATGATGGTGGAGCGATGTGAGCCAAACAGGTTTCCAACCTTCAGGAGAGAAAACAGTCAAATGTTAAATGCAAGTGTCCATGCAGGGAGTGGATCTTGTAGAAATGAATTACAGGATGTGGTTTAAGGCTTTAAACCACTAACATTTATTAAATGTTTTTTTCCTCGGGGGATTTGTGTTCTCTCCTCACAAGATCATGAGTTTGATCTAATTAAAATGAGGCAGCCGGAAAAAGCATACCAAGGGTGTACACAGAAGTTGTTTTATTGGGAGAACACTGAGATAACACATATAATGAACCCTGCCATTTCCACAAAAAAAGCTTTTAACACAACACTGCCCGATCAACAACAGCATTGAAATCTCAGTTGTTCATTCATCATCATTTGCACATTGGGACTTTCACAAATTTACCCGTGTTTTATTCAGAGAGTGCTTACTTACATGTGTGTGTGTTTATATTAGAATGGAGACCCCTAGGTCACAATGGAAAACACCTCCCATGGTGGTGGAGAATGACAGAGCTAAGATCCTGTGGGACTTCCAGATACAACCAATAAAATGGTGGTGGCTAAACAACCACATATAGTGATCATGGATAAGCAGCAGAGGAAAGCTGTTGTGATCAACGTAGCCATCCTGAACGATGGCACTACCAAGAAAAAGAAACATGACTGGAGAAATACCAAGGACTCAAGAACGAACTGGAAAAAGCCTGTAAGGTGAAAGCAACAGTAGTGCCAGTGGTTATTGGATTACTGGGGGCTTTGTCCCCCAAACTGGAGAAGTGGTTCCAACAGATACCTGGAGAAAAATCCGACATCTCCATCCAGAAGAGTGCAGTCCTAGGAACAGCTAAGATACTGCGTAGGACCCTCAAGTTTCCAGGCCTCTGGTAGAGGACCCGAGCTTGAGATGAACAGGAGATGGGAGGATTGGTGAGGGAAGAGGATTCTATATTTTTTTCTACATAAATACAACTACATAATGCTCATAAAGCAGCATTTGCATATACAACATCATTTAATCAACAGCTTACATGGGTAATCATGTTTGTCTGTTGGGACTGTTCACATGTTTGAAGAAGGTATAAAAACAGATGTGACAACAATACAAAGTTAATTAGCCAAAAAGTACTGAATGGACAAAGATACATCTAATTGTACTTAAAGCTATTATTTTTCCTACTGTCAGTGAAGTATCTCAGTTCTCTCCTGCACAGTGGTTAAAGGCAGACAGAATAATCCTAAATAAAATTAAAGTTGACTAATAAACATAACTGCTTTTACAAAATTTGCCTTACTTTGTACATAAGATGTACACCAGGACTTTCACTGAAATTAACAGTCAGTCATTTTATTATTCTACAATCTAGATGTTTCTTTTAAAACCCCACATCCCACAGAGAAAATGGATATCCAGACTGTCACAGATAAGTGTCCCCTTATCTACAGCATGTCCAATTAAATCAGTGATGAAACTGAGTTGTGGAGCCTCTTAAGACCGACTGACAAATGTAGGATCCAATAGAGTTTAAATGTGATAACAAACTGTCTGAATACTTTCTTTATGTAGATGTTTTTTTTATTATTCTTTTATTCAAATAAACTCAGTAAATGTTCCAACTTTTGTTTGATCACTGTGGAGAATTATGTGCTGTTATTTTATTCTAATTTTATGAGTAAAATAAAATGCTGAAAACCCCAAAAAGATCTGGAAATATTCAGTCGGCGCTGAAATTTAAACAATGAACAATCATTTAGAATTTATTTATTTATTTTTTAGAAGTCAAATAATGTCAGGTCCAGTTCTACTTGGACCTGAAGTTTGATACATAGTGCACATGTGGTTTTGACACTTAACTGGACAAAAATAAAAAAAAAACTAGAATCGTGAAAGTTGCGATTGACAGTTTTTACAGAATTATGTAATAGAAGATTAATTAAATCTGACAATAATCTTCAGTACCTGCATGTTTGTCATCAGGAGTAAGATGCCACCCACAGCCAGGAGGGAGAGAGCTGGGAAGAGCAGGTATGCCAGAGCTGATGGCAAAAGAGAAAGAAATAAGAAAGAGATGGAACAGAAAAACACCATCTCTGTTCCTTATCTTAGAAAAAGATACAGACTAATGTTGTTTACCTGATGTGGAGAAAGCCACCATCAAGGTACCTATGGTATAAAGAAATCTGGGAGACAGAAATGTTTCATTCAGTAGTGCTTAAGGGGGGTGACATGACACCATAAAAAAACATCTTAACTTACAACATGGATGAAAAACATCTTGGCTGAACTTAAAAATGGAAAATGGGGCATTTGACACATTTGATGTCACAGCCAACACTCGTTCCCACACACTTTCAGCCAGCTTTAATTTCCTTTACTTGACCTGTACAAAGCACAGTTCATCCTCATTTTTAATTGAATCCTCTTTTGCAATTATTTGCATTCCTTGAATCTTTATTTTCCCTTCCCTTCCCTTCCCTATCCCTTCCCTTCTCTATCTATCCTTTTTTAGTGGAAACATATGGGTGTACTTAGTGCTAGTTCACTGGATTAAGAAATATCTGGGGCAACCTCAGCAGGTATGCGCTGTTTTTCTTACGTGTATAATTTATTAGGAGGTGGTGTCAGAATTTAGTCAGTGTGTGTAAATGTGCAGCAGGAATTAATAAAATAAACATGTCCTCCTCACATTCCTTCATCCACTGGCGATTAATGGTGATGAACTTTCACTTAACAATTCTCTTTTTATCCATTTGGTTTAACGCTTTTAAGGAACTGAACACTTTATTAAACTTTCCTTGTTTTTGTTTCTTCTCCTTTTTCTTAAAACATAGTGTCAGACAGTGGTAGGCACCTTCTTTAGAGATCTTTCATTCCTCATGTGTTTCTTCCTTTCTCACACTGCTAGCTACTTTTGTCCCCTCACAGGAGAATAAGTTGTATACATATATGACATGAATAGAAACCCAAACAATAGTTTCCTTTGCTACCTCTGACTCTACCCTTTAAGAAAACAGCTGCTAATTAAAGTTTGAGAACCTCTCCGAGGAAGTTACCAGAGACGCACAATAATAGGGAGTGTTGGCATTAGCTTAGCCGTTGCTAGCAAACAGGCGCAATCATGCAAAAGAACGCAAGGCAGAAAGCTATGTAAAGCTGTAGAAAAAATTTCTATAGTAACCTGCTGATTTTTATGCAAAAAACATGAAGTGAATAAGATGTATAAAGTACACTTTCAGTTAAATTTTCAAAATGAACTCAGGTGTAAATAAGAAAGCCATGTACCAATCATGATGCCGCCAAATAACGCACACAGCCTTAAATTTAGTATAACTTTGTTCTTGAGACATGTTTGCTCTTGTTTTTGTAATGATTTTTATGCAAATTAGGAAATGCCTGCAGATTTTTTAAACAGGCTTTCTACTGCATGCATTCCTCTCCATTAACACACCTATTTAGCCTATTTTAGTCATTATCTGTATGATATACTACCTGACCTTCCTTCTTATGGTCTTTATCTAAATACTTGTATAGCAGAAAGACTTTTGGAGGATCTCTGACAGAAACATGTTTTTGACTAAATAAAAAACCTTGAAGGCAACATTCTCCTATGAGAGTTTCAGTCATATCTGAAACTCTCACAAGACAAAAGTACTTATTTTTGAAGACCTTCTTTCAAATTATTAAATTATATTTAAAGGCACACAGACCATAGAGCTTCTAAGTATTCACATTAAGTAGGTCCACATTAAATACTTGTACACAATAAGTTGTGGACAGGATATGAGGAATAAGGAGATGAGATTTAACTTTCCTTTAAGAAAAATTCAATAGCGTCATTTGGTTTTAACATCACTGGTCATTGCATACATGCACCCACATCCACTATGTAAAACTAGCACTTGCACCTTGCAATTGTTGCTCAATAATCATACTAATGAACAACATTTTCTTGTAATCCTTTACTCATTTTCATTATCACACCCAACACTGGTGTTTTTTTAAAGAAGCCCCCGAATGACATTCATGGGAAAATCATGGCTGGTTGTAAAGCACGATAATAAAGTCAAAATCTTATGGCTGCAAGGTATGTTCAAATTAGATTTTGAACAGCTGAGCTATGCTGCCATGTTTTTCTTTATAGAGATTAGGTTTTGACCTGGCAACCTATCAAAACAATCCATACAAGTTCAGTAGTTTTCTAATTGTACTGTTTTTAACATTTTAACATACTAACTATGGTCTTAAGATTCTGATGTAGTTCTTGTTTTTTTTTCAGTTTCTCTGAGCATTACACAGTCTGATACTCGGGTTAACTTGCTGGGATGTTCACCCTTGAGAAGATTGATTACTGCCTTGAATATTTTCCTTTTGTGACTAATCGTTCTCATTGTGAAATTATTCCAAATTATTTGGAAATGACTTCATAACCCTTCCCTGATTTATGTGCAGAAATAACTGATTCCCAGAGATATTTACTGTTAGTCTTCTAACATTCGTTTTGGTATTTCACTGGCGTATCCCATAGTGAGATAGCTTGCTTATGTTTCAGAGAACCGGGGTTAATTCCTTAAAATGAATTGAATTGAAATTTAGGACCAAGGCTGAATTTGGGATAATACACTTTCAAAACAAAGTTGTTGGACCTATAACACCCATATGAAATTGTTGAAAATATGTATAATATGGACCTTTAACCTAAAATTTTTCTGACATTGTTTCTGAATTTGGACTTCTTTGTGTTTAACGTCTAATGTAACATATTTCATACATACCTTTTCTGAGACCTATTGCATCAATATATGGTAAAAAAAAAAAAACTTGCTCAAAATCCTGTTGGTCACAATCTGATAAATGTCTTCTGCCCCTGGTGGATTTATTCTGCACTACAACAATTCTATACAAACTATATATATATATATATATATATATATATATATATATATATATATATATATATATATCATTTAAGCAATGACCTGGCCAGTGTCCACATATTAATATCCACTCAGGAATATATTTGTTATAGGTTCATAAAAACATGATTGGTATTATCTGCACTGATAAAACAAACAGCCAACTCATACCTAAACTGTTTGATCTCATTTTAAAAGTCATGACCATTAAAAAAGAAAATGCAGTCTCAACTTCATCATTTCTCTTTCTTCTTGTGGCCATGCAATAATTTTCTTCTATCCATCATACTTACTGTAGTTTTGACTGCTAAAACCTTTGACTATTATACTATCATATGTATTTGATTAATGTGTTGCACTTACATTCCAAAGAGCCGAGTCACTGTTGTACCAAAGTGATCAAAGAGGAAACCATTGGGCAGCGTGAGGAAGTTATTCATGAAGGAGGCGATGGTGAAAACAAGTGAGAACTGTTCATCCTGTGCACTGCAATCTGCATACACACAAACAAATAAATATGAAGACAAAGTAAGCAAAGAGAAAGTAGGAGCAAAGATGTAGATGAACAGATAACAGTAAAGTTCATAAACTATAAAAGATGCTTAAAAAAAAGAAATTCAGAATTCAAAGTAATAAGGGGTCAAAACTCACCTAATGTCTGTGTACCATTGACTCCTGTGGCATTGACACACAGAGAAGTGAAGTAGCCTTCCTCCTTGAGGACAAAAACAAGAGAAGCCCATCCAAACACAGCTCCAGCAAAACACAGACACTCCACCAGGCCCGTCGCAAAGGTGAAGCAGCGTTTCACCGACAGCTTTTTCTCAGACTGCGACATGGTCTCTCACACACTGATGTTCACAATCAGAAAACTGACAAACTCTGTTGTCACCTGCATGGGTCTACACACACACTAATTCACACAAGCAGTGGCTTTGGTCTCTGCACCTGCCCAAAGGAAAGAGAAAAGAACACAAGTAAATAAAAATGTTTCTTGATGTTTTTAATCCTGAAAAGTAAGTTCATAGAGCTTTACTCGTTTTAACCAAAAAGAACCACTCCTGTATGACACATCACATGGGACTTCTTTAAGCTGCATTAACTATAAATGGAAATATCTGTGCACGCAATATCCATTAAAGAACATGAAACCCTTCAAAAAGAGATGGATGTCGCATACACTCCCATTTCAACAATAGAAGAAAACAAGCGACACACCCATATATGGGTTGAAGAAACTTTTCTATCCTGCAAAAACAAAGTGTACTCTCGTTAAATTACGATACTAAGTTGCTTATTTCTATGTCGCACTCACAGCTCAGGCTCTGATGGTCTTGCCAAATACTCTCACAAACACTTCACTCTGGTCCAGCTGCCTTTCATTTTATAGACCAGTTCCTTCTTCGTCTTCCTCAGTTCCCTCCCACCATTTCCTCCCTGATGTTTTTCTCTTTCTCAAATACTATCAGCCCTGCAGCAGAGAAAACCCTTGCCCTTGTGGTACTAGTGGCTACAAAGAATAAACACTGCTGCATTCCCAGGACGCCAAACAGCAGAGCCCCAGAAGCTATAAGACATGCTCCAGATGTGGATGCTGTGGAGTCTGGCCAAGTTGGTTTAGCCAAGAGGTCATGTGATTCAACAGAAAATACCTCAGTGAGCGCTGCATGGAGACCAGCCCTCTGTGTTACAGCTGGGTCCATTTGAATAAAGGAGTGCAGACGGGGCTTATATCTTAAAGATGCTGCAGTAACTCATAACTCCCCTCAGTTCTTCTGGCCTTACTAGAGAAAGAACTTACGATTAGCCGCTGTGCTCAGGGAAGTAAACCACAGCTTAACAGACAGATGAAAAGAAGATTCAAAGAAAGTTAAAAAAAAAAAAAGCAATGTTTCGGTTTTATTTGAATTCATGGTGTGTCTGTATAAAAAAGTTAATCCTGGAAATATTTAGTTGCTAAAATTATATTAATATTAAAGTAGTTGAAAAAAGTAGTTTCTCAGTTTTGTTTGAGTTTATTGTATGATAGGTATTTCTGTAAATGTTTAGACATTGAAATAACATTTGTTAAACTATCTTACTAGCTTACCAAAGATCTAATCAAGTTATAGTTAGATAATAAACTCTGAAATTAAATTTGATCAGTTTATCAAAACCAAAAGACTGATTGATCCTAAGAAAAAAAGGATGGATGATTATTCGGTGGTTTCCTCTGTAAAGAAAACGTCTAAGAGCTTCAAAACTAAAAAGCCGAAAAGACCAAGAAGCATCTTTAAAAGCAATTTTGGGTGCAGCATTGTTTGAAAAAAGGAATCTAAGATAAAAAAAAAAAACTTTTTAAATATGCTTTAAAAAAAAGTATAAGATAGATGCATCCTTTATTTGCAAAACAGTCACCTGTTGAGAAAACTAGATCCAACACATTTCTCTTCCTGGAGCCGTTGTGCCCACCGAATTTGATAGGAATAACAAATCTCTCTGTTTTTGTTTCTCTGTTGTCATTTAGTTTTGGTTATTTTCTCATCAACTCTTACCTGGTTGTGATTCCAAACTCTATTAAGAAATAATAATGATAATGTGACAGAAGACAGTAGCAGCCTTGTCATTTCAGGGTCAAAGATATACAAACTGCTTAGAGTCAGCAAAATTCTCCAAATTTGATGGTGATTCACAGTACCGGTGGAAAATTATCCACAATGATACTATTAAAGAAACATTTTTAAAAATCTTTGTATAACTAAATTAACACACGTGTACAGAAATAAAAGAATATCTTCGAATTTAGGTTAGACAACTCAGATTTAATGAAACTATAGAGATGGATTAGTTATTCCATTTTCTTTAGTTTGATCTACTTTTCTATGATGGAGGCAAAACACTAGAAAAAGAATTAAAAAAAACAAGCCTGCTGCTTGTTTCAGCATGACAATAAAAAAATTTGCATTTAGTTGCTAAGTCACTGTTGCTATGGTAAATCAGGACAGAGTTATCTAACCTTCATGAGCAGGCTCGGGTGCTTTGCATAAGACTTCATACTCATTCACATTGGTGTGGTATTTTTGTGTCAGTTGGATTGTGAAAGTTGAAAAGGAGGTTGTGTGTAGTTGAGGGAACATATGCTAATGACTGATGTACCACTCACACAACCAGAGTGCAGGGTTAACCCCTATGATCATCTCATCACAAGACACAACTTCCCTGGCATGCCAACAAGCTTGGACTCACTTCCTAAAACCATGTAGTGTTGACACTGGAATCACACCCATACACATCCATCAGAGTGCATGTGTAGCCTTGAGACACACCAAAAGATGAGCAAAGAGAGGTCACATGACTACTCTATAACCGTAAACCAGAACCACTATGGGTGATAAAAACCAGAAATGGTTTTATTTGTGACTGAAATCAGTCCAATAAGGACTATTTCTTGACTGTATATCTTATAAAATAAAATAATGATTTTTTAAAGTACTTTACTTTTAATTACATAAAAAAAGGAAAAATAATAATTGGAAGAAGATTTTTTGTTCCAGAGGGTGATGGCTGCTGGCAGGAATGATCTCCAGTACCTTTCTGTCTTGCATTGGACTTGACGAAGCCTCACACTGAACACACTGTTGTTTCTTCACTGTGTTGTGTGGAGGATGTGAAGACTCGTACATCATTATCAGCAGCTTGTGCAGCATTCTTTCCTGGACAATCAGCTCCAGCTGTTTTAGGTTATCCCCAACACAGACCCAGCTGTTTTTGATCAGTTTGTTAGTCTCTGGTTCTGGTGCTGCTGCTCCAGAAGATGCTGCAAAGCTGACTGAACTTTCCACAACAGACTAACAGAAGATCTGCAACATTTTGGTACAGACACTGAATGATTACTTTGTCCCTTCTTGTTGCTGCTTCTGTGTTGCGTTGCTAGTCCAGTCTGTTTTCCAGGTGAATTCTATGGTACTTGTATTCCTCCACCACCTCCATCTCTTTTCCCAGGATGTAGACAGTGCTTTGTTTACGCACGTTCCTCCTGAAGTCAACAATCAATCTTTTGTTTTGTGTGTTTTCTTGGTTTCTGTACTGGCTTTGTGTGTTTGGTTTTTGCCATGATTTTGGTTCGATCTTGGTTTCTTGTATTTAGGGTCATGTTCTGTGTTTTTGCTAGTTTATTTTTTGACCTCGGCTTTCTGCTAGTGCTGTCAGTTTAGCCTGTTCATGCCATGTCCACGGTTTTGCCACCATAGTCTTTTGTTTTTTGTCAGTTTAGTTTTATTTACTAAAACCTTTTAACTGCACCGGTCTGCCTCATCTGCCTGCATATGGATCCTCACGACCACGATTCTTACGACAGTTTTGTTTGTGTTCAAGTTTGGTCTAACAAGGACAAGAAGTCCTGACCATGCTCAGATTGAGGTACAAATCTACCTCAGAACATCTAGTTGAGCAGACCAATACACTGAGTCCTGAGACAACCAGTACCAAAAGTTCTCTTTTGTAAATGCACTCAACATCAATAGTATCGATAGAAATGTCAGAAGATCAGTCACAAACTCCTGGACTCATGGATTCTTCTCACTACAAGCATCCCCTGCTTCTCCACTGTTATAACACAAAACATAATCGCTCATATTACTTGTTTCTATTTATTTAACTAAACGCAGAACTTGACTTGAACGTTTACAGAAATAAGTAGAAAGAAATGGCTAAATCATCTGAATTTTCTATTCTTCTCAACTCTTTGTGCATTTCTTCTGACTCAAAGAGTACTGCAAGTGCACCAAAGACAAGAAAAAAGCAAAACACTAACAATGACTAATTATCATTATTTGTTCATTTAAAGCTGGGGTTTAAAAAAAGAGTTTAATGCAGACTGTTTCTTATAGGATTCTCTAAGTTTCAGCTGGTTGCTTTGTGTCACAATCTGCACTGGCAATCAGCTAAAATGTGTCAGAACCGATTGCTCATTATTATAAACCATGAAAAATTTCATGTTATGCATATTTACTTTTAACACATTTAACTCTTTAAAGTACCTGTGCTTAGCTAACTCGCATCACCTCTTCACAACTTTAACTTTTGTTCTCAGGACTTAAGTCTGTTTGTAATAATCACCTCATGATTTTAGGGTAAAGATTTGGTTTGGTTTACAGGGTAAAAAAGGTTCCAGCTAATCTACAACCAGCAGTCAAAGAAACTTTCCATTCGTGCAAACAGGAAAAGTGCTGCCATCAACAACTTATTGAACAGCAAATGGCCAGATGTCGTCATCTGTAAGAGTTAAAATGAAGCCAAAATAGAAGCAAACCACGGGACTTTATCACAACTAGGGCTTCTGCTTTCCATAAAAAAAATTTTAAAAAATGCTGATGTTACAGATGTTAAAATGTAAAGATGAAGTGCTTCATGTGACTTATATCATGTGGCAGATTTAAAAAAAACAAAGAAAAAATTATAAAAGATGTACATTTTTTATCTATATTATTGGCTGTTGCCAGTGTGGATTATCTGGTTGGTTTTCACTTGTAGGCAAAACTGTAATGAGTAAAACCTAATATGAAAATTATTTAGCTAAATGGAGCAGAACATGACCAAACTTAGTTTGCCTGACCTGAGTAAAACGTAGAGGAGTAATACAAGAGGAAATCAATATCCTGATATCAGGCAGGGTTAAACATACATCTCTGGTCAATGTTTTAAAAGCTCCTGACCAGAACTTAAACCCAAATATCCCTGTCAATTAGTCTATGGACTACATATCACAAAGGTTAGTCAACACAGCACTGAAAGATGAAAACAGATTTTAAGAAGTCCAACCTCCAACAAATTTAGTTTATTAAGCAACTTTATCATTAGCAGATAAGCACCAAAGAAACAGTGAGACAAAAAAAATACTTTGGAGATTATTAACTTGATGTGTCTATCTCAGAGTGCTGAAGCCCTCTATTATCTTCAGATGAACTTTGAAATATAGTTTCCACAATGGATTTTAACCCCCATCACTGAGGGAAACATGGACACAGATCAAGGGCAGCTCAAACAGAAACAACCACATACTGCAAACAAATTCTTGACTGTTGTTTATGTGACTCAAAAACAGTTTCTTAGGCAAACATAAATACCGTTATCAGGAAAGTCGGAGAGTTTTCTGAAACGCAACAGCAGCTTAAAACCATTTAAAAAATTTTTTAACCTTTTTGAACCAACAACACACTAATAAAAATAGATTGGAAATAGATTCTACAATCAGCAGATTAAATTGTGACAGGTAAAGGTGTCAGGACTGGGTTCTCCAAAGGTTCAACCTTTGTAGCAAGGATGGGTCATGACTCACCACCTTCTGTCACAATTAATCAGAAGATCATTAACAACATCTAAAAGAAACTTTCTTGGTGCTCTTTTAACATCTACAGTTCTAAATGTTGCCAAGAGATTCAGGGAATCTGTGGGTCCATCCATTTTCTATACCACCTGGTCCAGTTCAGGAAGCTGGAGCCTGACCTAGCAATTAGAGACAGGGTACAGCCTGGACATGTCCCCTGTCCATCACAGGGCCAACACAGACAAAAAACCACTAGCACTCACACACTGAGGGAGGATTTAAAGTGACCAGTTAAGCTAGCATGCATATCTTTGGATGGCGGGAGGAAGCTGGAATACCCAGAAAGAATCCATGCATACATGGGAAGAACATGCAAACTCCACACAGATAGGCCAAGGTCTCGAACCAGCAACCTTCTTGCTGTGAGGCTACAGTGCTAACTACCACACCATCATGCAGCCCATCTCAGTGAGTAAACATAAATTACAGAAACCATTGTCGGATACGTGTAACCTTCAAGCCCTCAGATGGAAATCGTGAGAAATTATTACGCCTTTATGGTCAATCTAGCCTGATGGGATCAGGAGTATCTTTGAAAACCATTTTTCTTAAAATAGTTTGCTGCTTCTCCCAGAAATGCAACCAGAAACTGTTTCACAATGTGTAAACTTTAAACTGAGTAGAAATACTGCCAGGTTATCTGGACACAAGCTCATCTCTGATGGCTGGAAGGACAGTGGAGAGGTGCTCTGTGATCAGAGGAAGTCATGTTTAATGTGCTTCTGGGAAAACCAGATGTCAAGAGCTATGTTCCAAAAGTGAGGAAAACCATGCTGGTTATCAGCGAAAGACATGACAACAAATGTCTGTGTATGGGGATGCATCAGAGTCCATGGATTGGATATCTTATATGTCTGAGGGAACCAATGATAATGACTGGTACAGACTGGTAATGGAATTATGGAGACATATTAAGTCTTTACCTGGGACAGCAGCTGTTATTTTAGAATGACAGTGATTGGAATTATTTTGTACAGCTTTCAACAGGGTGTGTCACAGGGTGTGTCTGCTTAACTGGCCTGACTACAGTCCTGATCTGAAAACATACAGCACACCATTTAGAGAAGGACAAAACCAGGAGCTTATTCTAAATGCAGTGGAGTTGGAACATTGTTTCCCTTTCACTTGTGTTTATTATATAAAAAACTGTTAACAAATTACAGATTTGAGTTCTTGAGACGCATTTTAGGAAAAAGAAATTCAATTTTGATGGAAATGGAGTTTGTATGAATATCTCTATCAGGGCTGCAGTGATGCAGCAAAATCTAACCTGCTGCACGAGCGCAATGGTCGGGGTATTTCGAGTCTATTTGCTATTACAGAGAGCCTGTCCGTCCTGCGTTGATGCTGAGTGGTGACTCAGACCACACTTCTCTGCATCACATTCTAACAGCTGGGTAATAAGATAAAATCCTGCACAGAGAGACGAGTAGGCTAGAGCAGATATCCTGTTTTCTGTCTGTGGCTTTCTGACGTATAGTTGCAAGGGAGGGGTAGGCTACTTACTTGATGTTGCGATCTCCTACCGCGAGCCCATTGTCTAGAACCACAAAACCGTTTGTCCGTAAATGTAGGTAAAGGATCCAGCAGAGGGGAAAGATCCACAGGAGCTCTCTGATGGCGGGCGGGATGCAGACACTCCCCCACCCGCTTTAAACCCAGAACTCATCTGTTCCCACATCCGACTTCCCGCCTTGCTTCCTCCAGGTCCAAACGCTCTTCGAAACCAGAAAGAAGAGTGCAAATCAGTTTGAACTTTACTAATAAAATATGTGAGTTTGTCTTTTTCTCTCAAATAAAAAATTTCAGTTTCTTTACTGATGGAATAAGTTTTCACCTGGCGACTTATGAATAGAAAAATAAATAAACTTCAGAGATAAATATAAGAAGCTGTGTCTAGTCCCTTTTCCAAAAAAAAAAGAAAAAAAGCAATGTGGAAAAAGTGCCCCTTTGTGAAAAGATCTCGGTTAGTCTGTTGGCGCCACAGTGTGAGCATAACAGAAACTGCGTATGCATCTACTCTCAATATAAATACACCTGGTTTGTTAGAGAGTGAACAAAAAGCATCATGAAGACCAAAGAACGCATCAGACAGATCAAGGATAAAGTTGTGGAGTAGCCTATCAATTTCTAAAGCAACCGTTAGATTATAAAAATAAATAAATATAAAATAAATAAATAGCCTACCTCACGCTTTAAACGTCACGTGGAGATCTGGTCAATCTCCCATCTGAAATATGGTAAGACAATGGTACAACTGCAAACCTACAAAGACACGGTGACGGCTATCCACCTATGATGACATACGAGGCAAAATGGGCACTAATCGAAGAAGCAGCCTAGAGGCTCATAGTCACTCTGGAGAAGCTGCGGAGATGCACAACTCTGGTGGGAAGATCTGTACACAGGAAAACTTTTAGTCTTGTGCTCCACAAATTCGGCCTTTATGGAAGAAGGGCAAGAAGAGAGCCATTGTTGAAAGAAAGCCATAAGAAATCATGTTTACTGTGTAGGGGCACAGAAATAAGATGCTCTGGTAAGATGAGCTCAAAGTTACTTTTGGCCTAAATGCAAAACAATATGTTTGGTAGAAAACTAACACTGCACACCACCTTGAATGTATAACCACTGTGAAACATGGTAATGGCTGCAGCATGCTGTGAGGGTGCTTTTCTTCAGCAAGGACTGGGAAGCTGGTCAGGGTTGATAGGAAGATGGATGAAGCTGTATACGGGGCAATCCTGGAAGAAAACTTCTTAGAGATTGAAAAAAGTCTGAGGTGAAGGATCATTTTCCAGTAGGACAATGACCCTAAACATCCTGCCAGAGCTACAATGGAATGATTTTAGGTCAAAGAATAACATGTTAGAATGACCCAGTCAAAGTCCAGACCCAAATCTAACTGAAAATCTGTGAAAAGATTAGAAAATTGCTATTAACAGATGTTCCCCTTTTAATTTGACTAAACGTGAATCCGAATAGATTTTAAAATTCTTCTGATCGTTTACAAATCCCAGAACAGTTTAGGCCCAGAACACATCTGTAATATGTTTGTAAAGTATAAACCTAGCAGAGCTCTTAGATTCAAAGACTCTGGACCTTTAAAAAACATTTTCCACTTCTCAATTATGCACTACTCTGTGTTGGTCTATCACATTAATCCCAATAAAATATGTAAATACACCTTAAACTGTTTTAGCATGTTAAAGATTTTCACCAAATATTTAAACACAGTTTGATAAAACTTTTACTCCATTTTACAAAACTCTAAACACAATCCCAAAAGAATGAACTGCTTTATAAAGACTTCACAAATCTTGTGTAGAATTAACCCAGCATTCAAAACCATGTCCTTTCCTCTCAAAACACATTCCTAACACCAAAACATTTCTCACAACTATTTTATGTTAATTTCTAGTAGTGCATCAAAACTAATGTAAGGAATTTAAAACACATGGGGTTTTGGCTTTATGGTGGTCATGTTACACATTCAAATACATGTGTGAGGAAATAAGTTTATTGTTTTGTTTTTTAATGAAGTGTAGAAATGTTGTCTCAGAGCAGCATTTACTGTTTCACCCTTATTTTGCAACACGTTATTTTGCAGTATGCAGTGTGCACCAAAACAAGGCGGTTGTTTGTCTCTGTGATTGGCCAGTGATGAACTGGCAACCTGTCCAGGGAGTACCCTGCCTCTCGCCTCATAGCAGCTGAAACAGTCTCCAGCTAACCTTTGTCTTCCTCTTCATCATCCTTGATGACCTCCAGCACCTCTAAGGTCTCCTCTTGCACCTTCTTGCCCAAATATTTTACACAATGAATGAGATTAACTGGTAATTATGGGGTTGCTTTTTGAAAGCCTGTGCTCAAAGTGTGCAAAATTATGACAATTTTGTGTAGTTTCTGTGTAGTTTTGCAAAACTGTGTCATTTTGTTGATAAAATTGATTTCAAAATTGTAATTCCATTTTTTGTAAGAATAGAATTGGAAAAAAACTGTGAACTTTACAAACTTGATTACATTTAACAGCCTCAATCAATCAAAGCTTTATTTATATAGCAATTTTTATATAAATAAAACCAGCACAAAATCTTTATTTGTTAGTTCATATGACACATACACACACAGATATTAGTCCTCTGTATTTGACACATCACTACATTAACTTCCAGCAGGAGGCGGCCATATCCCAACACCCAGGGAGCAGTTGGGGGATTAAGGGCCTTGTTCAGAGGCCTGGAGTGGTTCACCTCTGTTTGCATTTCTACAATGTGTGTGTGTATAAAAAAAAAATAAAAAAAAAAAATTATATATATAAATCAGTCTGAACAGATTTGCTACTATTAATCTCCACAAGGGTCAGATGGGGTTCAATCTTGACTTTATCCAGGAATGTCAAAATTCTCACTGACTGCATGATAACAAGTGCATGATGAATATCCTGTTTGAATTAATATAAAAGATGGCATCGAACAGGCCTGTTGTCATTAAGCAGATTTTGAGTTTTTATCCTGACAAAAACAAACAAAACATTCCTGGTATTAAAAAATAAATTCTTGAATAAAAAAAATGCACGAAGCAAGCCAAAGTCTTAAAGCCACATTTTAAATTGAATATATACAGTCCTGTGCAAAAACAAAAACAAAAAGAAACTTAAAAAAAAAAAAAAAATAAATATATATATATAGTTTACTCCCTGTGATCCAGACTTGATTGTAATCTTTTTAATAGTTCTCAAATTTCTGAACGTCTTTCAAAGATTTTTCTTGGACCTCTTAAAATATTTAAGCATAAGGCAAGATGCTGAAGCTGTGATCAATGCAAGGAAGGAACCCATCACCATGCACAGGCTCTCCGGACAGTCTTGATGTGAGAATCTGTGGGGCTGCATCAGGTCTATTCTGGGCCGGCTGTGTTGTAGCACAGCAAATGTTGTGGAGGCTCATCATTCATATAAGATCAGCTGTCTTGTCTCTTCCTGCCTGTGATTGGGAAATTGTTAACAGCCAAATATATTGAAAAGACATCTCAGTTCCTGGAAAGCACATCCAGGAGAGACATTCAGGAAGAGATGGGGCTTGGAGAAACTATGGGTTTGTTATGGCTATGAAAAATTTGTCCTTTCTCTGATAGTCATTCACCAGCAGGTGTCTGTTGTTAACCTATAAAGCCCTGGTTGATTATAGCTGGTCAGGGCTACATTTATAAACCCTTACCTGTAGAGATTTTGTCACTGGACTATTTGTATTAGATCAGTGTATATAAGCTAATAAAGGAGTGTGAATGTGCCTGTGTGTGGCAAGCTGATGGAATCCAGCTGAGACAACACCAAACAGTAGATGGCAGCAATACGCCTGAGTGACTGCTGACTTTTACTATGATGACTGCTAGGTTCTTCCTGAGGTATGGCATGAGAATTTTGGTTTTGTGTTTTTATTAAATATAAACCATTTGTTTTTGGTGCATTAACAAATATTTGATGTTGTTTTCTGTCTGAAGTTACCTTAGGGTTCCCTCTATGCTGTGCTGATTGTGGCCTCATGTGGCTACCTTTTTAAGGTAGCCACATTACCCACTGTAGTAAAATGTGCTCATTTGAATGAGCATCTGCTAAACTTGTTTACCGGATCGCAATCCATAGATCAGAGTGGCAGTGGTGCAAATGCTGCAGCTAACTATGCCTCTTACCTGGGAGAAGCCCATAGCTTTGCAGCTGCACCATGCAGTGCTGTCCGAGATGCTTATGGTGATGTTTCTGCACCTGTATTTGTGCACGCTTCTGGTCCTTACCAGTCTGTTTTTTTAGACATCTCCAATCATCAGCTCTGGGACTTCTGTGCCAGTCCAAGTGGCTCCAGAGGCTTCTGGTGTCCCTCAGGTTGTTCAGAAAGCTCTAGCACAGGGTGTCTTGAGCTCTGGCCTGTCTGTGTTGACTGTGTTCCTTTTATATTTTTTTAAACAGTCTCTAGTGTTTCCTCATTGCAAAGTGGTGAGGAAACACTAAAGACTGTTGAGATAGTGCTTCCCCACTACTATAATCCCATTGCTCTTAAGTGTGTGTGTTTGCATGTAAGTGCATCTGCGTGTTTGCACAAAATCTTTTATTTTCCTGATTTTTTTTGTAAAGCACTTTTTTACTGCTTTTATTTGAATGAGGAGTGCTATAGAAATAGTGCAAAAACTACAGAGGTGTATACGTTTCCCAATCCAGGTCCTCGGGCCCCCCTGCCCTGTATGCTTTAGATGTAACCCTACTTTAACACCTGAATTAAATGAATGGCTCATTAACAGGCTGGAAAGAACTGGATGAAGAAGTTCAGTAATTTGAATCAGGTGTGTTGGAGTAGGGACACGTCTAAGACATGCAGGGAAGTTGTACACAACTGCTTGTGGCTCTAGGGGGAGCTCTAAACATTATCAAAGACAGTTGATGAGTAGAAGATGACATGGTTAAATTCAGTTGTGTAAACGAGGTGATAAATTGGCATTGAGTAGCCTGATCATCACAGCTTCAGCATCTTGCCAATTAAAAAAAAGACTTGCATAAATATAACAAATAGAAATGAAGGCAAGAATAGAGGAAGATAAAAAAATAAAAAAATAAGAGTCTGTTAATGAAGAGATTTGTCTTCTAACTTTTTTCTTTCAGTCAGATTATCTGTTGCAAAACATTAGGATGTCCTTTGACATACAGACTGTAAAGGCCCCACATTGTCAGCTTTATTTATGGGTTTACATCCATGAAGACCTTTTTAAGCTTCAATCTATATTTATCCTTCCATCCATTTTCTTGCCACTTTTCCAGGGTCAGGTTGTGGGGTCAACTGAAGTCCAGACTTCCCTCTCCTCAACCAGCTTGTCTGGGGGGACCCAGAGGCATTCACAGGCCAGCCAAGAGATGTAGTCCCTCTAGTATTTTTTCCTCCAGACCTTTTCCAGCATGGTCTCGAATTTGGATGTGCTGATTCTCATCCCAATCACCTCACACTCTGTTGCAAATTGCGCCAGTGACAACTGGAGATCATAGTCTGAAGCCAACAGAAGCACATCATCAGACACAATCCTGAGGCCACCAAACCGGATCCCCTCATCACATTAGCTGCACCTAGAAATTCTGTCCATTAAAGTTATGAACAGAATCGGTGACCAAAGGAAGCCTTGGCAGAGTCCAGCCCACACTGAAAACAAATGTGACTTACTGCCAGCAATGCAGACCAAGCTCTGGCACCGGTTGTACAGAGACCAGACAGCTCATACAAGGGGTCCAGCAAACTCCCATGCCCCCTCCAGGATCCTAAAGAGGGCTGTAGAGCTGGTCCACTGTTCCATGACAAAAACCACAATGCTCCACTTCAATCCAAGGTTCGACTATCTTCTCGACAGACCCTTCTCTCCAGGACCCCTGATTAGACTTTACCAGAGAGGCTGAGGAGTGTGATTACCCTGTAGTTGGAACACCACCCCAGTCTGACAGTCCAGAGGCACTGTCCCCAACATCCACACAAGGAGCTGAAAACTCTTTCTGGGGGGCCTCTGCCAGACATTCCCAGCAGAACACGTTTGGGCCTAGTAGGCCTGACTGACATCCTCCCCCACCATCTGAGCCAACTCACCACCAGGTGGTGATCAGTTGACAGATCCACCCCTCTCTTCACCCGAGTGTCCAAGGCATGCAGCTGCAAGTCCGATATGATTACAAAGTTGATTATCGAAATGTGGCCTAAAGTGTCCTGGTGCCAAATGCACACGTAGACACTGTTATGCCTGAACTCATGTTCATAATGGACAATCCCTAATGTGCACAAAAGTCCAGTAATGAAACACCACTCTGGTTCATATTGGAGGGGCATTACTCTAATCACACCTCTCCAGGTGTCATTGTCATTGCCCACGTGAACATTGAAGTCCCCCAGCAGACGAGTGCTCTCCAACGCATCGTCCAAGGACTCGAAAAAGGGTGGGTACTCTGAACTGCTGTTTGGTGTGTACGTACAAACAACAGTCAGGACCAGTTCCCCACCACCAGCAGGCAGAGGCTGGCTACTCTCTTATCCACAGGTGTAAACTCCAATATACCGGCATCAAGTCTGTGGGCAATGAGTATCCCCACACCTGCTCGGCGCTGCTCACCAGGAGCAACTCCAGAATGGAAGAGGGTCCAGCCATTCTTGAGAACACTGGTTCCAAAGTCAAGATGAGTCCAACAATTTCTAGTTGGAACCGCTCAATCTTGCACACCAGCTCAGGTTCCTTCCCCATACTTGAGGCGACAGGCCACATCCCTAGAGCTAGCTTCTGCAGCCGAGGATTGAACCCCCAGGGTCCTCGTCTTTGGCTGCTGCTCAGCTTACACTGCAGTGAACTCCTGCAGCCCCTCACACAGTGGTGAATCCATAGGAGGGGGGCAAATGTCACCTTTTCCGACTGAGCCCGACCTGACCTCATGCACAATGGCCCAGCCACTAGGCACTCGCTTTTGTGCCCCACCCCCAGGCCTAGCTTCAGAGGAGGGCCCCAGTTACCTGCGTCTTCACAAGGGAAACCTTGAACCTGTGTTGTTTTTCATCATAGGTGTCACTGAGCTGCGCTTGGTCTGGTCCCTCCCCTAGAGACCTGTGTGCCTTGAGTGACCCTACCAGGGGTATAAAAACCCCAACTACATAGCCCCTAGGATCTTTCAGATGCAGTTCAACTTTGTTTGTCCACTTCAACAATGTCATCTCAGAGCACTTTACAGACAAATCAATTCAAGCCAAATCATAATAAATAACTGCCTAGTTAAGGAAAACCAACAGATTGCATCGAATTTTGATTTCAATCCAATCCCCCATGCTGAGCATAGGGGTGACAGTGGAAAGGAAAAGCTCCCTTTTAACAGGGAGGAAAAGCCTGCAGCACAACCTGGCTCAGGGAGGGCAGCCATCTGTTTCGAACAGTTAGGGTTGGAGAGGACAGGAAAGAGAGACCAACAGATGCTGCAACTTTTAACCAGGAAGACCTGCTGAGACAGGAGAAATACGTTAATAATGCCAATACTATTATATGTTTGTAGATGGAAAATGAGGAGCACAGAGATAAAAAGAATGTCCCTAAGCAGTCTAAGCCTATAGCAACATAGCTAAGAATCAGAATCAGAATCAGAATCAGAAAGGTTTTTTATTGCCATATGAGTGAACAGGTTCACATCATTAGGAAAATGCTGCGGTACTTGGTGCAGACATAAAAACAATATAAGTTATAAGTTTAAGCATGCAATAAATATAAAATAAAAATTTTAAAACAAAATAAGGTCTCTACACTTTAACACAAAATTACAAAATATACAGGATGGGTATGGATGGGTGGCTAACCACCCCTAACAATAAGATTTATCAGAAAGGAAGGTTTTAAACATGATCTTAAATACAGAGAGGCTGTCTCCTTCCATACCTGATAGGTATAAAACTTGCATAGCCTTCAGCTATCCATGCCTGATAGCCGAAGGCTCTGCCTCCTGTTCGACTCTCCGCGAGAAACGAGAACTTTTTTCTTGTTCATGAGACCATGAGAACAAAATTACATCATTTGGCTCTCGTGATGGGAATGGGGACAGCTTATGGCTTGTTCTCAACACATCAGCCGATCAGAACTTTCTTTTCATGGGGCTCTGAGAAGTATTGTGTAATTGGTCACACATTCGAGATGGGCATCGTTAATGCAAAAAAGAAGAAAGTGGAAAGTTGTGGCTTCTGCATTTCTGCTGATGCAAGGTTAAATGGATAGTTTTAATGAACAGCTAATCAAGGTGGTGAAAAGGTGTGTATACAATACATGGGATTTAAAGACAGAAAACGACGCATGCACAACCCCGCCCTCCACAGACAAAGTTTCTCATTAAATATTAAATAAACCAGTCAGCTGTTCATTGTACTAAAAAACACAAATATCCCCCCTGCAGTAATCCCCACCCAATTGCAGATGGGTTAGAGTTAGGGTTAGGGGTTAGGGTAAATAGGGTATATGTGTAAATATATGTATATATATATATGTATATATATATATATACATATATATATATATAAACACACACACACACACACTACCTGGCCAAAAAAAGTCCACACCAAAATAAAAAGTAAACAAAAGGCTTTACTGTAATATTTCATTGGACCGCCTTTAACTTTGATGCATTCATTGTGGCATTGTTTTAGTAAGCTTCTGCAATGTCAAGTTATTTCTATTCAGTGTTGCATTAAATTTTTACCAAGATCATGAACTGATGAAGGAAGGGTCTGACCACTTCACAAAGCCTTCTTCTGCACATCCCAAAGAGGGGGATAAGGTCTGAACACTGTGATGGTCAATTCATGTGAGAAAATGATTTTTGAGCCTGATGATTCCTGGTATTGCCATCTTTGCCTGCGCAATCAAGGAAGAAAAAAAAAACATTGATGAAATAAACTGGTCATTCAGTATATTCAGGTAGCAGCTAACCTCTTTTTTTTGCATACAGAAATCTAGACCTGACCAACTGCAGCAACCCCAGATTACAGCACAGGCTTGTACAGTAGGCCCTTGGCATGATGGCTGCATCACTTCATCTGCCTCCTTTCTCATCCTGATGCTCCAGTCACACTGGAATAACCTAAATCTGGACTCATTAGACCACCTTCCATTGCAGTTGAGTGCAACCTTCATGCTCTCTAGGAAACTGAGGCCTTTTTCTCCAGTTACCCTCATCATTTTGTGGTTTTCTCATGGCTAAACAGCTTTTCAGTTTCAGTCGCTTGAGTTCCCGTCACAATGTGCCTGTGGAAATGCTCTTACTTTCATTATTAAACACAGCCCTAAGTTCTACTGGTGCTTTTTACTGACTTCGCCAATCACAATCATTCAGGATTTTTTTTTCTGACCACATTTCTTAATTGAAGACAATGATTCACCACTATCCTTCCAGTTTGTAATAATGGTTTGGAAAGTTCTTAACCCAGTTATAATAGCTTCTGCAATCTACTTAGATGTTCTCTGCTTGATACATGCCAATTATTTGACCCTTCTTAAACAGACTAACAATCTTTTCCACAACCACATGTGTCTTTCCACGTGGTTGTTTAAGAAATGAGAAGCTACTCATTGCGTCAGTTGAGGTAAAATAACTTGTTGCCAGCTGGAAGATAACTGCCCATGCAGTAATTCTCAGAGATAAAAAAAAAACACTGGGCCCCTGAGTGAGACCCTTAATCCCCCAACTGCTCTCTGGGTGCTGGAATATGGCCACTGCTGCTTGTAGACATAGTAATGAGACAAATGCAGAAGACTAATTTTGGTATGTGTCACATGTATTGACAAAGAAGATGTATTTCTTTCTTCAAATTGGAATAGTTTATTCATTTGTTTATCTTAAAAGATTACATTTAATTTCACATGGTTAATTTGAGTTTATGTAACTGAGTATTTGATTTTGGTTCTTTAAAATGGGTGTATATTTAAATATGCTAACATGAACTTTTAAAGCTTCTTTTCTGACACTAAATATCAAATGATTCATTGTCTTAAAGTCTTGTCTGACCTTTTTTCTTTCCCAAAAGACACCACATTCTGTGTGATTCATGCATTTCTCTCAACTTCACTCTGCATCTTAAGGCTCAGATTTGAAAAGATTCTAGGACTTCACATCATTTGATAGTTGGTACGTTTATATTAAAATGCCTCATAAGGTCCGGGCAAATTGCTGGCAAAAAAACAAACCTCAAAGAAATAATAACATGAATTTTTAGAAAGAAATCAAAGTCAAAACCTTTTAACATTGTTTAACATTGTTTGGACAGAGTTATTGTAGGCCAGCTTCTAAACTTTTAATCGTGATTCTTGACCCTGTACACTGTGGGTGGAGACACTCAATGTTCACACAGAAGGTCTTCAACAGTATGTGTAAATGTTTACATGTATCAGGGTGGGTGGTGGACAGTCAGAAACATGTTAATTTAGGATCAGGACAGATCTCTTGAACAGGCCGTGTTTACACCAGTTCAAATGCCAGAGTCCTCATGATTCACTTTTTGTCACAGCAGGAGACTGAAAGAATGTACGATCGTGGGGGTTATGAGAGAGGGGGTATTAAAGCATGTGTCTGATAAATACATTCATGCATTTTCAAATAGCACACACACAGGCAATCATACAAGTACATACAAGATAAATGCATGTCCAAAGTGTCCATTCAGTACTTTGATGAAAGGGACACCATTAACCTCCTATTCAAACACTCAAAGTCCTCCAAAATGGAGAAACTGATGAGCCAGCTGCCCACCTTTATTACTCCAAGGCCACTGTGACTGTATTATACCGTATGTGCACACACACACACACACGCACACACACACACACACACACACACACATAGGCCTATACACACACATATGCGCGACCTTATCAGTTCCACAACCCCCTACTGAGGCTGAGTTGTTCGCCTCCCCCACTCACAACACCGCAGCCAACAAGTGGTGTGATTCCAGACGCGCCTCTTAATCCATGCACTGCGCTCCCAGCTTGGAGTTACAGATGACCTTCCATGGAGCAGGTTTTGGTGAGTGTGTGTTCACTTGGGAACAGATGATGTGCATCATGGTGGACCTGGCCATGACCCGTGTCATTCAGGGAGGACTCACTAGTGAGTAAAATCCACGGCTTTATTTCACATGCAGAAGACCTCCATCCCACGTCCCGCCCGCGTGCTGCACCAATTTTTTTCCATCAATTCCTTTGCACTGCAGCCAAAGAAATTGGTAGCTGTGACTAAGCCAGATAAGCACTCTGTGTCCTCTTTTTCGTGGACGGCATGAGTTGAACCTCATGATTTGAAGTTGAGATTTAAATCCGCAAAACAAAAACACATCAAGGCCTGTTGTCAAGTGGAACATAAAGACGCATAAAGACAGCTTGTTTGGCTCTTGAAAGGAATAATTTGCTCGGTGATTAATATAAGTTCGTGTGTACTATGTACTCTAGCAGACATATTTATCAGGGTTATGTCATCTCTCCTCCTCACACAAATGTAACTAGTCCATAGGTTGCGTTAAAACACTTGGCTCCACTGCTGGGTTTCCCTAGTTCATCTGTTCTTAATTGTAGGCGGCTCTCGGCCGCTTTCCAAACTGGCCTACGCTGAAAAATAGAAAAAATATTTTGATTTTAATGCCAAATGAGTTTTCCCCACCTCTTCTTTCTCGTGGAATCATGTGTGCCTCAGGTAAAGCCACAAACACTTCTAATTAGCAGTAGTCATACAATAGTTAAAATCATCTGGCTTTTCTCCAGGAACTAGTGAAAATGTAACCCCCATCCCACCTCCAGCCTGCATTAGAAGTCGAGTATTCCTCCCACACTGTGCTTTGTCTTGAGTGTAGAATAAAACAAGAACATTAGGTGGATTTGTTTTAAAAAACGCACAAGATTTAAATTGTTTTTCACGTATACTGAGAGAAATTAAGACATATAAATAAAAAAGACTGCGTGTTGATGAACATCGCACATTGACGAAGAATGAAAAAGAATTAATCTAACTTTTGGCAGGCAGTGGTGCGTAACGACCATTAAAGGACAGGGACCAAACCCTCCCTTCCACTGCCTTTCTCGTCGCTTCCTCCAGAGACTCCTACCCCTCCTTCTAGGCTGACGTAGAGAGGATCCATTGCTGCCCACGACTGTGGGCGATAACTCGGCCGCGGGTATAAACAGCTTCCCCGAACTTCTGCACGTCACTGCTTGAAGCCGCAGCGACTCGGTCACCAGAGCTGAATCACAGCAGAGATAGCAGCAAGCAGGCACTTCCACGCCGCGCAGGCTAACTCGCTTTCGGCTTTGGTTCGACATGGAGACTCGTTGGACTGCGAGAGGTTTCAGCGCCCGCAACTTCAAAAGTGAGTAGTGTACAACCTCTGAGAATTATATGCATTTTTCAAAGATTTAACTGGGGATAAAAAAAAGCATCTAAATATAAATTTTAAATCACAGACGCATTTTCACTTTTTTTCTTTTTTTGTGTGTGCATGAGTTATGTTAGTAGGAATGTAGCAGAAGGTGCAAAATTAGAGGAAAGTTCTTCATTTCATGATCTAAATTTATCGAATATTTTCATATAACCTATGGACGATTGTTTATAAAACTTCATCATATTGCATCTGTCTTTGTTGGAACACATTCCTCTCCATGTCCTTTACGCATGAAGAATTTTGTACAGAATTTGTGAGCGCACAAACCTAGACTTAACTTCTTACTTCACAGTGCCTTTAGTTGTTAATAAACTAGAAAAGGTGTTCGTTCCACAAGTCGCAACACCAGTTTTCCCCAGCGGCCGGCTCACTTAACTTACCAGTTAAAGGAGCCAGGGGTTAGACCCTGGAAAATCTTGCGCACTGAAGATGAATAGGAACTTCATTGCTATTTAATGCATGTACTTTTCCCATGTTGACCACTTATGTGCATCGTTATCTGAGCACTGCCAAGAATCTTGAAAATTATTAATGAGAACCGAAACTGATATTGATCCGGTTACTGGTCGTAGCCTATGCGTGCCCTTTGTAGTGGCGCACCGCGGCGGAAACATCATTTTGGTGTGAATAGTTTGAGAACTATGAACTAGGAAACCTTGTTAATCCAGTGCAATACATTTTTTCAAAGGTTTGTAGGGTGTTGGAGATTTGTTATTTAGGTTATTCTAAATAGCTGAAATTTAAAAGTTATGTAACATGTTACTGATACTGATGCAAAGTGATCAGCTGGATATGAAAGGTGAATGGTTTTTTGTTATGTATACTGGTAAATTATATATGAAGCCCAAAGTTTTGGGGGTCATTAACAAGTGACATCTGAGAGCACCTCAGCCCTAAAATGAATCACAACAGGTTTGACAGACAGAAGTTGATGCTTAAAGCTAAAATTAACTTCTCACCCTTTGTCTGTCACTCATTCACAAACACAATGTGCAGGTTTCCAAACCATGACCAACAACAGTATCAGTGGCCATCTGCTGCTAATCTAATTTATATATATCCTTTCTAGCATAACTAAGCACATTTCTTCCCTCTTTTGTATCTGCAGGTGGACTGTCCCTATGGCTGATTCTGTGGCTGGTGGTGGTGAAGCCAGGCGGGGTTTCTGCTTGCCCCAGGCTGTGTGTGTGTTACCCTACGCCTATGACGGTCAGCTGCCAGTCACAGAACCTCACCATAGTGCCAGCGGGTGTACCTTATGACTCGCAACGTGTATTCCTGCAGAACAACCGCATCACAGAGCTTCGTGCAGACTCTTTTGGCTTTGAGACACAGGTGAGTTTTATGCTTCTTTGAAAGTATTTCGTTTTTAATGGAGTATCTCTTGATTATTCATTTGTTTTTCCTGTCTAATCTAATCATTTTTTCTTCATTTATCTCCCACTCAATCCCTCTACAGGTGCTTTGGCTGTATGGTAACAACATCACATGGATTGAGGCCGGAGCTTTCAGTAACCTCAGGATATTGGAGGAGCTAGATCTGGGTGACAACCCATCACTGCGGCACCTGGAAGGTGGAGCATTCAGGGGCCTGGAGAAGCTGCAGAGCCTGCACATGCATCGCTGCAAGCTGGCCGCTCTCCCCCATGACATCTTCCACAAGCTGTACAGCCTTCAATTTCTCTACCTGCAGGTAAATCCAACACCAAAACACATATTTGTACTTGATGTTTGCAGGAGAAAAACTCAACACACCACCCATTTTACAGTTGCCCAAATGCAGGCCACACACACCGGGGCTTATAGCACGTTAATATTAGAAGAGCTCTATTCCTATTCCAAAGCTACTTGAGTTGTGAACTTGATGAAACAAAATCCAACAAAAATCTACAAATAACAGAAAAAAACATAAAAGTAGTCCAAGAAGGATTGACATGCTCACCTCTGTATTACATGAGTACAATTAATAAATAAATAAATAAAATTGACAGACTTGCAACTTTTAACACAAATGGCAGATTAAAAAAAAATAATAAAAAAAAAATAATAAAAAAACCTTGCACATAATCAATAAACAATGTGTTCTCATTTAAATTCAGTATACAATGAAAATGACCTTTTAGATGTGTCTCATTGTTTTTTTGTTTTCTTTTGTTGTTTGGCCACAGCCTGCTTTTTCAGCTTTTGGCAGCTATCAGTGTAATCTCAGCTGTCCTCGAGTTCAATCTTTGTCCAGTTAGACTTTTTTTGCTAAGATGCCTTTTAGCGAATGAAACACAACACATTCCAATGTAGATCATATTGGCAAAATAATTCTTGATAACATTAGCAATGATTTTTTCCACACATGTGGTCTGGAACTTTTAAATGCATTTATTGTCATTTAAAAATGTCCATTTAGAATTCTTCTGGTTCTATTAAGGAATCCATATTTTGTTTTTTGAGTTTTCATTTTTTTCAGTGTGCATGTTACAAACCCTGAAGCCCACATCTAAGTGGGTTATTCCCACTAAAGACACTGCAGCTGAACTGTCTGAAAAACCTAATCTGAACAAACTTTTCTTCCATTGCTGAACAGCACAATCAGGAAATATATTTACACAAGGTCTCATAAATAATACCCTCAAATGCCCCCCAGATGCTGGAATTTGCTCTGGCAGCCCAGTGCTCCTGGTTTAATTAGGATGGGTTAAAAGGCAGAGAAGGAATTTTCCAGCTGTGATGAATAAAGTATAATAAAATAAAAAAAATACTTGCCTGCTATTTTTGAACAATTAACCCACCAATCAGAGCAGATTGGCCGTTTGGGAGACCACATGGTTATGAGGTAAAGCAGAGCATTTCAGAAGTGAACAAGAGATGCTGCAGTAATACACAGCATCAAACTGCAGAGCATCTTAGATTTAAAACTTTATTTTATTGTCAAGCCAAGTCAACCTAATTTATAAAGCATTTTAAAAACAGCAGCAACCACTAACAAAAGTACTGAACATAGGAGTAAAATGCCTTAGTAATAAGTAAAATGTAAACTATCTTTATTCCATTTTTAAAGCTGTTTTTGCCAACAAAATATACACTCAACTGTCTCTAAATCTTCCTGTTTTTTGGCTTTGCTGCAGGAAAATCAACTCCACTTTCTGCACGATGACCTGTTCTCAGATCTGGTCAACCTAACCCATCTTTTCCTGCATGGAAATCGTATCCGCACCCTCTCTGAGAATGTGTTCAGAGGTCTGGTCAATCTAGACCGCCTACTTATCCACGACAACCGCATCAGGCAGGTCAACCGACGGGCTTTCCGTGACCTGGGCCGTCTTACCATCCTTTACCTGTTCAACAACTCTCTGGCTGAGCTGCCAGGTCAGGCCATGAAAGATACTCAGGGCATCCAGTTCCTGCGCCTCAATGGTAATCCCTGGTCCTGTGGCTGTGAGGCCCGTCCCCTCTGGGAGTGGTTCCGCAAAGCCCGCATCTCCTCCTCTGAGATCATGTGCAGCTCCCCATCCCAGCGTCGTGGCCAGGACCTCAGATTCCTGCGGGAAATGGACTTTGCTCTCTGCCCACTTCCTGACCCAGGCTCCCTTGCTGGGACCACCACAACTACCTTCAGCACCAAAACCCGCTGGTGGTTCTCCAAACACAAGCCTGCATCTTCATCCAAGGCTTCCTACCAGAAGAGCACAGAAACAGTAAAAGCCTTCCCATTTCCCGCTGTCAAGCCACAGTACGTCCCCAAAATCCCATCAGAAACCAGCCCCTCAAAGTATGAACTGTCAGAAGATGAAGCAGCACTCCCCAAGCTGGACCCAGAGGAATACTGGGCCAACTATGGCAATGAAGACTCCTCCATTCGTTGCTTTGAGCTGGAGTGTGCTCCAAGCTATGACAGTGCAGCTTTCCCGTCATCCTCCTCCATAAGCATTACCCCTTCCCTGCTCCACTTGCTGTCCTTCTCCATACTCACGTTCACACTCCACTTTCTTTTCAGTTGAACTCTTTTGTCCTTCCACCCCATCTCTATCCTCTGATTTCCCTTCTTCCTATTTCCTATTCTAACTTAAAACCTGCCTCTTAACTCCTTTCAGTCGCCTCCTGGACATTCAGGTGGTGCTACACTGATGCAGGAGACAGGCAAGGCAACAGAGAGCTATTTCAAAGAGCAGACATCAGATGAGTTGATGTAGAGCAAGACAAGATTTGAATGCTGGCATAGCTGCTGCTTTGTAGTGCAGAATTAAAAAAAAGTAGGGATCACGTCATGAAACGACTTATAGTTGCAGTGCAAAGGCAGACACCTAGAAAGTAAAACAGTTGAGATGTCAAAAATGATGCAGGTGTTGTAACTCATCTACATCTTTTTCTTTATGAACTAGTGCTCATTAGTCAGCACTTACATTAACATGATTTGTGGTAGGTTTGGCACTAAAGTGACAGAATTACATGGGTTAATGCAGATGTGAGATTCAAAATCTCTGAAATACTATCAAACTGCTACTGCCACTTGTAAATACTTTAAATTACTGTAAATACACTCATTACACACTGTATATTAGACTAGCTCAATTTGTACTTTCTTTTTAGTAAACAGCAGTTTGTGCTGATAGAAGATTAGATTGCAAATAAAGGCAAATTAGTTGAATGTGAACCCCCCCCCCCCCTTTTTTAACCCCAAACTCATGTCTCTTCCCCACTCAGACAATCAGATAAATTGTTCTAGACTGAAAGAATTTATTTTAAAAGATATTAATTTTGGAATATATATTGGACTGGATGCTTATCACGAAAAAAGGAAGGCTTGTGTTCCTGATTAAGATTAGCCTGTGTGTCTGTGTGTGTGCTGTTTAATTTTTTCAGCGTGAATGAAAGTTGAAGACAAAATGACCAACGTCCAGAAGATATCTGGATTTTGAAAAATCATCTCTTATTGAAGACTGTTTAACAGAGTTAAACAGGTTGTTTGTTTTATTTCCAAACGAACAAGGTTTAAAATTACATTAGGAGTGAATTCTTCTTAGTTCTTTGTGTTGCTTGAGGTTGCTGTCCTGTTTCTGTTCTTCAGTAGGCCTTATGGTCTGAATGATTATGTGCAGCCCTGTGTTATCTAATTCAAACCAGGAATAAAAGTCAAGCAAGTCCTTCTAAGCAAATTAAACTACATGCTCTGAAAAGTTTATTATCTGTACAACAATCTATTTAGGTTTTGACTGTTTTGGATTTTATAAATCTAATTAATTACAATCAAACAATTGCACACTGAACCATCCTGATACTGCACCTTTCAGACTGTAGAAAATGGTATGAAATCCACAGAGGCTGTATGTTCTTCACCAGTCCCAAATGTTAAATCTTACCCCACCCTGAAAAAAAACTGTGAGTTTCTAATAAATGTTGTTGGATTCTGTATTTTTCCATGAAAAAAAAAACAGTTTGAAGAAAAGTCTTTTAGTGTTTTCCTTTGTTAAAAAATAAAGAAATAATTAAACAAAATGAGTGGCCCTTTGCCTTTTTTTTTAAAAATCATTGCAGCCCTACGATGGACTGGCAGCTTGTAGCCGCTGGGACAGACAATGCACCCCCACCCCCAGCAACCTTACATTGACAAAGTGGGTTATGATAAATGAACAAGAAAAGCAAAACAGAGGCAGAAGTTCACAAGTTGGAACATAAGCAGAAACACAACATACACCGATCCATTAAAATCAAGCACTTCCAATTTTAACAGGCAAAAAGATTGAGTTCATCTAAAGGACAAAGTGTAATTTCACATTTTGATTTAATCCAAATATAGACATCACAAAAGCAGATAACTAAATGAGTTGTGTAAAAATAAAGATCTGCTATACTACAATGGTATTTTTACACTGTCAAAAGCTCAGATGCCAGTTTCCCATTTACTTTGCCCTTTTAAATAAATTAATCCTTATTTACACCAAATATACATGATTTTCTTTTCATATGTGCATTTTCACCAGATTAGATAAAATTCTTTTTGTTTCAAGAGAAATGCTGCTGATTGACAATCAAGTGCCAATAACAGAATTTATTTAAAAGAAAATCAAATGAAATAGCATTTATTCAGTTAATTGTCTTTGTGGAAGAGTAAAACAAAAAAATGACAAAGCAGTTCTCTCACCAATACTTTAGTCTGCAGGATATTTGGTTCAGAATTTTTCCATTTTCTTTCTAAGTTGTTTAAACATCTTTGGATTGTACTGTCAGGGAGGATAGGGGGGTTACATGACAGGAGGCAAATGTTATTTTTGGGTGTATGTGTGTGTGAAAGGGCGGGCAGTGTAAAGCAATTCATGTAAGACTTGGAGTGTGTGGGAAGAAGGTCACCAATTTCAGCAACAGTCAGTCCTCGCTTAAATTTTTTCATCACATGCAGAGGGTGGCTATATTGGTCCATATTCCTCAGTGATTTGTTTGTGTGTGTGTGTGTGTGTGTGTTTAATGGGTTTTGTGGGTGGGCTGAGATGTGATTCAGGAAAGAGACAGAATGGGGAACACACCAGAATGAAAATGTGACAATTTGTCCCGGAATCAGCACACCCCCTCAACAGATCAAATCTCAACATGGTAATAATTATGACCAAGATGATGCACATCATCATGCATGTGCTTGGAAGTGCAATGATACATGTGCAAACATACACACTAACACATACACACATGCAAATAGTAAAACTCAGGGTGTTATGAGAGGCCTTCAAGTCCTCACATCTAATCTATTTTTGGTGTTTTCAGATGAAAATATATTCACAGCTTGTATGTTCCTCTTTGCTCTCATCTGTCCTACTATTTTCAGCTACTTTCAATTAGAAAAACATCTTGAAAAAAACAACTGCAAATCCAGAATGAATAACTTTAAACAACAACAAGTTTACCCCCCTTTCCCCAATCAACTAGTCAGAGTAAAACTCGAAATGGATGAAGTTGATTTAAAAAAGTGTAGTCAGTGAGTCTGAAGTGTTTTTTAAAACACTGCTTCAACTCTGTTAAAAGTCATGGTAACGTTAAGGCAGCTGTTTCAGGAAATGTAGCTACTGGAATGTTTTTTTAAAAATGGCACCTGTTGGTTTATTGATTTTTGACCAATCTTAGCCTCTTCCTAGTCTCAGCTTGTTGCTTAGAAACGGCTTTGAGGCAGGAAACAGTAAGAAACCCAGTGAACTCAGCAAAACTGCAACATGATAATTTTTTCCATCATTTTATGCTTATTAAACAAACCAGAAAACATATGAACCAGTGAGCGTCAGAAAGACTTGCTGGTAGAAATTTCTACTATTAGCTAAACTAAGCTGACTGAATGTTTTCTGTGTAGGTGTAGTATCACTCTCTTTACCTATCACTCAGAAAGAACCCATCTTTCCTAAAATGTCAGATTTTTACCTCATAGTGGAACAGTAGCTGTTAGTTCTCTTTGCCTGAAAGTAACTTCACAGTTATGGGACATTTAGTGTTTTTCCGGTTAAATGGCAAATTAGCGGCAAGAATTTCTCTTATGATGTGTGCCCACTCATTCTTTCTCCATTCCCAATCCCATCACTCAAACCTCTGATTCTGTTCCTTGCTGTGAGAGCCTTTGATTAGCTGTCACAGCTTTTTTGTCTTCAGCTCTGTCACTCAAGCATATTTCTCTTCCTGTCAAAGCCTATCCCATATGGTTGTGCCTGTCTTTGCCAGGCTTATAGGAGGCGGCTTGTTCATTTGCGTATAGATGGCGTCTTTGCTGACGTTCACCTCCTCACATGTTGTTTGCAGAGGATGAACCGAAACTCACAAACGTTTGTATGAGAGCCCAAAAAGGAAAGGAGCAGGCTGAGGGAGGCTTTCTTGAGGATTAATTTATTTATTTTCTCTTCATATACCATATAGCCCCACATCTGTAAATAGAATAGAATAGAATAGAATAGAATAGAATAGAATAGAATAGTTGACCCATAGTGCTGCCCTCAATGGGGCAACTGACCCAATGCATCCATTATTGATGGACACCATTTACAGCACTGGCTGGCTTCCTTTTCTCATGCGAAAACATGACCCTGCAGAACAACTAACCTCTGCTCCTAATAACTCGCTGAATGGAAGAACAAGGTAACAGGGGGATGAGGAGATCTGCACACCTGCTGAATAAATAATTTTCTGTGGAAATAATGAATACTGAAGGAGACAATAAGTTTGCACTGGATTTCCCTGAGTGGGCAACAAATATCCTGAACAAGTGCCATCAAGAGGATGGGGAGATTATTTAAAAAAAAAATCACCAAATAAAAGCAAATTTTAAGAAAGATAACCATTCTATAAATTATGCATGTTTCTTTTTTCTTTTTTGCAACTGGTTTGAAATCATTTCTAAACCAAAGAAAAAAAAAGCTTTCTGTCAACAAGACAGTTGCATACACCGATCTCACTACTCAAACACACCTGAACCAACCATACTATCGAGTCAATGAGCTATGTGTTTGCATCAGAACTGTATTAACTAGATACACTTGTATCTTATAATGATTTAAAGATTAGAAAAATGTGTAGATAAGATTTATCAGAATATTTTTTTTATTAAATTAATAAAATATATGCTATTACAGTGAAATTTGATTTATATAAAACAGCTTTTTATTATAATCAGATATAAGTGGACTGTAGGAGGTGAAGTCTTTGTAAGAAAAATAGCTTTATGGTAAAGAAACTTTGGAAACTGGCCTTTTTTTATTTTCGAGGTAGAGGTCTTGTTCTTGATCTATTCATTTCTGTTTGAAAATGAAAATTAAAAGAATCAATGACTAAAACCTTAGATAAACAACTACAAAAAATAATCTGATATAAATCTAGAATCTATCATGTTTGCTGTACTTTGTTGTGTCTTATAGATGAAAAATATTTTGTTTTCTTGTGTTTAAAGATTTTATAAAAGTTATCAAGTCTCTCTGTTTGGTAAATAAGATTTTGTTTTAAAGTTAAATATCTACCAAGCATCTTCTGTAACGTCACTGATGGTGCAAAATGTGGTGGATCCCATGTTTGAGCCCATTAAAATGAATAAATGTCACTATTTACTGAACTCCACTGCCTATTACTGCAGCTCAAATCCACTCTGACATTTGTGTTTGCTTGCAAAGTGACACCCGGGTCTGACTTAGCTATCTATAATCAATTATAAAACACCCCCCCCCCCCCCCCTTTTTTTTCCTGTTCTGATGTGTGGTACTATGATGTCGGCATGAGCAACCAAACACTATTAGAGCATTAATCTTCTCATTAGCAAATCTTTTGAAGAGCTATTGTTTTATATTATTGATTGTTTGGACTTATATTGCTGATGGCACTCAGCGCTCTTACATTGAATCCAGTATTCATCCACTCTTCATTCATACTTTGTGATAGTAAACTACATGTTTAGCAGACTGACAGAAATGTGGCAGCGATTGTGCACCAACAGCCTCTCTGACCACGACCTTACTATACCAACAATGCCAACACACCAACTAATGACTAGGGGAGTGGGATTTGAACTAACAGCCTTCTGGTCCTTGGATGACCTGCTCTACCACCTAAGCAACTGCAGTATTATAAAAAACACATCCTGTCTGGATCAAATGCACTTGATTATTCAATCAAGATGTGAACACCTTTCTTTAAAGAATATGTTTTTGCTGTTTACTGGTCAAAATCCTTCATGATTGTGTAAATACAATGCTAATGCCAAGGGGGAAATTCATCAGTAATGACTAAAGCTACATCTCAGACTCTGCTCAGCTTATTTGGCATGTTAAACCTTTGATTCAATTACAGTAAAAACTTAAGTGTGGCTTGTTTGGGAAGGTTGCCAGGAGACAGCCTCTTCCCTCTAAAATGGAGATGGCACCACAGTTTAAGTTAAGTAACCATAAAACTTCTGGTTTTATCCGTAAAAGGCAAATGATACCAAAATGGAGATGCATGGACATACAAAGCAACACATTTTGGAGAAAATCAAACTCAGTGGTGAAGGGCTGATGATTTGTCGTTTTTGCAGCAACAGGAAACTTTGCAGCGATTGAGTCAACCATGAACTCTGTACAACAAAATATTCCAGAGTCAAAGGATTGTCCATCTGTCTGACAGATAAAGCTTGGCTGAGACACTTGGCTGGGACAAAAAAATCATCCTGGGCATTTTGAGTCGAGACTTGCCCACCAGGTATGGATGGAAAGACAACGCCTATGAATGAAAAGAAACTTTCTTATGACAGTGCTGGTGTATATTAACTCGTCTAATAGATGTAAACCTACACCATCCTCCCAGTAATGTTATTATATACAGTACTTAGCGGCTGCTTAGTCTAGTTAATCTCCTGAACAATGTACAACGTATAATGGGATCGTGAAATTAGAACAGAAAGGAATAGAGGTGAGACATGAACATTAATTAATATTAAAATGAATAAATGACTGATTTAGTGATACTTTCATACATTATTTATTCACCACATCAATAAACAGCACAGAATATTTCCTTGAATACAGAAACCTTTAAAAGTCAAAGGAGACAGAGAAAGAATAACACTTGATGGACTTATATGATCACAGTACTTGTATCTATATGTGGAGAAAATAGCTGCATCATATAATTTTTATACTTACTTAGAGGAACTTCCTGAATCAACAAAGTCTGATGGGATCCCGAAAAATAGGACACAGAGGAACAGAGATGAGATGAATGTTAAAATGTATAAATGACAGATTGTGATTGAGTGATATTTTCACGGACTATGTACTCACCACATCCAAAAAAGACCTTAGACCTCCACAGCAGCAACACAGAATATTTCCTCAAACATGGAAACTTTTAAAAAGTGAAAGAAGACAGACAAAGAAAGGTGAGAAAGAAAGACAACTGATGGACCTGCTAAGATGATCATAGTACTAGTATCATTTTCCTAGATGTACTTGGAAAAAAACCACAACAGGCTTCCATAAATGAGAGACAGATTCCTGTAAGAAACAGTAAGAGGTTAAGACTGAAAGAAAACAGCTGTTATACACAGTACCTCATTTTCTATTTATTCTACCGAGTGTCTTATGCATTAAGACCTTTTATGATGCACTAATTCTACATAAATTTACTAAAAGCATTGTCTGTGCACTTTACTTGTTTGCAAGATAGATGCAAAACTTTTTCTTTGGACTGTACAAGAGGATATTTATGTATTAAATACAAATACATTAAAGTAGTTAGTTTAAACTCTGTCCAACTTTTATGGTAATAAGCAGTGTCACATCTCCTGGCAAAACCTAATTTGATTCAGTCTAAATTATATCTGCAAGTGTAGAGGGTTTATGATGAATAATAACCTAATCCTCTGGTTTTACATGAACATTTATACTCTATTGAGATTTAGTTGTTTCTGAGTAAAATTTTACTGCATAGTGCATTTATATAATTTAATAAACACTGAAATATTTAACTACCTAACTAATAAAGACTATAGTTAACTAAGTCTTCATGTGAGAAAATGATAATCTCATACAGAAAATGATTACTTGAAGCTGCTAAGTCTTTCCAGAAGCTATTGAAACATATTTTGTTTTTCAGTCACTGCTTCTTCAATTTTGCCTAAGTGTTTATTAAAAAGAATAAATAATGGCATGCATTGTTAATCTAAGGTTGTATTCACTTCATTTCAATTCCCAGTAACGACTAAATGAAGTTTTATTTTGACCTAAGTCGTAAAACCTTAGAACTGAAATAAGCTTTACTTCCTTTTTGTACATAACTTTATCTTCCCTCTGGTGTTTCTGCATGTTTGCACACAGAGATATCAGTATGTAGCATATGTATGAACATTTGTGATGTGTAGAGGCAGCAAAAGCATGCATCCGGTCTTGAGTCATTTAGAACTAAAAGAGGAGAGCAGGGTGAAGAGAGGGCAAATCTGTCCGGTGGTCTGTCTGCTCCTCAGAAGGTTTACGCACACAGCTAAAATTACACCACAACAGGCCTCAATAACAAACTAGGAGCCAAAAGAAAACACTGGAGATTTGATGCATGTGTTTGCTTGGTGTGATTCAGTATGGTTAAAAATGTAACTAATCATATGACAAACATAACAAGACAAAGTGACAAAGCATCCAATAAGTGTGAGTCTTGAGATTGATGTTAACAAAAGAACAAAAGAACAGATTAGATGAGCGCTTGTGAGTCAGCCATTCTGCCTCGACATGGGAGACGGTATTTTTTTGGCATGGACATGACTTGTGACGTCTTTTGGACAATTAATCAACTATAGATGCCCAAAAAAGGTGACTGCCCACAGTGCCAGAGTTAGGGGTTGCTATTCCGGTTAACCATATTTGCTCTTGACTTTGGAGTACTCAGCCCCATCTGTCTGTCCCTCTTCAGAACCATCTCTCACCTTCCTGTTGCTTGTTTAGGATGCTGTCTTTTAGCCATAAATCCAAATATGGGGATTATAGAAATGGTTAGAGAATATAAAAGTACAACTCTTTGAATCTGTGTTGATCTGCCCCACTATTTACAGAGGACAAAGAGCTTTAAGGAGAATTATTTCACAAGTCTATCTAGGATGGGATGATGTAGGATGCACCACAAAAAGTATGTCAGAAGTCCTAAAATCTCTCTGTATCAAATGTGTTTGCGAAAGCCTGTAAATGTGAGGATTACAGACAGTATTTGGAAAAAACTGTGATACAATTACTAGAAACTTCAATCAAAATAGCCTTTGGTAGGCTTAAGTCCCTGTGTGACATCCAACAACTCAGCCCCAAGATGTTTGTCCTAGGGTTATGTTTGAGCAGCTGCATTAACTGTCTATAAAATATGCTGTCACAACTAGATTCCTTATTAACCTGTTGGAAACATTGCAGGATTTACCTTGTTTAAGGAGCTGTTAGTCGATCAGTTATAGCTTTGTGTGAACTTAATGAATTAGCAGTCCCTTACAGATGCTTATGACCATTTAACACACACACACACACACACACACACACACACACACGCACACACACACACACACACACACACACACACACACACACACACACACACACACACACACACATGCACACTAACAAAACATTAAATGGTCAAAATATGAAAGAGCTGTCTTAAGAAAATTAAGTTAAATAAAATAATTGGAAATTCAATAACCATAGGTATAATTTAATGGAAAACTAATTTCAAACAGGATTTCAAGACTTGTGTAACTTCAAGTGATACACGTGGATGTTACCGTATCTAAACCATGTATTTGGTCCACAATTTCCATTCCAAATTTCAGCCCTGTGATTAAAAAGGTTAAGCACTTACTCAAATTTAACATGTACACTTTATGTTGATCATTCATAAAACAGAGTATCAACACGACTTAAAACATGCAATCAGATTACATTAACCTTTTTTAATATGTTTTATATTCTTTGTACTTGAGTGAAACTGTTAATGTTTGCACCTTAATTTCATTGCACAACGCTCCACTGCTACAGTTATAAACAATAAAAATTGTGATTCTGATTAGTCATTAGTTTTAAGCACATTTGGAAAAAGTAATAACTAGATTGTAACATCCAATCAATAATTCCTTGATTTAATTTTTATAAATACAGCCATTTAAAACTGTTAACCTTATTTCAGGATAAAGCTTTCAAATAAAAGCAGCAACAAAAACACCTCTAACACACACCTGTTGGGCCATTACTGGTCATTTCTAAATATTTCACCAATTGCAAATGTAAAATTTGTTAAGCAAAATTAATTTACATTACAAATTCTTTGAGATGGGTAGAAACGCTTTTTGGTGGAGCTCAAAATATATGTAAGCTGCAAATATTAAGTTGTCCTTTTTTTTGTTTTAGGTAATACAAAATTAACCTTTAAAAAAAAAAAGAAAAAAAAAAGAGAGAGTTATTTAGCTGTGTGGAGTGGTTAAAACGGCTGTTCGGATTGTAAAGGTTGCAGACTCCTGGACCAGGACGTGGGGATGTGGCAGTTTGGGGTCAGCATGTTGTTCTGTTGCTTGAAATAGCATGTAAAATCTGTACTGATCCATTTATCTTAACAATGTAAATACTTTGAGCTTCAACCCATTTGTATAGAAAGTGTAACACAGTTAAAGTTGGACTGATTCAATTGCCGAGTAACTTGTTTCGAAAAAATAAACAAACCCTGCATTTCCGTTTATGGTTTATTCCGTACACCCCCCCCCCCCCCCCCCCCCCCCAACATGATAAACTATTGGTACTGTCCACATGCCCGCGGAAGTTCTGTATCAATGATGGCGCCCAAAGCAGGTCGGTGCGTGACTTTATACACATATATAAGTGTATATGTGTACTTTTACAAAATTGTTGGCAAGCATTATTGAACCACATTTCCCATGAAACTGTGATATGTCTAGTCTCCAGAGGTTATACAATAACAGTGTTTTATAGGACTTTTTATACTGATTGTAACTTTCGCGGTTGCTAGCGTCAGAGCTAACAGCTGAACGAGAGTGATAAAAATGTGTATCTTATTTCGTTTCTGATATAATCACCAGTTGGTGTAGCATGGTTTGCCTGAGTTAACTCGCTCTTACCATAGACCCTGCAATATCACCGTCAATGAAAATTACATGTTGATCTGGTCTAAATAACATCTGTGAACCAGGTCGTCGAGGGACGAAGCGCAAAGCGCAGGTTCAGGCCGAGGAGGAGCAAACATCCACGGCGGAGAAGAAGGACAGGGGAGGGGATGAGCACGGCCAGGACGGCCTTAGGGTGGTCATTGAACACTGGTTAGTACTTCTGTCACATCACAATCAGAAGAGATGGAAGTAATACATTAATGAGAAATAAAGCCCAGTTGTGTTCATGCACAGCCCAGGCTTAGTTTTCTAAATGTAAAAATAAATTTAGCCATCAAACGGCACTCTATTATTTATTATATCGCATTATTTTATTAGCATATTTGTTTATCTGTATATATTTTTATTGATCTGATTTTTTATCTTTTGTTGGATACTCCCAGAACCTCAGGTTATGATAGAGAAATACTCCAATATTAAGAACTAATAAATCCTCATGTTTACCACAACTAGAGTTGGATGATGCTTTTGAATAACTAAATGTTTTGATTGCAAAGTCTTCATGATTGTTTAAAAGTCTTAATGTGAAATATTTAAACTAAAATGTCATATTTATGGTAGCTGTGTGTTCTTTTTCTTTCTATGGAGCTTCAGCTATGGTTGTTCCATTTGTTTTTTGTTTTTTTTCTCTTGGATTATTATTATTATTATATGTGGCAAACAAATAAAGACAAACAGTAATGCCTGTCTGAACAGCCCGGACAGATGTCCACCTGATTGTTGATCTCACTCTTGGCAGTAAAAGCTGACGAGTGTATGGGCGTAATGCCGAGGAGGTGAAATCCGCCCTCCTGGCTGCCCGACCTGGACTGACAGTGGTCCTGAATCCTGAGAAACCCCGCAGGAACAGCTTTGAGATCACTCTGCTGGATGGAGGCAAAGGTGAGGATGATGAAGCAGTGGCGGGTCCAAAAATAACTCAGCCATTTGTTGGCCCAGAGGGAAGACTGTCATTTCAGCCAAAGTCATTTCCTTTTAATCTCTTGAATTTTACCAATTTGCAGTGGCCATTAAAAATTGATTGAAGCTAATTTAGTATTTTCTAATCATTGATTGCCCTGCCCATAATTAAGTTTTATTTTCACATGGTTTAAGTTATTTGTCTCAGATGGTAACCATAAATAAAAAAAATTGCCCCAGTTACTCAAGGCAATCACAAGAATTTTTTTTCTCTTTATAATAGCCTATACGTAAACACAACCTACAACAATTTATTTACTGTGATTGTAAAGTTCAAGGCTAAATCAAATATCTACACTTCCTGCTATTCAGTGAACTACATAATTAAATTTGTCTTGTATTCTTAAAAGCTTACTCATTAGCTAGAAAACTGGAGTGTTATGAAGTCAAACGTGTGATAAATACAGGATAGCCCTTAAACTGTATTGTACTGACTTCATACTTAATTTTCTCTTTACCAATGTAGTCCTATAAAATGTATTGAAAGACTTTTTTTTAAGTGGTCTGTTTTCTTTTACTATTTTTCCTACATCCTATCTTATGTCTAATCTCTATAGAAACCTCTCTGTGGACGGGAGTAAAGAAGGGTCCACCTCGTAAGCTGAAGTTTCCTCAACCTGATGTTGTGGTCTCTGCTCTGCGTGAAGCTCTGAAGGCTGAATAGATGTCCAGTGAAGGTTTGCCAAAATTTGTGCAGAATATTAGAAGACAAAGTTAAGCCAACATGGACTCTCATACAGCATAATTACATTTAGTTTTCCTTCATTAGTGTATTAATATCTGCTGCTCTCCAGATGACCTCACAGTTGGCTAACTGTTTTCAGGGTTTTGGCGCTTGAATAGTGTCATTTTAATGAAAGTTCTTCTGTTTTTGTTTTTTTGTATGTGCAGCTGTGTATTCGGGAGAAGTGACTGGTGGAAGCAAAATGATGATGAGTGGCCAAGGAGATGTTCTCAGTCCCTCCTCTGATGAAGCAAGCACCAACTGGTGATTTCTTCTGGGTACATAGCGACACCTAGTGGAGGGTCTCCGTGTAGAAACGTTTCTGATGCAGTCTTGCTGTTTTTTAAGTAGTTTTCTCTGGGCGGGGGGGTTGTTTCCTATTGCTCAAAGGTTAAGTGTGCTTTTTGTGCAAGTTTTTTGAATAAATAAAGTGTTTAACAGTTTAATATGTTGTCCTTATTTCCTTATTAAAGTTCATTAAAGTGTGTAAACAATACCAGTTTAATATATTTGCATGAGACCAATAGGATCTGGTGCGTAAGTACAAAACAAAAAGCCTTCACAATAATCAAAAGATTGTCACTGTGAGAGAACATCTTGATTTTAAAACAGAAAAAATTAAAAAGGACCTTGCCATCTTTACAAAGTTTTGAAAATGTCACAACTTTTGGCAAAGCCGTACTGCAGTTTTGACTATTAAAGACACATGCTTTAACTAAATGTTGGAGAGGATAAAGAGTGGGAGTTGAATTTTCAAAAATCCCTTTAAATTAGCAGTTTAGAAATGGCTGTTACTTCATGAATTTTTACATAATCAAATCTACTGTTATATTTATTGTGACCTTCTTTTCAATCAAAGCATTTGAAAGAAATGTCCGGGTTAATCTAAACTTTGCACAGTGGTCACTAACGTGAAGTTGTATGATATGCAGAGCTTTGTTGCTGATGAAGCAAATTTGGGAATAAAGGGTGATATTATAGGCTAACAAAACTGGCAGAAATGTTGGTAGTCTTGCATATATTAATTATTTGAGTACATACAGGCATGTGAATATGTAGGCTGATTATGAGACTTTTTCACATTTCAGTTCTAGACTAACAAGATCAAAAAGAATAGGTGTGTGGTTCACTAATCCAATTTGCTCTGTCACACCTGGACAATATCCTGATTTTTGTATTGAAGATTAGTACAGTGGCAGTGAAAATGGAGAAAATATATGATGAGGCAAAAGAAATGCTACCTTGGTTCTATTAGAATAAACTTTACTCATATATTGGATAAATGTTAGGGTACACACAGAACATCACTCAAGACAGAGGGTCTTGATATTCTTTAAAAAAGGTTTGGTTGGATGGCCATGGAAGTAGCAGAACAAAAGAAACTACACCATATGATATTTAATTAGTGCAATCTATTAACATGCATGTGGATTTACTGAATATGTAACCAAAAAGAATTAAAAAATGGATCAGAAATAGTTGAACTGTAGGGAGATGAGTTATGCCTGTGTACTTTTAACAAGTGGGTCTAAGGCCCTGGTAACTCATACTAGACTTTAAATGGAACATGTCTTCAAGTAGGAAATGTGAAGGAGGAAAGTAGTGGTCCTCTGCAGAGTGGAGGCTGTGGATGAAGATCTGGCAGAGGGTGCAGAAACAGAATTATTATTTAAACTAATGTTGTATAAATTCCCAGAACGCCATTTGGCGAAAGCCATAAAAATAAAATAAAATAACAGCAGCTTTCACCGAGTGGTATTGGTTGATGGTATGTGATGTCATCATCCCGCGACTAGCAGTGGACCCTCATGAGAAAAAAGCTTTTTTGGCGACTTGGGAAGTAGCACGTAAGTATCATGAATTTAAACACAGCAACGTTTTAAATATTCGTCTAACAAGATACGATATGTTTGAACCATTTATATTTAGCCATTTGCATTTGTTTAAGTTTTAAACCATGATTTCCAATTCAGATTAGCCTCGGCTTGCTAACTGCTAGCTGTTTTCTTTGGTTTACGTGTCATTTCTCTGCTGTATAAAAACACATATTTTACCCTCTAAGAAGCACATTAATTTAATGCTCAGCTAATAGTCGTTTCAGTCCGCAATCTACTAACCGCGATAATATTTTGATTTTGTGGAAAAAGTCACAAGCTCATATCAAAGACATTTAAAATATTGAGCATATAAATAGTCATCACTCACTTGAATGATCAAAAGGCATACTCTTTGGCTTTAGATGTTTGGAACTTTTTTAAAAAATCTTTTATTCACTATTTTTGTTAATTTTCTTAAATAAGTTGTTAACAGATGATTTTTAAAATATTGTTTAAGTAACCCCAATCCACTCTAGCTTAATTAACAGTCAAGGTGCTACCCAATTTAATAAAAAAAAAAGACCAAAACCATCCTATATTTAAGTGTTTATTCTTTGTTTTTGTTGAGTTGAGAGCCATCCACAAATTCATAGGGTATATGTCTCAAATCTTTTACCTTGTCATAACTTAACCTAATCTTACCCTGTTCAGGCTTGTGTAAATGACTACTGCCAATTCAGTTTTATAAAAGGGACCTCATGGCTTATAATTTCTACTGCTTTGATTTTCAGCTTTCATAAGTATCAAATGTTTTATACTAGGAGTGATTGCTCATGAAGATTTTTTTAATGCAAACTTAAAACGGTGGCAAAATACACATATATAAATTTTGATAAATTTTTTGTAACGCTTTTTTTCTTGTTAGTCATGGCAACAGAAGGTGTGGAAAAGACGAGTGAAGATGCTCCAGCAACAGGGAAAGTGTGCACCAGGTTTGACCTGGAGAAGGAGACTGAGCTTCGGTTTGAGGTGGAAGCAGGTGACTCGGCAGAACAAGTCGAACTGGAACTCCTCACAGGAATGGCTGAAGTGTTTGGCTCAGAGCTGAACCGCAATAAGAAGTACACATTTGGCCCAGGCTCCAAGATAGCTGTTTTCACATGGCAAGGCTGCAGTGTGAATCTTTATGGAAAGCCAGAGGTAAACATTATGGACAAGAGTCTGTGCAAATTTTTTAAAGTTTAAATGTGTGATCTAAAAGTCTTTCAGTCCAGTAATAATATACATGTTCTGTTTGTTTCACTTTAAGTAATACAAGTGTAAAATAGCCAGCTTCTCTCATTGTCATTACAACAGGTGGCTTATGTATCCAAGGATACTCCAATGCTGCTCTACTTGAACACACATGCTGCCCTGGAACAGATGAGGAAACAAGCAGAGCGGGAAAATGAGAGAGGACCGAGGGTGAGTTTTAATGAGGAATTACCTAATCTAATAATAAACTTGTCACTAAATATATTTAATATTAATTTTGAACTATTATTGTCCCTCAGGTGATGGTAGTCGGTCCTACAGATGTGGGGAAGTCTACAGTTTGTCGGATGCTTCTTAACTATGCTGTGAGAGTTGGAAGGAGACCAACACTGGTGGAATTGGATGTTGGCCAGAGTGGGGTAAAACCATTTGGAGCTATCATAATCCAAAATTAACAAGACCCCAGATACTGGGGAAAATACTGCAAATAACTTCAATGCTCTTGGATTTATATGAATGTTTAAAATACACACATCTGTGAAATACAAGGCTTGTTATTTTTAAATTAAAGAGCAATGCCTCCTCCAAAGAAGATGACATTTATTCTGTATTATTGTTTCATATGGCTTCCTCTTTGCACAGTAGTAGACAGTGTTCCAGAACCAATGCAGTATTTTCCATCAGTATCTCCATATATGTGACACAACAGTGCCACACAGCTGTAGTTAATTTTTATTTTGGTCTTAAAATTTGATTGTTAATATGTCACAAGCCTCAGGTAAACATTAATTGAGATATTATCAATATGCAGTGAAGCATAAAAGATCTTGGCATTACTTCAGGTGTCTGTGCCGGGGACGGTGTCTGCTCTGTGCATTGAGCGCCCTGCAGATGTGGAGGAGGGTTTCTCAGTCCAGGCTCCTTTAGTCTATCACTTTGGCTCTACTACTCCTGGAACCAACATCAAACTTTACAACAAGGTGGGAAATATTATGCAGCTTTATTTATAAAAGAACTACAAAATACAAGTTCAACCTGTGTTCTCATGAGTTGTGTTCTTATTTTCTGCCACTTTTCTCCTGACGTGTAGCTGACTTCATGCCTGGCAGAAGTGTTTTCTCAGCGCTGTGAGGTGAACAGGAAGGCCAGTGTTGGAGGCTGTATCATCAACACCTGTGGCTGGGTGAAAGGTTCTGGATACCAGGCTCTGGTCCACTGTGCTTCCACCTTTCAGGTAGATGTAGTACTGGTGTTGGACCATGAGAGGCTCTACAACGAACTCAAACGAGACCTGCCCCACTTTGTGCGAGTTGTTCTCCTGCCCAAATCCGGGGGAGTGGTCGAACGCTCCAAGGAGTGCCGACGGGACACCCGAGATGAGAAGATCCGTGAGTATTTCTATGGCTTTCGTGGAGTGTCTTTCTACCCTTTCTCTTATGAAGTGCGCTTCTCAGACGTCCGCATCTACAAGATTGGAGCACCATCTATCCCAGACTCGTGCTTACCTCTGGGAATGTCTCAGGATGATACACAACTAAAACTAGTTCCTGTGACACCAGGGAGAGACCTGACCTATCATGTGTTGAGTGTGAGCAGCGCCGAGGATGGAGACGAAGGTGCTAGAAAGAGCATTGTGGAAAGCCCTGTGTGTGGCTTCATTGTAGTAACTTTTGTAGACACTCAGACACAGGTGATGAAAGTGCTGTCCCCAGCACCCAGACCTTTACCCAGACACACTCTGCTTATCATGGACATCCGCTTCATGGACATGAAGTGAAGTGCAATATTTAGAAAGGAGACTCGGGACGAAGTGGAAATCATATTAGGGAGCAGTCATTCTGGATTTTATTTTCATGTTTGTATTGTGCTTTGTAAAGAACAGAGTTGTAAATTACACTGTACAAATGTTTTTCACTTAAAAGTGCAGAAAAGTTTTTCTTGATAATCTGTTTTCTAAACATTGACTTTTTCTCTTTAGTAATAAATTTTAATAGTAAAAACACAATGTGGTAATTATTGCTGACTTACACTCCAGCAACAGTTAGTTCTGCATTCATCCAACTTCTGCATTTGTATATCTGGCCATCAATATTACTCGATGAAACTTCAAAAAAATGTAAGGTTCATGTCTACAAATTTCAGGTGTAACTAAGAAGCTTTGCTCAAGTTTTCTAGAAACTTTAATAAAACTTGTAAAGTCACATGTCCCCCCTCTGCTGGGTCCATCCTGTAATGTTTGTCTGTCCTGACCAAAGTACAGCAAAGGACACACAGGTTCCGTACTGGTAACCGTTTGGTGACACCACATCAGGAGCTCATTTGATAATTGTTTTGTCAACAGCTGGCTCCTCGTAGAGTATTCTTTAGACCTTTATACTTTTTTTTTCTAATTTCCACAGCATTAACACATACATACTTTACCATGTGTGGCATCTATACGAGCAGTACAAGTGAGGAATGACTAGGCATCAATAATATTGTTTGATGAAATTGTGGTTCGGTGTATGCTGGTAGCTCAAATGCATAAAATTCTGATCATTATAACAACCAAGTGAAATGAATGTATATAGATATAAAGCTTAAAATTAATTTGAATCCCTCTTATATTTTTTTGCCTTTTTGTTGAGACTGGTTGAAATATTTAACTGTTCATATATTGATTATTAGTCAGTTCAATGTTTATAAGTCTGAAATGTCTTATTTTTTTTAACCTTGTCTTCCATGTGTTCTTCCGCCCTAAACATTCACTTTAAGCAGTATCTTCCACACTGCTTCAAGAAGGCGTTTTCCAGTAACTAACATCAAGTTTAGGAGCCAATTTCCAGCTGAAAGTGATTTATCCAACTAAAAAAAGTGCAAAGTTTTACCCCTCTTGTAGACTGCTGGGCCTGAAGTGGTGCAATGTGTTATTTGGAGCCACAGACTCATCCATCTGCCAAAAAAAAAAGCAAGTTATGTCTCAATCTTGATACTTCAGTTTGTGGATCTGTACTATTGATGGGCACATGTCATCCTTTTGTCTTAATTCCAATCTTTTAGCACTACTCAGTTTTTCACTGCTAAGGTGCTCCTTTTTAGAGGTCAAGGAGCAGTGGTTATGTGGCTCTTTAGCTGTGCTGTTGGTGCACTACTTTTAATCCCTAAAAGACTTTAAAAAATGGAGGGACTGTAAGAAAACTGCCTGTGTAGTGTGGGAATAACAATCCGCTGCTCAACACCTTCAAAAGAAAGGAGGTCATTATTGACTTCCGGAGGAAAAGAGAGGACATAATGCCTCTGGACATTAGTGGGGACTGTGTGGAAAAGGTGGCGGACTTCCGCTTCCTGTGGGTCCACATTGAGTAGGACCTGACCTAGAGTGTGAACACCTCTGAGCTGCTAATAAAGAAGCACAGCAGAGACTGCACTTCCTGAGGGTATTAAAGAAGAACAAAATTTCACAGAAGACTGCTGGTATCCTATTGGTGCTCCATTGAGAGCATCTTAATGTATTTGTGTGTGGTACAGCAGCACAGTAGCTCAGAGGAAAGCACTCTAGAGCATTGGTTCCCAACATGGGGTCTGGGACCCCAAAGAGCACTGGGGGTCCCTGAGGCTTTGAACATTAGATTAATGTCAAAACAAACTGTTAATGGCATTGTGGTTAATGTCCACAAATTGTACCTATTTTAAGGAAATAAAGTAAGGCTGTATGTTGTTCATTTACCTTTGGGTTTATCAAAGGACAGGACTCAATCAGAATACATTATTTATAGTGAGAATCTCACTTTTGAAAGCCTAAAACCAAGTATGGTTTCAGCACAGGGTGGAGCAGGGCATGGCATTTTAGTATATGCATGAAGGGGGTCCCCGAGGAAAAAAGGTTCGGAACCACTGGTCTAGAGTGTCACCAAAACGGCTCAAAAGATTGTCGGCTGCCCTCGCCAAACACTAGAAGAACTACACATTTCCCTTAACCTTAAAAAAAGCACAGACTATCATTAAGGACAGTTCACACCCTGAATACTGAACTGTTGCCGTCATGCACACGTTACAGAGCAATAAAAACCAGGTCAGATTAAGAAACTTTATCCAACTGCAGTCACTACGCTCAATACTAAAAAACATAATGTGCAATATGTTTTCTAAGGGATGAGTGCAATAACAGAATGTACACCTATGTACTTTATTTATTTGGACGTTTTATACTAATTTTATATATGAAGTATCTAATTGGATGGCACTTTTAAATCTCATTGTACTTGTTACAGTGACAAAGATATTCTATTCTAAAATTTATTTGTATAGCACTTTTCACAAATAGAAATCACAAAGTGCTTCATAGCGTGATAGAAAACAAGTTATAACAAATAAAATGCAAACACCAAGTTGGTTATAAGCTTGTCTGTATAAAATGTCTTCAGCTGCTTTTAAAAAATCTGTAGAGTCTGTACAGTGTAAAGACAGAGGAAGAGTATTCCACCACCTTGGTGCTACTGCTTGAAAGGCCCAGTCACCACAAGTTTTGAACTAGTCTTTAACTTAAGAGTATGGGAAGACAAATGGGGTTTCAGGAACTCTGAGTCTACTGAATACTGTGGAGCTTGATTGTGTAGAGCTCTAAAGGGTAAAACTAAGATTTTAAAATGAACTCTAAAATTTACTGGTAGCTAGCGCAGAGAAGCTGAAATGGGAGTGATGTGACCAGCTGTTGCTGCCAGTTAAGCCTTGCTGTAGGATTCTGGACAGTCTAAAGGAAACACAAAGCTGATATGTTATAATAAGTGAAAAGACCATTACAATAATCTTAATGAGCAGATATAAAAGCATTAATTATCATCTCTAATTTAGCTTTTGACACAAGTAGTCTGAGTTTTAAAATATTTTTTTAATGATAAAAACTATTACGAACTAGCTGTTTGAAGTGATGCTAAGGAAACATTGAACTGTCAAAGATGTCTCCCAGATTTCTGAGACTGAAAGGAAAAGCCTAAGAAGTTGATTTGTTGCCTAATTTCCTGGATGACATGATCTGGAGCAACATTCAAAGTTTTTGTTTTACCAGTGTTTAAGCGAAGAAAGTTGCCATTCAGCCATTGTTTGAGTTCTTTTTTGCAAGATAGGGATTGGTCCTGTCTTGTCTTGGCCACAACTCTGAGCTCTTCATTCCTTGTACTTATAGACACTCTGTCAGTTCTTGTCCTGAATAATGGATGCATTGGAGGACAATGCGATACCGGTATCATTATATTTAAGTTTTATTGATAATTTGTTATGCTTTTCTTCCTTGTGTTTCATGTGATCCAGTTTAATATTTGATTAAAGATTTTTTTAATTGTTCAGCATTTACATCTTAGAAGTTTGGTTATTTCAACTATTTGTTTTCCCAAAAGGCCTTTTAACGTTTTATACTTTCCATGGTCAATTAAATCTTAATTTTGGTCTATTTTACCTGAGGAAATTTAATTTACTTAATTAATGTTCTTGGGGTGATAAAAGCAGTATTTAAAAAAAAAAAAAAAAAAAAAATAGGCCATCTGTATCATACACAAAGCAGGGTTTCTTGATCACACAAATTTTCTGTTTTTACTAAGTTACAGGACCTGGTTCATTATTATACAGTACAGATCATGTATAAAGTTAGTAAGCATTTACTACCACTGACCATCCAAAATCTTTTCAGCCAGAGAGATGGAGGGTCATAATTTACAGGGAAATGCGATATTCAAAATGCACTTGGTGAGAAACAGAAGATGATGACACTGATGTCATTGATGATGACATTATTATTGTAATTATTATTATTAATATGGATCCAAAGATCTTTTGACATTATATATTATTAAATACATATGAAGCAGTTAATGGTGTGTGGCTAAGGGGGTGGGATTGAATAAGCGCTGACTTCTTCTCACTCCCTTTAGACAAAGACTTGTTTTACTTTTCCTAGTTTGTATATTCCTGTTGTTTTTCTTTTTCAAATAAAATATTCCCAAAAATGTGTATATAGATTGCAGATGTTACTTTAATACACTGTTATATGTTCAGTAAACTTAATATGTTAATAAAACACCCACAATGTGGTGTTCTTTAACTGTACTTTTAATAAAAACCTACAGTGGCATCATCACCTTGTAGTTTAGTTGTTCCACAAACCACACCCCCTACGCGTCTGATTGGCTGTTGATCCCACCTGAGGAAGGATCGTCTAGTTCCGGGATTCCGATGTCGGCCTAGCAAGCGAGCTAAGTAGTTTGCTAGCGGCTAACTCAAAGAGGACTGAAACGACCCACACCTAACGGGCAAGACAGCTTTCATGTGGGACACCTGGTGCGTATTTTAGAATTTATTTGAAGTGACTGTTTAGCTGAAACTGGCTACTGCTGTCTCATGAATCGTCAATGAAGGTCTGTTCGCTTGTGTTAAGCCTCCATGCTAACCAGGTAACTAACGACAGCGCACTATTGTAACTGTGGTAAAGGGCTGAATAATGTCGTAAAAAAAAAAAAAAAAAAAAAAAAAAAAAAAAACTTTCGAGGCTAGGTTAAAGCTCTGAGCGATTTCCAAGTATGTATTACCTTTAAATACCTTATTGTTTCTCGTTTGAACTAAAGCATCGCAGTGTGTGTTGGTGTTAAAGATTGGTGTATAGTTTTATGGGGATCAGGGTGTGAGTAGATTATGGCAACGTTAGTTGTCTTGATTGAATCCTTGCGCTGCACTGGCCTACTGTTTAATGCTTGGTTTGTTTTAATATAAAATCCAAATACTAAATCATAGACTCGTAATGATTTAAGTAAGACACCAGAAATAAACCAAAACTCATCTGAAAATGGATGAAATTTTGTTCATCGGCCACTTAACGGTGTAGCTTGCGAGGTGCAGATTGTTGTGACATGACAAGCGGAGCTCGACACGGAGATTTTAGGATTAACATCCATTAGAGTCGGGAAGGGGGAGATTTGTTGTGGGACAGATGAGGTGATTAACAACAGACACACTGACACCGTCTCAGCTACATCTCTTTATTTCTTAGCTCAAATGATTGTTGAACACAGGGGTGCGTCCAAACTATCAGATTACACTGTTACACCGGGTCTGTTTTCAGTTTGCTCGCACCTGACCGACTAGTTTTTCATCTGGAGATGCAGGAAATGAGCATAATGAATGTGTCACAGATCTTTGTCTCCATAGTGTTTTAAATTTCTAATAGTGGGAGGTGTTTAAGTTGACCACCTGAGGGCATTGACGTTACAGCTGTCTAAGAACAGCATGTGGTTGAATAACCCTGTTTATGAGTAATGGTAGAAAGTGTATGAGCTAAGTTTAATTAGTACAAGAGCCCCGTTAGTCAGATTGTTGTGAAGTAAGTGCATCTTTCGCATAACTTTACTCTTTAAAAGTTGAATAACTTTTGGCACAGATTGTGTATTCAAAATGCACAGATGAGATTATTACACATTGTTGTAGTATTATTGTAGGTGCTCTTCTGTATACTATTGTACTGTATTGGATCACGACTCATTATATTAAATAACTAATTTAACTAAAATAACTAATATATCTAAATAATAAAAGGACATGTGGCTTAATTTTGTTTCGATATGTTTTAGGTTCAAACCAATATTGATTTTTGCAGAAAGAAAGACAAAAGGATATCCATACCATTAAGAAGCAGGATTAGGGAAGATTGTCATTTGAGTTTTGAATTATTATTTTTTCTATGTAACTAGAATACCAATCACAGAATGCAGTCCTTGCAAGACCAGTAACTTATGTCATTGTTTTTAAAGAAAATGAATTGTACTAAAACCAAGTTTCCTGAATATCAGTCTGTTTTTGTGTAATGTTTTGAAACATTAAATAAACAAAATAATCAAGGGCCAATTTCAGTAGTAATTATTTGCCCAGTTAGATATATTTCATAGAGTTTGCTTGTTGACAGTTGTATGGTTGTATAAATGTTATTTAACTCTTTACAGGAGTATCCAGCAGTTTACCCACAGAGCCAGGAGATGAAGGAAGCCTGGGATAAAAAAGGACAGAAATGTATCAGGCTATGTGACACTCACATTTTACGCACCCGTCTTTAAGAGATGCAAAATGGGACAGGAGGTGTATCTGAAGAGAATTTGGAGTTGGGCAAAGTCACTACACCCGGCCCCAGCCAAATGCGGTGGCACCTTTGTGAACTACATGGGACCTCTTTATGGAATGAGTTGATCCTGTTACCGTGTAGACAAAAAGACTGAAGACCGTGGTCTCAAAAGATTAAGACTCATTTTGGATAGTTTGATTTTTTTCTTGTAAAGACAAGGGTAGATTTCTTTTTCTTTTATCTTTTTTAAATCTTTTTTTTCCCCCAGCTTTTTAAAAATTAATTCCTCATGGACCTTTGTTTGAGGTTATGCAGCTTCCAGCAACTGACTTAAAAGCAAATTTGTTTTAGTTGATTTCCCCCGCTGACTCAGTTTGAAATATTGTAACTATCCCTCCTGCTGCCATCCTCAGTTTCTTCCACCCACCCAGTGCCTAAATAAGCCCCTCTTGGGACTATTAGAAAAGTCATCAGCAGCTGCTGTCCTCAATCCTCTGCCTGTTTTCCTCCACATGCTCCTGCTTTCAGCCTGCTGCACTACCTCTTTATTTTACTTTTTATATACACTTTCACTAAAGCGGACAATCAGAACTTGAGCACAGCAAAGAGCATTAATGTAAACACAGAGTTTCAGGAGTAGAGAAAAAGATAGATTGCTCCAGCATTGGTTGCATGCATGAGTGTCTGTCCTTTCTTTTATATGCACCGTTGTGTTTATGTTGCACCAAATACAGTTACATTTAAGCCATACAAAAATATTTATGAAGTATCAACATATATTTTTGTATCACATGGCACTTCTATAGAGATTAAGATTATGCATACAATGTAGATATTTACAACAAGCTGCACATGCAAGTATAGCTATATTTGATATTGCTATATAAGAAAATATCTTGTTTTAAATCAGTGTCAGGAGACCTTAATAGTCTGTACAGACTGTTTTGGATAGTTGGTTGGTTAGATGGTTTTCCTTTGCAATCTTTAGTCATGGCTCTTCCTTCCAAAAAAACACTGCAATCCCCATTTTGACCTGTATATCTCCCATTTATTATCGGAAGACAGTCTATATCTATCTCCCTGTCTGTCCTCCTCTCCTCCATCTGTCTCTAATGCCGGGTTTCAGCGGTGGGGGGGTTGGGGGAGGAGTTGGGGGCCCTGCTTCTGCTCCTCCCCGTCCATTTCGACCCAGCCGATACGTCCCAGTGTCTGCAGCCACCACTTTTCTTGTCGGATCCACAACACTCTTCTTTTGCTTCACGTAAGTGTTTCTAAGTATCTTGTACACGTGGTGCCAAAGGAGCATACATTGATGTAGACACAGCTGTGTCATTGTTATAATTGTGCTTTGCACACCTGTGTGTTTGCTGAAATTTTATGAATATTCTGATGCATTATTTTATGTGAAGATATGCTGTTGCATTTGCCATCTGTTCAACAACACTTGCCCACTCTTTCAGTCACACCTGTGAGCTCTGCATTTACAATCCCAGTGATTTATATTTAGCTACTGAGCAGTCTCAGTGGAGTTGCTTGGGTGTTAATTTGCTATGCATCAAGACTCACAAGCAAATGTTGATGTGTGGAGGAATGATTTCCCAGCTGTGTCTTACAAACAAGTGTCAGGATTTAAGACTGGTGTGTGACTATATTTTTGTATGTATAACTTTTTTTCCCCCTTTTAAATACTGTCCAGGTGCCCATGGTTATCAGAGCATATTTCCTCTGTCATTCCTATCTACAATGCTGTAATCTTCCTCTTCACCCTCGCCAATTTCTGCATGGCCACTTTCATGGACCCTGGAGTCTTCCCCCGAGGTAGGGAGGTGTTAGCAGTGGCGGGTGAAATTATGGTTCTTTTCAGGACATGATGGACAATATAAGACTGAACAGAATACAGAGTTGTGATCACGAGCCAGTGGACTAATATAATGCAGAGAGAATGTGATGAGTCATTGTGATGTGAGAGCTGTATTGTTTGGTGTGTGTTTTATCTGTAGCGGAGGAGGACGAGGATAAAGAGGATGATTTCCGTGCTCCTCTCTATAAGACTGTGGAGATCAAAGGCATTCAGGTGCGCATGAAGTGGTGCTCCACCTGCCGCTTCTACCGTCCGCCACGTTGTTCGCACTGCTCCGTCTGCGACAACTGTGTAGAGGTACGCACACACATGGCTGGGCACGTGTAAGTTTGTAGGCTGACAGTATTGAACTCTATTAGAACTGGATTAATTTCACTCTACCATACTTATGAGTGGAAATGGGGTGAGGCTGTGGTATTATCCAAATATTATACCTCAGAAACATGTTCTCGGTTTTTTTATTAAACCTAGCTTTGAAAGGGAATGTTTGCGAAGTTTTCTAGTCAGTTTTTAAGCACCTCATATAATTACACATGCATACATGGTTTGTCTTTTGGTTTTATTCATGCATTCTAATTTCACAGTAAGCCTGTAAACTCTTCAGTTGCATGACTGCTCAGAATCAATCTGTGACTATTCTTAGTTTTCCATGTGGGAGTGTAGGAGGTAGAAGTTGTACTGCAATTATTATTTTTATATTATAATGATTTTTTTTTTTGTTTTTGTTTTTTCTCCTCAACCATATATTCATGGTGATTTCTTCTTCTGTGATATCGTGTTCCCTTAGGAGTTTGACCACCATTGTCCTTGGGTGAACAATTGTATTGGCCGAAGGAATTATCGCTATTTCTTCCTCTTTTTACTCTCTCTGACCACCCACATTGTGAATGTGTTTGGCTTTGGTTTGGTTTATGTTCTGCACAACAGTGATCAGCTGGATACACCACATGCTGTTGTCACGTATCCTTTACTTGATGCTCTGCAGCCATAAAAATACAGAATATGTTGGACTTTCTTTTGCCATTTTATTTGCTTTGTTGTGTTGTCACTGTTTTTGTTCTTTTATATTTATTGCGATGTCCTTGACCCTGCCTCCCAGTATGGCTGTGATGTGTGTGGCTGGTCTGTTTTTTGTCCCAGTTGCTGGCCTGACTGGGTTCCACATAGTGCTAGTGGCCCGTGGTAGGACCACAAATGAACAGGTACACACAGAAGTTGGTTGTGTGCATCACTGAATCAGCTCAGATACATTTTGCTCAATTGCAATAATGTATTTTGATATCTATTTGAGTTGAAATAGGTTGTTTTTTCTTTCCCCTCTTCTTTTCTGTAGGTGACAGGGAAATTTCGGGGAGGTGTTAACCCTTTCACAAATGGCTGCTTGAGGAATATTTCACATGTACTCTGCAGCTCTCAGGCCCCCAGGTCAGCACTTTGCCTATCCTCCTCTGTCTATTTGCCTCCTTCTACAATTAATTTTCCACTCCCTCTGTCTTTTCATTGCTCTCGCTCTGGCCTCTTTTTCTTTTCCACCCTCTAATTGTTTTCATTTGTCTGTTCAGTTAATGGACTACTTTGAGTGCAGGGATTTCTTGAGAATGGAATGTATTGCTAGATTATGCTTGTCAGTTAACAAAACACTTTGTAGCCTTTTGTTTACTGCTCATAAATTTTTATATGTATTCATGTGTTACAGATACATGGGCCGGTGGCGAGGCCGTCAGCCAGTTGAAGTACAGCCACCATTTCTTAGACCGCCTCTTACTGAGGCCCAATTAGAAGCCAAGATCCTTGACAACGGCATCCAAAATGACCGACACAGCACCAGGGTAAGTCTTACTAAATCTTACAAAAACGTACAGCTGGTATGATTGTCAAATATTGTTGGATACAGTGTTCCTATTGCCATTTTGTTTAACAGCATGCTGCATGTTTATCTTAATTTTTTTTATTAGAAAACAACAAACCTGGAAAACTGAAACTCTAGAGTCATGCATGCACATTACATCCATGAAAAATATTGTTCATGCACTGACTAAAAGTAATTTCTTTAGCAGACTGGAGCCAGTAATCTTGTGTGTCTCATGCCCGAAAATGACTAAAATGTTAAGTTATGAATCAAAATAAAACCATAAGATTTGCTTGCTTACTTATGATTTTTTTTTCTTATGATCCCACATGAAAAATAAATTTGTGCAATGATGGATAGACATGAGATTCAATATATTAGATTTTGAACATTAATTTATTGAAAAACAACATTTTGATAAAATAAGAAAGTAGAATATTATATACAACTGACAACAAACTCACACTCCAGGTGTGTAGTCATCAGTTTATCTGTGTCCATGTTGGTGCATGCAAGTCTTTTCCATGCAGGTCTGTGTGTTTGGCTGGAGGCAACCTTACAAATACTCTTTCTCATTGTTGGCAAGAAAGGCCTCCCATTAAGGGAATAGGATAAGGGTTGAGTATTTACATGGTTTTCATGAGAAAGATGAAGGGCTCCAAGTTGGATTTCGGTTTGAAATGCTGTTGGCCTTCCTCTGCCACCCTCTGGGTGGGTCCAGGGTGGTCTTTGTGGTGGGGGGGCTTGGGTTTGTGCTCAGGGATTGCTGCTGATGGCCCGGTTCTCTGGGCTGCTCTAGTCTGTCACTAGCCCCCGTAGAGGCGTGGTCACATTTGCACAATCGCACTCATCTCTGATCACTCCTCATTCCTTATACTCTGCATGCTGACACAGTCCAGTGAGTTTAAACACTAAGAACTACCTTTTGTTTTGGTTTTTGTTGCTTTGGTTGTTGTGATGCATGTTGTTGCTGTCTTGGTTATTTTTTTAGGAGCTCCTGAATATTGTCAGTTTAGTTTACCTGTAAAAGCTGTAGGAAATTCGCTCTTCTCAGTTGGTTGTCTGGTGTTAGGTTGGATGGAAGGGTTGTTGCCTTTTATCTACTGTATCTTTGTCTCTTTCTTTTTTCTACTTTCCTTTTCTCTTCAATATTCTCCTTTTTTCTCTCTCTCTGTCCCCTCCGGTCAAGTCCAGCAAGATTACATAAATGTCATAATTCAAAATAAATAAGATAAAGTAAATCAATCAATACTTAAATCAATCAGATTATCAAGAGGAGCCTTATACCCATAATGCTCCCCATGGCAAAGCACATTTGTTCGGCACAACACAGCAGCCAGACCAACATTCTGCTTGCTACAATGCTGGACAGGACAAGTTTAAAAAAAAAAAGACTCACATCGGACGTTTATGCCTCTTATGGATGATTCTAATGGATGACTTTTTTTCTATCTTGCAGTGCCTGTCTGTGTCAGGCAGCTGCATCTTTCTTTTTTAAATGTTTTTTTTCTGCATCTCTGTTGTTATTCTGAACCCATCCTAACATTTTTCCTGTGCGTCCTCTCTAGTCTAAGAGCAGTCTTGATCAGATGGAAAGCCAGTCAGCTGACGCGGAGCCTCCACCTCCTCCAAAGCCAGATCTTCGTTACCCTGGTCTGCCACGTGCTGACACAGAGGGTGAGAAACAGATAAACATATGTGAAATAATGTAGGTAGTTGCAGATAAATCACCAGACATGTCAAGATTTGAGTGCTAGCCGGAAAGTTAAGCGGAGATGCTTCCAAGTTTTTAGCTCTTATGTAAACAGTTGCATGTTTGTTCTCTAATCATAAATGCACCTCACTGAAATGTTACCTTTGGTTTCTTGTCACTCAGAGAGCAGCTTGTTGACTGAGGCTCCACCTACACCATCAATGTACAAGTACTCACCAGCCTACAACAGCCCAGGAAGGAACCACACTGCCCTCACTCATCCGAATAAGGTGCATTTTAATTTGTTTGTACACAGCTCAAACTATTGGGTATAGTCTATTCACATCACAATATGCTGCGAGAGAAGTTAATTGTATACTTTTTGCTTGACATAAGACAGACATGTACGGCATGCAAATGGAGATAAATTCTTTAAAAAGCATAAAATCATGTCGATTATGTGTGTTTCCGTTATTACACAAACAGCTACAGCAAAGAGAGCAGAAAAGCACCTTCCTATAATTAACTGTTGCAGGTGTGCTGAAGGCTGTCAGGTCAGCCTTTTAATTTTCTTTGTGGTAAATAAATGCCCCTCTTTTTGTTTTTACTTTAAATTCATCATTCAATGGCCATCGGTTGAGCAGTAAGTCTCACTGTGTATGTGTGTATTCCCCTTTGGCTGTCTATGTGTTTGAGTGGATCTCTCCTTTTCCCTGAGACTACATTGACTGGAATATGTGGTTATTTGCCATTTTATATTTGTATTTCCATTCATGTGTTGGCATACACACTGTCGTTGACATGCAATGTCAGTGCTTGTTCAAACCAGTCAATGTTTCCGGTCCAGTAGTGTGATGATGATGGAGTAGAGCACCGATCAAGCATCCAATGACCCCCTCCACTGTTTTTTTTTCCTTTTTTAAATATTTTTTTATGTCTTGTTAAACTGTGTTCAAAACTCTTTTCTGTGCTCTGTGTTCTCCTCCTGAGGTAAGATTGTAATTTTCATTGCTCTTGCCCTCAGCACACATTCTGTCTTCTTTATTACTTTTTTCCTTACCCTTTCCTTCTTTACCTGTGGTCTATTTCTCCTTCTTTCTCCTTTTCTCAGATGATCCGTGGGGAAAGTCTTGACTATCCGTCTCCCTCCATCCTGCAGTCCAGCCGGCAGCCTAGCTACCGTTCGGAGCCTAGCAGCCTGGATGGGGCCACAGTGGTGGGAGGAGGTGTAGGGGTGCGCAGAGGGGGAGGGGAGAGGGGTGAGGGCTCCGGAGGCCCTGCTGGGACTGCTGGGGGGGTGTCAGGGGGCATGTCAGGTTACTCCCTGACTGGGCGCTCCTACACCTCCTACCCATCCTCGCTGGTTCTGTCCACCGGCGGCTCACGTTCATCCAGCCTGCGCTCAGCACAGACTGCACATAACCCGCTGGCCACGCTCCAGTCAGAGGGCACAACAGACACCAGCTACAAAAGCCTGGCTAATCAGACACCTCGGAATGGCAGCCTGTCCTATGATAGCCTGCTGACGCCATCTGAGAGCCCCGAGTTCGAGTCGGCTGCCCATGAGCTGTCACCGCAGAAACCTCACGTTCCTTTTCCCTCGTCAACTATAACAGGCCAGCCTAAGGTGGTGTCACCCAGTAGCCCACTGCAGGGCTACACGTCGCCCTTCCTCTCAGCTCAGATAGCCCAGCAGAGAGAGGGGCAGCTGCTCCAGGGCTCTGCCACTTTCTCCTCCCCCCATAGGGCCTACCTGCGTGCAGTCAGCCCGCCCCCTTCCTCCTCCTCCGGGCCTCTTGAGGCCCAGCATCTGCTCCAGCATAACCAGGACTTCTCATCCCGAGCCCCTCGTAACCCTTCCTCATCATCCTCTTCTCCTGGGGCTCGATCGCCTGAGCCCCCTGTCTCCCCGCCACCTCGCGGCCTCTCCCTCAGCAAGTCCCCGTCTTACACCGGGGAGGCAGGGCCTCAGCACAAGCCTCGTCCTGCAGTAGGGGGCATTGTGCTGGGAGGGGGAGGAGTCGGAGGGGGGCAACAGGCTCCACAGTGAGTAGTGATCCGCCACCAAATTCGTCAGCCTGCCACTCTTCGTTCTCCTCCTCCTTTTCCTACTCTTCCCTCCTGGTTTGTGTCAGCCCTTCTCTTCTTTCCCGATCTGTGTGAGTCTTCCTTTTCCTCCTACATGGTTTACAGTCAGTCTGTCTTGTTTACTCTTAACCTGTTGGATGTATTTGTGGACGTTGTATTGGTTGAGTTGATGGTTGTATGCTATCTGTAGATGAGTGTTAGAAGCATGCCTGTATGTGTTTATCTCTGTTACAGCATGCCTAACGCACCTATTGATTTCTGTCCCGTAGTCTTTAGGCCCACATCCTTTTCATGTTCACCAAGTATAGTTACCAAATGCCTTACAAGATCCTTGGTAGATAAACATTTGCTGTCTTTTTTAACTGCTTGTTGTTTTTGAAGTAGAACTTCTCACCTCCCCCTCCATTTCTCCTCTCCTCTCTCCTCATCCCTAAAATGCCCACCCCTCTCCTCCCACTCCTTCCCTTTCAAATGGCTGTCCACTCAGATCCACCTCTCGCCCAGTCTTGGCCAATCACACCAAGCCAGGGGGCGGGGTGAAGAAGGTAACCGGCGTTGGAGGGACCACATACGAGATATCGGTTTGAGTGACAAACCTCCCACTTGATCTATCACAAGGATGGGAAAATGTCAGCTTCCACTTGCCTCTTACCTGAGCTGGATATTATTCATGACTGCAGGCTCCTCAGAAGTGACTTTTCTGGTGCACTGGACTCGAGGAACAGGCCTGTTTGGTACTCACTTTATCTTTGTATCGCCACTGGCCAACCTTTTCTGCCAGCCTTTCAGATTTGAACCAAGAGAAACCGGAGACACTGATTAATTTTTCACAGAATCAGTTGTCTCCATTTAACCACTTTGTGAGCCATAAACTGATGTGACTGTCATCACGGCTGGGTACTGATATGTTTCTAAAACACACATACCTATTCCATGATTTTCTTTTGGCTTTGCTTTGGTACATTACCACACAGAGTATTGACGAGGGTGTCAGAACGGTTAACCAGCGGATCTTTAATTTTAAGATCTAGGATTTAAAACTGTCGACCAGTAGATACATCTGATTGGACCACAAAGGGGGGGAGAGTGTGACCTATAAACACAGTAACATTTTAGTTTATATATAAATGTAAAAAACTGTACTGATTATCTTTGGGTCAAATTGTCAGGTATAGATGACTTTTGATGAGGGTATTGATGTACGGTATATAATTATTCATGAAAGTGATTCCAGATCAGTTGCCTGTTTATAATTGATGGCTGCATCAGCCACTTGCAAGCTTTTGTTGGAAATTTCTTCCTCCAAAGAAAATTATGATCTTTTGGTGGGCACCAGAAGTGGCAGATTATTGAAATTATGTTTGAAAACCACAAAGAAATGTAGATTCGCACCACTGCAGCACAAGCATCTTTGTGGAATGTAAGCTTGTTTGTTTATGCTAGACATTATGCAAAATCTGTTAGTAGCTTTAAGAATATATGTCCTTTTAGTGTTGTTTATTTTTTTTTTTCCTTCTTTTTTGTAATTTGTCAGTCAGTAAAGACGCTAGCAACCATTTACCTTTAATGGGTGGCCAGCCAAATGGGGTCAGCGAGGGAAGGGCTTATTTATTGCACCAGACAAACATCCTTGTAGCTCTGGACACAAATTCATATCAGCCTCAGTTTGTGTTTCTTTTTGAGAGATAACAAAGAAGGGTTGAATATTTTTTTAATTAAAAAAAAAGTCTATTAGGAATTGTAAATGCAAGATGCCATTGAATAGTTTAAGGAGGGTCTGGTGTGCAGTACAAATCTTTGTTAATCGTGTTTTGCCTTGAGACCATTCATAGTGAAGCCGGTGTGTTTTTACTATTTAATTTCTTTTTTTCTATTGATTCTCATTTTTTACACTTGTCTGAACACAAGTAAAGCAGATTAGATTTAATTGATTTTTCTCATGTTTAAATTTCTGTAAACTACAGATCATGTTTTAATCCCACTGCCATGCTCAGAAAGGATTGATTCGAGGAAGGGAGGTGTGTTTATCTTTCCGAATTGGGCATCACAGAGGTTTTATTTATTTTTTCTTTGTCACAGCAGTGTTTTCCATGGAATGTTTAAACTGCGTGAATGTGGCACATCATTATGGGGAAAATATATGCTTTAAGCACCCAAGGATCAATTGACCCGAACAACTGTGTTGCAAGTTTTTAATTTTACCAGGCTACGTCTTTGGTGTGCATGTTTCTTTTCTTTCAGGTTTGTCGTGCTGACTGCTTCACTGGTGTACATTTTTTGTGAGATTGTTGTGAAGTTCCACTCGGTTTATGTGCGGGTGGTGAAAAGAAACATCATTAAGGCACAAGGAGTTGTTGCACAGAGAAAAAGAGAACCTGTGTTACTTCTTCCTGCTCTGGCCAAAATTGTGGCCACTGAACAATCTAAAACATTGTGTGTATAGCAAGTATACTTCTATGTGAGATTAAATATTGCTATTGTGAGCTGTGATGAATGGAACGAGTTTCACGAATATCTGTAATGAGTACATTGTAAACCATTTCCAAATGGCCTTATAAAGAATTTTTAAGATGTCTTTCAGAATAAAAGGTCAAACTGTTAAAAAAAAAAAAGTGAATGTGTCATGAATTTTTTCTGTGCAGACAACTTTCTTTTGCGTTTCAGCACACCTTTTATTTGGTTTTGAAATTTGACATAAAAGTAAACACTGGCAAAAGACAGGCAACAGTTCACATGCAATGATGAAATGATACTGAAGGTGGAATAATAAATACAAAAAAGTTTTTTTTTTTCTCAAATAACTTAAGATTTATAATAAAATGCACCCAAATAACTGCTTGATTTCAATACCTGGCTGCATTTCACCCAGGCTGCATCACAGCCATTTGACCTGGTAAATGTCTGGCAGCTGTTTTTGGGCTTTTTATCACAGTGAAGACTTAAATATTGTCTACACTTCTCAGCACTGGTGGAAACTTTTTTTTTTCTCTACATTCCATACTATTCTGCATGTTTACATTAATGAAGAGCATGGACATTATCTTAAAAAAGGAAAAGATTTTATGCTACCAGTCCCTGAATTATCCACTTCACTTGTCTTTCTTGCTTTCTGCTGGCTCTTGATGAAGCTCATCACTGCCCTCCTCTGGCTGAGAATCATTACGGTTCTCCTCCTTCAAACCGAGGCCTTTGCTCAGCTTCTTGGATTTTTGGAAAAGCTCATTGAGGTTAAACTCTCTGATGATGTTTTCCTACAGATGAAATAAGGGTATTAGGTAGCAGTGTTGTCTGTGTGCCAACAATATGCAGCCAAGAAATACTTCATGATTTAGTTAAAAGCAGGACAGACACACCTCATTGAAGGTCCAAGATACAGCTCTCCCTTTATTATCCACCATTGGACGTCTCATAATTTCCCGTCCTCCTTGAAAAAGCAGCAGCGAGGGTAGCTGCTTGGCCAGAGGAGACGTACTTATTCTGTACCTGTTGAGAAATTATTCAAAGAATATAGATATGTCAAAATCAAACATTTCTGAAAGGTAAAAAAAACCCCTGTGGTGTTAAGATGGCACACACTAACCTCTGTGACACCTCTCCATAGCGACCAATGTCCACCTTCCCAAACCGGAGTCCAGCACAGTTGTACCTGTAGTGTGCAAAGGGGGAAGCCAAACATCTAACTTGTGATACTTCAGTCAGGTGTTTCAATCAGGTTCTGTTTTCTTTAAAAGTTCAAGAATCTATCAAACCATGAGATTCATTAGACATTTGTGGAAGTCTAACGATACAGATCAAAAGAAACTTCAGACAGAGTTGATTATCATTGAGTCAGAAAAGGTTACAAAGACAGGTCTAGTCTGCTCCCTAACAATCTATAAATGTGGGAAATTTAAGATCATCTGTTCACAGCTAAGGCGTGAACAAAGACCCCTCTTCTGAGCTTCAGAGTAGCCAAGAGTAGACCATCTGCTCCAGGGCTCTGCCACCTTCTGTAGGCCAGAATTTTTTTTTACATTATGAGGTCTTTAGTTAATTTTCATCAGTCCACCATCCAGGGACAGTAAGGACTGCCAAAAAAAGACACTGATGACTAAAACAAAACTTTGCTGTTTGTCTGCAGTTTGCTTAAGATCACATGAAAAAAAAACTAAAATATTTTGTGATGAGATCATGTTAGTTTGTCCTGTTCATCTCTGCGCTGCTGGCTCTGTGAGAGATTGGCAACATGTCTAGGGTGTACCACACCTCTCGCCCGATAGCTGTGACAGTGACATAAGTGTGAGAAGTTGAAGGTGGAAGAGTGATGTGATTCCTTACTTAAGAGAAAGGTCGGCAAAGACGGGAGCAAAGGACTGGCAGTCAGAGGACCAGTTGGCGTAGAACTCGACTATCCATGTGACACGACTGTCCCTCTGCAGCTCCTCCTAAAGACTCAATAACACAAAGATGGGTTACAACAGAATACACAGATGTCTGCCATTCATGCCCACACACTTCCAGACTAGGACTTCATCAGTTAGGGAAGTCTATAACTTTTTACAATTACAATTTAAATTTAGTCAATACTACTATCAGATAATATTCCCAAAACACTAAGCATTAAATATATTCCTTCTCACCAGTGTGTTTTTATATATATAACTTGACAAAGCCAGACATCATAATGGACTCACATCTATGGTCTTGTCACTGAAATACTTGATGTACTCTGGGCCCATGTAGAGTGGAGGCTTACAGGTCATAACGAAAGCTGGAGACAAGAACAATTTTAAATGTACATTTTACTTTTCGTACAGTGGAACGCTAGTTCATTCATTTTAAATAAATGTAAAATTATTTTTTAAAATACCATTTATTCAGTTCAACACAGGTTAGATGTTTACAGGGCAGCGATTGCTGCTAAAGGATTTTTACCTTATTGGTGGAGAATCACCAGAGCTATGTTAATAAAACAATTTATTTGAAGTTTGGTACCATTTAGGAATATCCATCAATAATTTTATAGATGTATAGGGTAGAATATAAAGATTAAATTAAATATTTTTGCTTAAACCCAGAATTTAGCTGGATCTTAGTGTTTCCCATGGACTTAAATGCCAGACAGTCTTTTAATATCCTGCAATTTATTGTTGTTAATTGTGTTTTGAAAAATAACATTCTGGAAAAAAAAATTGGCTTTCCCCATCTTTTATGCCAGTAGTTCTAAACCTAAAGCCAAAATGAGTTAATATGACATTTATTAAACAAAAAATGCACACAAGTAGGATGGATTTGTGTTTCTTTCTTTGCATGAAACACTTGTACAATGGCACTGCCTACAGGTCGTTTTACAGGAACTTGGAAGCAGTTTCAGATCAGCTTGAGGGAGGTACATACTAACAGTAAAGAAATCATTAACAGAAAACCAACCAAATAAATCAACTGTAAGAGAAGATCATTGCTACCTTTCCGAGCCCTGGAAAGTTTTTTCTTTTGATTATTACAAGCAGAAGATTTTTTCTGATGAAGAATGACTGAAACCAGGTTAATGATGTGGATGCAGAACTTATTTTTTTCCTCATCCTTTCTAACTAAATTAAACAGTGAGCACGAATAGCTGATTCCACATATCTTTACAGCCATAACTGATGCTTTGCCTTGAAAGGTTTTTGGGACTGAGAAGGTGTCTAAAGATAATGAATGAATGAATGAAATGAAAAATACTTTATTAATCCCAAAGGGAAATTCAATGAGTTGCTGTAGTAAGGGTTCAGGTCAGTATAAGTGAATCTGGCCAAACCATTTCTGTTGCACATAATTGGACTGCTAAGTGGATTGAATAGAATATGAAAATGATTTGGTTTTGAAGCACTAGCTTGGGTCAAAGTCACACAAACAGAGATGATAACTAAAACTAATGTGTCCAGGTTTAATCTAACTTGTTTTCTGCAAAGACATAAAGAAAATGCAGCCTTCTGGGGTCAAGGTGAGAGGCTGACAGCTTAATGCTTCTATTTAAAAGTCAGAAAGGTGGTTTTATAAACATTAACCATAACTCAAATGTTTCAGCAGAGGGGGGAATTATATTTAAGAATGCTCATACGACCACTGACCAAGACACAGTGCCAGGTAGAGGATGCCGAGCCGAATGTCCAGCCTGAAGAAGAGGATGACATTGGCCACTTTACTGAACATAAACAAGTTCCCAATGTGCTGCTCCAGAGTGACTCAGAAAGAAAAAGAGAGAAAATAGGAAGATCAATGAACACAGCAGAGGAAAGCGCTTCATATTGCTCAGCAAGGTCAAAGGAGGGTGGGATTACAGTGCACTTGTAATGTTTACAACACAAAGGAGGTTTCTAGTGAATAACTTCCTGGATTTGGCTTGGTGTGTCAGCCTCTACTGACCTCAGGTCAGGATGTACAAAGTTACGCTTTATATTTAATAAAGTCACACATTATATATATATATATATATATATATATATATATATATATATATATATATATATATATATGTATATGTATGCATGTATGTTAAAGATCTGTGGGTGGAGGGGAGGGGGACTTACTGGCTCTTCTATTCTTCATCATTATTATTGCACTGAGAAACATGAGAATCTCCAGTTCTCTCTGTAAGACAAAAACACAAATCTACTAAACAACGCTTTGGCTAGTGAGCGCTTCCTATTGCGACTAAGTTAGCGCAACTATATTTAACAGCAGGCAGCACCGCTGCGCAACACTATCCCCCCACATGCTTACCCAGTCAAAGTCGCAGGAGTTGCCGTCCTCCCGGTCGGTCGCCAGGTGCTCGCACAGACCAGGAGCCTTTCGGACCACCAGAAAGGCGATAGTCATGAAGAATGAGGTGATATAGTAAGGTTTTAACAGCCATTTATAAATCTGAGGTAAGTGGTACAAGAAGGTGCACAATCCTGTTATTAATCCCATTTTGGCAGAGAGGACTGCCCACCACCACCATAGAGGAGAAATGAAGAGCTGGGAGCCTGGGCCAGGCTGCGCATGCGCATAAATAACCATCTTTGTCATTTTTGGCTGCAGCTGCTCACCGTAGAATTGGCGGGTAGGGCGAACAGTGTGAAAATAGCTAAACATGGAGGAAAACGTCGTATCAACCCAAAAGGCGACTGTTGAACAAAATGAAAAAGACGCTACTGAAGAACAAATCAGTGCCGCTGTGGAAGTAGTTTTTTCACACATTAACCAAGGAGCTGTTGGTAAGCCGAAAGAGGAGACCACTGCTCGGTATAACCGGCTGAAGTTGTTCGACAAAGTGATGGAGAAGAGCCTCAACAAGTTCCTAGAGCATGCTAGGTAACGTTTAATTTGTGTTTGTGGTGTAAATCATCCATGAAAAGTAGAACTAGTTTTCACTACTTTATTTAGACAGTATTATATATTGATGATGTGTAAAAGATTAAGTACAAACTGAGGTGAAATGGACAGGCGAGCCATGATTCAAAATATCAAATGGACAAGATAAAGATGGAGAACATGGAGATTGATTTTGTTAGCTGTTTTCATTAACACCTGTTATCTCTAAAGCTAATAGTTACATCGTATTATAAACATCTTCCAAGTTGTTTAAAAATAATAGTTAAGCTATCATAAATGATGAAGTAACTAACACCCATGTCTGCCTTGCCTTCTTTACCTAACACTACACATGTGTGGTTTCCTAACATAACACAAGGAATAGTTTAGAAAGAAATCACACAAATCTATAACATCTTTTGTCAATAAACTTGTATAAAAAGTGGACAACTCTTTAACTTACCAGGGCTCAAAGCATCACTTCTATGCTACTTTTAGTCCAAACCACACTGCAGCACCCAAATATATATGATTAATATTCTGTTAAGTCATGAATGACTTAACAGAATAGAATAGTACTTAAGCTGTTGTTACACAACAATGAATCGTTGCTGAATAAACTAAATGAATAAATATAAAGAACAAAAAACAGCCATATAAATAAAATTTTGAAGTGCTGTTGCTCAATGTAAGAATGCCTTCATGCACTGGCCTGTTTTTCAGAAGAGCTGTAGAAACCTCTGGCTAACGACACAGTTTTATCACTCTGTGGACTAGAGGCTGTGCAGGGTGATTCGTTATGTCCAACAACTTGTACAGTATTTTTATTTGTTTATTTATTCATGCATAAATGGTTCCAGAGCTGTCACAGACTGATGTTGCAGCTCAAGCAGATGGCCATAAGTAAAGCTGTGTGTAACACACCAGACAAATAAAGATATACAACATTTTTCTACAAATGTTGTGAATTATTTAAACTTCCTCAAGAAATAAAGTCTGTTGTAAACAGATGTTTTGATCAATTATTTTTATGTGTATTATCTTGCTGTGTCAGAAAAAAACTCTGTAAAAGCAACGTAACAATAAAAATTGCTTTCACTCTCAGTTTTAAAGGATTCACCAGCATATTCCGTCCGCTGTACAAGAAAAATCCTCAGAGGATGGAAAACATTCACGAGCAGTTCAAAGAAGAATTACAGAAAACTATAAAGGTGAGAAAAATAAAATGAACAATAAGTGTAAGGTCTCCTGCCTTGTTTGTGTTACAGCTCAGTTTAAGAATTTGTTCAGATTAATACGTCTGGCCTGAATCCAAATCAGAATAGCTTTTGTTATAATTATACACAATTCAACAAAACTGAATATTGGGTGGATGTGCAGTTTTACATGGACATCTGTGTCTGTCTGTGCATGAAGGAGGACATCAACAGATTAATTGAGGAAGGCATGTTAGAATATAAACTCAATGAGCTGGACAAGCTGGAGAGTGCTGCCAAGAACAATCCAGACACTGCATGGTGAGTGAAGCGTATTTAGTACTCTTTACCTTTTAAATGCTTCCTTTCACGTCTCAAATTTATTCATGTAATTAACTGAATAATTGAGTGTTGTGTGTCAGTAGTTGTTGGGTAGATATTTAACTTAGTATTTCCATATTTAAATTTCATAGGGCAACTGTGGGAGCTGTTGGGAAAATCATACATTTTCACAATAATCATATTGTTAATCACTGAGGAACATTTCATTGTCTGACTACAAGTATACAGTGTAATTTATCCACGGGTTTTTTCACTTTATGTCCTGTAACATAAGCCCATTGTCTTACATCACTGCATGCCACGTCTTTTCTCATTTTCTGTTAGGCGGCCCAGTGGAGTTCCTGAGCAGGATTTTTGCAGCTTTTTGATGCCATACTATCTAAAGCAGGAAGCCTACATGCGACTGGAGCTGAAAAGGATCCAAGCAGAAAATGCTACTCTGGCACAGAAGGTTCAGGCTGGTAGAGAGAGTATTGCTCAGAGTGAACAGCGTATTTCCAAAGCTGTGGATGAGTGGAAGGTGAGACTGAAATAATGGATGTCCAGCTAAAAAAGTTCTAATGAAAATTGCTGTCTTTGTTCCGTTGAACATGTTATCACACACTACAGGTATAATGTGCAAAAGTCCATTTACATTATACACAGACAACGATTTACTTATTTATTTATTTTTGACATAACAGTTTTTCTAAAAATTATTTCACAAAGTACATGGAACTTACTTGGATTAATTTGGAATTATTTTCATTAAATAGCAAAAAGTTTTGTTGTATTAAGCAGTTTTATAAAAAAAAAAAAAGCATACTGGCCTATGAGGAACAGATGTAGTTCTTTATTGAGACAAATAGTAAAGTGAAAATCTTCTCTTATTTTCAGGTGTCAGTGTCAGATTTTGAAAGGCTGCTGACTTCTTCTCTGTGTCCTGCTGATGTCTTTGATGTGTGAGCTTCAAATTCATTAATGCATCAACTAACTTAACTGTACATATTGTATTTACTCTGCCAATTTCTACTAAATAAACTTGAAATAATGTAACTCAATATTGAATACTGTAAAAAGTCGTGTGGCACTCTTTATTTCTGTATATTTTGTTTTTAGGGAGCCAAACTTTCTTTGTAATCTTTATTGGTGGTTTTGACCAAAATTTCTTTAGACTTTCTTGAAAGTTTTTAAAAGTTTTTCTTTTGACATTGCCTTTTCACTCATTTTCAATCCAACTCTTTTATCTGTATTAGGTTTTTTTATTGTGATTATCATTAATTATATTTATTTTTTGTTTGTTTAAGCTAAATAACACTAAGAATAATACATACCAATCAATAAATAAAAATAACTAAAGGGATGAACACAATCTTGTGTTTGCATGTAAGCCAACTTAGTAAACTGCCAATTTGAAGTTGTATCTTTAGACAACTTAAAATGGTATTAGCTAAATTTAACAAGATTTGACTCGCATAAAATAGTATCTTATTGCCAGCCAGTTAATTCCCAGAGCATTTTTTTGGAATATCTGCATAGTGTGCAGTGTGACTTAAAAATCTGAGGAAACTGGACAAGTATAGGACAAAAAAAAAAATCGTGTCCAAGGTTCGGTATGTTGAATAAAAGTGATCATACAAAATATTGAGCTCGTTAGAGCTACATAAACTTAGTTTTTCCTTTATATTATATAAATGTTCGCACGTTTGCATAAATTGCACTTATTTAACAATTTCTCGGACCATATAAATAAAACGATAAGGGGCGATCAGGATTTTTGCATTAATAACCCTGTATAAATCGGTTACTACGGTATTATGCGTGTTTTTATTGGTTATTACGGTACGCTGGCCGTGGAAATAAAGCCACAAAGAAGAGATCGCAGTAGTTGTACGGATGGATTCATGGTGGTCCACCTGCACATAGACTAGAAGCTACACGAAACCGGCTTTTTCTTCCAGCTTATTTGTGTTACTGGCGCTAAGTATGACGGAAATGTTTTCAACTCTCTTCGGGCAAAATGAAGCTCAGGGACCGCCCGGATCTTCGTCATTGGGTTTCGGACCAGGGAAACCTCCACCGCCTATGCCGCAAAATCAGGTCTCCATGGCGGGGCAAATGCCACCACAGCTCGTGGAGGAAGGGCCTGCTCTGCGCAAACCCGGAGCCATGAATGAGCCTTTCTACTTATTACGAGAGCTTCCTGGTATGTTTAATTATTTAAACAGCAGGTTACGTTGTGTGTAATTGTCCCTTTAAACGAGTTTATCTGCCGCCATCAAAGGTTGTCAAACAGTTGTAAACAATGTTGGCTAACGTTGCTAACTAGATAGGTTCAAGCTGCACTATGGTGTAAGGTTTTATGTTATTAGCCCTGACACAGACACACACACACACATATATATATATATATATATATATATATATATATATATATATATATATATATATGCAGTAGCTGTAATCTGTTGGAATAGTGTCAGCTGTAGTTGGGAGATGGTTACCCAGACTACCAGTTCATCAACTTTTATAGCACAGTTAAAGTCATATTTCAGTCATTTCCTATTTTGCTAATATGAACTTTTTCTTTTTTTTCTTAAGTTGGAAACGAATTAACGGGCAACACCAACCTCATCACGCACTACAACTTGGAACACGCCTACAACAAATTCTGTGGGAAGAAAGTGAAGGAGAAGCTCAGCAACTTTCTGCCAGAGTTACCGGGTGAGTTACTTCAAGGCTCAGATGTAGTCAGTCAGCATATTATCCTCAGTTAACATTGACAGCACATTCCTTTAGATTTTTCCATGCACACTACCAGTTTTATTTGAACACGCTTGACATATTGGTTTTGATGGTAAAGTGTGTCCAAACTTTTGAGTGATATTGGGGTTTAGGTCAAGAAAAGGCATGGATCAAAAGAGAAAAGCCAGCTTTTTTTTGGAAGAGAACATTGAAGCAAGGTAGCATAGTATTTGCTGGGCTAAAAAATAGAGGAGATGGGTACAGCTGTAGTTAATGTAAAAGAAAGAAATAATGATCAGTCTTGAAATTATGACTAGCTCTCAATCCTCCTCATGCTGTCAAAAGACTTCTGACCTTTAAGGGTAAAACGATCCAAGGATCTTACTGGGATTTTAGAAAAAGTGCGGTTGTTACATGAGCAAAGGGGTGTGACTGGATATAAAATATTTAGGTAGGTAACAAGTAGCATCTATGTTCTGCTAGGATTCAGGTTTTCCCATTAAAACACTGTATTTTGTTAAGACAAGCACAGTGGTTTTAATGTTATAGCTGAATAGTTTGGGTTCACCTCACTCTATAATCCGATGTGTCTCAAATTGCAGTACTGATATAGTATACTGTGGAAGTCTATACTTTGTGTCACATCATTTCTGCGTAGCAGTAAAGTTTCATAAATCACAATTTAGCTTTTGGTTTTTAAATTTAAGACAGCCTTTCATTCCCATTTTTGATTTGCAGAAAAAACGGTAAATGGAAACTGTAGAATTAAGAATAAACAAATTATTATGCAAAGTTAGGGGAGATGAAAGAAACGTGAATCATGTCTGTTTTGACATGACTCTCCAGCTGTATCTGTTCTAAGTTGGCAAACAGTAAACCTGCAAGACTGACCTTCATCATCCCACACACACACACACACATATATATATATATATATATATATATATATATATATATATATATATATATATATATATATATATATAACATTCCTGTAGGGTTCTTTCTAGTTAGGACAAATACTGCTATTGAATAACAGCCAAAAGCACATAGGCTGTATTGACACATGTCTGCTTCACACTTTTTTGCCACTTCAGGTTTGCTTTGTTAGTATGAAAACCTGACTATTGTGAATAATTCATCAGGATTTAACTATTTTTTTGGAAGAAATGCAATGTTGATAAAAAATTTGATCTGATCATATTAATTATATCTTTGCTACTGTAGATTGTGCGTGTGTCTGCAGTCGGCGTACTTCCGCTTCCATCCACCATGTTTTTATGATTGATGGAAGTCAGACATTTTTTGGACTCTGTTAGGAAACTTTAAATACTTCCATACTATCTAACATAGCAGCCCTACAAAAAAAGTGGCGATAACTGAATTAATAAACTGTTAGAAGCACTTCTGCTGGTTTGTCTCATACTACTGTCCAATCTCAGTCTTTTCACATATCGCTATGTTTACTTGTGCAAAACATGGTGCGATGCGTAACCTGGTCAGTTTGCACAATAATAAAAAATCCTGCTGGTTTTTTGGATTACAACTGGAACAGATGGCCAGTGAATTGAGAGGTAAATTAAACACACAATTAAAGAAGCTCTTCACATTTAGAGCAGCTGCCATATTTTTATTTTTTTCCTTTTACCCAAATTCCCATAAAGGCAGGGCAGGATGAGGCCAGGTGTATTTAGCTGGTTGCAGTCTGAAATGTCACCACTAGATCAAAGTAATCCTACACATTGTAAGCGTCCCCTGACTAAATGTTTAAGTTTGAGTTCAACTAGATACATTTATTATGATTTAGGTTTCTCCCCTTAACTTAACAAGTCCTTTCTCTTATGTGTGCCGCAGGTATGATTGACTGTCCGGGGACCCAGGACGGCAGCTCATTGCGATCTCTTATTGATAAACCTCCAGTGTGTGGGAACTCCTTCAGCCCACTGACGGGCGCTCTGCTCACAGGCTTCAGACTACACACAGGACCGGTACATTAAATACAAAACAGTGCACAAGTTCTGAAGGGAGAAATTTTCAAAAATGCTCGTACTGATCACTCATTATCTTAACAGTGTGTTTGTAAAATGTCTTTACTTATAGTGTTCTAGCCTGCTACAAATGGACATCTTTTATATATTAGTACTGTTTGTTTGTCCTCCTAGCTTCCAGAACAGTACAGACTGATGCACATACAGCCTCCAAAGAAGAAAAGCAAACACAAGCACAAGCACCATCGACCACAAGACCCATTACCACAAGGTATGACAGTCATTTCATACACACAGATGCAGAGCTTAGTATGTTTTCAGCTCATTGACCTGCTTATTTTGTGATGTTTCAGAAACTCCATCAGACTCTGATCCTAAAAAGAAGAAGAAGAAGAGAGACGATGATCCCGATCGCAAGAAAAAGAAGAAAGACAAGAAAAAGAAAAAGGTAAAAAAAAAAAAAAAAACCTTAATGCACCATAAATTCAGCTTCCAGTTTCTCATGTAAAGATCAGTAAATTGCGTGAGATTGGGGAAACACTTCACCTTCAAACACCACAGTGGATTTTGGACAAGGACCAAAACTAGTCTGAAGAGGTGTCAGGACAAGTCTCTTTTCTAGTGTGGATCAGTCAAAGCATAGATGTGGGCCAGAAATATGTTTGTTAGTTATTTAACATGCATTTACATGCTCACGATGGTGGCTTTGCATATGTTGCATGTGTTTGGAGAGTTGGTTGTGCATTTCATAAAAAAAAAAAAAAGTACTCAATTAAAGGTTTGAATAAATTTCAGATTTCACTTTTAAAAACTGAAATTTACCAAACCTGAGGTTATTTTATTTATGGACATTACCTGGGGAGGTGTTTCGGGCTCGTCTCACCAGGAGGAGACCCCGGGGAAGACCCAGGACATGCTGGAGAGACTACTTCTCTCGGCTGGCCTGGGAACACCTCGGGATCCTCCTGGGCGAGCTGGAAAATGTGACCGGGTAGAGGAAAGTCTAGGCTTCCCTGCTTAGGCAGCTGACCCCCCACAACCTGACCCCAGATAAGCAGCAAGAAAATGGATGGATGGATAGATGGATGGATGATGTTTTATGAAAAAAAATTATCTTTATGTGTTTTAAAGGCTTCATAGGTAATGGAGCAGAGGCACATTGAAGACCTGATCCATGTTGTTTGTCACCCAGCAGCAAAACACAAAGGCTGTTATTTTAAATATAAACCACTGCTTACCATCTCTTTTTCTACTTTCTGCTCCAGAACCGCCACAGTCCCGACCACCCCGGCCTCGCTGGATCACAACCCAACAGCAACAGTCTCAGATAGAGAGGAGTCCACTGTGCACATGCCTGTGTTTGAATGTGTGAGTTTTGTAAGAGGACAAGTGTGTGTTTTACAGGTAATTGTATTATTAAGAGTATGTATAATGAGAGACGTAAATGACTGATGTGTGTGAGTGTGAGCAGTGAAACAGTGGATTTGGGTGATGATACAGAGCTGTGTAAACGGCAGATGAGCTTTGTGGTGTTTTGGATGACTGAGCAATCACCGTATGTATGTCTCAATTTAATTTTGTTTATCTTTTGACCATAATGCCAAAATAAAACAAACTTTGGTTATTATTTTTTGTGGTATGTCTCTCTTAGCCGTTCTGAGACTTTTTTTTTTTTTTTGTAGTTTTAGATCAAGCACTCAGATATATACATTACTATGCAAGTGCCACACATCCTTTTTTTTTTTTTTTAACATTTTCCTAGCAAAAAAGTAAGTTTGCAAAAGTTCTCCAGGCTTTCTTTAGATCTTTTAAAGATTTTCTTTGTTTAATTGACAAACCAGTGTTGGGTCTAAACATAAGTGAGAGCTTTGCAAAGGGTGGTTGTCAAAAAGCTATTCCTAAATATGGGGAACGGGGAGAAAAAGCTGAGGTATGCCAAATGACAAGAAGTGGACTAAAAAGGACCAGCGACAGGTCTTACAGAGGGATGCGTCTCCCCAGAGCCCAAATCTGAAGCAGTGTGGGATCATTTGACAGAAAATTAAATGTAAAGCAGCCAACATCCAAAGAAGAGCTTTGAAGTGCCCTTTAAGAAGCCTGGAGAACTATTTATGTAGAATAATCAAACAAATGAGAGAATAGCCTGTTTGAGAGGGTTCAGACTATTAAATGTGACCGAACCAAATAACATTAGAACTGTACACAAAATTTTTGCTTTTATTTGTATTTTCATTTATGTTTGCATGTTTAAAGAAATTGATGCTCCAATTCCCCCATTTTCTTTGGTAATATGTAAATATGGGGCAGCTTTTGCCCAGTACTGTGCAAACAGTGCACACGTATAATTGTGTGGCTAGTATAGCTGTGCAGTGGAGAGGCAAGTGACAGGTTATAAATGCCCCCCCCACTCCAGAAAAAATAAAATGAAATTCACAGCAAATTTGCATTTATACATTTATTTACCTTTCAAATGCACATGCTGGATATTTTGATTGAAAGCAGAAAAGAAAAGTGTAAATTCAGCATGATATATTAACACCTCCATCCCAATGATATAGAGACAATTGCATGAACAGCTGTAGACGATGCAGTTGTAACATACAAAGCTAAAACATGTTATTTTCTTGTAGATTCCATCAGAGGTAACAATTAAACTCAAACAATCCATAAAGGCACATGGAGGTTACATTAGCTTGAATACCACGTCTTAATCAAGGTGTGGAGGCCATGAGACTGTTAAAGCTACAGATTGTTGTTGTTTAAAGTTCCTGAAGAAAGTCAGCAAGTGCCAAACTCCAAAACCTCACCAGCTTTCACTGCAATGAATTTATTTATAAAATACACATTTTCAAGCAGAATGAACACCGATTATAACCAAACTGGTGATCACCACAGGACTAATTCCTGTTCCATTGTTTCTGTTCGCTCTCCTGAGGTCACATGCTTGACTGTCAACTACCTTTACTGTCCCTAATGATGGCTTTGGTTTACAGAGAGCTGTTTGGCAGAAGCATTCATTTTAAATTCACTTACATTGCTACAACAAAACCTAAAATTTCCATCAAAAGAGAGTGCAAAGATTCAAAAAGCTGAAATATTTTCTATAGAAAGGGAAGCTTGGAAACAGTGACATGCATCAGGAAAAAAAAATAAAATAAAGAAGAAGCACTGAAATGGATTTAGGCAAAAAGCATGAAACTATACACTGCAACAGATTTCATAAATTTCCATGTGGACCCAACATGTACAAGAAACATTTAGTCACTTTGGCAGATCTTTACATTTTTCTGTATCTGACTTACATACACAGATCACGAGCTAGATGTGTCTTTATCACGTCAAGTGTGAAATCACACAAAAAAAAAATGTAACTACAGCCAGTGTCTTCTCAACTTTCAGCTACTCTACTTTCTTATACTGTACACGCTCATTTATAACAAAGCAAGAAAAATATGCAAAAAAGAAAAAAAATACACGCCACACTTCAGTTCTATTTACAAAAACAATTTTGCTGTATATTTTCATTCCTAAACTGTTACATGACAAAAGGGAAAAAGCAGTAAAATCATCCGAGCTTCTTTTATAATAAGCCCTTCTACAAAATGATATTCCCTTTTTAATGCTACTGCAACTAGAGTATAAAAAGACACTTAAATACACATTTTATACACACACTAGTTCATTTCTGTGCATAAAGCAGTACAAAGTGTTTCAAAATATTGACACACACTATGTGTCAGAGTGATGTCAGTCACATTTTTCCTTAGAAAAATGTTTTTCCTATACATACAAATTCCAGAAATGTTAGGGCTGAATTATTCTCACCTCAGCAGAACATGGATAAACAAAGATAAACTACTTACATGTTATTTTTTTGTTTTTTTTTAACACTGGATTTGTAAAGTCAAATATTTCCTGATGTGAAAAATGATGGTCAGAGATGGAAGTTTGTTGCAGAGAGACAGCAAAAAAAAAAAAAAAAAAAAAAAAAGGGAATGGAGGAGGTAGATGTGGCATCTCAACAATCAGCCTTTCTGTGAGTAAGTGTGGACAAATAGGCCCAGAATTGAAACCCAAAAGCTTATTAGTATGTACCAGCAGTTTGCTATTCTGATGTGTGGATGCTTTAAATTTCTGTTGATATGCCATGTTTGCTTTTAATAGTCTTTCAGATACACATGCAAAATACTTGTTGGGGGATTACAGTAGGAATAGCACAATGAAAACACTATGGTGTTTGTAGTTTTCTTGAAAAATACTGAAATAAATATCGTAACTTTCCATGTAACTTCAAACTGTTCTTTGGTGTTAGCAAGGAGGATTGTCAGAAAACTATAGAATAGTATTTCAAGTACCAGTGTCTTTGCATCTGCTTGCAGTTTAGGCTATGGCTTTAAATGACACTAATTTGGCTCTCAGACTTTAACCAAAATAAATAAGCAGCAACAAATGATCTCCTTAATCTAAAAAAAATTAACATCTGACTCCAAATTGTAAAAAAACAGCTTTGTGATGTAGTTTGTGATGAGCAAAATGTGCACCAGCAATGACCAACAAACAGAAAAGAAAAAAATAATCCATGTAACATCAAAACAAAAAAGAACAAAACAAAATCTTTTTGGAAAAGCAGATGCGGGTGTTCATTTTGGAGGCACATGCTAAAATAAAACAGTCCCTCGGCCTTCTGCTCTGTTGCTGTCTAAGCCTCCACCGAAGCGAAGCCGTTGCTGTGAGGTTTGTAGCCGTTAGCTTCAGAGTGCTTGAGGGCCTGCATCTCCTGACTGGCAGGTTGCTTGTCTCTGGCCTCCTTTTCTCTCAGCAGGTTTCTGCGGTGGTAGAACAGGTAACCTGGCAACAGGAAGCCGGCGAATGAGAGGATCAGCAGGCTCAGGTTGATCTGAAAGACACACATGGAAAAGTTTATATGGTTTAAGATAAAAAAAAAAAAGTAAAATATTCACGTTTGTGCATTTTTGTAATTTGTGCATGTGTATACATTTTTGTGTGTGTAATTTCTAGATATTTTTTTGTGCATATGAACATACATTTGCAAGTACCCAGAGTGACGCACAAAATGTTTCATACAAACCATGTATTACACATACAACTACCCAAATTAGTTTACACAGTTTGCAAATCATATATTAAACACACACAATGATATAGAGTCAATTTTCTCTCTATAGTCCCAGAGTGAATTGTGCAGGAAAGCAACATGAGTCTGTGTGCTCACCCAGTAGGCATCTCCATGGAGATGTCCTACCATGGCGATGAACAGCGGCTGCTGCAACAGGGCGACCACAGCACTGATCATGGACTGGAGGCCTGTCAGTGTGCCAAAGTGGTTGGATGGGTAACTGTTGGAGATATGGGAGGTGGTTAGAGCTGGAAATTCCTCTGACCCTCCCAATAATCATTGTAGAGAGATTTAATACATTAAATTAGCTGCTGATGTTATTTAAATCTAGTTTGTTTTGGAAATGCAACAGTTATTATAATAAATGATAATTACTTCCAGAGTGGCTTGTTTTAATACTGACGTGGGATGCATCTTGTTATGGTGCCATTTAAAGTCTTGTGTAGTATCACCAAGATATTCACACATTGCAAACGTTCAGTGCATAACTAGATTCAACATGTTCAGTAGCAAAAGGCAAATTTCCTGAATCATCAAGTATATACTAAATAGTTGCATTGCTGTGCTCTCTGAACACATGATGCAACATGCCCTGTGTTTGTTACCACATCTGGAGGCTTTTATCACATTGTAAAGCTCTGCTTTAATTGTGATGTTTATATAGTGCAAAGAAATAACTTTAAATGAGTCAGAAAAGAGTCTCATTCACAGGAACTTAACATCATGTAGTTATTAGAGAGGGTGTAATTTCAGTCATAACATTACTTGAATGTTTAATGTGTGATTTAAACTGAGTTTATTAAACTGTCCACACTGCAGGTAACTTTTTCTGCAGTTGTTATTGTGTTGATGTGAGGGATGAATTCACAATGCCACACTCACACAGCAGCATAGAGGCCTCCACAGCAGGAATGGATGAAACCTCGGACCATAGTGTGAAGAATAAAGGTCAGAATCTAGTGTAGAAAAACAGAAAACAAGCAACAGAATTAATGAATTTGAATAGATAAGATTTATCCCCCCCATTATATTGTTATCTGGCTCACAAATACACTCCTTATTTGTGTGCTGGAGTATGCATTACCTGTAGTGGCAGGTTATCAATGAGACAACAGCAACCAAAAATGATAAGCAGCACGTTGGTGAGGATGAAGGCCCTCATGGCGTTGGTCAACTTCTGAATCTTACGGTCCCTTTTAGATCCACTCATTTTTCTGATGGGGGAAAAAAAATCAGATTTTATAATTGCATTTACATTTATGTTCATTGTATGTCTTGTGTTTCCTGTATACATCCTAAAGCCAAAACATAAAGAATAAAAAAAACAAAACAAAACAAAATAAAAAAAAAATAGATGCATCATGTTTCTTGATCTGTACCCTTTCTCTGTGCCTGAGGTGACGCCCTTCTCCCCTTCACACTCCTTCATCTTCCAGTCCATGATGTAGCCGATCAGAGGACATGTGACCAGACACAGTAGCTGCAGAGTGCCAAAAATGGATGAGTAGAAACTCACTGAAAGAAAGCAGATTTTTACACGTTAAAATTATATAAACTTATTATAATAAACTATGCCTCAAAAATGACATAACCTATGAAAATTTAGGGTGGCATTGTGACACTTCTTACCTTTGTCTTCTGCCTCAACCACCATCTGATCAGATGCTGAAATATTGAAAAAAAAAAAAAAGGGGGGGGGGGGGGGGGGGGGGCATTTTAATAACATAAAATAAACTGAAAAAACTGTTTGCTTAGATTAAAAGAGGCTGAACACTCACGATGGTCTTGACCGTGGATAACCATGAACTCCAGCATTTTGTTCATTGCCCCCATAAAGAAGATGACCCTCAGCTGTGTCATTCCCATTGTAATCAAACTCCACAGGAAAATAGGGGAGAACACCGATCGGCGGAAGGGAACGGCATCTGAAAGATCATATGATGATCATATTTCAATTTAAAGAGTTATAGAATGATTAACAGGACAAAAAAGCTATTTATTTTACAGCATTTCAAATAAATTTGAATAGATCCTCATATGTTTCAACAAGCAAATCTCCATCATTTAAATGACCAGATCATAAAGAGAAGACCAGATTTTTTCAGCTACCTTTAGTTGCATTCTTTAAAATCATCTAACAGCATCCTCCCAACTTGAGCAGACAATTTAAGCTGCAAATTTCCCACCTCTCCCTCTGACATACCAGTGCTATTCTGTCTACTAAACCATTTTCAGCCCCTCCACCGCCCCAACAGCCACCTGTGGGCTTCCAAGTAAGAAAATATTCATATCTAGAAACTATTTCAATACTAATTAAAAATACAGGTTGTATGTCTGAACTGTGTTTATTGACTCACTGGGAGCAGGGTCTGGTCCATTAGGAAGCTTCTCTGTAGAGCGTCTGACGTCCCCATTTTTCTGGGCCAGTGTCTCTCCAGCAATCTTCTGGTCAGATGAAGGCAGCTCTTGCATTGTGAGTATCTTACTATGGTTGGCAAACAGGAGGGTTGTAAATAGCTTGAATCATAACTTTTAATGCTCAGAGTCACTGCACCAGATAGAGGGAGTGACACTGACCTGTAGTCCACCTCGTCAGGTGTGGGGAAGCCCTCTGTTGGCCAGTTGAAAAAACAGTTGAAAAAGACAAACCCTGCGAGACCCGCCCACATCCACATAATCACCCGGAAGGATATGCCTGCATCGTAGATCAGCTGGGAAGAAGAAAGGTTTATCATTTTATTCAAACTACTCTTGGGGACTCATTTTTTCTATGTGAGCTAAACCAGTTGCAAAGACTACTCTAACATATGATCCACCCATGTATACTTACAATCACACTTCAAGCCACTTGAAATTAAAAGTTACCATGCACATGCTTTTACTGGAGGAGGACGCAGAAGCACTCATCACACAAGCACACGGAGAAAATTCAAACTCCACACAGAAAAACCTCAGTAGAGCAGCAGGTCTGAACTATAAAAGTGTTAACCGCTCCCCTTATTTGTTGAGATAACTTGTACTTTACCTTGACACCAGGGAAGGTGACAGCAGAGGAGGCGTAGGAACCGATCATCAGAGACATGACGGTGGAGCTCAGAGCACCAAACATGTTGGGGAGCTGCAGAAGAACAAGAAATAATACACTAGTTAAATACACCAGGTATTGCCAGCAGAGGGCAGACAGCTACTTTGTGAACAGAGTCAAATGCTTCAGTTTGCACTCAGTAACACTGCTCTCTCCCTGCAGACCAGACTCATTACTAAATATTTCTTTCCATGTCATGGGAGACATGCAACAAAGTCATGATCTAGTTTGGGTCTTGACCCCATAGTTCAAACGCAGACTAAGCCACACTTACAAATAATTTGCAGTCTTTATTTTTTGCAAACTTAGCAAATTCCCTGAGTTTGGATTAAAAATGTAGAAGCTGATGTATAGCCAGCACCCAATTAACTTATCGGCATGCTTTAGACCCAACACGAGGGCCAGCATGACACATGGCAAAAGGTACATGGTGGCAGGCACCAACATATCATATATTAGGTTGACCTATTTACAATAGTAAGTAGATTAGGATACATAATGACCTATTGTGTTGGCAGCACACTAAGTGTCTTTTGATTAGAGTATTAAATGGGTCATGATTATAAAATCACATGTGAGGGATTGTAGTTGTGGTGCATTACAAACTCGCTATTCTCTCTCGGCACTGACAGGTTTTCCAAACTTCTGCTGCCGTCACCTAATCTCCCGGCTGTGTCAGAGTTCACTGAGCAGGGTCATTGACCTTTTTTTCCTTTGCACTGATCTCATTGTACAATATTTATGAGACATTAATGAGTTTGGTGCTGAGCTAAGTTCCTGACCTCCATATGGTGGAATATGTTCATCATCTTGATCATAAATTAGGAGTATTTCAGTTGCAAGTGATAATATGTTGCAAACACAACATTGGCATATTTGGAAAGGTTATGTGGCTTACTTATTAGCTAACAGCGTTCTGATCCCGCAGCCATGAAGCAACATTGGCATTTTTTTGGATGGGGGGGGGGTGGTACTTTGTGACCTGATAAGTCCAGGAATAGAAAGTGTGGATACCTGCTGCTGCACAAACCATACTGATAATGCTGGGTACCAAAGGCTAGAAAACCAGATCATTTTAGAAAAGTGTAAACCTCTTTAGAGCTGATGGAAAATGCAGAACCTGATAATCTTCTGATCCATTGTTAATAAACACACTGATTATAGTAGCTTAAAGTGTAACAACTATCTAATATCTTGTAATTATTCTAAAAATAATAAGCACTGCAGTCTTCTTATGAAAAAGCAACAGTTTCTGAAACACTCACTATGAAATTAATCTGTGAGCAGTTATGATCTCTGTTTGCGTGAAAATGCAGGTAAAAACAGAATGTAATAGTCCTCAGTTTGAACATTCCTAACAGTTACAGTTACACATATAATCTAAATTACTAGACAATCATGACATCCTGTTGTTGATCTAGATTTACCCAATGTTTCCAGTCTATTTCGACAGGAAGGTCTTCTTGCCAGAGAAGGACTTTCAGGAAGTTTAGAAAGGTCAAATTCCAAATGCTTCTCCTGGCTTGCAATCTCCAGCAAGATGCAAGGGTGTAGATGTGGGTGTGAAGTGGGCTTTTCTATGAATTCTGATGTGTGTGTGCTTTTAGATGACAATACAGTGACAGTTTGCAGTAGGCAGGCTATAATGTGTCTGTGCTGCACTCGGTAGCATGAGGTCACTTCGACAGCTTCTATCAAATAGTTAGCAGGTAAACAGGAAAAAAATGTTTTCCTCTGGGTGTTTGGGGAGGGAGCCTGACAGTCTGAGTAAGATGGGAAAAACATCACAGAGAACACCTGTCCTCATTCAGTGCTTCTGAGAATCCTGAGAAATACTTTATATCACCTACATGACCATAAGATCTGCTACGCTGGACTCTATTGGCTGGGAAGGTTTGTGGAATTTATGTACTTAGGGTCACATTAATAGTGTGAAATGTTACTTCAACAGTGTTTGCTTTCAGAAAAATTCTACTCCTCTCTGAAATGATTTGTTGTGAAGAAGAAAGTGCGTTAACGTTTGAAACGTGCATGTGCTGCACACTACTGACAGATCCCATAAAATACACATTTCACACGGGGTGTGCAGCACATGTCCTGCATGCTAACACGTGACCGTATGAAGGCACACAAGGGTCAGCTGGTATCAGAGAGACAGAAAAATTGAGCTTTGGTCATTCATTTGTCACTATTAATCAGTTGGGCTTTACTCCTGCTGGGCTCACTTATTTGAGTGTTGTAAGACTTTGGCATTGAGTTTAATTAAGACTTTAATCAGTTGGAAAATGGGCCAAATAGTAGATTAATGAGCACAGAATTTAGCTTCAGCTCAAACCAAGTGGAAGAAAGGTAGACTACAAGAAAAGAAAATTGGAAATGGTGTAGGTGTGGAGGAATAAAACAGACAGGAAAGTAATGACGGTAGTGGGAATAACATTTTTTTTTGTTTGACTGATCTCTTCAAGCTGCAGCTGCAGCCTCTCACTCTGCGGAGAACCCAGCAGGAAATACTAAACCACAGCTGATTAACACCGGCTTCTTATTTCCACCTACACTCTTTCACTGTTCATAGATTGGACAAACCATCTTCACATGCAGTGCTCACATCCAGCTGCAGCAACTTACATAATCCAGAAAGTGGTCAAATTTTAAGATCTCTATGGAGGCTTTTGAAGTCCCTTTGGATTTGACCTGCAGCATCTTGAAATGAGTTATGCACAGTCCCCTGTAGTGGCTTCTATTTGCTGAGCAAATTTTACCAACAGCTTTTATAACTCTAGAAGGACCAACTGAGCACACATTTAACACCAGCATGTGATCAGACAGGCTCCTGCATGCTGTCTCTTCTGTTAGGGGGTAGTCCCACGTGGATTAACATAAATACAAGAAACCGGGCCTCATTCCTTGAATGCTGATTTAACACTGGAGAAACAGAAGCTCACGCTCAGTGTGTAGCCTAATTAGATAATTAATGATGGAGAAGAATGTCTCCCTTTGGGTTATCCCACCATATCTTCCTACAATCTGTAAAGAACACGGCACAGGTAAAAATGTTAGAGTGAAAAAAATCTTCCCAAGTTTTAGTTTTTTATACAGCTGAAGATTCAGGTACCATGAGCTCTTTCTACAAAGAGTTGCAGGGCTTTGAGTTCAGCTCACCTTTTAGGCCGGCTTTACACCAGCTGTGAGGTGTGTGTGTGTGTATGTGCACTGCTGCTGCCTGCACATACCGCTGATAATTACCATAAATACAAAGTTCTGTGTGAGCCATGGTTCACACGATTGGAAACTTCAAGACATGCAATCACTTGCAACTGCTGTAGCACATCAATTAACCAAAAACTTGACAGAAAATCATTTTAAAAACATAATCTATGATTAACCAATCAAATTGCACTGAAAAGTATATTGTCGCTGATATGAGGTCAATATGAGGACCGACATGTGTATGAACAAATTACCTGATGCTTACATCACAAGTGATTATTACATATTTATGGTAATTACCAGAGGCATGCCCATGTATAAAAATTGTGCAAGCATTGGCTGTCCTGCAACAGTGTGAATATTCACATGCAGCCACAGTGCAGCAGTAAAGTAATGAGCCAAACTGAGCCAAACCTATTAAAATATGTTGGACAGTTCTAATACGGCAAAATGCAGAGTCAAGTTCATTTTGGTGGCAAACTTTATCGTTTTCTGCAAAACTGAGCAATAAAGGCCGCATGCCAGGCAATAAAGCCTCACACACTGTTATTTTTTCTCTTCTGTTACCCTTTCCACTCATATACTGGATTACGGTTTAGACTTTTAAAGGCACTTTTGTACAGGTTTTTACATACATACATTTGTTCATGTATCCTTTAATATGTTCATCTGCAGAAAAAAAATCAGTTCAACTGGTCGTTTATAATTTTCATCACTGTTCCTTGAAGTAAAACCCAAAATCCTCTTGTTGTAATTCATATGCCTCAATTCAAAGGAATTTATATGTTTGCCAAGATTATGCTTTGTTGGCAACATGACGTTGGATTACTCCTTGTCTCATTAAAATACACACAGATGATAGACACATAGCTACAAATAGTGCTAGTATAGAAAAGAAGACTTAACTACCTTGTTTCCTGGGGAAAGTTATTCCATCAGCAATGGTCAAAAGCATCTTTAACCTTTGAGGAATTTATCCCATAACCTGTGTAATTTGTGTAGCTATTACAAGTTTAATGTAATAGTTCCAGAGGTGTATTATCTAAAATCATGTGACAGACATCTGCATCACACAATGCAGGAAAATAATTACTGTAGACTTGTAAAACAACTTAGTAGAGGATCTTATCTTATTACCCATTTTGAGCTATTACTCTCTAGCGCATATTTTCAGTCATGATAGAATTATCGTTGCATGTGTCTTTGTGTTTGTCCTTGCGCTCATTCACCTTTCAGAATCCCAAAAACAACAATGTGGAGGTCAGTGAGCGCCAATGAACCAAATCATATGCGTAAACAGAGGGCAGACAGGGACAAACAGGAATGAGGGGATATTAATCTTGTGTTTGTGCGTGTGATAAATGGAACAGAAAGAACACCATGTGTGTGTGTGAGCAGTCAAACACTGAGATGACCTTCCATGTTGTTGCTATGCTGCTACATTGAGTCAATGAGGTGAAGTCAAGCAACACACATCAATTTAATTCCAAGAGATAAATTAATACATAGCACTTTCATAACCCAAATAAAATAACAATATAATACCCAAACTTAATGATGTCTTTGTTCTGTGTGACAGATTCACTCTATCTAGCTTGCTTTTAAAAAGTAAAGGGGTGAGCCATTCTTCTAATTTTAGGCCAGTAAAATAAAATCTCACTCTTTTCTCATCCATGTTTGCCTGTTGATGTAAAAAAAAATCCGTCACTCTCTGCTGTTTGACCATTTCATGAGTGTCACTCCTTGTTTTTCTTCTTCTGCATCAATCTGCCAAATTCAGTGATTTCAGCCATACAGCATTTAGATAAAATCAAAGCTGGGAACACACCATGTTTACATGCTTCTTCTTGTAAAACTCATGTCAAAAAAATTTAAGTACTGTCAGGGTTTTCATAGTAATGTCCAGTTAACAGTTTTTTTTTCCCCCCAAAAAACCAATGTCCAGCCAACAAACAAACAAAAAAGAGGTGTGGACATCATCTGCCCATAATCACCCTGAACCCTCGTCATCCAAACATCTGTTTCATGGTTATTTAAAAACATGAGCAAACGCCTGTCTAATACAAATATGTGTTCATATATGTTGTGTAAAGTAGTGAAACTGAACAAAGCAGGAAGAAGAGTATGAGAGGACTCAGAAGACATATGGTTAAAATGCGTCCTTGAGTATTTTGAGTAGAGGTAAGCGGGCCGAGCCCTGGAGAGGGTGTGTGGTCAACAGCGGGCTGTCATTGGTGGAAACATGAATGACAAAATTTCCATCTCTGGGAAGTCATGTGCAACTCTGATGGAAACATAATGTACCCACACGTTGCACAAACTGAAATGCTTGCCAGGGCTCAAGAGGCAGCAGTGACAATAAAACACTGTTAGCAACAGCTGACAAATCGTACCTAGATACACATGCCTGGTTGACTGTAAACAAACACAGCTCCCAGTCACAGCACATGCACTGTTTCCTCAGCTGAGGCAAATACAGGCCATACAGGAACATGTTGAGGCTTTTAGCTATCAAACCTTTTAAACTGTTCCAGATACGAATATCTACATCAGGGCTTTCTCGCTGTATATGTTATGTAAGCAGTTTTTTGTGTTTGCTGTAGAACAGACTTTTAGCAACAACAATCTAAAATGTTTCTTCAGGATAGTTGCCATACTAACATGAACCTGATGAGACAAGAAACAAGTCAGAGAGTGGCCCTTTATTTCTCTCAGTCTCTGGGTTGTGTTTGCCTTTCACTTCTGAATTTGTCTTGTTTCATTAAACATTTTACATTAAAGACTAATCAAAAGAAGAGGAGTTTTTTATTTCTGTCCCTTATTCTCATTATAATCTGACATGCTCGGGTTAACAGAATAAATGAAAATGCTCAGAGGTTGACACACTTTGCATGCTGTCAAAAGTAAAGAGGGACCAAAATGAGAGACTCTTAATTACCTTCATACTTATGTACACACATGTGTACTGTAAATGTGTCTTTTTCTGTTTCTTTTTTGTGTTACTGTTGTGGCTGTGCGTATCTCACCGTGATGGAAGTGAAGGTCAGACAGATGCCTCCAAAGCCGTTCAGGGAGAGAGCCAAGAAGATGAGCGCTGACAGAACTGCAGAGAGAAGAAGAAACCATCAAAGAGGAAAGTTTACATTACAATAAAATATTGAATTTAAAGCTACAACACAGGTATATCTATCCCTCTATATATTATACCCAAAGGTCTGCCTTCGTTTTTGTAGACTGAATATTAAAATTTCCACATCCTCAGATAAGTAATGGAGATGTAATGCTGCTCTTCCAGATAATCTGCCTTGTAAAATTAAATCACAGAGTCTCTTAAAACCAAAACCTCTGAAGATACACACACCCCAGATCAATATGGTGACCACTTCCATAAGTATTACAGCTTTACGGATCTATATAAAGCGTGTGGGATGTTTTGAACTTGATTGATACCAATTTGATATTTAAAACCTGTATTGGTGCATGACTGTACTCACGGTGAGGGTTGTAGGCAGATGCAGCCATGATAATGCATGACAGGCCGAACAATGAACTGTAAATAAAAAAAGAGATGACGAGATCTGTAAAAATTCAAGTATGGAAATGAGAACACAAACTCTCCGAGAGCAAGATGATTTACTGGTGGCTCAGCGTTCTCAGCGTTCTGAGTCATACAACACTGAGTCATTATTAAGTAAAAGTTTCACACAATTGTGAGACAAGTCATTGTGGATTTATCATATCCATTTTCATACATAAGACAATGTGTGTAGTTAGATTTTAATCTTTTACTGCAACTGTTTGATAGTTGTAAAGACACGAGCAGCTGTTCAGTTTTCCCATTACAGAATGTTAATGTGTAATTACACTAAAAAACACAGGTGTGTTTGTTTCCACAGTGTTTACAGAGCATGCATGTGAAATGTAGAGAAGCACACAAATTAGTGTCACACCCATGTTTACTGATCCCCATTTTTACAAGACAGATAGCATACTTCTACAACCTTTAGGAATGCTGTCTGTCCAAATTCGCTACTACAACATCAGTAGTAGTAGTAGAACATGGAGCTGTGTAGTGTTCACGTGATAAAAACATTTCATAACACTAGGTTGTGTCTAAAATGTGGTTTAGATAGGTTTTAGTCTGAAACATTCTCAAATACTTGTAAGAAATTTGTGCCTGTTTTACAACCGTTACCTGCCCACCAGTCGAATTGGACGTGGACCAAACTTGTCCATCAGGATACCGAGTGGTAGAGTTGTAGCGCTGAGCAGAAAGGAACCGATGGTGAAGCCCAGATTCAGCATCTCCTCCTGGTCCACGCAGCTGAGCCACTCCTCCGCCTCACCACCGGAGGAGTTGCCCACATGCACGACCACGGAGTCATTCACTGTGGGAACGAGCATACATGATTGACATGAGAGATGTGTAATAAAAATAAAGACCACAGTTACAACCTTTTGATACCTCTCAAACGGTAAAAACACTGTACCCACTGTAAGTGGTTTCTAGGTGCTTTCAGAGAAGGTATTGCTCATTTCAGCAAAACAATGTCAAAAACATTCTGCACTCATTACAACAGCACGTCTGTGTAATGAGTGTCTGCAAAACCAAATACATTACGCACTTTACAAACAGATTAAAGTTCATTTTACCTGAACAGAGGTGGGAGTAGAAGCCCTCCCTCTTCAGCATGATGAGCAGGGAGCCCCAGCCCAGCAGCACAGCTGAACACAGCAGGTTTTCTATCACTGCTGTCACGGCCATCCACCAGCGCCTCCTGTAAGCTTGCAGGAGAGAAGGTGCCATGTCTGCTGTGGGAGGAGGACAAAGCCGGAAGGAGGGACAGAGGCCGAGTGGTGGAGAGAATGAGAAGGGAACAAGAGGAGCAGGAAATAATGAATGATAAATCTGATTATCTTTGTTGTATAGTTACAAACAGTATTCATATCTATGGTATATCAAATGATTAGACACTTGATATTTACCTCAATATTTTAAGCACCACTGTGGGGGTTAATTCTTTTCTTTCTTTAAAATTTACACTACCAACTGTCAAAGCAGAAATGACTAAAATATCCACTTATTTATTTAAGAAAAATGCTACATCCAACTTCTGAAATGTAAGGATTTGTTAAATTTAACTCCTGTTTATAACTAAAATGATATGACATATTTGTCACTGATCCCTTTGTGATTAATCTCATCCCTATCTGCAGCACATGTAGCACACTTCTCCTCACAGCTGAGCAGATGGTGGCACAGCCAAGCAGTGCGTGGTTGGATGTTGACTATTTGTAATACAATCTAGACTATGACCTCAGTTAACCCTCTCTAACTCTAATGTAACCAGTGTTACTGGCTTTTCCTAACTAAATTGTTTCATTTATAACAGAGAAGTGACACAGAGTTCCCATCTAGCTGTAATTTGTTTTTTTTTTTGTAATTGTTGTTTCCTTATTATTCTAATAAAACATATTGTACATCTAATGTATTGTTCGGTGTATACGTCTGTCTGATTCACTTGTTGACTCTTGCTTCTGGTTATTGTCTGTTTCAAGTCTATATACTGAACTTGTGTAAAAGCAGCTAATGGGATGGCATTTGAGTACAAAACAAAAAATGAAGTATATTGTATTATATTATATTGTACTGCACAGTAACATTTCGCATTGTAATGCCAACAAACTGTACATACAGAGCAGTAGTGTCATTAGAATTAAAGAAAAGACATGTCTAATACAGGTAGCACATGATCTTGAAATACACGAACGTGACACAAACACAGACTGAGGTCAAACTTTATTATCTATCCTAAGATCCTCTTAACAAAGAAAAAAATATTTTTTCTTTTACTTTATTGATATCCATTCCACAAAACACATTGACACTATGGAAACTTTTCTTTCTCTGTGTGATATTCAAGGAGCTCGATGTTACCATGTGAAATGCAATATGTTATTTGGCATTCAGGACTACTTTTGAATTGAGCTGCAGCTCAAGATGATTTACTTTGGCAAGGTGGGCGTCTGATGGGAGCGCTTAGAGGTAATGCATTTTACTCCCAGTTTGCCTAATGAGTGTAACTTTTAACTCATTGTTTTGTAAATGATTATTGGGTACCTGACTCTTCATTTCACTGTCCAAAGAAATCCACTCGTCATCTTGATTAATTGACACTATGTTGAAGACTCAGTCTGCCTTTGTTAAGGAAATTGTGGAAGCATCTTAAAGGGATGTTATTACCATCTGTAAAGCAGCACGGGTTGATTGAATGAGATGGGAACAATGCTCAAACCACAGTCTGTGTGCAGACATGCAACTATTATGTAAATTCTACTGTGTTCAAACAAAAAGGCTGAAACTGACCAGCTAAATACAGTCGAATCAGTCATGACCACCTTAAAAAAACACACAAACGCAGACAGGTCACTGGTCAGTTTAACCTGCAACAGTACTGCTATGACAAGTCACACACAGACAGGAAAACCTCTCAAAACGAGACAAAAAGATTAAAAAGAAAAGAACAAGAACGGCAACTCCATTGAACCAAGGAACGGCACAGAGAGGCAGGAGGCTGCTGTCAAACCCTCGCACAGGAAACACTTCTTAATGAAGTGTGTGTGTTATACATGGGAAACGGGGAGGGTCCGATGGGACAGATTATTCTCTGCGTGTGCCCATGAGGCTTGTGTGTAATGCGATTACTCTCAGCCCAGTGAGCCGCCTCTGTACTGAAAAGAAAGTTTGAAAAGGAGGATTTCTTTGTAACTGACACCCCACAATGAAAACCTCATGCACACACGCACATGCACAAAAACTCCCCACTCCACATCAACATGACATGGTGGGACAGCGCTCATTTACTTAGTTGTGTAAATATACAAGTCACACTGGACCTATTGATTCATTCATACTGTAATAGGAAAACTTTGAGAGGAAAGACCCAGCATGGTGCTCTTTTCTCACAACAGTTCTGGTTCTAAACAGATGGATTGTTCCAGTTGTCCACTACAACCTAAGATGTAGGCTTTCTGTAGGGCTGCATGTAAGCTTCCGTAGCATCACCATAATCAGTTTGAGTCCATACTCCTTCATTCTGGGTGGAGTTAGAGCTATGTCAGAACACACAACTCTAAAGTTGCCTTTGACCACAGGCTGCAATAACTGTTTTAACAATCAATTAATCAAACTTTACTTATCCGAAAATTGGTCTAGGATTCTTGGATTAAGTCCTGAAGCCCGAGTTGACATCTTCAGATTGTCTAATTGTGTCCAAATCCTAAAGCATTTCATATACTCCAACAGACAACTAAAGATGCAATTAAATTTTCGCTTTTACATGATCTAACATATTTTTAATAGAAAGAAAATGACACAAATAATAATTTTGCAGAATAATAAACACTTTATGTCTAACATCAGTCACTGAGGAAGTGGAATAAATAATTTATATCATATGTCAATAACAGAAGGCTGGTTCAGCCCCTTTTTCCTGTTCATGGTCTCTGTGTATGTTTTTGTATTACAGAAAAAGGCCAAGACAGTCGTCTTCTTTCACCATGGTAATGGTATCGCTACGTTTTTTTGATTGTTTCAGTATATAACCAAGGATAATTAAATCATCCTGGGCAGTATCATCATCAAAATTGCTGCTGGAAACTTGCATGTGATCGGCACCATATTGATCCTATGTGGGTTTAAGTGAAAAATATCAGTCTCAAATGTGCAACCATGGAAACATCTGTGCTTTACAACAAAAAAAGCAGTCAGTATATAAATAATCAAGTAAGAGATGGAACACAAACAATTCAATGTTCAGGGCAAAGAAAAGTTCAGCCAGAGCTAATGGGAAGCTCGAGCAGTCCGATTTAGACAAATCAAGCTGAAATATCCCAGATATTCATCATGAAATGGATCACTTCCCCGTCAGCTCTTACCATGAACTGAAATGTTTGTCACACCAGCAAAGATGGCTTTAATCTAATCATCTTTTATTAATGAAAAGCTCTATCAGCTCTTATCCCTCTGTTTAACACTAGTGTACGTTCTATTGCAAATGTCAGTTTGTATCCCTAGTAGTTTGTTTACTCCTCTCCCCCCTTCTATGACAATTATTTCAGTTGTCTGACATAGAAAGTTACAATTAAGTCTCTTTTTTTCCACGTAGAGTGTAAAACAGTCCATAGCATTGACTTAAGTATAGTCTTTACGGCACATGTGCTGGATTTACAACAGTGACTGCATCAGAACACCATAAAAAAACACACATTGATGGCAATTGCGTAGAGGACAATAACAGTAACACTAATCATGGCTGCCAGGTGTCACAAGCACTGTGTCTGTGTGTGTGTCATTGGGGTATCAAGTGCTCCCCTTTGTGTGTCCGAGCTCAGGTTAAATAAACACGTGGACTTATACGAGAAAAACGAGTCATGCAAGTTGAACACAACCATCTGACCTGCATGTTGCACATTCTTCCACACTTTAGTACCTCCTGTTACTGCGCTGTTTAGTGGAAAGTCTATGTTGTCATTGTGGAAAACTAGAGCCCTTCTGCATTGTGATGATGCAGGAAGGTCAACACAACCGTGACTTGCCAAGAAGTAAAACATGAAAGTAAAGTGTTTTAAGTGTTGGCAGGCAGGTGTAAACTCCTGTCATAACACTGCAAAGTGTGTGCGTGTGTGTTTGTGGGTGTGTATAGAGGGAGAACAGGAACTCTATACTGGGAAAATTCCATATAAGGAAACTGTTTCCTGAAATACCTGAGCACTAGCTGAATGATGCAATGTTGCCACTGTTTTGGTCAGGGAGTTTAACCAGTGGATGGAGTTGTGGGCCTACTGTCAGTATAATTAAAAAACAAAAACATTAATTTCTTTCTTCTAGGAGTATTTGAATGAACCATGACGTGTTGCCTTTACTAAGTGCCTTCCTTTCTTTCAAGTCTTCCTGCTGCTGTTCACATCCTGCGCTGCTCTCTTTTCCCTGCTGTGGATATTGCTGACCTCGACCAGTCTTGTTTATCAAACTCTGTAGGACATAAATACTGGCATAACAAACTTTTCATCGTCACAAGTTTCCAGAAAAATAAACCACACACCCTGAGCGCCTCTGCTGCCTACAGAGTCCAAAAAAGCAACCCTCCGATGCTGCCCGTGCGGCAGGCAGCTGTTTCACCGCGGGCATGACCTCAGCTTGGGTCCGGTTACCGACTCGGCTGCGCGGCACCCACTGGAGCGAATATGCTGCGTTCACTTGCTGCTTAAATAGTCGAATTTGTCAAGTCAACGAAGAAAACTGAACATTGTCAGAGGAAGTTTTGTGTGATATAATACTTAGATTGATATATCTATTTTAAAGACCCCCACCCCCCCACACAAATGCAGTGTGCAGGCTGCATGCAGACTGATAGACATGAATGACAACAAAGATAAGCCTATTTGATTAATCTTGTAATTTCATTCAAATGCTCAGTTTCCGATTTTATATGTGACTTAATTATTATTTACAATAGATACTTTACAAAAACTTTGTTTTGGATTAGAAATTGATAGACGTTTTGAAACTAGCCTCTAAATACCTAAGACGTGTTTGTGTGGCTAATTTGGATAAATTCGGGCTCTGCAGTGAGCCAGTGAAGGCCACACTTTCTTTATCTTAATGAGACAACACTACCAAGCTTTGTGACTGAAAAATATTTAAATTAACTTTAAAATATGACTGAATTCCACAAACCAGTTTTGTTAGGAGTTAGGAGTACGAAAACACATCTACCCATAAAAAAGCTTTCGTGGTACATTCGTTAACTAGCACAAGCTGAACAGAATGAGGAAACTCCTATGAAAGCATGGCAGTCACGAAAGTCATTTCCGAAAACAGACTTTTCAACGTTAGTCTTCGCCCTCGTGTTGTTTCACACGCTTTTACCTCCCAGCCTTGAATGTGCTAACTATATGTCTCATACACATTTTCGCGCCTTTGATAGAAACCAAAGTGGCTTAAAAGTTGTCATCGCGAGTTTAGTTTCATGCCACGTGTCTTCAACCGGGTTTTCCAGCTGCTTTATCATCTTATTGTTATAACTGTTAATACTACACATACATGAACAGCACAATGGACATATGACTCCAAACTAATTTACTTACTTCAATTATGTCTGATCGCTGAGGTAAAAAAAAACGTCTTCAAAGGAACAAGAGTTGCTCACTATAGGTTTATCAATAATAAAAAAGTTCTATAAACAAACAACTATCGGGGCTTTGTCTTATAGCCTATGGTAAGTAGTGTAGCTGATTCCCTAAATTACAACTTTTCCCCTCTGCTTCTTCTTTGTTTCATTGTGTGAAGGTCCTATTAAGATCTCTCTTCTTTGCTCTCTCAGGCTTCATTAGACTTCCCCTCTTCTCATATTGACTTCTAATTCCCTCCCTCTCTTTCTCCATTTTACTACTGTTGAGGGGTGGAGAGAAGTCACCACCCTGCTGCTGCCTCCTCTCTACACCACCCTCCCCACACGTCTAATGTCTTTACAGCAGTCACATCAACGCTAAGTAGTCTTCAGATTCTTGAAACACTTTAGACACGAAATGTAAGATGTTTGTGATAAAGTTATAAAGTTATTCACCACAAAGGAAGCTTTGATACTTTATACTATCATGAAACAAGTCTATCTCTGCTGGAACAGGACAATATGTCTTCCAATAATATGTTAAATGTAGAAAGGTTTCATTTGTAATTTCTGAAAAGAGCAGACAGAAACATATTTTTTTTATAACGATTTAAGTTAATCTAGCAGATCAGTGTGACTTTAGGCATTGCAAGCAAAGCTTGCAAGATGTTTGCATTTATTAAATTGTCCTTTTAGATAAAAAAAAATATAAACAAACTGAAATTTCTTGAAAAAAATAAGTGCTGTTTCAACAATATTTTGCCTCAGTTACACTATAACGATATAGTTATTTCATTTAAACATCTATTTTATTTTTATTAATTTATTTTATTTGAGATTTTTATAACATTTAACACATAAAATAAAAATAACATCTATATTTTATTTTTTATATCTAAATATATAAAATAAAATTGATACATTTCTGAAATTATTCAGAAAACTTTAATAAAATGTAATAATAATAATAAAAAGTCAGAACCTTTTATTAGAATACAGTATATTTGATCATAAATGAATATTTTTATTTTGAATCATTTTATTTAATTTTTATTTCAATATTTAATATTTTATTTATTTATTTAATCTTATTCATTAACATATTTGATTTATTTTATATATTTCACACTTTTATTTTTACTTGTTTACGCATGCATTATAAAGTATAAATGACCAGGAAACTATACAATCACAAAACAGTTAATCACATATCTGTAAATGAAAAATACACATCTGTGTAGTAATCATGACCACCTAAACTGACTCACCTCATAATACAAAAGAATCTACATTTGTTAGAGTAAACATTTTATATGTTGTATAGTAGTTTACTTTTATTTTATTACTATAAAGCACACTTCATGCCAAAACTTCTGTAATTTCATGTCTTTGTTTATAGCGTTCTATGACAGTCCAGACAAATATGTTAAAAACACTGCAGGACAAAAAGTGTTATATAAAAAGTGCTAAAGTCTGTTATAACCTTTGGTAGTAATGCATAAGAACTACTGGCAATTCAACAAGAACCACAAGAACAGTTAGAAGTGGCTATAGTTGGACATATTTATCCGATATTGTTTATTAATGTGCACTGTTCCATTTTTAATGAAATGAAATTGCAGGAGCGTCGTTGCTCCATAGGGTCAAAAACTTAGTAAAATTTGCATCAGTGCTTGGCTACAGATATGGAAATACCAGAATTTAAAAATACAGGCTAAATATAATTTTCTTCTATGAAGAGCTTTTTGCAGAGAAGGACATCTGTGTAACCCTGCTGTGTGCACAGAAATGCCACCCTTATCATTTTTATATGACTGACCTGAGCTCTGCAAATTCTGGCTTCCATACAAAAGCATTGGTCCTGCTCACACTTGACACTGATGAAGCCTGAATCTGCAAATCTGCCCCCTGCAGGGCTTCACAGGGAAGTGGCCAGCACTCTATTTCAAATCTATGGCAAATTGCTGTGGTTTGTTCAGGTTAGCGTTACAGTGGGTCATGGAACATTTGGTCCAGCTGCAGGTGTAAATCTGGGAACTCTGGGCCCCAGTCTCTTAATGAAATAATCCTAATGGAATTTCTCTCCAGCTGTGACACCTGGAAACGCAACCTTTAACCTCACCTGCTAACTGCAATGTTCATGTGAACATGTCAGTTTACACTCAGGTTGCCAAAGTTAGACTGGACTTTTCTTCACAGTGGGGATGCATAATAGACATGAAAGCTGAAAGATGAACATAATGAAGGAACTCGGTCAAACTAGCGGGCTAAGAAGCTGGCAGTTATCTCCAAGGCTGAAAGCTAAAACCATATTTGAACATAAACTCCTCACAAGTAATCAAAAAAAGTTGAGCTGTTAGCTCTGAGACGCAAAATTTCTTACATCACCCTTTTTGTAGTTTTTGAAGGTGTTACAAATACATGCTAATATCTTTGTGCCACTGCAGAAGTGGCATTAATATATCAACACTGAAATAACTTTATCTCAATCGAAGCTTGATCTGAAGCCAAGGTCATTTTAATAGGTAGCCTGTGTTCAGTCTCAACTTGACACACTCCAGTGAGGCTGCATGTTTCTTCAGCTTCAAGCTAACACACATGCTGTTATCCACATTTGGTTAGTAAGACTCCACTGCTCACAAAGGCTTCATCCAAAGCTGGAACTTAGACTGCTGGAACTTTAACGTCCCATGGCTTTTTTCAAGGAGTTAAAGATCATTTCAGACCTAGATCTGTAGCTTTTACATTAAGGCCTTAAGTAAAGGAAAGATTAGGTAAATCAAATCTTTTACAGGATTGTGGGGCCACCTCAGACAACAATTCACAGTTGATTCATCAGTACTTTATTGTCATTTGCTCCTGATTATAGTTGTATAATCTCTCTCTGGGGAAAATGAGTAGTATATATATATATATATATATATATATATATATATATATATATATATATATATATATATATATATATATAAATATATATATATATATATAAATATATATATAGATCTAAAACATATGCAGATTATGGGCATTCACTTACTCATTCACACTCTTGCACACTCACAGACTAGCTTCCCTCAGGCCTGGACCTCAACAGTAGTAGTGTGGGATAATCTTGACAAAGAACTGAACAAAAGGCAGTCAATCGCCACAGAAGAATTTCTTGGAGAAGTATTGCTGAAGACTACTTAAAGTATTAAAGAAGTGTTGAAGTAAAAAAGCTGCTCACTCCACATATTGACTTTCAATGAGTTGAATACGGTCTTGCTGAGGTCTAGTTGATTTTTTCTTTTTCTCGTTACCTGCTGACATTTACTGGTTTTGTAACACTTTATAGAAAGCTGTTTAACACTCACACTGTTGTTGATTTTGCACCTACTGTATTTCTGCTCGTACTTTATTAATGAAAGTTTTTTTTCCTTTTGCTCTCTCTTTAATGTCGATGCTTCATCCTGCTTTTTGCTCTCTTTCGTTTTCACAGATGAGAGTGCATAAGGGCCCTGTGATGGACTGGCGACCTGTATTGGGTGTCCCTTGCCTTGGTGGAATTTGGACCATATACTGTAGTAAATGGATAGATGGAAGAGTGTGTACACCAGAATGTAATCCAACCAGTAGGGGGCAGCAAACAAAAATATTAATTATGCTTAACCTGTAATTACAGAATGAAACAGCAGACTGACCTTGTGTCACAGGGAAACCATGATTCTCTTTGGGTTAAATCTACCACGTATTTATTGCAGCCAGTGCAAATACATTTGCTCAGACACTGTCCATGCTTTAATTAAAAGTAATCTAATTAATAGCATCTTTGAAAGCATAAAGAAATCAAATGCCTCTCCTCACTCAAGTGTCAAGATGACAGCACTGACCAGCTGCTTACAGGGCAGTCAGGCAGAGTGCTTCACCCGTATCAACTCAAAATCTTCTAATGTGTCACATTTCCAAGAAATTGCTGTTTCCATTACTGCCCTAGAACATAATCATGAATCAGATTATGGTCTTGTTTTTTCTGATTTGTTGCTTATTTAAAAAAAAAAAAATCATGATTGGTGCTCCCGTTTTTCATTTATCTCTGTTTTTTTTCCACCAGGGCACACAGTCTGCCCATATCTTCTCAGCTGCTAGAGGCAGGGACGAGTGTCGGAGTTTGTCAGCTTTTGACTAATCAAACTACTTCAGACTACTGAAGGACACTAGTTAGAGAATATTATTAGACTGAAAAAGTAACTGGAAACAGAAAACCTCAGTTATAAGCATGTTCCATTATATGTAATTATAAGATGCTTATTGTGTCAAAAATATCCTACAACCATTTAATTAAATAAGTAGAAGCACCTTTTTTGTTTGAACTTTGAAATCTTTTCTCTCCCTGTGGCATCAGAAGAAATCTTACAAAGAGTGCATTTCTTTTCACGCTGCAGGCTGGACTCCTGACAGAGGACTCCACCTACTGGATAGACAAAATTCAGGCAGCAGCCGGAGAGGATGCCAGTATGGTGCTGTGCATTTATGTACAAACATGCAGTTTCATGCAGGTTTTCTCTGTGAGTCATGGAAAAGCTGAAAGACTGAATAAATTGTATTTCTTATGTTTTATGTGTTAAATCAGAAACATCTTGTCTCTCATGCTCTGTCTTGGAAGCTGCTGATAAATGTTCTGTGCTCTTTGTGACAGCCAGTTGGCAAGGAGTGTTTTGAGGCATATTGAATGGTTTAGTTGAGGAGTGACACATTTTGCAGCCACAAGGCATGAGCTCAAAGAGAAGCTACTAAATCACTGCTGCTGACTGTTAGTGTTCATTTTCAGACAAGGATAATACCCTTTGATATTTCTCCACATTATGGCAGTGAAGCAACAGGTAGACCTTGAAATAACAGTACAGAGTCTGATGAGTTGAGTGAGAATATCAGTGAGTGCCTCTAAATATTAAAAATGTAATTTTCCGGCACCACACGCACACCACATATCTCCCACCTTTGTCTCCTTAGTGCTCAGGAGGATTGAAATAATATTAAATATCTGACAGTAATGCAACAGAAACAAAAGAAGAATTAGCCACACGTATGACAGATCATTCTCTCAGTCTAACTGAAATACATATTCTTAGTCAGGATCTCATGGGATGTTTTTTCTTATTAACTGCTGTAGTCATCTGTCATATCTTTTTCAGGGAGACTGGGAGAAAAGAAGCTGCTTTGGAGATGACTTATTGTGTGTTTTGCTTAAATGGAAGCTTGAATAAAATCCAACAGTAAGTATTAAAAACATGTGAACATTTGATGTTGGAGAACAGATGTACATGTTTATCTAAGACACAAAGACAAAAAGCAGCATTGGGAATGTCTAATCAATCCTACATAACAAGAATCCTTTTCCAGCCATTTCAGTACCTTTCTTACCGCCTGCTTACTTTGCTGTCACCGATCCTTCTTCAAACGCTCGGGCTTGTGAGTTACACCAACTTGTTATTAAACTATCATTATGAGCTTTGTTAAAATGTGTGAAGAAAAACACGCTGTTGATTCAAACATTTTCTTTGGCTTTCTTTTGCAACTTTTTGAGGTATTCATATAAAGAAACATGTAAGGCTGATCCTTTGTGGCACATAATCCAAAGTGCCTGTTTTAATTTTCAGTGTCAAAGTTTTGCTGACTGGCCAAAAAACTGAATTATTTTGGGAAAGCACTGAAAGCCCCTTTAAACTCCAAAAGTAGTTATCGCATCAAGTGTTGCTTTCCTCTCACTGGAGCATGTCACCAGGCTTGGGATGTTATTATATTATCAATTTCATCTGCTTGGTGGCTGTGGTTGAAATATTGCCATTGATGGTAGAAATGGAGATGGTTGCTGAGTGTAAAGAAGGTGATTTTATGACCACAGAATCTGCCATTAAATGTTGGTATAGTTACACTGATCAGTGTTCTCTGGTGGATCTTCAGCGCCTTTATTGGTTATACTTCCCTATATTTCAGTCTCATATCAGATATGTTAAAGCTTTCAGAACAGCGTTCAAAGTTGGTTTTCAAATAAATGCGTCGCTTGTTTTTCTGCCTTAGAAAGACAAATTCAAAACAATGATGCCAAAAAAAAAAAAAAAAAAAGTTTCCATTCACACTGATCAACTAGGTGCTTTTTGGCAAATCATTAACAGGCATTCATTTTATTCCTGGTGAGCAGCAGTTTCTGTCTTGAATCAACAGCAAAAATCTGATTATTCTTTCCAAAGATGATATCATAAATATTCTAGGAAGCCTGCAGACGCCTGGATGTTAAACACTTGATTTTTACCCTTCATGCTTGGAAAAATTTTGGCAGAAAGACTTCTTGTTGGACAAGTCAGCACTATCCTGGACATTTTCTGCTAAAACAGCATGAATTTGGCTTGGATTCAGAAGAGCCTTTGGAAAGAGTTTAGAAATATTTTCAAACTGACAGGCATCAAAAGTCATCTCTCTATGGAGTGTTGAGGCACTGGCTATAATCTTGGTGCAATATGGATCTTAAACCTGTGCGCTGAGGTTTTTATCCTCATGGTGTAGGCCAGAGATAGTTAAATGTGAACTGATCAGATCTGGCTCAGACCAGATAGTATTAATGCCACTTGCATGTGGGAGTTAAACTGTAACCTGTGCCACAGCAATTCAACAGGCCAATTGTCACATTATCAAAAAGAGGTTTACTTCAAACTAGAAAATTTCTGAATAAATTTTTCTGTATGTCAATGCAGCTACTTCTTGCTCAGACTGTACATAGATGTATAATGAGGGCAGCCATGTCAAAACGAAGCAGCTGCTGTGTACCTGATTGGTATAATGACATAGCCAGGCCTTATGAGTGTGAGGGAGGAGCTGCAGACAGACACTGACATGTAGACACACCTACAGTATAATGTATAGTGTGCATATACACTGAATGACAGCACTTAATCACTGACGTCCATTAAAAACCAGTAAAAAATGTGGATTGTTCATTGAATGCATCCTGTTCCTCTGAATCACTACTGTGCCTGAGGAGGTGTGTGTGATAACAATCTTACACACACATCTGCCCCTGGCCTGCTAGTTGGCGTTGCTATGACGGCAGAGACATTCTGTGACTACGAAGTCACTCTGAGGCTGTGTCCGAATGTCCACCCTACTCCCTAACCCCTCGTTCACTACATAGGGCTGCACTATACAGCACACTACATATTGCGCTCAGCCTTTTGGCGATTCGGACACGAAGCTGCCTATTTTTTCCCTGCCGCAAACCATGTGACTACCAGCCGTCACCACGGCAACCACAGCGCGCATCAAGATGTCGTTCCAAATCTATTTCAAAGTTATGTGTAAATATTTTTATTTTTATTCCTTATTTTGTATTTTATTCTTTGTTGCATATCTATTCAATAAAAAAAAGTTTTTTCGTCTCCTTGCGCCATGTTGAGCTTCTGCCCACAATGCATTGTGGTCTATATTGACCTGTCTAGTGACCATCGATGCTCACTACTTTCCAAGATGCATTATGGGTAATTTTGAGTGCCCTACTTTTTTCTCTCTGGACATTCAGATACCCCTACAAAATGGTGTGGCCCTAATATAGGGAACTATGTAGGGAGAAGTGTGCACATTCGGACACAGCCTGAAACTCACAAGGACACTGTGAGAGGGCTTAAAGAACCTTTTGAACAACCAAGTGTTGTTCGCAAACTAAAAGTTGTATAAAACAAAATCTTAAACTGTGAATGCCAGAAGGATTGGAGGAATGCATAGATGTAATTTATTTCACCCTAATGTGAACAGAATTTAAACAGTGGCAAGTTTAAATGCATTTTGGTCTGAGATTCCAATTTTCTGTTGAATGGGGGTTAATGTGAGAAAAAGTAAACTTTTTGATGCTTGGAGCAACGTAGAAAGCAAAATCTGTAAGTCCCAGCTCTTTTGTACTTAAGGTTAATTTGAAGCCAACTTAAATTCCTCCGTTTTGATATATAATTTGTTTCTGTACAAGGAAAACTATGGACGTGAGAAACACTTATTTGTATACCTGAGCTGTATACAAAGTAGTCTGGCTTTTTGGCTAATTTCGGCCAAATCCATAGTAGTAATAGTAATAATAATATTTCATTAGGTTTACCTTTAATTTATTAGTCAGATTTAATATTCAGTTTTATTATGAATAGATGAACATATAGATCAATTTGAAGTTTGATTAAAGGTAAAATAAAGTAAAATATTTGAACTTTTTTTTCATATAACAGAATAATTACCTTTCTGAATAATTAATTACTCTTATAATGCTGTAACTCCATTACTAACTCTGTTACCTTTAGCAAGAAGTAACTAGTAATTATTATTAATGACTTTTTAAAGTAATGTGCCTAACACTAACTATTCCAGATCAAGACACATGTTTTAATATAACATGTGCTTTGTTTTTTTTGTTGTTTTTCACCTATAATGAGGATTTAAGCAAAAACAATCTCTAATGGGAATATTGTTTTGTTCACTTAAAAACTGGAATCAATAAAGAATATTCACAATTTTAAAAGAGAACATCTAGATCTTTCTTGACTGGGCAGAGGTTCTCTGAAAAATTTCCACAGGGAAAACACAGTCCAGCATAAAAAACGGCAATAAATAATTTCTTTTTAAATTTTTTATTTTGAACTAATTATAAATGAGTCACAACTTGCTTATAGTGAAGTTTAGAGGCGCTGTTGGACCAATTATATGGCACAACTGATGGACAGCTATAAGAGTGGTGAGACTACAGACTGAAGCTTGTAGCCTGGAACTGTAAACTGTATACTTGTTGCTCTAATCAACACAACATGCTCTTTGTCCTATTTGCCCATTTGTACATCCTTAACTTCTCTTCTCAACTCCTTGTGGTGGAATTTTGATATTTAGTTATTTTGACATTATGCACTCATCATATCTGCTTAAGAATGTGATGTACCATGATGGTGCCGCAGTGTCTGGCTCTGACTTTGGGTGTCATGAGAGCCTGGCTTGTGTGTGATGTGTGAGCCAGTCAGGGACAGAGAGACAACATCCTTCCTTCAAATCTCCCACAGCAGATGTAAACAGAAAAATTCAAGTAATAGGGATTTATCAAAAAGGAACATCTGCATTTTAAAGCATATCAGTTAAATTTGATGTGATGCAGCTGGATTATTTAATTGTTTTTTGTTGCAGTCTACTGTTATATTTAATTATTTCTGTCTGAACATTACTTGTCTATACATTATATGTATTTATTTCCTAATTAATCTACAATGGAGGATTGACATACCACAGCTCCTTCAGACATTTAGAATGCCAATACACCTGCAAAGTATACATCAGGGTACAATCACTCCAACAGCACATCTTCTCTTTCTTTACTCCTCTCAAGGTGCGTATCACGAATCAAGACATTTTTCAAAATGTTTTGCTGAGATCAATTTCCAAGTAACAGGTAAGAGAGGAAACAATTGTTTTGCTCAAATGCCATTTTCATTTGTCTGCATGCGTGATAGTTTCTAATGAGAAGCTAGATTTTTTAATCCTAAATATAACCAAATAATTTTGTTACCAAAATCTGAACATTAACATATGCAAGAGAAATTGTCCTCTAGAAACACTGAATATCAAGACAACTTTTGTTTATTAGTAATGGTGGAACAATGAACAGACACAAACCTCCTGGCTGGATTACTGTAATGGTCTTTTATCAGGCTGTCAGAAAAAGAGCATTAAACATCTGCAGCTCATCCAAAATGCTGCTGCCAGAGTTTTAACCAGGACAAAGAGATCTGAACACATTAAACCAGTTATAAAATCTCTACACTGGCTTCCAGTCATTCACAGAATAGATTTTAAAACCCTTCTGATTGTTTACAAATCCTAGAACAGTTCAGGCCCAGAATACATCTGTGATATGTTCAGAGAATATAAACCTAGCAGAGCTCTTAGATCCAAAGACTCTGGTCAACTAGTCCAGTCTGGTCCAGACTAAACATGGAGAAGCAGCTTTTAGCTGTTTTGCTGCAAACAAGTGGAACAAACTGCCAGTGGAGATTAAACTGTCACCAAATGCAAACATTTTTCATGCACCTATGCATGAAATCTGCATGGTAACTTTTTTACTTATCTTGTTTTAAATCATTTAAATGTAATTTCTGATTTTATAGTGATTATTGTTATTTGTTTCTGGCTTTTACTACTTTTTAATGTTTTCTTTGCGTCATCTGTAATGCTTTTAATGTTTCATGTAAAGCACTTTGAATTGTCTTGTACATGAAACAAGTAAACTTGCCTTGCCTTGAAAGTCCTGTATTTCCTGTAAAAACATCAACAGGTAGCACAAACCAAGAGCAACACAAGTTAGCATTCATGATCCTGACAATGAGATCATTTTACCAAAATTGTTAATTAATAGTCGAAGTATCTTCAGTAGTTTTCCAATTTCCAGTTTCCAATTCATGAACAGCAATCAGTTCATTAGACAGTGCAAAATATTGATTAATTCTGCTTACCTAATTTGCAATAATGTACACAACCACACTACCACCAAAAAAGGTCATTTAAAAATACTGATTATCTATAGTTTTCCTAATGGGAATAAATATATTATACAGTCTACAGGGCTTTGGTTAGTTTGCTAATTTAGTTTGTAATTTTTAAATTTACAGTTAAAAAAAAGGTTGACCTGAACAAAGACAAATATGCTGTAAAAACAAGGAATTACAATGAAATAAAAACAATAAAATAAACAAAAGACAAAGCGGAAAACAAAATTGTACAGAGAAGTAAAAATCACCGACACCGACAACAATGAGAACAGAACTTAAATCAGCAGAGCTCCAAACAGGTGTGGCACAGGTAAACACAGAAAGTAAACTAACAGAACTAGCCAAGTACAAAACTACTTTCCAAATAACTGTAAATATGTATTACAACATGTGGTTTTATGTAATTACATATTGAATCTGAATTCATTTATGAATGTTTTTAATGAACTGGAGAAGATATCTGTGTTAAATTCTTTTTAAGGGTTCTTTTAAAGATAAAAGTCTACAAATAGAATAAAAGATATATATATATATATATATATATATATATATATATATATATATATATATATATATATATATATATATATAAAACTTAGAATAAATTTCTTTGATAAAACTGAAATTTGATGCATTTTCAGTTTTAAAGTAATTTAGAGACCAGACTGGAATCTCTCAGGATTGTTTTTGTTGTAGGTTTCTTTTTTGTTTATTTATTTGTTTTTAACTCATATGATACATTGAACAAAGCTATGTTCTGACAGATTAAATCAATAAAAAAATATATATATAGTAAGGCCTATTTTCCTGTTCACTTTGTTCTACTATACTCAGCTCTACTCTACCTGGTTTGGGTCAGGGGTCAGCAAACTTTACATTATACAGAGCCACGTTTCCCTCAGCCCAGCTAAATAAAACTTGTTCAGAGTTGCAAAAGTTATGAGACCTTTTAAAAATACACAACTTACAATTTTGATAAATATCTGCTACAGGGAATTTTGTTGGCACTTTTGAAGAATTGCATAAAATAAAGTAAACATACTTTTGCAAAAAGAGGATAGACAGACTATTCTATCAGATGTTGATATTTGTTTAAAATTATGTTAAAAAAAAAAAAAGGAAAAGGAAAAAAGACCATAGTCAAGAAAAAAAGATGAAAAAAATTTTTACTGGTACTTTTAGTGTCCTCCTCCCTGAGCCACCACCTTATCATGGTGGAAGAGTTTATATGTCCTGAGGAATAGGAGCTACTTTTTGGCCCTGGTAGGGTCACCCATGGCAAACAGGTCTCTAGTGAAGGGACTAGACAAAGCGTATGATGAGTCCAATCAGGACTGGCAAAGGCCAGTGATGGCTGGACTTCACCAAGGCTGCCCTTTGTCTCTGATTCTGTTCATAACGTTTATGGACAGAATTTCTAGGTGCAGCCCAAGGTAGCCAAATTATATGGATTATAATTGGGCTGCCTTTAATTGTACTAATTTGGATAGTGTCTGTAAAGCGACTTCAGATGACTTTGATGTAATTAGGTGCTACACAAATAAAGCAAAATTAAACTGAAATCCAGTGACATCCTTCCTGAGCAGTCAGTGGCCTGCAGACTGTAGACGTCACATTTTCAGCTCACCTCAGCTCACCTGGAATCTTGGATAAGTAGGAGGTAAAAAAGAACCTGTTGCCAGGTGCTACTACCTAGTGGAAACCCCCAAAACAAAGATGAGCCAAACTGAGTAATCATGAAAAAGGTCTATAAGAGAGTAAATATTAGCCTGATCTCTTCAGTTTATTTATTTTTTTGTTTTTATTCATTTGTGTCTAAATCTGACAAAAATCTCCATGAAATAGTCCCCATAAATTGTCCCGTTGTCCCCATAATAAAACCACATAACCATTGCATTAAATCAAGCAACCCTTTCTATTAAACCATCTACTCTTATCATGTATAACACCTAAAGAAATAAAGTAATTCGTTACTTGTGGTGGAAGTTAAACATATGAATCTCCTTAAAATGAGCGTGGTCTTGAATTGCACATTGACATAAGATGTTGTGGATAAGCCTGTTTCAGGCAGAGCAAAGATGAAGCTGCATTAAGAACTAAATCCAGTATAACATAAACACGGATATAATTGAATTGTATAGGATAAAAGACAAATAAAACATAAAATTTGTGAGGATTGCAGTAAAAATTACTTGTAGATCACATTTATCTTGTGTTCGAGTGGCTGTGATTCCAATTGACCTGAATCCTCTTTAAAAAGCAGCTCTGTGATGAGGCTGCCGTTTGACATAGTTAGGGAAATTCCAACTTATTAAAGCTAATTATCATTCTTCAATCTGTTTTGAGTTAAGAAAGGTCCAGACAGCAATCAGTGAATGCACATAAACACATACTCCTTCTCACACACACACACAGACCCACACAAATTCAATGTGGTCCTAATTTTCATTAACTTGAGGATGTTGCTGAGTTGGCAGGGGAGAGGGTGAGTCTCACGATACTTGAAACATAAAACATATCTAATCCTGGGATGCCAGTAGCAGAAGAACATAACACATCATTCTTCTCAGCTCAAAACTACATACAGGTGGTCAAACAGATTTTGAGAAGTCATGCACCAACGGCGCTTCTCCCTCTCACAGTTACACTTATTACTCACCACAGGAGGGCAACAGAGGCTATAAAACTTCGCGGTGCTTACTTTTACAAGAAAAGTCTATTTAACCTCATTAACTGTTGGCCAATCATTTAGGAAACTGAACTGTGGGCTGAAAGAAAACAGTTTTCAGTGGGGTTATTTCCCCCATGGCAAGATGTGAAGCAGGCCCTTTCTCTGTAATGTAATCCAGCGCCTTCCTCAAACACAGAAAACAAAGCAGGAATACATCTTTTTGACACATCTTTTTGGTTCCAGCAGCTTGTTTCCTACAGTTATTTGGAGACTTTTCTATAGATTTTCATTTTTATAACTATACAGGTTTTGCCCATTCCAACTTGGAAAATAAGATCCTATTATCCCTTGGTACACCAATTCTTTCCAATTTCTCATCAACTGCTTCACTGTAGCCTTTTATACACATTCCTCTAATCAATCTGAACCAAGAAATAAAGCAAGAGAAAACTGTTTCTTTGCATTTTTTTCTTTTCTTTTGCAGAATAATAAAAAGTATCAATGTTTTTAACAAATGGTTGAGATAACAGTTAATACTATAGTAAGAAAACTTGAAACAGTAATAGGATAATAAAAATCTATTTTTGGCATTACACACCCAAACCAGGTGCTGGAAATGGCTCAGACAGGTTTAGTTACATATTTGTTTTAATTCTTTATAGTCACTGTGGTTTTTCAACAAGCTAATATGCGATTTCTAGTGTACAGACAGTATAAGGGTCAAGATAATGTTACAGCTGTATGAGAAACAATAACTTTTTACCTTTGATAGTTTTGTATATTTATTTGCTTTACATAAAAAGAGACTATATATCCATCCATCCATTTTCTACACCCACTTACTCTAATTTAGGATCATGGCTGGGATGGAGCCTATCCCAGCTGCTCCCAGGTGTGAGGCAGGGTACGCTCTGGATGGGTTGCCAGTTCATTGCAGGGACCGCACAGAGTCGAACTAAACATAACAACCATTCACACTCACTCTCAATCTTAGGGTCAATTTACAAGCCCAAATTAACACAGCATAAGTCACATGTTTATGGACTGTAGGAGGAAAGCTGGTGTACCTAGAAACAAAATATACATGCAGTGGAAGAACAGGCAAACTCCACACAGAAGTAGTGAAAGTATATAAATTGTGCGTATTGGCAGTAACTATACTTAGCAAAACTTTAAACCATTTCCCTAAAAATATATTCTTTCTAATTCTAGTTGTTTACATGCAACCTGGCTGATCAACATCAAAGGTTCATGTGACATGCAACGAAATTAAAAAGTGGAAAGCTTGTTTTTTAGCATAAACACAGGACTTCTCTCACAGCTTTCCACCAGTGATAGATCTGTGTAGCCATGCAAAGTGAATACAGCCACCTTCATTCAATCCTTCAACAGCTTCAAAACGTTGGTGTTGCAGTGTCACATTGTAAATCCTGCATTAGGTAAGAAACAAAAATCATTTGGTTTGAAGACGAATATGAGTTGTGCATTTTTCTCACGGCCCACAACTTTCATAGTAATGCAGTTCAGATGGAGGTTGCTTTGTATGTCGGCAACACATTTTGGGTCTTTTGTAGAACTTGTTACCCAGATATTAAAAAAAAACTGTGGTACACTTTGTGAGATGATCTGTTTTGAAGATGCTTATAATCTCTTAATCAAGTGTTCTTTAATGCCTGATGCAAACCAAGTGTTTTAGGTGTTTGAATCAAACCAATCAAAGGCTGAGTAAAAGTGAAAATGGTAGGGAGCTGAATACAAAAAGAGCACAGGTTACCTGTATGACTGTCCAAATCCAGGGCTACTCCGTCCAACCATATGGACTTTTTCACCTGTTATAACTGGTAACACTGTTTTGTTTATTTTCTTCTTTCATGGCAGTTTCACAGTCTACAGTGAGACAAAACCATATTTATGGCAAAGTTTTCATAATGTTTTCCAAAAGGCTCTCCAGGCAGAAATGTGGGGTTTTAGCTGGCATTTCACTGGTTTCAACAAGTCCTGCAGCTGGGGTGACCACCTCATCAAAATGCACAACAAATCCTTTCCCTGTGTTTGGCTTGTGGTGACAGAATAAATCATCAAGACAGTTAGTCAATAAACCAGCCTTGAACCCTTAACTGTCCACAGAAGATTTCAGATGAACTTGACACATGTTAAAATGGCTGTCTAATAAGAAGATCTATGATGTAATTTATTCTTTATGGACCACCTATTTGGTTTGTGAGCCAAGCAGTAAGAGGTCTTTTCCTAGTACACTGCATCCAAGTTCAAAGACAACTTCTAAAATCCAAATAATATACTGATGATTGAAAATAAAAAGTTGAGCTATGTGATGACAAGAGGCCCCCATGTGTCTTTCTTGTTGGTACTTTTTCCTTTTAAAACCTGGAGTATCTGTGTTTTCACTGTTCTAAAGTTTTGGAAATAAGCAAATTAGTCTGTTGACAAATGAAAACAAATGTCTATCTTTGCTGTGTATGGGGTGAGCCAACAGTGCCAACACATAAGCAATGAAGACAGGGTTGTGCATGTTTATTTGTGCTTTGGAATGCAACCACGGTGAAGCAATTAAAAAAAATCTTTGAACTCTGTTTTGTTTTCATCACCGCCATTATCTTTTTTCATTGCTCTCAGGACATCTTAAGCACTACAACTTGTACTGCACTTTGTCTCACCCCTACTGGTTGAAGCAGACATGAATGGTCAGGTTTTGACTCTAAATTTATTTCTTTTCTACCAGAAGTTCATGGAATTATGAAAAGATCCAGCAACTTAAAATGTAAATAGACAATGAAATTGAAGGGGGGAGGTGATGTGCAATGTTCATGTCATACTGTTACTTCTAGAAAGTAAGAAAAATAGCAGAGATATCACACTATTGGAAATATTGTTACTCACACTGACACTGTATTTCTCAAGAGGTTTTTTATTGTGCAATTTAAAGCTAAATATTTGAAAAGTTGAAAAAAAACAGCACACACACACACACACATATATATATATGTATATGTGTGTATATATATATATATATATATATATATATACATAAGTTATATATCTCACTGTTGCTAAAACTTTTCCCAACACCTCGGCTTTGAAAGACACAGGTAACACTAGGAAATTCCTAATTTGAGATGTTTTCTACTGTGTTTGGGTCAAATTGAACAGTTCAAATATTTCATAACTCTCCGGATTTTATTGGAATAAAACTTCAAACCATAAGTCTAATATTAAAGATAATGAGGGAAAAGCCTTTTGTCGTGTTGCTGTCATGTGTCGTATAAATCTGGTGGACATACTTGGCAATAGGGGAACAACTCCATGTGGCGAGTGGAAATCGGGCTAACTAGGTTTCCAGTAAGAAATGGAAGACCGATACTTGACGGTTGGTGGTTGAAATTTCTCATGAGACACAAACTTGATCCTTCCTGTTTAATCGTGTAGAAAAACAGATATCTTAAATTGCTGGTGGTAAATAATAATGTAATGTGGTTAAATAAGGCAAAAAAGTCCATGTTGCCAAAAGCTACAGTATGAAATGCTCCAGTCAGTAACTCACCACAGAATTCAATACAGCCAATAACACATGATTTAGCTGCTGCAGAGAGAGATACCCATCAAAAGACCTGAAGATAAGCAGCTGTTTCCTTAACTGTCCACAAGTCCATATATGATTAAATTCTCTTGAGAAAAAAATCTGCCCAATAGCTGCAACATAAGCTAGTTTCTATTTACATTCAGAAAAAGTTGAAAAAGCAAAGAAATTTCCTTTGAGCTGCTGTATCCACCATTTGATTAAGATTAAATCTGATAAGCCAAACACTGGGAGCTTTGAGGTTGATTTTTGGAGCAAAGAGATGGCATGCCAGCAAGAGAGACATTGCCTAAATAAGATTATATTTTTTTCTTTTAATAAATAATACTCAAAATTAAAAGAAGATGTGGAAATAGAGTCCAGGTTAAATGTGGCTTTAGTTATACTTTCGGGGGACATTTAGACCTTCAGGGCGCTGTGTGATTACCCTGCTTGCTGTTTCTCTGCACGGTCCTGCTCCAGCTCCATGACGTTCATTCACTGGGCAGAGCATGGCACTAGCCGTGCTGAGGTTATGGGTTAGACTCCCACTGTGGGACCTCAAACTGAAACTGTATGTTTGCACAGCAGTGGAAGACTAGTAATAAAAAGTATCCTCAAAAGTGCTTATGATGCATTTGCACCCTGTAAGGCATGCAGGTGCTTAAAAGTAATTAGGACATTCATTTTGTTTTTCTGAGATGGGACTCCTGCCGTCTTTAAATGATAGTCACCACTGAGGTTGGTGAAAAATCAAAGAAATCCTGCTGTGCCGTTGAACCCAAAGGCCAATTGAATGTCTGCCTCTGGCTTGAATTATGACATGAAGTGTTTTAAACTAGACATATGCAGTGAAAGGAACCCTGAGTGTGCATAAAACCAACATAGCGTTCATACAAGACAAGCATATTCGCATAAATATGAGATAATTACACAACAGCGCAACAACCGCCGGCGACAGCACATGATGGATGGGCTAGGGAAAGAAAACATGAAAAAGGCAAGAGGGCTAAAAGACAGGGCTACTGTTGAAATACTAACTCTGGATGGAGGGATGGGAATGAAAGGCAAAACAAAAGCTGGATTGGAGGAGGGGTTAATAATGGTGAGGGTTTTAGTGTCTCAGACCTCGAGTATTACCCTCTTCTGTCGCTCGTCTTCTGTTTCTGCCTTTTAAGGAACTCCATAACTTCAAGTAGATAATGAGTGCCTTGAAGCAAATGGAAAACAACGAAGGAAGAGAGAGAAGGGGGGTGTGTGTGTGTGTATGTGTGTGTGCGTCTGTGCTGGGGGGAAAGAGTAGACTAAAAGGCAGTGGGAGACAGTGGAAGGAAGAAGAAGATTAGAAGTGATAACAAATGAAGCGAGAGATGCTCAGAGCTGAACATTGATGCGTGATAAGATCATGCATTAACTTAAAAGCATGTTTTAATAAAAGTCCAACAAGAGCTTAACCCTTTAACACCTAAGCCCCAAACAGGCCGCCTGGATATATTTTGTTGGTTTGGCTGTAAACCACAACTTAGTACTTACTCTGCATCGGATGAAAAAGCGCCATTGTGGTCACGACCGTCCCCAATCAACCTTTTGGGGGTTGTTATAACGTCTTTATAACTCTTTTTATAACTTTCTAACTCTAGACGATTTTCTTGACATTTGCTCTTACAAATAAGATCGTATTGTTGACAAAGTTTTCCAAAAAGTCCACTCGTTTTGTCCTCTTTTGTCCTCTTTTTGCTCTTTTCCGCTGTGGGACTCAGAAAAGTAGAGTCTCGCACTGCGGTGAAGTTAGTTTCAAGTTGGATATTGGATATTCGCGCTGTGGTTGTTGACTTAGGGACTGTCAATAAATTTTATTATTTTACTGTAAATGTATGATTATTGTTCAATAGCTTCGAGATCATGTGACCCATTGACACAAAATCCATCTCAAACTATTCTAATAGCCTCCCAACATGAGGCACATTTATTTTTATCCAAATTAAAGTAATTTCATCTTTCTAAGTATTTAGTATTTAGAAAAAAAAATCCCATTTCAAGACGAATATGATTTTAAAATATTTGTTATGACAAATACCATCCTAAACACTAGGTGGAGCTAACGTGATCCACCTAATTTTATCCTAAACAGAGTGAAACGGGGCAGAGAGAGCACATGGCAATGGCAAATCTACTCTCAACTTCTGTCCAAAATGGGTCGTTTTAGAAAAGGACAGAACCAGAAAAACACAAACCTGTGGCAAAAAGCTGGAGGTATCGATGCTATCGTTCAGTGTTTTATTTCTCTGGGATTTAGTGAGGCAGTTGTAACAAAGCAGCAGTGGCTATCGCTTGTATTTGCTGTGTTTAAAACGAACGAGAAAAATTATTTAAAGTGGCTTAAGGTAATCTGGTCTGCAGATCGACAAGGAATCCGGACGAAGGTGCTTACTGCAGGTAATGTTTATTCTGAAACATTCAGACAATTTTTGCTTTTTGCTTTGTTAATAATCATACATTTACAGTAAAATAATTACTCAAAAATAATAAATGACTATAAATGCAGTAAAAATGATTGTGCCTCATCTGTGGAGACTAGGAGAAAAGTTTAATATGGATTTTGTGTCAATGGGTCACATGACCTGGAAGCTATTGAACGTTAATCATAAATTTACAGTACAAAAAATACTCAAAAATAATAAATGAGTATAAATGCAATAAAAATGAGTGTGCCTCATCTGTGGAGACTAGGAGAAAAGTTTAATATGGAATTTGTGTCAATGGGTCACATGACCTGGAAGCTATTGAACGTTAATCATAAATTTACAGTAACAAAAAATAACTCAAAAATAATAAATGAGTATAAATGCAATAAAAATGAGTGTGCCTCATCTGTGGAGACTAGGAGAAAAGTTTAATATGGATTTTGTGTCAATGGGTCACATGACCTGGAAGCTATTGAACAATAATCATAAATTTACAGTAAAAAAATTACTCAAAAATAATAAATGAGTATAAATGCAATAAAAAATGAGTGTGCCTCATCTGTAGAGACTAGTAGAATAGTTTAATATGGATTTTGTGTCAATGGGTCACATGACCTGGAAGCTATTGAACGTTAATCATAAATTTACAGTACAGAAAATACTCAAAAATAATAAATGAGTATAAATGCAATAAAAATGAGTGTGCCTCATCTGTGGAGACTAGGAGAAAAGTTTAATATGGAATTTGTGTCAATGGGTCACATGACCTGGAAGCTATTGAACGTTAATCATAAATTTACAGTAACAAAAAATACTCAAAAATAATAAATGACTATAAATGCAATAAAAAATGAGTGTGCCTGATCTCTGGAGACTAGTAGAATAGTTTAAGATGGATTTTGTGTCAATGGGTCACATGACCTGGAAGCTATTGAACGATTATCATAAATTTACAGTACAAAAAATACTCAAAAATAATAAATGACTATAAATGCAATAAAAAATGAGTGTGCCTGATCTCTGGAGACTAGTAGAATAGTTTAAGATGGATTTTGTGTCAATGGGTCACATGACCTGTAAGCTATTGAACGATAATCATAAATTTACAGTAACAAAAAATTACTCAAAAATAATAAATGAGTATAAATGCAATAAAAATGAGTGTGCCTCATCTGTGGAGACTAGGAGAAAAGTTTAATATGGATTTTGTGTCAATGGGTCACATGACCTGGAAGCTATTGAACAATAATCATAAATTTACAGTAAAAAAATTACTCAAAAATAATAAATGACTATAAATGCAATAAAAAATGAGTGTGCCTCATCTGTGGAGACTAGGAGAACAGTTTAGATGGATTTTGTGTCAATGGGTCACATGACCTGGAAGCTATTGAAGGATAATCAGAAATTCTGGATAAAAAAAATGTCTAAAAACACGTCGAAAAAATACAGCAAAATCACTCAAAAATCTGGTAATTTAGCAGATTCATTTAATTTTGTTGCATGATATTTCATTGATTTTGTGAGAGTTGGTAACAAGAGAGGACAGCTATAAGTTTTGTTTCTGAAGAGTGATGGTTCAAAATTTATTGACAGTCCCTAAGTCAACAACCACAGCGCGAATATCCAATATCCAACTTGAAACTAACTTCACCACAGTGAGTCTCGCCTGTGTTTGACCTGTTGAATCTCGCGATCGCAGCGGCCTACCGTAATAAGCCTTATATGAGTGCAAAGGCCATTCTCTCTACTTTCAGGAACTGTTTGAATGATTTTTATGGCACAAATGATCTAGGAATTACGGTAGGTAGAACAACGCATGTAAAATCTGTCGGCGCCGACATGGTCGGTGTTAAAGGGACTAGGATTCAGGAATGAGGTTTGCAAGGTTAGGAAAACATATGTCTGTGGTTGTTTTTGAGTTCTCGATTTTGTTTTTAATTTTGGACCCCCCTCTCACTATTCTTTACTCTATAATCTTCCTGGTAAAAAAAAAGTTATGACTTCTTGAGAGCACCGAGCAGCAAGTTTAAATCAGCAGTGACTGAACCTTCTTTAAGTTTTGATCTTCACTACTCAGAGTAACAAACTCATTTTACTTCAGATGAAGTCCTAGCCAAGCAGTCCTCTTTCACGTCAAGTAACTCACTTAAGATGCATTGCATATTCATTATGAAAAAGCTGAGTTTGACTAAAGAAAAAAAAATCCATGGTTATTCCTCCTTTTAGTGTCTGACATGGCTTCATAATGTATTTTGTAAAGCTTTATATTTTTAATCATAAAGGCCTCTGAAGACAGCAGATAACAATACTGTATGCAATTATTACAATTTGTACGTCTGTGTGTCGAAACATGAGAAATACTGTATGTGTATGTGTATATGTGTATGTATAGGGTTCATGTGTACAGGAATGTATATATTCAGTCATACTCTTTGTATTTTTTATACACTTTTTTTATTATTATTTTATTTTTGTTTTTTATTCTCTTTACTTTTGTACTGTGGACTGGAGAGAAACATCCTTTTCGATTCCTGAGTATTTACTCACATACTGCAGAAACTGACAATCAAATACTTGAATACTGAATATTCTGTACATATAATTATCAAGTAATTTATATGCTAACTTTTCAAATATTGTTAAAACAAAACAGGAAATGCAGATTAGGCGCTTCAAGTAATTAGTTTTAACAAATAAACTCAGTTAATTAGTATTATCGCCAAAAGGGGGCGGTGTGGGCTAATTTAGTCATAAAGTCTGCAGAAGAAGTAGTGGGGTTTGGTCAAATGAGTTGAGCTTAAATTTATCACTTGCTCACTGACTCATTTAATTAGTAGCTATGTAGGAATCACTATACTGAGGACCCTATGGGACAGGATTAGCCAAATGCCCTGTCTTTAGACACTATTTAACTAATTAAATCATATACTTTATAGAGAATACCCACTGATGTCATCAGTGCACAGAATTGTTGGAGAAATAGCCATTTAGGGGGTACCTGCCATCTGTTTACATCAGTTTAGCAGTTTAGCTCTCCTCTTTTTAATCTCCTTCTTATTCAGATGTATTTATGAATATTTAATCTTATCATTTCCAAGTTGTGCCTTCGGCTGCAACAGCAGCTTTGTGATCAGTGCACAAAAAGGAAATTAACTACTGGATTTTCATCCTCTGTTTCCAACTTGGTGCAGGGCAGTGATAAACACATCCTGGAGAACCGCGGACTGCAGAAACATATCCAGACATTAATTTCTCAGAAATGAATCTACACAGATGAACAGATAGCGAATTTATTTGATTTCAGAATCAAAATATCAGAACAATAAATGAACATATAAATGATCTGTTTGATGGTGTAGTTGCAGCCAAAAGTTTGTAGACTCGCAGGTTTTTTTGGGTGGCAACAACAAGAAAATGCAGCAACATATTGGGAAAAAAAAACTATTAACTAGTTCGTTTTTCGAACTGAACTTTGAAACCTCATGATATGTTCTAAAAGTAGTAGTCGATTTCTTTTTTATTTTATTTTATTTATTTTTCTACTTTTCTACCATACTTGTGGCCTTAAACTAAAAAGACAAACTGAAAGAACCAAGCCACTGGGATTTTTTATTTCTTTATTTATTTTGCCAGTGATTGAAGGCATTAATTTTGAGTTAGAAACAAATGGCAAAATAATCCCCTCTCCCCATAGTAAAGAATCCTTTAAAAAATCCTGGATGCAGGTATTGATCCAGATCACCCTTAAAATGTCATCACTTGTTCCTCATTCTATTTCTGGGATTTCCTGAAAATTTAATCAAAACAAAAAATGTTGCCAACAGACAGAGAAACCAACGCTATTGAGTACATGACCTTTTCCTTGGCAGAGGTAAAAATAAATAAATAAATAAAAAAATGCCACAAAGTGGACAAAAAAACAGAATAAGAAAAACAAAGCATTTGACATAATTCAATACACAAGCATAGTGATCCAAAAACAAAAAGGATCCATACTAAATAACCTTTTTGTTCAGTTTCCCAATTTTCAGTCACTCTTCCCAGTCAAAAAATTTCAACGGTCGAGTAACAATCTTGTGATTTAAAGAGAAAAAGATGAAAAAAAATGTATTCTTTTGTCTCATTAAAACTCTTTCCATGCTTTCCCATGTCACAGAGTGTTTGTCTGTATTTTTTTCTTTCCCATTTGTTCATTTTTGTCCCTTAACCACAACGGTTGTGAAAAATCAGAACCATCTGCCAGCACTTTGATTTGATTGTAGAATGTGTCAATCAAGTCTGGCCACATCGCGCAAAATCAAATTCTAGTCACTCGTTATTTTAGCTCCCACTGAGCTCTTTGCTGGGGAATTAACTTTGACTGTCACACAGGACTAAGAAACCCAGGGCGAAACTGACCAGCGCTTGTGATCTTTGTGCCAGCTATCAAGTAAATCCAACATGAAGGCACAAACTTACTCAAAGTAACTTTGGTCCCCTTGAATTCTTTTTTTTTTTTTTTCTTTTTTTCCTTCCTAGCAGTGATTATGTGCATGGCAGTTGTGGACTTCTGAAAAAGTAAAAGAAATAATCTGGATTTAAATTGAGACCAATGAGAGTTTAAAGGAGCTGGCCTAGTTTCACCTTGTGTGAATGTCTCAGGTGGACAGCGGCATGGTTCTGCAGGCTGAAAAATTCACATTTAAACATGGTGCCATACTCATTTCTCCATGCTCATCTTATTTGCTCATATTTGCCTGCCCTTAGCAAAAAGTAGTATACTTGAAGTTTATTTCAATAAGTATACTTGAGTATAAGCCTTAGTATAGCAAGTATACTACACACCATGTACTTGTAGTGTACTAGAAAGCATACTAACTTAATACTTCTGGAATATTTTAAGTTTATAAAAAAGACTTTAAGAATGCTTTATAAGGGCATTTTAAGTTTACAAAAGTACGCTTCCAAGTATACAAGTAAAAAATCTGTATACTATTAGTGTACTTGATAAATACGTCTAGTCCACATTTTAGTTTTTTATAAAGTATACTTAAAGTATACTTTTATGAACTTAGAATTACTAAAACCAAACTTTTAGGGACATAAAAATAATGCAGTTGAGTACACATACTATTAACTGTAAACTTTTAAACTCCAGCACCATGTGATCTTGAACATGTAAGTTTATAACAAAAGTAATACCTCAAAGTAAACATGAGATTTTTATTCTGCTAATTTAAATGTAAGCATGAGTCAATGACTTGACCTTATTCTGTACGTGGATCAAGATAAAGTAAGTATCTACTTTTTGGCAGAAAGAAGTAAAAATTATACTTAAGTACAAGTATAAGCTTATATACTTATATATAAATATACTTATTCTCAGACTTTTCTTTATACTTATCAGTATAAGCTTGGTATACTTCACTTTACTATTCTTAAGCATATAAAATATAATAATTAAAAAGTAAACTTTCAGTATACTGTCTCTTAGTTTTAGTATAAAATAAGTATACTCATAGCACACTTGAATTAACTACTTTTTGCTGAGGGTGTCCTTCCAGGCAGATTTAAGCATGCCTTGCTTGCTTTGTTTTGGTCCAGTCTTGCCTCGGTGTGTTCATATGGTGATAGCCCACAAAGAAATTAAAGAAAAAAAAAATCAGACAGCGTGACGGAATGAAGAAATAGCATCATATTACCATGGGGTTTTAAGATGACCGTGAAAACATATGCCTTACTTTCTAAGCTTGAAACAGGACAAAAGAATTAGCTACTGCCTAAATGGTGTAAACTGGGAAAAGAAATTGGTCCAGTGTTTGTGAGAATTTAGGAGAACAAAAGAGGAAGCTTCGTCTAAGAAAATGTGTCATGTTTGTGGAAAATAATGTATTGTTTAACTTGTAGGGACAAAATATTATTATTTGCATCACACAGTGGAGAATTACCTCAAATATGGGGTGATATAAAACTATGGGAAGACGTTTAGTTAATATCTAGGAATAATTAAAATATTTTTTCACAACCGTTAACAACAAAAACCAGCAATGGCTTTGTTAATATCCAAAGTGTTGTTGACTCTATGAAGCCAGCTTTAACAAAAGTGCTCACTAACGACTTCTTTGCAATCAGTTTTTTTATTCTTTAAATGGTGTTAAATAATCAGCAAATCCTACTCCAAAGTTTATTTTAGGCCATTTTTTGCTACGGATTAATACACCTTTGGTACTTTAAGTGTTTAAGGGTGTATTCACACCAGCCTTTTTTATTTTAATCTTAGTCCATTTGCTTGGAAAGTCTGCTTGCTTGGAAAGTCTGCTTTGTTTGGGGGTGTGGTGAATGAGCAAACTAATTCTGATTTGAATCAAATAAGTGGACTTAGTAGGCCTACACTAAACACAGGCCTCGGTCCATTTCAAACTGACCAATTACAGGAAGACAGGACGACGAAAAAAAGTGCAATGTGAGTTCAGGCATGGCATCGTAAATAAAAACAACCAAAACATACAATCGTGTGGAGCGATAGCTGGTTTTGGACAGGAGCAGTCAGACGTGGAAGAATTTGGTAAATGTTCTTATATAAATGTGATCAACCCAAGACTATGATCTGATGCAGTTCCGTGTTTAGCTATTATGTACTAGAAACCAAAGTTGTTCTGAAATAACCAGTAGATATACGAGTTTTCTTCTTCATTGTGTGTCTCGTCTTCTCCTTCAGTAATACTGGTGCAGCACTACCTCTGGAACACGTTTTTATAAGGTCTGATTTGTTTGAGTAGTGCAGCATGAATGCAGTTTACCATCCTGGCGTGAATGCACCATAAATCTATTTTATGCCCATTAGTAGTTTTTAAGGGTGCATTCACATGAGGATAGTCCAGGAGACTCTGTACAACTGGGCAGGGAATTCCAAAGAAATTTGCATCTTTGTTTGGTTTGGTTTTTCTTTCATAGTGCACTTTACTAAAGTGGACCAAAGTGCCTGAACAACATCACACACAGTTACCAAAGTGCTGAACAATAAAGCAACTACAACATAAAACACTACACAGTAAACAATAAACATAAAAATCAGTAAAAGAAAAAAAAATGCTGCAACAGAACTACAACCACAATCAAAAACAGGGAATAAAACATGGAGCATGCATAAAAACCCATCCATCCATCTATTTTCTATCCCATTTCATTCAATTCAGGGTTGTGGGGAAACTTGAGCCTGTCCCAGCAATTAGCCGGCTGGGTACATCCTGGACAGGTTGTCAGTCCATCACAGGCCAACACAGAGAGTCAAACAAATCCAGAGGACCTGGAGAGAACCCACGCACTCACGAACATGCAAACTCCACACAGAAAGGCCACTGCTTGAACCTCCCCCAGCCAAGGCTAGAACCAGCGACCTTGTTGTAAAGCTACAATGCTAATCACCACACCACCGTGTAGACATGCTCTACACCGCATAAAAACCCATATGTAAAAAAACAAAAACAAAGAAAACAAAAAACAAAACAACAAAACAAAACAAAAGCAAACATACAAAGAAGGAAATAGTGGAGGATCAAGCTAAAAATGAGACATTTCTTTGGAATGATGTTAAGGTAAAGCTTCTGCTTCAGGTCACACTTCAATACAAGACGAGCCATAATATACTTACTAGCTTCTGCATGAATGCAAAACTGTCACCTGCCGTATTGTAGCTGCTGGATGGGTTTGCACAAGGAGGTTAACGGAAAAAATGGTGCTACTGCAGGTGTTACTGGTTTAGAAAATATGCATATGAGATGTAAACACAAAAATAAAACTGGTCTTTTCTTATTTATTTACTTCAGGACAAGATTTTGAAAAATTGTACTTTTGGCCTTTCAAAACATGATGTCATCTTACAGCATTTACTGCCAGAGGATGAGACTTAAACTTAAAAATGTATGCTTTCTCTTTAGATCTACCCAGACCCAGTGATGTAGCCTATGCACTTGTGTGAACATTCATCAAGACAATTTGAAGTAACTAAAACCCGACCTGGCAACTAGGTTTCTTTGCAGTTTTTCTAGGTGTAACCAGAAATCCACAAGAACAGTGAACAATTCTAAAAGTTGCACAACAGTCACTTTTACTGAAGTAACTACAATTTAGAGAAGGGGAAGACTTTTGTGGAGATTGTATGAGCCACCACTGTTCTCATTGAACATCTTCATGGATTGGGAGAGCTCTGAAAAAGAGGAAAAGGCAAGTCACTACAAAACCAAAACACTTTTTGTTTTTAGCATTATAAGCATATCTGATGCAACAAGAGCCTATTTGGTTTTGCATTTTTGTTTCAGAGGCATTGTATCTGAACCTTGCAGTATGCTGTGTTAATATAGCCAGCAGACTTATACCAACTGTTAGTCTGAATTGTCTGAATGTGTATTTAGATTTTTTTTTTCCCACTTTTGTTGACATTAAAAACACAGAACATCACTACTGTTATCTTTAACGTTAATGCTGTGATGTGACATGTACTTTTAAGGATTAGGGTTAGGGTGGGTCTCCAAAGCATAACTTTAATGTCTCCTCCAAAGTAACAAAAGGAAGAGTGTGACTATGTGTATGTGCAGTGGAGTCTGTAGTTCTTCCATAATCTCCTGTCTGTGTGTCACGCCGACAGTTTAAAAGCCCTCTATTTACCTTTCACACCATTCTCCCTTTTATTAAGTCACAGGAAAGAGGTGTACATGTGTGTGTGTGTGTGCACATGTGTGAATAAGAACAAGAGAGCACACTCTATGTCCTCCTTGTGTGGGTGGACATCTGGTCCAAAACAGGCGTTTTAGTTTCTAACAAACCGTGACACGTCAAACATGTAACGTTGACTGTAAAATGGCAATATGTAAAATGCCTCATTGACTCCCACTCAAAGCTTTAGGGGGAAGAAAAAAGAAGAAAAAAAATGATTTGCTCAGACGCTCCAACTGCAGCCATTAATCATAAGTGAAATTTTACAAGACTTGTGGAGGAATATGATTGTCATAAAATGAGCAAAACAAATGCACCGAGCTAAGTTCTTGGCTGAAGCTGCTGGAATCACCTCAGGATACTTTGGCTCAGATAACAAAGGCACTGAAGTATATCTTGTGCTTGGATACCTGTGTTTACCTCACTTTTATTTGCTATGCTCCACCTGTCCATGCAATTTCTCCCTCTTTGCACTTGTCCATATGTGCTTTTCCCAGGACGTATGCCAGTTACCAGCCTTATTATATGCCATCAAATATCTCTTACTCTGTGGCTTATTATGGGAAACATCAACACATTAAATTTTAATGGTTAGGTGTGTACAAACTTTTGACTGGTACTCTAGATTAAATACAAAACATAGCAGGACACACAAACAAAGGTTAGATTATGTAAAATGAGCTCATCTGTTTGTCGAAATATGTCAAGGCACCATGAACATGTCTCTTCAGCCATTTTCACACATCCATTTTAGCCTTCATACTTTTTCTGACCGTTACCCAGAAGACTGAATGTGGGAGTGCAAATCAGTCTGACACGATTTGGCTTTTTAGTTTTTTTTGTTATATCAGCTCTTCTGCTGGGTTGAACTCTGGTCAGAGCATAGCAGGAAAACAGGAAACAAAGACTTGTTTAAAATGGAAAAAAGTGTTTAAACATCAGATGGTTATGACAAGCAATCGTTTAATGAATAGCAAAAAAAAATAAATAAAAAAAATGAATTCTTATTCCAGTACAAGAGATAAGAAGAGATATGATAACTTTGCACTGCCACAGACAGTTTACATAGTTTGAATTGTGATTTTGCTAACGATGCTGCAGTTATAAAGTCAGGATCTCATTAAGGCAGAGTGACAGTGTGGAAAAACTTTTAGGGAACACAATTTGACACCAAGTCTTCATGAGCTGCTTTTCAATCACAATTTATGACATGTTTAACCAGCTGAGAAAAGAAGCAGAAGATTTTTTGGAAGTTTGGCTGTAATGATTTTGCAGTTACACTCATCTGTTTTTGTTATCATTGGCTTCTTCTTCTGTGTACTGGATGGGTACCATGGAGCATGTGCAGAGCATCTAAAGACAGTCTGATTCCAGTTTTAGTGTAGCTATACATGCAGGATGAATTCAACAAAAGGTTAGTCCAGCTTTGATAAGTTTCCTTTGATTTCATTTGGACTAACATGTTTTTATTAAATTAAAACTGTAATTTTCCAACCTTAAAACTGCATTTCTGACCCGTTTGATGGCACAGTGACATTTATTATGTCATCATAAACACTCTGATTTATTAAAGAAACATAAATGGGTTATTATCAGAGAAGGAGAGGAAAAGAAAAAGAGAAATGGACGGGGGAAGAGATAAGAGAAGAGTCTACATAAAACTGACTTTTACTGGCTGGAGAAAGCTCAGAATAAGGTGGAGAAACGTTGAATTAGCTGTCGTAAGGGGGAACCTCAATGAGAAAATCTTCCAACATTCTGTAGTGTTTCTTAATGAGTCTGATTTAGTTTGAACTAACATAATTACTGTGGATTGTTTTACTGATACCAACCAGGCTTTGCCGTTAGTCCTCCCAGCCAGCTGGCTTGCAATAACCCAGCAAGACCAGTCTGACTAGCTTGTCCAGCCTGGTTAACTAACCTAAACCAGTCTGACACCAGCTGAGACCCAGCTGAGTGCTTTAAATGTTATCTCATTGATCAAACCAAAGGAAGCATCAAACAACAGGTACCTACTACGTTTGCCTTACTACAGAACTTTAGATTAACATAAAAGCTCATTTTAAAATTACATCTTTAGCAGTGTGTGTTGTTGAGTGTAATTTAGGCCTTTGTGAGGCTCTTCCCCCTATTTGGCATAGTCTTAAATGACTGTCTTTAAGGTAAATAAGTTGCATGTGCTTGTACCACCAAATATTAATTTTAAATAATTTATTACAATTTTGTGAATCTAATATTTCAATAACTCTTGCTGTCAGACCATTAGGCAGCAACTTTCAATGTACAAACATCCATGACTTGTACACAGCTTGCACAATATGATATATATATATATATATATATAGATATATATGTATATTAAAGATACACAGGCACGTTAATTGAGCTGTTTCCCGATCTCCTCTTCCAGTTTGTCTTTCTCCTATATCGCTCTGTGAGTTTTTTTGTTTCACACTCGTTTTTCCATATGTCTCTACCATATATATATATATATATATATATATATATATATATATATATATATATATATATATATATATATATACTATCTAAATTTAACTATGCAAATAATAAAACAGGGTTTCAGTTAGTCACTACTCACATGTTTATCTAGAATCCTCATCCCACAAATGCACAATTCTTACAAGTTATAAATCGTTGTAAAGGCAACTAATCAGGTTTTCCAATGATGAATAATACAACATCAGTAAATATGATAAAAAGGGGGGACAAACACATAAATTTCCACCCCTTTTGTGTTAGGTTTAGATACACATCCTTGTAAAAGTCCACCCCCTCGTTTCTTTGTATTTTGTCATCTTTTTATTGAGCAATAGCTTCCAGGAAGTCTTTTGTTAAGCCTCCTAACACTGACACGAATCAGTCAAGTATAAAAAAATACACAGAAGAGATGATCAAGTGGCGTATCTACACATGAAAGCGTGAGCATCTTTAGGCCTATTTTAGGGTTTCCTGAGCCACCCTAAAATGTTCTAAAGCCCCCTAAAAATCATTGTTTTATTATTTAATTATTTGCTCTAATGACTGAAGTGTTAGTAATAACTTTGGCTGTGTTCAGTGATGTCTGGAACGCAGTGCAGTGAAGTTTCCCATTTGAAATCCCTGCAGCCAAATCCGGTCTGTTTATCACTCGCTTTTTATATTTTCACCTTTCACTCAACTGCAGCTGCACCTTCAGATCACACTGTGAGTAAGTAGTAGTCACTAACCCTAGCTAGTTAATATTAAAATCCTGGTTGTAATTAATAAAGTAGATGCTCCCTGTTTTACAAATAAAACCCTTGCTAGCTCTGTTTCGTCAGAATCTTAGCATGATGTTGAGTTCCGTTGTTGTCTGGTTAGGTCTGAGACCAGTTTGTTCTCTAGCTGGTATCATCAATGAAAAAGTAATAATCTTAATTATCTCTACATCACTTCTGTCACTTGTACACAGACTGAGACAGGACAGGGACAGAGAGGACAGAGACATCTGCTGAGTCAAAAGGGCTGTATTCCAAAAATGAGTTATTTGGCAAATCACATGTATATCAGTGTTTTTCACAATCAAGTAGGGCTTCTGTTAGACCATAACACCCGTGCATGAGCATCCACACATACAAGCCATTCAACCATCAGCTGAATGAATGCCAAGCCCCATTTTCTCCCTAATTGCTTTTGAAAACATGTTGAGAAGCTGCACAACATGGGGAGTGACAGCTCGCGGTGTTTTCCTGGGGAACTAAGTCAACAAGCACAGACACTGACATGAAAGAGTTCACACACCTCTGTGGTTTTGCTTACTCACACAGACAACCAATTGATTAACTCATAAATCACTCTCATCCCAGGCCTCAGGCACTGGAGTACCCCTCCACCCCCACACCAGCCCCCAAGAAACGTGGTGAGAAGCTGCAGCCCAACCCTGCGCCCTCCAGCTAAGTAAGAGGAGGCGGGATGTTCCAGCTCATGGCAGAAACCAGGCAAGGAGAGGCCAGGTGGGGCAGGTAGAGTGGGTGCTATAGAAAGAAAAAAGAAAATCTGGGTGGGGTCATTGAAATAACAGGTTAGAATTAAAATGTGTGTCCACAGGAAGGGATGGAGAGAAGAAAAAAAACAAGAGGGATTTAAAGAGGGATATAAATGTGTTAAATAGACAAAGGACAAAATAGGCCTAATCAAATGCTGTGTAGTGCTGCCAAAACTGAGAGAGACAAGGGGAGACAGATATGGAGACAAAGAGGGAGAGAAAGCATAGAGGAATGTAGTAAATCCCTGAGTGACTGAACTATCCTCTGGAGAAAGAAAAGAGGAATTTTTATGTGCTGCAGGTGAGCAGAGCAGAGAGGGGGGAAAGGGAGAAAGACAAAAGATAGCAATAGACAGATGGAAAAAGACGGCAAGAACGCGGGGGTGGCCGAGGGAATTTGAGGGAAGTGTGAAAGGGTCTGATTGTAGCAGAGAAAAGAGGACACATGGGGTGAAGATGAAGCATAAGTGACTCAAAATGAAAAAAAAAGTACATCTTGTGGTCAGAAAGGATGGCACATGGGGGGACATGTTGAGGGAAGGTAGAGACATATGGAAAAAAGATTGTGAAACAAGAAAACTCACAGAGTGCAAATAGGAGAAGGACAGACAGACAGGGAGGAAGAGGAGGTCCGGAAACAGCTCGATTAACATGTCTGCGTATCTTAAAGGAATACACTAGGTTTTTGGTAGATTTGTTGGTGTAAATGACGAGTTCGTACACAGCAAAGTCAAATTCTAACATAAATATCGTCTTGAATGCTATCGTCTACACTAACAGCAGGGGATCATTATCACCGGCTAATTTATATTTCGAGGTATTATCATTGCGAGTGTGTACTTGTGGTGAATTTGGTTATGCAATCAAAACAATTCTTTGAAGCTGATATATTAAAACCACATCACATTTAAATTTATAGTAATCAAAGCTGAAATTGCATAGTAGAATTTTGTGTTTCTGTTATATAAACTCATTGGAGGGATTTCTTGTGCCTGATTTTTATGTGTTGGACAATCATGCTGGAATGCTGTATCTAAAATATCGTGTGGATTTCTTACACTGAAAATATTGTGGGCTGTAGTACTGCATATGATGTCAAAAGTGATTTTTTCTGACAGAGAATGTTGGTCAACGTTCGAGGCTACAGTCACTCTATTCAACATAAAAAGGATAATCTATACCAAGAACAATAACTGTAATGATAGTTATAAATAGATAGTATGAAAATATGAATCCATTTCAAGAGGATGGCTGAGTCTATATCACAACTGTAAAAACAACTTTTATTGGACACTAGTTGGGATCACCTTTGAGTAATTTGGTGATTGTCATCATCAAATTCTCTGGTTGGTTGTCATAAAAAAAAGACAACCAACAAAGATCACATCCTGTACTCTATGTATTGAAAGATGAACAGCTCTGAGACTGTGGTTCACACTGTTATATTTTTTATCGTTCTTTTATGATGAAAGGTAAATTAGCATTCAGGCCTACGTGCTGTTTCTGACCACTTTTATGTTAGTTAAATGTTGTAGTAAACACTTATTCTCTAAAATCTCTTGGCTATAGGTTACACCAAGTTAATTTTAGTTATACACAAAATAAAATGTTGGCTCACCAGTAACACGTTTCCAAGCTGTTTTTGGTCCTCTTTGGGTCTCTGATTGCAAGGATCTCTTCAAACCGATGTTGACAAAAGTAAAAATAAAATTTGTCCTCAAGAAAGTTGATGAAATAGAAATTTAGATTTTAATAACATGAAGTGCACAGTGGTTGCTTAGCGACGCTGTTTACAGAATGCTGTTGCTCAACAGTGTGAAACTGTAAACAGGATCTGTTTTTCATGTCTATCAAGTGCATAAGAGGAACACTAGAATGTAAAGTTATTTTAAATAGGCTGAAAGAATGTTAATTTTAATACATTTTTTAAAGTGCAACAAAAAATGTCATTTTTAGATTTATTGTTGTGTCTAAATGTAATGGTGAAAGTTAGAGGTGAAAATGAGCTAGCTAGTAACAGTCCTGCCCAGTAGCTAACAACATTCTCAGCTTTTGTTTCATATTTGGAGGTTAATGACCAGAATTTTCATCATCTTTTATCGTGTAAACAAGTTACATTTAGCTTATTTCATAGAGGGGGGGAAAAACAAACAAACAAACAAAAACAGACATCTGCAAAAAAGAAAAAAAAAATTTAAACTAGCTAGCATCAGCATTACCTATTAGCTAACAAACCAGTTATTTAAACTGTCTGAGAAGTTAATGGCCATTAGGTCAATATATCTTTTATTATGCAAACGAGTTATATTTAGCCAATTTCACAAAAAGAAACAAGCATTTTTGGATGAAAAGTGTCTCATATACAAGCGCTAGTCAAACAACCAACACTATCTGTCAGAATTCGTGGTATTGGACATGGTTCTTGTGTTTGGCTTTTGTCTGTTTTGGTTTGTGTTATATTTTGGTCTTGGTTTGTATTTTGTGGTTTTCAGGTTTTATTTCTGTTTATCATGGTTTAGAGTTTTGGTTGGCCATGTTTAGTTCTGTTTAGATCTTGGTTTCTAGTTTTGGTTTTTGTCTTTAGTTTTCTGTTAGGATCATCGTTTGGGTCATGTTTTAGTTTTTGTCTTGATTTATGGTTTATGGTTCTGGGGTTTGTCATGTTTAGTTCAGTTTTCCTGTTTTCCTCATGTGCTGTGTTTGCTGTGCCTGGCTCATTAGCTCACCTGGTTTGATTTTGATTCACTTCACCTGTTCTCAATTTGTTCCTCTGTGTATATGTATGCCATGGTTTTCAGTTTGCCCTTGTCAGATCCTTTTGGTTTATGTGTGGTTCCCTGGCAAGAGTTTGTGGGAAGCAAACCATTGTCACCTGCGCAGTTTTGCATCTGGTCCTGACTGCCTGCGTTTGGGTCCTCACTACCTCTGCCATTCATTACAAATATCAAATGTTGGTTTATGATGGTGTACTTCTCTTGCTTAGCTCCTGTTTTTATCCTTACTATACCTGTATGTTAGACTGTGTCTGCTTGGAGTGTTGGTGATGGAGGTTTGTTTTTTTCTGACGCTCTTGTTGCTTTTATCCTGTAAAGCACTTTGTGTTTCATATGTTGCATCAAGTGTCCTTTATAATAGTCAATAGTTTGCTAGACTGATTGATTATTAACTGATCAACCATATGGTCCCACACACAAACAGTAGTGTACATGGACATATTTACATTGCATCAATGTCTTTTTCATGTCATATTAGTCATTAAGCACAGAAGTAGCAGTACAATGTTAGTCATTTATATTGTTATAATTTTTTTCATGTACAGTAGCTGTCCTTTATTATGGTGCTATATTTTAATATTGTACCATGTGTTCTTGTTAAATAACTTCGTTGGCTTGAGAAAAAGATATGAGCAGTTTTAATACAGCCAACTGTCGTTTCCAGTAGACATCACTGTGATCATAAACAGAGGCGGTGGCGTTCCATACCATTTTGGGCAACCTAAAAAAGAAAAGAGCAGATTTGGTCTAATCCAATGCACATTCCATGGCTACAACCATGACTCACTGACAGGATTTTGGATAACTAAGTGCATCAATAAATATTTAAACTTTCATCATGACATTTGCATGGTAAACAGTAGTGGCTTTTTTCTTGCAAGGTAATCCAAAAGAACATGTGTTTGCATATATTTTTCTGGGCAAGACACCACCTCACTGGAGATCTTGCTTACAGCTGCTCAGTGACCCCACACTGTTTTATGGGAGCCCCCTTGCTTTGGTAACATACTGTACATGCTTTATTTAAATGAATAAGAAGTCAAGGTATTTTGAACTTTGTGAGTAGTTAGGCTAGTTGTTGCTGCAGATAATAGAATTGCTTATATTTTTGTCAAAGATTTTGTAGTTATGTAAATATTGCAGTTTATTTTATTGTAATGAATAATCCTGAGAAATCTCATGCCCAATTTAGCCTCCATCTGCTACGTGGCAGAACCTTTCTTTTAGGAAAATAAAAATTGATGCAGTCATAGAGTATGAGAAATTATTTCAAAACAATGCCATAAAATGGGGAATAATAAGAAAAGGAGACACTGCAGCACCTGACTTTAAAATGAAAACAAAGGAGAGAGGAAAATTTTAGTGTTTTCTTTTAAGATTCAAAGGAGGTGTGCAGAAAAGCAGAGAAAGCAAATGAGCCAGACAAGAAAAATAGGAGCTTCCAAGAGCAAATAAAAGAGCAAATGCAAAAGTTCATGCACAGCTCAGCTCTTCTTCTGTATGAGATCACAGCCTGTCAATCAGACAGTTAGGCCTGCCTGAGCCTGATAGACTAAGCAAGCCAATAATATCAATGCCTTGTCAGTTAGTATCTGTTCTTATCGAAGGGCTTGCCAGCTGAGTCACACTAGCAGTGCTCAGCTGTCCTGTTACGTATTAGTTACAGCGATTTGTCTCTTCCTCGTTGACAGAGAGAGCCAGGCCAAAAGAGAACGAGCAAGACAACAGTGAGTGATGTCTGTTAGATAGCTATGCATGACAACTCTCATTCCAACGAAGTTCTAACACATAGAGATAATGATTCACACACATGCTGCACTAGCAAGCCCACACAGGGGCAAACAATACGCACACACGCTGATAAACGTGCATGCATAGACCACAAAGCTGCCTTTGTTGATGACTGGCGGCCCCTCTTTCACTGCTTACTGAATGTAAAAAACACACAGTGCCTCATGTGTGTATACATGTGTCATGTGTTTGACACTATTAACCCTTTCCATATCTGAGAATCATGAGTGTGTGATTTCAGTTTAGTAACAGTTCACCTCCCATTTAAATCACTTCCTCCTTAGTTAATTCTGCTTTTGAAGTTCATGAGTGCACAAATCTGCCGGCACAAATGTCCACTTTGTGTGTTTAAGGCTATTTGTGCGTCAGTGTGGGATTGTGCGGTTGTGCAGGTGTGTACCTCGGAGGTGATGGAAGGGAGATTCTCATTGATCCTTTAATATCTAGCCTGAGGGAAGGAGGGGGAGCCAGAACACTTCAGAGCATGTGGGAAAAAGTGGAGTTAAGAGCAATGAAGCCAAACAAGGAGGAACAGAACAAGATAACAGGTGAGGTTATGATGGCAGACTGGAGACAGAGAACATGGAAGAAAACGATAAGAAGTAGAGGTGGTGACAGAGACAGGACAAATGGCGGCATTTGAACAGACAAAACAATAGAGCTTGGCTGTTGGTGGGATTAAGAACTGTGTTTTTGTACCTGTTCTTATGTAGTTCCCTCACTGCCACTGGGTGTTGTTTTTTTGGGGGAGAAGAGAAGCCTCGTGAGATAGTGTGATGAGAAAAGAAAGTTAAATGGGAGGTGGGATGATGCAAAGGGAGGTGGGAAAAGAGACATGAAAGGAAAAAGTAGAGGTCGTAAATTTTCACCAGGACAGACAAATAAAAACTCTCTCATACCACCGCCTCTCAGTTCTATTTTTTCACCATGAATGTGAACCGGGCCCTTGTTTTTCAGGAAACGCCCAGACCCCAAAGCCCCGTCCCCATGTGCCAATCACCCGAAACCAACCCTATAAAACTAAAACCATTGCAAACAAAAATCCCCATATGCATTTCTTTATTCTTCCCTCATAGTGGTCTCCCAAATGACCAATAACACCACGCTGTGTACAAAAGCTAGTATTTATTCTCTCTCGAGTTACAATACAGTATTTTCACACACTGGACAAAAAGAAATAAATAAATATCTTGCTCAATAAATAGTGTTGATATGATCCATAACCTTTCATCATGTCATCTAAGGCACATTTCAAACACTTATCAACAGATTTATTCAGAAAAAGAAACCTTTGTACTCATTATGGGGTGAAGTGCAGTGTCTTGGATCTTTGTTCTGAAGAATGTGATGTTGCTTAAAGAAATAGTTCAGCATTTTGATAGCAAAAAAAACAAAAGGCTGGACAAAAAAAACAAACAAACAAACAGAAAAAAAAACAACTTTGCTCATATTGTAATCACTGTGATCACTGTTCACATTTGGATCATATATCTAAGCTGATCCAGTCTAAAGTAGGCAGCTCTGAGCGCAGGTTTGAATGTAGCCAAGATGCCTCTTTTTAGTAGTTTGAACTCAAACGTGAGCAGAGCCTCACTGAATAACCACCTGTTCAACTGGTTCTTTACTGGGTTTTTTGGATGGTTATTTTTAGACAGTTTTTTATCTAGATATTTGTTAATTATACAGGTAAAAAAATACATTGAAAGGGTAATTCAGATTCAGGCAGATTCAGGTTTACAAACTTAATTTGCACAGGACGCCAAATTAGATTTTTTGCTAGCAGAAACTCTGTAGGTCACATATTTATTTGTATGCAGAGTGGCAAAGTAAGGTTTGATAAAGCAAATGGACACTTGTAACACACGCGCACAGTCAGATGTGAACTGATCACTCATTATATATTTTAATGCTAGCTATGAAGAGGGCCAGACTCTCCGTCAAAATGTTGTCACAGAAAACAAAAGCAACCCATATTAGCCAGTCGCTATTCTTGCAAGCCCTGTGCAGTATCTCTGTAGCCAAGATATTCACATTTCTGTTAAGGTATGTTTCAGCTACGGAGTGTTAACACAGTCTATGCATGCAGCTGCTGCAGCTACAGTACTTAACCTCAATACAAAAGCATAAATGAAGCTTGAAAAGAGGAAGAAAAGCTAGCCTGACACTCTCCAAATGCTAAAATCTGCCAGCACCCCATGTAGGTCTAAAAATGATACTGATGTTTATTTTTTAAAAAGTAAATATTACAAGTTGTAGTTTTACATATTCCTTTCACCACATATGCAAAAGGAACATTTTTCAGGTCATGAGCTGGATCACTCCTTCCAAGAGACAGTATTTACTGGATTTTCCACTGATTCTTTAACACTTCAGCTGGATTAAAAAAAATAGATATTATGTGCTAAACTGTGTCTTTATTCAACAGTTTTTATGCTTAACTCAGCTAAACAGCTATCTGTCTCATTTTATAAAGGTAATTAGAAGTGTAAGTTTAAGCAAGAGTTAAATTTTTATTTTGCTTACCTACTAAACACACAAGTTTGAAAGCAGTCAAAGTTTCTTATCATAAAGTGAAATAATCAACAAATTGCACAAATTTAAAGCACTGAATCTAAAGGCACCAGAATAGTGGCTGGTACTTTAAGGCACAACATATCACAATCTGTGTGTGTGTGTGTTGACAGTATGTGTAGGGCTGTTGTGGAGTTACGGTAACTGACCAGTTGATAAGAGATTACTCAGCAGGACCCCTCTGCTGGTTATTTCCAGCACTCATCCCTTGACTCATGCCTTATCTCAGCTTCCTTTTTCCTCTTCCGCGCCCTAATCATCCCTCCGGCCATTTTTTCAGTCCGTTTTGTCTCATACCCATTCAGAAAATTTTCCTTCTTCCTTTAGAGAAAATGATTATTTGCTGATTCACACATCTGAGGTCACTGAACTGGTTTGCACTCAATGGCTGCACTGTCTGTCTTGCTGCCTGTCACTCGGTCTGGCTCCATCTCTGTGTGTCTATAACCACCTACACTGGCATTTCTGTTAATCTGTGAGCCGTTAAGTCCGGTAACTCAGACCCCGTCTGAGTGATTTCTGCTCAATGACCGGCTATGTGTGTTAGGCATGTGACAGCATTAGTAATGTGATGGCTTTGTGTGTGTTATATTCCAGTAGCAAGTCTGGTGACCTGCCAAATAGTCCTTGATTCACTCATTCCAGTATGGTGTGAATGAATGTCTTGAGCCCAAATGTGTTAATATTTTCCCAATTGACTTTCTCTCAGGCTTTGTGGAGACAAAAGATTTCTGCTGTTACTGTACTTTTACATTTCTGCGTGTCTCATCATCCAGTTCCATCTAAATGTCTCAGCCTCTGAGTCTTCTCTTGAGGCGATTAAAGTCCTTTGCTGATCGCCACAGCCAGCTCTGCAGCTCTCGCAGTATCCAGAAACCCTCCACCTTCCTGGCAAAATCATTCACTGTTGGCTGCGCTGATAGGAGTGAAGAGGTGGAGGTGATGGAAGAGGAGAACAGTGGATTCAAGGGGGGTGAGAGAAGGGATGTGCCCCTCTGTAAAGAAAGAGGAACAGTCTGGGGGAGGAGGGTGTGCTCCTCACCTGCTCCAAACTGATACAGGAGGGAGAATGTGGACAGAGGAGGTTGGAGGGTCGGGGAGAGGAGGGAGCGAGGAGGTCGATTTTGCTGATGATGGGAGGAAGAGGATGCAGCATCTAAATCTTCTTGCTTCTTATTGTTTCTTTCTGGAATAAATCTATCTTCTTCTCTGATTGTGTCTGGATGATATGAATTTAGGTTGAAGCTGTATTGATTGTTGTTAGTTTGTTGGTTTATTGTTACTCCTGTGCTCAGATATGACACTTCAACTCTGAGTTCAGGCTGCCCGTCTTTCTCCTCTGCATCCTCTTCGAAATTCAGCAAACTTCTCCCCCATTTTTTCACCTCTCTCTTTTGCTCCAGCAAATTCACTTCCAGTACCTTTCCGATTTCCTTTTTGGTGGCAGCCTTTTTCCTTCTCTCAGGCTCTTCCCTCTTCTCTCTCCTCCCTCTTTCTCCTTTCCCCTTGTCCCTTGATCCACCGCTCCTTCCTCCAGTTATGGTCATGTCCACTCTCCTGCCCTCTTTACCTCTCCTTTTTGCCATCAGGTCCATACTGGCACCATCATCACGCTCTCCTCTGACCACCTTTGTCCCACCCCTTCTTTGGCTGCTGCGCTGACCAGACTCTGTTCTTGATCCAGCTCTGGATCTGTAAAGGTTCTGGCTCATAAGTGGAGCTGGTTGGTCGCCCCCTGCCCCCCTCTGTGAGTACTGCAGCTCGCTAGCATCCATTCCCACGTTTGTAGACTGAGGAGGAGACGAGTAACCAAGGGTGGTCATCAGTGCAGAAATCGAGCCCAGCAGCCCATCCAGACCCGTGCAAAAGTGCAGCAGTGAAGTCTTGAGGGAGGGGCAGAGAGTTGAGCGGGCCAGCTCTCTGACAGCTGCAAGTAAGACGGAGTAAGCCCTTTGGTTCTGGGCAAGCCGGGCTTGGTTCTCCAGGCCATGCCACAGCTCCAGTCGAGTGGCAGCACTAGGCAGAGTAAGAGCAGTACTGTTGGGTCGAGGAGGAGAGAAGTCTTTCTCATTGAATGGTGGGCCCAGATACGTCAGCTGGAAAGGAAACAGACAAATGAGAAAAGGCTAAAACACTATTTTATTCTAACCAAGGTCCAGTTTTTATTGTCAAAACCATCCTTCATTGTAACACCACGAAGAGCATTATTGTTTAAGTGTACTTTGTCAAGCCAAAGCCCTTAGACATGATGGGACCAGCTGTACAGATGACAGTTTAGACACATATCAAAACCTCTTTATTTAACAGTTAAGCTAAAAGTGAAAGCTCCTGTCAAATGTCTAATAAGTCCAGAATACACAGAGAACTGTGCACAACTACTGCAGATACACTAGAGTGAGGCTGAACAGGAAAGTTAATCTCTATACAGTGATGACTGACAATGACTTTGCAGTTTGGCTTTGTTTTCTCTTCTAACTTAGTTTCAAAATAGTTTGGCTAACCACAGTGTTTGAATACAATCTAACCCAAAAGATCTGTATTAATCTGAGTTCTGGAGCCGCATTCCCATATCTCAGTAAATAAACTGGCAGTATTATTCCACATAACAACCATAGTCAAGCCTGATGAATAAGACCAGTTTGCCAGCTAAATAAAAGAGATTTGTCTTGGGAAAATCTTGGTTGGAATAGTCAAAACTGTGTGGATCCAAAAAAAAAAAAAAAAAAAAAAAAAAAAAAAAAGGAGACAATACACTAAAGTTCTCACAGGAAGAATAAAAAGTTGCTATCCAGAAATTTTATAACATTTCTACATAAGTTTCTGATGTTAACACTCTGCTTCTAACTTGTTTTGGTGGCACATTGACATTCATTATATACATTCCTGGAACTGTCATTACCCTGCAGCATCCCAGGGCTGGGAAACTGCACTTCACGGCTTTTTTCCAGCCCAGGGAATCATGTGACAGCTGCATTTTTTTATGGAACCGCATTACACTCTAGCAACTACATTACACTTGCCATTTTGAACGTGCACCATAGCTGATTCAGTATCAGAGGATGCCAGAAAAGAAAGAGAGAATGCAACAGAGCAAGAATCAACAGTGGACTGATTTTTACTGGCTGGAAAGAGCTCAGAGAAGAGACAGGATGCAAGACAGATGCCAAATTAACCTTCCTTAGGGGGCTTCAAAACACAGAAAACTGCCAAATTTCAGTAATGTCATTTTCAGGCAATAAAAGCAAACAACACCTAATACCTAACACCTGTCGACATTGTCACCCACTGCCCAGTGTATGCTAAGGAAGGGGGACTGACTGGGAAAGATAATTTGAAGCAAACCATTGGTTTCCTTAGCTCAGCAGTCCTTTTCTGTGAATTGGCTTATATGAATACAGTTACTATGAACTGAACCAATGTGGTTTAATTAGCTTTAATGTGGTTATCAGTGGACTAGAGTTAATTGTATTTGAATTGGACTGTGTCTGTAAAAGTGTCTTTAGATGACTTTCTTGTGAATTGGGCTTCACATATAAAGCTGAATCGAACTGAAATCTGTAGGTTCAAAATTTTTAATATTTCACTTTCTAATTTTCAACTTATATTTATGATTATAATGTCAAACAACCTATATTGTATTTGTGATAAATCTAAATTGTTGTGTAAATGGCATTAAAAGAACATGAAATCTTTTACATGTAAAACTGATGCACTATAAACAGAACCTTGAAAAACTACTTACATACACGTCTTTGATTTCTTTGAGCTGGTACTCCAGATATTTGGTCAGCTCATAAGTACTTTCAATCGAACTCCTCTCGCTGGCCAAGTTGAAGGATGGCTCCGCAGCCATTGCCACAGCAGCAGCCAACAGCAAGACAAGCAAGTGATTGACTGTGGAGAAATTACAACATCAAAGGCAGATTAAAACTCGGTCCAACACGGCAAAATTTTTCTTTAATGACATGCACCTCTGAGGTGTCCAGATATACGTCTAGCAATAACAGATCAATTATTTAAGCTATCATTTCTCAGACATTTTGTCATTATTTAACTTGATTGCTGGATTGTCTTTTTCATGTATTTAAAAACTGAGCGCTGAATAGACAAAAATCACCTCCAGCTGCAGTTTCCAAGTTTTGTTCCAGTCACTGTACCATCACATTGTTTATATTAATTTTCACTGTATTTTAGTTTATTTCTTTGTCTCTACGGTGATGACCTTGTCTGTTTATATATTGCCAGGTCAGCATCAAATGACACTGCCAATGAAGCCTTTTCCGTTCCCAATCTAATTTTAGAGGTCTCTGGCTGTCGAAGGTTTACTCTGGCTTCAAATAAAACCTTAATAGCATCAGACAGTCAGACAAATGGCTCCTATATTAAATGCACTGATCTGTAGGGCAAGAAGCTGCCTAAATACATTCACACAGACACACACATAGAGGTTAATTCCTGACCAAAAAAACAATGACATGTGGCTTTCTTTACGATCACAAACATTAATGTGTTTGTATAAGTTGTATGTTTTTCTGCAGACTTCTTGTTTAGGTTTCAGAGTGTTTGTGTAGGTGTTTTATGTTACCATGTGAGTGTTTGTGAGAATATTTGTAGCTGTAATTATATATGTGGATTAAATTCACATTGCTTTGAGTGTATATAGAGATCTTGTGTGTGTACAAGTCTGTGAGTAAAAGAAAGATAGATGAAGGGGGTTGTACCACTGGAAACCTTTTAGTGGCCCTGTCTCTGGTTTCAAACAGAGAAAATTGGAGCTGAAAGGTGGTTTTCAGCAGTAAGGAGCTTCATGTACGTCCATGCACTCTCTGGATGCTTTCACTTTCATACTTTTCTTATCTACTTGCTAACTCTCTCAACACTTCCTCAGGCTCTCAGTAGAGCACTAGAGCATGACAAGCTTTTTTCTTCTTCTTCTTTTTTTGCCGTCCCTGGTTTATATTGTCATTTTCCATCCTCTCTGCACCCTCTCTCTTCCTCTTGTCAGTCGGACAGAAAACTGTGATTCATACTTGTAAAACATGCTGCTGTTCATCAGGTGTGAAATAGGCATTGCACAACGTGCGTGACCCTGTTGGTTTCTCTCTCTCTTTCACATCTCATCAGTCTTTCTTTGGTTCAGACACACCTTCGGCCTCGTGTTGCTTCATCAATTCAATCCATAAATTCGTCACACTGTAATCTCGCTCAAACCTCCTCTTTTTTTCTCCACGCTTTTTCATATTTTCTCCCCCCAGCAGTCTTATCGCTCATTTGCCACAGGCCAAAAATAACAGTGACTAATTAACCCTGATTAGCTTTCTTTCCCCTTTTCTGTTGCCCTTTTCTTTCGTCTCACTCAGCCTTTCATCTTTCACGATGGACCCCACAAGAAGAACAAACGACTTAAACTGAATCGCCTCAACACCTTTCAAAACATTTAGTCTTACCACTAAAAGAGGAAAGAAACTGACCTAAAACCGTCAACACCTTCTTCCTCTGACTCAGCCACTCATATTTGTCATATTGGGTACTCACTCCCAAACAGGGCTGGGTAGAAACTCAGTGATCCTATGTATTCTGTACTACTCAATACACAAAAATGTGTATACGTTTGTAAGACGTGGTCAATAGATTGGGTAACCAGTCAGCAAGAAATGTGCCTTTAGAAATGTTTAAAAGGAGAAAACACTTATTCTTTTTCTTTTCTTTTCAATGAGCCACAACGGCCTGGAAAAGAAAACTGGCAGAAGAAAAAACAATTTGTTACAAATTTTATTAAAACGTGGTCACAGTTAGTTGCTGTGATGATATTTTCTAAGTTAGCAAAACTCACCTAACAAGCTTTACCTCACACACATATTTAATATACAAGTTGAGTTTTAATGACAGACTGAGTGACAGATTTTGGAGGCTGACAGGTTCAAATTAAAACAGGATTAGAAATGCCTGACAACTTCGTGACATTAACAAAAGCTGAAAAAAACAACTTCTTAACTGCTGAAAAATTAATTATAACTGATAACTAATAAATTTTAACTTCCACTACATGCCGATACTAAACTGTTGACAACATCGAAACATCCCCCGGACTATTTCTAAATTGCTTAGGTTTAGCCATGCAGCTCCCACATGTTTCCATACAAGCACACACCTTGAAATCAGTCAACCATGAGAACCCTGTCATCTAAGCCCTCTCCATTCTCCTCAACTGCACAAACCTCATCAACTGTCACAAGCAATATGCATCTCTCAGCTGAACATTTGGAGCTCATCAACTTTCTGGCTCCTCCCATTAAACATCCTCCATTAGCACCAAAACACTGCAAATTCACCACAACTTCAGTGACTGTCATGGTAAACAATCTTGAAAGAAAAGGACATATTGGGTGCAAGAAGAGCTGCATTACAGAGAGATAAACAGGTACAGGAAAAAAAGGGAGTCCTGAATAAAAAGTTTCTTGGCAAAAATCAACCCAAACTGTTCCAAACTTTTTCCTTTAGTCTCCAGCCACATGCTTGAAGATGATTGCCAGACGTGAAAGGGTCTTGTTGTTTTGATTGAGCTCTGACATGTCTAAAAGCAACCTCTGCTGGAGTAAAAAACAACCAATCCTTTGTACGAGTAAACTGAGATAACTCAAACCGAAAGCTGTGTTGTTGTTATACAATATTAGATTGAGTAACTACACTATAGTCGGCATATAGCCTGACTTCAAGGCGAGCCCTGTGGGCTTGAGGCTGAGTCTGCGTACCTGGCAGTGGAAGCACACTCCGCAGGGCAGGGTTGAAACCAGAACATTCTCCATGGGAGGATTGCATTACAGCAACACAGGGGTTCCCTAGAAAGACTGACCATGACCTGCCTCTGTGCACTTACGTGTAGGACTCTTCATGCACATATCTATTAGAGTTACACATATGCACGCGTGGAGGAGCTCCGTTATTCACAGCAGATCATATTTTTTATCTTGGGTTTGTTCTCTGGTGCATACTGAGATGTTACAGGAATCTGGCTGCCATCTGCAGAACAGAAAAAAAGCTAAAAATGACGTTTGGGCCACTGAGCTTCTGAGGCCCAAATAGGTCAAAATTAAACATTGCCGCAGGGTCAAGGTTCAGAGTTAAATTTTAGGGCACCAGGATGTATTTAGGGGCAAAAAGACCTCTGTAACACCTGATATCTTAGACTACAGACAGTGTTTTTGGAAAAGGAATGACCCAGTGTTTCTACATGTTGTACCGCTTCCATCCAAAAGGACTAGTGTTTCATCTTTCTCAACATGCAGCAACATTTGAGGTTTTAAACAAGCACTTAAACAGAACTTGGTGTGGTGGGAAAACCATATGCAAGTAAATGTCTCCAGTCTGGTCTAGGAAAACTGGCTTCCATAAGAGGTTGCCCTCCATTGCTCTAACCACTTGAAAGAGGAGAGAAAACATATTGTATTTACTCAGAAGATGGTGTTAATCAGGTGGAAATTTATTATGTTTAACATTTCCCATGCAACACTGATTAGCATGGTTAGTCATGTTTTGATGAGCATATGTTGAGAGACTTTTTTTTTGTTTTTTACTGTTAAGGAGCTCAAGTGCTACATGCAACACTCACCAAACCCAGCCACTGTACAGACATAAGACTAGCCATCATTAGGGGCAGAGGCAGGAGAATAATCATGATAAATTTCAGGCTGACATTACACGATTTAATGTTGTGATTAAATCCACCCTTGGTGGTTTCTTATGAATTGCATTCTAAACCTGATTTAATCTTAACTCTGTGAATAACTTCTAATGTGTTTATAACTTGATTAAAGAAACCTGATTACCCAAAAGATGCTCTCATGCCAGCCATGCTGACGTCATATTATCAACAGCACAGACAGCAAAACTATTCATTCATGTTATGGAAGTGATTCTAGGTCGCAGACATCAGAAATATTTCACAGCTCAAGAGAAAAACAGTAGTTCCAACAAATAGTGGGTAAAAATTATGTTGATGAACTCCTATAAGTGGGAAAGATTCAGACCATTTTTGTGGTTTCATGTAACATCATAATATCACTTTAGACTGATTGGATGCATTGACTTTAAAGCAGCTAAAACAACACATGTTTTAGTCAAGGAATCAATAGAGGACTCTGACTTCACTGCAGTGGTTTCTTTTCTTGCAAATGAAATCAAAGAGGAATTAGAAAAAAGAGAATTGTGGTTTCAGGAGTTTGTGGAAAGCCTGACATCTTTATTAATCTGATGATTTTATAGTTAAGGGATGTGAACTTTGAAGGCTGAATTAAACCTAACAGACCTGTCTGCTAACAATGTTTTTTTCTTCGAGATATTAAAGCATAAAATTTTTTTAAAATGTTTAAAATGCTCTAAAAAATAATCTTTGTCAGTTTCAATAATTTCAAAATGAACAATATTTAAAATCACAGCAGTATTTTAGTTGTATCTCCCCTTATTAAAGAGATTGGGATTACTGAAGAATCATATATTCTGTAATCAACACTATCTTATCAAGTAAAACAAGTAAACATAATACTGAAAAATAGTCTCCATTTTATGTTATTGAAAAAGAGTGAATGAAACATGGAAATGCTGATTTACAGCTAAAATGGTTAGACAGGAGCAGGAGGTTGTAGAGCCAATGGTCCACACCGGCATGCACAGGTGAGCATAATGAGAGTGGGGTCTGCAATTACTAAGGAGGGAAACCACACAAAGAACAGTGTGGTTTAATGGGAAAACCAGGAATTAAAAAAACAAAAATTGTATTTGTAGGGCGGCCAGTTTTCCAGCTGAAGGGTATTTTGATGAGATACTGTCTGTATTACATTCTTTTATCTCAAGCTGTTATGTTTTCATGTTATTAGAGGGTGTGATTGAAAGTACAAGTTAAACACACACAAAGAAAAACAAAAACACCCACAGTAGAAAAGTGCCACTGATTTTTCTTCATATTATCACAAGCTGACATTTCACAAGTGCGAAAGCCATCACTAAAGAGGTTGCAAGGGTTGAAAGGTGGCTCTACACACATGAATTTCATGCTGAAAAAAGTAAGTTTGATTGGTGTCCCATCCACTAATATTTTCAGATAACTTGGTTTTGTACATTTTTATTTGTCCAGGTGCTTTCACTCAATGTTTTGCAGCTGTTATATGCATTTCAAACAATTTCGTTAAGGTTAAGGATTAAAAACAACAAGGTTAAGGTTAGAAAAACATCATGCCTTCTATAATAACAACTACACTGGCTGCATGCACCTTTCACTTCCCATCCTCAGTGGTAGACATGAATGAATGAATGAATGAATGAATGAATGAATGAATGAATGAATGAATGAATGAATGAATGAATGAATGAATGAATGAATGAATGAATGAATGAATGAATGAATGAATGAATGAATGAATGAATGAATGAATGAATGAATAATTGATTTAAAGGCAACATAGGTACCAGAATAATTAGCTCCAACTTTACATTTGCTGCAAACTATGACTAAAAGGGACATCGGTTCTTTCCAGTCTTCCTGCAGGCAAATTTATTTAATATTTACTTAAAACTACGGAAACCAGAATGCACAACATTAAATAAGACTTCAGACAACTTTAAACTGTATTATTTATCAGCAGTGTAGGTGGCTTTCAAGAGAGCTCTTGACAAATCAGAGGGGCTACTTGGAAAACAGGAAAAAAATAAATAAATCTGGTCCTATTTGCATTTTTCGGTGTCTTCAATCATATAAAATAGTATTTTTCGAGTGATGTATGAATTTATAAAAAAAACTCTGCACTTATGACACTTCATGTTTGAGAGAGATTTATAATATTCCATCACATATGTCTTCAGTAAAGTCATCATATTTCAGCAATAACAGGTTTCGCGTGCTGTTCTCAGAACATCCATCTGCTGCCTAGATTTGCATAATTGCTGTCATGCAACTTCACTGGCAAAGCCTGACATGGAGGCTTGTTGTCACTATGTTAAGAGGAAAGTCTCGTTAGAGGTAAATGGCACAAACTCCTCACTTTTTGCATGGTTGTTGTTAATTTATACAGATGTGCTGTACCTGGTGAAAATTCTGTCTGTGGTGACATCACTAACCCTGAACATAAACAAGCAGATAAAAGACAAGAAAAGACACACTACCACATGATATGAGGGACAGAGGCAAGGGGAGAATGGACACAAACACACACACACATGTGGGAGGGGTAAGTGGATGACAATTTGGGGTTAGGGTCAGTGTTGTGTGCCTGTCTACAGTTAAAGACCAGATTTATGTGCAGTCTGTACTCAATCAAGTGTGCATTCCTTCACTAACTCAACACACACACACATATGTATCCAGAGTGTGCACCAAAACCATGTATCCACAGGCTTTATGCCGAGCAAATGTATATAAACCAACCACTGTGTACTTAAGAACACATACGTGTGCTAATCTGCACAAGTTTCCCATCTCTTTTCACATGAAATTTACGAAGCTTAAAATTGAGTTTTTATGGCTGTGGACACTCTTGGTGGAGCAAACGTCGGTGACCCAAAACAAAGACAAATAAAAAAAACATGTATTTAGAAAATCCAATAAAAATTATGTTTATGCTCAGAAACCCTGTGTGAACATTTCCCCCCTCTCATAAACTTATCATCCCCTGCTTGGTCTCTCTTCTAGGCTTGTCTGTCTCCGTCTTCACCTTATAAGCCAATCTATCCTCGCCTTTTCTTTCTTTTTTTCCTTTTTTTATATTTAAGGATTCCAGTTCCTTCGTGCTTTATCACCATGTTTGGTTTCAATTTTGTTGTTGCTCCATCTGTCCCCCCTCTGTTTCCCAAATCTCTCTGAAACATCAGCTTGAAAATCTCCTTCCTTTCTCCTCTTCTTCTGTTGCTAATTGGCTACACTCATTTTCCTCCATCATCTTATTCTTTTTCAGACCTTAAGTTTTTGATTTATTTCCAAATCCTCCTCCCTGTTACTCCTGCCCCATGCTCATGGTTTTTACTTAAAAAATAAACTTTACAGAAAAAGAATGAGAAAAGAAATTCCTCCACTGTCAGCAGAGACGGCGGGAGTGCAGAGGTGGTAAGAAGAGCTGAAACGATCAGTCAAATAACAGCCAATCAATCCGGAATAAAATAATGAGCAAAAGTGCAAAATGCTCCCAACCTTCCAGCCTGATCTCATAAAAAAGGTTTAGCACAAGTAATTTCCCATGATAATAATTTGTATTTTTGTAGATTTGAATGTAATTTCACACTATGTTGTGAGAAGATAACACTGCCCTGTACTTTTACCCTAATCCTAACCGTTTGGTGTGTTATTCTGAGACCTTAAAATAATACACAGAACATTTAAAATGCATATAAATACCGTACCATACTATTTTATTTCTAAAGCACTCTAAAAACAACGTAACAGCTGACCAAGTGTTGTACAATAAATTAAAAAGAGAAAAAAGCATAAAAATCGCACAAATAAAGAACAAGGATAAAAATCCAAATAAGACTATAAATGACCACAAAGGAGCCACAAAAAATTTTAAATACCACAAGTTCATACAAAAGGTAAAGATTATGACACATCTGACAACTCGCACATGCTTGAAAGCCAAAGAGTAAAAGTGTGTTTTTAAACGAGATTTAAGAAGAACAAGAGAAGGAGCCTGTCTGACCTGCAGTGGGAGCTCATTCCATGTTTAAGAGCTACAACTGAAAAGACTCTGTCTCCTCTGGACAGTCTGGACGGATGAAAAGTGACCAACGTAGCAGGTTATTTATTCACATTACCATGAGATCATGTTGTACTTACAGTGTCTCTGACTGTTATGATTTTGGATTTTTTTTAGACTTGTTTGATTAAAAAAAAAAAAAAAAGAAAAGAATAACTGATGAAATCTCAGTGTCTGAAAAATTAAATGACTAAAAAACCTATTAAGTAATGATGGCAATATTTTTCTAAATATATTTTTATACAGAGATAATTCATAATATTTACAATTATATATAAAAATATACATATATATATATAGTGTATATATATGTATATATATATATATATATATATAGATAGAGAGAGAGAGAGAGAGAGAGAGAGAGAGAGAGAGAGAGAGAGAGAGAGAGAGAGAATATAAACGAGGACGAAGTGGCTGCTTAGTGAAAACATTGTAGGTTAAATTGTTGAGATCCTGAGGTGCTGCATGTTTAAGTTAATCTCTCTGACTCTGTGTGACTCTGATCCTAAATATATTAAATGTACCAAAAAATGTATTTTCTCTTAATTTGGTCACTGCTGCTGAGATTATTCTCGAACATAATAAAACAAAATGTTCAAACTTAAAATAAAAGGTAGGTGTAGTTCTAGTTGAATTGTTGAAACTGCATTTAGTGTCTATATGTTTGTTAATTGAAACTAAAATATGGCTACTTTTTTTATGGATTTACAGAATAAAGATTGTTTGCTATTTTTTTATTATTGTAGACTGATTTATTCACACATGTATATTTTTTTTCTTCTATTAATGTGTCCAAATTTTACATTTATGTTTCCATTTTTATATGACATGTCTGGACGTCTGGGAGAGGGGCTTTGTTGGTGGATGCAAAAATCCAAACTCTAAATACCAAAAGAAGCATCTGCTATGTGAGAACACGTTTACGCAAAAACTGACTTTAATAAAATGTCTAATAATCAAGTTAAATGAGTGAAATTGTTGACCTGAGGAAGGAGGTTTTAGAGCCTTGAAGGATAGAGACAGAGGGAAAGAAGAGGAGGAGGAGATGGAGGAAGAAGAAAAGGTGGAGGGAGGGAGAGTTTTTCTGAAGCGAGGGGCCATGTTAATTTGGAAAAAATGTAAACAGCATGTGTAACTGTTCAAAGCGTGACCGACTCATTTTATATCAGTCCCCCCTTCTCTCTTCTCTCTCCTCCCCTCTGGGTGCTGCTAACTTCTGTCAATCTGTGCTGCATTAACCCCTCCGCCACCGGTTCCCCTCTCCTTCTATATTTACTTTTATCTCTCTCTGCCTCTCTTTACTCTCCTTCATCCCAACACATACCCCCAGCCTCCGCCCCTCCTCACATCCTCCTGACATATATGCACCATGAAGAATTGAGGACCAAATCAAAGATGTGAAAGGTTCACTATATCCTCCTTTGTCTACATCCCCTCCTCTATTCCCTTTGTTTCCTCTGATTGGCCAGTGTGTTTGAGCTCTAATCCAACACACACTAAAGTTTTCATTTGAAACACACCGACACAAGTTCAAGTCTCCCTGCAATAACAATATTTTTCTCTATGAGTGTGTGCAGCAGAAACAGAGGCACAGGAAGGGTTATGTGAATTTATAATTAACAATGAGGAAAACATACATATGTGCTTTTGTACCTGGAGAGATAAATGTTCTGTTTGTGTGTGTGTCAAAGGCGACATGCTCCTCAGCAGCTGAGCTTTCTGTGTATTTATTTGCTCTGAGTGTCAGAGAGAGCAGCTCAGCTTTCTATTTATTATCCTTCTAAAGTTACACTAAATTTGCTGATTGCTGGCCGCTTTGCATAATGTGACCACCTGGGATGATGAGGGCCAGGAAGGATGGCAGGAGCAGGGGAGAAAGAGAAGAAAGCCCTTCTTTCACCTCCTTTTTCCCTTCTGCTGTAGACAAGAAGCAGCAGCCGCACCAACCATCCCAAGGGGGGAAAGTGGGTGTCCTCTCACACCCTGACTAACGTGAATCATGTACTTTCTCATATCAGTGACAGCTAACTAGACAGGGGCTTTAGCTGTTGTGACCCCCTCAACCCCTGTCACACGCACACTCAATATTTTTTCTGTCCTGTTACTCTTTCTTTAAGCTCTGTTCTTCATATTTTTATATCTAAAATAAACCCAACAAATTACCCAAAAGTAGGTTATAATTTTCCTGCTGACTACTTCCTTTGTTTCATTCATATTTTATTGCACTCTTTTCTTTTTCATATTTATTTCAAGTCACCATACCCATGTTTCTCATCACCTCTCTTTTTATTTGAATATATATATATATATTGACAGCAAAATTTCAACTCTTTTTAATATATACTTTTAAACAACACATTGAAATTGGTAATTGGGGCATTAATTATTTGATTAATTTGTTTAGATTTTTTTTTTAAAGATCAACAAAATTATGTAGAATTAATTATTTAATGACACTGTATTAGATTAAAGTTCTACTTTGGCTTACTCCGTCTCCTGAACTTTTATCATTCACTGTAGAGTATTTGGAAAAAAATTAGTCTTATAAATTTAAAAAAAAAAACAAAACAAAACGGGAAAATAAATAACTTTTGTCTGCTTTAACTTGATAGACAAGGAGATTTTTCTTATTTTTATAAATTCCATAATTAAACTCGTGATCTTACCTCCGCAAAAGCCTCTCATCGTCCCCAGCTCCTTTTATTCCGTTCAGATCGCTCTTTTACGTTACAGAAGAAAGCTTTTCATCACGTTTCTTCTCACTTAAATCTCAGCTCTGTGGAAGATGGCGGAGAATGCAGGTGATGCTCTGATACTTTCTTTTGCAGGGAAACTTACGTAAAAGAAAAATTATTTAAAAAAAAAATCTACAAGAGACAAACCTTTCTCAGGACAAGGTTTGAATATATAGACGATCCGCTGACTTGTGTGGTCTGTGTGACAGACTGAATGACTGCGGAGCCTTTTTGTACCTCCTCCTCCTCCTTTTTTCTCCTTTTCTTCCCTCCTTTCCATCCCTGTCTCCTCTTCTTCCTCTCGTTATCCTCCTCCTCGGTGAGGGTGAATCACCGTGTTGACGCATCGCGGCTCAACTTGACAGAGCGGCTGAACCACGGGACTTGTCACAACTTATTTCTGTCTCTCATCCCTTCCTCATCCCCACGAACTCAATCTGACTGCAGGCGTTTGATCTTTAATCTGCTTCACTTTAATACGGTAAAAAGTCCAGCTGGATCAGGTCACTACAGGTCAGGAGGATCCTGCAGTCCCGCGACAATCTAATGGGCCAGGAAACAAGGAATTACCTGCTTTAAGAAAAAGGGGATTATTTTCCTTAAAGTTACTTTTAATTTTCATTATTTCTCCAACTCACGATATATAAACGTGAAAAAAGCCTAGTAGAGTCAGCAGTTAAAGCGTAATTTTAGTCTAAATAAATTTTGCCGTTGCGCATAAACGTGATATATATATATATATATATATATATATATATATATATATATATATATATATATATATATATATATATATATATATATATATATATGCCCTTGTGAGGAGAGGGCTTTTGTTCCTTCTCCTCATTTCTATTTTGCTAATGAGATTATGGCCCACTCATCTGATCTGTTACTCGCCTGCATGAGTATTTGTGCTGAGCCTCTCTGTTGGATTTAATATATATATATATATATATATATAATTAATTAAATGCCTCAATCCTCTCCATAGCTGCGTCGATGAGAAAATCCGGATAAAAATTAAACCCGTGTCTCCGGCCCCCAAAAGGATAGGTTTGTGAATAAATTCTGCCTAAACACAATCTCACTTGACATTGTTAAGGCCTTACACACGTTTTATATGACTCTACTTGGAAAGCCCTGTTTTGTTTCCCAGTTTGTGTCTCATTTTCTTCTATTCATTTTCGTTTTATATTACCATTTAATGAAGGCGTCCAGGCAAAACTGTACAACAAACTTACTTCAGAAGGTTAATCTGATCCAGAGCCTTACTTACTTGAGAGATATACTTGTCGCTATATTTTAAAATTAAATATCTATTAGGATTGGGGTTATGATTATATACACTTAAATATAATTAGCAAACAATTAAAAATAAACTAGACGTTCTTTGTTGCACTCTGTGTTTAATACTATTTCATTACATAAAAACCCACAACTTTGACTCACTTGAGTTTCATTAGATGTGTTGCGTGCCACCTTGTGGTGATTAGTGGTAACTGCAGTTAGCTCTGCCCTGCGCAGACTGCGCAACAACTTTTAGATTTCATACTGGACTTAGCAACAGCATTTTAATAATTTAACTACCACACAGAGAGTTGCTTCTGACATGTCCTGATGTATTTTTTCTTTCTTTTAAAGGTGTTTATAATAAAAAGAAATAATTAATTTGACCAACCGGAAGTAATTACAGACGCCCCAGAGTGTTTCCTGTGACGTACCGCTAGCTCCTGATGCTACACGCGGGAAAAAGGCGAAGCTACACATCTCAGTGACAGTAAGACTTTTAGTTTTCGTAATGCAGTTTATAATGTAATTAGAAACTATTTAACGAATATATGTCATAAAGCGGTAGAGTGGGTGCATATGTTTGTTATTTGGAGCGTTTTCGTTAGCTAAATAAACCCTAAACATCACTTGCTTTTCTCTAACTGGCCTACCTCTTTCGATGCGCTCTATTTAATGTAGACTGTGTCTTGATAGGGTGGTGTTGTAGTACACTCCGTGTTCTACTTGTAGACTAGAACCTTAGTCAAAGTTTGCTATTTAAAAACAAGCGCACGTTTCATACTCTACCTTAGCTTAGCTATTGTGAGTGCGGAGCACGGATTTTATTTGTAGTTAGCACCAAGAAACTGAGGCTCAGCTTTACTAATAGGTTTGATACAGCTGGAAAGTAGCATTGGAAACCTAAACTGTCTTGATTTTACTCTTATCAGCGGTCACATTTTTTCGTTAGTAACTTGCAAGGTAAATTTATGTCTGAAACTGATATTGATCGATTTCACGAAACAAAACTGTAAAAGTGTATTAGCTGTAATAATATGTACATCAGCTAGTATCTTCGTCACTTTGTGTCTGACTATCCTGTTTTTATTAATTGTTTCCAGAGACCAAACGCACATCAGCAGTACCCAGAAAGATTATGTTAAGTATATCTCTGGATGCATTCATTTGATGTTTCATCTATCTGCCTGCAGAGCATCAGTCATCGCCTAACATGGGAGACACGCTGGAGTTCAACGATATCTACCAGGAAGTCAAAGGTTCATGGGTTAGTATCTTCATCATCCTTTTTATATTATCTATTTTTCAATATTTGTTTGAAGTGGGCGTTCCTAATGCAGCTCATGAGTGTAGTTAATGTTCTTTAAGCAATCTCTTTTGTGTTTACTGGGATTATGTTTGTAGGCCTTTTTAGTGAAGCAGTTGTTTTAAAATGAGGATGGTCACCAGTCAATTCAGGACCTTTCTTTCACAATCATTACTTTTAAGTGCTATATTTTATTATTGGGTACACTGCAGATAAATGCCTAAAGTAGTCATTTTAAAATATCAGAAACAAATAAACTATATTTATCATACTGCTTTTTATCCTCACTGTAAACAAAATAAAATTACAAGTTTTATAATTTAGAAGAGACAAGGGGCAAAAAGAGTTTTTGTCAACTAATCCACTAGTTGACTTCTCATCCACTGTGCACAGAGTAACTCTTGAGGCTTCAGATCCCAAGACTTTTACACAAGTTTTCTTTTTCTAACTACAGAATGATGGGCGACTGCGTTTCAGCAAACAAAATGTGGTTTATAAGAGCAGCAAGACGGGGAAGGTGGACAGCATCGCGGCTACTGATCTCAGCCTGGCTCAGTGGAGGCGAGTGTGTTTAGGTCACGGCATCAAACTTGGTACCAGCACGGGCCACGTATACAAATATGATGGCTTCAGGGACACGGTGAGTTGAGCGCAAGCCTGTCAGGCGTCATTATAGAGTTGTGTGTCTCATAAAGTTGTAGTCTTACACTTAATTTCTTAAGCAGCTGAACAGGCTCTGAAAGCTCTGCCTGATGCTACTCTTATGTTTTTACACAGTGGAATATTTCGGGCCGACACACTGCTGGTTTAGTCAGCGCTTTGTTTATGGCAAAGAGTGTAACGCAAGCATAGGGGGCCACTTATAAACAACTTCCACTCCCTGCTTGACATTTCCACAGAAAAACATTACCATCTTGCGAAAATGCCACCACTTGAGAGTGTGGATTTCTGTCAGAACTCTGTGAATGAGTCTGCTCTTCACCTCAAAGCTTAATGGGATTAATGAGGGAAACCAGTACTAACATGTGTGTTCTATAAACAGTGTAATCATCGGTTCTTGTGAGTCAGTGTTTATATAAGTCCATGAAACAACTTGGCTCAGGAAATACACAAGGAGGGAAAAAACTGCATGGGTGTTTTTTTTTTTTTTTTTTTTTTTTTTTTTATGTTCTTTTCCCTGCTGCTCTGAGTGAATGAGGAATGTCAACATGCACGTGTAATACTGGGGTGGAGAAGTGGGTATAACCTGGATTTTGTAAACATCTCTTGGGGTTAATCAGCATATTTTTGGGGGGGAGAGATGGATCCTCTTGTCCTGAAGCGCTGGCTGTGATGTCATTGTTTATTATCCCATAGTTAGTGCCGGTAATTGAGAATTGGCTGGAGGTTTAGCTGCTGGCGTGCAGATCAGCCTCTCTTGAATCATCTGTCCCTGTGAAATGTCTTTGAGGAAAGCGGGAATCTTTGCCAGAGAGTCTGTTATATAGCTGACCTGTAATTGTCATCAGGAGGATCGGGGGGGTGGAGAGTCATCTTCCTTTTACAAAGAACAGCGTCAACACTAAACCTATTGCCAGGTGAAGTGAGGAACATGTATTATCTTCTAAAAAATGGCCTGTTCTGTGTCGAAAACTTGGATCCCACCTGCCTAAACTTAGCTGTATAACAAAACCACAACTTGGTTAAATCTTTGGGATCACCCACTGGGCTTCAGACTTCTGAGATCTCACCCGATCTAGTATCTCAGGGATACACCATGAAAGCCAGAAGCTCAGCCAATGAGGCCCCAACCAACAGTTCACAGACCCCTAAAAGATCCTCTGCAAACCTCTCGGTGCCAGATGCACAACCCCATGTCACAGTTGGATCTACATATATCATTAGGGTGGTTTTAATTTTGTGTCTGATTGTTGTATATTTGCACTGTAAGTAGTCTGAAACATCACTGTGCATTGTGAGCATGGTGTTGGAAGTGTTATATTGATTTAGTTTATCAATTGGTTGATTGAATAATAAATATTCTTTTGTCTTTAATAAATGGCAATAGGAAGTATTTACAAAGAAAAAATGGGTTTTTAAATTTGTCGTAGTCATTTTCCGAAATTTTTTTTTTGTTAAATTGCATAAATGTTTCATTATAACTAAGTGTTTGTATTGTTACTTTTTGTATTTGTATTATTTGTATTTTTATTTGTAAATGGTCGCTCTTAATTCTCTCTAGGAGTGAGTGTCTCCGGCTTTCCCACAACCCTGAACTGGACTAAGCAGAATAGAGAACGAGTGAATAATCATTTTTTGAGTTTAGTGCCGTATTAAAACCGCATAGTTTTCAGACAGTGTAGTTACACTTGCATACTCTTGTGTTTTCTGACTATTTGCAGCTATTATCGTATTGATGATAATACAATAGAACACTGAATGTTTTTTGTTTTTTTTGTTTTTTTCTACTGTACTTCTGTCTAATCTAGTGTGTCTTAATCCTGGTCCTCGGGGACCACTGCCCTACATGTTTTAGTTCTTTACAACTCCAAGCTCTTTGCAGGCCTACTAACGAGCTAGTCATTTGAGTCAGGTGTATTAATGTATGAAAACATCTAAAACATGCAGGGCAGTGGGCCCTGAGGGCCAGCATTAAGACACACTGATCTAAACTGAGAATGTGCGTTCATATGAAGAACTTCAGGCTGAAGCTGCGTTCTTTTGGAGAGATGAGATCAAACTTTTCTTTTTGAATGTCCAGATACATAAAAGCTTTTTGACATATTACAAACCTTTGACATTGTTAACCAAGTGGGAGAAGTTTTGTGTATGTGTGTGCATATAACATTTGAAAATTTTACTAATAGAAGACAGACAAAGTGGTCACATGGGATGTGTGTATGTATGTGTGTCTTAGAGATGGAGTCAGTGTTTATTTGTATTAAATGAGCTATGCAACAACAATCTGTACAAACTGATTTTATGCATTAACACATCCACCCTCCCCTTGCTCTGCTATCAAAACAGTTTCTTAATCCAGGTCAACAGACATGCTGATTAATGTTCATGCGCACACACAAACACACACACAGAGACAGACTCCCACATTCACACATAGACTTTCTGGGCTCTAATTGGCTGTAATAACCTTAAGGACAGGCAGATATCCAGGTGCATAAATTTGCTTTCCCACAGACTCTTGTTGTACTCTGTACACACCCACACCACAATCACTTCCACATGTGTTTGTACTACCTTTACAGTGTGCGTGTGTGCGCACACGTGTGTGTGTGTGTCTCGTTGAACATGTGTTTGTCGCTGTGCATGAGTCCAGTTGTAAGCGGGCCTGCAGGATAAATAAACGGGCTGATTGTCAGTGCTGGTGTGGTGTTTGGGTGGTGGGGGGTTTAGAGTGGATGGATTACATTCACCTCCTGTGTTTCCAAGTGGAGTAGTTACAGTTGCGATCAATTATCCCCACATCCCTTCTTCTCAGGTGGCGTCTTTATGAGCTTGACCCATGCAGGTCTGGTGCTTTTACTGCTTTTACCCTTTTCTCTCTTTGTTGTTTTCATCACTTTCTCTCCTCTCAACCCATTATCACACCTCCCTTCATGTCTCCTCACTTTTTTTACGGTCTTTGTCACTTACCAGGACTTTGAGAAGATTTCAGAGTTTTTCAAGGCTAACTACAAAGTGGAGTTGACAGAAAAGGACATGTGTGTGAAGGGCTGGAACTGGGGAACAGCCAAGTTTTCAGGTAAAAATTCACCAAGCTGTTTTACAGGATCACAAAAGGACTGTATTTTGCATTAATAAATAAGGGAAAACAAGTTTGCTCTAATTACTGAACATGCTTTCTTATTCGTTCAGAGTTTCTATTATATACTAAAAAGCTGATGTGTAGGATGATGATTAGGATGTTCAGTCATGATTAGAAGTTCAGGTATGACTGATTCATTGTCTTCACTCTCCTTTCATTACAGGGCCACTTTTATCGTTCGACATTAATGACAACACAGCGTTCGAAATTCCGCTGTCCAACGTTTCCCAGTGTGCTACAGGGAAGAACGAAGTCACCTTGGAGTTTCATCAGAATGACGACACAGAGGTCTCTCTAATGGAGGTCCGATTCTACGTCCCGCCCAGCCAAGCTGATGAAAGACAAGACCCTGTGGAGGTTAGGAAGCATGGTCTACTTCACCAGCTGTTAATTTCATGAAGTGCAAGTATATTTTGTTTTTATTATTATTGGTATTAGTTATAATTTATGGGTATTATTATTATTATTTTTGCTTCAGGCATTTGCCCAGAACGTGTTGTCTAAGGCTGATGTGATCCAGGCCACAGGAGATGCTGTGTGTATCTTCAAGGAGCTGCAGTGTCTCACGCCTAGAGGAAGGTAAACGATAATATTCAAAAACAACATAGTCAACCACATATGTTTTTTTTTATCTTACATACGTGGTTCACATACAATTTTAGAAAATATGAAATATGTTTGAAGTAATTTCCATGTCTAGGCAAGTTTGCCAAAAACAGAAGTTCATTCTAGACCAGAGGTCACTAACTAGCGGACCGCGGTCCGGATCCAGACCCAGAACCTGTCCCATATGGACCCAGAGTTAAAATATGAAATCTGACACGGTGCTATTACTTTAATTGGCGCAACTTTTGCAATCTTTACATTAAGTGGTCAGGAAACATGCGGACCAATTGCATGTGAGGTAAGCTATCCCACGTGATGCACTCAGCCAGTCAGGGTGTGAGGCTCCCGGCGAGGCGGTAAACTGCTAGCTAGATCAAACATAGCAGGGATAAAGACGACTGCTCCGGAGAAAGGCAACAGAGTTGCTAAATCTGCCTGTTATCATCGACTTCAGGCTTATTTTTCTGTTAAGTCTCTTGCAAATATGGTCAATTGCGGGTTTTGGGGCTTATTTTTTTTCTGAGTGTAGTTGCTTATTTGGGTTTGTCCTGCTCCTGTTATGAAGCCCTCCTGAATCTCACAGCTGTCCACAATATCGGATGTTATGTTAGAAGAGTTCAGACTATTAGAGGGGTGATCTAGGTCACAATTTCTGATAGCCATCAGAATGTGTACCTGCATTATAATGAACTCAGACTTAAATACAAATTCAATCGTCTTCTAAGACGTACATGCAGAGAAATGCATGCTGAGGTGGTAAAGTGGTTTGCGTACTAACCGGACAACCTAATTTTACTTTTACACCACATGTCACGTCTGTGGGCGACCTTATCTAAAGTCGATCCTGGTGTGTTTTTTCATACTGTGCTATCTGTTACTGTGAGAAAGTAGTGACAAAAATTTCACATGTATGATTTTTTCTTTCTTTTCATAGTTTGAGATCACTAGCCTTCTTAAGGTTGTCTTATGTATATGTTTTAAATTAAATAACATGGAGAAATACACAGGGAATTGTTGACCGTTGTGTTGTTTTTCACACACATGCAAAACATTTTATATATCACTACATGCTGATGAAATGACATATGCTAGACCCTCCTTCACCTTAATAAATTAAACATTTTTGTCATTTTAGGGTGGGTCATCACTGTCTTATAGCATGGAAAGGGTTTTTTTGCATGTGGTCTTTAAGTGGAAAGATGCAGATTGTGTACTTGGTTGGGTTTGCATCCAAGGATATTTTAGTTTTTCAGAATTCTGCTAAACAAAATAGAAATGTATACAACTATTAATGGGAGCATCAAGATAAGCTGTTGTGGCACCAATTCTCCAGCCTGATCTGCAGAGGAAAAGGGTATACCTGATTTAGAAGCATCAGGCAAACCTGAAACAAAGCCATGTTTTTAAAAGTATTATTAGATCTTTGTATTTGTAGAAGATGTTTGATAATGCCATAGAGTGACAACAGGATGACTGACCTTTGGCAATAACTAGATCTGTTTTACCTCTATTTTCTACAGATGGTCCAACCCTCCTTTCATTTATGTTTTTACTTCTTTCAGGTATGACATTCGTATCTACCCGACATTTCTTCACCTGCATGGTAAGACTTTTGACTACAAGATTCCCTACACCACCGTCCTCCGTCTCTTCCTCCTGCCACACAAGGATCAGAGGCAGATGTTCTTCGTGGTGAGTGAACAAACCTGCCTTTTCTGGCATTTCATTTATAACTGTGTTTAACTAAATCTAAGTGTAATTTTGTTCATTACTTTTTCATTTTTTGTCATAGATCAGTCTGGATCCTCCCATCAAGCAGGGTCAGACACGTTATCACTTTCTCATTCTGCTCTTCTCTAAAGAAGAGGACATTAACCTTACCCTCAACATGAGCGAGTAAGTATGTGATAATAGAGGAGGCCTTGATGTCTATGAGCTGCTGTGGACTATGGGCTGCTTTTTCCCCCCTGAACTAACAGCTTAATGATGCCGCACTCTGAGTTGTTATAAAGCATTAATCCACTAGGGGGAACTAGAGAACGGAAAAAACATTTTAATGCATTTATAAAAGCATCAGCAATGGTTGCATAGCTGCACACAGGTCCCAGAGATGTGTTACCTTTGAGCTTAAATCTTGTCATCTTCTGTGTGTAACAGGGAGGATGTGGAGCGGCGCTTTGAAGGAAAACTCAGCAAAAATATGTCAGGGTCTCTTTATGAGATGGTCAGCAGGGTGATGAAGGCCCTGGTCAACCGCAAGATCACTGTACCTGGAAACTTCCAAGGGTTGGTATCTTATTCACACAAGTATTTTATTTCCTAATAAATAATTTCTGATTAAACTTTCCTCTATTTTTGTAATCTTCAGTCATTCTGGAGCTCAGTGCATCACCTGTTCCTATAAGGCATCTTCAGGCCTCCTCTATCCTCTGGAGAGAGGCTTCATCTATGTCCACAAGCCCCCCGTCCACCTGCGTTTTGAGGAAATCTCCTGCGTCAACTTTGCCAGAGGCACCACCACAACACGTTCCTTTGACTTTGAGATTGAGACCAAGCAGGGAAACCAGTACACTTTCAGCAGCATTGAGAGGTGACATTGCCACACACTCTTTAGTCAGATGTAACTATTATTCTTTTGCTATCAAACCCCAAACAAAACATATTGAATCCCCACTATTTAAGGATTTTACTGCATGTGAACCCATATTTCTGTCATGATGGATCATAATCAACATAGCAGATACTGAAACTGTGACATTTTACTGTGTCATGGAAATATTATCTCATTTTGACTTTGATGACAGCAATACATCTCAGTCAAGTTGGAACAGGGTGATGATCATCATGACTGGCGCATTAGGAGAAGAATGTTGTCCATTATTGTCTGTTGGAGGATTCCAGCTGCTTAACAGTGCTGAGGCTGTGATGCCGGATGTTTCTATTCATTATGTACTACAGTGCCTTGAGAAAGTATCCATACCCCTTGAACTTTTTCACATTTTGTGACCTTACAACAAACTTGAATATATTTTGTTGAGATTTTATGTAATAGACCAACACAAAGTAGCACATAATTGGGAAGTGGAACAAAAATAATACATAGTATTCAAAAATGTAAATGAATATAAATCTGAAAAGTGTGGTGTGCACTTGTATTTAGCCCCTTGTAGTCTAATACCCCTGAATATAATGCAGTGCAATCAACTGCCTTCAGAAGTCACCTAATTAGTAAATTGAGTCCACCTGTGTGTAATTTACTCACAGTATAAATACACATGTTCTTTAAAGGCCTTGGTGGTTTGTTAGAGAACAACATCGTGAAGACCAAGGAACTCACCAGACATGTCAGGAATAAAGTTGTGGAGAAGCTTAAAGTAGGTTTAGGTTATAAAAAAAAATCCCAAGCTTTGAACATCTCAAGGAGTACTGTTCAATCCATCATCCAAAAATGGATAAAGCATGGCACAACTGCAAACCTACCAAGACATGGCCCTCCACCTAAACCGACAGAGCGTGCTAGGAGAGCACTGCTCAGAGAAGCAGCTAAAGCCTGGTACACATTTTGTTTAATCTTATGAGATATTTTTATCTGCTTGAGACCTCACACGTGAAGATAAAAAAATCAGTTTAGATCGCACTGTGTGTGGTGTGCTCTGAAAATGTAATCACAGAACAGCACAGACATAACGATGCTGTCCAGCAATTCATCTACAATCTAGTCCTCCAAGCCGAACAAAGGTTGAAACATAGAAGAACAACCATAGCAACAACTGGCAAGAAACGAAGAAGAAGAATCAGAGTAACAATCGGAAAACACAGCATGGAAGAGGATACGTAGGACAAGGGAATGATGGTGGTCTTGGGACTAACAGAAAAACAAAAAAAGCCAGAACTGAAAAAAAAACAAAAAACATACTGGACACGGCGTGAACACGGACTTTATTTACTTCCTTGTTCGCCAGCCAGCTCGCTCTCTGATCGGCTTCATTCCGTACCACATCACCATCCAAGCAGTCACAATGCCCAAGTCGTCGGCGTTCCTCACAAATCGGCGCTGAAATATTAAACATGTTCAATGTTCCCAGTTGTCGACTACGACCCCTTTCGGAGCGGATTATTAGTACAAATCGTCTCATAACACACCACAGACCAAATGATAATTGGACAGGGAAATTGTTATGTGTGTACCAGGCTTAAGAGGCCCATGGTCACTCTGGAGGAGTTGCAGATATCTACAGCTCAAATGGGAGAATCTGTCCACAGGACAACTTTAAGTCATGCACTCCACAAATCTTTTCTTTATGGAAGAGTGGCAAGAAGAAAGCCATTGTTGAAAGAAAGGCATAAGAAGTCCTGCTTGCAGTTTGCAACAAGCCATGTAGGGGACACCGCAAACATGTGGAAAAAGGTGCTTTGGTCAGATGAGACCAAACTTGAACTTTTTGACCTAAATGCAAAGTGCTATGTGTGGCGGAAAACTAACACTGCTCATCACCCTGAACACACCATCCCCACAGCAAAACACGGTGGTGGCAGCATCATGTTGTGTGGATGCTTTTCTTCAGCAGGGACAGGGTAGCTGGTTAGAGTTGATGGAAAAATAAATGGAGCTAAATACAAGGCAATCCTGGAAGAAAACCTGTTGGAGGCTGGAAAAGACTTGAGACTGGGAAGAGACTGCACTCCCATTGAGCATCTGTGGCAAGACTAGAAAATTGTTGTTCAGATGCTCTCCATCCAATCTGGCTGAGCTTAAGCTATTTTGCAAAGAAGAACGGGCAAAAATGTCAATATCTTAATGTGCAAAGCTGGTGGAAACATACCACAAAAGACTTGCAGCTGTAATTTCAGCGAAAGGTGACTACAAAGTTTTGACGCAGGGGGGCTGAATACAAATGCACACCACATTTTTCAGATTTCTATTTGCATAAAATCATTTTCATTCCACTTCACAATTATGTGCTACTTTGTGTTGATCAATCACATAAAATCTCAATAAAAATAAATCCTTTAAGCTTGCGGTTGTAAGGTGGCAAAATGTGAAAAAGTTTAAGGTGCATGGATACACTATAAATGTTTTTTGCAGGCAAAAGATACAGCACAGATTCCTCTAATTCTTTTGGCAGTATAATACTCTTTACATTTCTCTTTTTTTAGGGTTAGGGTTTTCTTTTTGTATAACAGTTAATGCTAACTGAAGCAGATCAACATGAATTTCTTGTCTTGGCTTTTTTCTGTTACCTCCGCTAATCTCACTAACAAAGATGTAAAATGATGCCAACAAGCACTGACAGACATCCTCTGTTAAACACTTTTCGGTCTTTTAATATTCTCTCATATTGTACTTCCTATAGCGCCATTTAAACACTAAACATCTTTAATGAATTTCATGTTAATATAAATCACCCTCATTTTTCTTATGTTCCTCCAGAGAGGAGTATGGAAAACTGTTTGACTTTGTTAACGCCAAGAAGCTCAACATCAAGAACAGAGGGTTCAAAGAGGTAAACTAGTCTTTATTTAACACATCCCAATTTATAAAAGAAAAACTACACAAGTTATAGACATTGATGCCTGTTGCCCCTCTCTTGTGTGTCTGTACATGTACCCTTGTAGAAGAAGGTGGGTATGGTCACGGGCGTCGTGTGGATAAGGCTCTTGATTCTTACTGCTGTGGAGTGATTCTGATTGCATGGCGTGCTGCTGGTGTGTGTTACATGGATGGTGTCCAATAATCTTGATTTGGTTTTGTGTTACCAATGCATTTTGTGTTGAACCTGATCAGTCTTAAGTGATGTAGGGCTAATTATGGGACATTTGTTCGGTGCGGCAGTGTGTGACTGATGACCAATAACTGTGTGTATGTGTGTTTGCATCATGCTGACTAATGTGCTACCTGGGGGCTTTTGCTGTTCTTTAACTCTCAAAACAGTTGTTTTCATGACAGATGCTTAAGCACGGGTTTCGCCGCTTGAAATATTTTGCTGACATGTCCAAAAAATCAAATACCCACTTAGTTATGCTAGCAGCAAGGCCATCTGTTGTCATGGTGATGGGGTGTGCAGAGGAAGTCAGTGAGAATGAATGGAGCTGTTCTACATTTCCTGTTAGTGTTTTAATGGCAGCCTCCCTGACGGGACTTGGCTGTCCACTGGCAGACATGGATATTGATGTATGAAAATGGGAAAGACAATGGGGAACAGGATGAAACTGGCTGGATTGTGGTCTCAATGATGTTACAACACGGTTGCAAGCCACAAGGTTCTGCTGTGGTATTTTTACTTTCCTAAGAGGAAGATATTACAACAAACCAAACTCTTCACAATTTCCTAATAAAATAGAATAATAATAATAATAATAAAATGAATATTAAACACATCATATATATATATATATATATATATATATATATATATATATATATATATATATATATATATTTTTTTTAGTGTGTAATACACCAAAATACTGAAGCGTTTAGGTGTTTGTTTTTGAGTAAGTTTCAGTTGTGGATCTTATAATAACTCAGGCTGAAGTTTTTGAACTAGCATGACACTGTTTTGCTTTGGATAACATTCAGTTCTGACCCAGCACTCAAACATACGGAGTAGGGCTGCAACGATTAGTCGACATTGTCGACAATAGTCAACATTAGCCGTCGACTATTGTCAGCAATAAAAAAAAAAACCTACTGAGTGAGACATCGTCTTCCAATCCAAATCTGCTGAGAGTTGCACATGCGCAAAGAGGGGAAAAAAATACAGAGTGAGACATCGTCTTCTTTTTTAATCTCTGCTGAGAGTTGCACATGCGCAGTGAAGTCCGCCAGGGGAAAATGTGGTGGCGGACTAGGTAAGAAAACAGCGGCGAAAAATGTTAAAAGTCTGGGATAACTTCACATTAAACTTACAAAATAAATTAAATACATGTGAGATTTGTAAAGCACACCTTGTGTACCACGGAAGTACGTCTGCAATGCTCGAACATTTAAAGAGGAGGCACGTCAGGCTTAACAACCTTATGTAAAATTTCAAAGCTGAAAGTGAAATAAGATCCATTTATAATAATCATGAGATACATAATCCGATTGGTCGACTAGTCGTTTTAATAGTCGGTGACTAATCGACCATCAGAATAGTCATTACTTGCAGCCCTAATACAGAGCTCTTTGACGCTGATTTTAATTATCAAACAAGTTGTTTATTCTCATTTTGGAGCAACAGCTTTTTTAATGCAATGCACAATTGAACAATGGTGCAAATAGCTGTGAGCACATGTAGACTTCCCTGAATCCAGCAGCGAAAAAGTGTGATACACATGTGTTAATCTGCCTCCATCTTGCACATCAAGAGACCAGACTGTTGTGCATTTGTAGCTCATGTTGTGGCTGAGACAGAGATGTCATCATTGTTAAGCAATCATTTAAACTCACATTACTGTAAATGGAATATTTTGGGCTGGTGAAAATGATACTCTGTACAAGTGGGAACTGCATTTTTTCCTAATCTAACGATTAATTCTGGTTCTGGTTAATTACAGTCCTGAGTGCCTTGATTCAGTCCCCCTCTTTGAAGTTGTGCATTATGGGTTTTGTTGTTTTGAGGTGGGGATTTGTTAACTGCAGTGTGCTTTCAGGGCATGAAGGGCAACATCGACGAGTACAGCGATTCAGATGAAGACCAGCATGATGCCTATCTAGAGAGGATGAAGGCTGAGGGCAAGATCAGAGAAGAGGGCAATGACAGCGATGAATCAGATGGTGGAAGCGGTGAGTAATAATTTTAGAAAGAAAAAGGTCGAGGGCATCTTCAGGAGATCAGTCGAGTCTGAGCAAGGATTTTTTTTGTTTTTCTAGATGAGTCGTTCAACCCCGGAGAGGAAGATGATGACATTGCAGAAGAGTAAGTGGCTTTTTCCTCAAATTTAGATCTATTTACTCTATTAACCAGGTTTTCAAATTTGAGCTAAAAACGCTTGTAACTGTTCTTTTCCATCTGAATTGTTTCAGTATAACTGTCCCTGCTTCTGTCTTTTCATCAGATACGACAGCAACGCCACGGCAAGCGACAGCAGTGAAGAAGGAAACGAAAGTGAAGATGAAAGCGCAAAGAAGAAAAAAGCCAAAAAAGCCAAAGTGGTGAAAGAGAAAAAGGAGAGAAAGCCACGCAAAGAGGTGAGAAACCAGTTGTAGGGTAAAAAGGAATATTAGGATTTAAAGTACTTTAAACAGATTTTACTGTATATAAACCTGTATAATTACACACCTTGCATATTTTCAACCTGAGTAGAAGAAGCAGAAGGATACTGGTGGTCCAAAGAGGCCGATGAGTGCCTACATGCTTTGGCTGAACAACAGTCGAGAGCGAATCAAGTCGGAGAACCCTGGCATCTCCATCACAGAGATCTCAAAGAAGGCTGGAGAGATGTGGAGACAGCTCAGCAAAGCTGAGAAGGAGGTGAGGGAGATTCTTCTGTGGCTCAAACCAATCTTTTTATTTCACATCAAATGACAGTGCTAAAATATTTCCTTTTCATACTGAATCATTAGAGAATACCCTAAATCAGAGGTCACTAACAAGCGGACCACGAGCCAGACCCAGAACCTGTCCCATATGGACCCAGAGTTAAAACATAAAATCTGATGGGGTGTTTTTACTTTAACTGGTGCAACTTTTGCAGTCTTCACAGTAGTGGTCAGGAAACATGCGGACCAGAAGCATGTGAGGTAAGCCATCCCACGTGATGCACTCAGCCAATCAGTGTGTGAGGCTCCCGGTGCCGCGGTGAACTGCCAGCTAGGTCAAACATAGCAGGGATAAAGACAACTGCCTTGAGAAGGGCAGCAGAGTTGCTAAATCAGCTTGTTATCGGTGACTTTGGGTTTGCTTTTCTGTTAAGTCTCTTGGAAATATGGTCAGTTGTGGGTTTTGGGGCTTGTTTACCTGAGTTTAGTTGCTTATTTGGGCTTGTCCTGTTTGTTATGAAGCCCCCCTGATTCTGTTGTCACCGATTTTGATGGGTCACAGATTTTGGTGTAACACCAGCAAGCCCCTACCCACATACACGCTCTACTTCACTTGACATAGCAATAGTGACAATGCCTGCGAATAAATAGGAGATGTGTAAAATATATATAATACAGAGTAGAAAAGAGAGTGTATTGATGGGCTCATAATGCAGCCCCTCAAAAAACCTTATCCGTGAGGCACAAATCAGTTTCACTGTCATTTGTTGTAGGTCTTACCCCGGGTCTTTTTGAGACAAGTTATGTGTGTCTTATTTTGATTATTATTGATTTTGAAGTTTTAAAGTTTAATTTATTCAATGTTTACATTGTACATACAGACTGTTTGTGTGTATATATATATATATATATATATATATATATACAGACACACACATACACACAGTGGTCTCTCGCAATAACAGTGTTCACCTTTCGTGGAATTTTTTTTTCTTTTTGTGCAGGTTTCCATGCTTTTTTTTTTTTTTTTTTTGCTTTTTTTAAAAAAAAATTTTCTTTTTTTTATAGCGTGTTGTGTTCTGTGCCCTGCGGTTTCATTCTATAATACTGGGCTTATTTTTCTATGGTGGCTTGAACTTTGAGGGTGTTTAAACAAGAGAGAAAAGTGTGATAATGTTAATGCCTGTCTTAGAGAAGTGTATAAAGTGTGTATTGAGGGGCTTTACAGCCTTAAAACATCTAAAATAATTGTAAAAAATAAAGCTGACTACTTAGCAGATTTCGCCTATTGCGGGTTATTTTTAGAGCGTAACTCCCACGATTAACGAGGGACCAACCGTATATTTTAGGGCTGAACAATTCAGGAAAAAAAATGTGAATCGTGATTTTTTTTGCTCAGAATTGAGATCACAATTCTCTGGCACGATTTTTTCATAAAATGTTTTTTTGCACTGAACTTTACCAAAACAACAAAAAAGACATTGAAATGGTCTTTCAGGTAGAGTACGGGTGTCAAAGTCAAACACACAGCTGGCCAAAAGAAAAAACTAACAAGCTGAGGTCCAGACTGGTTCAATGTTTATTAAAAACCTTTTTAAATGAACTTATTGCACACATATTCTTGTCTATAAAACAACATTAATCATTAAATAAAAAAAATAAAAAAAGTCTGTTCAGATCTGTTGCATTTATTTCTTATGGCTCTATATGCACTTTTTTCCAGAGTAATTTCAATTGAAAACATTTTCTACAGGCTTTCCTCGTATGAAAAATCAAATGCCGCTATAGCAAAAGGAAAAAATGCAAAAACTTAAACTGCGCCGAACATCACTTTTCTACATAAATATATTACACACACACACATACATACACACACCCCTACCCTAAATGTTTTGCTGTGTCATCTCTACGGAGCTCCGGTAGTGTGTAAACTCAGTTTAATCGTTCAGATTTCTAAGGATTGGGTTGATTTTTTTTTTGCATTAATCATTCAAATTCTACTCTGGCCACAGGGACACTAAATTCTTCCATTGCAGAACAACATTGTGGTAAACTGAAAGTCAATCTTGAGGTTTTGTTTCTTTCAGGAGTGGGAAACAAAGGCAGGGGAAGCAAAGAGGCAGTATGACAAAGCAAAGAAGGAGTACAAAGAGAGCGGAGGAGGGTCAGCTTCAAGTTCCAAGAAGTAAGACTGCAACACAGAAGTTGTTTTTTTTTATCTGTTTTTCTCATTTATGCCTGTTTTTTATTATCTGACTTTTTTCCCTTTCACCCATTAGGGAAAGCAAAAAGTCTGGAGGCAAAAAAGATGAAAAGAAGAGAAAGTCTGCTGGCGCAGACAAGGATAGGGAGCGTGGAGGAGGTAACGACAGCTTCAAGAGCCGAGAGTTCATCGAGACCAGCGAGGAGAGTTCCTCAGACTCTGACCGTAAGAGCAAGTCCAAGAGGAAGAAGGTAAAACCTGTGATGATAAATGTCACAGTGAGACCAGCTGAAGCTGTTATCACCTTGTCTGCATGGTTCTTTTCACCACAGATACACAACACTCCCTGTAGTCAGTGTAAATTGTGCGTTATACATACATACATGCATACATACATGCATGCATCTCGACATGCAGACCGATGTTTTTCCAGCCTAATGTTTTGCATTGGTTCCACTGGTGCGCCTACCTTTTTAATTTGTGTGCACTTGCAAAAAATTTAGGTGCACCCCGATTTTTACAGTGTCACTTTCAGCAGCTCATCTTAATACATTTTAATGATTGTCTCTTGATCAGTACACATAGACGTGGTTGGTTGCTTAAATTATTGTAAACAGTGAGGTTTAGAAAAATGCTTCTTTATTTGAAGCATGAATGTTAACTTAAAACAAACATTTTAAAAATTAACAACAGTTTTCACCTTCTCATATTAAAGCATCTTGTTGATAAAACGGTTGTTCTTTTCAATATACATTTTTTTCTTGCAGAAATCGGATGATGAGGAGGAAGCAGCTGTGTCTACGCCTGCCAGCTCAGAGGAAGATTCTGACTAAACAAACACTTACAGATTATACACACAAACCAAGGACCAACCATTTATACACTGTTGATTTCCAGCAAACTTTGAGTTGTATCTTTCTTCAACATGTTTTGTTTTAAGAGTACAAACTCAAATGTTGACCAATCTGGAAACTCAGCTCTTATGGGTTATTTGAGCAGGTCTGCTACTGACAGCTCAGTGAATTGATGGGATCTGCCATTTAACTGTTTTCATGGTTTTACCATCCAACTCTTGAGATTTGTTGTTAGATGAATAATGCTGGGGTTTGTAGGAGTAAATAGCTGATTCATGTTGAACGTAAGGAGTAGCAGAGTTTTGTTCCTCCCAGGTAGTTCTTTTTAAAAACAGCCATTTTTGTGTTTTGAAGTTTTATGTTTTCAGTATGAGGTAAATGATTTTCAATAAATCTTCGCTTTGTTTTTCTGGTGTGTTTTTTGTTTTTGTTTTTTTTTTTTTCCTTTTTTCTTTTAGGACCACCAACCATTTGCATGATGTTTGCTTGTGTGTAGTTTGTAAAAGAAACTGAACCCAAAACATGAGACGCATAACTTTCCAAGCATTTGCAGACCAGTTTACCACCCCAATATGGCAGCAGCCTCCCCCAGCAGATCATCAGTGGTCCCTGAAGAAACTGCTCAGAAGGCACTCAGAGAGCATGACAAGAGTCTGAGGTGTTCAGCCACCCCCCCATACTTCCCAGCTACCAATCTGATGGGATCTAATGGTATTTGTGGGAAACAAGACTAATCCTCAAGGACCCCACCGCTCAACTAGAGTATCTATTGCAGGACTACTCAGTTTGGTCCTACCAGGGCAGCAGTGATCCGACACACCTGACTCAATCTAATGAATCAATGTGAAGAAATTCATAGACTGTTTGATCCATTTTAATTTGAGTTGGGTGTGTTGGAGCAGGGACACATTGAAACCCTGCAGGACTGTGGCCTATAGGGCTGAATTGACAAAGATTTTGTAGGTATGTTTAAGCAGTGTTTACTTGCTGAAACTCAATTTTTTAATTTGTTAAAGTCTGATTCAGCATTTGGGATTTATACTTGGAATGTATTTTTTCATCAGGAACTTTACATATTGATCAACATGATTTGTGTCAACAAGTAGTTAAATCATCCAATCACACTGCAGCAACCTAATGCATGTAGATATGGTCAAGACAACTTGCTGATGTTCGAGCTAAGCATCAGAATGGGGAAGGCAGAGGACTTTAAATTTGGCATGATGGTGCCAGACAGGTTGGTCTGAGTATTTCAGAAACCCACGATCTACTGGGATTTTCACCCGCTTCCATCTCTAGGGTTTACAGCAGATGGACTGGCAGTTATCTAGATAAGATAGATGAGTCACAATCTGATCTAGAACTCGCAATTTGTTGTCCCCATATGAACTGAACTGGGAAGAAAGCATCTAGGTTTTCAGCACATGGAATAAATTACAATCTGAACTCCAACTTAAAACTCGTGTTCCATTGAATGAATTTAAAGCTCTGGTAAAATTTGCAATTAACATTTGCAAACTCATCATGGATGTTCAGCTGACCAATCTGCTGCAACTATATGAAGGCATCATGTCAATATGGAGCAAATTCTCAGAGGAATATTTAGGACAGTAAATTTTATGTTAATTTTTTGGAATTATAAAATGAATGAACAAATATATAATGATAAAAAAGTAACAGTAATATTTCATTTCTACATTAATTTTTTTTAATCTAGCTTTCCAAAAGTTGAAATTCTTCGAAAGAGAGATAATTAAATAATAAATAATCAAATAAAATACTGAATTTTTAAAATATTTTAATTTGATTTTATATACTCATTTCATAGCTTATTAATGCTCCACATTTAGTCAGAGAACACAAACACAAGCGTTTAGTGCTTACTTAAGATACTCCGCTGGGATTTCTGCACACTTTGTCACATGATGCTCTTTTAACCAGGCAGGGTTTGGAAGGGCGGTGCTCAAAGAGACAGTGGTTTTAAACCGAAGGCTGAGGCCTAAGTAGGTGGTTTGGAGCTTTTAAGAGCCAAACATTACCGGATATTGAACTCTCAGGTTTATGATGAGCAATAACAGCAGTTTGGGGCCGTTGCTTGGTTTAGCTGTTTTTATTTTTGTGATGTAAATGCCAATAAATAACCTGTTAATCATCATCTGGTATGCTACAAGTCAGGAATCACTTATCTAAGGGAATGAAATGGTCTGAGCAAAATATATTAGAGGTGTATAAATAACAGGTTTGGTCAAGATTGATTCAACAGTTAACGATTTGATGTTTCACAGTGTCGGAAATTCTGCAAGAATACGATTTTGATTTGATTGAATTTTGTTATGAAATGTTAATTTCATAATCATGTGGTCCAGTCAGGGGTTAGGAATCATTATGGTTCATTTCTGGGAATTTTTAATATGTAACACCTATTCGTCTGGTCAGTCTTTAGCTAATTTTAAGGATTATTTGGAAAATATACAAAAAATAGTTGCATAATAACTCCAGTCACTGTAATAAAAGCTGTGTTCTGGTTTCTAAATTTAATCTTGAGTCAGTTTGACTTTTGTTGGCTGCTCTGGTTGTTTTAGTTTACTTATGTTCTGTTATGTTTATAATGTTCCTACTTAAAGTTCCTACCCATCCCCTGCATAGTTCCTTCCAGCTAACATCATCAGGCCTTTGTTGTAAAGTCCCCTATCAGTTCAAATATTTACAGGAGTTAATTTTATTTCCACTGCCAAATTTATTATCAAATTTATTTCCAATTTATTTCCAAGATATTTTTACAACTTAGTTATTTTAACTTTGGGTGGATGCTATTGGACCATTGATTATTGAATTGGTGTAGATAGACGTATTTTTACACCTTTACTTTTCAGCAAAGGTTTAGAACCCCAAACAGTCAGTTAGAGCCTCCTTATTCATCCTTATTATTACCCCCCTTATTGATTGCACAAGTTGCTTTTACTAGTTTATTGCTCATATTATTTGGGTCCCAGACATAAGCAGAAATTAATCAGTCTTCACTGTTGTGGTCAAAGAACTGAGTGGGTTGACATAGAAATCTTCCTGTCATAAAACAAGCATCACTTCAATTATTTCCCTTTTCACCAGCAAATGTATAACAAAATATTCCACTCTATCTACATTTGAATTCATATTTATTGTATTTAATGTTCATATGTTTCATGGAATGAATGGCCATCACAGAAGCGATAACACCATGCCAATGTGATAAACATTACAGTTACGATGTTTGCAGCCTAAAAGCTTGTCTTCTAGTTTGTGCATCCAGAGCATGTGTTTATGTGCTTCTTATATTAGGTTACCATTTACTGACCACAAACATAATGGAGCCATTTAAGAAATGACATGCTTTCTAAGTACATATATCTGTGCACATAGACACACACTGTCACTGAATTACATTATCTCACTGATGTAAGAGGCTATAATGTTGCTGGTCCTTCTTAGTGTATAGAGAAAAGCTTGTATCGTATGTTGTAATTATTGCACAGTTGTCAGTAATGCCACAGTGTGCAATTTAATACAGTGCATTTAGCTCTTACAGTGGGGTATAAAATCAGATTTCTATTTCTATATAGTTGATGTGCAGAAATGTGACAAAATTATATTTAATAGTGATGCATTGAGCATTTAGACTTCTGAGAGGCTGCATTTAAAGTGCTGACGTTTTCTGAATTGTTTTACACCACTTGAAAGAAACCATAAACTTTTCAGATTTAAGTTTCATAGCTCTTGTATAGAATGTCTGTAAAGTGTGGCATTAATTTCAAGAAGAATATTGGCATATAGGATTATTAGAAAGCAAAATCTTAACACACATCTTAATATCATAAAAAATGCCAATGATAAAATGGTTCCTTTACTTTGTTTTTTCTTTTTGCTTATTTCTTTTATGTTTGGTAATTTAACTGTGCTACAGATAGAACAGATGGGAAGTGGAAAGACTGTAAACACAACTATACAAAAACACACAACTGCAAAAATTATGTTAAATGACAATGAAAAGGAAAAACCAATCAATACAAGAGCCATGAAATTAAACTTTTGTAATCAATTCACTCTGAACTGATATAAGCACTGCTATCATTTTGTCATGTGTTTTATATTTTATAGAGACCTCGGGCATAAAATTATTACACGACTTCAGCACTTCTCAATCATAATGTTCATTTTTTTAATAATTTCATCGTGTCTGTTCACTGATATCTAAACCCTTTATTTGTAGAAAGTTTGGGCTGTATCACAAAGTTCCAATTTTAAGACAATTTTTATTTCTTGTGAATTCTAACTGAAGAACCACATTTCTTCTGGGGATAAATTCAATTTATGTCAAAATATGGCAAGATATTGTGTAGGTCATGTTCATGTACATTTCTCTGCATGTACATCTCAGAACACGAGCAAAGTCTTGAACACTTTATTGAAAACACATTGCTGATTGCTATCAGAATGTGTTACTTTACTGTACCTGCATTATAATAAATTCAGACTTCAATAAAAGGGTTTTCAAGACTTTGCTCGTCTTCTAAGATGTACATGCAGAGGGCTCCCTGCAGTCACAAATTCTGATGGGTCAAAGATTTGTAATTGTGTTTTGGTAAACTTGTAAAAGTGTTTCACTGGATGTAATATTGTTTTGCACTTCCCGACCACCTCACCCCAACAGCCCCACTGCACAAACACGCTGTTCTGCAAGTGTCACAACTTGCATTAATAAAAAACCACATCATTCACACTGCTCTGCCTCAGACGCTGAATAATTAACAACACATTAAACAGAAGACAACACTGCAAACTGCTGTTGGGTCAAAATCGTTTATAATTTGAGGGTATGCCAGATTGTCTTTTAATTTAGTGGACTTACTAAGAAGGAGCTGCTTAGAAAGCTCATTAATTTTCAAATCTACACCTAGAGTAAATGATCAAAACCAAGACAATAACAGTGAACCACACCACATTTAACTATAAAGATAAATGAAGAGATAAACATTAATTACTTTGTCACAGTAGCATTTGGTAGGTGGAGTATGTTAGGCACCAAGGGTGCATCCTTATGTGGCTGATGTGCTGGAAACAGAAAAAGGGACAAGTGGGAGGTGTGTGATGTTTGGGAAAATGTTTTGCTTGGAAACCTGCTGAGTCCTGTCATGTCGGCATGGAACATAGACTTCAGTGTTGCTGCTGATCATGTACACCCTTTCATGGAAACACTGTCTTGTTTCAGGTTTATATTAAATAAGATTTAAAGAACACAGAAATAAGTCTAAAGTGCTGACTCAGTCCCCAAAATTTCCAGATTTAAATCCAAATGGGGATCTGGGAGATGTGTTGGATAACAAAAAGACAAATCTATGGAGCCCTCATCATGCAACTTAGAGGACTTAAAAAAACCTACAACTGAAAATTTGGTGCTGGACACCACAACATACAACACCTTTACAGTTTTAGTGGAATCCATGATATGATGGGAACTATTTGATTTGATCATTGATCATTGATTTGGCAAATTAAAGTGTTGCCACTAAATGCTGAAAAAGAGTATTAATAATTTGGAATATAAGATGTTTAGACCACTAATAAAAGCTAATCAATTCAAAAACAAGTCACAACTGCATCTTATAAATGCAAAATACTACTACTACTACTGCTTCTACTGCTACTACCACTATTACTACTACTACTACTACTACTATTACTACTACTACTACTACTAATACTACTACTACTACTAATAATAATAATAATGATAACAATAATAATAACTAGAAGCACTCAGAGAGCGGAGACCTCCACAAAAGGAGGGTCACTCACCTTAGAAAAACCCCAAAAGGCCCAGCAGCACACCCAGAAACCAAGCCTATTATGTATACTTCAAGCTAATATCACTATCTGTTTCCATCATCAGGATAGATGCCACATCTTATTTAGAATCCTTGACCCTGGAAACATACCTTGACACCAAGATGAAGCAAATGGCTGTAATAGTCTTGAAGTTACTGAAGAAATTCACATTTTCTCTAATGGTGGAAATCTGGGTTAGCTGTTAGTGAATTTAACATCTACCATGTCATGTATTTTATTGATTTTGCCAGTGATTCTGGGCATTATCTGTTGAGTTAGAAGCTTTAATGGCAAAATTATCCCTATCTCCCAACAGTAAAGGATCCTTTAAACATTTTCTGGATCCAGACAATGATCCGAATCACCCCAAAATCAAATCACTTGTTCTTTATTCCATGTTGGATATTTCCTGGAAATTCACTTGAAATCCGTCTATAACTTTTTGAGTTAAGTTGCCAACAGTCAGACAGACAAACCAACGCCTTGTTTTCTTTTTGTTTGTTTGTTTGTTTTTTGTTTGTTTGTTTCTGCTTTTACTAAAACTAAGATAATAATACCAGCAAAGTCTCAATAATCTCTTTTTGAATATGTAAAAGAATGACAGCTGCCTTCAGATTATCTCTGTCCCACCAAACATATTGTAATGTTTATTAAAGAGCATCCCTTACTTGATCAGATAGACTATATCCTTTTATTCTATTTCCTACCAGCTATTATTAAACATCTCATGCTGTTGTTTCCTCCGTGCCACTGGGAGTGAAGTCCAGTCTTTGAAGGGTTAGATTTCCTGTCAGTCAGTAACATACTGAAAATTAAATGAAATGATGAAAAATATGAGAAAGCCATTAGGAGAATGCTCAAAATATGTGTGCAGTAAATGAAAGTGTATGTGTTGGATATTGATTGGTGTTTCTGACTAATTTTTTGCATGTTTGTGTGTTTTCAGTCCAAGTTGCACAGAGTCATGAGAGATAGGGACTTGTGGTGAACAAGCAAATAGACATCTTCCTCTTACCCATTTGTGTAAAGAGGGGGAGGTCCCATTTTTGTCATAAACCAATGAAACAGAGACAGTGAGGCGGAGCAGATAGACAAGGATGCTTAACCCATTAAATATGCAAAGAAGCAGATGAACACTGGCCACACCATGGGAGAATGATACTGCACTGTTTTCCTTAGTACCAGGACAGAACCTCTTGATCTTCAAAGGTTTATCATCATCATCACAGTTCCAAGAAGGAGCGTTGCACTTTTCTCTCACACTCAGGAGGGTCCGGTGACTTGTTTCAACATGTGGGGCTGTGTCACTGGCTTCTTCACCTACGAGACCACCAAGTCTGTGGTTGTGAAGAGCTGGTCCGTGGGGATCATCAACAGGATCATACAGCTGCTCATCATTACATATTTTGTGGGGTCAGTGATCTGTTTAAAGTTTTTCTTTTTTTTTTTGTAAGCATAAACAGGTTTAAAGTCCTCAGTTGGCACTTTTTATGAAATTAGTTTACTTGAATTGCAAAAGTACATATTTTTCACTACTCAAAAAAATTTCAGATATCTGGTAATATAATTATTGATGTAATTGAGTTCAGTTCTTCAGTGTTTCTTTTTTGTTTTTGTTTTTTTTTTTTGCTTTTTTTTTTTTTTTTTGCTTTCTCCTGAAGCTGGGTCTTCATCCACGAGAAAGCTTACCAGGTGACCGACACCGGGATCGAGTCAACAGTTATGACCAAAGTCAAAGGCTTTGGTTACCATCAGAACCGTGTGATGGACGTGGCCGACTACGTCTTCCCTCCTCAGGTGTGTTACCTTGATATATATATTTTTACACCAGCAAAAACACAACACATCCAGAGTGTTTTTTCAAGCTAACTTAGTTGTTTTAACTCTCCACTGAGACATCCCTGTCAGACGTAACTTTAGAAGAGTAAATATAATGTTTGGTGGTGGTTTGTGGTCAATGTGAAGTGTCCGAGAGATGGTAATAGTCGCTATGAGCTGTTGACTATATTATAAATTAAATTGTGGCTAATATGTAGATGTTCAAATATTTCTGTGGTGTTTTTTTGTTGTTTTTTTTTTTTTTTTTGTTTTTGTTTTTTTTTGTAACATACGCACTACAGCATAGCATTACACAAACAGTGAAGCATAAGTGTTCTGCTGTGTTTCAGGGCGCAGCTGTGTTCTCCATCATGACTACTGTCATCAATACTGAAAATCAGTTCCAAGGACGATGTCCAGAGGTGAGAAGACATCCACGTCTCTGTGTTTGGATTACTTCATTACTTCATTACTTACACTACCGTTCAAAAGTTTGGGGTCACTTTGCCATGGGATTCAATAGAGAAGTGACCCCAAACTTTTGAACGGTAGTGTAGTTTTAGTGGATTGTCAGGTCACAAAACCTCGAATCAGACAGCAATGTTAAAAAGAAAAAAACATGTAGTGATTCTTAAATTTATCGTGAGTTTTTTTTTTTTTTTTTAATCTTTGCAGACATAAGAATCCAAGATATTTTTTTTTGTCTTAAGAACCTCATCATAAAATTTGATGATACACCCATTTTGCTTTCAGCCCTCCAACAAATTCTAAAAACTTTGGGATGGTAAATTCTTTTCTATGTGATGCTCTCACTCCCTTTCATGACACTTAAAAATGTCCTGGCATTGAGGATACCAAGATCATACTTTGTCCCATTCCACCTAAAATTTATCTTGAGGTGTGAAACAGTACAAAGTTGTTGTCTTTATATTTTTCATTTTATGATTCTCCACTCATGATTCTCCACTCGTAACCCTGTCGGAGACAGCTCAGGACAGACAGGCCAGTCCAGTATCCATATCCCCTTTTTTTTCTTAGCTTTGTCTTTGTGATAATGTCTTGAAAGCAACAGATATTGCCTAAAATTCCCAGTGTATCCCTTGTATCTCACCACATTAATGCATCACAGATGTAGAAATGGTCTTTGCCAAAGGTACTGATACAACTCCATGCCATCACAGGGGGCCAGCTTTAAGAGTTGTTGCTGATAATAGTCTGCAAAGTCCTTTTTGCTCATGACTCCCAATTCCTCCCAAAAAGGTTCTTATCAATACTGGTTGGTCTGACCATAACGCATGTTTCCATTGTGTAAGATCAAGGCCAGATGTCTTTGACTCCAGACGATTCAATGCTGCCTTAAGGTTAACAGAGGGCTTCTTTCTGCATAGTAAAGTTTCAAGTGGAATTTACTCATTTAAATCTACACTGTAGTTTCCTACAGTAATCCCTTACACATGTAAACTATATCAGCTGTTTATGTATGATTGTTCTTGATGCACTGCAGTCTACTTCATGAATGGATGTAGGCTATATAGGGCTCAATCCATTGCCCTATACACACTTAATAGCCTTCACTGAATCATTTTATGATATAATGTATAGGAAGTAATATGTTAATTTCCAACCTTTCTTGGAAATACTTTGTTTTAATAGCAACTTAAAGTTTAAAGGAGCTATTTGTCAAAACCATATTTAAAACATAAAAAAACTAATTTGAAAAAGCAATACATATCATGTAAATAAAAAAATGCATTTAGAAAATTAAGCTTTAATACAACTTACATTACTCCATCATACCCCCCCCCCCCCCAAAAAAAAACTGCCATAAGGAAAAAGAAAACTTACTGAAGTCTCGTTTAAACAACAAAGGTGGAAGTTCCTGACAAGTGAAAATTAGTCAGCCATTGCCATCACCACATCTCAAAAGAAACCATGTCCAGCAGCAAAGACACAAACTGAGAAAAAAAAAATGAAAGTAACTTGTAATTTGATAAATTAATCTTAAAAGGGAATGGCACAATACAGAAATAATTATTACAATCACTTGTTGCCTGTTTGAAATACCATCATTATTGTTACTGTATGAACCCATTACTAGCCATAAATTGTCCCTGTAGGCATTAAATGAAAAAAGACTGTACCTAACAAATAATATTAAATGAATGAGTCACATCATAAATTTTATGTTCAAACTGTTTGCAATGAAATAAAAACCAAACTTCAAAGAATTGTAGTTTTTGGTATTTTTGTATTTTCCACACTGTCCCAACGTCTTATTTGATGTTGTAGTAATTACAGTAAGGAGCTTCATAGGGGTACAGCCCAACTTACCCAGCCTTCTTAGTTAATGAAACCTTGCAAAAGTTTTTCAATGTCTTATTCACTCTGCATTAATTCCTTAAAATTACCAATGTTTCAGTATTTGCATTGAAATTTTATCTGAGCCTCAAATGAATTTAGGAACAGGAAATCATGGGATATGCAATATCAGTGTTAAGTGTGTAATCATTATTTGAAATATATAATAAAACACTTCAAAATATGGTGCTAATTAGGTGCATTAACCATGGCTGCATTCCACGTCTGCCCCTGTGCATGCTGGTTAGTTGCACGAAACACACAAAACACTACTTCCTCTCAGTCCTCATAATACACACATGCTTGTCCTATTTCAAAGTTGAAACGTTTACTATATTGGGATGTCTTTGCCAAATTAATATTGCAGATGTCTATTTTTACATTGTGCAACCCTTTTAAAAGTGAAAGTAAGATCAATTTCAGAGAGATAGTTTCCATTTTTTAAAACATGTACTGGAATAAGTACATCACGGGTGCTCTTGTGAAATGAACATAATTTATCTTTTTGGCGTTTTAACCATTGAATCAGGGCTGTACACACTCTTGATAATATAGATGTGGGTTGACATTTATTAAATGTTAACACCATTATGTATGAAAGGTAAATTTAAGTTAATTTTATGACTCTGTGTATTTCAGACTTCCGAAAAATTCAACTGTACCACAGATGCAGAATGCACCAAATTTCTATACTCCGTTGTCTCAAGTGGTGAGTCTGATTTCTTGAATGAATAGTTTCACATCTTGAACAATATGTCTTTTTGTTAAGATTTTTTTTTTTTTTTTTACATTACAGTACTTTTTTCATTATTCTCCCTCATTGGATTTTCTTCAGAATACAGACAGAAGAAAACAAGTGCTGGAAGTATTTGCCCTATAAATAACTGAATGTAGCCAACGTGAAATCACTCATTAAAATGTCATTAAGCTCAGCATTCACACACCTAATCAGCCAAACCTGACTAGAGTGGGAAAAAAGGGATTTTGAAGCCTAAATTGTATTTTTTCATCTAATTTATTCCCCATAATAAAATAATCACAGGCACAGTAGCTGAATTGAATAAAATTATCTTTTCTTAACCCCAAATTGTTACAGTGTTACAGTGTTAATAACATTAGTAACATTATTAAATAAAAAATCAGTACATATATAAATATATATATTGAGAGATTTGCAACTGACCACTTATTATACCTCTCGATGTATTAATCCATAAATTTAGATTAATTTTGATAGATTTCCTCTTCAACTAAACTGAACAGTTATATTAGAACAGGGGTAGCCAATGTCGGTCCTCGAGGGCACCAATCCGGCAGGTTTTCCAGATTTCCCTGCTCCAGCACACCTGACTCAAATTGATTAGATCCAACAGCCTATAAGGATCTTCACAATGACTCGTTAGTTTAAGTCAGGTGTGTTGGAGCACGGAAATCTGGAAAACCTGCAGGATTGGTGCCCTCGAGGACCAACGTTGGCTACCCCTGTATTAGAATATCTAATTATTTCTGTTTCTTTTACCAGGCAGAATAACAGGTATTTGCCACAAGACCTTTAATGAGTCTGAGGGTCGCTGTGAGATTGAGGGATGGTGTCCAGCCGAGGATGACAACGTTGAGATGTAGGATACACACTCACAAATATACAACAGTTGTACTAGACAACATTCATATTCATGAAAGCTTTAACTTTTGTCTTAATTATCCAAAGCCAACCAATGCTGGAAGTGGAAAACTTCACCATCTTCATCAAAAACAGTGTTCGTTTCCCACTCTTCAATGTCACCAAGTGGGTCTCAAGCTAATGTGCAGATACACACATTCTCAAGCTGAAGCAAAAATGTGAAAAACGTTTATTGATCATACGTGCTTATTTTAAAAAGTGACAAAAAATGCTTTGCCTTGGTTTCACTCTTTCAGAGGAAATTTGTTTCCCACAAAGAATTCCTCTGAGATCATAAACTGTACCTACGATCCAGAATCACAGCCTTTCTGTCCCATCTTTCGTCTGGGGGATATAATACACTACACTGGGCACAACAAGAAAAAACTGCTGGAAAAGGTCTGACTTGTCCTCAAAGTTCAATTCATATTTCACCTTGAAGGTTAAAATGTTGTTTATGTTCTTGTTGTTTTTGTTCTCATGCAACAGTGTTGAACTTTAATGAAAGATAGAACCAAAAGTTTAAGGTTTATCTTGTAGACTTCATAATATCCAAAAAAACAAAAAAAACAAAAAGAAACTATCATTCTTGTCCTTAGCTTGTTTAACCTCATGACAGACAAGGGAAGGACTGGTGTGCACCTCTTAAGAAAAATTTATTTAACTGGAATAACTTATTTCACAGTTGAATTTCACATCCACTTGCAGCGCGTTGACTCATGCTGAAACAGAATTATTTTAGAGCACCAAGCTAATTGTAAAGATTGTGAAATGTAATGGCAGGCGTGCCAGAGACAAAGGAACCTCTCCTCTGTGTGCGCATTCATCATCACTCACCATCCTGCTATTCAGAGTAGTTACAGCACCCACCAGTAGCATGATCAAGTTGTCTTTACTTACAATAATAGTTTTATGTGGGCCTGTCTTTTTCCTAACCTGCTTTTTCAGGGTGGAGAAGTAGGAATAAACATTGAATGGAAATGTGACCTTGACCGAGATATTCAGTACTGTGTTCCCAAATACTTTTTCACAAGGCTCGATGACCCAGTTCAACACAAGGTCTCCAAGGGGTACAACTTCAGGTACAGTGGTGAAGTTATTTATATTTCTTTTTTTGTGATGTTTTTTCAGGTGTTTTTATGTTTTGATCAAAATTTCTTCTCTTTGAATCCAGGTTTGCCAAATATTTTAAGACAGAGACTGGGACTGAATTTCGGACTCTTCACAAAGTATTTGCAATCCGGTTTGACGTAATGGTCACAGGCAATGTGAGTTAAGTTGAAGTTGTTCAGTATTATATGTTTTTGGACAGCATTAAGTCTTAAAACCTGTTTCTTGCAGATGCCACTTGACACTAGACTTGATGACCGAAATAAAAAAACTAACTAACTAACTAAAAATAACTAATATACACAATATTTGCAGTATCCAGTGAACGTGACAGTTACATTAAAAAACATTGTTTTCTAAAAAGTTGTTTTAACTAAAATTTTATGTTTTAGTTATTCAAGCTGGAGCAAACAATGACTTTGATCTTAGTATCTGTCTGGTAACATCTTGGAAAATGGCCTCATAAGGTGACACAGCCGAAGCTGCTCCTGAAAAACTTAATGAAGTGACATTTCAGGCGCCTGCCCTGAAATCTGACATCTCCATAAATACAATCACAAGTTCATCTCCTGATTGTGTGAGGTGATGAACCACAGGTGTGATTTAAAAAAAAAAACTTCTTTAATATATTTACAAATATCTCCAGAGGGATGTAAAAAAGTACAGATGTTAAAAAATGCCTGAAACATCACTTCTGGTGTGTGGATTTTATGTATTTGTCTGATAATGTGTTTTCGGTCCAGCACTTAGCATGACTCTTCTGGGATGTGCGTGTTATCTTCATCTATCATTAGGTGGTACCTCGGCATATTGGCTAAATATGGGCAGTTAGCCTAATCCACACAAATGTAAAACAACAACCTGGATTTTATAGAAGTCTGCATTTTAGACATTTTGTTTAAAAATAATATAGAAAAAAAGAGTATGTCTTGCCCGGGTGGATATTTTTGCTCAGTATGGTCAGCGTCTTGTTTGTTGTTTTTCTTTTGTCTTTTCCATTTCCAGGTTTAACCCTGTTGTCTCTACTGACCCAGTCTCATGGGCTCTGATTTCCTATCACTCTTTACTGGCAACTGACTCACAATTTCTCCTTGTGAGTTAGATAACAGGAGTGTGAACTAAGCTTATTATGTGGATTTTAAACTGCAACCTAACTGGGATCCTTGTAGATTAAAACTGAAAAGGTTATTCAAAGAAAGACCAGTTATATAGTCATGAATGACTGGCCAGTTTCCTTTTATGATACTGCTGTTTAGGAGAGGTTTTACCTATTTACAGTACATTGCATGACCCTGATGATGGCCAAATATTATGTATTTATTTTCAATTATTTCATATTTTGCTGACACATCTTGGGCAATGCAAGTTAACTTGCTGACAAAAGCAAGTTAATTTGCAAAACTTGAAAATGCTATAGTGTGGTGCATGTACTATTGCTAACTGCTTTTATACAAATAAACAATAAATAAACAGCAGCGTGACTTTAAAAAGATTTCTTGTTCTGCATCTCTCTTTTAGGCAGGAAAGTTCAGCACAATCCCAACACTGATCAACTTAGTCGCTGCGTTCACCTCGATTGGGCTGGTATGATTTCTGATCTGAGGTATGAAAATCTGTTTTCTGTGAACAGTCTTCACTCTCTTTATCTGTGTTCCCAGGGTACCGTTTTCTGTGACATTATCTTACTGAACTTCTTGAAAGGAGCAGCACAGTACAAAGCCAAGAAGTTTGAGGAGGTACTGTGTGTTTCTTTTTTAGTTATCATCCATCAGCATGTGTTTTATTTCTAATGATTACATCAGACAGACTTGAATCCAGAGATTTATACATATGTTCTTTGTTGACATATCCATCCAGGTGTCAGAGGCACAGATCGAATCATCCCCCAAGTCCAGTCCTGACAGCCACCAGTCACTCAAACCAGATGTCAAGCGTTCCCCTGACTCTGGAGCAATTTCCTTGTCCTCCTTTGATTGACTGTCCAAATCTGAAGAAATGGACACGCCTCCGGTTTTCTCTTTCACTTACTGCTTCGCATTTTTGCTTTTAAGGGCTCTGTAGTCAGTTTTAATTAGGCAAGAATAAGAATAAGAAGGAAAGAAAATGGCTCAATTAGAGGAAAACTGGAAAATCTTTGGCACTCACACTGAAACAAGGTTACCATTAAAGAAGATGAGTTTTTGATTATTATCAAAACAATATTACCTTAGAGTTAATTATTAAAATGTTATTTTATTTAAAACATTTTCATTTTATACCTTCTTAACTACAATAATATGTGTAATATTAAAGCTGAATAAATCTCAGTATTTCCAGCTAAGAAGCTGTTGTTTATAAAATACCTTTGATTTACATAATATTTGATCGTGTTTCTTTGTTGTTATGTTCACATTACCAAATGCCCTAATAAAGTGCTGAAGTCTCGTTTTGTGTATCGCCACAGTTAATAGTGTGTGTGAGTGCGTGAGAGAAGAGAGCATGTGTGGCTTGAGGTTTACAAATGGACCATTATTAGTGCACTTCTGGGCCATGTGGCACAACAGGAAATATTACTGTAGACACTAATGGATTTTTTAAATTCCTCTTTTTAGAACACACTTCAGAAAGACATTGGTTTTTCACAGTGTATTTTTATCTGTTTTGTTCCCAGAATTTCATCTAAAACCTTTATTGTATGCTCCCCACCGTCAACCTTTTGCTTTTTTACATGCATGTAATAAATGCACAATGCATGTGCATTTTTTGTATTTTCACTTTGTTGTAGCCCCACCTTCCATCCAGACTCTCCTCTGTGGACTGTTCAAGGCATTAAAAATATCAACTAAAGAGCCTCTTAATGGTTCTGACAGTGATTTATGACAGAGGTTATCTGTGAAAGGATGCTTAGAGGAGCTGACAGAAACTGCCATTTCTGTTGCATGCCTTATAGTGGCAGTTAAAAAAAGGGTTGTAGTATGAAAAAAGTGCTTTGTCTTTCTGAATGTTTTTGTGATTTATTGTGATTTGCACATATATACATAAAATCATTAAAAGGAAAAAAATAACAACAAAAGAAACATGTTAAAAACACGTGTTTAAAATGTTCTGATAAAAGAGCTACAAAGAAAAAGTAATTAACATATTATAAAACTTAAATTGTCAAGACTTGTTAAATGAAAGAAAAATATACTGGGTCAAAGAAGCACAGATGCACACTCCGCTCTCTCACTCATACCGGCGACTGAAAACTGTTTAAAACATTTTAATTCATGACGTCACATGCTGCTGCTGCTGCTGCTTAGGCATACGTTGTGTCCTGGTTGTTCAGTTGAAGCCACCACTCAGGATTTTATCTTCAACATTAAATTCCACCACACAAAGGCCTCTTGCGCATGCTGCTCTGAGTTGTGGTGCATCAGGTAGAAAGACCTAAGTGAAGTCAACAGCCTTCATTTAAAGACTGCCTCCTTGGCTCAACTCTGCCATCTATATTTAGATGCTCCCACGTCGAAAAAAATGTTAATTACTTACTTACTTAATACCACAAAGGGATGAGCAAGATTTATATTCATTAGAATTATAATTATGGGTTTACAATATCATTATAAAAGCTTAGCAGGCTTTAAAGCCGTCATGTTATGCCTTTATTTCATAAACTGACACAATTCCGTGAGGTCTTAATGAAATTTCATTGTCATGTCTTGGTCAAAAAACCATGTAGTGTGACATTATATTTATAGCTTTATTGCTCCTTCCTTTGTAATGACTTTTAAAACACGAAGTCAGTAACTTGCACCTCTCTCTTCGGGGGTGTATGTTAAGAAAATTCCCCTTCAGCTTTGAGATATCATGCAAACAAAGAATAATCCCACTCAGTAACTCCAGAAGCACATTATCTTATAAGAGAGAAAGTACCACATACGTTAAAAATGTTGTAATTCCTTCATCACATATTGGCTCCATAAATCATGGGCTGTTTAAGTTTCAAATGGAAATGGATTCAGACACCCAAATGAACTCGCTGGTAGTAGAATAAGCAGAACAACATTTGAATTTAATACAGGAAATCAAAGAATTACAGGGGGAAATAAATAAATATAATTTTTTAAATTCAGATTAGATGCCTCTTCCTGAGACATAACAACTATGAAGCGGAGCTTAAAGCAGCTTAAAGTGGAGAGTAGTTACAGCCTAAGCTTTGAGATATTTTACAAAGTTATAGTCTAAACCCCAAGCATCCAGAGATTCCCATTTGGATGATTTCTTGATGTCACTGAAAAATTTCCCAACACTGACAAGCTCACAAAACAAGAGACAAGTACAACCATTTTCTGACATGGAAGGCTGAAAAATCCCCAAGCTCAGATGATCTGTATGCTGACTGGTATAATTCACTGAAGCCACATTGTCCCCACAGTTGCTTAAAACATTTAACTTGGTGCTGCAGGAAGAAGAAACACCACCCTTTTGGAAGGGTTATTAGCTCAATTATCCGCACAGAGGGTAAGAATAGGCAGGAAAAATGCAGCTACCACCCTGTCAGCTTTCTCAATTTGGAGTATAAACTATTTCCATCTATCTTGATGTAAATAGATTATAACTGGTGTAAGCTGGAGTTTGTAGCCTGTAAAAAATCCTATCCAATTTAACCAGACTGGCTTTTTCCTTCAGATACGACAGCATGAAAAGATCCCAACATATATTACATCAGTTAGCTTAAAGCTAAACAAAAACTTTCTGTCAACTGAATCCTGAAAAAATGTTTCACAAACATTTTTTTTTTTTTAAGATTATAGCTGTGTGTAATTTCTTCACCTACATTTGCTACACCCATCAAGGGCTGGTCAAACAGCAGCATTATTTGGTGGTTTTAGATGCAAATAATGCCTTTGATTCTGTATTTTCTCAACAAAGTGTTGAGAACTTTGGGAGAGAAGAACAAGGCCCTCCGTTTCATTTATAGAACCACCGGGTCAGTGTATGAGGCAGAGTAAATGTGTTAGGTAGAAAGGATTCAACAGAGGGGTACAATGTTTGCTGATTTTATTTTTTTCTTGGAGGGGCCTAAGCAATCAATTACAGGACTGATGCTGCTAGTAACTATATTTGTAGAAATATCTAGATGTAAGTAACAACATCTCCAGAATACAGCATCAAAAACCCTGCAGGAGAAATTTAACTTACACTGAGACAGAAACACAAGCAGTAAAAAAAAAAAACAAAACAAGAGGCCTCTTTAATAAGACTTTTCTCTGGTGGTTACAATACTGACCAAATATGCATGTTAACACACATACTGAAGCATTTTTTTCATACATAATATGCTGATGAGATACTCCGGATAACAGGAACCAAGAGGCACAGTTAGCGCAATTTAGTCCAGAGTTAACAAAATATTATAAATAATTAATTGTTTATCTGCATGCATATTAAAAAATGTAGATTAAGAAAAAGAAAAAGACATTTTCATACAATATTTTGTCTTGGCCAGACACTACATAAAAGTGCCAAAACAAAACAAAAAAGAAACAAACAAACAAAAACAAAAACAAAAAAAATCAAACAAAAAAAAAAAAAACAGTGGAATTAATCTAAAATAAAACTAATCTAATCTTCTAACGTGTCCAAACAAAGAAACATAACTCAAAAAGGTCAAACTACTCATTTAATATCTGCCTTAACCACCTTCATCAAGAGACTCCCATGATTTCAGAGTAAAAACATGAAAGTCACATAATATTTACTCTATAACAAGTAATTACTTATAGAAGCTCTGATGAAGATTTTCACTTAGGGTGGAGAAACCCTGTGCTCATCTGCTTCACTCAAGCAAATGTCTCAGTTAAAGAGCAGCGGTTGATAAGAATCTGCTGAATCTTTCCAGCTGTTAGCTTAGCATCATCTCCCATATCGCTCCTGTTCATATCGCTGCAGGAAGCCATCACCGTGAGAGGGAATATGCAGTGAGTCAGTTACACAGACAGTAGACCAGGAAGTAGTCTGTTACTTGCGTGAGGTGGATTAAGGAGGGCAAGCAATACCTCTAAAATAAACAGTAAAAGATGAACATTTATAGCTACAGACCACAGATTTTATAAAATACACACAGGTCTGTGAGATTAAATCCTCATTGTAGCTGTTGTACAATCACTAGCTGTGCTTCCTCCCTGTATTCTTCCTCTTTAAAGCCAGAATCCAAGCAGGTAAAGCGGTCCGGCGTACTGGTGCCACCTCCTCTGTGACTGCCTGCTCCATTTCACACTCCACAGAGTCTGTCACAGAGTCCTCCTCTGCTCCTGAACCTGAATCCTCCTCTGAGTCTACAGCATCCAGGTCCAAGTCTGGAGACGATATGGTCACCACATCCTCTGAAAAATGAACCCGGCGGTTCTCCTCCACCCGCCTCTGATCCACAGAAGGATGAATGGAACAAAGAGAATATATTATCAGAAAATTAAAATGAAAGGAAGATTTCATGCTAATTAAAGAAAAAAAAATCAAAACTACAAGTTCATAATAATTTCCTATTATTTCAAAATGGTCATTTTATTCCACAATGGGAAACATTTTATTGCTGGGTTTGAAAATTAAAAGCTACTTATTAAAGTTACCTAATTTTAAAACAAACAATACAAACAAAATCCTTCAACCCAACAAAGAATAACTGCAGATCATATGACTGCATGCAAAAAAAACATGCCATTTTATGTGTGATAAGTGTAAACGTAATCAAATAGGGACTTAGTTTCCGTGTATTTTTTCTTTAACAGGGTTTTTCTTGAGCTTTTTTTCAACCAACAATAAATCTGTCAGCTCTGAATAAAGCAGGACCAGCTTGATAGTTGTTTTCTTTTTAATTTAAATATTTAAGTGATGACGTTTTTAAAATATTACACCACAAGGTGGCACTGTGATACACAATACTTTACCCTTTTTGTCAACGTTTCCATTGAGGACTCCGTCTGCTGGGCCATGGAGTGTCTGAGGACACCTCGGGGTGCAGGAGCAAAGGGATTAGACAGTGATGAAGGCAGAGGGGTAGGATGAAGGTTTAGGGCGTACAGAGGTATGACATTATCTTGTTGCGTCTCCCCTGATTCATCCATCATGTTGCAGCTGGTTGAGCTTGGGCAAGATATGGACCCTGAAGGGCAGTGAGAGACAGAGGACAGATAATCCTGAAGAAAACATGCTACGAGACAACTGTAATCTACTTTTTATGTGGAAATTTTAGATTAAAATTAAATTAAGAATGAAAATCTTTTATTTTCAGAGATACAGAGTTTCCTGTCTTGCTACAGTACTTCAATCAATCAATCAAAACTTTATTTATAAAGCGCCTTTCGTACAAGATTGTGGCTCAAAGCGCCTTACATTTAAAAACATTCCCGTCCAATCACCCTCACCCCCCACCCCCCATACACGCACAAACACTCCTTCAAATTCAAAGTACATGATGCCAGGTGCAGATGGACAAATGAGGAACAAATCTATTAAACTAATGAGATTTTGTGGAGTATTAAGTTGTTCTAACCTCTATCTGCTTCTTTTCCATCACTCATTTTCTCAGTTTGAAGCTTCTCGTCTCTCCTCTCAGCTGACTGGTGTTGCCTCTTTCTGCTGGTCTGGAGTCTGCTCTTCCTTGCTGAGCTGTGTGGGTTATCTGCAAGCTACAAGTGAAAACAGATAAGTTTACAAGCTGATAATAAAGATAAACCATGTTTTGAAATTCTCTTATAATGCAAGATGAATATTTTACCACTGGAAATGATGACGGTCTAAGTTGCAGTCCTGGCCCTGTCTCTGCAGACCGCACATCTGACTGTTTACAACTATCTTTCATGGATTCGGATGGGTCAGACTGTCTGTAAACACACTGTTGTTGTTGTTTTCCTTCTGACATATCCATGCTTGCTGATGTGAAAGCCTGAGGTGATGTCTGTGGCATGCCGATGAATGTCCCTGGTGTTGACTCTGTACTCTTGAAAGTCCACTGGTTGCTCCCACCTCCAAGCTGATTTAAAATCCCGGGTGACTGAGTGTAATTTTGAGGATTGGGTTGGATTTTGTGTTGGTTCAGCGGCTCCTTTACAGGTGTCTGACTGACAGAGTTTGCTGAAAAGTTGGGATTTATGAACTTAGCCCACTCTTGACCCTTGATGATCTCCTCCAGTAGGCTGAATGATCCAAAGCCAATCTCAGAGTCATTGGTGGATCTATAAAACAGAAAATAATTAACTCAATTTTACTTATATCACTCAAAATAACAAATTAAAGAAGAGGCTTATTGTTTCCTGATGTAATCAAATGCCATGACCAAAGCTACATTATATCTTAAAAAAATTAAATATATGGGTAACATCTATTGGTTTATGTTTATGACTTTTAGAGAACAGTGGCAGAGACGGTATCACCTGATTTTGTGACGGATAAAATATTGTTAGCCTCATTTTCAACCTCCAAATAAAACTAAATAAATAAATCAAAAGATCTTGTACAGATTGTACTTTATGTGTTTGAACATAACTTGTGTGTTAGACGTTGTTTCCTTTCATGGCATTTTGTATAAAAAAAAAATCACTGCATATTTCACTGAATGAAAGTGTGACAGCAGAAGGCTGATGACATTCGCTGTCAGTGGCAGGGATGTGCGTGGCACTTTAGTAGAAAAAGAAAAAAAGGCATAATGTTTGCAGCTATGCCTGGAAATAAATACCTTTCATATCTTAGTGGTGATATTTTTAAAGAATACACACTAATAAAGAAAAAGTAACTGAGAGGACTTTTAGCAATGCAGTACTAGTGTGGATGTGTTTGAAGCTTTTAAAGACAGTTTGTTGGTTTATTACCTGAAATTGTTGTCAAAAAAGTTGTCTTCCCATTGTGCAGGAAGTATTTTGCTAGAACCACTGTTGTCTGGTGCTCCATCTTCTTCTGGTGTAGTCATCACATTTTCTGACATGAGTAACTGATTTGGGGTTGAAGTCTGTGGAATATACAAATTTCAGTTTTCCTTCAAAGAATCTGTTCATTTCATCGTACAGAAAATATGTAAAAGATAGCTAATTAACTCACTGGAGTTCCCTGCTCAGTCATTTGGTCGGCTGTCCCTCCTTCTTCTTTTCCCTTTTTGCCCAAATTTCCTTGTCTGTCCTTCCACTTTTCCTTAATCTTCAGGGTCCATCTCCTTGTTTTATTCTCAGATGACCATTGTTTTCTTCTGCTGTTTGTTGTTTTTGAGACAATCTGCACATCTTTACTTTGTTCCCGACTTCCATCTACTTCATTTCCCATGTGCAACGTTTTATTCCCTTGACCAGCTGTGTCAGCATCTGTGCTCTTCATGGACCAGAAATAGATTTTGGGTGTAAGTCCCTGGACCGGGTTTGGTCTCATGCTTGAAACTGAGCCTGTATCAGGAGGGATGTGCCTTTTCTTTGCAAAGCCACCAAAAGTCACCCTGTCATCATCAGTCCTCTCAAAGGAAGTGAGATCAGCATCCTTACGTGACTGAGCAGGAAACAGCTGCCCTGATGTTGTTGGGGTGACTCCCAGCCATGTGGCCTGTTCCAGCACTCTGCTTTCGCCTGTGTCATGATCAGTGTTGACGTTCTGGGAGGGTAAGGAAGTTAGACTCCTTCCCAACTCACCATTAACGCCAAACACATTCACAGGACTGTTTACTTGTTGGAGGCTGGGGGCACCTTGCCCCTGTGGGGAAGCAGCTGTGATAGATACAGGTGTTTTCAGGTATGCTTGGCCCTCTCTGCCTGGCTGGAGCTTCAGTCTCTGCAGCATAGACTGCAGCAAGGCCTGTGTGTCTGTTGGATGATGTGACTGAGACATCTAGAAAAAAAACTTCTATATCTCAAAACTGGATATTATAGAAAAAAAATAAAAAAAACGTGAAAAATCCAGTGTATCCAACTAAACAGGGGTGGGTTCCACGCAATGTTGTGATGTGTTGATGTTAAAAACCATGAAAAAAGACATAACCTGTGTGAAAATCATGTCACCATTTAGCCCAGCTATTGTTAGAAAGATTCTTGAGGGGGCTGCTTTCCTCTTTTTTGATGATCCAATCTTTTTCATCATGGGTTACAGTTTCTCATTAAGTATATAAATCCAGGTCTACTCACAGATCATCTTCCTGCTGCCTAATGATGCTGTTGTCTCCACTCTGTTTATAATCCTCACATTTTGCAGAAGAAATTAGTCTCTTTTTTGTTGTTTTAGCTCAAGGAGCCAAAGTTAAAACAGTTGCTTATTTGTGTCCTCTTGTGTCCTTTCAAAGGCTCTCTCTTTCACTAAATGTCAGTGTTTCAGCTCACACAAGTTGCTTTAGTCACACCTCTTCTTCAGAAGCCACTTATTTCAGCAGTGATGGTAGTAGACGGTTCACAGCAGCGTTCCTCAGATCTTACGCACTGAAGCAGACCAACAAGAAAGACCAGTGAGGTGAGATAATTTTGCTTTGACAGTGACTCGCCCTCTGTCACTGTGTAGCTCTCTGCCTGTCTTTCTATTCACCCTTCCTTCCTATTTCTCTTTCACACTCGAGCACACACCCTCTTTCTTCCCTCTGTGGCCCTTAACTGGTAATTATAGACTTTTTTTTGCAAGCAGCTGCTATGTAGTGTATGCCCTCAAATGTTCCAATTTTTAGTTTTTAGATTTTTAGTTTATAGTCAGAGAAAAGGTCTGGAGGTTAGAGCAACCCAAGTAAATTAAAGTTTCTAAACTCTATTGGCAACATATGCTGTTGCTGTAAGTAGAGTCCCTGAACATGACAATTTACTGGTGCTTGGAGAACCTCCTTGTTTAATTTTTATTCATAGTATTTGCTAGATCAGGGGTTTCCAAAGTCTGTCCTTGAAGGCAGCTGTCCTGCAGGTTTTCAAGATTTCCCTGCTCCAACACACTTGACTCAAATTAAATGGGACCAACAGCCTGTGAAGTTCAGCACAATGACTCATTAACTTGAGTACATGTGTTGAAGCAGGGAGACGGCAAAAGCCTGCAGGACTGCGGCCCTCAAGGACCAGAGCTGGACATCCCTGAGCTGGATTTTTGTTTCTTATTTCCTCCGCCAAGGTGGAGGTTTTGTTTTCGGCAGCGTCCATCTGTCTGTCTGTCTGCAATGTAATTTAAAAATGTAACGAAGGATTTTGATGAAATTTTCAGGAAATCTCCGAAATGGAATAAGGAACAACTGGTTAGATTTTGGGGGTGATCTGGATCATCGCCTGGATCCAGGAATTTTTTTTCACACTAGAACTGCCAACATTTCAAGATCCTCTATAGAACCGCCAGAGGGGGTCATTTTTACATTGTGTTTATGCAGCATAAAAATGATAAATGTGCGTGTGGCCAATTCTTTTCTCTCCCCTTTGAATATTTTTGTTTATCATTCGGAAGTAGACAAAGCTTCGATAAATAATTAATTGATTAGCATGTGGGATTTCTTTGGGCTTGGCTGCTAGTATTCGACAGTTAGAAAACAAAGCATCACATAATGCTAAAGTAATGAAACAGAGCACTGGATGTCAGCTGATATTGATTTATTATATTGCACGTCGAGAGCTCAATAATGAACAAATGCCGGGTCATTCTGGCATCGATGCAGCTCAGTAGAGGACCCTTGCAGGACCCAAGAAAAGGCCATCTTCTAGTTGCAGCTTGAGATGAATACTGCTTCGGCATCTTGCCAAGGATTTCTACTCCTAGCTTGGTGCTATTGTAGTAAGAGGAGCTGATCATTTCTCCCTCATCTGAGTCTCCCTTTTTTGTTTTTGGCAGCATTAGTTTGTCTATCTGCATATGAGTTATGTTAGCAACATAACTCAAAAAGTTATGGGCAGATTTTGACATAAATTTTCAGGAAATGCCAGAAAAAGAATAAAATAACAAGTGATTACATTTTGGGGGTGACCATCTGGATTCAGGAATATTTTGAAGGAAAAAAAGAGGCTTGGCAGAGGTCTGCGCTTTGTGAGTGCTTCTAGTTTTTATTTACTTTTGATTCATTGAGTAAATTTGAAATTAGGCTATCACAATTAGCATCAAACAGATAACAGTATTTTTTACTTGATACTGTTAAGCTGCAAGGACGACACCCCTAAAATCTGACTGGGCCCCTAGGTGTCATCCCAGGAATAAACAATCAGATTCTAACAAATATTTATCATAAACTGACTTTTCCCTAGGCTAACCCTATGTACCCAAGTGCAAGTGAATGCAGCATGTAATGTACTTTTATGTGATGTCCAACAGAACTATGCTGAACTCCATGTTCTTAGTCATAATGCAGCCTTTATAAAGCATAATCTCATCAAATAAATTAACTGTGTGGGTGATAATGTTTTATTGTCCAAACATCTTACATTTTATGAAGATGATTTGATGTAAAATTCATTAAAGCACAAGGTAAGACAACTGAGCAAAGTTAACTTGTTAATAATGCCAAAAAACCACACTGATAAAACTTCTAATTTCACTCTGACTTGTGCAAACAAATGACAAAACACACACACACACACATATATATATATATATATACTTTTTTCTTTTCTTTCTCTTTTCTTTATTTTTCTCAATTTATTTATTTCACGGTTCACTGCGCATGCTCTTAACCAAACCCACCACTCTCAATTCCTGCCTCTCTGATTGGTCCACATAGCGGAAGCGGGTTATGGCGGCGTAAACAACGCGAGGTTTGGTTGAATTTTCGAGCAGTTATCGTAAATTAAAATAAGTATAGTTTCAAATGAAATATATCAGAAAGGCGATTTGTAGTCCGCATGCGAACTGCTGTCATATAGACGTTTTACTTCATGGCGGTATATGGCTGCTAGTTTTGGCTAACTTTCTGCCTAGTTTGCTAACTTAACGGAATTAGTTATCGGAAATGCAGTGTATCGTGACTGGAGGAAACGTGAAAGGTAGCTAATATTTCAGCTCTGTCTAAAGCAAAAAACATGCATGACAAGTTAATAACATTCTTAACCAAGTTTTGTATGTGTGTGCGTGCGTTTATACCGTTCAGTGTTGGCCAAAGCCATCCATTCTCTGTCCAGAATCGGTGATACCTTGTATGTGGAGCCTCAGAAAGATGGGGTGAGATGTTCTGATGCTGACAGACACAAACACTTCTTCCTGCCATACATAAAAGTTGGTTGCTTCCTGTTGGGGCAAACTATGCGTCAGCGAACGATGCTGATTTGATATTTTCTCTCTCTTGTAGCTGGCCTTGCGGTCTGTAAACTCTTCTCGGTCGGCATATGCTTGCTTCCTGTTCGCACCACTATTCTTCAGCAGGTGGAAACTTTTTATGTGTATGAGGGAGAGAGAGAGTCGTTGAGCTTTACATTTAAGTAACGAATAAAAGCAATTTCTTATGTTTCTTGTACAGATACTCCATTCCCACTGGGCTCAACTTCCACTGCAAGATGGCAATAAAGGTGTGGGAATAAAGGATCAGATGTGAAAGCTGTAAACAGTTTGAGTTATTTTATTTTCACCCTTTGTCAGTGGTCCGCAAACTTATTTTTGTTGATATTCAACCCCCTTAATATTCACGTTCTTAATATGAGTTCAGATACCTCTTCATCAACATATAACCTGTAACCACAGTACTATTCTTTTATTCCACACATGCATAAATCTGTGCAGTGTTTTGACTCTTTGTTTTTCTTTTTTTAAGACTTATTTGAGACAGTGCTGAAAGTTTGAACCATTTCTTCATCATATCTTTGTATCTGTTTAGTCATGTGCTGTTACATGCAATGGTGGCACAACTATTTTAATTGGTTTAGTTTATTATTATTTGTTTGTTTTCAGAATTATTATAGTAATTCCACACACTTTCCATAGACCTCTTGGGAAATGGAGTACTTGAAACACCATAAAGTATAAATTCCCTTAGTTTGACTCGCAGAAGAGTTAGTCTCCTTACTATTTTCATGTTCAAATGTTATCTTTCCTGTCGTTGTTATTACTAGACGGATGTGGTCCTTGGTGTAAAAATTTTGTAAAACCTCTACACCTCTTCCTCCTAACAGCTGTAGACAATTTAACAGTAAAATGTGCCATTTTTTAGGTGTACAAGTAAAAATGTTTTGGAAGTAGTATTTTTGGATACGAAAGAAAATGTACATATCTTCATTTTTCTGTAATAATATGACAGCAACTAGAATATTGTGCTGCATATCAACATTGTCGGTGTCCTTTGTCTATTGCTTGTTTATTATTTTCTTCTTGACTTATTTGTGTGTATGCACCAGAGTGTGCAGGCTGTGTTCAGATCGCTGGCAAAGTTGGAGAAGACAGTGGAAAAGTGTCACATTGAGCTGGATGAACAGAAAGACCGTCTCACTTTCACCCTGCACTGCAAATACGGTAACAGTTTTTTTACTTCTATCTCAGATAGTTCTCTCTACTTTTTACTAATCATAGCACATCATGTATTAAATGCTTTACACTCCACAGTTTGTTCTTGTGTAATCTCAGTTTGTGTGTGGGGATTCTTTTCTACAGGTCTCTTGAAGACACATAACCTGTCTTACCAGGACAGTGAAAGCTTACAGGCAGTGTTTGATAAGGACAGCTGTGCCAATGTATTCAGAGCCCAGCCAAGGTATACAAAATCTGTCCTCAGACTTTATTGTAAAAACAGTCTGTAAATACCAGTATTTACAGTCTGTCTTTTGCAATACTTATGTCTGATGTTCAAATTTAGTGTTTTTTTTTTAAGGGTAAGTGTAATTTAAATTAATATGTTGACAGAAAATAACATGAGATGACTTTAGTTTTTGTTGTCCTTTGTGCTTAGGGTGCTGGTGGACACAGTTGCTCACTTCCCTCCATCTCTGGAAGAAGTGACTGTGACAGTGACTGATGAACGGATGTGGGTCAGGAACCATGTGGAGGATGAAGCCGGTGAAAATACCTTTTCTTTTTCTTCTCTTTATCTGACACTCAGCAGTTAACATGACAAATAGGCAGAAATTGTTTTTTTTTGTGTGTTTTTTTCTGTTTATTCAGAAACAAACCACAAACTGAAACCTTGCATGTTCTCCTGAAAAAATGGCAAGTTTATTCATTTAGATCAACTGATCTTACCCTAATGAGTCAGAATATTTTTTGAAGTGCTTTTAAGCCTTTTCACTAACCTGAACAAAGCTTTGCATTATGGAGACTGGTGGAAAAAAAAAAGATTTGCAGTTTCCTCTTGAAGTAGTTTGTCAACTTTCCAGGTTTCCAATACCAGAAACTAAGTTAATCAATTTTGTTAAGTTTATTTATTTTTGCTTTTTTTCTATTTGTCCTCCTTATCAGAGCTGTCCAAAGCCATGCTGACAGAGCTGTGCCTGGCTTCAGATGAGTTTGACCAGTTTGCTGTTAAAGTTCACAACAGCATCACATTTTGTCTGAAGGAGCTACGGGTGAGACAGATGACACAAAGAACAGCAGAATAGACAGACAGAAGAGGGTTGAGTTCCTGAGTGGGAAAAGTTCTTTGGGGCAGCTGAAATATCCTGTGGGATGCTGATGCTGTTTAGTAAAGCTAGATTGTCTCTCTTCCAGGGTTTGCTGTTGTTTGCAGAGCCCATTGGTCTCCCTATCTCTATGTATTTTAATGAACCAGGCAGGTGAGCATGTTTTTTTTTTTTTTTTTTTTACAGATCATAAAAATTAAGCACTTTTTCCACTTTTGTGTACTCACATGTACATTTTGTGTGTATGTGTTTGTGTCAGCCCTGTGGTGCTTTCGGTAACAGACAGTGTCCTGGAAGGGGACTTTGTGCTGGCCACGCTTTCTGATGATTCAAATCTTCATAAAAACAACAGCAGAGGGTAAACAAACAACACTGAGTCATAGAGATGCTGTTAGAGGGGTTCATACAAGCTGGATTTTTCTTGTGTCTATTTTGAAATATGAAGGAATATGAAAATCATTAGTCAGTTTTAGAAAGTGCCTGTGATGGAACTGAATAAATGTCTAGCTTTTCTTTTTTCTTCTTCTTTTAGCCAGTGGTGTCTTTATTTCAGTGATAGGCAGAAAGTTCTAAACATTTAACCTACCACACCCCCTAGAGGATAATATGAGCAAAAGTTAGGGTAACGAAGGGCTGTGTTTGAGACTACTTAATGAAACCCTGTTAACCGTAGACCGCCTATCACCTCATGTACTTTGTATAAACAACATTTACAGTTGTCATAAGTGCAGTTTTCTGGGATGGATGCTGCTGTCAGTGCCATCAGAGTGTACAGTAGTCAAGATTAAATTGGTGTAAACTTTGTGCATTCTCAGTCTGTGGATACATTATTTATCATCCTTATCATTCTCTCTGATTTGTGCTCTTTAGAGCGCAAACACAGACACCGCCCCCTCTTGATGACTTCATGAATGATGATATGGATTCCTACCTAATCGCCATGGATACTAGTATGGCACCAGGCCCTTCAACCGCTGATCCATCCCCACCCTCTTTATCTGCATCTACAAGTTTAAAACAAACTACTACTGCAGCAAGTCACAGAACAAGAACGCACAGAGGAGGAGAAGACGAGGAGGAAGAAGAGGTGGAGGAAGATCCTGACAGGCCACCTGACAAAAAGGTATTTTTCATTATCACAGTTCATTTATTGATGTTATGCTTTGACCTTTACCCTCGCACACAAAAAGCAGATTTTACCATAATATTTGTTTTTAACTTGGGAGAAATCAGATATCAGAAATAAAACCGAACTAGACGGAAATGTTCCAGTTTTTAAAATGTCTTTAAAAATATATATTTTAAGTTAATTGACGTACACCAAGTTTTATAATTACCATGAACACCAAGAACAAGAAAAGATTACGCTGGAAGAAACACTTTCATTATAGTGATAACTGTAAAATAAATACACTTAGAGAGCGCAGACCCCCGCAAGCCATTGTAATTTTTTTTTTTTTTTTTTTTTTTGTGCCAGTGATTATGGTAAATATTTTTTAAATAAAATCTCTAATGGCAAAATGATCCCTATTTCTCCATAGTGAATAATCTTTTTAAAAATTCCAAGATTCAGGTGGTGATCCAGACCACCCCTAAAATCTAATTACTGAAAATTTCAACATCTGTTTACAGCTTTTTGAGTTATGTTACTAACAGACAGACAAACCAGCACCACCAAATACATGACCTCTGCCTTGGTGGAGGCAATAACTGAAAACATAGACAGGTACTTACATAAAACAACTTTAAGGATTCTCATAACTACTTCATATGCACGTCTCAACCCAGGTTTTTTAGCATACTGTTCACTACAAGAGATAACTTGTTTTTAATGTGCTGCACACTGCACATATTCTTTATAGTTATTAAAATCGAGAAAAATCTATTTTCAGAGTAAAATACATATATATGTATTTTGTTTAAGCAAAGTCATGGTGTCTGGGGAAATTCATGCCAAGTCATAAACTGCTCTAAGTAAGCATCTTGTCTGTTATAATATTATGTTCTGGGTTTTTGCTTCATATTTTACTACAGGCAGATGGAGGTAAAATATGTTTCCTCCCTGTAGGGGAAAAATTACCTGATGGTTTGCGTTCAACAGTTTAGATAACATCCAATTTTGTGATGTCTTTTCCTGTCACAGTTCCGCTCCCTGTTCTTCGGATCAGTGCTTCCTCCATCTTCTCAGATGAGCACGCAGCCGGTAACCACTCAGGAAGTTCTGGCCAGTGACAGTGAGGATGACACTGAAGCTGAGTGACTGTCAGAGACACATGGACAAACCCGAGTGTGGGTGACTGCGAGAGTGCTGTTACACCATGACACATGGACTACTTGAAACTGAGGAATTGGACATTTTGGATGCAACTTTTTAATCTCTGCAATGGCCTATGCAAGTGTTACATAGACCTGGTTTAATGTGCGGAGGCCAGTACTTCATTTTGAATTCCAGTCACTGGATTGTAAAGCTCAAGGTGGATTTAAAATCAGAAATTATGGAAACCCTAAACTTGAAGCACTTTGTCATCTGTGTGTTTTTTTAAGGAGATGCAGGATTTCAGTCCCACCAATTAAAACAAACTTATATTTCAACATATGTAAACATCATTTATTATTTATTTACATGTTGAAATGTTTCAGTATCAACCCATTTGAAGCTCAAACAAGTGTCTCAACAGAAAGGGCAGCGATGTGTGATCTGAAATCACATTTATCAAAAGTAAGAGTCTGTAAAAGAGGCAGAATGTCTGCGTGTCTGTGAACCAGTCTTTGCAGGATGAGCAACATCGCTAGCCTTCTCTTTCTGTACTTGAAAACTCTTGCCTCTCGTCTGTGGTTTCTTCCTCTCCTTCTCCAGCTCCTTCTCTTTCTTCTTTTTCAGCCTTTCCTCCTCTTTTTCCCTTCTTTCACGCTCCCTCCTCCGCCTCCTCCTCTCCCTGGAGCTCAGTTTCTCCTCCACTTCTTCTACAACCGGTTTGCCTGTCCCCGTCCCATCGCTGAAGTCTTGAATCAAGATTTTCGGTACTTGAATTTTAGATGTCCCTTTTGCCTTGGTGTTTTTGGGCTGCTCTCCTCTCAGTTTGCGGAAGAGACCAAAACGTTTATGGCTTTCGGGATGCTGCTCCTGCTGCACCACAGCTTCCTCTTCTGCTTCCACAGGAGCTGTTTTCACTGTGTTCACTGATTCAGGCTGGGACTGTGGGGGATCAGGGCTGAACTGTGATTGAGTAGTTTTCTGTGGGACAGTGAAGAGATCTTCAGAAAGCCTACGCGTTGACCTGGAGCCACGTGAGCTGGACGACTTGCGCATGCGGAAATCTCCAGAAGACCGGCTGCTGCAAAGCCCAGAGGTTTGTTCCAGGCTGCAGTTGTCAGCTTTAGAATTTCCTTCAGTAAATGGAGAGTCTTTGATTTGAACTTGTGTGCTGTCGTCAATACGGTGATCATCTGTTGGTTCAGTAGAAGTAAACACATCATCCTTACTGTTTTCTTGAACATTTCCTGTTTTTTCTGCCTCCTCCTCAGCATTTGCAGTGACTTGGCTTGTTATTTGTTCAGATGCTTCTTCCACTGTTGAAGCATCTGCTTTTTCTACAAATTCTGCACTCTCTTCACTTGTTTGTATTTGGGTTTTTTCTGTGTTTGTTCGATCACAGCCACACGTCTCATTCTGCAACTCTGTGTGTAATTTATTTTCATTTTCTTGCACTGGTTCAGCTTCTGTTGCTCCAGCAGACTCATTCGTTGTGTCTTGTGCAGCTGCTACTTGAGCCTCAGTCTGTGCTTCAGCTGTTAGATCAGTGTCCTGTTTTTGTTGGATGCATTCAGATGAAGACTGTGTTAATTTCTCTTCTTCTATAATTGCTTCTGTATCTGAATTTGTGTGTTTTTCTGAGTCTGACTGTGTTATTTCAGCATTGGCATCATCCTGCACAGCTACATTTTTATCTGCTTTCTGTTGTGTCTCTGACAGTGCATAAGTTTCTGCCTTTGTTTGGGTGTGGTGCTCTTCTGGCTCTGCTTTCTGTTCTGTTTCTACTAATGTTTCCTTGTTGTGGTATTTAACCTCAATTGGATCTTCCTCTGTCTCTGTGATTAAGTCTTTCAGCTCCTGTTGTGTGTCTGTGGCAAGATTTTGGTCTTTGACATCTCTGTCAGTCTCAAAGTCCAGACTTGTCTCATTTTTTGTCTCTGAAGCTTCTGTTAATGTGTCCTCCTGCATCTGTTGCACATTTTCAGTTTCTGTTGCTTCCACAGGTTTCATGTCAGCTTGCACCACCTGCTCCTCCCTTGAGTCGGTATGTATTTGCATCTCCTCCTCTGTGCTTACCTCTGCTGCTGCATCTGTTTGTGCATTAGTGTGGTTGGCCTCTGCATCAGTTGTATGTTCATCATCTGCTGCAGGTTTATCTGTCTCTTCATTTGTATTTTTAAACTCCTTTTCTTGGTCGCTGCTCTTTTGACTTTCTTTCTCCAGGACTTCTGATAGGTTCGCCTTGTCCAGCACTTCTCCCCGCTCACAGGAGGATGTAAGTTCTGTGGGCTGGAGAATATTTTCAACAGTCTGGACTTTGGTTGGACATGAATTTGTTTCCTCTATCTGCTCTGAAAGCATTTTGCTATCTGTCTCTTCAAGTTGGATTTCCTCCTTTTCAGATATTTCAGATATTCTTACTTCCATTTCCATTTGTTCTGTCTGTTCTAATACTGCTGTTTCCTCTGTAAGCTCTGTTAATGTGTTTGGGATTCGGGGTTTCTCTAAAAGTTCCTTCTGTTCAGTTTCTTCTGCTAGTTTCACCTCACTCTTGGGCTTGAGTCCTTCTGAGACCACATCCTCCTCCTGGATGCCCTGCACATTCTTAATGTCTAAATTAGTCCAGCTTTTCCAGTCATCCTTTGCACCCATTGAAAGATGTCTCACAACTTTGCTGCCTCCTTCCCAGTCACCAGTGTTTCCCTTTCCTCCTTTCCTCCACTTCCTGTGAAGGAGGGAAGGTGACAGTGAAAGGGTGGAGGCAGAACGAGCAAGAGGAACAGACAGGTTGCCTTTTTCTCTCTCCTTCCTCTCCTGTTCTTCACTGTTCTGTTGAGCTTTGAGCCACGCCATCCGGTACCCATGGCAGCGACCTCGGGGGTCAAAGGTGGATGAGGGTCTATTCTCTTTCCACTTTACTAACTCCTTCTCTGTGCGCTTCTCCAGGTCCTTGGTTGAGAGAGGCACTGAACACACCTGAAATGAGAACAAAACTCTGGTCTGATATGTTTTACTGTCATGTCCGGACTTTGGAGTAAGAAAAAAAAAAGGAAAAGAAAACTAACATGATCATTTGCAGACAATGTTTTTTTTTTTTTTTTTGTTCCTTCCAACAATTTACCTCAGCTATAAAGGCATCATCTTCCTCCTGGACCTGTTCCCTGATTCCTCTCAGCCTCTCTAGTGTCTCCATCTGGCCCTGACACTCCTTCCTCTGGTCGGCCCGACCCAGCACCCGACGCACCAGAACCACTGCAACCTGGAGTAGCACCCGTACACCTGGAAGAGGAGAAGGAGAGGGAGGTGTGGAGCCCAGAGAGGGAAGATGTTTAAACAGAATTGTGCTATTCTCATTATCCATTCAGTTGCTTTATAAAATGTTGGATCGACATATATATATATATATATATATATATATATATATATATATATATATATATATATATATATATATATATATATATATATATATAAAAACAAAAACAAAAAAGACACCATAGCAGAAGAAGAGGTCCCAGACTCGGAGAAGTGTGTTGAATGGCAAGTGACGCGTGAACAGGCACATTAGCCAGTCAGTGGCAAACATGAGGGGCTCCACTCCGTGCTGCTGTAGGTGTTTATGTGCAGCCGGACACGTCTTCTTCAAAACCCAGGTCAGCATGGCCGCGTCAAACAGGACTCCCTCCTACACAACACACAACAGTGGCCTCAGAGAGCCACTCTGCATACACTGTACCTACATGACTCATCATTGCCTCAGTGGTTGTGAAGATGTGACCATTCACATAAGTTAAAAACAAACAAAAAGAAAAATCATCTCTGGATTGACTTTTCTGATTTATGTGTGAGCTGTAAAAGTTGTGCCTGAACTCACCAGCAGAGGGCTGTAGTATCCAGGCAGGTACTGCTCACTGATCTGAACCAAACACCAGAAAGCTTCCTGCCGGCAGACAAGGTGAAAGTTAGGGTCCATAAATAAACTGCCACTCAGTATGTTTGACACTGATTCTCGGGTATGTATGTTTGTTGAAATCACTTTAGTTCTAAAAATGTCTGAGCAATGGAACAGAATATAAAGAAAAACTATTTCAGTCTGAAAGGGGGCTTTAATCATTTTAATTAAATTATTTCAGGTATATTTTGGATTTACAAACTAAGATATTACAAAGAAACTATATATATATATATATATATATATATATATATATACTATGTCTACTAATGAAATTAAATTAATAAAATTAAAAATAATAATCCCAGCATGGAAATTGTAATGTTTAGCTATAATACCATATAAATTATGACATTAAAAAGATTCTAATGTTAACTGTTATTAAAATTAAATATAAACAGCATTTTCTCAAGACAAAATACTGCATGCTTCCAATCTTATGCTGCCCTTAAAATTCATCAGTGTATATAAATGTGTCTTAAGTTTAAAATGTACACCCATTCATTAAGATCTAGATAAGTCAAAACCCAGGGTGATTAAAAAAGCCAGTTGGAGGAGCTTTGCTGCCAGCTATCAGAGCTGAGACAATAACGGAAAGAGTGGTAAGCTGATTTAGCCTATATGACTTTATACCCAAAAAATAACATGCCATTAATTTAGATCAGCAATTTTTTAAGTGTTAGAGAATTGAGTCCTTAAGTTTGGTAAAAAGACACTACATTGGTGGTTGTGTATAGACTCATGATTATATTGTTTAATCTCACACATAATTAGCAAAGAAGCCAAGATAACCATATATTGCTTATTAATATGTCCAGACTGCATTAAATACATAAATGATCAGCCACACGTGTCTTATCTTGTGGGAGAAGATTTTGATAAATTCCCTAAGAACAAATATATTTGAGCTCTTTGACCAGATCATAGCTTTTGATAACTTGTGTGATATTTCCTCCTGAAGCTGTTTTGAGCCCACTTGAGGAAACCTCTGTCACACACAGAAAACCTCTGCGCTACATTGCCTATTTTTTGACATGGTTTTGCAGCTACTCTGTGGGACAGATGGGTGTTATTTGCTACCTCAACAGGCATATTCATGAGCAGCACTGCAGCCACGGGCCCCTGTGCCTGGCAATAACCCTCCTCTGGCTGATACTGAGTGTAGGCTTTCAACACCCGGAACAAGCCACGCTGCCTGCAAACACACCGCAGGAATTAACCACACAAGAAGACAAAATATCGAGGCAAGTGACAAAGTATGCAACTATACCTCACAGGTTTAAAACCCTTTCTGTGCTATGAAACAAGTTAATGAGGAAAGAAAAAATAAGCACAGCTTAAAAATTAAGTGTGTGAGGGCTGTGTGGAAATTGGCTTGTCAACAAAAACAAACTCTCGAAGCTTTGCTTACCCATGTCCATCCTTGGAGAGGAACATCTCATGAAAAGGAAACTGACGGTCCAGGTCTCTCTCGATTATATCCACCCAACTTTGCAGAGCAGGCTGCGAGTCCAGAGACTAGAATAATAGAGTATTAATCTTAACAGAACATCAGTATAGTGATTGATGTGACTGATTACAGAATGTAAAATGTCAGACAATGAGAATTTCTATTGTTTTACAGCACCCAGGAGGAGATTCTCAGCATTGTGTAAATTATTTCATTTAAAAATCAGTACCAGTTACACAGCATTGTTTGGGAAAAAAGCTTTTGCTGATTATTAGAAGGAATTCTCCACAGTGTTAGGTTTTCTTGCCTCGTAGAGATTTACATGTTGGTTCATTCTGCCAGTAGCTCCGCACAGCAGAGGCCAACACTTAGCCCTGAGCGAGGCAGGAATGCCTTTCCGACACTGCACCTTGACCTGAGGAGGAATCACAGACCCAGGATCATAGTGGTCATACACATTCTTACACATTCTGACTGAACAGGAAAAAAAGAATATCAGTCAGTTTGAGAGTTTATTTTTGTTTGATTTTTAATTTATGTGCTCAAGACAGGACACACCTTGCTGCTCTTCCTCAACATGGTGCGTTCCCAATTTTCCACAATGTTTATCCACTTGGCTTCCCTTTGCCTGACCAGCCCAGGAGAAGGACCCACACTCCTGTCATGAAATGGCAGACAAAACATTAAATTTAACTTTTAGATGATGACATATTTCTTTAAACCTTTAAGTCAGACTGCAGGGCTGCTGCATTTACTTTGTGTTGTCATCACTGCACAGAAGCACCATGCTCCGAAAAACAAGACAGGAAACAGGAAAACCACACGTTAGCAGTTTAACGTCTCCATGGCAACAGGTCAGGATGTTATCAATGGGGAAGGTGCAAAGATGACAGGTAGCACTGTGTTTGGCATGTCTTATTCGGATTTAATACTGCTTAATCTGCAAGGATTTCTGTTCAGTTGTTTAGTAGCTGTCATAAATAAATTGGCTGATTCAGTAAAACATCATGACTTGATGAATTATTAAATATATTGCTGCAAAAACTAGTGTATGCCAAAGTAGTTTTGGTAGTTTTCTTTGTGCTACATTAAAAGTTTTATTTTTGCTCTGTTCTGTCAGCCTGTTTGGTGTATTGTTGCTAAGGAATACCAGGTGTAAGCAATCCGTTTTAATTGTTGTGTCCCAAATAAAGATGTACTGTGGTTGAAGTTGTTCAGCATTCGAACAAATATGCCCTACTAAATTATCTCCTTGCTCCACCAAAAGCAACATAGATTTTCTTAGATTTATACAATTTAGAGCTACTTGGCTCCCCATTTAAGCTCGCTTGTTGCTGCTGCAGAGTTTCCTTATAAACAAGGTTTTCTTTCACTTTTATCAGATGCATTTTGCTCTTGTTCTGCACATTTGTTAGTTTCCCTGCTGGTGTCATGACAGTACTGGTCTTCATGCGTGAGGCCTTTTTAGAACATCAGGGTCTTGCCAAAGAAGAGAATATTTTTGTCTGTGCTGCCCCCCTCTCCAACACACATACACACCCTCAAACACTTGACATTTACATAAACCGCTTATGACAAAGTTTTTCATCTCTCAGGAAAACAAAATCTGATTTAGAATCAGCTTACCGGTAATTAGAAACAACTGGATAATGTCTAATGATTAAAACAGCGTTAACTGTACCATACTGACCATATTTACACAATACTTCAGGTATAATTGTTGAATCATCAGATCAGAGTAATGGGAACATATGTACACAGTTTAAAATTGCTTTATATGGTTTTAACTGCAGGTGAAAATCTTTGGGTATGTATTCTAATATAATTGATCTTTCAAGATTTGTTTTTACACATTCAAGGAAAATTCTTGTACATATTTGAGTTTTGACGTCTGATTAGGGTCTATACGGTATAAAATCCATTTCTGAACCAAGTCATCTCACCAATCACATTATTTGTCTTTTTTTTCAAACCATATCTCTAAATAAAATGGATTCTAAAGAAAGACTTAAACACTAGAAGCGTATACCGAGTTGTGATTGCAGTGTCAACCTCACTGTACAAAAGGTCAGTGCGGATGTACTCACCCAGCTGTTGATCCATTGGTCAGAATAAAACCAAACCGGTCTGTCTCTGGTTCAAGGCTGACCTCTGACCCCGCATCAGATCCAGAACTGTCCTCCTCATTGAGGTTCTTCTGAACTTTGCTCGATGGATTCAGCATCTTTCTCAGACAAAGGAGACTCTTACTATTTAACTACGTAGCCTACTCCAGCATAACGATTATGAGAATGCAAAGCTGCTGTACATTTTGATGATTATTATTTAGTCGCTTAACCCCAATAAAAAATTGCAGCAACTAGTACTGAGACAGCACATTTTTCCACTTCTCTTACTTTAGCCAGAGATGTGAGATCTGCTGTCTCAGCTATCAGCATTATTGTAAGTCAACTTCCTGCCGCGCGACCAGAAACATTAAGCACTTTTCATATTAATATAAATATACATACCTTTTATATTTCCTTCATATTTGAGCAGCTTGCCAAAGAGGTGAAGTGTGAGATCCTCCAGAGATGGAAGAGGAAGGTAAACTTCCTCTCTCTCTTCTGTTCATTCTCTCTCACTTGTTGATCCACACCCTCGCCCGCCCTCATTTGTCTCCAAAGCATTAAATCATCTTCCCTCTGACGAGAAATTACTATTTTTGAAGTGCAAACCATAAATAACTGCAGAAGTGATACTCAATTATGATTCACCAAACCTGACACATAAATGATAAATGCTGAATGAGGCGGTTTATGTCATTTTAAGTGCCTCATCTTGTCTTGGCAAATAGCTTTGCTACGATTGACCCTATTAGGGAAATTCTGCAGTCACAAAACCAAAGGTAATGTACATGAAGTGGTAACTGTCAAATGGTGTAGTGCTGCAGTGGCGTTGAGAAGTCTCAGCTGCGAATGTATGGGAAATTACCGAGAGCCTTGAATGTAGCATGAGTACAACTGCGCAGTTCAGGGACTGCTGCTTGCCTGCGCTTCATCGAAAACTTGTGCCAGAGGTAAGTTCTGTCAAAGAAAATTATAAAGCGAACTGGTTGCTTTTGTTTTTTATTTTAGATCCTGGTATTCAAATTTGTGTTGAGTTTAATATGCTGTTATTTGTATTTTACCAAGTTACTCAAAATTAACTAGCTATTACGTCAGTGACGATGATGAACGACGGATTTGCAAATTAGGGGCCAGGGGTTCTTTTTACGGACATGTATGATTTGAATAGATGTAGACTAGCCTTATGAATTCACCAAGAGAACCGTTTCATAACGTTTTAGTTACACGACGTGCGTATTATAGCTGCTATTTTGAGAATGCGTTCAAGAGCATTGTACAGACGATCAACACAAGTCCGTAAATACAAGTGAATGCATGCTGGTTGCAAAATAGCTGTTTGTGCATCATATAGTACTAGTAATAGCTACGGTCAAATGTTTGTTTAGCCGTACGATTAACAAATATATCAAAGAAACACGTGAGTCCTATTTACTAAATGGAGACCCGTTCTTCTCATTTTCTTGGCGCTCCTTCAATGCATCAATTGATGGACGTAATAATGGGGATTTGAAGCTCCAGATTAAAGGACGGCTGTGCTCCACCGGCTGTTTCTCTGGCTGCGGTCCCGTCCTCTTTCCAGGGCAGAGCTACACTGTGTTGGAAAATAAGTACATTTGTTTGTCTTTTCTGTCTGAACTATCTCTGTACACTCCTTTGCTCAGATGTCTACTGCACTGAGTCTGCGTCTTCTAAACTGCTACTCAAAGCAAGGTACCACGTGTAGTCTAAACTATAAAGTTTTTACAAAAAAATAAAGCAGGTTCACATCATATTTATATCTCCACAGGCACATTTGGATCCATCCCTGGTGCTGTGCGCACATTCAGTATCAGTATGCAGAGAGAGGGCTATAGTAAGCATGTCTAATTGCACACACTGTCCAAATATGTAATTAGACGCAAGATTACATCTAACAGATTATTTAATCACACTTCTCGCTTTATTCTGCTGGCAGAGTATGTAAATGCTCAGGAGCTTCCAACTGACTTGAGATCCATCACTGATCGGGCTGCTACAACCCTCCTTTGGACTGAGCTCTTCAGAGGTTGTATTTAAAATTATTTGTGAGCAAATGGCCTAAAACATGGACAGGTTTGAAGCTAAAGACTGATAATAGCCTGTACTTTTAATATAATGAACAAGTTTTATGAGAAGACCATTTAATTTACATGACTACTGTAAAGGCAAAGCTGATTTATAGTTTACTGTGTTTTACTGGGTGAAATTTCCTTTGTTATGGAGAAATCTACCATCATGAGTCATTTGTACATGCACCTGCAGTTGGTTGGTAAATGTGCATTAATTTGCAGCTGATTTTAGTTTATTTGACATTAGGATGACAGGATAGTTATCGCCATATGGTCTCATAATATTGAGGATGATTCCATGGATGACTCCAGTTTGTTAAAAAAAAAGTTCAGCATTTGCAGCCTAATTGCAACTTAAATCTATCATGTTCACATTATTGACTCTTTGGCATCACCTCCCTGCAGGTTTGGCCATGACTATGAGCTACCTGTTCCGTGAACCTGCCACCATCAACTACCCATTTGAGAAGGGACCTCTGTCACCACGCTTTCGTGGAGAGCACGCCCTCCGCCGCTATCCGAATGGAGAGGAACGCTGCATTGCCTGTAAACTATGTGAGGCTATCTGCCCTGCTCAGGTAAATGCATAGGTCTCCTGTTATGATTATTGAACCATAACACACACACAGCGGTATTATAGTCATGTATCTCTGTCTATCTTTGTTTAAGCATGCACACCACATGCTGTACTTCCTGTTATGCAGATACTGATTTTGAACCAAGATTTACACTGAGTAGAATAATCCCAGATTTTTTCAGATGGTCTTTATTTGGTGGGCCGTACAGTGAATTTTTATTTTCTGACAAATGTTTGCAAAATAAAGTCAAGAAAAGAGATTATCTAATATTTAAATGTTGTGAATATTAAACACTATCGCCCCCCCCCCCCCCCCCCCCCCCCCCCTCCCCAAACCCTGCCTGTCCAGTTTAAAATGTGCTTTCGTTTCTCTTCTCTCACTGTGTTGAACTCAGGCCATTACTATTGAGGCAGAGACTCGAGCTGATGGCAGCAGGAGAACCACTCGCTATGACATTGATATGACCAAGTGCATTTACTGTGGTTTCTGCCAGGAAGCTTGTCCTGTTGATGCCATTGTTGAGGTGAAAAATGTTGTTATCGAAGCTAAACAATGAGCTATATATTCAAAACTATTTTTTTTTTACTACTTTTGTGATGTCTGTGTCAGCTTCTTACTTTTAATGTACATTCTTCTCAATCATACCCTCAGGGCCCAAACTTTGAGTTCTCCACAGAAACCCATGAGGAGCTCCTCTATAACAAGGAAAAGCTGCTCAACAATGGAGACAGATGGGAGGCAGAGATAGCAGCCAACATACAAGCAGACTATCTTTACAGATAGATTTTCAAATTTATCTGCTCCCCGTAAAGATGCTCATAAATAACACATCTTGTCATGTTTATATGCATTAAACAGATTGCTTTATGTAGTTTTACAGTGAAAAAAGCAATGAGTTAATAAGCAGGGAAGCCTTGCAGCCTCATGTTCTGCTGACAGAACTCAGGGCAAATATAAACACGCACAAACTGTATGTCTTATGTTGTAAAGGCAGGTGATATGAAAGTTTTTGAAGGCGAATTTGCACAGTCTATACGCACAGTCTGTTAGACACCATTTATGACACATTAAGGACATTTTATCTGACTGTATGGGTTGAATGTTTATGAAAGAGTGTAATGTTTCTGTGTATCATCAGTATACTGAAATAAAGCTTATTTTAGCACTAGACTGTTTTTGCATCAAAGCTTGTAGTACAACTATCCAAGTGTCATATGAGAACTGGGACATTTTTATATTTTCTTTTCTTCTTCTTCAAGCATCACAATTAAGTAGTCTCTGGACCTAACCTTAGAAGTCACAAATGCACTCAGACAGTAAACAGATGAGAGCAAATCTATAAAAGTCCACAAGTTTGAAAATAACTGCAAACATAAATGTGTTTTGGTTCTTTCTTTAGTGTCTTTCCAGTAGGTTTTACTTGTTGTATTTATTTTGCATCTAAGCTTAGGTCCAATTTCTAATTTTGATTCTCCTTAATGTTGTACCTTTTTTTTTTTGTTTGACCCCATGGGTGCCTTTTCAGATATAGGCTCATAAAATAAACTGTCAATGTTAAAAGTATGAGGTCATACTGCTCGGGTATGTTTTATATCACAAGTGCTATCATCAACTTGATTTTAAAATAAAAACAACAAAAATTAGATGTTATTAAGCTTTACTATGTGATAAGATTAAAAACCAAACACACACACACACACAAAACAAACAGTTCCAAATGGGACAGAAGTTGCACTTTCCGCTGTCTTTCTAAATAAAACGTGGATTATTGGTATAATGCATAATGAACCACATTTCTTTGCATCATTTATCACTGACTTTAAGTAGTAGATGCATGCTGAATCATGGTCTGTAAATATTGCTGGGTTTCATCTGACGTAGCATCGACTTTACAAAACGCAGATGGGATCAGAGGAAGTAAATACAGCTGCACAGACCCGTTTCCGGAAGAGGCAGCCAACTTGGAGGATGTTCTCTGTGATGAAGGCTCCCTGAAGAGGAACGTTTCAAAGGTAAAGAAGACGCCTTTTTAAAAAACTTGTTTTTATTATAACATTTCCTAAAACAAACTAATAGTCACAATAATTAAATGTTTGCAGAAGCAGTATGCCAGACGGATCCGACCATGGTGGACCTCACAAGGCTGGAGGAAGCTGTGAAAGGCTTCACATCTGAGATCTGCAACCTTAGGGAAAAAATTTCAGACACTGAATTTATTCCAGAAACTTCCCAGAAAAATAAGAAAACAAAGTTTTACACTGGATTGCCCAATTTTTTCTCAGTGATGAGCAATTTATTAACTAATGTGTCTCAGATTAAATCTGCAGCTTCAAGACCTTGCCTACTGATTTAACGTATCAACAGCCACTGTGTCTCAAATTTGGCTGAAGATGATTAATGTTCTCTTTGTAAGACTAGAATTCTTAATGGAGTGGCCTGAGTGAGAAGTAATACAATCAACCATACCTATGTCATACAGAAAGGCCTTTGGACTGTTTTGAAGTATTATTTGAAAAACCTACCAATTTTTAGGCAAGAGCACAAACCTGGTCCAATTACAAGCACCACAACACAATCAAATTTTTTATTGGCATTGCTCCTCAGGGTTATGTTACTTATATTTCACATGTTTGAGGAGGGAGGACCAGTGACAAACAGATAACAGATTGTGGTATCTTGAACAAGCTATTTCCTGGAGATATTGTTTATGTAGAATAGGGCTTTACTGTTGAAGACAGTGTAGGGTTTTTATGTACTTCTTTGGGGAAAAAAACATCTGTCTGCTTATGAGGTCAAACAAACAAGGTAACTCGCAAGTGTTTGCATCCATGTAGCAAGATTATCAGATATTGCAGAGCAGGGCAATGTCTATTGAGCACATAGCTGTCAAATAAATGGACTCACTAGTGTTGGTTGACAAAATTGCCATAATTTTGTGCTCTGTCCAACCTCAGTCTGTTGTGCCTCTGGAGAAATGTTCAGAGAATACCTTTTTTTGGAGTGCATGTATAAAGGTTTAATTGTTATACATCTATTGCTAATCTTTTGAAACTATTTTTTGTATTGAAGCTGTGTTAATGACCATTTGTACATATTAATTATTTGGGATGACAATAATTGAGAATTTCACCATTACCTTGAATTTAAAATTGTTCAGTGAACTTTTTAAACGCCAACCTTTCTGAACATTTGTTATTATTTACCCTGACATGAGTTTTATTACATGCTGTTGATTGAAATAAATGTACATTTTTTTGAAGATGACTCATCGTGTAACATTTGTGAACTACAATGACGTTTCTATGCTGTTGAAATGTCTTAGAACACCTTGAAAATGCACAATACAACCTTAGATGTTGATTTATTCTAATAGATATAAGTTGTTTTTTAGTTTTTAAATTGATGTGCACCAAAAACAGAGACAAACATAATCTTATCAGGCTAATACTGTCAACTATGTTTAACAGCAAGGGAAGACCGTGCCCTCTGCTGCCTGGCAGGCCCGAATAAAACAGCTGTCAAGAAATGTCACAACATCACGTGACCTTTTTGAGGAAGGAAGCGTGTAGCTGAAACATGTCAAGATAGTGAAAAACCTCTTTTTACCTATCTGAAAAAAAGAAAAAAAAAATTAGAGACAAACACCTCCAATTGGTTTGATCAAAAACAGAATCCAGTCCAATTTTTAAAATATTTTTATTTCATCAATCAAACAAAACTATATATTTTTTTAGTTTAGATTTTATGGAATATCCTGGAATATCCAAGATTTCAGGTAGGATGCACCATGTAAAGTACTGCTGAACGTTGGGAGTTGTAGTTTCCCAGAGCTGATCCTCTGGCAAAATTATTTCAACATAATTAACATTTTCATTTAATACTACAAAAATCACAATATTGCACATCCACAATGTGAAGTTGAGTCTAGACCTGATAATAGTAAGGATGCTTTCTATCTAGTTGTACAGTATCTCCATCCTTGATGAGACAAAAGCCAGGCTGTCCAGCACACATCTTCAGACTGACTTCATACTATTTGCTCTGTGGACACAGAAGGATAAGACAATGAAAATCAGAGATGTGAAAATAAATAGTCTCCAAAACACTGCAATGTAACATTGTTTTGTAAAGGAGTGTGTTTCACAAATTTTATTATCCAACCAGAACGCTGGAAAGTGAGAGTATGTTCATGTCTCAGTCAACTAGGTGTGTTCCACAGCAAGAAATCATTCATCTAGACATTTCAGTCACACTGTAGGAGCCATATTAGTATATTTGCATATTTATGAGGTGGCACAGGTGACATGCAGCATCGGCATCTGGGTGGTGGGTGTGTTTGAAAAGTACCAACTCACAGGTGTTTGCTTGAATGGATGAGGAAGTGGGGTGAGTTTGGTTTTATCGGTTATCGTTTTGCTGCAACAACTTTGTCAACAGAAAACCTGACTGTCAGAGACATTGTCCCTTGGAAATATCACGTCTGGATTGCCTTGGATTTGTTGCAATTGTTTCTGAGGAGAAAGCTGCTGGATGAAAGAGACGCTATTGGAGCGCAAAGCGGCCTATTACGTATGTTTACAGACAGCCTGGTACGACGTTCATTCATAAAATCGTGGATCTGAGGTATGGACACACAACAGATGCATGTGCGTGAAGACGGACATTTAACGCAGTACGCCTAAGGATTAAAATGGGTGGGTGTGTGTCACGAAGTTTGAAAGGTACCAACTCACAGGTGTTTTGCATGAATGGATGAGGAAGTGGGGTGAGCTCGGTGGTGGTAACATTTTCTGTTGACCATGTAATCGCATAACATATAGTATAAGTCTGTTTCAGTTAGAGTATCGTTTACTCGTTGTCTGGATTTGTTTTGGAACCATGAATGGAAAGAATAAACGTATCGCTGCTGACACAGAAGTGCTTGGAAAAACTTTGGAACTCGCGTCTGGCAGATAACCCTGAGTTTAGCCCACAGAGGCCCTCAAATAAGTTATCGTTTTACCGCAACACACACCATAAGACCGATTCCAGATTAACTCCAGCTACATGCTGTGAGGTACACAAACAATATATTCTATAGAGATTTGAAGACAAAATGATAATTGTAACATTCATACTGTGAGGTACTAAAAGTCTGCAATGCAGTGGTAAAATATCTTGAGAAATCATTTTTACCTTGATTTCACACACCCCGGTTCCATGACAGTCACATGACACGACTCCATCTGGGGAAGCTTCCAAGTAGGGCCACCTTGAGCTTAACCACAGCCCACTATCCAAACAGGAAAACCCCTCATGTGCCATACATTGGAGTTGGACATATTGTTTTCTGGCTGTTGCTTCAAATTTACAGCCATATCTGTAATGTATAAGAGTAAACTGTAAATAACAATGTGATGATTTTTCTGGTGCACATAATGTACTTTTTTTGTTGAAATATACTCCTGCTTGAAATAAAACTCCACTAAAATACCAGTGAGTACAAATGTTGCCGCTCCCTTACCTTTCCCTAATAAATACCTTATTGCTGCTGAAGATAGCGTTTGTGTTTCTGTAAAACTTGCTTTAGTTTAGAGGCTGTTATCCTTCTTGCTCTTTGGCTGTACCAGATAGTGGGTGAGCTTTGTGCCCTGGTCTTCTCCTCTACTGCTCCTACTTGTAATTCAGAGAGTTCCTCAAAACAGAAATCCTTGCATACTGTATGTAGTTGTGCTGGAGATAGCTGCACAGTCTTTGGTGTTTGGTATGGAAGAAGAGATTTTGGTAACAAGGAGACAGACTTAGGGACAAACTCTCTGTAAAATGGTGCACTGGACATCAAAGTGGCACTTTTTGGCAATTTTTTTGTAAGGCCTCAAAAAACTGCATGTGCGTCTCAGAATCTTTCCCTACTTTCGGACAGTTGTGGAGTTGTGTTGTGTGACTCTCTCGTGTGAGATGTGGCCAGTATAACCCTGTAAAAATATATCTAATTGTTGAAGGAAACAAAGTTAATACATAATACATCTCTTTTACCCATAGCTTTTGTTTAAAGAATACAACAAATTTGCAATCCCCACTGAGATACAGGTGAAGACGTCCAGCTTCCCATCTCCACCTGGACAAAAAAATATATTGTTTCCCAGAAGGACTTTCATGCTAAATAAAGCTAAATAAATTAAATATCGCTTTCCCACCCATACAGTCACAGTGTGCTGTGATTTCCCCCCACTCTCTCTGACAACAAATCACGTTTTAGGGGGTTTTTCGTGGATCTCTGTGAATGGTTGACATTTGTCTAGGTCATAAAATAAATTATTTACATGTATATCCAAGCACATAAAACTAACCCGTTGTTAGCGTTATTATTATAAGGTTATTAATTACAAATAGCACAACTCTCACCTGGGCACAAATAATGCTACAACCACTTAAAGCTTCTTTGGATCCTAAATGGTTGACCCAACTTGAAACAAAGGCTTGAAGGCTTTCATTTGGTTCGCATTGCTGGGTCAATCCTCTGCAGTCGGATTTTTCAAACCTATATGGGTGGTATACTAAATTTTTATGTAGTTTTTCGTGTCTGCGCCATCCTATCGCGCGTCTTCCGTGTCACGTGAGAGAAACCCAGCGGTTTTTTTAAACAGCTGCATGGAACACGTGATCAGGGCGGAAACTGACTCATAGGCCACGCTGAATCTCCCGCGAACGCAGCCATTTACTCTTTCCTCTTCTAGCAGTGACACCGGTGAGTCTTAATATTCCTCTCATTGTGGGCCGTTCGCGGTTTCAAGTTTGTATTTCTTCGGAAAGTCATTTAAAACAACAGTAAACTTTGAAGTATACTCTGGGTTGGTGTGGTGTTGTAAATGTAGCCATGTGGGCAATAAGCAAATAAATTAAGCTATCGACTTTTTTGTGCTATTCCCTCAGTTAGCTTAGCCGTTAGCTCGTAGTGAAGAATGGTTTCCATGCCGTGTTAGCGATTGGGTTAGCAAGCGCAGCTATAATTCATTTAATTTCTTTGTTCTAGAAACCCCTCTTACATCACTGCGATTACGCGTTTACTGTATTGTGTAAAGAAAGTTGTTTGTGCGTTCAACTAGCTTGATAACCTAGGGACAGTTTTTCCCCGATAAGAACCCAACTGCAGGATGGAACACATTAGCTGCTCTTCCAGTCCGATTGTTCCAGTCGAACAAGAAAAAGTGCGCTCGCACGTCATATGGCGCACTAAAGTAACGACTGAGCTTGGTAGCTTAAGAGCTATCAAGAAACCACCGGTGTTGTAATAATGATTCAAATGCGTTACTGTTTTAATGGTACTTGTATTAAACTAGTCGATTTTTAATATTTTACTAAATCATAAAGATTAAGGTTTTTAACGTTCCATATCAACGTGCCCGAATGCTAATGGGGGTAGAACATGCTAGAAGAAGTAGTCTTACCAGGCTACATGCCTAGCAGTAAACCGTTAACCAAACCGTTCATATCCCTATATATTGAAAATTGTTTTATTTTTTAGAACTCAAAAACACCAAATCGGGTCATTTGAAACGCTGCTAGCTCCACTTGACGGTAACGAGGATAGCCGAACGTGCTAACTAATCATCCCGCCCTGCATTGTTTTTATTCAGAAAAGTCGCAACCATGGCAGACTCAATGGCTCAGTGTGTACCGGTGGCTGTGTTCAAGGTAATTGCTTGCACTGAAAAATTGGTTATGATCCGTTTATGAACCTATATACGCAAATAACGGTCATTATTAAACATGACTTTGCTGTGCTAACAATCGCGGTGAACCAGTACTAACCAGTCTGGACTAACTTATCTTTCTCACAGCTGGTCTTGGTAGGAGATGGTGGCACAGGGAAAACGACTTTTGTGAAGAGGCATATTACAGGAGAGTTTGAGAAGAAATATGTTGGTGAGTTCCCTTTTAGCAAGATGATATGGGCTCCTTTTTATAGGTCATATATGGTCTATACAGGTTATTATGGATGCAAAATCCAGGGTTTTTTGAATGTTCAATTTTTCTGTTCATTTACAAATGGAACACATAAATGCAGCTGCTATATCTCCAGAGCAGCCGCTTCATGCTGCCCTACCCTTGTGTTGCAATTTGTCACTGCAGTTAATTGCTGTTCATTTATTAATCTGCAGCACCAATATCCTAAACTGTAATCGAGAGGGATGGATTTAAAGTTTTTCCTTTCAGTGTAAGAAAGGAAAGGTACATGCATAGGTTGTATATTTTAGGGTTTCCTGTATGTTGCAACCTTAAATGATTCAGCCCTGTAACCTTTACAGCATTCAAACAAGTTATTTAGAAAAGACATTAACCTGGAATTTTATTAATTTAAATGGATTGTTAAGCTTGTCTAAACATTTGAATAAAGCTTCCTGTTTTATGTATTGGCCAGTTACAATATGTAGAAGTGTAGAAGCAGAACCAATTATTCTATAAACAGTGAACTGAAATATGTGAAATGTAGTTTGACTTGCCTTTGGCTACTCTTAATTGTTGGGAAAACTGTAAAGACATCCTGCATTTGTCAGCCAGCAGGGCCAGGTGAAACAGTTTGTAGGCTCTGAGCTAAAGCGTGAGCTGTTACTTGATGAGCTCCTAGATTTGTAGTTTTACTTACCTAATTTTTTATTTATTTTGACCCCTTATGTAGAATATTGGTCTTGATCAAAAGTGCTCATATCTTCTGTCTGCAATTTTAGCTACTCTGGGAGTAGAGGTGCACCCACTGATGTTCCACACCAACAGAGGTCCCATCAAGTACAATGTGTGGGATACAGCCGGTCAGGAGAAGTTTGGAGGCCTCAGAGATGGCTACTATATTCAAGGTGCTCGTCCCATCTTTTACCACTCAGAACATTTGAAGCACGCCATTGTAACCTCCACCCATTGAATATGGTTATAATTCATCTGCTCTTTCAACAGCTCAGTGTGCTATTATCATGTTTGACGTCACTTCCCGAGTCACCTACAAGAACGTGCCCAACTGGCATCGCGACCTGGTCCGTGTCTGTGAGAACATTCCCATTGTCCTTTGCGGCAACAAGGTAGACATCAAAGACAGGAAAGTCAAAGCCAAGAGCATTGTGTTTCATCGCAAGAAGAACCTGCAGGTAAAAAACAGCTCACAGATCAGTCCTGTTCTTTTTCATGCTACCATTTCTCTGCCGTTCAGAAAGTGCACGTTCAGGTCTGTTATAAAGCATCTTGGTTTTTTTGTTTTTTTTTGCTGTACTTTGCACAGTACTACGACATTTCTGCCAAGAGTAACTACAACTTTGAGAAGCCTTTCCTGTGGTTAGCAAGGAAGTTGATCGGTGATCCCAATCTGGAGTTTGTGGCAATGCCTGCCCTTGCTCCCCCAGAAGTCCAAATGGACCCCAGTCTTGCCGCTAAATACGAGGAAGAGCTTCAAGTAAGTAATCCTGTCCAGTTTTGTTTTCTTTTCTTGTTTAAAACATGTTGTAAATTCCTATCAGCACTTCTTTGTCCAAGAGTACACAAAGAGAACCTGAGACTTTACTTTTATTCTCTGCCTTCCAGGTTGCATCACAGACGGCACTCCCAGATGAAGAGGATGACCTCTAACCTGTTACCTTGTCACCCCCACCCCCATCCCACCCCCTGCTGTGGACAGGAAGTTGTTTGAGTTTTGACCCTTTACTGTAAAATCCCTTTTCAGATTTATTTTTGAATTTTTTTGTTTTAAAACTTAAGAAAAAAACTTCGTGCAAAAATTGTGGTTCTAATTTCACTGTATGACACACCCACCCTAGTGTTGTTGTTGACATGGCAACGTGCTACTCTTTATCAAGCACCCTCCGCTGCACATACCCAGCTCACATAATGCTGTTGTACGGTGTACTGGAAGCACTAAGGGGAATAAACTTTGATTAAAAACATTCTTAATATAAAATGCTTGTTTTTATTTCTATTGACAAACTGGGATCATAGAGGGGATGCTGTCCTGGTTCTGGATGGATTTAGGAGACCTGTGAATGACAAGCTGTAACCACAGACATTAAATATCAATGCATAAGAAGTCCCAGCAAATGTTTGTTATATTTATACAGCTGGAGTATTTTAGTGAAGTCTGCATTACATGTTTATAGAATGTGTCAAAACAAAATATGCAGCCATCTTTACCACAACTGTGTTTGTCTTTATTCATGTTCAGTGCTGCTTTCCTTCTGTTAAAACTGGAAACTGCCAGGCCTTAAAAGTTTAAAAGACAGCACCAAGTTTTTAAGAAATGCATTGATTCAAGATGTCCTTTATTTAAAAAAAAAAAAAAGCTTTGATACCAAATTAATTTCATCATAAGACTCGTGACTTGCTTGTTGGCCCTGGATTAGTCTCTAACCTCTAATTCTTCAGATAAAGCTTGTAGGTACTTGCCTGTAATTTGAGTTTTTGATGTTCAGATAAGCCAAAGGCTCAACCCCTGCATTCAATAGAGGCTATTGGTCACCTTGCACCTCAAACAGGGTTTTTGTCCAATTGGCCACCTTACATCTGTAAAATACCCAGCTATACCCATTATAGAGAAACGTCTCACTGTGTGCAGAAAAATGTGGTCTGCTTATGTGAATTTTTACTATTGAGAATTTATAGTGATTAATAATGACCGCTTGACATTTCTGAGCAGAAAAACGTTCAAATGCGGATATTTCATCCATTCTCACAAAGCATCTCATCCATGAGTTTATTCAGGTTGAAGACAGGGAATGAAGTAAACTACTGGCCACTATGTGTCAGTCGTGTTCTCTTCATGCGTCTCGAACATGCCCCTTAAGATTACGTAATAAATTTGCAGGGAAGGTTGATTGTGACGTGTGCCTTCTACCGGTACCCACGCGGATAAATCGCCTATCCTTCAATTAGAGCTACTGAACAACATCTGGCTTTTTTTTTTTTTTTTTTTTTTTTTTAATAAACATCTTGGTTAATGGGACCAGATGCTAAGTTGATGATATATGTTAGTTTTGGGTGGAAGATAGAAAAGTTATTTTTTAATTTTTTTTAATGACCACTCACGTGTTCAGTAACTGGTCGCATCTCTAATCTTCTGCAGGTCACGGGAGGTGAAAAATTCCTAAGTGCAGTAATTAACAAAAGTTCCCCTGTGGCTCACTGACCATGGTCCACTTGGCGCTAATTAATCTACACACAAAAAAAATTTATTTGCTCTTCTTTTACTGTCGTATCTCGATTAAAACACTTTGTAGCGTGCAGTGTTGGTATTGCATCACAAGCTGTTACAACTTACAACGTTGCTTTCAAGAAACCTTGTAAAAACCTAAAATCATTTATAATTTTCAATTTGCAGTCTTTTGCATTTAGATATTTTGCTTTTTTTTTATCAATATACTGGTTGACATCAATTGAAAAATACAGTGAAACTTAATTATAGTTCATATAACACTTTCTGGTGACAGAACAAAATGAATGCCCTAAATAAATAAAATCTTATTTTTTTTCAACAAGCAAAAGGGGATTTTAATGACTTCCTCTTTAGTGTTAGAATCATTTTTACTTCTGAGAAATGCATTTCAATCAGACGTAATAGAAACCAACCATACCATGTTTCCATCTCTGCTTCCAGATTGTTTTCCACCATTTGTGTCATCTTCTACAGTTCCTATTAAAAAACAACGATGGAATTATTGTGGGCATTTATTTATGTTGAAGTTTTATCTGAGTTGTAAAACCAATCAGAAAGATCCCTGACTAAATTTAATTTTATGCATTTATCTATTTTTTTTTTTTATAGTTCTTTTTTTAAAAAAAGGAAGCACATAGTGCCAATAGCTCAAATTAAAGAAGTAACAGTTGCATAAAATTATGAGAAAACGGCCAACAAATTATTAATCATAATTATTTGCACATATTACGATTGGGGCAGTCCTAATTTAAATAAATAGGTGTTATTTTTATCACGTTGTTAATTTGACTGGCCTCATCATCAGGTCAATATTTTAGTTTATTCCTCAGTTTGGTCTTTGACAAGTACAAGCTAAACGAATGACTTGAGGTCATTTATCAGTCTTATTGTATTTATCAAAAATGGGGGGAGGATCTATTTAACTTCAGTAGTTTTCAGCTTGTGCACTTATTGATTTAAACAAATTGTAATTAACGTATTAATCCTACAACACCTGAATGCAACCTCAGTGCAGGTGGCTCAGGGCGTGGCTTCATCCAAATATACAAGGACGTTCTGGCGCATGCGTGAGCCGGAAAAGTGCGTTTTAGAATGATTACCGGTAGCCAGCGGAGAGGCAGATTATGCAGCTCTACACAACTGTTGTTTTAATCCCCTGAGAGAGGAGATTTAGCAAGAAAAAACATTGGCTTTAAACCCAGCAGCCATATTGTATGGAAAATCGACGGAAAGACTTCTCTTTTCAGAATAAGTCGTCTTCTCACACACCTTTACTAAGACTTTTGGGAAGTTCAAATTTCTCTTTTACTGGCGGTGGGTTTTTGTTGCACAGCTAGCTTGCCAGCTGGCTGAGGAATCCTGAGACTGGGACTTGTTTTCCAGGCATTTCGCTCAGTGTTAAGGTTATATTTTTGTTTCACGAGCGTTAAAATAAACGCCTGACAATGAAGGACCGATTGGAGCAGCTGAAAGCGGTAAGTGATGTCCAAGAGATTTTGTTTCCCAACATTTTTCTCTTGTGCCACCCTGTCTCATTACATTCATATGGGCCTTTGGAAAACGTTTATTTTTACTTAAATCTGAAGTTACAAGTTAAAAACAGTTTTAACTGTTTCCACCTGACACACTAACTACGCAAACTATATGTATATATGTGTGTGCGCGCGTGAGATGCCGTAGTTTGAACGATGATTTGAAATGGGGTGTTGGGTAATGGTGATTCACTAATTGAGAAATATTGTCTCAATTAGCGAGAAAACACATCTTTTTATAGAGTGATTTAGAACCCTGTGTCAGGACATGTACATTATAGCCAATATAGTCATATTTGAAGTCAGCAGTCAAGTCCCACAAGTCATACTGAGAGATTAGATGTTATCAATATCAATTAGATATTGATTTTAATTGAGCTGAGCATTGGGGGTTTCCTAAGTAAAAATGGTACCAGGTGAATAATTTAGTTTTCATCTTCCTTTACATAAATATTATTAATTAATTTAACTATTTAAATAATTTAGAACAAGGTCAGAATTAGATTAATTCAAGAGTGGCAAGTTTTAATTTGGCTTATTTTAATATTTCAATGCCAGGTTAAAATCATTTGGCTCTAGGGCAGTGACATCTTTCATTTGTATTTACATTTGTTAGAGAAAATGACCAAACACAACTTCAAAATACAGATTGTATAATATTAATGACAAAAAAGTCATTTTCTATTTTAGTTGGCGTCATTTTTTAGAATGAGTATTAACACCTACTGTTATAGACAAGGTAGAAAATTGTAAAATATATACATAAAATAATTTGAAACCCCATTTTTCTTTGCCACAGGATAGAATTGCGTCCGTCAAAAAGAAGCTCTTATTTTAAGTCATTTGTTAGACGTTCACCTGCTGCTCCCTGGTTCCTACTCTAATCCAAGATGGGATGTGTTGCTATAGCTACCTGAAACTGTTGGCTAAATATTTGCAGTGTTTAAAAACTGGTAAACTGCAAGTATACCCCTCCGCCCCACCTCAGCCACATCCCCCAAACTGAGAGGAAATGCAAATAGCAACAGAAGTAGGCCATTGCAGTGTTAATAAAGCCAACAGTCCATTTATTTGTTGCTGTGAAGTTATGCTATTGTTCCAGTCAGGCTTACTCATGCTTTGGCTAATTTTACCAATCTTTACTCTTCAGTTTATCACTGTATCTTATCCACACTCACCTTCCACCCTTAGTTTCCTTTCTAATATTTAACTTGTTAGCAGTAATCTAGGCTGTTTATATGTAGGCATATGTTCTTGTTACTGTTTGCTCAAGCGACTACTAGCATGATCAAATCACCTGACATTCGGTACGCCTGGAGAGAGTTTTGTAACTGGAAACTTTGAATAGGAATTTATTGCAGTTATATGTGATATATTTTATGGCATGCGCCTGCTTATGTGTACTTGCTTATCCCATATTTAAAAAACAAAAGGTGGTTAGAAATTAAAGACTGAAGTTAATATGGAAGCAGCCCTGTGTTATACAGTCTTTCTGTTCCCTTTTTTATTACAGTGTTTTCAAATGTACTTTCAGTCAAAGCCAAATCTTTTTTCAGTTCTGTGTGAACAGTCATTTCCCCCCTCTCTGTTGTTACTCTGCTTCTTCACCTGGATCACAATGGAGCTGAATTGTAACTGCAATGACATTGCTTCTTCTGCTCCATATGGATTTTTGTCTGATTTCATCTTTGCATTCACATGAATCCTCACTGAGTATTTTGGCCTTTTTTAACCTGTAAAATGTCAGTCTGGTTCATGTTCTGCTGTGATAACATGATTTTCTGGATCATCATTGAGAATTTTCTAATGATAAGGGCTGAAACTGGCCCTAATGTTGATTTAAAGTCTTTTTTTTTTAAATGTGGGGGTTAATTGTATGAAGCAATTAAACGTATTGTTCTGTATTAAGGCTGCATGGTGGTGTGGTGGTTAGCACTGTTTCCTCACAGCAAAAATGTCACTGGTTCAAGCCTTGGCTTGGGGGGGTTCAAACAGGGCCCCATGCATGATTTTCTCTGGATCCTCTCACATGTTCAAAGACATGCATGTCAAGTTGTCACCTGGTAAGGCTCCAGCTTCCCTGGAACAAGCACTATACAAACTGGATGGATTTTCTATTATATAATAAAAAAAAAATCTTTTAAGGTACAAACTATGTAGTAATATTAATTCTCATGAGTTTGCGTTTTGTATTTGTTTTGTTCTGACAGCACTTTGGGTTGCAGTTGTGCTTGAAAAGTGTACGTAAACTCAGCCAAGCTTAATTGATTGCTTGTCCCATCGGCTCTCCAAAGGAATTCTGTTTACCAGAATAATAACAAGAAATGCTTGAAATTAAACATGAATAGAAACAACTGATGTATACTCTTATTAATCAGCAGATTGAATAATCTTGTAACCTTTTGAGTGCCATTTATGTAATTTAAAAAGAAGTCAATCCCAAACTGAACATCTGTTTTGATTTATTTACTTTTTGTTTTAAATTGATATTTTAGTCAGTTACCTTTCCCAACAGACACTGACCATAATGTGACACGGTGCTTAACTACAACCCTTAAGGATTTACACTTTCGATGTTTAAAATTGTAAACTACATCTTTAAAAATGACCAGGACCACTGGGTTAATATCATATGGAGCACTCAAGAATTATGGCAGGTGAGGCTGAAACAGTCCGGAATGTTGATGCCACCAAACAAGAGACCAAAAAGTCTGCATGTATATTAAATACCTACCACCACAAAACAGTTAAGATTTAACAATAACACTATTAATTTTATAATAATATTTATAATGAGTCTTGATTAGAGAAGAAAACATAAGTTTAACAGGATATTCCAGAAATGTTCCTAAAAGTCTGAACATATCAAAATTATTAATGCACTATATAGGACTCATTCCACTTTACTACCTCATCTGGAAGTCTCCATGGCACAAGTATACTACTGGTTTGTTTTAAAGCTTGTATTTCACTACTATGAATTCAAAGCAGTCTTTATTGAGTAAGAGGATTGGAAATGTTGTATCTCTGCTTAAGCTTTGAATGAATGAACATTTGTTGACCCAATCCCAACACAGCTGTAGGCTATCATGTGACTATGGGTTGTCCTTCAAGCCTCTTTGTTATCATCATCAGAAAATTCCTTATGACTATACTGATTAATTAAAAATGTTAAACATTTTAACAATGAGAACATTGTCTTGTCAGTATGTTGCCCTCTACTAAAGCTCTGCTGCCACAAACATTGTTTTAAACCAGTAAGACTTTCTTCACATTAAGTATTTTTCCATCCTTTGTTTTAGTAGCAGACTATATTATGTCATTTATGATCTTCAGAGACAAAGTCTGACAGTTTGTCACGTCCTGGTTTCTCAAAGATGACGGTCATGGGAAAGCTACGTCAGAGTGTTTAACATGGGTCATGATTGCATCTGAGCTGACTGGATTGTGTATACAAGGTTGTGTTTAAAGATAATGACATCATTCTCAGTGGCCTTTATTCTTTCATTCCTCACTTTACTGTGTTATACATTTAACTCCCCTCCAGAAAAAAAAATATAGAAAACCATTTCAAAATCGCATTTTTATCTGTAGAAGCGGACTGGATGTGATTCTGGTTATTATGCTAAAAGTGCAAAAAAAAGATGCACATGAAAAACTTGAAAGCAGTATCTGTGTCCAGAAATCAGAAACCTGCCACTCGAAAATATTTATAAACCTTGTTGCAACCAGTTTGTCGGAACGATTGTCTTCACACTTAACTAAAGCTGCTGCCTGTATCACTGTGCAGAGCTTAATGTGCATATGCACTGTGCAAGGCTTGAGAAATTCAGTACATTTATAATAGATCAACACTAATTATTGTTAGCTTGACCAAAACTGGTTAAATACAAAAAATAAACATAAAATGTTTTTGTGACTGACAACTTTCAAATAACTTGTCAATGTTAGTGTAAGTGCAGTGTTAGTCCATGTAAGTGCAGTGGGGAAAAAGTATTAAAACGTTGTATCCTTTTCTTGCAGTCGTTAGCATTACAGCAGCGGACGTAATGAATGAACCAACCTGCTCATGTATACAGGGACAAAAGCTGGACTAATAAAAGGCCAAGTAGTGCTATAACCGTAGCTCAACTTGATGTGCATGTAAAAATACTCTTTGTAAACATAATAGTAGTTAGCTGTCATTTAATAATTATTATTCAGTTTAATAATGGAGTCAAGTGCTTTTTATTTTAGAAATTAAATTCTTAAATAGGAAAATATACAACAAATTAGAGGAGTATTTTAGGACAATAGTTCGTGACATTCAGCCATGTGCTGTGTGGGGAGTCAGACTACATTGTTTTCTCTTTTATCTCATTCATTTGAATGAGTGAGTCTTTGTGAGCCAGCATGTAACATTGCTTGGATGTAAAAGTTTTCCACAGATGACATTTTAACCCTTTTTTACTAAAATAGTTACATTGCTGGTTCATGGCTGGTGCTAGAACCAGTTCTAAGTTGGTTCTAGTTAGGAAATGTTTTGAGTTTCCTCTATTAAAGAGCCACAGCAGAGTAGTGTGATTACAACATTTTTAATTTCTCTTGCAGTACTTGCTAGATCCTCAATGTAGTATATTCAGAATTTTTTGCAGAGGATCATAGTGCAGTATTTTACAGTGTTTGGCTCACTTTCTCTGCAAAAGTCTGTCTTTATGTTACCAGTATAGTTTTAAAAACATTTGTTTAAACAGCATGAGGTGTTTGTAAATGCTCGTGACAATGTTCATTAGCAAGTCCAAATACTGACCAGTGCTAAGAAACACTCAAGGCCAGCTCACTTGATTAAAACACTTGAAGATGTTAATAAACTTTAGCAACAGACACTTGCGGCACGGACAGCATTTTGGCATAATTTCACAAACATAACTGAAAGTATTAAACATTGAACAGCAGGAAAATACATTTTACTAGGCTAATTTTAATGGGTTTCTGAAATTTAGCATCAAAAAGTTAAACTGGTTCCAGATTGTAAAACACGCCATTCACATTATTTTAGTATGTTTGGTTGGTCTCCAGAATCCAGACCCTGACATGAGCTGTTTTTTGCTCTGGCCTTGTACTGCTGCAGCACTTCTTTTATGGTGCTAAAGGCAGAGCTTTGGTGGTAGAAATAGAAAGAACTACTTTTAAGTTAGACTGTGGCTCTAGAAAGACCCAAACTTGAGTTCCTCTTCCTGGTAATATTCATCAGCATCAAATGGTGTTATTTTCTTTTTAGGGCAAGAACACCCCTGACTAATGTTTATGGGTACTGGCCAAGGCTACATCTGTGTTTTGCAATTATTTGTCTGTATGTTTAGATTGAAATCCCTCTAGCTGAGCAGGATATGTTCAGACAGAATAAAATAAGGTTGTGAAAATTAATTTATAATTGAAAATTTTAAACTCAGTTTTGGGAGATGTTGTTTTCCAGCCACAAGCAGAACCTTTGCTTTCCCTATATAATGAGGTGGGTTACAGGTTTAATTTAGTATAAAGAACATATTCGTTAATGTAACAGATTTAAACAAAGGTAATGAACATTTAGAGTAACTGGTATCTGAACAGAGACTTTTCTCTAAATGCATGTTTTAGAGCTTAAAGTAGAACAAGTTAAGAGCTGTGCTTGGATTATATTTGAGAGAAGCAACATATCTCTACGACTATATACCAAACTGCAGTTTGCATCAAAATAACATTGAGGCTAAAAAAAAAAAAACATATGTATGGTTTGTGGGTGAACTTTCTTTTGAAGAGAGAAGGTAAATTTGGTGACCACCTCTAATGCCATTTGCCTTACTTCTTTGTAGGCATCACATGTTGTTGATGGGAATTATGTAAGATGACATATGGAGCTTCATATGCAAAATAAGTATAATGGGCTTTTGCAGCCAGTGTCTTAACTGGCATATGAGCAGCCTAATGCCATTTCATAATCTTTGCACCCAGCTGACCAAATGTTCAGCATTGTGTAAAAGATTCTGATTGCACAATGTTTAGCATGAGATTATTATTTTATTTATTTATTTGTTCAGAGAAAATCCAATTTGCCTCTGCAGGGTTTGCTGACACGCTTACACAAAGGCTCACCCTGATGTATTCTGATTTGTTCACAACTTTCATGTTAAAATCTCAGTTAATGTTACTGAATTTCTACTGGCCACATGTGACTTTGTGAATGATTGAAAACCATTTAAAAGAATGTCACTACTCCTTTTTTTTTTTTTTTTTTTTTTTTTCTAGCACCAGAAGCAGAGGTTTATGAGAAAAAATGTGATCCAACGATTTGTTTCTTTATCTTCTGACAGTAAATGTTGAGTCATTGGGTGAGCTGTGAGTAAAGTGATTTTAGAAAAAAAAATGTTCCTTATGAGTTGGTCAAAGTCACTCCCCCTGAAAGTTTTCATCAGTATTAAGCCATTTTTTTTTACGTTGAAACTAGTTTGTGTGGCCTTTGGCTGTTTGGTTTGTTGCACACATCGGTCCCTTTCCTTCTGTTTTTGCTGAATGAGAGACAGTGGAAGGAAGTGAGTGCTTGTTCTTATCTCACTACTGCAGAAACACTGTGAGGGAGAATAATATGTGAACTCAAGTGTCAAGTTTGAATAACCCTAAGAGCAATTCAGAAATGAGCAATTTGCCAGTGTTTGTCCAGGAAACTCTGTGCTTACAGCTGTTAGTTACAGCAGCACGAACCAAATAGTCATGTCTATATTTGCAATTCAAATTTTAGAGGAGTAGAAGGTTCAAGACTAAAGCAGAGGCCAAAACTCTCAAACTCAGTAGTGCCGATAAAAGTTACTATTTTAACTGTGTGGGTAAAGCTGCTCCAGCTCAGATTAGAGAGGATTGAGTTGTCATGTCTCTAATTCTCAAATAGATGATTAATTTTCTGTCAACCAACCATTGCAGCTTTAACTCTGTTTTGACTAACAAAATAACAGAATGTCTCCATTTGCAAGGAAAAGATTAATAATAATTACAACGCTAGTATAGAGACTGCCTCTATATTATATTGATGTTTTCACATACTATCCACTGAGACTGATACTGAGTTGGTTGATACTAGAGTGGGGAAAACAACAGCTGTAACAGCTGACTTTTTCCATGCCTTGACTTTGACCTGCTGCACACCTGACTGTCACACCTGAGGAGTCCAGACTTCAGACTCTGTCATACTTTACAGACACAAGCTGATACGCGTGGAGACTGTGGTCGGCTGGTTAGGCTCAACTTCAGTGGTGTGAATGAAAACATATTTACTTAGAAAGCAGAAGTCATTTAAAAGGAGGGAACAAAAAGAGTTTACGCTCTTCACGAAGGATGCGTCTTTACTTTGGACCTTTTAGCTTAAGAAGCCTTTTAGCGATTTGTATAGCACATTTCATGTACAAGACAATTAAAAGTGCTTTACATAAAACATTAAAAGTATCACAGCAGGGTCCAGGAAGCAGTAAAAAGTGCATTAAAAACAAACTTTAAAAAGAGATTAAAAAAATTAAAGCACAATAAAGCCCCAATAAGATAGATAAAATGCATGAAATCAACTTACAGTGTGAGGATTCGAGAGTTGTTTTGATAAAAGGTAGCAAATAAAGTTTTTAGCCCTGATTTAAAACTGTTGAGAGTTTTAGCATGTTTAGTTCTGACTCTGGGAACAGGAAATAGACCTGACCCTGAGCGATCTGGTTGGTTCATAATGAACCAAAAGATCCTGAATATGTTTTGGTCCTAAACCATTCAGTGCTTCGTAAACTAAAATTTTGAAGCCAGTACTTTGACAGACAGGAAGCCAGTGTAAAGATCTGAGGACTGGAGTTATATGATCTACTTTCCTGTCCTTGATGAAGACTCGAGCTCAGATAGAGTTCCTGGAGTTGACCCTGTTCCTCCCATGTCAATTTCCTGTCATATTTTTACCGATTTGCTCGTTTTAACATATTTATTGACACCAGCAGAGTGACACGTTTTAATAAATTTATTGGGTGTAGGCCGATAAGAGTCAGACCAGTATTTCTGGTATCACGTTGACTAACCAGGAGGCCATCTAACTGGTGCACTGTAATCTTCAGTGGAAGCTTAAGATTCTCTAAATCATGTTCAGATTGTACAGTGTATTTTTCTTGAGGGCGTTAAAATTGTCAGATAAATAGATTATAGAATATTACAGAAGCAAAATATTTGCCTCTAAGAATTAAGATTTATCTTAATTATATTTCTGAGTGAGGCCAATTTTTAGTTAGTAAATTGCTTTAATTTTTAAGTGTAGTGCCACATTAGTATGGTAACGTGTAAAAAGTTGGACACTTTTAACATATTTGGTAATGTTCTGGTACAGCAGCTTAGAGCTGGCATAAACCCCTGAGCCAAGGTAAGGTAAGACCCTTACCCCTCAAATAAATTTCCTTCCATATGCTTTGATCATAAAATAATTCAGTTTTAGCTCTCAGATGTATTTTTTTTTAATAACACAAATTCTTGTCTTTTCTGAACCAGTTTACATTAGAACTGTCTTTTTAATGCAAATTAAAACAGAAAATGTGGGCGGCAGGTAACCAAATGTAGTGGAATATGTTGCACTAAAACTCTGCTTTGACTTATTCTCCTGTAGGTTGGCTTTACTGGTTAATGCTGATTTGAGACACAAATGCATATCTTACATTTCTCTTATTTTATTAAAAAAAACATTATTTATTTTTCAGTAATTACAGTAGGCTGGCCAAAGGAGAAGGGAGGAAAAAAGACAATGTTATCTGATGTTATGTTTGGTTGACGTCTAGCTTGAACTGAATCAGCCTGATGTCATTTGGATGTGTAATGTCCAAATATTCATTTCTATCCAGAATTACTTTGCTGTCTCACCAAGATCTTGAATAATGATGGAAGGGTCACACTGCTGCATGTGTCCGCCAATACATCTAAAAGATTCTTCGTGTATTTAAGGTCTGGACTCTGGTAGCCAGTCCATGTGTCATTCACAATTTGAGCCTGATGAATGCTGTCATTGTCATTTTGGAATAAGCCTACATCATCAGGGAAGGGAAAAAAAACTGATGGAAAATCTGCTCACTGAGAGTATGCAGATAGTCAGTAGACCTCATTATAATGTTGTTGAACCTAGACCTGAGCGCCTGAAGCAACCCCAGATCATTTGCTTAGTTAAAGCGAGCCGATGACTTATCTTTTCCGGCCAGATAGACTAAATATGCATGTGGCACTTACTCCAGGGGTTAGCTGACAGTAGATTGGAGGGTCCTTTGTTATCACCCTAAGAAGAGAAAAAATTAAAGTAGAAAAATGCTGGGATGAATATATACTTAATTAGTCTATGCATTTAACTCTGTGCCATCATATTTTGTGTTAGACTGGGTGCAGAAGTTTTGTAGAGATGCTGCTTTTTTAAAAATAAGTTGGGAAGTTATTCACACAAAACGGTTAAATAAAAAAATGGGGTTTATACAAAGAGTTAAGTATTCTGTATCATAAATAAATGTCTTTTATATCTATCCAAAGCAGCATTGAGCTGTTTTATTTGTGGCTACACATCCTTTCTCTGTACACATGACGTACATTTCTTAAAGAATAAGAAACTGATAAATAAATGAGCACTTTACATTACTGCTGTATAGACAGCGTTTTTATCTGGGAAAACACAAAGATTTCAGGACTTTCATTTTGATCTACTGATAGCACCCTGTAAAATTCAGTGAAATGCTTTTTAACATTTTACATGTTCTGTTTAGCTAGATGTGTTTAATAAATTCACCCACGTTTATTCTGTTAGACATGCGATCAAGATGATGATGAGGTGGAGATCGCTGTGGACAATGCGGCGTTCATGGACGAGTTTTTCTCTCAGGTAAGTATTATTGAATGTGTAATTGTGTGAAAATGAACTTGCTTTACTTGTGTTTATTAGCGCCTATATTTGAAATGTGTGATGTCTTTCAGATTGAGGACATCAGGGGCAGTATTGATAAAATTGATGAGAATGTGGCTGAAGTCAAAAAGCTTTACTCTGTCATCCTGTCTGCTCCTACATCAGATCAGAGTAAGACATCTCACTGCTACCAGCTTTTCCTCATTTACTTAGTTTTTCTCTTCTGGTCATATCAGTGTAGATATACTAGAATAAAGTCAGCTTGATTGGTATCAAAATGCCTGAGAATTGAATAGTTTAGATAAGTTGATTTGTATGCGCCATATATGCGGCTGTTTCACCTTGCATGTTCCTATAAAGCATGCTTCTCATTTTCAGAAACGCAGGATGATTTGGAGGCGATTACTAATGACATCAAGAAGATGGCCAACAATGCAAGAAACAAGCTCAAGAGTAAGTCCCCCCACCACCACCACACACTGCTTGTCGAAACAGATTAATGCCATTTCAATTTAATGTGTAATGATGTGTGATAAATTCAAGTTCAGGTCATAACTCAGTAACTTGCACTGCTTCCCAGCTATCGAGAGGAATCTGGAGTCAGAGCAGCAGGAGAGGGTGTCGGCCGACATGCGGATACGCAAATCACAGGTAGATTTCACCCTTCAAACCATCCAAGTAACATTTTAATGATGCAGACTTGTAGAATACTTTCTAAATGAATGATTTTGTAGAATTAAACTTTGATTCATTTTCTGGAATTCAGTTGGCTTTATCAGACTTATTATTTATTGAGTGTTTTCATATATAATGCCGCTCCTAACATAAAGCAAGAGAAATCTGAAAAAACTACAGATTTACACATGCTCAGTAGTCATAGACCATGCAAAGAAACCAAACTTTCTCTAGCAAGTGTGTAGACCTTAATAATACACCTGTGGCTGTCCTACTATTTCAGATGAAAAGATTTGCTCTAAAATGGCTCTAAAATCTATTTATTGCAGTTCAGACTGTCTATTGTGATGTGGATGTGGCACATGTTAATGTTACGATAATGGTACATTAGCCCTATTTCCTCATCATGAGCAGATTACGTCCAAAAGTGCAGCAGACAGCTCTGCTTCCTCCACCGTAGAGGGTGACATGGGAGTGCATTACTCCTGTCCCATCCCACTCCCACAGAAGAAAATCTAGTCCCGTCCTAATCCTGGGCCAAAGCAAAAGAAAAAAATCCTGTCCCGTCCCAGTCCCGATAAAATTACTCCCGATCCCATCCCCCTCCCATTTTTTAAAAATGTTTTTAGTCTTTAGGCAATACATTGAATTTGATTAAATGTTCTCAGCCTTCTTTTTTAGACCAGCTGCTAAGTGTTTCTAGCTTTTTTTAGAGGTCAATTACAATTATATATATAAAAAAAACAAGGGGGAACAACAATAAAACAGCACATGGTTCACAGCATGTATACCAAAGTTAAATAAAACCAAACAGCACATATAAAGTTGTATTTCACTCATTTCTAAATGTCATTAACTAAACATGTTTTACAAACGCCATAGTGTGTTAAAAACCGCCGCACTTGACTCTCGTGAAGTTCATAAATATGTCCACCTTTTCTAACCAGTTCTGCCAACCTAATAGACTCGTCATTACTTCTAACTTTGCGTTGTAAATCATTTTTTGCCGTATCGGTTTCACAGTGGGTGTTTGCTGACTCCATTCCTTTTCTTATTTTAATTCTGGCAGGGAAGCAGCGGCTGGGAGGCAGTGTTGGCTTCTGGGTAGTGTAGTTCTTTTTATACTTGGTGTAGTGTAGGTTTATTGAGCAAAAACTAAAAAATGGTGGCGCTTTCTTTTTTTTTTTTTTTTTTTTTTTTTTTTTTTTTTTTGTTCCCACTCCCGTCTGCTCCCGTTAACTTTTTATCCTGTACCGTCCCAATCACGTGATTAATAGTAACATTGACTCCCATCCCGTGACCCATGGGATTCCTGAAAAAATGTCAGCCTCTACTCCACCACACTGCGGCTGCATCATACTACTACAGTAACCCAAAAGGGACAAACCACAGGACAGCTCCACAGCAAAGACCCAGCAGCGTTTTGTCACTGCTTGGTTGAAATTTTCAGTTTAAGCTGTTGGATGTCAGTATATCCCACAAAGAGTGTCTTTTAAACTGACTAGTTATTTGCAACATGACAAAAATGTGTTTTTCATTCACTTTGAAGAAGCTTGACATTTTACAGAGATGGCTCTCTGTCTTTAAACTGTCACTAGCTGTGTGCTAATTGATTGTTGCTGTGTGCCAGCATGCAGTGTTGTCCAGGAAGTTTGTGGAAGTGATGACAAAGTATAATGAAGCTCAGGTGGACTTCAGGGAGAGAAGCAAAGGGCGAATTCAGAGACAACTTGAGATCAGTAAGTTATCACTATATACTGAAACCAAGACATATGACGGTCCCATGGTCTTCTGTGTCAGAGTTTTAATCCTTTTCCTTTCTAGCTGGAAAAGCAACAACCGATGAAGAACTGGAGGAGATGTTGGAGAGTGGAAATGCTGCTGTGTTTACTGCAGGGGTAAGAGTGTATGTGTGTGTTTCTGTGATTTTCACTGTTTTATCAGTAGCATACTAATATGTAAATTTAAAGTTGTAATTTGCTCCATAAAACTGAAATAGCTTTCATCTGCTAATTAGTTGTTTTTTTTATCTGGTTGGGTAAAGGTTATTTTTCTAGTATCTTTCTGAGTTACACTTTTACATACTTAACAAATGAGAGAATGTCTTAAAAGTAAGATATTTTGGACTTTGTAGATCACAACTAGAATGGCTCAAGCTGTGCAGGAAACATGCCACAGTGTTGCTTTGTGTACTATTTGTCATTCAATTCAGAAAGATGCTGATAAATGATAAACTTATTTGCAAGTTTGTGCTCAAATTGAAAAAAACATGTTTGTCACCACAAATGGGGAAAAAATGCTTGCACAATGGCACACAGCTTAAAGTGATATTTTTAAAAGTTAACCTGATGTATTCTTCATATAAATAAGTTTCTGTAGCTTGCTGTCATGTTTGAAAAACTGTCTTCAAATAGTTTACGAATACACATCTTGTATTAAAGGGGTTCCCTTGATTTACGCTCGATTGGATGTAATGTTTTCATTGTACACTCTATAACTTCTTAATAATTGATTCTGGTATTTGAAAGCATTTTCAGTGGTGCTTTAAAGTTTATGAACTCTTTAAGCTTTTGGTCCTAAATGTAGTTGAGACCCCCCCAAAAAATGAAAAATGTTGGTTAAAAGTTTACTTTGTGCTTTAATTGAGGAGATAATTTAAGCACAAATTAATATAACACATCTATGAACCCCTTTGACTATAAATTAAATTAAAGTTTTTGTTAGAACAATTTGTTTTACTCCAAAACTGGAGATCTGTCAAGGCCTGAGGTTTGTAAAAAATTTGTCAAAATTTATCAAGAGTAGATGTGAAGGAGGTTTTTATAGTTTTACATGATGAGTTGTTGATGATTATCAGGCTGGTTGGATTAATATCGGTTGTCCTCTGAAAGACTGGTTGGTTGTCTAATAAAGATCTCGGCATAAACAAACAAGAACAGAAACCTCAAGATGAGTACTGTAAACATATCTGCTCCCATCTTTCTTTCATTATCCCAACCAGTTTGACTGCTACAGGTGATAAATTTTCGATGTGATTCAACTTTAAATCTTAAATTGAGATAGATGCCAGTGTTTGCATTGGCCCTGTATGATGATGGTAAACCTGTCTTCCCTGCAGATTGTGGATTCTGGGATCTCAAAACAAGCCCTGAGTGAGATTGAGGCCAGACATAAAGACATTGTTCGTCTGGAAAGTAGTATCAAGGAGCTGCATGATATGTTTGTAGACATTGCCATGCTGGTGGAGAGCCAGGTACACTCGTCTACACCCATCTGATCATAACTCATTCATTCACTCACTTATCCATTCTTTGAATTCATCCTGGAATCTTTTCCATTTGCAGTCATGCCTATGTCAGGCTCTTTTTCTCCTGATTTTCTCTCTTCCTGCTATTATTGTGGTCTGACGGTCAATCTGCGTCTGTCTGTTTCCTCTTTTTCCAGCTCCATGCTTTTCTTACATCTCTTCTGCCACTACCCACTCCAACTCATCCCCCAACATAATGGAACATAAATGCATTCAGTAAGATTGAAATAGTCTCATAGTTGCCATCAGAACACCAGACTTGTGTAATACATATATTGTTTAGCATTTGGTCACTGTATATATTAAAAAGAAACTTAAGTGTGACTACCTATGTTTTGCTGCCTACACCATGCATTCTGATGGAGAGGCTTGTTTGAGGTAAGGGGTGCACACTCTTGATGTCTGTTTTGTGTGATTTCATAGAAAACTTTTCTTACCCATTTTTTTTCCTAGTTTTGAGTTTGAAGTAATTGTTCTGACATAAAGTGTCAGTAATAATATATAAATTTTCAGTGATGTTTAAAAAAACAATCCCTCTTGGTGATTAACCCCCCATAACTTAAAATATTGGTCAGTCAGCTTGTGATGTATTTGAAGCCTGGTGCTTTGCTAGATAAGTGTTGCTGTGTATTTTACTGAGTGTTTTGTGTTTTTCAGGGTGACATAATTGACAACATAGAGCAGAATGTAACCCAGTCAGTGGACCATATAATAGAGGCAAAGGAACAGACCAAAAAAGCTGTAAGGTACCAGACCAAAGCACGCAAGGTAATGTCATTTTACCATATTTCACCCAAATTTCCTTATGTCCTTTTCTTATTTTTCTTTTTCTTTTCATGCTTTTATTTAGACACTGTTACACTTTAAGGTGTTTGACACATTCAGACCAAACACTCCTGCAGATCGCCCTCTTTCATCTCTGTCTACACGTTGCCATTCACAGACAAATGTTGCACTCTTTGTGCCTCGCTCTCTCTTTCTTTTGTTTTGCTTATTGCCTTTTGCTGCCTTTTGCTGCCTCTGACACCGTTCCCATCAGGGTGGGATGATTGACAGGATTGAGAGCAACATGGACCAGTCAGTGGGCTTTGTGGAGCGCGCCGTTGCAGACACAAAGAAAGCTGCAAAGTTTCAGCAAGAGGCTCGCCGTGTGAGTGACTGTTCAGAGACAGACTGGTTTCCCAAAAGCAAACACAATCCTGTTTTTCTATTGGCAAGCGGAACAAATATGAGCGGGTTACAATATGAAAAATGACAGATGATTGGGGTCAGATTCTGGTTCACAAACATGTGAATAGAGTCCATGTTATTTAGGACACCCTGAACTAATATGTATATGGCATCAAAGATTTCTTCTGCTTTCCCCTGTTTTGATTCATTGATTAGACCCCAGTCTGAGGACCCGACAGTTAACAACTGATAATTTAGGTTTCTAGGGTTTCCAGTGTAGCTTCTGGGCCAGTGTAGCTTCTGGGCCAAGACGTCCTGTTCCAGGAGGCAGATAAGCTGGAGTCATTGAATAGTCAGCAGTTTTGAGATTTATTTTGGCTAAGAAGTTATCTTTTGCTGTTCACACATTTACCAGTATGCAAAAATGTTATTGGTCAAAAGTATACAGACTACAAACAGACTTCAGAAAGCTACTGCATCTAAAAATGAGCATCTCTGATGTCTAAATATCTTCGTATTGAGGTTAAGCAGCAGCTAATGGTTGTACAGCCGTGAGAAAAATGTGCAACTAATTTCAATTCTAAGATTTTGTTCATCTGGGGCAAAATATCTTGGCCTTACCAGGACTTACCAGTATAACACAACCCTAAATGAAGAGCAACACACAGAATGTTAGCAGCTGCTTTATTTTATTTCATTTATGTTTTGTGTTTTGGATGTTGAGCAGCACTACATGAAACTTGCTGTGATATCGTTCACCACTACAAGGTCTGAGTGCAGCACAAAAATGGTGCTTTCAGCTCTTTATTTAAGACTTTGGCATAATTTGGTAATACGCAGTGCCTTCCAACTTAATACAAGCATGCTCCAATATCCTTAGATAACTTTGTAGGAAGAAACTCCATAGACCATCTACATCCTAAATACCACAATAACCATTTAGTCTGATTTTCCTGTCATTCCTTTAAGCATTGTAAATTAGATTTTATAAATAGGTGGACTTGTGTGGCTTGGAAATATGTTACCCATTTTTATTTTTTAAATATTTGTCATTTACTGAGACAATAGGATGAAATAGGGCAATGATGTCTGTGTGCATTTTCTGATTTAAAAAGAATTCTGAGCTAACATGAGTCTTGTCAAAGAAAAGAAAAGAAAAAATAGGATAGAAAAAAGCTCACTGATGCTGCCATGTTCCCACTCCAGTGGAACATTGAGCTAATTTGATACGGGACTAGTTGGAGTTAATCTGTAACAAAGAAATGCTTTTGGGAAACCTGGACAATTTGAAAGCCATCCCCTGTGATCCTGACCTGTGACCACCCCCAACCCTCCTTCCTGCTCTAAGCCTCCACCCTGTGCCTTGTGGATCCCTGTGTTTTAAAAACAGCCATGACGTTCCCACCGTCAGAAGCCAGATTCAAGACCAACCCATTTCCTTCCACTGAAACACCAACTCTCACACTCTGACAACTTTTCTCTCTTTTTTTCTGTTGCTTCTTCTTACTTTAAATGTTGTCGTTTTACATGACTACTACACTTTGTCTTTTATTCTGAGATGTTTCATTTCTTGTTGACATTTACATACAAGCACTGATAAGCAATTCTAATGAAACAGAGCTGAGTTAGTATGGAAATCAAACTGCAAAGATAGCCCATGATATGACACATTCTTTGTTTTCACCTAGATTTGTGAGAAATGATGTACAGACCTCTTCAAGTCGTAGATTCTATGGATGCACAGATATCAAACTAACTTCAGTATTGGTCCAGATTCAGCTTGCTGACTGCAGTCAGTCTGTCTGCAAACAGAATAATGGCAGCTGATAGCAGTGGACAATATTTTCTCTGGTGTGTCCTGGTTTCTTGAATTGACTTTGCCCTGAAGCTGATGAGGTTTATTTACACTTAATATTTATGACACAATAAAAAGAGAAAAAGTATGCACCTTGTAAACACTGAAAATTTATCTTGATGGTGTGTGTGTGTGTGTATAAATATATATATATATATATATATATATATAAAAAACAGATTTTTTGGGTGACAATGTCATTGTAAAGGGGTAGATGGATTTGTATGAATTAATTTAAAATATAAATATGGTATAATAAAGGGTTGAAATATTTTAAAACTGCTTAGTTATGTTTTAAAGCATATTTAATTGTTTCTTTAGCATTAAAAGAAAAAAAAATTACAAAATCTATCAGTCAAATGATTGTTTTCCACATCTGAACTGATCCAGAATTTTGCAATTAATGCAGCCCTAATAGATACCAAGACTGTTACATGTATTTGTAAATTAATGAAGAACTTTTTTTTTTTTTTAATTCTCAGATTAGGACCTGACCAGACTGTGTTCTTGCTTATTTCCTACAGAAAGTGGTGATAATAGTGGTGGTTGTGTTGATCTTGTTGGCAGTTCTAGCTCTCATAATTGGGTTGTCAGTAGGACTGACTAAGGGCCAGTGAGCTATTTCAGTAAGAAAGGAGGTAATGGTGAGTAACTGGAGCTAATATGTACTGTAGTTCCACAATAGGTGTGGGTATGGTGCATGCTTAGAAAAATAGATTTCTTCAGGCTGCATGACTGTTTTCTGTTTATCCAAGGAACTTACTTGAGGTGTGTTTGTGTGTTTGTGGATCTTGGGTGTGGGTTTTCTTGTTCCACCAATCTGCATCACTCACCTCTGGTTACTGCTGAACAAACAAAGCGGTGTTAGTGGAGACTTGGCCTCATTGTTTCAGCTGGTGTTTGGTCTGTGGAGTCATTCCAGTGCCCATGCTCTCTGTTAGTAACACCATCTTTCCCTTGTCTCTGTTTTCTCCCCTCTGTAGAAGACAATCATCATTGGTGTAGTCTGTGCTGTTATTGTCGTCATCATACTCATCATCATCCTTACCCAGACGCTATAGTAGGACTGCTTCTTGCTACCATCATCTGTGTATTCTTCATCCAGTCCATTCTGTTCTCCATCAGCAAAAGAAAACCTTATCCCGATCCTGCCAAATGGATAATGTAAGCTTTAACAACCTTCCAGTTAAAACAGTGACGAGGTGGTCTTACATCTACACAGTCTGTTTGACTTCTTTGGTTTTGGACATTTTGAGGATGTTCTGCTGCAAATGAGGAATTGGGGAACAACACCTATTGCACCTCTGTGGTGGCAAAAAAGGGAAATGAAAAATGACTCATCATTTCTTCACTCCAGTGTCGCCAAGCATTTCATTGTTCAACATTTGATGCCAAAGTTTCACCGTTTGTCATGCATTTGTTAAACTGTACAAGAATCACATGACCTCCCATATCATCAACCATTGCCTTTATGAGCCTGGACACCTTTTACAAATTTCAAAAACTACTGAATGTTCACTTCTCTGGGATCTCGTTGGTTTTGTGGAGTTCCTGCACTTTCACACTTGAGAAGATGTAATTAAACCCACATTTATGTATTTATCATATAGCAGAGTTGATGTTTGAGTCTTTTTAATCAAACCTGAAAGTGTCCCAGTTCTTCAGCTGGTGCGTGCTCTCATGATTCTGAAGCTTAGAGGACTGCAGTGGTTCTTGTGTAAAGCAGTTAAGCATCTTGTAGAAATTGAATCTTCTCAAATCTTTAATTTGTTTAGATACGACAGCTTCTTTCACCTGTTAATGTGCTATAAAAACATTTTTAACACCACAGAGTTTACAGAGAGGCTCGTAGTGACACTAGTGTCGCCTTTCCAATAAGTGCCAGAATAGTCTGTGTATTTATTTTACCTGATGTTAATGAGTCGCCTATGAAATGGCACATAAATGAACAGCAAAACCTACAGTGAGATGTTTCCTCCTTGTCTTGAGTGTGAGATGAATTGACTAGTATATTATCTGTCCTTATATTTCTAAACGCATGACTAAGTTATCAGTTTATTAGGCGTGACCCTGCAGTGATGCTCGTGACAATCATTACTGTGTTACATGCTTTGTCCAGAAATATTAGAAAAAATAACAATGAACTGGACAACTTAATAAACTGACTGCTGAGTGGCGTTGTAATTGATCGGATCATTTCAAGATAGAGGAGAACTGACACATTTCACAGGCTTTCAATCATGGCTTTAATAGTCAAATAAAGCAGGTGATTCTAGCTGTTCATAGCAGAAGAGATGCTGTTTACTAGAGTCTGTTTGTTGCTGTTCAATGTTGTGCAGGAGGGACTTAGAAAATGGGAGGTGTCCAGCACATTTGTTTTGGAAAAATGGTCTTCTGTCTTCAGTACAGGCAGAAGATTGAAGTGTTTGTACACTGTTTTTTTTTTTAAGTGTTTATTACTTTAAAAGAATTAAAGATTTGTGTTTTATAAAGACTGGCTGACTGTCCTCTTTGTGAGTCACAGAGTCTATATGTAACTGAATTCTGCCCTTTTTGATGACTACATGTTGTGGAGAAGCTGTGTGAATGTGTTTTATGGTTTATTAGTAGCTGCTGTCAGCAGATGGTTGACACTGCACATTCACCACTGTGTTACAAACAGCTTTTAATAACTGATGCAGAAGGGGAGGTAAGTTTTTTCACATTTTCTCTTTACACACAAATACACACCATAAACCCTTTGACCCTTTTGTTCTCCTTTCCTCAGAAATTTCCAAAAAACAAATATCCATAAATGCAAATCACTATTTTTGTGTTTGTAGCTTTGTGTTTTGACCCATGAAGTTAAGCCTGTTGTCTGACTGCTGGGTGTTTTTATATCTCCAGAAAAAGATGATGATTACTTTGTGCTGTGCCATCATTGGAATTGTTGGGTTCTCCTATCTCTACAGCTTCTTCTCATAAAAGATCGAACAGGTGAAACATCAACTCTTAACACTGCCTTTGTTTCTTGCAAACGTCAACGTTTAAACACAATTATTATCTGTCCTTGTTGTTTGTAGGGAAGCGGATATCTCCAAGAGAGAACATTTCCTGAGGTGTTGCCCCCCTTTTTTTTTTTTTTTTTTTGTTTAAGCCATCAGTTGAAGCTTGAAAATATAATAAAATATTAAAAGAAAACAAGAAAAATCATGTCCATCCTGTCCCTTTTCCTTTTGTTAATCCTTGCTGTATAGTGTTTGAGAATGTGTTATTAATGTGTAGATTTTTCTGAAGTCTGCCTATTATCAGACCAGATGGCTTAACACGTGATTCCTAATCTTAAAAGATCACTGGTCAACTATAGTGGAGCACCTCCTGGTGGTGCATTGAAGGAACAGTCATGTCCAGAAGTATTGAATAAAAAATGTCTTAGGATTAATTAAAACAGCAAAGCTCAAATTTTTATTTTATTTTTTCCCGTCCGGAGATATAAACTGAGAAAAAAAATGTCTCGTTAAGTAGTATGTTCTAATTTGTTTGTCATAAATAAAATTTGTGTGATTTTTTTTTTGTTGTTGTTTGGTCTGTATGAGTGAAACGCTTGTCGTTTCTGTAGATGCGGCTGTCGCTCTCACTGACTGTATGTCAATTCAGTAAAGCCTGTTATGTAATAAAACATTTCTGTGCATTGTACTAAGACCTGCGCCTGCCTCCTTTTTGTGTGTGTGTTTGTGGTTTATGCTTGATTCGCGTGGAGGGAAACATCCTGCGTTTCCCTCTATCAGATCACTGATCACATGAAGCTCCTGTACGTAAAGGCTACAGCCTACGTATGGTGATGGATCCCTCTTAAAGGCTTTCTGACCTCATTCTCCGTCTCGTTGTTGTTTGGGGGACCGGCCCATCAGCTCTACCTGGGGCGGGGTTTTGTAGAAGGGTGCCTTCGTTTTGCTGCACCGGACCTGGAGGAGATACACATGCACACACACGTATATTTATATATATAGATTGTGTGACACACCATATATATAAAGAGTCCACATATACTGATATAATTTGTGGTTGGGTGTTTTCAGTTGTGTGTTTTGCAGACACGTCATATTTTTTAATTTTTGCAAGTCTTTGTAATTATTTGCATTTAATTTGGGTATTTCTGTGCCCCTTGAAGAAATTTTATGTTTCCTTTAGTTTGTTTAGCATCTCTTCCCGTTACAAATGGGAAATTAAATGGCTTAATTAGGTTATTTTCTCTTTTATTACCATTCTTTAAGTATTGTCTCATTCTAATGTTTTGAACTCTCATGGGGACATTTTGCATCTTTGTCATTACGGATTTTTGTGATCATTTACATCTTTTCATGTATATCTGTTTAATTTAGGTTATTATGTGCCTATCTGGGATATAAAGAGAATACTATATGTCTGGATTTCCTTTTAGGATTGTTTGTGGATGCAATAATAAAATTGAACGTATTACATTTACTAAGATGCTTAAGAATTTAAGCATCTAACCTTAAGTTATTAAGCATGTCACTAAGAACTGCACTAAAGTAAATTTATATGATACTTGTGGTTTGGTTTTAACATAAAATACAAAGAAATCTATATGAATTAGAATCTGGTCCTTTACAGATAAACAAATTCAAAACTCCTAGAATCAATTTACAAAAAAGTTTTAAAAATTCTGGATAAAAAAAAACCTATATCTCATCAGTATATGTATATAGTATGTAGTATGTATACTGTATGTAGTAGTGGTATAATGTCTAAGTACAATTTACTGAGCTTTGAACATTTTAGAAACTCAAAAGTCTGCTGCATGATTTATAAAATATTACATGGTCTAGCTCCTCTAGCACTGAGCCAAATCATTCAACAAGGAACTACTGGATATTCCTCAACACACCACAAGAACAGTTAGAAGAGGTGACTATGTGTACCATTCAGAAAACACATCTTCTGTAAAACCATGTCGGTCAGGGGGCAGCTTGCTGTGGAATAGTTTACCATCTTTAGGTAAAGAAAGTTACAGTCCATCTGTATTCAAGAGAAACCTGAAAACATATTTAAGGTCCAATCAGGTGTGAAAAATGTGTAATCTGTAATGTATGAGTAACACAGTATAATCTGCCCCTTACAATTTCCATTATTTGTTTTACTGACTGGTTTAGTGGATTTTATAATGGGAGATGTGCAATAAATTAGCCAGTGGCTAAAATGTGACATTTTTACACATGATTGTTCATTAATGTGTACTGTTCTTGCAAACAAACAAACAAATAAATAATTTTATATTTCCATTGTAACAATAAAACATCTATGTATAAGGCATATGAGGGTAATAATGTATATTTTCAACAAAACTTACAAATCTGTCCATAGGTACCACTTTGACTGCTGGTATAAAAACAGTTCTGACCCATGGTCGTACATGACCGCTTCCTTTTGCTTTTATTTAATCATTCTTTTTGTTTTATTTAGTTTAATTTCATATTTGTTGTTTATGAACATTTTGTTCCTTGAGTGGATAGTGATGACTAAAATTTTCATCCTGTACTAGTTTACTAAATTAAGATAATTCAATTCTACCACCAGTTATCTCACCAGAAAACACAAACCAAGTATATTTGTATGTTAATATATTCTAATCTCTTTAAATAGCACCTCCTATATCCAATGAGAGCGGCTCTATGCTAATATTTCAGACCAGTGGGGTGAACATGGGGCGGGTCGACAGCTGGGTTTTTTTTTCCTCTTCTTCTTCTTTACGCGTATGTGAGCGTGTGTTTTCTAACCAGCTGAAATGGCGGCCCGGAGCGTCGAATCCTACTAACTTTATCGCTCAATAACAAACGTAACAATATACGAAGCTTTTATCACATAACATGGAGAGAAACTTTACTAAGAGGCTTCAGACACTTTAGTTGATTCGTATTACTTTGACCGCTACGCCTGAACGGAGTTAAAACGCTGAGGTAAAGATGAAAAGCTTGCAACTGCCGTATATGGGCTAACGTCAGCTAGCAAGCGTTGACGGTAGCCGACGACTTAAGAAAGGGATTGTCAACTGAGCTATTTTACGCGACCAGATAATGCCGGTTGAATAGAGGCTGTGGATAGACACATTGACTCTTAACATAACTGTTAATATATAGCTGCACGTACTGGCACTTGTTTGTATACAATAACGAAAGCTTAACGTAAATGTTTGCAATTTTTGTGTGTGATGCTAACCTTAGCTCGCTTGCTAAAGCAACACTGTTGGCTAACGGTAGCAAAGCTAAATAGATGTACCGATAGAGAAGTGTGTATTTCTTCCCAACAGATTTAATCACAGTAAAACATTGCAACAGTCATTGAGCATTCAAGCTTAACGCAAACCGCATGACTTTACTTTTTCTTCTGTAGATTATGGAGGATCCTCATACACGGTACAGCAAGCGTCTGGTAAGTAGCCAAACGGCTACATCTTCGAAATGCTTTTTTTATGTTTACAGCGTGAATGAGTTATATTTGACATCCAACGTGTGCATTTTAACATTAGCCCCTCAATCACTATGAAGCATTTCATAAAAAGAAGTGCTGTGTTTGTGTGGAACGGCCTGCTTTATTTTGTCTCGTCTCCCATTGCACCTGTTTTGTGTGTCATCATAATATTGGTAATGAACTTGTTTAAAGACCCTGGGTTCAGTAGAGGTCAAGTTCAACATCTTACCTGATAGCTTTTTTTCTGCGACTTTACTTAACCTCCTCACAACCCTTTCCCCTTGTTGTAAATCAATAAACTTTGTCTACACACAATAATAAAACGTATATATGTATGCTAGTTTTTTATTAGGTAAAAATATATATTTTTATTTTGTGTGTGTATTTATGTCTGTATGTATGTTTTTTTTTTTTTAAGTTTTTCAGTTACGTTATTTGTAGGAGACAATAAAACTTTAAAAAAAATTGTTCAATAAATAGATGGCTAAATATCAAATTAAGCAATTCAGCCTGCTGTTTCCCTTTCCCAAAATGTAAGCATTGGCAAGGGTTTCATTCTTAAAGTTGGAAGTAAATGAGTGTTGTCACTGTAGCTCTCAGTTATGAAACTAAGAAGCATTAGTGTTTAGATTATACTTCATTTGTTGTGGTAAAGGGATGGGGGTGGGGACATCTGGGTGCAGAGGGGCTTGATCCATCTGTCTAGCCAAGCAATGCTGCATAAGGGTGAATGGCAAGGGGGGCTATACAGGGGAGGGGGAGTGTAGAAGATTAACCCCTGCTATTGTAATGCTTTGTTTGTTTCCTACATGTAGTAATTTTGTGGCTGGCCGGTCAGCTTAGATTGATTTATTAAACAGCTATCTGTCATGCAGATGGACCAGTTACTCTAAGGTTTGTTTGTTTTAGGATACATTTACGCTGGCACTGTTTGGTGTGCTTTAAACGACCTCTGGTCTGCTTCCACAGGTAGTACAGTTAATTTGGACTAGTGTGAATGCTCATTTGCATTCTGGTGCAGACCAACGAGGTGATATTTGGTTTAATGAGACAAGTTTTCTTCTTCCATGTGCTTTTTGTCATCTTAGTCAGTGGTTGTGTCCAGAACTATTGTCCTTATCTAGCAGTTGTAACTGTATGATGATGTCCAGGCGGTATGGACTGCTCTCACCAATCCTTGCTTAGTCAAACCTAGTCCCCCTGGCTATCCTGGTGTGAATACCCCATTAAATATGTACATATGTACACACGCTGTGGGCTGATAGAGCTACATCAAAGACAGAACTATTAAAAGAAAAAGGACAGTTTAGGCCCAAAATATCTTTTCTACCATTTCATACTCATAGCTCTGTGTGAGAATCTGTTGCATTTAAATGGGCAAAAAGCCTTTTATAGGGAGGAATGGCCGAGGGCTCAGAAGAAAGAGGAGGCAGCGATTCATATTAACGCACGGCCAGACCGGCTGGTGAACACGGGGCTAGAGATCAATACAGAGAGACGGTGTGTGACGTCATGCTATACTCTAGATGAAATTACACCTCTAGTTCTTCACATAATTTTCTAATTCTTTAAATCTTGATATGATGAATTTCCGCTTATTGCCCTTTTAACTGTCATGTCTACGTATGTCAATGTTGCTCCATGATTGCTCCATGACTCTGTTTTCGTCTAAGGTGTGCGTTCATTTCCCTTCCAACACAGATTACACAGAGTAAAGCGGTACATTAATTCAAATAGCATCAATTTACATCAGTGATTGCAGAGGATATTGCATAAAGAGAAAATCTGGTGGGGAGAGTTGATATATAAATGCAATCACACCGTTACTTGGGTTGTTTATATCATTGTTTCACTGTAATATTAACAAAAGCCTCCAGACAGTTGTTCATCTGTCTCAAACTTGAGCGACGGCAGCAACCCCAAACTGTACAATTTTCATTTGTACCAACTAGGGCTGCACAATAAATAAAAAAATTACCTTCATCACCATATTTTCCTTTGATATATATATATATATATATATATATATATATATATATATATATATATATATATATATATATATATATATATTGCAACGACTGCCAAAACTGCCATAAATAGTAGTCCCTATTTACACATTTTAAGGAAGTGACACAGTTTCAGACATTGCTGAGCATTAATGCTCTGTGCACATCAGTGGCAAATCAAATAGACTGTTACTGTCCTGGATACCTGCTTCATGTAGATGCTAACTGGTGTGGCCCTACAGCATATGGAGTGGGCATTTTGATGGTGGAAGGTAACAGAGTGAGGCAAATGTGGATGCAAAAGAACTGGCTAAACAGAACGGCATGTTGGCTATTTCAAACTATGTTGGTTAGAAGAGAGATGACACACAAACACAGGTACTCTGCAAGACGTCGAGTACTCGTGCCTAACACCAGGGGACACGTTTAATCTCCTCTGCCACCTACAGTACAATCACAAGAAGCTATAGACGAATCCAACTGATGTTTTGTGTGTTGCAGCACAGTCTTTATTGCAAGTCCTAATTACCTCATATCTGGTGACAAAGACAGCGCTGTGGATATCTTGACTTATGATTTTAGACAGTGGTCCACCGTTACTGACAAGGGTATCTTATCTGGCGTTATCAAAGTTATTCTGTTGTTCATATTAGTCATTGGTGCTTCATCTGACAAACTGCTTTTGACTATCCACACTACAATATAAAACAAATCTCCTTTATATTTTGTCAAAAGTTGCACAAGCTATAAAGCTCAGCAGATGTCTGTGCGTGAGAGTTTTGCCAGTGGAGCTCCATGTGAGAAAACATAATAGCAGCAGCTCTATTTTATTTATTGCAGTTCATATCGTCATCGCAACTTTCAACAGTGTTATTGCATATTGCAAGTTTTCCTGATATGGTGCAGCCCTAGTACAGACCAGCAAAATGGTGGGGGAAAAAAAAAACAAAAGAAATCCCCCCTCAAAGCAAAAGTGAAGTCTACAAGGAAAATTGACATAATTTGTAGTTCAGCTGCTGCGTTTCACCACACCAAATGGAATCTCTGCCATCCCAATCTTCTGATTTCAGTTACTCAGTGCAAATCAAAAAGTTTGTGCCTGATAAAGAGGTTAACACCTTTCCTGTCTTTAGCGCACAGGTACACGTCGGCGCTATCAGGATGACGGAATCTCAGATGACGAAATTGAAGGGAAACGAATGTTTGACCTGGATGAGAAGTTGGAGTGTAGGAGGTTTGGCTCAGAACTTATCAAATACATGGATGGAAAAGGTGAGATGTACAAAAAAAAATTAATTTGTGAAATATAGTGCCATTTAAACCATATTTGACCATCTTATATCATGTTAAGGCAGGTTAGTTTCAGTCATGAAAAATGTCTGCCACTTTGTACTGGTAAAGTTTTGTAGTTGTAACTTTTAGGATTTTTTTTTTTCTTCTTTTTTTTTTAAAGGTTACTTTTCTAAAAATTACTTTTCTGTTTTCTTGTCTAGATTTTACATATGAATATATCCAGAGAGAAGGACTCAGGGACCCCATAATTTTTGATATAAGCGATGGGCTTGGTCTTCAGTAAGTTGCAGTAATTTACTTTTTAGACATAGAATACATCACCCACAACACATCAGGCACAGTTAATTTTTAAATCAAGTCTACAGAAAAAAATTAAAATACAGCAAATTATTTCTCTTGCAGAATGCCAGACCCTGACTTCAGTGTGAGTGATGTCAAATTGTTTGTTGGTAAGTCCCACAAAAATGGAGAACTATCAGGGCTTTGTCATATTATTATTTGTACATACAAGGTCATGCAATCAGAACAAGCACTTTCTCAAAAATGTGGTCTCTGCCAGGCTTTTAGTTGTGAAGCATAATAATTACAAAAAAGAATGTTGCACACAAGGCATATTTTGTATTTATTCGGACATTGGTTTTGAATGCAGCTTCATTGGTTCCTACTGATGAACCCCTGGTAATTTTCATACAGGTAGTCGGCGCATTGTGGACGTAATGGACGTGAACACCCAAAAAGCAATTGAAATGTCGATGGCTCAGTGGCGGCGCTACTATGAGACACCACCATCAGAAAGGGAAAAACTCTACAATGTCATCAGCCTGGAGTTCAGCCACACTAGGCTCGAGAATCTGGTCAAACGGCCGTCATCGGTGAGAATCAAAGCAATTTCCCATCTCTGCTCTTGTGAACAGTCCAGATCTTTACGGACTAGTTAGCGTACTTTTGTGCTGGCCCCTGTAAAATCTTCTCAGCAGCGTTTGCTTGGTTGCATTAACAGTTTTCTCTGTGATCATTTTTTTAAATTAATTTTTGTTTATTAATTTTTTTATTTTTTTACATTTTGCTTTGTTATATTTCTTCACTATATTCTTCAGGTGGACCTCATTGACTGGGTGGACAACATGTGGCCCAGACACCTCAAAGAGAGACAAAGAGACTCCACTAATGCCATCATCGACATGCATTATCCTAAAGTACAGAAGTGAGTAAAGCAGTGAAAGTTTCCTGTGGTGCAACTAAGACAAACTGCAGATTTTATCTAATGAATTATTGAAAAATATTTTCCCTCCTTTATATTTCTCAGGTACTGTCTTATGAGTGTGCAGGGGTGCTTCACAGATTTCCACATTGACTTTGGTGGCACCTCGGTCTGGTACCACATTCTTCGAGGAGGAAAGGTCAGTCAGGTTTTAAAGGCTGAATACTTGTGATGTCCAGGTGGAAACGTATTTCACTTTTGATGTTAAGAGAAATTTGTAAATGATTACAGGCCTCTATTTTTTTTGTCATGTTGTTAACATCATGTAATGCAGATGAAAATGTAAATTAATGCCATTGATATTTTAACAGGCATATCTTTTGCTGCCTTGTGTCTTTTTGCCAGAGAAATAGTTGAGACCTTTTGTTTAATATTTGACAGATTTATCTCTCTGAAGCTAGTGCAATGAAAATTTCTTATAGCAAAAGCACAGGTCCAGTCAGCCTTAACAGCTCAGTTTCCACAGTTTTTTTTTGTTTTAGATTTTGTATTTACACAGGTATACTGGTACCACTCTCAATACAGCAGTCTCTATACTTGTGTCACAGAAGCAAATATCTGAAAATTAATTTCTGAATGTGAATGTTTACTTTTAAGACAGAATGTGACTGAACTGTAATTGTTATCCTACATGTAAATCAGTTTCACTACAAAGTGTGCCTACAATGTTTTACAATTAGGGTAAAAGATGTATTGGCCTGGATATTTTAGACCCCATACATAAGCTTCAGATTGATTGGGGGGGTTTTATCCTCACCTGTGGAAAAAATACACAAGAAAAGACAGTTGCAAATAGTTTATATAAGAATGACATCACTTTCTTTTGAGTTTTGTGAAAAATCATTTTAATAAAGAAGCATGGTATTCATTTTTCATAAATTGACCCACAGTTAAAATGCATTTAACCCTTCCTTGCAGCTGGACCCAGTACCTGGTCCAGCAGCTGTATGCACAAGTTAATGCATTTAAAAAAAGTTACATTAGTGATACAGGGGTATTTTATTTCTAATGTTTCTCAAATAAGAAATTCTCTCCTAAGTGCATTTTGTCAAAAAAGTATTTGTTTTATAACAACTTTAAAATACGTATTCAACAAATAACAATGCCATCAACATGAGCAACACCTGAAACAAAATGCAACAGAATGCATGTTTCGTTTGCTCAACATATTGGGAATCTTATTAAACTAGAAAAGCTACACTTTCAGATGATACCAAGCATAATCTTATCTGTGCCAACCACCTCACGTCAGTCTCAAAACAAACAGAGGGCAAACCTTCGCATTTCACAGCCAGCGCATCAGATTGCATGTTTTTCAAACGGTACATCTCCAAATCCCAAAACTATTTCTACCAAAAGCAATATATTTTATTTCCTTACTGTTTCGTGGTCTTTTTCGGTCTATCCATACTATTGCTCGACCAAAATTCACAGCATACTCGTTCACATTAGTGAAACTGTGTCATTTGCCAGTGTTTTATATGCTACCATTCACAACCATCTAGTTGATTTCTCGCGGGTCTTGGGAGTGTAAATGAAGTCTGTTGACATGCTACATCTCGCGAGCTTTTGGACAATATCTTACACTTGGATGAGACTTCATCTATCAGGTATATCTTTGAGCATAAACACAGGAGCATCCCCACTACATAAGATCTTTGATGTGAAGTGACGCGCCACACAGAGCGAATATAGAACGACAGCAATTTCTTTAATTGATTTTACTCATTTACAACAAAGGCTAAAAATGATCAGCAGGTGCACGAGACCTCAAAAAACTAAATACACCCTCTTAGATGCTCTTAAGGAACCACAGATGTAGTTAAATCCAGTTACTAACAGCGGCGCTAATGGTAACTATGACTCTGATTTTATACTTGTACTTGATTATACACTCTGCACAGTGGTAGAAGCTGATAATATAGTTGCTCAATGCCAGGGCCAAATTGTGAATGGTATGCACACAGTATTGTGTAGTCAGATTCCCTTCCAAGAAGTAAAAAATCCTATGTGGAACAGTTTGGGTATTAAAGTGGCCTAATATAGAGTCCGCCTGGTACTATCCACACTAAAACCTTCATAAAATCTGAGCTTTGTGCTATTCTAGTGTAACTTGGTACAGTTGTAGTTAAGGCATTGCTAAGAATTTTTTTTTTTTATTATTTTTAAACATTTTTTTTTATTTAATTTTATTTTTTCCACTGTGTAAACTAAAAAACACAATTAGGCGAGGATAAAAATGTAATTGTTTCCTTTGTCACAATTTGCTCAGTCATGTGAACATTCACGATGTTTCTGACACTGGGATTATGTGAGGTCTCAGCTGTACGCTGATGCCAAGATTGTGCATATTAACCTAATAATTGTAGAGCTATTATTGGTTTAATTGGGTAGATCTGTTCAGGCGAACCACACCTCCAAAAACCCTAAGGTTTAACAGGTTAACTGTAAATTAGAAATTAAAATTAAATGTAAACAAAAGATGTGAGCTAAATGTATTTTATGTGTTTTGCTATAGTTTTTGATGTATTAGAGCAGTATAATCGGTGCATTTCAGAGCAGAGCATGATAACTGTGTGTCTCGGTCCAGTAAAATCTTCAGCAGGGGTAAAATTATTCCAGTGCCATGGCAAATCTCTGGCATCCAGTTTTTGTGACCAAAAAGATAAAAATAAATGACTAAAAAGGGAAAATGAGAGTCCATTTAATAACTTGACATGTGCGCATGTGGACTATTGTCATGTTGAGTTCATCTGCCAATAGTATGAAAGGAATACAGGTTTACTCTTAAACACGTTAAAAGTTAAATTGGCCTTAGAAAATGTGTGATTGAAAGATCCTGTTGCAGTTTAGATGCAGACAAGACCAAAGATCAATACAATAGAGCCGAGACGTTGATGAATAGTTGTCAGTTTTAATGGTTGGATGGAGGGTAAGTTTTTGAAGCTTGGTGATTATCTGTTATTTATGTCACATATTTTCTGACACACCGCCTCTTTCAGACCGCTGGTGGGAGTGTGTTCACCTGCATGTTCGCACGCCACATGTGTTGTTGCACATCTGGGCAAAATGTGAACACGTGACCATGTAGAGTCAGAAATGACATGCAATCATTTAAATACCGTAAATAACATTGAGCCACTTCGTTCGTAAACATTGTCGCTAAGTGTGGATGGAAAAAATGAGAGACAAAAGCCTGACTTTGCTGAAGCTAGTTTCTGATTTGTGATATACAATAAGGGCGATTCCACAGTTTTTTGGGGGGGGGATCTTGACCACATTAGACCAAGTCCTGCTAAAAAACTACCAGACTTAGGAGGTTGAGGTCTGGACTGAATTATTCTGCAGATCATGAATATTTGTTAACACACATGTTAGTCTTTTGTATCCAGAGCATTGGTCTAGGTCCTGTTAAAAAGTTGCAAGACTTTTAAGAATATTCATATCTGGACTGAATTATTCTACAGAGCTGGGACAAGCCTATTTTTAAATGAATAAATTATTTAATTAAAAAAAAGACTGCTTGCAATAATTTTGTTTTGGCACCTGCAGGTGATGTACACTTTTATGTATGAATTAATCTCAGGACCTTACATGTGATTATTTACCTTCCCTTCTTTCAGGTATTTTGGCTGATTCCACCTACTCCTCAGAACCTGGAGATGTATGAAAACTGGGTATTATCAGGAAAACAGGGAGACATCTTCTTGGGGGACAAGTGTCTTGACTGTCAGAGGATAGAGCTCAAGCAGGGCAACACCTTCATAATCCCATCAGGTCTGTTATTCTAATACAGCAAACATACATGCATACAGTAAACTCACTCGCATACACCTTCTCCAAGTTCGCCCTAAAAATCCTAATTTCTTGAGCATACTGTGTGTTATTTGTTTTAGGGTGGATCCATGCAGTTTACACCCCAGAGGACACTTTGGTGTTTGGGGGAAATTTCCTACATAGCTTTAACATCCCCATGCAGCTCAACATCTATAACATTGAGGACCGCACACGGGTGAGATGCACTTTGCATTATCTCTAGACTATTTACTCCTGTTCTTATAACTCTGAATGAAAAACATTGATTATTTCAGATTTTGATTATGCATTGCATGGTGAAGTGTTGTGTTTTTCAATTTCAATTTTTTAATTGTAATGTTTTTTTTAAGACTTAAACAAATGTACTTTTTTCTCTTTCACTCTACCAAAGTCATTAACCTACAACACCTGCTATTATTATAGTGACCAATTTTGTCTTTGTCTCACAAATATTATTTAAAAGCTTAGTACCTCACTCAATAAAACTCATTAGAATTAAAATAGTTTGTATGAGTTTTACTTTGCAATGTAACTTGAGGTCAGCATTGTGCCTGCACTAAAAACTTAGTTGGAGGCTACTTCTCTGGCATTAATATGTTGACTAAAAAGACTAAGTATTAAAACTGAATACTTTAGACAAAATAAGAAATTTTATTTTTTTGTGAATTGGTCACACCACTGAGTTGAAAAGTGATGCAGGATGAACAAAGGAAGTACCCATTAAATTTTGGTGCTCCTCGGGATCACTCTCAATCTTGCATTCTTGTTTCTATATTTGGCAAGCACAAGTATGGTTGCACTTGGCAACTAGAGTACTCAGACCACATCCTCCACTTTCTTTGCCCATGCGCCAACTCTTCATTCTTTTTTGTGAGATTCTGTTTGGCACTTTTTGTCTGATCATGTCAATAGACAGCTAAATGATGATGACTTTTTATATTCACTTTGGCTCTGCCTTGATAGAGGAAAAAAAAACACTTCTCCAAAACTTTGAATGCTATACATTAAGCTGAGTCAGTAGAGAGGAGCAGCTGTTAAGCTTGAGCCTCCTCTGCAGCCTCTTGCACAATTTCTCACTGTTTAATGTGCAGCAATTGTGCCAAAAAAAGATTTAAAAGAAATACTTCAGAATCAAGAACATGACTTTATATGCACAAAAAAAAACTTGTAAACGCAATGTTTGTGTATTTTTTTTTGTGTGTGTGTTGCAGTGATATTTGTCCAAACAGCATTCCCAATTCCTTTTTTTTTTTTTTTAAACCTCTTCCTCTAGGTGCCAGCAAAGTTCCGCTACCCATTTTACTATGAGATGTGCTGGTATGTCCTGGAGAGGTACCTCTACTGTCTGACCAATGTCTCCCACCTCACACCAGAGTTCCAAAAGTATTCACTTGGTATTGGTAAGGAATAATGAACTCAATAAAACATTGTAGTCCACATTTACTTGAATTGATTCATCACTGGACTCAACCTTAACTCTCTTCTCACAGGACTAACGTCTACTGATGTTGAAGACAATGATCCCTCCAGGAATGGCACATCCAATGGGATTGACAGTGATGCTGAAAATGAGATCAAGGCCAAGGAAGAAGAGCTCAAAGAAGAACAGACAGCTCGAGTTATCGCACCTCAGCATGTGCTGACCCCCTTTGAGCTGGAGGGTCTATGGAACCTTTTAGGAAAGTTGGAGGAGCTGCCAGCCCACAAAAAGTGTGTCCCTACAGGGATTAGGAATGCTTCAGCTCTACTAGAGGACATGAGGGTGGGTATAACCACATGTCCTTGTGCAACTCACTGCGAACTGATATTGGCCAAACTATACTGACACAGATATTTTTTGTCTCACTACTTTTCACCTTTAAATTTTGTGTTTAGACTGTTCTGAAGGAGTGTAACAATGACGACCACAAGCTATCCTACACTGGAGAGGCAATTGTTAAATGGCCTGAAAGGGTGAGTAAAAGCAGATCTTTTACGTGTTTCAGTTATTTGGAAGTAAACTGGCACATTACTGTGTATTTTTCTAAGAGCAGATAATTTTGTTGATAAATCCTTTGTGGCATCAGTTTACAAGACCTGATATTGAATATTTGCAGGACACAGTCTGACACTCTTGTGCAACATCCTAACATATGTTTTCACCCTTTATCTGTTTTTTTTTTTTTTTTCGTTCCCTCTCTGTGCAGCCATCATGGTACCAGCCCCCTATTGCCCCTCCACCAATTCTTTACCGCCCTCGGTTGGGCCCCTCCCTCCACAAGCATCAGAGATCTACCAAACGTTCTTCCATTTCTGCCCTAAGGCGTAGACGGGTTAGATGCAAGCGCTGTGCCGCATGTCGCAGGAAAGAGTGTGGCACCTGCCAGTATTGCCATGACATGAGGAAATTTGGTGGTCCTGGACGTATGAAGAAAAGCTGCGTCATGAGACAGTGTCTTGCGGTAAGACATAATGTTCATCATTGTATTTGTATCTTTAAACTTAACACTGCCAATCTGTACACATACTCTTGGTTGAGTCTGTGGTCAATAACTTGAAGCTGTCTTTAATCATTAAATTCAAAGGTAATGCTATTTATCTTTCACACTTATGTAATTCGCCTCCCCAAAATGTAAAATATGGAGAAATGTTCAAGTCTGCAACTATAAACAATGTTGTTCTTACCGATGACATTAAAAATGTTCAAAATTGACTTGTAATACACAATGCTGTTTTACTCATCTTTCAGCCTGCTTTGCCAAACACAGCAAGATGTGCCATATGTGGAGAGGGAGAGTTTGATGAATCAAATCCAAGCACCCACTCCCTCATGGAATGTACTGTCTGTTCACAGATTGTGCATCATCAATGCGTTAAGGTGAGTCTTTGCTAGATTCCCTGAACTCTGTAGATTTTTTTCCGCCCTTATAAAACTGGCCTTCCTATTTTAGACAATTCTGAATTTTCCAAAAACTTTATTGACAATGTATGCATATTTTGTTTAAAACTTTTAAATTCCAACCTTACTTCTGCTAATAATTGTCCTTTTTATTAACAATACTTTGCATTTGAGTCATTAATTCATAAACTTGGAATCTGTAAATGTCTTTAAACAGTGTGCCAGTCAGAAAGGTTACTCTTTTTATATAAACACGTTGTGTGCACAAAATAAGAAAATAAGTGTAAATTCTTGTGAGCGTCACATCTTGGCACACAGTGAAAAACTCTAATGTTCTGAGGCTGTAATGTCACTGAGAGTTACATGTTGTAAACCATTGTGTGAGTCAACTGATATAGAAGTGGACATTTTTCAGACTGTTACCAAAGTATTATCAAATTGAAAATAATATGAGTCTGGACACTGGACCCTTAGTCACTTGGATCTGAGATTCATTACATGACCAAACTCTGCTTTGCTTATTTTGCTGCCTGCTCCCGGCTGCATTTAGAGGCCAGGTTTTGTTTGTTTGAATTTATTTATTTATTTTTGTGTGTGTGTTTAGAATTTTAACTGTTCTGTTTCAGGAACCTGGTGAGGGAAAGATCAATAAAGATTTGCCTAGCTGCTGGGAATGTCCTAAATGTTACCAAGGCAAAGGCTCAGCATCAGAGGTACAAAATTCATACCTTCTTAATTTTGCTTGGCCTCAGCTTTTTTCTCAAGTGTTCCCAGTTAAGATTTTTAAGATGCCCTTTTCTTTCTCCCTAAAGTATGTATTTGTAAGTGTGGTTGATGTTACATAAACTAACTGACACTTTCACATCAGTCTTCTAGCGATGAGGAAAGTGAAGAGTCAGAGGGCTCAACTTCCATGTCACAGCCCAAGCATGCATACCAAGAAGGTGAAGGAGCAAGACGAGGGAGACGCAGCCGGCCTCCGGGGCGACCAACAGCACCACCTCCCTCACAGAAGCTGCTACTGCAGCATCAGCAAAATCGCAAAAGAGCAAGTGCACTCGAGCTCAGACTTAAGAAAAGGGTAAGTTAGACATGCTTTTTTCAGTTTTTCAATGATCCAGCCTGTTTCACTGTCCTAACTCAAGAGTAAACAAACCTAAAGATCCTAAGATTTAGATGCCGTAAGTCTAAATAATTTGCACATAATGTGTTTTTCTTCAGCCGGTGCCACTGCTGAGTTTTTTTTTTTTTTTTTTTCTTTTTTCTATTAAAAATTTGTATTATTTCCCTTTCTCTTTGTTGCAGATAAAACTTGAGCGGAGCAAACTCTTGACAGTAAGTGATGTACTACTTTGCTTTTTTTTTTCTTCTTTTTACTTATTGCACCTAAATTATCCATCCGTAGATATTGGTTTGTTAAATTTCTTTTTAACTTTTGGAATGAGTGTGTGAAACATGTATTATTCTTTTTTTGCCTGTTTTCTTTAGAAACAGTCTTCTCTAGATCGCTCTTCCAGGGTGCTTACCCGTCTGCGCTCACCAGCAAGCAGACTACTTCAGGGCCGAGGCCGGGGCTCCACATGGGCAAGCAGCTCACCATGCAACAGTATTCCAGGAGGGACTGGGTCCTTCGAGCAGCAGCAGTGTTCCCCTGGTCTGGTACTTGAGCCCAAAGGGGAGCCCCGCAGAGGAAGAGGAAGAGGTGTGAGGCTGCGAGGAGGAGGAGCAGGACGAGGCATCAGAGGTGGAAGAACCCGTGCAGAGTTGGAGGACGAGAGCGAGGACACCAGCACCGGCACCAGCACCAACAGCAGTAGCAGTGATGATGAAGAAGAGAGCGATCTGAACAGTGGGAGGGGTGGAGATAAAGAAAACCAGCCACAGTCAAGGCAAGGAGGGCAGGCAGCTAAAGAACGAGATGAAGATGGGAGTGATGTGGGTAATCAAAATGGCGGGGACGAGGACGATGATGATGATGAGGAGATGGAGCAAGACATTTCGAAGAGGGATAAAGATGGCTCATATCTTAAAGTGACTCTCCAAAGGCCAACTAGAGCTAAACAAGACCCATCAGCCATTGTCCCCAAATTAGAGGCTATTGCCCCTCAAACTGCCACTAACTCAGTACATACTCAGGGCAGAACTCTGATCAGACCCCCAATTAGGAATTGTGGCCCTTGTCCTGATCAACACGCAAACAGGCACACACCACCACACATTGGGAGTGAACACACAGACTCTCACACTTCCCACCCAGAGAGACTGGACTCAAAAAGGACGAAACTTAGCAGACCAGCCAAACTGAGCAATGGTGCTTCCTCTTCTTCATCTGAACTTCACCATCTCCGCGTACCTCTCTCCTCCCTACAGGAAGGAGGTGGTGAGGCAGATAAGGAGAGCATTGCAAGCAGCCCAAGCTGTGAGAGGGAGGTGTGGGTGTCTGTCTTTCGCTATTTAAGTCGAGCAGATCTTTGTGTCTGCATGGCTGTCTGCAAGAACTGGTACAAATGGTAAGGCCTGCTCACTTATTCATTTTATTAGGGATGTGAATCTTGTTTGTTTTGGTTCCCAGTCAGTTAAAGCCCAATATATTAAAAAAAAAAAAAAAAAAAAAAAAAACTGTTATGTTACTTTTAACTTTTTTATTTTCTATTAAATCTCCACATACAACATCAGTAGAAAACATGACCAGAAAAAGGCATTTCCTAAAGATGCAGCTGTTGGCAGACTTGTGTGATAATTCAGAGAACTGCATGGCAAGCTTTCCTTCAGTCAGGGCAGGAAAGGTCATTGGACAATTAGCAGTGTCTTAATATGAACTTACAGGTTAATTTTCCATTAAGGAGAAGCTACAAAAATTGTGTGTTATTTATTATAAAGAGAGGGGGGAAAACTAAGTTGACCAAAATTTGAATCAAGACATCTGACTTAAAAAAAAATGAATACCTGTTAATATATTAACCTGGAAGAAGGTTTGTTGTTCAGTAGAGTGTTTGTATTTACAGGTGTTTAGACAAGCGGCTTTGGGCTCGGATTGACCTGAGCATCAAGCGCACAGTTACTCCTCAGGCCCTCACAGGCATCATAAAGAGACAGCCTGTCACACTCGACCTCTCCTGGACCAATATCTCAAAAAAACAGCTCAACTGGCTCGTTGGCCGACTACCTGGTACAAACACTCACACATTCATTGTTTTTATAGCTTTTATTGAATGACAGCGTAGTCAATATGACAAATTGAAATAAAACTCCAGTGGGACCAGAAACGTTAAATGTTCATTTTGCAGGGTTGAAGGATCTGATGCTGGCAGGTTGTTCCTGGTCATCTATTTCAGCTCTCTGCTCCTCTGGTTGCCCCCTCCTCCGCTCTCTGGACCTTCGGTATGCAGACGGTGTGAAAGACTCGCAGATCAGGGATCTAGTCACACCTCCAGGTGAGTGCAGAGCGGCCTTAGAGGGTAGATTGTGATGGCAAGATATACCGTATAACATTCGCTGTTAATTCATCCAGTAATATACTTTGGATAAGTACACACAAATACTGATTAAAAAACTGGGTATAAATAGGTATGTCAGTGAGTGTTGTTTTTGTGTATCAGTGTGCTCAGACTCACTCTAATGCCTCTCAATATACAATAGTTTACTTTGAACCATTTGTTTCTGTGCAAACATGTAAAGTCTTATTAGAAAGGTTAGCAGCAGCACTAAGTTTTCCATGGCCATAAAAACAAAGTCAAATCACCCCTGTGATGATGAGAAAGCAAGGTCCAAGGTTTCCCTTGCCCGGACGTGGGTCACCGGGGCCCCCCTCTGGAGCCAGGCCTGGAGGTGGGGCACGGAGGCGAGCGTCTGGTGGCCGGGCCTTTGCCCATGGGGCCCGGTCTGGCTCAGCCCCAAAGGGCGACATGGGCCTCTCCTCCCGTGGGCTCACCACCTGCAGGAGGGGCCATAGGGATCGGGTGCATTGTGAGCTGGGCGGCTGCCAGAGGCGGGGACCCTGGCGGTCTGATCCTTGGCTGCAAAAGCTAGATCTAGGGACGTGGAATGTCACCTCTCTAGCGGGGAAGGAGCCTGAGCTGGTGCGCGAGGTTGAGCTGTTCCGGCTAGATATAGTTGGACTCACCTCGACGCATTGCTTGGGCTCTGGAACCACTGTCCTTGAGAGGGGCTGGACCCTCTTCCATTCTGGAGTTGCTCCCGGTGAGAGGCGCCAAGCAGGTGTGGGCATGCTCATTGCCCCCCGACTTGTCGCCTGTACGTTGTGTCGTCGGACTTGCGGCCGCATGTTCTAGACACTCTGGTGAAGAGAGGGGCGGAGCTGTCAACTGATCGCGGAGCGCAGCTTCGGCGGTCGCTAAGGAAAAAACTCGGGCATGGGATGAGTTTGGAGAGGCCATGGAGAATGACATCCGGATGGCTTTGAGGAGATTCTGGTCCACAATCCGGTGGCTCAGGAGGTGAAAGCAGTGCTCCGTCAACACTGTGTACAGTGGGGATGGGGGGCTGCTCAACTCGGGACGTTGTGAGGCGGTGGAAGGAATACTTCGAAGACCTTCTCAATCCCACCAACACGTCTTCCGATGAGGAAGCAGAGTCTGGGGTAGCTGGTGCTGGCTCTCCTATCTCTGGGGCTGAGGTCGCTGAGGTGGTTGAAAAACTCCTCGGTGGCAAGGCCCCGGGGGTGGATGAGGTCCGCCCAGAGTTCCTTAAGGCTCTGGATGCTGTAGGGCTGTCTTGGCTGACACGCCTCTGCAGCATCACGTGGACATTGGGGACAGTTGTCCGGACGAGCTGTCCCTGTACGACCGGTGTCAGAGCTTGGTCCGCATTGCCGGCAGTAAATCAGAATCGTTTCCAGTGCGGGTTGGACTCCGCCAAGGCTGCCCTCTGTCACCGATTCTGTTCATAACCATTATGGACAGAATTTCTAGGCGCAGCCGAGACGTTGAGGGGATCCGGTTCGGTGGCCTAAGGATTGGGTCTCTGCTCTTTGAGGCTGATGTGGTTCTGTTGGCTTCATCGGACCGTGATCTTTAGCTCTCACTTGAGCGATTCGCAGCCGAGTGTGAAGCGGCTGGGATGAGAATCAGCACCTCCAAGTCCGAGACCATGGTCCTCAGCCGAAAAAGGGTGGAGTGCTCTCTCCGGGTCTGCAATAGGGTCCTGCCCCAAGTGGAGGAGTTCACGTATCTCGGGGTCTTGTTCACGAGTGAGAGAAGGATAGAACGGGAGATCGACAGGTGGATCAGTGCGGCGTCTGCAGTGATGAGCTGAGCCACCGGTCGATCTACGTTCCTACCCTCACCTGTGGTCATGAGCTGTTGGTAGTGACCGAAAGAACAAGATCGCGAATACAAGCGGCCGAAATTAGTTTTCTCCGCAGGGTGGCCAGGCTCTCCCTTAGAGATAGGGTGAGAAGCTTGGTGATCCGGGAGGGGCTCGGAGTAGAGTCGCTGCTCCTCCACATCGAGAGGAGCCAGATGAGGTGGCTCGGGCATCTGGTTAGGATGCCTCCTGGACGCCTCCCTGGTGAGGTTTTCCAGGCACGTCCCACCGGAAAGAGGCCCCGGGGAAGACCCAGAACACACTGGACGGACTACATCTCTCGGCTGGCCTGGGAACGCATCGGGATCCCTCCAGATGAGCTGGTGAATGTGGCCGGGGAGAGGGAAGTCTGGTTTTCCCTGCTTAGGCAGCTGCCTCCGCGGCCCGACTCCAGATAAGTGGAATAAAATGGATGGATGGATAAAAACAGAATGGGGGGGGGGGGTCATCAAATCTCAAATCAATTTTTATTTATAAAGCACTTTTAATACATAAGTAGCACAGTTATTTACATAATGCACACAAAGACTATATTCACAAATAGAAAAGAATATAAAACAGCAATTAAAAATCCACACCTGTACCTACAATTGATATCTTGGGGATCTGTCCACACCAGGACCACAGGACCCTTCTGCTCCTTGCTTGTTTTATCTTTGCTTCTGTTTCACTTATCTATGTCTTTTCAATTATTTGTTTTATTTCACTCCTGCTGAAATGGCCCTTTTTCTGTTGCAGGCTGTGACAATCGCAGCCAGTTGCGTAGCATGCAGTGTTTGCGGCTCTCAGGCCTGGACATCAGTGACTCGACTCTTCGTTTAGTGATTCGCCACATGCCCCATTTAACAAAACTGGATCTCTCCCACTGCAATGGCCTCACTGACCACTCCATCAACCTGCTGACTGCAGTAGGCTCATCCACCCGAAACACATTGACAGAGCTCAACCTGGGAGGTAAGAGATTGCTTAAGAGCTGATGGATGAGTGGGGGAAGCTAATTTCGGGAACAAAAAGTCACACAATCATTGCATTGCATCAGTTTTATTTCAGCAGAACTGTTATGTTTGTTTCCTCGTCAGGCTGCAGTAAACTGACAGATGCGTGTTTGAAGTATCTCCGCCGGCTTTCGTGTATCTCACTGCTCGACCTGCGAGGCTGCAAAGGTGTTTCCAGAAAGGCCTGTGAGGCCTTCATCTCTGAATTATCAGTCAATACACTCTACTGCCTATCAGATGAAAAACTGATCCAGCGGATATCATAGTTACCTGCCCTCTTGCACTGCAAAGGTTATTTAAGATGGAAAAGCAGAGGCTGGGGATCTGAATGTGAATCTTTGTGACCCAGAGGGGCTGGGAACCTCGCAGGAGATGTGGGGTCTAAAATGGAGGGCCTGCACACATTATGTTGAGAAAGGGGGTTGTTACTTTTTCTTCCCACCTGCTAAGAGACTCAGGAGCTTTTTGGCTGTTGTTTTTTTGAGAATTCCTGTTGTGTAGAAAAAGCACGTTGTTTTCTATTGACAGATGTGGGAGAACAGTTAACTAGCTGTGATAAAATACACATCCTGTGGATAACCACCTCCATAAATACTCTGGACAGATGCCAGTCTTTACTCCCATCAAAAGCTACTTTTGTGAGAGCAAATAACTTTGAGTTTCATCTTTTGGACACAAATAAGTGTTATAATTGTTCCATTTGGCTTATCCACCATAAGTTCTTCTTTGTCATGTGAAATATTTGACCTATTTGATTTTATGCTACATTTGGGTTCTTCAAGTGAATGGGCTTTTTTTGTTGTTGTTGGTAGAGAAAAACAGTTTGATGACTTATGCTTTATGCACAACCGCACTGCATTGAGATTTCTTTTTTTTAAAATATGGCTAAAGGTGAAAAGACTTTCACATCAGACTACTGTCAGGCTTGTGTTTACCAGTTGTGCATTCAGCTTTATAACTCATTAAATGCAATAGTAGTCCAGATGTGTAAATGTAAGTGCATAAGAAGGTACAAAGACAGCGTGAGTAGGCAATCAACAGCAGCAAGACCTCACCCCAACAAAAGGGCATGTTGCATTAAGTGTGGGGGCGGGGGAAAGCCAAGGATAAGGTGTCAGATAAATGGTGCGTTTTCAAACAGTTCAACTTCAGGTGCTATAATTTCCAAACTCTTATTGCTTTGTTTTGTACAGAACATTTAGAGAAAAAATATTCTAGATTAAACTACTCCCTACCCTTGTTTAATACACCTTTTCTTTTTTTATGGATGAAAAATGTGATTATCTACTTTCACTTGTTAAAATTCAGTGTAGAGACGTAAGATTTTTGTTTGGGGCTTTGCTAATTTCTTTATTCCTTTCAAGAGTCATGGCCATGTATTAAAGGTCTCCTCCTTTACTACTGTCCTGGCCATATCCTTCTAAATGAATATGTGTATAAATATTTACTTTTTGTGTAAATGTGTTTTTCCTCTTTTGGGTTATTAAAAAAAAAAAACAAAAAAAAAAAAACGAAAAATTCTGTAGCATTGTAATTATTCTTAAGCTTTTTTCACTTTATGTTATTTTTTAAATATATATATATATATATATATATATATATATATATATATATATATAAATAAAAAGTTAAAGAACAGTTTGTCAGCGTTAAGTTACTAAATGTGGGAGATGTATGAAGCAAAATACAGATTACACTACTGTCACTGTCACTACTTTTTCATCAGTTCCTGATGAAAAAGAAAACAGCAGTGCATCGCAGCACTGCAGCTAATGTCCGCTTTTCATGGCTCCACCCAGCATCTCTCCATAACCTGGAAACAAAGCCGCTTCAAAATATATAAATAAACAAACGCGGTTTCTGGAACAACATCTCATTGTGGCCAAACGTATTTACAGAGTCGGAGCAGACTGACAGATGTGTCCAGCTGTAATTATCGTTGGCCGAAAAGGACCGAGTGCGATTGGCAGCAGCTGTCAGTTTTCTTATCTGACGCCCTGAACTCGAGTGACCTGGATGTAAAACTGGAATCAAGGCCGTAACTTGTTCTGTTTTGACATACGTTTACAATCCTACGATGGGAACGGGATGGTTGCAGCTTCACCGGGAAAGCTAGCTAACTTTTCAACAGTCTGCTATTTTATCGCCTTCTTACCCACCCACCTCTCTCTCCCCAAGGAATATAGTCATTTTAAAAAGTAAAAAAAAAAAAAATGAATGGACATTACGAAACATCTTTGGCGAGTTAAGCTTGTTATCTTTCATTCTACAGAATGGAAACTAGGTTGCAAGAAAGACTGGAAACAATGTTATTAGCCAGTTAGCTAACGTAAGCTCAGCTAGCTGCTAGTTAACTACATCAAATTAGTGGGCTGAGTTAGCTAGGCTAACTCAGCCCACTAATTTAAATTAGCAGGCTCAATATTCTTTTTTTTTTTATTGCTACCAAATTTTAGATGTTTCAATAGATTTAACTTGTGTCGGGATTTTACATCGACACATCTCTAGCATCCACAGTTTACCAGTTTTCTGCTTTAATCGAAGCTACTAAGCTAACCAGCTGTGCTGATAAGCACAGCCCTTCTGTCTGCTGTGGTGTCGCTGCAGAACTCATTGCTTTATTTGTGTTTCACCATCAACGACAACCATGGCTCAAGAGGCGTTTCCTTTGCATTCTCTTGTTTGGAACAATCAGTACCTGGAGCTTGATCGGGAGCTGCAGAAGAAAGAGGTAAGTGTGGATGCTGGTGACTGATGGGCTGTTGCAGTTGCGTTTTTGTCGCACTGCGTTGCGCTGATGTTGCTTGTGTGTTTGGTTCTGCAGCAGGATGTGGAACGCTTGGATCCGCGGGGGCGCACCCCGCTGGAGCTGGCTGTATGTCTAGGCCACCTGGAGTCAACCCGGGTGCTGCTCAGATATACTGCCGACCCGACACATTGCAACGCACAGGGCTGGACTAGTGAGTACTCAGCTGTTGCTTTCGATTACATGTTCTCGGGCTGCTTAGGGAATGAGGAGAACCTTCTCATTGAACGTGGATGTGTGTTTCAGTCTTACAGGAAGCAGTGAGCACCGGGGATCCTGAACTGGTACAGCTGGTGCTTCAGTACAGAGACTTTAAGCGAGCTACTGAGAGACTGGCCGGCATCCCAGAGCTGCTCAGCAAATTAAGACAGGTAAGACCACTGATTGTAAACCCACACCCATTCTGCAACAGATGAGGTCTTACTGTGCTGGAACAATGCACTTTTCAGGATGAACTTTGTTTCCAGCATGCTCCCATCAACTTTTAGCCTTTATAGACTCAAAACTCACCAACATACGAGGGTAACAGTCACTGATGTAAGGCTTTTGTTTGTGTCTAAGCAAAAAACTTTCCTCTGTCTTCTCAGGCACGGGACTTTTATGTGGAGATGAAGTGGGAGTTCACCAGCTGGGGTGAGTAGGTTTCTTTTAATCTGTTTTCACTGGGGTCAGTTTCAGCACCATTGTAGCTGGACAGCTCCCACACCAGCAGATGTCTTTCAGCTGACTGAATTCCACCACTTAAAATGGCGATGTAGGCACAAGACGGGAGATATTAATATAAAAATGTTAACAAATTTTTTTTAAACTAAAATGCTTCTTGAAGTGTTACATCTTAGCAAACTATTCTCCAAGGTGGGAATTGATTAAATTTCATTGGAATTTTTAACTTGTGGAGATCATGGATTCAACATTATACGACTAAATTATGGATGCAAATGTCACACAATCTGCTAACGAAAAGACAAAGGCTTCCAATAACCATCCACCCATTTCCTACTACTAATCTGGGATCGGATTGCGGAGGCAGCTGCCTAAACAGGGAAGCCCAGACTTCCCTCTCCCTAGCCACATTGCCAGTTTGTCCTGGGGGATCCCGAGGTGTTCCTAGGCCAGCCGAGACATACAGTCCCTCCAGCATGTCCTGGATCTTCCCCGGGGTCTCCTCCGGCCACTGCCCAGCTCACACTGCACCCCTCCCTCTATGGCCCCTCCTGCAGGTGGTGAGCCCACATGAGGCGGGGCCCATGTCATCCTTTTGGGCTGAGCCCAACCGGGCTCCATGGGCAAAGGCTCGGCCACCAGGCGTTCCTCTCCATGCCCTACCTTCAGGCCTGGTTCCAGAGGGGGGCCTCGGTGACCCTTGCCACACGTCCAGGCAAGGGAAACCAGCATCCATTGTTTTTATTCATCATAGGGGTTTGTTGAGCTGTGCCCAACAAGCCTCCCCTAGTGACCTGTTTGCCATGGGTGACCCTACCATGGGCATAAAATCCCCAACAACATAGTTCCTAGCATCTTCAGGATGTGCAAACTCCTCCACTGTGGTACGGTGGCAGCTCAGGAGGGAGTGACCATTAACGCATCTCAAAGTTTGCAACAGCCTAACTCAAAAGTTGCATACTTAAGGCTTTGCCAAGATTCTTGCAGTTTCCTGACTTGCACTTAGAAACTGTGTGGACAGACCTGAAAACAGCAAAACATGCCACATTTGGCTGCCTCAGTCACATGACCACTGTGTCACCGGTTTCTGAAATGTTTCTCCTCTTCCTCACATTTCAGTGCCCTTGGTTTCAAAGGTGTGTCCCAGTGATGTCTACCGGGTGTGGAAGAGCGGCTCATGCCTCCGAGTCGACACCACCCTCTTGGGCTTCGAACACATGACTTGGCTGAAAGGACGGCGCAGTTATATTTTCAAAGGTGGAGGTGAGTAATAGGTTGATTTCAGCTTCACAGAGCAAACTGGTTAAATCAGGTCATGATTTCCAGTCAAAGCCTTTGAGGCCTTGCTCTGATTTCCCACTTGCTCTTGCTTACTATGCCTCTCTTCTCAGATGATGGGGCAGTGGTGATGGAGGTGGACCATGAGAAGCAGGTGGTGTACACTGAGCCACTCGTGTTGTCCCCTCGTGATGCACCCTCCCTCCTGGCAGCCATGCAGCCATCGCAAGAAAACACAGCCCAGAGACTTACATCGCCCATTGTCTCTACACACCTCAACACACGCAACATTGCCTTTGAGCGGTAAAAAGCGCACACACAAACTGCAACAATTTTACTTTTAATCACAGTTTTTTGGTGTTTACAAGCTAGTATGTGTACATCTCGTGGTTTCAAAAAGGTAGTTTTCACTACATTTCATCCCTTCTGATGTGTCCACAAACGTTCATCACATCCTGACAGTTAATATCCCAAAACAGTTCATATCTGTCTCTAGAGCAGTCAGTATATTTGCATTTCACATGCAGGAATAAGTCTGGAATCTGGGGCTGGCGTTCTGAGAAGAGCGAGGTCGTCAGTGGATACGAAGCCAAGGTGAGCGACTACTAATGTAACCGAGTTCAGACATTTTTCTAGAAATAAGTTCATTTCACAAGGAAGTTATTTTAATGAACTATACAAGAAGGTGTAAGAATAAAGAAGAAACTTTAGGTTTTATCTGGTGTATTTTGGCATTCATGTTTAGATTTGTCCTTGTGAGTTAAAAAAATGTCTGTTTACAAAAAGTAGTGTGAAAGGTTGCAATAGACAGCAGGAGGTTCTCTGTGTGAGATGTGTTCACACTATGTGAACTGCTCCACAGCGGTACACTGGCAGAGATCACAGGGTGTAAAACACAGTGAAAAAAGTGCACTGTGAAAATCCCAGTACTTTGTTTTCAGTATATTGAAGATTGAGAAAGATGGATTCCTACTTAAGCTGGCTTTACAATACCTGTGTGGCATGTGCATTGCTGTTGATTATGTTTATTTTCACAGCACCAACCTTTCTTTTGCAGCAGTGCCGCTATTCAGCAACTGCATGCTGAGTATTTTGTTTTTAATAGTGGCCATGAATACAAAGAAATTTCCTGAATCAGTGGTTAGTATGATTAAAAAACGAAGACTAGACAGTTGATCAGTTTATTTTATGTTAGAGAAAAAAATACTAAAATACTTCCTTTTAATTTGGTCAGTGAATTGACATCATTATTTCTGACCTTGAGATTTTGCTGCAATAATATGTATATCCATTCATACTACCACAAATCCCTATTTTTATAAAGGAGGTGTTTCATGCAACTATTTTTTAGAAACACTTGCAGAAGACAGACAAACAAGTCCAAGCTGTCAGAATTAAATTCTCCAAATTGGAGAATTCCAATAAAAAAGTGACTGGTTGGACACTTACAGTCACTTCCTATTTAAGATGCCTCCAGATTTGTAAAAGCTGTTTGGCTAATGAAGATGTAGTGTCATATTGTTACTAATAAACCCTTAAATAATATGCAACTACTGAAATGAAGAGAATTATCATGACACATAATTTATTTTTGACATCTTGTCCTGTGAAACTACAGTGATAGAACAATTTTTGCTGACACGAGGTCAATATGATGACAGAGAAACACTTTGGCTGTACATTTTGCTGAGAAATGCATGAAAAACGGGCACCAGGGCAAAACTCTAGATGAGACCCGGTTGCATTGTGATTTGAGCCAGTACTAAGAGGCACATGCCACGCAGTCAATATGAAGCTGTCGTTATCTGTACTGATGGATATATTGAATAAAGTCTGTCAAAATCTGACCTGCATGATGTGCTGTCATATGCAGCTTGTTTGACACCTGTTTGCTTCAAAGAAATGCTTTTTTAAAGCATATAAAGAAACGGTAGAGGGTTTCTTGAATGTTTAAATTTGTGTATTAATAAGCGTTTTTCCTCTGTGCTCAGGTTTACAGTGCTACGAATGTGGAGTTGGTGACTCGGTCAAGGACAGAGCATCTATCAGACCAGGACAAGTCCAGAAGCAAAGGTGAAACTTACACAGAAAGTCTGTCATATACTCAAATCTGTATAATTGAGAAATAATCTTGTCAAATTAGCGTGGGGTAGAAATTGGCTGCAGACTATGAAAACGTGTCAAGTAATCTGGATACATTTCATATGTTCCTTATAGAGACTGTGCTAATAAATGTGTATGAACTTTTTATTGTATTCAGGCTCAAAGACTCCACTTCAGTCTTTCCTGGGGATTGCCGAACAGCATACAGCTCATAATGGGGTAAAAGTCTCTATACTGTCTCTCATCCACACTCACCACTCATACCAGCTGCATATTTTTAGGATGATCACTGTCACTTACAGCTTTCTCTCCATATTTCTCTCAGAGCAATGTGTCCCAGTGTGCCAGTCCTCACAACCCCACAGCCATCACAGCCGAGGAATACTTCAACCCGGAGTTCAACCTGAACGGCCGAGACATTGGACGGCCCATTGAGCTCACTAGCAAAGTCCAGAGGTAAGGTGAAGTCATAACATGAAACCATTCATATGTTTAAGTCATCTGTGCCACATTGTGATTGTTTTGGTTCCCTGTTGCTCTGCCTTCTCTTTAGGTTTAAAGCGACACTGTGGCTGAGTGAGACTCACCCTTTGTCCCTGGCTGAGCAGGTGACGCCAATCATAGACCTCATGGCCATCTCCAACGCCCACTTTGCAAAGCTGCGTGACTTCATCACCCTGCGCCTGCCACCAGGATTCCCTGTCAAGATAGGTATGTGCAGTTTAAATATGCTTAGACAGAGGGATGTATAGTTTTCATCTGCTGGAACCGTTCCATTAAACAGGGTCTTTTATGGGTTACTTTCCTCGCTCCCTCATTTTCGACTGCAATAACCAGGGACTGGGAAGGTATTTCAAACCCAAAAACATTCCTGGAAGGCTGGTAGTGTTTTTTGAGACAGTACGAGGGTTGAAGTTACATTTCTGAACATTTATTATTGGTCAATTTTATTCCCAACATTTTCTTTAAGTCTTTCAACCTTTGTTATTTCAGGCTTAATGTTCACCACAGCCACACCTTGCCACAATGAATGAGGAGCCATAGCTCATAACAAGAAAGCAGTGAAATCAGAGTAATAACCATTTAATCTGATATTGTTTCACAGTGTAAAGCTCAAATACAAAGATCCACAACCTGAAGAAGTGTGTATAACATGAATAAATTGAAACTGCTAGCTCAGTGTGACAGTGCAGACAACCCACAAAGCACTTCTGGGGTGGAGCAACGCACTTCAGCTGGCTTAATTTGCCTAACAAACCCAGAGTCTTAGTCCTCAGCAACAATGCAACAGACTTGAGGCTAGAAAAAGGATCTAGGTAGTTTAAAATTCTGTCTGCTGTTGATTTAAAATTAATTTAATGTAATTGTCTTCTAAAACTCCTTTGTGGCTTTGTTTGGAATGAAAGCAATTTGACTGGAGCCTGTTTGTGAAAAAGTTGATGCTACATTCAAAGTCTACGCTAAATCGAATACTAGAAAAGTTGTATCCTAGAAATTGTATATTTGTGTTACACTCTGAAGCAAAAATATTTAAGTAAAAATATTAAGTTTTATCCAAACTGCAGGGTTGATTTAGTGCTGTCTTACTTCAGATTATGCTTTTGCCAGGACATTCTTTAGGTAATCAATTGATACTAGGTGCATGCTTACATCTAACATGTGCCAATGTTTTACCCACAAACATTGGAAGATGTGTGATATTTGTTAAAGCATGCGCCTGCCACTCAGCTTACCTCATCCCTTCATCTCCTGCCAAATTAAAGCCTCATTCTGTCCCTCAGAGATTCCCCTGTTTCACGTGCTGAATGCCAGAGTGACGTTCAGTAACCTATGTGGCTGTGATGAGCCAGTCACCTCTGTGACTGTTCACAATCCAGAAAGCTCCGGGGAAGCAGGTAACTAAAGACTCACACAGACAGTCATAAAGTTGTTCCTGATAAACTTTGAGATCTTTAATGACACAGAATTGAAGCAGCATTCAGTTTGTGGCTGTTCAGATTTAATGAGTCAAATCACTATTTTTACATCATAGCAAAGGATAATGTAGCCAATTACAGCAGGGATACAGCTCACTACCACCTACTGAGAAGCTTATACAGCGTCATTATTATCTAACTCCTTTCCTCCCAGGTCAGTCGCCCCCTCCCTTTCACTGTGAGGTGGACCCCTCAGTGTTTGAGCCCCCTCCAGACTACACAACCCTTGGTCCGGGTCGTAGCGAGCCAATGAGGGACGAGGATGACAACCTACTGCAGTTCGCCATCCAGCAGAGTCTGCTGGATGCTGGCACAGAGAGCGACCAGGTCAGAGTCTTATGGCTTATCAGTCCAAGTCATAAACTTAAGCAGTTCAGTTTGTGTTAGTCAGAATTAAGAATTTGATCAGGTTGGGGATTGAATTGTTGCCTTTGTTTGCATTAAAAACGTAAATATAGAAGCACTCTTCATCACCTTGGCAACTTGTGCATCACAATAACAACAATTAATCCAGATATAGAAACAGATTAAAAATGGTTTAGACAAAAACAGAAATAGTGAGAGTCCAGTTATGCTAAAATCAACTTAAAAAGTTAGATTTGAGCTCTTTTCCCCCCTCACTGAAAAATGGTTGACTAAAATCAAAAGTAAAAACAAAAACTGGTGTGCCTCAGTCATTGTGCTGATGGTCCAGCAAACACTTAGCTGTCAGTTGTGCTGTTTGGAGTTTCTGTAAACATGTAATTTGACTTCTTGCATGTGTTACCTGTATTTGCAGAAATTAATTAAAGGCTAGATAAATAAATGAGCAATTTCCCTCTGAGATTAATTCAGTTTTTCCGATTCTGATTTAATCTTTGTGAGTGGTCATCTATTTCTGTGTTTTTTTATGCATTTTGTCTCGAAGCATTAGTAAAAATCTGTGCCAGAATTTAAATGCTTTAAGTGTGTACAAGGGCTTCCCCTTTCATCTAAAACAGACTGAACTGTTGCATCTGGTTTTTAGGTGACCATCTGGGAGGCTCTGACCAACAGCCGTCCAGTGCCCCAGTCTCCATTGTACGAGGAAGACTCTCAGCTTGAGAGGTGAGCGCATCATTTTAAAACAGTGATTTGCAACCCTGGTCCTCAAGGCCCACTGTCCTGCAGGCACTAGATGTTTACCTGCTGCAACACACCTTATTCAAATGAAATTGATCTCTGACAAGCTCTGCACAAGTCTGCTACTGAGCCATTAATTTGAGTCGGGTGTGTTGCAGCAGGATAACAACGAAAGTCTGAGGGAGAGTGGGCTTTGAGGAATGGAGTTGGGGATAGCTGGTTTAGTGGCTTATGCACGCTTCTCAAACTGCAGTCTGTAGGTGAACCTAACTGTGAAAAGAACATAGCATATCTTTTGTTAATCTTAAAACAATTGAATAACAGGAAGTTAAACTAATCCCAGTACGGAAGACTTTCTTTTTTCATTGAAATCTCTGGCTTTGACAGGAATTTAATTAAAAGCGTCTTTAAATAAAGTTCAGAATGAGCTCTTCTTTCTACCCTCTCTTGAGAGCAGTAAGTCCCACTCATCCCCTCACAAAGTCCAGGAGTGAAACTATTCTGTTAATAGACTTTTCTTTGTTTAATAGTGCATGACATGATGTCTTTATTCTGGGTCAATCTCAGGGCGATCCAGGAGTCCCTGTCAATCTCGCTGGCTAGTAGAGAGGGAGAAGATATGGCCAACCCCAGCCAGCCTCCATCTGTGTCTCCGTTGGACCCCACCGCTCACTCCCCGCTTTCCTACAGTGCAGTAAATGATCCACGGCTGTCTGGACACTTTGGAGTGGCAAGTAGCTTTGATGAACAGCTGCGAATCGCCATGGAGCTGTCGTGCAGGGAGCAGGAGGAGATAGACAGGTCAGTCCAGAGATGTGCATTTTGGTCACCTGCAGTGAACTCGTATTTTAGACTGTTGTGTTTGAATCTGTTCTGTAGGTAGAAGTGGCATATGTGGAAACCTTTGTTTTTACTCATACTATAGCGGCCACATATCCCCGTCTCCTCTCATTCCTTCAGCGCTCTGTTCACTCCGGTTGAATAGCATTGTTAATGATGTTTGAAAAATAGTAAGAACTAAGCCTCCACAACTGTTTTTGGGCCTGTAATACACAGAAGATTCAACATATCTTAGGTATCTTAGTGATCTGGCTTAACTAATCCTAACAATGGAGATGCTGGTTATCAACACAGGTAACCTAACTCTAGATATGTGCACATTTCAATAAAATGGTTGAAGCTGACAGCAGCTACCAATCACAATCAGATGTTCCTGCAGGCTGAAAAGCAATGCAGCCACTGCAGCCAAAGCAGGAAGGAAATCAATATTCCCACCACCTCATGACAGCATGGATAGTTTTGATCATTTACAACTATTCTGTGTTAAATGAGTGTGTTGCTGGTGTATTCTCAAGGTAAATGAAAAATATTCATCCATCTAAACTCTCAGATGCAATGCCCGACATGTTAAATGATTCTTGCCCCTGACAATAAAGAAGAAACATAAATGTGAATTAAACAGTAGATTTATTAAAAATGTCTGAGTTCATTTTCTGTAAACCAGATCCTGAAAGTCTCACAAAAAAATGCTGATTTTTAACTAAATAAAAAAAAAATTATTAGATAAATGTGATTTTTAATATAAAAATATACATACTGTAATTTGATGTAGTTTGTCTAATTTGATATAGTGCTTACGCAGACTGCAGGAGAAGAAGTTTTAAATCTTTAAGTCTGCAGGACTAAATTATTGAGTAATTAGTCTCTGTTTTAGGTTCAGTAACTTTCTCTAACGATACATCTGTCATGAAGATGAAGACCAGTGAAAGTCAGACAGCACATTTAAGAGAGCTAGACAGGGACTAACTCATCATCCAGCAACCGACGATACCTCCATAAGCCACTAATCCTCATTTGTAGTAATGTTGTAATTAAAAATATTTAGAGGAATGACTAAAAAACATAAGTGAATGTGTGGAGTTTTAGGATGAGTAATTAAACAGAGTTATGCACATTTTCATGCGTTCATTCATTTATTTCTATATAACACCAGTTTTATATATAAAGTTTTCATTCAAACTTAAAAACAGTCAAGCAGGGGAAAGAAGAAAGTCATATAACCTCCCAGAGTCGGTAAAAAAAAAAACAAACATGAGCTTCATTTCTTCTTCTTGCTGCAGGAAGCGGAAGGAGGAAGAGGAGGAGCTGGAGAGGATCCTGCAGCTGTCACTCACTGAGAAGTAATACAACACCAACAGCAGTAGACGGAGGCAGGTCCACAAGAAGGCGCAATCACCTTAATTTATTCATTTTCTTTTCTAAATTCTGAGATGTTAAGTTATTACGGATATTTTATTTGTCTTTCTCACATGAGGACTGCTACCACAGAATGCAGAGGACCAGGTTATAAGAAATGTGAACTGGGTGGAGGAGAATTTGTTGAAAGTTACTCTCAAATAAGTAAAGGAGGAGACAAAAGGGAGTCTTTGTTTTTCCTTTTTCTATTGAATATTTTTCACAGTCTTGCTGTCTTTGAGTGATGAATGGTCCTTAAACTTTAAACCTTTAACATGACAATGATGGAAGTAAGAAAATACAATCTTAACTAAATAACTTATAACACAAATGATTATAAAATTGAAACTTTTATGTTGATTTACTCCTATGTGTGAAAAATAAAAAATAAAGATCAAGATGGATTCTGTTGTTTTTATTTCTTATTTACAGTTTGATTTTTCTCTAAAAAGATCGTCTGTGCATTTTTGCTGTTTAAAAAAATGGAGCAAAATCTGAAAGTCTGGCAGCCTTTTCAAGCTGTGAGTCAGAAAACGAAACTGGAAACATACTGGAAGTTGTGTAATTTAAAAAAAAAAAATCTGACTTTTTGGCAAATTGTTTTCAGAAATGTGAGGATTTGGGGTTGAGGTATCTGTGGACCGCTGGACACAATCACTTACAGATAAACCTTTGGCCTGTGAATTAAAAATTGTTTTACAGAAAGTTGCTGCTGAGGCTGAGATGGTGTTTTATCCTGCATACATCAGAGGTACAAAACATCAACAAAAGAGCAGGAAACACTTGTGAAAAGAAAAAACAAAGAAAACCATGTGTTTTACATCTTGGGTAACTAATCAAGTCATTTTATCTGTGATGTCATTTAGATAAAAAGTCCTCTAGAGAGCCTGATCTAATGCAGTGGTATACAAACAATATAGTACTATAGGAAAGAATGCAGATAACATGACGCTGAACATTTTCTGTGTCCAAATTGTCCAAATAATGTTTTGTACAGACTCAAGAAGCATCAGCAGATCTGATTTTAAGAGCCCGTCTTTGGCTGAACTGTAATGAGACATTTAGGTGATTACAAATATTCAGGATAAAACCAGATTCCATTGGTGAACCCTTAATATGTCCTCAAATTTATGTGCAGATCATTTGTCTTGGCTTTCTGGGTCTTATTAACCACATGTGGATTACAGATATTGTGAAATTTACAGTCACTTAAGAATTTTCTATAATCACTTAATCTCTGACTTGTCATTGTTTGCACTTTCGGTTTCAGATCAAATAACTTGGGCTGTTAATTTATATCACTAACCAAGCAAAGCAGTGTGGTAAGTCATAAATCATTCACAAACCTAAGCTTTGTGTAAATACATATCACTTTTTTGTGAAATTGTTCATGTTTTACTTACTTTTTTTTTTACAGTTAACTACAACACATTTCAGCTTTGTCGGGAGCAGCAAACCAGTCTGCACAGGAAACATAAAATCTCTCAGCTGTGTGTTCAAGTTTAACCTTAGATTTGATGAGGTTGTGAGGTTTATGCATCAGTACTGTCTGTATTCCATGGTATTGTGTTTATTTGGGATTTCACGTGGGTTTGATTCTTGTAGGTGTTGACTCCGTCCTTTCCAACTTCAATGTAGATGTTTTCTCTTCGCATTTTTAAAACCTCTTGAAGCTCACCGTCCAACTGGGCTATCAAAAAATAGTTTTATTGGCAAACTTCTCATACAAACCTAATAAAGCACTCATTTGAAATTAATTCTCACCTTTCATTTGGTGCTGGTCATCAGGACATTCATCAGGAATCACATATTCACTCTCTACAGGCTTGGGTGTAGGTGGAAGAAGCTGCTCTTTAGTTTTGGACCGCAGTATAGGTGCCACTTGGGCCTTGGGTACTGCTTTAGATGAGTTGATGCTGATGCACTTCGGAGGAGGCGACACTTCTGTTGGACACAAACAGTTGTTAGGAGCTCTGTGTTTGCTCTGAATTATCTCTGAAAGCAGTGCTCAACCTCACCGATGCGAGTGTCATAGGGCTGGGAAGGAATGTAGGGATGGAAACGATACTCAGTCTTCTCAAGGAAGTATTTAAGAACATCATTCAAGGAGGAGACCGTTACCTGTGGAGTACAGGGCATGTTTGTTATAATTTCTTCACTATATGTATATATTTAATTAAATACACATTATGTATGATGGATTGACTGTCACTGAAAGCATAAACTGTACTCCCCCTGATGCTTCATTCAAATACATGAAGTAAACTATCATCTATCCTAATGCATTCTGAAACTGTCCAACATCTGTTTAGCACCTAAGTGAAAAATATTAATAGTGATCACATTTATGTAACTGTAACATACGGAAATGCACAGGTTGTCAGCCTGGCATCAGCACTGGCTGAAGTACAGCTTATTAACAGCCATCAGCTTATCCACAAACGTCAATTGAAGCAGCGGCTGATGTTTATCTGGTGTTTCTTGCGTTGCATTGACTTTGCCCTTAACTGATAACATTTATTCACATTTGATTTAGTTGGTCATAAAATAAATCATGTTGGGCCATGAAGGCACTAAAAAGTGATTGAATAGTCTTTTAAAATAGCTATCTTATTTCTTTTTAACATAAATTATCTCCATTTTAAAAGGTTATAATATTTTTTTAGACATTTGTTATCTAAGCATACACAGTACCGGTCAAATGTTTCAACCCCTCCCTCCAAATAACAAAACTTCAGATTTGTGCATGAGAACTTATTTTCTACTCTTTTCCTCTCATATTAATAATCTATGATATCCCATCTTATATACACAAGGTAGTATTAGTGCTTCTAGTTAAGTAGCAAATCTGAACACTTTTTTTTTTTTCTTTAACTGATCATTTGCCCTCCGGGTCTCATTTTCTCACTGTCTAGCTGATTTCCACCCAAGTGGATTAAAGTTTAAGTAGCACAGTTTAAAACATATTTTCATAAGTCAAATATTTTGCCTTGTTAGACTTACAGGTGTTTCCAGCTCAATGACAAACCTTGAGTTCATGGCAGTCACCCTGTAGTGCTTTATGTCAGGCCCACTGAAACACAACAGAAGTCACAATTATCATATGACACTGACATGTTTGGAAGTAACAGTTGATTCCAGCTGATTTCTGAATTTATATTTCAATGTTTTGCTGCATGTCATTCAAATTTTAATGGCAGTTAAAGATTAGCTACTGGCTGAACCTATTTTGTCAGTATTCCCTGCCCACTTGTCACAAGCTAATACATGTCACATAATACTGAAAACAAATATTTAAACAATAAATTCCTGAGTTTTTTAAATGCATTTTGCAGAGTTGTTTGGACTGACCTGTCTGTCTGCTGTCTGAGAGTCAGCGCATAGTTGTTGGCCAAGGTGGACGGGCGAAGGATGATGCTTCCATTCTCTGGGTTTTCCTCCAGCATCAGCTTTGCCTCCTCTCGAGTTACATCAAAAAAACATCTGCAGGATTCAAAGAAAACAAGAAAAGTGAGACGCTTACCATGCTGTGTTTGGAGACAAAGTTATAGACACTGTAAACTCACTCAGGCATCACAGAGGCTGACTTGGTTTCAGACGTTGAAGAGGAGCTGGCAGCTGAACCTGAGGACTGTAGGAAGGGTGGTCGAGGTGGGAGGGCTGGGCGAGATGTTTGGGGGTTTCTTTTCTTCTCCTCATACAGAACCTCATTTAACTTATGCAGCTGGCCTGGCAGCAGTTGCAGCTTACTGGGAATCTGCTTCTGCAGGGACAAAAGATTCATGACTGACTCCACAATTCAATTTAGATAATCTGTAACTTGTTAGAGAACTTGGCATGTCATGCTACAAATCCCATTTCAGGAAATAATTACAAATAATAACAAATAATAATATTTGTTTATCGTCTGTTTTTTCCCCTCACCCCCCCAAGAGTCTTACTGACATCAAATTGTAGATTTGTTCAAATTTTCTAAATACGAAAAAAAAAAAAAATTAGTCAATGGAAATAATTTCTATTGTATGTTGATGAACTTTACCAGAATTTCTGGAAATGTGGTAAACTGATTATTAATACTGTTGTTCCTTTTTGTATCTTTGTATCGCAAGATTAATGTAATATCTGAATCTGAAAATATGCATAATTTTAATGGCTTCTTTTATAAACATGCTCAAAAAAAAAAAAAGTTAAACTTTTTCTAGCAGCATTTTAAGATACTTTTCAATAGATTTTGTGACAAGAAAAGAGCTGCCCAAAGTATTAACACGCAATTAAAAATCAGTGATTCAATCTTTAAAAAAATGTTTTCAGTTATGAACATTTAGAGTTTTGGGGGAGTTTGTACTCTGAAGCACCATGAGCCAAAGTACCATTTAATTATTAACTGAGAAATATTTGTTTGATTCTCTTGTATGGCCTACAGTCAATAATTTATTCCAAAGTTACAAAATAAACACGGAAATATGCTGTAAGAACCTTAGAGCTCACTTTATCTCTGCGTGCTGTTATTTGGAGAATCTTTGACGTCAGATTATTAGTAGTATCGGATCGAATCAAACTTATTTGTATAGCACAAAACAACTGAAGTTAACCAAAGTGCTTAGTATCTGCAAGTATCTGATCCAGACCCTCGTATTAACCTCTCAGTTTGTGTCTGTTAAGTTTATATGCTTGTGTGTTTGCTTACTTTGACCACAGTAAGGATGTAGCCCCTCCACTCCTCTCCAGTGTCAGCATTGTCCATCTGCAAACCAACACACACACACAAACAAACAAGATTTAAAAAGGAAATGATGAAAGGAATTAAATTAACAAGGAGTTTGGTTAAATTTAAAGTCTCTAATGATGTAAATACAGGGTATAGTTTATATGTGTGATTAAGTAATATCATGTTAACTGTTAATAGGGAGTGCACAATAAGTCAGTTTGGAGCTCAACAGACCTTTAATTGCAACTCCTCTGTGTGCAGGCTGAGGGTGAAGATGGTTGGGGTTGGGGCCTTCCTTTGATAAGGGGACTCTAACTCCATGGATTTCAGGTGCTCCAAGTCCAACCTTTCTGTGTACTTGCAAACAATTACAGACATGCACAGTTATGGAAACTTCAGCTGAGGCATAGTTCCTTGTTGCCTGTTAGTTTTATTACATATATTCCTATTTATTTATTTTTACCATTGTACCCTAAAATTCATCCATTTTTTTATCATTTGTGATTACAGATCTTAAAAGCAGGTTTGCTTACTGTGTCCTGAGTGTCATCTTCGTACAGAAACAGTGTTGCTCCTCTGAGCTCTCCATAGTACCGCTTGAAATCCTAGAAGTCATAAATGTTTTATTGACTTGATGGTTTTGATAAAGCATTTTTTTTTTTGCACAGTCATGGATTTGTGTAAAATTAAGCTTATGACTTGGGTACTTAAAGTAAAATTTGAAAGTGTTTTTCCCTGATACTCTGAACACTTGATTTACTTTTGTCTGAAAACTGTACAGTAGTTTATAACTTACTTTGCTTTAATACTTTAACAACAGAACATGCAATTGTATATGATTAATTGTAAATGATCATTATTAATCATGACACATTAGTAAGGCTAGTTTACCCACCAGTATTGAAAGACAATTACACTTCCATCTCAATCAACAACCCTCCATTTATACTTTTTCTTTGCTTTCCAGTTTGTACTTACTTTCTCTTTGGGGCGTTTTTTTAGAAGGTGTCCGGAGTAATAGAGAGGCAAAGCCGTGATTGTCTGCCTCCTCTTGTAAACAACTCTAGGAGGCACAGACATTGTCCAGTACTGTATACAATCCGTGCCCTTCTTCTGGTTTGCCTTGATTCAGCTTTGGCTCTGTTTTCTCCTGTTTGCTCAGCAGCACCGTAAGACTGAGTCCCAGGAAAATTTTCCTTTTTGCTTCCTTGTGTGTAAAGATGATAGATATAGTTTCTTCTGATATTGTAAGTGGACTATAAACCTTCAATGACAAGCTTATCTCCCACCCCCTTCAATCTTGATGCTGTAATGTCAAAGAATGAGGAAATGCTACACTGATTTATGAATAAGGAAGTAGTTAGTATATAAAAAGCCCCTAAATAAAATCAAATTTTGTACTTTGAACTCAAAATGGACTCATTTGCACCACCTTTTCTGGGACAATAAAGCCGGTATTACGTGTGTGTTTTCACAAACATTCACACGCAGATAAGTTTGAGAGTATATAAATAATATTGTTTATTTTATTTGTGGAGATTGTTCCAACTGCTTCATGTCTTACTGTATGTCCACCCATTGTGTAAACCACATACTAAAAGTTAATTTACATTATGAAAATGTGCTTTTTCTAAACATGTCGCACCACTCACATGCATGAAGTTAAAATTCACTTCTTACAGGACAGATTAATTATTTGCTGTTCCCACGTGGCGTGGGTAGAACAATAACTCGGTTTCAGTGTTGTTCAGATGTATTTGTTTTCTTACCTGAGAAGTAGGTCAGTATTTTAAGTCAAAGACTGTTTATTGGTTTAAGTTTGGATTCCATTTAAGAGTCTTGTACTGTCCTGCTGAGTGATGGTATACTATAATCTAAGAAGCAGAAAATAAAATGCATATGAGAGCAGATTGAAAATGTTTGGAGATTGCAATATTTCTGTGTATTAAGTCGATGCAGAAAAAAAGATGTTGTAACTCAGCAGTTTGCAATTTGTGTCTCAAAAATAATTCTTAATTTATGAATAATTATCAGTAAAGCCTTGTTTATTTTTCTCTGCTGGCTACTGACTAATTATACCTATACAAGTGCTACTAATCACTAATAATTAGAGAGTTATGCACACTATCAAGACTGTGAAGCTTTTTGGATTTAGCTTAGTTCAAAAGGTGTGAAGTTATCCAGCACATTTCATCTAATTATATGCAAACATACGCATATACTGGCAAATTCCACAAATTTTAAGATCACACAGTCTTAAAACTGTAAATGTGAAGCTGAAAATAAGACTGCATGTATGTAGATATGCAAGGATATATGCTGTGTTGTTTGACCTTTCTTGTTTCTTCATCAGCTCCCACCATCTCCATTAATCCCTTATCCTTGAGGGGAGTCCAGGGAGGCATAGAAGAGAGAAAACAGTCACTGCCCTCTATCACAGGTCTCCTAATGATGCCCCTTCTTAACCACTAACTGAGAAGAAAATGGCCTCAGGGACAGGCAATAACATGCTAAACTGATGAAGCTCTATTAGTTCTTTGAGCTAGCAGCATGTGTTTGTTCTTTGCTCCAAATTATGTAAATAAATCATGACTCATGAGAAATGCCATTTCAATTTATTTCAAACTGTCTTGATGTCAGAGGTAATACAGATTTTTTTTCTTCAGCTCTAACATGATGCCCCTAAATGAGAGGACAGATGAGAAAAAGATATGTGAGCTGAAATCATGTCAGCATATGTCACCTATTGATGCAGGCTAAATTAGCAGGTGTGGTTTACGATTTGCTAGCAGCAAAGACACAGGTCAGGCACGGCTCCGACTGTCCCCAGGTGCCACAGCAGGAACGCTGATGATTGTAGTGCTCCCCGCTGGAATTGCCTGCTCCTGGAAAACAAAGCAGCTTCTCTGAATTTTCACTTTTATCTCCCCTCTCACCTCTACTTTTTCTCATTAGAAGGATGATAAAACAGCCCACATACATGACTCCATTTCTATAGTAATACTTGTAGAGATGGAGGCCTGGAGGTGTAAGCAGGCCTGTAATGAGAGACTGAGGTGAGGGAGAAACAGGGGGGAGGGATGAACCTGTCAGCTGAGAGGATGGAAGCCTGGGGAGGTGAGGTGGGCCTCCTGCTGCTGAGGTTGTCTCAGTCAGACAAATATTAACACAGGACTGCCAGTGTTAAACATCAGTCTGTGGAGTGGTCTGTACAATCCACTGTGATCTCTGTGTCTGCTTTTAATGTACACAGCCAAATAAATATGTTTCACAAAGAGGGGAATCTGTTCTAGATGTAAACACAAAAAGATGCAAGTAGGGAAAGATCATTACTCTAAAACAACTGTGATTGGAAACTTCCAAAGTTTTGTTTTCTGGATATGATAGAGGGTTTTTGTGCAGGAGCACGGAGTGTCATAAAGGGCCACAGCTTCAACCTCTCTTCATGGGCTGCTTGCTCAACCAGTTGAGCTACACAACCAGCTCCTGTCATGGCTACTGAGGTATTCTCATGTCATTATAATCAGTAAGGAATCTTTCAAATAAAGAAAAAAATTATTTGACCCAACCCCTGATTTTCTCTTTGCTATTGAAGTGTGGGGTGCTGTAATTTAAAGTTATAACTAATCCCTCAAATGAAAGAAGAGTTTGTTAATAGTGGAGCACATATTTTTAAGTGATGGAGAATGTGTAAACAATGGAGCACTCCATCAAAATTATCCCAGGTTTAGAATACTTGATGCAAAAAGAATATGTAAACTGACTTGTTTGGCCACAGCGATGATACAGGCAAATAAAAATTACATTTTTAGGTGAGGATTCTCCGACTAGTTGTAAGACACAGACGTGGAAGTGTTATTGTTTGGACTTGCTTCACTTCCTACAGAAAAAGGGCAGCTTGTCGTCAATTCAAATGTAATTCTGCATTATATAAAAAAGTTACTGAAGATAATCTGAGGCCATCTATTTAATTATACTAGAAGGGGACCTCTTTACAACTAAATGGTTCCCAGCAACAAATCTAACATGAGCAATTTATAGATGGAAATTAAATAAAGAATTTGAGGTTAAAACTCAGGTGACTTGTGATGCACTGAAGATGAAAAACTCCTAAACATTTTGGAACAAAAGGAAATTTGTATGTATGAGTTGTCAAAAACCAGAGAGAGAGAAAGACAGAAAGAGAGCGATAGATAGAGGGAGAGAGACTAGTAGAAATGTGCTAATACAACACAATAACTGGTGAGACTTGCCTTTCTCATGTTTGCTGCTGTGTTTTCTGATTCCCAGAATCCCACAGATGGAAAAACTGGACTGAGAAGAACAGTCTGTTCCCATGGAGACTGATGAAGCTGATGGCATAGAGGACATGAAAATTCAGTAAGAAGACAGATCAAGAAGAGGATGGTATGATGAAAACATACTTACCAACTTCACAAGACTTAGATTTGACTTTGTTCCTGATGATCCTGAAAAGACAGAAGGAACTTATTCTATGCTAGTACATTTTAAGTGTGCAGCAAACATCCTGTGGACATGAGGTCATACTGTATGTACCTGTTGATGGAGCTGATGCTGGGCACTCCATTTTGGCTGCACACTTGCTCCAGCACCAGCCTGTCTCTGATTTCCCAGGCAAACATGGTGGGGTTGTTGTGTTTCAGGTGCAGAATCCTTTGCACAACTGTGGGAGTGGCCACTTTGGGCTTAGAACCACCAATCAATCCTGGCTTGATGCTCCCTGTCTCATTGTACCTAAATAAACAAATATTAAATCTGTCAGGAGGGTTAACTTTGAACATGGGTGTATTATGATGCAGGGAAGTGCTGCAGCTGCTGGTTGCTGCTAATGTTAAAGTCGTAGACTGATCACTTTACTTATTAAGTTATATGCAGTTGCATAAATTTTTTGTTAATGCATACATTTTATATACTGTACTAGCCTAATCTATTTTGTGATTGGGAGGGAGAGTCTATCCTTACTGACGGTGAACTGCCTACATTTTTGTGTATAATTGGAAATATTCGGGTAATCTAGTGTAGGATGCTGAATCAGTCTAAATTAGATAGCCTAAACAAATATCACTGTGACCAAAAAACAATGGTTATAATTAAATCCATCAAATTGTGACAAATCATTAGGCTACTGATGCCCATCTTGAAATTCTTTAGACTTGTTTTTAAAAAAGAACATTCAAGTTGCGTTTACCGATCTTGAAAACCACGAGCTATAGAAAATATTCCCATGTTTGGATGGATAGTGGCACAGATCACATAAAACGTGTGACAACAGATCTGCTTTACATACACATCTTTTTAGCCTGTTGAACATTAAACGAATAGATCCAAAAATAAAGTCCTTTACCTGGTGAGTATTTTGCTGACACAGCCATGACTGACACGCAGACGGCGGGAGATCTCACACGGACGTACGCCGTGCCGCGAGAGCTCCACAATGCGCTGTCTCACCGCGTGCGGTAACGGACGCCCGTTAATGAAGACACCGCCGAGCTGATTCACGCCACCGTGGACTGAGCACCGGGGCGGATCAAAGCAGCTCCAATCAAAAGGCATGGTCACAAGTACCAACATAAATAATCCAGTGTAAAAGGCGCGCGGCAGGAAACCCACAAAATTATATTATTAAGGAATAACGTTACAATATTTACTGCGTCGGAAACTTCACTCCCATCACAGACTGACTGCAAAGGTTTGTGTTCTGCTCAGACTCTAACTGTAACCAGTGTCCAAGGTGCCTTCTAAAATAGCCTACAAAAGTGTTTAAAAAAACAAAAACGGGAAAATAAATCCCTGCACTTATTTTCCTGCATCAAAAGATAATCGTCTCTAAGTTTTCATGCAAAAAGAAACGTCCAAAACATTTCGACTCACCCTGTTAATTAACTGACCGAATCAAACACTATACCTCCGCGGAAAAACGAGTAATGAGAAGAAGAAGAAGTAGAAGAAGGAAAAAAAGAAGTTCAGTTCGTGGGAGCGACTACCTCAGAACTTTCAGCACCCGAGCAGTGGACAGCGATACACGCACCCCTAAACCAGAGGTCACTAACTAACGAGCGACGATGAGGTGTTGTGCCAAAATAAGCACCCCTGCCGTGAAACGCACCCCCTCTCGAGGAGCGTAGTGACAGCCAGTCGCTTGTAGATGACATATATTAATGTTTACTACTCTTGACAACTGATCAAAAGGATCAGCCTGTTGATATTGCCTTGTAAAAAATTTTAATAAAAATAAAATGGTATAAAAGTATTAAGTAGATGGTATGTACATGGTTTTACTCTTACTAATAAAAAATGCTGGAACCAACCGGGTCTGGTTTACTAGGGGGTGCATATTCTGGTTGCATGGGTGTAGGACTACAACCCTCTTAATATTTAACTTGTTTGTTTAAAAATTGAATATCAAGGAAAATTTAACTTGGTGAATTACTATAGTCCCTTCTCTTCTGTACAAGTCGAAACATAAACTTTTGGGGCTTTGTTTGTCCCCACAAAAGCTGGCATTCTGCTAAAAACGATGATGGATCTGTATCTTTGATGCATGTCCACTGTAGAGCCTGTCCACAAATACTCCATGTGTTTAATGCAGCTATTACAGAATAGAAAGGCAGACACATTTTCCAGGACTGTTATTTTTATACATAATGACTTAGTTCAGGGAAAACGTAACCTTTTATGACATACCTGTGCAAAATAATCAGTTTCCTAATTTCAAAAGGGAGGGATTTTTCTAAGTGTAACTGATGTGTGAAATTTAGCTATACTTAAAATTTTATTTTATTTGTTTGCCATTGTAATATATAACAATAATAATTCAATAGTCATTAGGAGGAAAGCAGGTTAAGAAAAATCTTGTTTAGTGACTGTGTTTTTATTCACACACAACTTTTAAAACACTGCAAACTACAATAAGAAACATATATTAAAAACACGCTTCTAGAAAAATAAATTTCTCTATAAATAAAATAAAAGTTGAAAATGTTTACATAACAGAACAAATCAACAAGTTCTTCTGCCAGCAAGCAGCAAGAAAAACTCTGACTTCACAATGGGGGTAGTTATTGAAAGCTCGTGGAAACTGCATATATATATATATATATATATATATATATATATATATATATATATATATATATATATATATATATATATATAGAGAGAGAGAGAGAGAGAGAGAGAGAGAGAGAGAGAGAGAGACATAAAAATAACTCTTACCTCACCTCCATCTTCCCTGGGTAGGCTGGATGGCTGTTTATCTCACCCTTGGGTCCTGGGAGCTTGAGGGTCCCACTGTTCCTGGATGGAGACGTCTGATGTTTCTTCAGGAATCTGTTGGAGCCACTTCTCCAGTGTGGGGGACACGGCCGCCAGTGCACCGATGACCACTGGTACTACTGTTTCTTTCACCTTCCAGGCTTTCTCCAGTTCTTCCTTGAGTCCTTGGTATTTCTCCAGTTTCTTGTCTTCCTTTGTCTTGATATTTCATATATATATATATATATATATATACACACAAGTCCAGTATCTTACACAAGTCCAGTATCTTCCTGCTATTGATCATCATTATCCTTCAACACAGTCTGAATGCTCTTAGACCAAACTTTTGAGCCACCACCTCCAAGATAACATACGTTGGTGTTTGTGATCCTCACCCCCACTCGACAACTTAGTGATTACTTGTGTGATAGGTCATCTTGTAGCCATCCTCTAAATATAAGGCTAGTAAACTGCCAGAGTCTTCATAAATAAGGAGGATAAATTGGGTTTTTGGTGGTTCACTGCCATGAAAAGGCACTTACATGCCCAAAATCAGCGTCTCTCGGGAATTCAGATTTTTAATATGGCATGTATACTAACTTTGGAGTTTATGCGTTAATGTGTTTTAGGTGCCAATTTCAAAGATTTATCTTTTCATTAATGGTTTATTTTTGACAGTTCTAAAATCCCAAACTTCTTTGATAAATGTAGGCCTTATGTTTTTTACAATTATCTGGCGACACACTGCTTCAACACTATTGACATCTTGTCTCTAGGGAGGAAGATCTGTTCTCAGTCCTTTTCTTGAGTTATTTGTCATACACCAGCCTAAATTCCCTGTTTCCCTTCCAAGACCTGACCGCCGCCCTTCCATGGTGACCAATTCTGACGAGGCTTGAGTTAACAGTTTTGATTATGGACTGAAGGGTCAGATGCATCACTCAGGTCTTGTCAGTTGTTGGATGACTTTTTCTTCGGGACATTGCTTTCAGATACTGTTTATCTATAGATTATTTCCCAAAGAACTGCCACTTTCTTTGTCTTACATTTGCTCAGTATAATAAAGAAAAAAAAAATTTGGGACACACTGCACACCTTGGTGAGCTATGCCAGTTTTTTTTCTTATTTTAATTTGTTTTATTTATTCTTTTTTTATTGCTTTTTAATCTCCGTACGGGAGTAAAAAGCACTATTTTATGTCTGTGAAACTGCTGTCTTTTACCATTTTCTTAAATCTAAGAAAAAAAAAAACTTTGAGACTCTCGGAAAGATTCACATTTTTTCAACAGAAAAAATATATAAATAAATTAGGGTTGACAAAAACTTTTGGACAAAACTGTTAGTGAATTTAAAATGCTTTTATTTTTTTTATAGGTAATTTTAATATTCCCATTCCCGGACTGCTATTGAAGAAACACCAGAGCCTTAACTCTGGGATCCGTTTTGGCCGGCCAACATTTTCCGGAAACGCCGGCTTCAAACATGCGCACAAGCATGGAGGGAAACTTCCGTCTCCGTTGACGGGAAGGTTTTTATCATAATGAAGATGAGACGAGTGAAATATAGTGAATTAAAAAAGTAAGAGCCAGAAACGTAAATGTATTTATACAATGCATAGTCTAACTGTGTTTCGCTTCTAATTTAGCCAAATTGCTAACAGTTCCTTCCATAACGGAGCTAGGTAACTCTGGAAGAACACTGTGAAACCTTAATCACGTGCAAAGGGGAATTTTGTTTTCGAAAACAAAAAACAAAACATCGTAAGCAAGGCAGACTAATATCTGCTCAGTACCTTTGGGTAGTAGTAATAATAATAATAATAATAATAATAAACTTGTATAAATGAGCCATAAGTTGCGTTAAAAGGATTGCTACGCTCAACGTTGGGCGGCGCTGTTCCGCTGGGGGTTAATTGCGATATGAACTACTTTGTGGAAAATGAAGTCAATCATGGTCAGGCAAGAGCCGGATATGACCTCTTCTTTATTGAAGACTCCAGAAGCTCGGAAAGTAGTGATGACAGTAACTATGGTTACCCGAAACGTCTAAAACCCGGTAAGCAAACTATAAAGCTCAGCAAGGAGAGTTCGCCTCCGCTTCTCTTGGCTTTCTCCAGCTCAGGAAAGGCTTTGCATGACACCTGCCGGACTTCCAGTACTGAAGAGCAAGAGGAGTCCAGTGACCAGTCTATTGAAGAGTGGATGATCCTGGGAGGAGAGGAGCAGGTGGGGGACTCAAACATCCAACTCAACTTGAGCTACTGGAGCTCTGAAGATGACAATATACATAAAGGTTTGATTACACCTGTACATTTCTGTTAATATATGGCGGTCTGCTTCTTGTTCAAGAACATGTTTACAGCACATTTTCAGAGCAAATGTTGCAAAGTGCTTCAAAGTTCAAGGCTGTGCAAAAACTAAGTGTCTAAACAGAAGAGAGATTTTAGCTAGTGGTTAATATTAAATGATTCATATTAAATGGATCTCTGACAAGTTCTGTATAAGTCTGCTAATGAGCCATGGATTTGAATCAGGTGTGCCATAGCAGGGAGACATCTAAGACCTGCAGGATAGTGTGCCTTGAGGACCAGAGTTGGGAATCACTGCTCTAGACGCAAGATCAGGTATCAAGTTGCAGTTTCCAGACTGTCTGGAAAAACTGCCTGGAAACTGCAACTACTAAATCAAGTCCAACTCAAATACCTATTTTTTTCTTTAAAAGTTACACTTTTAAACTTTATAATAAGTCACAATCTTAAAGTAAACGTTGCATTGCACCCAATTAAAAATACTAATATTTAATTGCTCAGGAAGCTTCAAAATAAAGAATTCCCCACTGGAAATCAGTACTTTAGTAGGTTTATTACAGAATAAATTCTAATAGTTAAAAGGTTTAGTTCACCCCAATACCAAACAGTTGGGCTGATTACACCAAACTGTTAAACACTAACAACTGATTAGTTTAATATGAACATATTTTCCTTAAACTTTATTACATAGAAGTATGTATTATATGTATTATATATATATATATATATATATATATATATATATATATATATATATATATATATATATATATATATATGTATATGTGTGTATTATATATTTATATATAATATTCACATGTGCTTCAAACCTGCTATATATATGCAGAAAATATCTGGACTTTGACATCCAGTCCTCATTTTGTTGTGGGAATTTGAAACAGAGTGAAACACTGAAATGGTTTGCAATATTTATTAACTGGTCACAAATCAGGGAACTTTGCAAAGTAATCTGACACATCTCCACGGAGCCCCTCAGGGGACACGGATAATCCTTTTTCTTTTGCATTTCCTTGCAATACTTTTGCGATAGCACGCAAAAAGGGATGGTCAGAGAGCGAGCACAGCCTATTAAAGCTGTTTTGTCCAGTTTCTATTCTGCCTCTGTCCCTCTCAGCATCAAGTCAACATGACACGCACACCTGACAATAATTTTAAGTCCACGTTAACAGAGGAAGTGTGTTGTTGTAAGGTAGTGCTTTCACGGATTAATTATAAGTGCAGACAAATAGGTTTGCTGTAATCAGAAACGGTATCAAGCTTTATTGTTTTGGCTGCTTGTGTTTAGACTGTAAAGTGAGATTGATATGATTTATTGGTAATTTATTTAAAAAAAGAAAACTCCAATTTTCATTCATTTTCATGACTGAATTATTAACTGCTACAGCTTCTTATTGAGAGGACGTTTGGTCAGATGACGCTTCTTAGGCAGAATACAAATGAAATAGTCAAAACAAAGAAAATTAATTTATCCTTTTTGAGCCAGAACATCCTCAAGAGAAGCCAGCATCACATATTTGTCACAATTACCTTAACGTCCTCTTAATAATAAGCTGTAGCAGTTAATAATTCAGTCATGAAAATGACTGGAAATTGGAGGTTTTTTTTTAAATAAATTACCAATAAATCATATCAATCTCACTTTACAGTCTAAACACAAGCAGCCAATAGACTGTGGTGGTAAATATATGGTCAAAATTTAGTTTGATGGTATTAAACGATGAGATTTCTGTTCAATACTTACTCTCCGATCGTCACCCATATTAATCTGCAATGAAAAGGAGGGCACTGTGGGAAACGACAAGGAGTCTAGAACTGCAGGTCTCTGGGTCTGCAGACATATGCTTCTCCCAAAGTCAGGAAATTTGTGTTGCGCGATTGTTTCTCCCGTTTAATGATATCAAATGATGTTTTATTATACATCATTGTGAAGCCTTATTAGTCACCTTTACAATGAGGCATAGCTTGAATGAATCATGCTTCTATGGAAAGAGAAATTCAGTAAATGTGAAGGTAGTTCTCTAAAAAGTATAAAAACTATACCAGTATCCCCCCAGCAATGTTCTTACTGGTGTTCTTCTCTAAGCAAGCACCAACATTTAAGAACAGGGAGTTCTGCAAAGAGATTGAGGACTAGGCTGTGTAAGAATTAGGACTAGGTTATAAAAGTTAAAAAAATTGTATCATTTCTCACAATACCTTTAAAAACAGTAGAAAAAAACAGAGAATATGGGACCACATGAAGATTCAAGATGTTTATTGTCATTATGCAAGCATAACAAAATGTTGAGGTGTCTCTCAGCTTAAGTCCACATAAATTAGAAATAGAAATGTAACAGGTACACATAAATAAGTAAAAAATAAAGATATAAAATATATAAAAGAAATAAGAACACCTTTATGTTTACAGAAAATCAGAAGAAATAAGAACCTGCCAAGGAAAACTTGTCTTCACTGAAAAATACAAGAAGATTCTTGAGAAAAAACTGCATCAGTCTTCCAAAGATTTAAAACGAGGACAGAAACTCACCGTTCATCATGACAATGACCCCCGACGTACAGCTAAAGCAGAGCTAGAGAGATTTAAGGGGAAACATGTAAATGTCTTGGACTGGCTGGGTTAAATCCCAGACTTCAGTTATCCGATCGAAAATCTTTGCTATTACTTAAAGATTGATGAACACAAGTTCTTCCAGTTTGAAGGTGCTGGACCAGTTCTGTTTTGAGAATTGAGCAAAAATCCTTCGGAGGCTCTGTGACAAAGAGACATACCCACAGAGACTTGAAGCTGTAACTGTTGCAAAATAAAAACATAAATTAAAAAAATAAATAAATAATGAGGAGAGTACTTTTCCAGAGAACTGACTGGACAAATATTTGCCACATTTTGCAAACAAATTTAAACAAGTGATCATGTTAAAATAATGATCAAACAGTTTGAATCACACACAGTTTTGTCATTACTGCTGCAGCTGATCAGTCAACATGTTAAACACGGAGAGAATGTCAAAACATGTGCAGATTGTCTTGTTTTCATATAAAAAAAACTTTTAGCTGTCTTTGTCTGCAGACAGAATAAAGCAGAGATTCTACAAGAAGGACAGATAACAAAATGTAGTTTTGGGTTAAATACCTTTCTGTAGCTACATTTCATGCACTAACAGTGAAAAGACAGGAAATTATAGTAAAACCTATAAACTAAAATGAAAGTTTAGCATGTATATTTTTATTTGTTTTAATTAATTTTCTTGAGAAATGTTTCTCCCCACATTAATCAAAACACCAAATAACCATTTTGTCTGTGCGTTTTTAGGTTTGTTTTACTAGTAAGGGGTAATAACTTTATTAATACCAAACAGTCTAAGAGCTAAAACTTCTACAAGACTGAATACTAAGAAAAGACTACTGGGTTTGGGAAAATTCCTGATTTTTTTTCTTTTGTTTGTCCTGTTTTTATGTGTTTCTGTCGCAGCTTAGCTGAGAGCAACTCAGCTTTTAATTAAAGTAAAAGTTTGAATCTAACATTGTTTTCTCTGATGTTTTTCTCCTTCACAGATAGAACAAATGAAAGTAATAAGTCAATAGCAGATTCCTGGGTTGTATCAGACAAAGACAAGGTAACTATAAAACTAAAAGTTTAAAAAATATCAGAGAGTAAAGATGGTAAAATTCTGTCAGTATTTAGGTGAATATGTTTAATTGGAATTTATGTCCGTGAACCTCAGTCCATCCATGTCATCATGTTTCTTATGTGAGTTTAAAACTATCTAGCAGTAGCATGAAGCCGGTGCATCTCCAGCAGCATCTTACAACAAAGCACACCTGTCATGCTGGTACACCACCTGAGGTTTTTTTTTCTATGAAGATTGGCTGAGATAAATGAATCCCCAACAGCTTGATGTGAAGCTCTGCATGAGCCTTTTAATGACCCTTTAATTTTAGTTAGGTTAGGTTTGTTGCAGCAGGGAGAGATTTAAACATGCAGGACACTGGTAGTTGAGGACCATGGTTGTGGACCACTACTTTAAGGGGTATTAGCTGAAAAGTTATTCCATGGGGGTTACATTGATGAAAAAACCTTTTAAAAGACACTACTATAGAACTGCAATAATTGTATGTTTTTTCGTGCCTGTCATATGTTTGTCCTTTGATCTTGTGTAGAATGGTGCTGATCACTCTCTGGCCAGTCGCTATTTTGGGCCTAGTTGCTCTTCGATTTGTCCCATCTGCAACAGGATGGGGCACGTTGCAAAAAGCTGCTACCTCTACAGAGTAAGTACACACACTCACCAACATTTTTTCCCCCAAAGGTGCCTGCAGAAATTAATCACAAAAACACATCCACTTTTCTAAGCAAATCTCGTCTTTCTCAGAAATGTCCTGTCTGTGTTCTTTGTGGGATCCGGGGCCACATCCAGAGGGACTGTCCAGCTCGCCCCTGCCCCAGCTGTGGACTGCCTTCACATGGTCTTGATCTGTGCAAAGTGCCTCCAGTATGGAACCAACACTGCCAGCGCTGTGGGATGACAGGTCACCTGTCTGATGTGAGTTTACTCATCAATTCCCAAAGAATGTGTTTCCTGTTGAAGGAGTTGCATAAAGTGTTTGTCAATTTAGTGCTGTCAGGTTTTGCAAGCCTTAGGCGTGTGTGTGGAGCTACATAAAGTTTTTGTTCTGCATGTTGCTCAGAGGAAAACGTTCTTTGTTTTCTGGGTTTTCCACAGGCTTGCCCGGATACATGGAGACAATACCACCTGACAGTGAGTTACAGTTTTAACTGCACTTTGATCTCGAATTACAGCAAAGATTTACTGGAAATAGATAAGTAACAGGAAAAAATCTCTTTTGGTTGGCAGTGACTAAACAGCAAATATGCTATTAATTTATTTACAAGGGGATATTTAAAGCCTGGATGTATGTTGAGATGAAATTTAGGAAATCAACAAGTATTTGTTTTAATCTTTCTTTCTTTCTTTTCTTTTTTTTTTTTTTTTAACAAAAAAATTGTAACCTTTTTTTCCCAGATCAGGTTAGATGTGCCTCATAAGCCACAGACTGTCGGCCGTCTTACACACAGGAGTCGCAAGGCTCATTGCTACAACTGCTCTAAAACGGGGCATTATGGCCATGTAAGTGGTAAAATAAGGAAAGGTCCCCTCAAAGTTCGTGTCTCTTTTGGTCCTTTTCACATATTTTCTGACCTTGTTCTTGCCGTCAAATGTGTCTTCATCTCTTTTGGTGTCAGGAGTGCATGCTGAGGAGGATGGTCAGTGGTACATTTCCTTCACTGCCATATATTTGCCACTATGACACGATAGAGGACATTCTCCAGCGTCAGACCAGGGTGCAGAAAGGAGCAATAGGTAATACATGATATTGTTTGTTTAAAACGATTGCAGATTAAATGGTGTTTCACAGAAGTAATCTGGGATTTAATCCCCAGTATTTTAAAATTCTACTCAATGGGATTATGCTAAGATCGAGGGAGTCTTCTGTATCAGAGTTGTCTGTTTTTAGAGGTAGCAAATGTTGGATCCATGCCTCTTTTAGACCAAGAACACTTGTGTGAAAGAGCAGGAGGGAGTGATGAGGAGAACCCTTCAGTCAAGAGGAGAAGCAGGATAAAGCAGGAGGCAAATAGCCAAGCTGGCAGAAGGAGGACGTGGCCGGAGAGGCGCAAAGAAAAGCGTCAAGTGAAGCGACTGAGGAGGGAGGCCCGGGCCATGCGCGAAAGAGGACTTCTGGGTAGGTCCTGCTGCAGCTCTGATAATGATGTTTGTCCAGCAAACTCCTTCAGACACCCCCTCCATGGTCACAAGCAGTCCATAAGCCCTTCAGAGAAGAGGAGAACAGATAAAACAGCTGGAAGAAAGAGCAGGAAGAGCAGAGAGGCAGAGAGGTGGAAGAAAAGAGGAGGGATAAAACGTTCGGATTTGTATCCTCAAGGTGATATGGACATCAGAAGTGAAAACCTTCTCTCTCCAAACAAAAGAGTTCATCACAGAAGAAGATGAAGATTTATTTTATTATCTTTAATGTTTTTTCTTACTTTTCAAAAAGTATCAGCAGACACCAAAATAGGTAACATTGTGTTTTGGATTTTTAATTAATCTAGTGTGTAAAAAAGCTGAAGGATTCTCATTTTCATGAAAACATGTGGGAATGTTTTGTTCTTCATTTTTTTGTATTTACTCTTGTCATACTGCCTTGACTACTTTTAATGCCTGTGTGTATTTGTTTAAAATTATATTTCAATATTTTCCTGCTTTTGACCTGAACTGTATCATGTGTTGTGTTGGTGGTTATCCTCCTACATATGATGCCAGTTGTACAGTAAGATTTAATTATCTGTAATAAATATTTGATCAGAAATACAGACATTTGATAAGGCTTTTTAAAACATTAAAGCTTGATTTTCTTCTCGTTTCTAATCAGCGTTGAAGATACAGGTCACTGTCACGTTAATGCTTGAAAACAGACGAAGTAAAGATTCTGTTTTATACATTGTTTATCGGTGTATGTAGCGCGCATTCACCTGAAAAGCAGTATGAAGCCAATAGGTTTTTTCAAAGCGTTGTCTCATAGTATTTCTGTTGTGAAGCTGCTGAATAATTAATGAGTGAAGCAGCTGCCTGAGGTTTGAAAGGCCAAAATAACCGATTTCTGATGAGAAGGTCCAATTTAAAGTCGTTTTTTAACTGTAATCTTCCTGTAAATTACCTTTAATGTGTATTATACGATTTTCAATAGTTAATCATTCCGGTTTGTTTGGTTTACTTGTATAAATAACGTGAAATTATATTGTGACGAACTAAATTGTTTTCCTCCATCGATTGATCGTGACTTGACAGCGACGCGAGGCTCCCATTGATTGATCTCCACTCCACTCCCCGCTGACCAGCGAAAACACCCGATAGTGAATGCGAGAGGGGATTTAAATTAGACAAATATCGTCCGCTTTACTTGACGGACAAGATAGCTATCTGCTTTCTCTTGGGGGTTGAGCATTGTCCTTTAGTAGTTCTGACACAGAACTAGATTGACGGTTGCACAGTGCGACGTTAGCTAGGTTGTAATGTCGGCACGGTTGGAGTTGTTTTCCCCTGTAGACCTCGCTTCCTGTTAGCCTTTGGCTAGCTGGAAAATCGAAAATATGCTAATGAACGAAGAGGTATAGTTAACCAGCGGAGAGGGGAGTAACTTTGCTGCCTACAGTAGCTAGTCTTAGCAGTGTAGTTTTATAATACTTACGAATCTATGCTAGTAACTTTATATTACAGCCAGTATCCAGACAGCTGTGTTCCTTTAGTTTGCTAGCGCTCGACAGCTAGCCATTTTGCTTGTGTTAAAGGGATTTAAGTATTCAACTTGGTTGGATTTTGATGGCAAAGCGCAAGGTTTATTAAGTTGATGGTTAAGGTAGGCAGTGGTAATGAATACACGTGTTTAAGACCTAAATGCGTGCGACCAGTGCCTATAAAGTACTTTATTTTGCCGTTAGAGAGCCCGATACTGTTCACTGTGAAAAGACAAAAGGGAAGCATAGACTTGTTCAGCCTTTCTGGAAACTAGGATACCAGTGATTATTAAGAAGGAAGAAATTTGCATTTGGTTACCTTTTTTTTGTTATTGTGTACGCATTAATGCATGTTTTTAAACATACTAATTTAAGTTTATTAGTGTAAAAAATAAAAGGCGCTTTCTGTTGACCCGCATTGATAAGGGGAGCGTGGATGGAGTCGATGCAGATGGTGCTTGTACTGCATATGAGGGCTGTGCTTCCTTGAACCTGCTGCTTCCACGTTTTATCTCATTATAGAGAAAAATCAGCTTTAAATGCCTTAGAAAACACTCGTAGAAACCGATCATCGTTAGCGGCAATTAGTTGGGTAGAGAGTCGCCGAGAAACAGTTTTAGATAGACTCCCGGGCGTCCGTCTCTTCATCCATCCTTGATATCATATCCCTCCACCACCGCCCTCTTCTCTAACCATGGACCCCCCGAGGACGCGATCGCGGTCTCGCTCCGGCTTCTACCATTTCGCCATGAATGGCAGCGCCGGTAGCAACGGCAGCGGCACCGCCATCGGTAATGGGAGCTTGCTGAACGCCAGCGGAGGAGCGGTGAGCTACCCGCCGCAGAACAACCACGGCTGGCCGCCGCACCACGGAGGACGCAACTACCCGGACAACCAGCAGCAGCAACAACTCACCCAGGGGAGCTACCTGTCCGCAGGGGTGCAGCGCCACTCCACTCACGGAGCTCACAGACACCCCGGGGCTGGTAAGCAGGCTTAAAGTAAACAGGGCCTGCTGCCCATTTAGGTGCATCATTATCCACAGGATACGTCCCCCGAGGGATGCATCAGACCACTTGCAGCCTTTGAGACATTTAACTAAAAGGCGTCGGGCTTTCACTGCCAGGTGTTGCGCTGAGGGCCAGCTGTTTGCTAAAGGTGTTGCATTGGAAGCTTTGATATACGAGTTTAACCTGTCTTTAATGCCCTTTTGGCATGACAGAATTTCAGCTAAAGCTCTAAAGGTCAGTCAATAAGAAGGGACACCCTGAATTATTAGTTAAGTGGCTTAGACATTACTAATTCGTCCGCAGTCAGAAAAAAAGTTAACATTTTTAATAAGAAACAGATCCACATTGAACATTTTGTGGATTCACAAGGCATTTTCCATCCATCAGATCAGAGATGGATTCATTTGCTCTGGGGTTCATAAAACCCCCAATCCCACCTCAGGCTGCACAAGATTTGTGGTGTTCTTGACTAAAAAAAGACATTTTAAAAACCTTGAAAAAAGCATTGTAAATGGTTTTAAATTAAACCCTCTCTTGGTAGCAGTTTTATCTTTATCTTTCATGCTTTAAATTTCTAACTAGTGTGATGCAAGTTCTTTAATGGCCTTTAACTTGGATTTGAGCTTTTTTGAAGTTTTTTCACTGCCCCAGATAAGTCTGACATTTTATTTTGCAGTGGTTTGGACAGATTAAAGTTTTAAACCGTTCTTTCAAAACAAAAAGGTGTAAACAATAGATTTGTTACAATGTTGTTGGTGTCTTAACTTTGTCAGATGAAAAGTATTTGTATTTTCTATCAATCAAATATTAATGTAAATTACTTATTGTGTTCATACCATCAGCGGTTCCTCAAATATCCCCCAAAGAAACAAGTAACAGACACCTATTTTCATTTGAGGCTGCATTTACTCATACTTGGTTTTCAGTGTTGACACCCCACTTAAGAGTAAAGCAGGTATCCACCGCTGACCATTTGGAAGTGGCTGGAAAAGCCTTATGTGACAGAAGGCTAGATAAGCCCAAAAACACAATAAAAGAAGGACAAAAACAAACTAAAAACAGACTTTTAAATTGGCCAGTTTTATAGTAGCAACACTGTTGTCAAACATCCACACATTTGAGACATTCAGATTCTTCCAAAGCTGAAAGACTACAGCCAAGTTTGTGTGAATGGTTTTAAAAGTATATTCCAATCTGTGTGAGTGGTTTCCTCTTTCCTTTTAGCAGCTGTCTGTGTACATGTGTTCTGCGTACAAGCAAAATTAGACTGTATGTTTATGTGCATCATCTTATTTGCATGTGCCCATTCATCTCATTCTGTTACACATATTAGCATCTTAACATCAGTGTGTGCAGTTGGATTGTGATTCTAAAATTTATTTTGTTTTTTAATTTTGATATATTTTTCCCCTCCCCTCCTTTTTTTTTAACAAATCATCATTGTCTTAGACAGCTATTGGGTTTCAAGCTTGTCAGACAAGTAAAGAGTAACTTTAATAATGTTGCATGCCATCAAACTGCAACTCATTAGAAATATTAAAATATTTTTTTAACTAAAACTACATCTCTGCATGTTATGTTGATAACGTAGATTGCTTCTATAAATATGGATTTGTCTTTAAAATAACAAAAAATAACATATTTCATTGGCAAAGAAAATTAACAGATTCTTCTTGATGCCAGCTTTCATTCTAAGTTCACAACCCTGCCTGACTTGATTGTCTGTTGAGAAAGAAATGGTGTCAATTTCTCCCAGCAGCAATGCTTGGAGGAAACCAGGACATGTCTGCTCGCCAGTGAGCCCCATCCTTACCAGTTCACCATCCCCTCTCCACTTGCCTCAGGATGAATCAGCATTAACAGATTTAGTTCTCTCCAAAACACATGGGTGTCTAAAGCCCAATACTCTATAAGTCTGGTGATTGGGGGGAGAAAAAAGAGATTAATTAAGATGCAAGCCAGCATGTTGGCCTTGCTGTTGGATTGTTAGTCAACTGCCCGTCCGTCTGTTGTCTGCTGCCAATGGCAGGGCGTCTTTGAACTGTCACTATTGGCATATTTGACAAGGTTCTAGAGTGGTGTTGTAAGACAAGAAAGCGATAGTGGGTACTTTCTTATCTGTTGTTTCCAAGGCGGCAGAAAGGCCTTTTTAGATGAGAGAGGAATTGAAGCAGGAACAACAAGAAGAGTTATTTGCCCCTTTTTATTGTGATTATTATTTATTTTTTTTAGAACAAGGGTTCTTAGAGGAAACTCTTGTCAGTTCAAGGACATCCTTCTTAAGCTGCTGAAATGTCTGTGTGCACATGTTGCATCCAGACTGCACATGTGGACTGTCAGATAAACAGATGGGAAAGCCCTGTTTTTTCTGAGATTATATTTATGGCATTAGCACTTTATTCACTGATGTTATTTTTCTCTTTTTAATACTTTGTTTTAATCTTTTATAATTGAACCCCCACCCCCTCTCTCCTCAGCAAACCATCACATTTGAGAAGCTGATATCACCAAATGCATAATTTTTTCTGCTGTGAAATTTATGTTGTTTGACTTTTGTTAAAAGTTATGGTGACAGTGAGCTGATATCAGAGGACAACGTGGATTTGATGATGGCCGTGTGTCTGTCATTAAATTGTAATGTGATTGAGACATTTTGATGTCTGCTTGTTTAAATCAAGAAATTCAAGTTTACTTGGACGACAACCTCTTGCCTAGGGCTGTTCATAGTCTGTGTTGTTAGATACATATTTTTGTTACCATTGTCAAGTCTTTTAGAACTATTTCAACAAATCAGCTTGACAGGATCAAGACAATGTGTGGTTTTTGGCATCCACTATGTTTTTTTTAGAGTGGAAGATAAAATCAAAGCCAACCAGCTGCCTGTGTCTGGTGGTGTTATGTTTTTGTTGGCTAAGCAAGCATATGTCCATGTGCCTTGCAATGTTGATGTTTTTCTCTGTCCTATTTATTTAGTTCTTCTTAACCCTATTTATCTTTTTTTCTTCTTCTTTGATTTGCAGGAGGAATGCTCCATTTTCATCCAGATAATGTGTGCAACGAGGATCGGGACAAAGTATGAATGCTGACCACTACCTGTTGTCTCTGTTCTGCTCTTGGTTTGAATAAAATTTTGTTTTTCATTGTTTATTCGGTCTTATGCAATCTCCCCCTTTGTCTGTCCTCCTTTTTTTTTTTCTCTCTTTTTTTCTGACCACCCGTTGCCGGGGTTGCCTCTCCTCCATGTTCAGATGGAGGACAGCCCAAGCCCAAAAAGGCAGCGTCTTTCCCAGCAGTCCATGTTAGATCTAAGCTCCGCCCCTCCCTCTACTCCTTCCTCTCCGATTCGCCCTTGGGAGTTGCCTCCTAGTCGCAGACCGCACCCCCATTACATGCCAGAAAGATGCCACACACCTGTCAGAAACCGTCGCAGGTATGTTAGTGACACAAATTAACAAACCATTATTTTTATGAATGACCTAGTAATTGTTTAGCTCATAAATAATAAATTATCTGCACTGAAGATAAATCAGAAGATTCCAAACAATTTGGTCTCTTAACAGCTAAAAAGGTGAAGGTGTTCATTGAACAGCATTCTGAACCAGTATGTGCTGCTTTCCTTTTGTTTGTTCTTTGAGTATATATTGGGTTTTGTGACTCAGATGTTACATTAATCTGTGTAAACATAACTCTTTCCACCTCTTCATCTCTTCATTTTTTTTTCTGCCACCTCAGTCCTCCAATGAGACGTCAGCGTGGCCGTAGAGACCGTCTGGCCCGCCATCATCACCACAACAGCCACAACAACGGCAACCACCACCACTACAACAACAACAACAATCATCACCACCATCACCACCCCAACGCTCACAATCATCATCACCACCACCCACACTCCCATCACGGCCCATCACTGGGCCATCAGGATGAAAACTACCACCACCCAGCTCCTCCTCAGGGTTACACACCCTACAGCCAGCAACCTCCCCGAGGGCCAGGACCAGGGTCTGGGCCTGAAGAGCGCCCAGGTTACCATCCCCCAAACCCCTCCCCGAGGCCTCTTCACCATTCACCAAACCTTTCTCCTAGGCTGCTGCACCATGGGACCCATCCACAGCAACAGAGCAGTGTGGTGCTGGACCTACATGAGCAGGTGGGTTTAATGTAGGTGGGAGATGTTGGTTTGTTAATGGGATATGTCGGAGAAGAACATGGAAAACACAGCTAAGAATGTACAGAAAAGTTTCCAGTAAAGTTCTCTTGACTTTGGAGCCAGACTTTCTGTTCATGATGGACAGAACAATCTTAAAGGGATGTTGTCTTGTCTTCACTCGCATTTGTATGACAAATGCACAAAAAATGACACTCATCTAAAACAAGGCACTCCCTGAGCCGCCACCTAACCGCGGTGGAGGGGTTTGCGCGTCCTAATGATCCTAGGAGCTATGTTGTTGGGGACTTTATGACCCTAGAAGGGTCACCCATGGCAAACAGGTTTCCAAGGGAGGGACCAGACAAAGTGCGACTCAGACAAACTCTATGATACATAAAAAAATATTGGAGCCAAGTTTCCCTTACCTGGATTTGCGTCACCAGGTCTCCCCTCTGGAGCCAGAGGTGGGTCACAGAGGCGAGCGCCCGGGCCTTTGCTCATGAGGGTCGGTTGGGCACAGCCTTAAAGAGTTACATGGGCACCCCCTCCTGTTGGCTCACCACCTGTGGGAGGGCTTGGGTGCAGTGCAAGTTTGGCTGTGGCCGAAGGCGTGAACCCTGGCAATCTGATCCTCTGCTGCAGAAGCTAGCTCTAGGGACGTAGAACATCACCTCTTTGGCGAGGAAGACGCCTGAGTGGTAAGCAGGGGATGGGGTGCTGCTGACCTCAACTCTGGATGATTTGGGTCGCTGGAAAGAAACACTTTGATGACCTTTTCCCAGCAAGACATCTTCCAAATACAATGATCTTGAATGCAGCATTGACATTTTCTGTCATTTATCAATAAAAGTTAATCGGTTTGAATTCAGTTAGTCAATGTTGACTTGTTAAATTGCACAACTTAAAACAAGCTTTTGTTGTTTTTTAAATTTTGTAGTAATAGTGTGGCTGTAGGAGAGCTTATTTGCAAAATTGAATTCTTTTTTTTTTTTTTTAGTCTTTTCAGATTTACAAATCCTGAATAAAAAATGTATAGCTGTGTGATAAAGGTGGTCTTACACTATGTACTTTGCACAACAGATAGAGCAAAATGCATTATAATTGAATTTGATGGATACTGTCAACTTAAGTATGTAAAATGTGAAAATATGCTAAGCGTTAATTAAATGCTGCTGGTCTGTTCCAGGTAAAACGTTCATGAAGTTTCTGATCTAATTAAGTGAAAATAGATAGGTAAATGTAAATAGTAGATATCAGAATTCACATGTACACATTAATGCAAGTTGCAATTATCATCAAAAAGCTGCAGTTGCATGCACGACCATAAGCATCAGCTTAATGTCTGTTTACAAAACGTCCTGTTAAATCATTTGAGAACATATCTGATTTGCTTGACTTGTATTCAAAACAGGTATAAATCTGCGATTTTAGATCATCAACATGTTAAGTGTTTTAATTTGCAGCACAATGTGGATAGTCTCTAAATCCCAGCTCTCTGATTTAATTAAGTTGTGCATATAAAGTTTTGAATATTGCCTCTTTGGTTTCTGTATCCAGGGCTCAGCTCCAGTATCATATCCTGTTTCTCCTCCGGGAGCACCACCAGGCCTTCCCCCTCGCTCTGCCCCACAGCAGATCCCAGCATGCTCGGTGGTCTTCAGTGGACAGCATTATCCCGTCTGCAGCGTCCCTCCTCCAGTGAGTGTTTGTGTTTATTGAGGAGATTCTTACCATATGTATTTTGGTCAAATATTTCCCCAAGCAGTTGATTTTCTCTAATATATTTAAACAAATTTATTCAGCATGTTTTTAATAAATTGAATCTAGCTTTTTTTGTGTCTTTCCACAAAGGTCCTCCAGACTTGCTCTGTTCAGCACTTACCCATGCCTTATCCATTCCCATCGTTGCTATCCAGTGACCCAGCCTTCTTAATTCCCCCTCCTCATCTCACCCATCCCCCCGCACACCTTTCCCATCATCCACCTCACCTGCCACAGCCAGGACAGTTTGGACCCTATCCAGCCCAGCAGGCGCGATCAGTGAGTTGAAATTCACAAGCATGTTTTAGTGCTTTTGTCAATCTGATATCAAACACAGAAGACTTGGGGTTTACGTGTGAATGGAGTAGACATGATCTGTGGGATTTCTAACATCACTGTTGTTGTTAGCATAATTATTATTACTGTTTTAACATTTATTTAATTTGAAAAAAGTCTCAAAATTAAAAAAAATCTTTTTTGCAAGAGCATCCTGACCAAGACAGCAGCTTTGACACAGTTGCAACATACTGCAAATACATACATTTGACAAAACCATAAGAATTATACAAGTTTAACATAAAAAGGTGAAAAGAGACTTCAAATGATGAAACCATAAGTCAGAAACTGCAAAGATAAAAATAATGAAAACGTGTACATCTTGCAGTATTTTTCCCTTAGTTACAAGCTTGACATCTACTTATTTAATTTAAAAATAATGTAAAGTTGCATATTTATGCATATCAATTATTAAAAAAAAAAAAGTTGAACCCTTTAGGGATGTGTTTAGTGTTTCTTAATGTTTTAAGAGAAAAAGAAGCAATAAGTCTGTTTCTGAGAATCGAAATGAGGTTTTAACATTTGTTCTGTTCTCCTTTGGAGTTCATTGGCATTTTAGAAAACATGTTAACTTACATAAATAAACTAACATAAATTAGAGTAGAAAAACATTTAAATCCAGTTAACTGGACTTGTTAAAGAAAATGGAGCAAAAACACGTAGTCATATATAAATAAAACAAAATGAGTTGTTTTGGATGAGATTAGGCATCAATAATAAAGTCATTTTAAATTTTACAAAGGTTAGAAAAGCTCTTGATTCAATTGCTAACTGGTATCAGTACTGGATAGATGGATAAATTCTTTGTCATCATTCAAGGAAATGGTTGAAATGGGACATGTACAGAGGCTCGAATGATCTTGGGATGAAAGTTTGAACAGATCTCAGTTATGGGTCAGTCTGCTGAGTTTCCTACTAGTTTCTTTTCTCTGAGTTTGATGTTTTATGTATTTATTTTGTTCAGATTCCAACACAGTTAATTATTCCCTGTGCACCATAATGCAAAATTTTGTGCTACTGAGTATAGAAAACTTTCCACTGCACAGTTCTTCCTGTCCGATCAGCTGCCTGTGTCCCTTTGTTTGGTGCGGCAGTATTATCAACTCTGACTTTGTTTTCACTGTGAAAATGGACATGTGACGTGAGAGTGTGAAGACTGTCAGAAGTATGTGTTGGACTTAATACGTGAGTTTTCAGATGTGTTGCATATTTCCCCCACCTTCCTGTTAATACATCTTTGAAACTGAAGCATCTTTCGTCTCACACATTTTGATGCTATATCTGGCTCTGCACATTACAGGAGGCGAATTACTTTAAATCATCTGAACTGTCAATTTTCATGTGGTTTAAAAATGATTTCAAATAGGTGTATTTTGTATACTTTTGCAACAAGATCTTCAATGATTGTATTAACTTAAACTGCACTGTGGGGAATGAGAACTTGCCCCCTGCTCGTGCAGCACATCTCTGCAAAAATGCTGTCAGATGCTGGTCGTTGGACTGAGAAAGGCTGGTAGGAACATTTTAAAGAATCCTCTAACAGAAATTTACAGACTGTTGTTGCAGCAGTACATTAACTCTTGTATGATATGTAAGTTGATTGCCTTTGTGTCTTTCATATTAATGAATAACCACTGCCCACAGAAGCAGCGTCCTGAATACAACCAATCTCAGAATGTTAATTTCACACACCCGATTTTTCAAGTACTTCATTAAAAGAGTATATATATATATATTTAATTTTATTTAACCTTTGTTTTACTAGGCAGGTTTTACTGGGCAGATTCCTTGGATCATATTATCTCTTACAAGCGTGGCCTGGCCAACATTGCAGTAATAACACAAACAAGGAGGTTACATAGGAAAATTTTACAATACCTAATAATATTGAAACACACATTAAGGCATTACATTTTTAAAAAAACAAATAATAGTCACCAGGACAAAGCATATCATGGGCAAAGCATCCCATATCTCCCATGAAATGAAAATGACTTCATTAATCCCAGAGGGAAATTGTAAATTGAAACATGTCTGTGAAAAGAGTTTTAAACTCGGGGCAGCTATTTATTTATTTATTGTCTTTTTTTATGGTGCTTTTTATTCCAGGTAGACTTTATTCCCTTCTAATGCAGTAAAAGTGCTTCTGCAGATATAAAATGGAAACGGCCTCACAGCTGTGGAGCTCCTTCAGATTCTTTTTCACACTTTTCTCCATCTCCTCCCCAGCCTTTACAGAGGATAGAAAATGACGTAGAGCTGATCGGAGAGCACCTGTCTTTGGGTGCTGGGCTCCACTATTCGCCTGCCACCCACCCGGCCCTCACCCCTCACTCCACACAGCTTCACTTCCTCTCCCATGATCCTCTGCCACAGGAGTTCTTTGGAGTGGTGAGGACTATTAATAAATTGGTCATACTCAACCAGTGGAATGCTTGGTGTCATTTATGTTGTCCATTGTCTCTGTAGTCTTATCCAAACTTCATTACTCGGCGTCTCCCGGGGCGACGGTACCGTTCGCAACAGCTTCCACCTTCGCCTTACCACCCCAGCCTCCTGCCTTACTTCCTGTAAGTAGACTGGAAAACTGACTCACTGAGACATGAAATTCACATGGCTTTGTCCTTGTGTGCAAGGGAATACAATTAGATCATAAAATAATTTATTTGTATTAGAAATAATTATCAGATAAATTGGATAGTTGGCTGTTCCACATCTTAAATGCCTTATTTGATTGAATGAAGTTCTGAGTTAATTATCTCTTTTCTATAGATCAATGCTGCCAGTCCAGCCCACAGGTCCTGCAATCAGCCTAGAGCTGGATGTAGACGATGGAGAAGTGGAGAATTATGAGGTTCCGTTTTGTTTATAGTTTGGTTTGATGTATGTACGAGGTGAAGGCAGAGTCCTCATTGCTTGTTGCTATCATCTTGTCCCATAGGCCCTCCTGAACCTCGCTGAGCGCCTGGGAGAAGCCAAACTCAGAGGACTGACCAAGGGAGATATTGAACAACTTCCTTCCTATCGATTCAATCCAAATAACCATCAGTCTGAACAAACACTGTGAGTGCTGCCTTTTCAGAAATGTTTCACTTAATGAGGAGGAATTCATCTTATGTTGTTTTTTTATTTGCTAGTCTAAAGACTTTGATCAAGTAATATTTATTTTGTGATGCAGACTGCAGTTTATCAGGTTTGATTCAAATATTTCGCACACTTTAAATCCTGAAGCAGTTTGCCTTCAGATGGTGCGTGACAGGTGGCATCATTAGTCTTAATTCTGAGCAATTTTCCTCTTCAAATTATAGTGTCCCTAAATGCTTTTAGTTACAGGCTCAAGTCAGATCTGCCTGAGTGCTCTGTTTGTCATGTGAAAAGAGTATTAAAACAACTGGTTTCTGGAGTTGCTGCACTTCGCTTGCTAATACGTGTCTGGTTGCAGGTGTGTTGTATGTATGAGTGATTTTGAGTCCCGTCAACTGCTGCGAGTCCTGCCCTGCAGCCATGAGTTCCACGGAAAGTGTGTCGACAAGTGGCTGAGGGTGAGCCAACACAATATGCAGATTATGAAATGACAGTGTGTGATTGAGGACAAAGTTTCCTAAATTCATCACTAGCCACTAACACATGACTCGCTCTGCTCCCTGGACAGGACCACTTTAAGATGCTGCACAGACACTCTGACACATGATCCCTTCACTGAAAATGCTAAAAGAGAAACTTGAACACTTAGTTCTTGTGTTACTCATAGCACAGTCTTATGATTTAGAGGCAGGAGGCAGTGCCCAGAGCTTCAGCCTTATAACCCCTTATCTGGGTTGTTACTGCTGGAAATCGTTAGAAGCACAGTCTGTTGCACTCTTCTTTTAAAGACTAAAGTTGTGAGTTAAGTTACTTCAAAAACGTTTAGACGTATGATTTGGTGCCATCACAGAAAATGTAACTGCTGACATAAAATACCCCTAAACTCTAATTAGTTGTGTCTTCTGTCTGTTCTCAGGCCAACAGGACATGCCCTATTTGTCGAGCTGATGCCTCGGAGGTCCAGAGAGACTCAGAGTGACCACAAGAGGGAGCCAAACACTCCCTGTTGTCTGTCAAACGCACTCCAGCACTGCCTGCTTCTGATAAATTGATGCACATATGTGTGCTCACACACACTCACCCACACACACACTCACTCCTTACATGTTTGTGCAGCACTTTTTCTTCCTTTGTTGCTGTTTAATTTGTTGCTTAAAGATTGCATCGTACATTTGATGTGATTTTCATCAGATGTCTTCCCTCTTTCCCGTACATGCACATAGGTCCTCACATTTTCAGTGAATGCCCCACTTCATGCAGTGTGGGTTTGTGTGTGTGTGTATACATGTGCATGCACCACAACTGTACAAGCATTTTCTCAGTCAGCCCAGTAATGCAGGGCTGTGGTACACAACTGTGTGTGTGAGAAAGGGAGTGAGAGAGATTTTTAGATGTTCTGGAGCATGCCTGAGTTTTTGTTGTGTATCAGACAAAAGTAACAACATGAGAGTTTTTGGTCTCATGAGTGACTTTACTTCCTGTTTGTATGTTTATGCACTGATTGTATGCATACTGTGTGTATGTATGTTGTAGACTTAAACTTTTTCTCTATTTTGACACTAAAGGTCCATGCTGCCACTGACATTCTTGGTTGCCCGCTTAATGAATTTGTTTGAGTAGATTATTATTATTATTATTATTATTATTATTATTATTATTATTATTATTATGCCAGTATAGTAGATTATTTTCCTGCCTGGCAATTACCTCATCATTCCTGTCACTCATCACATGCGCTTCACAGCACTACTTTGAAACTAAGCACATGTATTTTCTTCCTTTCTTTTCTGAGCAAAAATAAGTGTGATTTTGCAGTGGCACATGTTACATATATATCTATATACATACTGTATAAATCTATGAATATCTGTATACCAAAATAAAAGGCTTGATATAAACTTCTTAAGTGTTTTGTGTGTGTGTGTGTATGTGCACAGAATGCAGACTGAGCCATCTTTCTAGGTCTTGTTCAGAAAATGTAATGGCTTTAAGTGACCATTAGGGAATGCTAAAACTCTTCTAGATCAACCCATCTTTGGTTCTGTTTTGATGCTCAGGACATTATGCCAATTGTACGATTTCTAAGGGGACTTCGTATGAAATGAAGACATGTCTGACTTAAAATTTTGTCCTTGGGTTTTTTTTTTTAATGAAGTAAGAGTTTTTACTGTATCAGCTGCTGTGTTGCTGTTTTTTGTCTGGGTTGTGAAATGAATGGTCACATAGGAATACAAAAAAACTTTAGGTTTCCTTAAGATGCTGTTATTGTTTCAATGAACTTTTGACTTTACATATGCAAATCAGTGCATTATGTGTTTATATTTTTTAGATAAATTGATGGGTAAATGATTAAACCAAAACATTTTAGAACCATAGCTACAAACTTAAACCAAAGATGAAATCAGCCAAATGAAATTAAAACATACAAACCTCTCAGTATGCAGTTGATACACGTTCAGCTCCCATAACGGCATACGTCTGCTCACCTTCCTTTGAAGTACATGTCTTCTCGTAGCAGTCCTGTTGTCCTGTGTCTTCGCTTGATTAGCATAATTGTGTTACTGTACACACTTACACAACATCTCAGTTGAATTTCAAAGGCCAGGTGTCACCTCTAGGCTTTGCTGCACAAATGCTTCATTTCAGAAAGCAACGTGCATGGAGCTGCTCGAGGCGCACTGAACACAAATGTCACTGTTTTTCACTCGGCAGAACTTACAGAGAACCTCTATGAAGAATGTGACAGAGGGACGAAAAGACATTGCTTATCTTGACTGCATAAATTAGTATTCCTAAACCTTACTTTTAGTTCTTGCTGCTGTTTGTAAGGATTTGGAATTGTGCTGTCAAAGGTAGGACCTTGTGTAAAATCCAGAGGTCAGAGACAGAAAAAGCCTCCAATTAGGAAAAAACAAAGTTGCTAGCATCCAAAAAAGAAGCAAATTAGGTCTATGAGTTTATTTAACACAGTTTTTCAGAAAAAAAATGACACAAACCTGTCAATCATGTCTGAGCAAGCATTTGGTCAGTTCTCACATCATGTCTGTGTGTGTTTCTAGTCTTTAAATTCAAAGGTAGAAGATGACCTGCTTGTTGTGTTGCTGCCCTTGTTAGCTTTTTGTATTTCTTTCTTGGATGAGAACACAAAAACAGCAGTCCAAACGGAAGACTTTATGCCATCGAAAACCTGGAAAAATGTACAGACGATACACTTGGCATCCAGGAATGTGCAATTATAAGTATTTAAGCATAATAGATTTTAAGATATTAAGCACTAAAAGTTATTTTGTGATGTTTTCAAATTTAATGACATTAATAGTTCATTTTATTGGGTAGATAAACTGATTGAACATGTACTCTGTGTAAAGACCTTTTTGCATTAAAAACGACAACATTTCTCTGTACTTGCAGGTTTGATTTGGCAGGTCAGTTCTTGTCTTGGAAAATTTCACTCTGGATTTTGGCCGTCTCAACTGCTTCATGTGATCCTGACTTTGTGATGTAGAGATCAGGGCTCTGTGGGGGCCTCTCCATCTGCTGCTGGACTGCTGCTGGTTGATCTTGTGGCTCCAGATAGTTATTTTTGACTCTGTTTATATGTTTGGGGCTCCTAAAACTTTTGCACAGTGTTTTACATAGATGATTTTTTTGTTAAATAAAACGAAAATCCTTTTGATCTAGGTCTGATGAGTCATTCCTCTTTCTCAGTTTGTCCAAAGGTTGGCTTTTGCTCTTCTTTTTTCGTCTGCTTCAACCTTCTTTTTTATGCATCTCTCACAATCCCATCTTCCGCTCTATCGCCACCTCTTCTGTTCCTGTTTCACTCTCTTCTACCACTTCTGTCCTTTCCTCCAGTAAACGTGCTTCCCCTGCCCTGTCCTTTGTTTTTTCTTCTGTCCTTCAGCCATCTGCACTCACCACTCGGTCTTCCTCTCTACTGCTTCTTTACTTATGCATCTTCCCTTCAAGCCTACTCCTTTGCCTCTTAGCTTCTGCTGTGATCACCACCCACTCCTTTAACCTGGTTCCACCGCACTGAAGTGGAAGGGATGGGGGATTTCTGTCTGAAGCTATCAGCCCATTTACTTCTGGGGAACACACAATTTGCCTCGTCTTGCTTTCTCTTTTCCATACAACTCATCTAACGTTTCCTGACCATCGTTATGGCAAGTTGCACAAACTTTGATGACAGATAAGCCCACTTTGATAAAATTCTCTTTATCCAAATTTAAATTCGCTGTGCAAAAAGGACTGTAAACTATGTCAGACATTTGGAAGTTATTGCAACTGCATCACCCAGATTCATGTCAGGATGCACTCTTGTCTTTTAAGGAGACGTTCCTTACATACATCAAATGCCATTCATGTAGATTTCTCTCTTTTTTTGCCTGCACTCAAGCTTCAGCCACCCAAGAGGGATCCCACTGGTATAAGCTCTGGACTGAATATCCTGTTTGGTTGGTTAGTCGCACTCCAGTCACTCAAGTGTGATGCTGTCCGTTCTGTCTTGAGGCTGTGCCCAGTCTGGTGGCATGTTCCAGCCAGCTTGTCCCACGATGGCTGTGAAGAAGAGAAGCTTTCCCCAAGTTTGTCAGTTTCAGGTCAAACACAGATAAAGAGAGAAGGAATTTCTGGACAAGAAGCCATATTGAATGTCCTGAAGGCTTTTCACAGTGCTACAAAAAAGGAAGCCCTTCAGTGGTTTCCAGGTGACTAATAATATGCTCTGTTACATTATTGTTTATTTTTGGGTTTTATGTATACATTTTTTTTCAAAATTGTATTTAGGTATAACTATGACTGCATTGTCTGAAACATTTATTTCCTTGCTCATTTTGTATTACTTTAATATATGTATATACACAAGGAAAAGCAATGAAACAGACAAGTTTAATGAATGGTACTTAGCTGAAGCAAATTCATTCAGGAAGTGACGGCCCATCATCCTGCTGATATTTAACAAAAGCAGTAGATAATGAGGAGAATCAATACCTTCTACAAATGTAAAGAGAAAGTTCTCTCCATGTTTTAATGAAGAAAGGCTTTTATGCACCGGATATCTCCACTTTCTTGTGTACAAAAGCAAAATTGAGTTTGTGTGTGTGTGTGTGTGCAAGAGGCTGTGTGTTCTACAGGCTGTCCCACACTGACAGGGTACATGGATTCTCCATCGGACTGGTATATAAAAAGAAAGTGAGGGCATCGAGCCCTGCCTGCTTTACTTATATTCACATACAAGCATGCTACGTGCTGGCATCCTCTGCATCTGCCTTTCTCCAAATCTTTTGTTCTTAGGTTTTTGCTCTCCAGATTCAGCAGTATGAAAGTTAACTGTGAACATGTCGGCAAGGCAGGTTGTTCCCTGCCTGTATCCCTGAGTGAAGTGTGTGTAATATTTATATTTATTTAGGGATTTCCCTCTCTTCATGGTAGATGGCTGCTGGCCATGTTCTCATGTCCTGAGCTGTCAGAGGACATCATTGTCACTCGTGGAACATGAGTTGTGTGTGACTCAGACAGAAGGAAGTATATGTGTGTCTGTGGATGTGTGGGGTGAAAATATTAAAATACTTGGGGCTCCATGAGAGATAGGGAAAGTTGGGCAAAGACTTTCAACTTGAGGAAAAGTAGGCTTAGAGGCAAAAAGCATAATCTGGTTTGCAACAAACGTATATACACACTATGTACTGTATTATATACATGCAGCACACAGGCATCAGGAACTTCTGATCATCTCCAGTCTTCTGGATAATTCCCTGTATAGGGAGCTGATTTGAATCACAAAGAAAAAAGTAAAGTTTAATAAATAATTTGTCAAAGTAGAAACCATTGCCTGCTGGCCTGCAACAAGAGTTGCACTTGGAAAAAGAAAAGAAAAACTAAACAGATCTACTGTATTTAACAATTAAAGGGTGAGTTATCGTGACACTTAACAGAAAGTACTAAATGTTGAAATATTATTATATCTTAATAATTCTTGTTTACCAACACTTAACACATTTTCTTTCTAAATTATTAGTTACAAATGTCACGCTTAACATGAATATGGATTTAATGTACTAGTGAATGTGACTGACGATCTAGCTTTAATTATATGTCAAGAGACAAAAGCCATTTTTCCATCTTTATGTTGTTGTCTTCTTCCCCTTGTTGGTTATCACTTTAAAGCCTCCATGGCCTTGGTGTTACAGTACTTTTCTCCCATGATATGATATTATATAAGTGTTAGAAAAGCATATTTGATGTCAGTCTGATCTGATAATTGGTTTAAGGTCTTTTTTGTATTTTTGTGCTGGTCTGCTCAGAGCATTATGTGAGGTCAGGCCATAGAAATAAAATTTATCATTGTGCTCAAAATTGGGTTTAAGGTCAAAGTTTGAGACAATGAAAAAAAGAAACACCAAAAAACAAACTACTCCTGTTTTCAAGGAGGGCTGAGAGATAGGTCAAAGTGGCAAATTGGCTGATATGAGCCACATAAGTTAGCTGGTGATGGTGATGTTAGCAACAGTTTGTCAGAGGCCAACAAATCAACGAGGTCCTGGGTGTCTCTGTTTAACAGATAGAGCACAATATGTGGTTAACTTGTGTTGTTTTAAGATGAAGACTCACAAAATTTTACTGTATACTGACAGATGCAGAGTGAGATGTCAGCCATGTTACACAAAAGGGAGTTATAGATCTCACTACAAAATTTTATTGTCAATAGATGTGATTCATAAATAAACCAGGGGAAAACTGTTGCTGTTGCTGCTGCACAAAACAAAATGAACAGGATGGTCATTTTCTAACAATGATATCTTTGTCATTAAAGCCATCTCATAAGGTATTTTTAAATGTGCCTGAGATATCTTTTGCACAAAATACTGGTGCTTGGAAGTCCTTGTTTTCTATCCAGTGTGAGGTACAGTGACTTTGAACTCTGTAAAGTGAAAGACGGTTTTCTGATTTTATCTATGCCTCCTTTTCTCTGTCCTTTCACCTGTTTGTGAAAAGGATGCATATGTCTGAATATGTGTATTTGTCTTTTTCAGACTAAGCATTGACTGTAGCCAGGGCAGCAGCCTGAAGATGCTTTGAAGGCGACTACAGACTGAGTCATGATGGTAAACTGTACAGGATACACACCTCTCAGTCAGAACATACCTTATGGTTAAATAGCCATAACTTGAGCAGGCATTACACTGACATGCATTGTTTTCCTACAAACTTTGACTTATTTTCTTTCTTAACCCTGATCTTAACATGCAACTGTTTGTATGTTAGGTGTCCATCAAGTTAAAAACAGGTGACAATAGTGGAAATCCCCCAAAGTCCTAAACTTACAAAATCTTGTTTTAATTTGCCAGATTAAATTAAAAGTCACATAGCTAGCAAATACAATGTAGAGGTCAAAGCTTTTCTTGAGCTATTTATTTATCAACCAGTCATACAGTCATACTGTGATGTGTTTATCTTTATTCAATAGATTTATTCAAGATTTTTCTTGAAGATTAATACTGTGAACATTAGGTAACTGTCTGTTAGCATTTTTAGCTTGGTCATCACAGCTGTAACAAATCCTCCCATTTTAATTGTAAGACATGTAAGTATATTAACCTTTCCTCTCATATGTCTCTGCATGTTATTATCCATTTTATTGAACAATTTGTCTCGTTCAGTAACAAGAGAAATTAAGTAATGTGCCTTTTTCTTTCTGACTCCCTGGAATGTTCTCAAAGTTCAGCTTTCAGGGGACGGATATAATACTTGCCATGACATGCTGTCATGGCATGTTAATATCTAAGCAAATACAGGTAATAGTGTGCATATGTGATTGTTATGATAGGTTAACCTGTTTATGGATCATCAACATTAGTGGAATCATGAAAGCCCTAAAACCCAGCACCATAAGGCTACTCTGCTGGTTTTCAGCTCGGACTTGGACTTCAGCTGTGACCTTTTATGCTCCAGCTTTGACTTATTCCAAGAGGCTCATGTGTCTGGCATCACAAAATCATCTGCCCCAGATAATTAAATCTCATCTTGTTCTTTACGCTGTTGTGCAAACTGGTCAATCCCAAAAGAGCTGGACCGATACAGCTGATGCCTATGACAGCGTCACTATTGCAGCGCCATCAAGACCTCTGCTTTATTCTTCTCCTTTTTGATCAATTTAAGACAACACACTAATGGCACACTGTCAAGTGAGAACAATATTAAACTGTAATTTAATCTGATGATGGAGAGGAGCTGATTGAATGAATTTACACTAAAGTTTGCAGCTTCTTTAGACACTTTATTCTGTACAAGCAAACATTGGGAAAATGCTAAATATTTAATTGGCCAAAATACTCTGCGCAAAAACTGCTGTCAAGAAGGAGTAAATGTATGTGTGTGTGTGTGTGTGTTGGGGTTGGGTCCTGTTTCATCTGTGGATCCATTTCCTTTGGGGCCAGTGTTAACCCTCTGCTGCTCAAATATGCACCAAGAACAAAAAATGAAAATGTTTATTCAGATCCACCCATACTGCAGTGCTGGGAGATACCAGAGTAATTCCAGCAGAGGCAGTATGGAACATTTTATTATTCACAAGTGTTCATGCTCAGAAGGTCACCATGGGGCCACAAATTGTAAAGTCACACCTGCATGTCGACTCAGCTGTGAGCTTGAATAGTTCTCATTACACACAGACGTGGAAGTGTGCAAACAAACATACACACATAGGAGACTTTTACATAAATGAAAGAAGGACTGATTTATTAAAAAATGGTAAACTCTTCAGTTTATTAGGTTGTGTCATCTGGAGAGATAAATTATTTCATGAATTATTTGTCACTGTTTAGCAGTTAAGTCTGTGTAATTTTTGATGAACAAAATAAAGACCCATTGTGTGTTCATGTGTTCATTAGTTCATTGTCAACCAAACAAAGACAAGCTCAACAAACGACAACAACAAACCTTAAAACTTTCATATTTTTAGGCCTTTTGGGATTCAAATGATTATCTTCAGTCACTTCAACCTTTGTCAACCGCAAAGGTTCCCTCCTCTTCCTCACTATCTGAGCACGAAATTTGTCTGTGTCACAGATGCATGCTGGATTGTGTAATCCTGTCATACTTCTGTGAACTTGGTCCATTCCTGTCAGATTTCTGTCGCCTCTGGATTATGCGCTGCTCCTCCTGGCCTACTGCAAAGATTGCATGAGAGGGATTATGTGGAAGATGGCTGCAACAGACACAGAGTAGCAATGCATCCACATCAGCTTGCACAGCCAGAACCCCGTAATGACATTTTAAAATTTGATCAGCCTGCATACTTACATTTGCATGACAGCTATAATGGACTGAATGTGGTGAATTGTCGCATCACTAAAAGCTGCACAAAAGTAAAGGATTATCTGCTAAAATCAAAAGTATTTTAGTGTTTAGACCTGACCAATGTGCATGGGGTAGAGTGGCACTGAGATGTCTGGGGATCATTGGTCAAAATCACATTTTCTGTGAATTGTGTTTTTGAGCAGTAAAACAACTAATGTCCAAATTGCATGACGCTAAGCAGAGAGCTTTTATATTCATGCATTTTGCTCAAGATCAGTAATTTCTTTTAATTTTGTACAACTCATATGATTGTTAGAATGGAAACTTGTCTACTCTACAAGAAAACCTACACAAACCCTTGCACATTCTTACCATAAATGCAGCATCACAAGCTTTTAATGAGCCACTCAACATAGCTATAAAAAAGAAGCATAGAACTGAACTTCTTGGCCACACTGAGTTAGGGTTTCAAGAAAAAAAGGGTGCAGAAATAAATGAAAGGAACATCCATCCCGCTGTTCTGCACAGGGTTGAATCAGCTCCATTTTAGATTTACACTTGTTTCTCAAGAGTGAAGAATGCATTCACCTAAATAGCCCCAGATTCAGCTCTCACAGTCCATTTGACGCACAATCAAAGGAGATTCTAACTTCAAAAGATGAAGTTGGCACAAGAATGTCATGAAACTACAGTTGAATCCTTTCACAGGAAAAATAAGAGTAAAAATACTCTAAACAAAAACCACTGGGATCTTATTTGCTACAAAGAGGGGTTTCAACCTGTTATTCTTATTATATTGACACATCTGCTTCGAGTGCTGTGAAAATGTGTTATTTTGACATTGGAAGATATGCTGCTTAGAGCTTAAAGTAAAGAAATATCTTGTTGACCTAATAATATTTTTTACTTTATTTTCTTTTACTTGCCTTTTAAACCTCCTAATGTAGCTCACTTACACACTTTTTAGACATTTAAAAGTGGCAAACCGAATGCTATCTTAGAAAACCCTCCTTCCTTTTCCACTTCACAGAAACCCACATTGGTAGTATGAATGCTTGCAAGCGGTTGTAGCTGCAGGCTTCCTGAACATTTAATAGAGTTCAGCCAGATAAGATTTCTACAAAATTTCTACCACTTATTTATTTATTTCTTTTTAGTGGGAGCTCAGTATGATGCATCCTATATGCTTTTTTGGTTTGTGAGAGGTTAGAGAAGAGACTGAGCATGAAAATGATTTAAGAAGAACAAGTAAAAGTAAAAAGAGAAGCTAAAAGGAGAGAAAAGAAGGAGGTGAAAAGGAAAACAGACATATGTGTGGATGAAAAGGATAAGGACAGTAAAGAGAATAATGAAGACTTGTGGCTTTTGATGATGGCAAAGAACAAAAAGCAGCATCAGGAAAATTAAATGATGATAAGTGCTCCCATCACACTGATTCTGTATTACCAGAACAAGACAAAGAGAAACTATGACAGGTTACTGGACTGGAATTTAGAAAGCCTCATATCATACAGCCAGAACAAGACAAAAATGTCTCCTAGTGATATGAATTTATGACAACATAAATGCAGCAGGGCAATCGGTCACTTTACTGGAGAACACTGTTACTGATTGTGCTGCCTGGAGGTAAACTAATAATAAATGAAAGGGATGCTGGGGAAGACAATAGGGACCAAAAATGATTGATTAATTTAAAAACAAAACCTAATGCAGCCGTTGACAAAAAGGGTACTGTTACCATGAGGACGATGTGACACCGGGTGTGTAGCAATGATGCTGAAGTTAGTTTCTGAGTCGCCATATATGTAAAAAAAATAAAAAATAAAAAAAAAAAAGAACAAAATAAAATTATGGGATGTTGCAGAAACTTTACACAAATGAAGCATTTTACTTTCTCACTGCCTTTGATCCAGAAAGAAAGAAAAAACGTGAATACTTTAGAACGTACTAGACAGAATTTTCTACATAAGACACAAGTTATGTAGTAAAACACACAGGTTATTTCTGAACTGGATCAGAACACACATCTACAATGTTTTAAAAAAAGAAATGAGTATGTGACCTGTGAAACCTTACTTTTTCTTTTTGTTGATTTTACAATGTTTAGAGAAAGCCCTGTTTCTCCGTTCCAAGCTTTACTTGCTGGTACTGTACTTGCTGGTCAACCTCTGCCACAGCCTCAGTCTATGTCTTGCTCCATTTCTCTTCCAGAGCCTGTAGTGCTGCTTGTATTAGACGAGACATTCAGATTCCCTACTCTACACTGGATAAAGTGTTATTATATAGAGATGCTTTTGTCTGTGCTTCATCCACATTAGCCTATTGGAAATTTATTTCTTTCATCTGACTCTTCTTTCCATTGATGTGTGCCATTATTTCAGACCCTACTCTTCCTCACTTGCTCATTTCTGACCTCCCATCAGTGTTTAGACCAGAACCTCTTCACCCCACTTCAGTAATAGTTTTTTATTGTATCCATGTGCATCTATAAATTGGATGCTCTCAGTTGTTTTACTTATTCTAAGTGTTGTAGCCCTTTAATTTTCATTAAAGGGAATGTCTGTAGTTGCTATATAGACAGTAAAATTATCCTTTTGGGTCCAAGTTTGTTTCTGGGTGCCTTAATCACCACGTATCACCTGGATGCCGCAAACCCCTTTGTGGTGTTCCTCAGACTGGGGGTATGGCAAAACTGGCACTTTTACTAATGGAATAAATAATGGAATAATGCACCCAGATGTTGTCTATAATATGATATGACTTTAAGTATTGTAGTTTTTTTCACAGGACCTGGTCTAACGTGGTCTAGATGGCAAAAATGCTATAAAATGAGCCTAACTTGCATTTTTCATACACAATTTATATATATATATATATATATAGCTGTGTATAACATATTGGTCTCCAATATACCAGAGGTGAATGAATGAATGACACAAACACAACATAAAAACTTTGTCAAATGTGTTTGAAGTACTTTATTGTCCCACCAAGGCAGGAAATTTGTCTTTGGTGTCACCAATAGGAATAAAAACATAGGAGTCAGTATGTACAATACACACTACAATACAAATGTTAAGTGTTGTGCAAACACACATCAGACACATAAACACAATCAGCCATCTACATGCAGCCTGCACTCTAATGAATTAACTACTGTAATTTGCTGACTACAGTAACCACATGGGGAATAAAAGAACTCTTATATATCTTTTTCTTTACCAAAGGTGCTCTATAGTGCTGCCCTGAGGGGAGTAACTCAAACTCTCTGTAAAGGGGATGTGATTTGTCTCTAGTTATTGATAGAGCTTTCTTTCGAACAGCAGAACTGTAAAGTTAATCTAAGGTCTTTCTTTGACAGCCAAGGATTAGGGGAAAATTAGTAAATTATAAATCATAAAATTTTATCTTTTCATTTTGTTTTGCATTTAAATTGTTTTTTTAATTTGGGCTGACAAATGTATAGAGCTTCCAGAAACATGTTAATATTTGTCCATTTACAGTAGTGCACAAACGTCTTGAGCCACCCTTCATTTCTTTATATTTTGCTTAGATGCAAGGAGTCATTCTTTCTTTTAAACTTTTAAGATGGTTTTGAACAATAGTTCTACATGTTTTCTTAAAGTATTTAAACGTTTTTGGACATTGCTTTTTAATTCATTTTTCATTTTAATTCAAGTGTTCCCCCCCCCCCCCCAATACAAGTATTTTAGTTATTTAAACACCTGTTTATTTCTAAGTAGGTCCTCCTCATGTTGCCAGTCTTGATCTGATCAGCCTAATTTCAGCACAAATAATCTTGTTGCACAGCATGTCTCAAGGGGTGGTGTATGTTATGTAGTTCCGATCTGCCAAAAGGTTTTCTTTGGTAATGGTTATTTTCCTCCAACGCTCTATTTTTTGCTGGTGTAGTATGGGGGAAATTCACAAGTCATGTTTTTTGCATTTAATCCATTTATTATACAAAAATCTTGAAGTCTGCTAATTCTCAGTATAAATATCAAACCAACTTTATAAAGGACGCCCCCTGTTTTTTTTTAAGGCCATGCATGTAATATTTCTTTTGTCAACAGTATGCCTAAAACATGTAAGCAAAGAGTTTTGTCCTTATAATGGATTATTTATTTGTATTTACTGACTGGTTCCTCTGCAGACAGAGAGCTCTAAGTAGTTCTGATTATATCTGGCCTCCCTCTGCTCCTCTCCAGTGCTTTTAGTATGTGGAGATAACGTTCATTAGGAAGGACACGTGGGGACTGTGCCAAGCTGAAGCTCGCATGAGGCTGTTATAGGGTGTGTGATGGAAGAATAATATGATTAGGTTGAAACTTGAGCTTTGGCTATTTTATGTTGGGTGTGTTTATGACCATGTGAGCCAGGAAATGCCTCTTGTGTGTGGAACAAGGAGTGAGGCTTAAGTTCAGATAATTTTCTATTGACTGTGTATGTTAGAGATGCCATGCATCACACAACATTTGTTCAGACACTGGTATGTGTGTGAATATTAAAGGCTTTGCCTGAAGATTTCATTTGAAGCTGGATGGTTAAAAATACAGCATAAAGATGAAAATCTCTAGAGTGGTTCTGTTCACTATATATAAAATCTGTCTACCAGCATCTCTTTACAAAAGTATCCATTATTGGGTGATGGAAAATAAGCTCTTTTATATGGTATTAGATTTAATCTAAATAGTAAGTTCAGATAATTTCATCATAAAACTTATTTTTTCAACAGTGAATTGTAGCTGTTTTTGGAGTAGATACAAATCCCAGCATCCTACTTGTATAGGAATCATATCAGAAAACAGTTCTATGTAAACATGGACAGACAGCATGTACATTTTTATTAAGACTTTCTTTGTCAGTTGTGTCTGTTTTAGAGTATAATGATTTGAAATCATGCAGATGGATTGAAAACAGCACCCAAGAGATGAAGTGTGTAATACTTGGGTTTAGCATCAACTTTCATCTGTATCCATAGGTCAAATGAACTGCTGAGGGGAAAGAATTACCTTATGCATCCCTCTACACTGTATAATCGTACAAGTTGGCTTTACTAAAAAAAAAAAAAAAAAAAAAAAAAGGGTAAACAAATTCATGAGATACCAGGTCATAAAACAGCACCACAGCAGCTGCCTGTATAATTGTTTTTAATCACAGGGATTCCCAGTAACTTGTGGGCAGGGTTCATGACACTAAATGAATTGAAATCATTCAGTTTCATAATCAATCAACAATCTAACAGGGAACCAGTATTTTTATGTATGTCCTGGTCTCTGGAGCTCATGCTGTGTTTGGTTTATAGCCTCTGTCTGGGCGGGTAGGGGGTTCTTGGGCTCATGGGGTCCTGCCCACCTCTGTGTGGCCAGTGCCCTGCAAGGCCAGCAGTTGTTGTCTCTGGCCTCATGGGGCCTGTGTTCCATGGCTGTGGGGGGCTCTTGCTCTGCCATTTTCCCCAGTCATCCCTGTGGTGGCCTGGCTGGGATTTGTGGTCTGGGGTGGCTGCTGGTCACCTGCGTCTTGGGGCCTCCATGGTACTCCCCATTATTAGCAACTTTATTTTCTTGTACAGACTTGTAGGTCATTTTCTTCACAGGAGCAGCAGCTGCATGTCTAGTTTTTCTGTTTTGATTAAACAGCTGTTGCTTTCTGTCTGGTGCATCTTTTCCCATTTTTCTTCTCTTCATTCTCCTTTTCTGTTCTGCTTTCCTTTCCATTTGGTTTATGTTCTGTAGTCTTCTCATGTTTAGTTCTTTCTTTCCTGTCTTATTTTGTATGTTTCCTCTTGTGTTTTTTGGTTTTGCTTTCTGCTTCCTGCTCATTAGTTTATCTTGTCTGATTTGTTCATTTGCTTCACCTGTTCTCTATTAGTCCTCCTGTGTGTGTGTGTGTGTGTGTATGTGTATATTGGTTTCCTTTTAACCCCCAGTGTCATTTTTTCTTTCGATAAAACCTTTGTTTTACACATCTCCACCACATGACTGCAATTCTGTAGCTGACCCTGTTATGAACTTTGATCCCGGTGTGGATATTCAAAAATAGAGGAAAATGATCCTCCATAATCAATGTCACATTATCTCAATCATTGATTTGTCGTTACAAATGACAAACCAATAATTCTAACTTCCTAACCAACCCTAAATATGTTGTAGAATCCCAAGAGTTTCATGCTTCCTACTTAAAATAAACCTAAATCTCCATTCTACATGTCCTTGGTGATGGTGCAAAGCTGGACCACCAACATCAATTTTGCAACTAAGGAGATACTTTGGTTTCTGAATTATCAGCTTTATTTTGTCAAAATTTATTATAGAATCCATTAAGATAAGATTCCATTTACAGAGCTCACCTTTGGGCTTTATTAATGAGTGGTATGATTACCCCAGAATGAAAATTTCAGTGTATAAACGCTCTTTTAATTGAAGGGGATTTGGTTGGCTTCAGGGGCATTCTGGGTGTTAAAGGCCATCCCTGAGGGATCTCTGTTATCGCTTCCTGTTTGTTGTCACGCACACCAAGTCGATCAAGACGGTAGAGAGTGAAACTAACGACCGGCGGGGGAGCGCACTGGGCAGGCTGGGCAATGTGAGGACCTGGGCGCTTAAATCTTTCATCTGAAGAATGGCCGCTTTGGCGATTACAGGATTGGCGTATCCCCAGTAGTCCCAAACAAATTTCCAAGTAAAGTGTTGTTTGTACCGGTCAAGAAGAATTAAGGCTTACTGATCTCCGCTGCCGGTTTCTGCCGCGCACAGTCACAGCACCAGGACCAGCGGTGGAGTCGGTGCGCTCTAGCAGAAAGCGTCCAACCCCTTCATCTCTCGGCTCAGTCAACAGTCTGTACTCCTCTCCATGCCTCCAACCTTCAACTGTAGGCTCTCTTCTGCGGGGTCTCTTGCAATGGAGCCGCTGTAATTTATCCCTTCTTTCCCCCCTGTTTTAATTTCTACAAAAGAAAACGCACCAGTCGCTCCATCTCTAAGTTTTCGTGTATGTGTGTCGCACTGGAGAGGAGGGAGCAATGGCAGTCCCGGTGAAAACAGCGCTGGCTCTCCTGGTTCTCACCGTGGCAAGTGAGTAATCTTTTCAAGTCGTTTTCGGACGGTATTCTTCTGCTTTTCGTGTGGGTCTTTAAACGGACTTTGCCTGCTGTAAAATGACACTTTTTTGACCCCATGCATGCTAATCAACTCAATAAGTCAGATAAATAACTTATTGCGAAGGAAGCGGCAAAACCAAAAAGTACAACGCTGTTTTATTTTTTGTTTCGGGTGGAGGAAATGCTTGAGCCATACTTTTGCATTACTTTCAGCATGTGTTTGGGACACCTGCAAACAGGCTAGTGGGAATTAGCACGAGCGTCTCTTGCGTCAGTCATTAAAACACGTGATTTTCAATACGCCTCAAATAACTTGCCTGTCTTTAACAAAACCTCTGAATCCCCATGGAGTACTTATATTACAATGAATTTGTTGAAGCGCATTTTGCGTTTAAGACTGTTTTTAAAGTAGCTCATTAAGCAGTTTGGTGTGAACTGGCCATCATTAAGTCTCAGTTCTGTGGGCCTTGCTTTGCCTCATTGCCCGTTAAATGCGCCAATGACTCATATTTATTGTGAGAATCTAAACTTTTTAAACTCACCTCAGTTCTATCAGTAGATGGGATGTGGAAATAATCATAAACTGAAACCTATACAGAGCTTTTTTTATGGGGCTGAATAGGATCTACTTTTAATCCTTCCCTATAGACAATTGGATGGTGTAAAGTGCGAGAAGTTATTGCTACTTTGTCAATTTAATGATCTACCTATTATACTAAACATGTTTTCATGTCTCAGAGCAGAGGAAAAGGAAAGCGATTGGTAATCTTATTTATTCAATTAAATTTGATTAAATTAAATTTGATTCAATGCAATTCCCTGTTTACACCAAAAGTCATCTCAGGGCATCTTACAGACACTGTAGATCAGTACAAATCCAATGAAATACAATTCTGTTCAGTCTTATTATACGCAAATTAAAGCATATTTTTCAAAATCCAGTTCATTACAATTGTATTATTATTATTATTATTATTATTATTAACATTAATAATAATAATAACTTAACCATCACCATTAAAGTCAAGCAACTTCGTCAAAACTCCCAGTTTGCCTTCTGTTCAAGGTTTACTATGATTAGTAGATTCTCTACTGCCACAATCTGCACAAGTTTTTACAAGGATAATGGAGTGCTGTGTGTGGAAAATTTAAATGAATGTGGATAAATAGATTTAAGTTAGATGACAAACAAAAGAAAAAGTTAAAGCAAAGGAAAAAACTAAAACTTTTTAGTTTTTAAAGATTTAGTTTAATTTGCATTAATTTCCCACACCCTCTTTATCCACTCCATGGTGCTGTGGGACCTGGATCCTAACTGCCACTGGGCAGGAGACAGAATACACCCTACAGGTTTCCACTTTGTCACACAGACAAACAACCACTCACTTTTAATGTCTATCTAAAATCAGGAGTTAACTTAACATGTAGCATCTATACTTCATGACTTCATTTGTGAAGAGGCAGAAATATACAGCGTTTTGGTCCAAGTTTAGTCTAAAGTTGCTGTTTTGCATAGGTTCAAACAGTAGAGATCAACAGTGTCCAGCATCAGCGAATCAACACTTCATTGTAAACTATTAGTCATTATTTTGGAGAACTTGTTGAAATGCTGCTGTTTGAGGGAGAGAAAAGAGGCAGATGAAGTAAGGGATAAATGCTCTTTGCAAACACGAGAAGCTGCAACAGTCAGTGCACACCTGAGCAGCAGTAAAAAGTGACACATGCACAGAATAAGCCACTTTCCCTGCATCCATTGCCTCTCCTTTGCTCCTGTCATTGCTCAGGAGAAAAGAGCAAAAGAGGACAGAGAGTGTCTTGGGAGAGGCTGTGACAAATAAGACAAAATCATTGTTGTAGGTTTTATCCAAACAAACAGATGGACTCACAAACCAAGAGAAATCCTGAAAACCTCAAATCTGTCTGGCAGTAGGTTCACTATGTGCAATGTTAAATGTCTCATTGGACTTTGACCACATGGCTAGTGGATGCATATGAATGGGACATGAATGTCTTTGATCGCATGACCGATTAGGGCAGTGTACTGAATAAAGCTGAAGACAGCTGAAGCCTGAATTGTTTTGGTCCTCCACAGATGGTAATGCACTGAATAATTCAGCATTCTACAAAGAAACCTACAGGATGCATAATCTGATTTTTTTTTTCTGTAATGTGGTCTGATTACATAGATCATCCATCCATCTGGATTTCTGTTTGTTTGCTTGGTTTTACATTGTGTGTGTAAGATATGATGGGTTCCATGTTGATTTTATGTGGGTGGGAAAGACTTGAAGAATAATCTCTGATTGTGTTTGAGTCTCTGCGCATCAGAGATGATGGTATTTTTATTTTAGCGAGCATGAATTATTGAGGTGTGGAGAGTGCAGTGAGGCGGACAGTAGTGTGTGTGTGTGCATGCATACATGTGTGATGAGACCTGCTGGTAGACTCCCCAATGCTTCATCTCAACTTACGTCAACCTTATACACATTTCATTTTAGCCTCTTCTACTATTTTAATATTTGCTGTCAAAGTTAACACATTACATCACTTCATACAATCTACACCAGCCTTCTTAAGTGATTTCAAGTCTTTTCAATGGTACCATGAAGTCAATTGTCTTTCTCTATTCATTAATTCTTTGTGCTGGGTTTATTTTTATACTGGACCTTTTACATTTTTTTAAAGCAAAATGACTTCTGACAAAATGAAAAGAGCAATTTGGAAAAACAAAGGCTAAAGACACTAGACTTTGGCAGGGATGGTCTCTAAGGTTGGACCAGTGATGTGTATTTAAAATTCAACTTCCCTTTCTGGCCATGGAGCACATCTTTACCCTTTAGATCACCGAAATCCAGTCTCATTGTTTTGACTCAACCTCCGTTGGATATCATGACCTTCATGAATGAGAACCTTTATGGACATCTTTACCCTCATTGTGATGCTGGAAGATGTGTGGGAGTTTGCCCAACCAATCTTGTGGACTTTTAGAAGGTGCAATTATGTTTCTTGTAACATCTTGCACGAGATATTTCAGAAATATTAGTATCTGGCTATTTGCTGCAGACCATCCAATCCTTGCATCACTGCCAGTTGTTCCTTGTATTTCTGATAGGTATCAAACTTCCTTTTCAGTCAGCTTTTGGATTACATCTTTGTCTTTTGAATATAATATTGTCCTTTTGGCTTTGTCATGCTGAGATCTCCAGCATGCACTGAGGTGGATTTGAAGTGGGAAACAATTGAGGTGAGAGTGAACACCATGGTCCTCAAATGAAAAAGGTTAGGCTGCCTTTTCTGGGTTGGGAGCAAGTTGCTGCCTCAAAAAGAGGATTTGAAGTATCTCTTGGTTTTTGTTCATGTTGGGTCAACCTCTGCCACAGCTAAGGCCACAGCTCTCATCTTTGGTCATGGGTATTGACTGAAATAAAAGATAGAAGCTGAAATAAACTTCATATGAACGGTGTTTGACCTCACCCTTAGAGAGTGGGTCAGGAACTTGAGTGTTTGGTCAGAATGTCTTCCAGGGGTGGCTTTTTGACCATTTCCTACTGGGAAAAGCCTCAGGGCAGACCCAGGACTTGCTGAAGAGATTCTGTCACATTCGGCTTTCAAATGCTTCAGTATTTTTCTGGAAGAGTTGCAGACAGTGTTTGGAGGGGGGACAAGACTGAGCCTCTGATTTCCGCTCTGACTGTTGCCCCCTTAACTCAGTGCAGGATAAGCAGCAGAAAAGGCTGTTACATGCCCTTTATATTTAAAAAAAACAAACAAATCTTTTTTAAATTTTAATACAGGATATAAAAACTGAAGACGGAGAGATTAAACGTTTCTATAATCTAAGTTTCTAAAATTGAATTTAGACCAAAACTCTGATGAAAAGAAAAGTTCACATTTTTCTTAAGAACTGTTATTGTTCTGGGTTTTCACATGAAGCTCATTGTATTTGAAGATGACTTTAAACAATTTAATGGTATTTATGTTGCTAAATAAAGTCAAACAAAAAACCAAACAATGAACATACACCATGTTTACCATATGCAAGTTTAATTTGCTCCTCAGTGATTTAGTGTTACAGTCAGATAAACTTATGTAACCCTAGAAAAGGCATACATATTTTAGCCTCATTTGATCAAACCCCTAAACAGCAGGTCTTTAACACCCCAAAACTGAGTCTTGTTTGACTCCTGTCTCTAAATACTCCAATTATATGTAAGGTCACCCACAGAAAACTGACTAAAATTACTGCGTAAACTGAACTGAATGCATAAAAGCATCAGAGCAATCCTTTAGTCAAAGTTTAACACAAGCTTATTTTTTAATTATGTTTAATTTTAGTTGCTTATATACCAATTAGTGCCTTAGTAATCATGTTCTCTAAATCCTGTTATGTGGTCTGACATCTGTTTCTAATTGTTCTGCGGTTTAATGTATATATTGCTTTTTAAACAAGCTTAATCCACTTAACCAAAATACATTTACAAATTAAGCTAAAAACAGCAACAAGCTCAACCAACAGGATTTTTTGAAGGTGTAGTTTCAATTCCACGGACAACAATATCCTAAAACCAGCTGCTGTAAACTAGAACAAGCATAAAGCATATCATCATGCAGCAGTTTGCATTGTTAGTGCATATAAATAATTACTGACTGCCAGGATGAAATCCCATTAAGCAAACTTATGAATCATGTCATTCCTCATGACTCATCATCATAATATAACATGATCCTATTAAATTTGATCAGGTGCTTATATTAATCTTGAAATTATCTTACATTCTGGTATCGTTACTGTATGCTGTGGCGTTTTTTGCCTGTTTAATTGTCTCCTTGCACACGTCTCATTTCTAATCCTGACAGAGACATTTGTGTGTCTGAAGACATTTACCCTTCAAGGTATAATTTCATGTCACAGTTGCTCAGACACTGGACACATCTCTCTTCTCCTCTTCAGATGGAGGCTTGCTTGGAGGTTAATGTCCTGTGACCATGTCTTGTGTATTCTGCTGCCTTTTTAAAGCTTAGTACCTCTCCGTTTGTTTTACTCCTGACACGTCTTGGAGCTATCATGAATAGAGAGATTAGACAACTGAGTAGATGGCTGCATATCGTGGCCCGTGTCAACCTAAAACCAACAATATTCATGATGTGGACTGCATAGCTTTAAGCTGTCTTGATACAATCTGTCACTGCAGAAGTGTTTGTAGAGCTGTTTAAGTCGAACCCTTTAATATATGAGGCATGCAAGTATCTTCTGCTGAAACCATCTTCTTTGTAGCTAGAAATACTCAGCTCCAAAGTGCCATTTGCTAAAGTATGTCTTCCTTTTTTGCGTTTTTTTTAATGAGGGTCTAATGGCAATTTGACAATTTTTGGTAAAGGAGGAACACAATTATGTCTCTGCCCATTTTAGTTTTTTCAGTTTTATTCAGTTTATATCTTGCAAACAGGGAAACCAAACAGTTGAAACACTGCAACCCAACAGCCGATAATGCTACGCACTGCAAACACATACAGTACACAGAACCGCTGCAAGAAACAAGACAGATAAGAGAAAAGTTATTATGGTAGGTTACATTTCACTACAACAAAAGCTAAACTAGCAAAACAGCTCGAAGAACATAAACTAATTATATTTACTTCCTAGTATTTTCTTAGGAGAAAGGCTTATAAATTTTAATCACTATAAGACAGCAAAAAGATGGTTAAAATAGTCAGAGTTGACTTTCAGTTAAAAAGCTGAATGTGTCACTGTTAGTTAAAGATGCACTAGAGAAATTTTTGCCATTTTCTCAGTGATGTGAATGTCATTTCCTCCTTATCAACAACTAATTTGGCATCCATTTTTAATCCTACCTGTAGTGTGAGCTCTCTCTAGCCAGTAAAAGACAGTCTTATCTTGACTTTTGGCTTTTCTCTTGCTATGTCTCTTTATCTCTTTCTTTTGCTTTCTTGCTACAATAATGTCTTCTTGCTTTTCTTTCCTGAATCAGCAATGATACGCATTCAAATCGGCCGGTGTGTTAATATACGCTTGCTTATAATTGCTTGATGCGGTGCATAAAGCTAAAAACCCAGCTGAAACTCACCTTGAAGAAAAAGTTGTATAGAGAATGTGAACCGACATCACCACGCACAGAACTGTGGGATTGATTGGCCATGTTTCATCTTTTCTCTCAGGTTGTGTACTTGGCTGTAGCAGTAACTCTAATGATCAGCTCACAAAAAAGAAATTAACCAGCAGATTTTCATCCTTGTTTTCTTCTTGGAGGCAGTGCAGTGATAAAGAAGTCCCAGAAAACTTTTCCAAGTGATGCGCTTTCATCTGACTGTGGTTTGGATTTAAAGGAAAGTTGGGGCTTTATGTGTGCAGAAATAAAGATGGCTGCATTTACAATGTGTCATCTAGATGAATGGGATGATGAGAGAACAGGTGAGGTGGTACACCTGAGAATTCATGTAGAAAGGGTTACTGGCTGCAGGATTTTAAATGAAACTGAACCGATATGGATGAAACTCTTATGTGCAGACGAGAACATCACTTTCTTCCAGGAGATTGTGATGTTTGTTATTCTCTGATTAACATGAGTCCAATTGTTTTTCTCTTTTCAGACGTTTCAAATGAGTAAATCTGCCATCTGATCCAGTAAAGTTTTTTTTTTTTTTTTTTGCATAACTGATAGTTTTGCTTGCTTCCGTATTTTACTGCACCTTTTGCTTAAACAAGATGTGTTTAATTGGTTAATCCTGTATATTTAAACAACTGTTTTTTCCTTTTGTGATGCCCAGAATATATTAATTGATCAGAAATGAATACACATAGATGAACACATAATTTATTTTATTTCAGAATCAAACATCAGAACGATAAATGATCGTAATGATTTTGTAGCTGCAGGCAACAGTTTTCAGACTTGCAGGTTTTAATCCATTTGTTTGTAAAATTGCTGCATAAACATTTAATGGTCGGTGGTTTTTAGATTCATCACAGGTGTAGGAACTTGGACCAAACACAAGGTAAAAACTGATGTCGGAGACTGAAACAGGTGGAAATACATCTAAACCTGAACATTGTTCAGCAGCTTGTAAGCTTGTAAGTTATTAATTAGTGTTTCTGCATCATAACGACTCTTCAATTCTCCTGTGAACCTATCTCAGTTAGGACGTTTCTTTTCAGTGTGTTTTACACTTGTTTTAACATAGTTTACTAGTGAGAAACCTGAAATTGTCAAACAGTAACCAGGTTCCTCCAAAACCCAGAGTTTTAAGGTTGGAAAGTTATGTAATGCGTCCTAAAGCTGATCTTTATTTAAAATAAAAATGTGTGGGCTATGGGATTTTAATTTGTGTAAAAGGTATTAGAATCTGGCAGGGTTAGTTTGCTGTCAGTAAAGCGCTCTGACCCCGTCATAGATCGTTGTGTGCAGAGCAGAGTGAAATCAGCCCTGTGGAGGAACTGTCTATGGCATGACTGTTTTTTAACATGTGACCCATCATTGTCATATGAACTGCACATTGCATGCACAGAAATCCACAGAAAGTAGGTGAGTGTAGAAGTGTTTGCATGTCAGTGTGAGTTGGACTGTCTCTAAGTACATTACTCTCATTGTGCACTCAATACAACTGAACATATTCAGCATGCTTAATTATGACATAATGACTACACCACACGAGATTTTGATATTGCTTCACCAGTGCAGTTAGTTTTATGGTGCACTTTTATAGGTTTGGTGAACTTAAATTATAGTTTATCCTTTTGGATAAACAGTTCTGTTACCAATAGATGCAATTAATTTAATTAGTCTCTTTTTCAGAGCATTGAAAGGCCAGAATGTGGGTGTGACTATGTGCTTCTCTTGTGTTTCTCATTTTGACTCCACTTGCAAGAGTACAACAGTGGCCAGAAACATCAGCTCATTAGGCTGGGGGGGTCAACAAATATTAAAATGACAAGTAAATTAAATCCTGTCTTGATATTCACATGACCATAAAACATAATTTGCTTTGTTTTCTGTTATTTTCTTTGTGTTAACTTTTGTGTGTGTGCAGCTGCCTTGTGTGCGGAGGTGGAAGAAAGGCTAGTGAGTCACCTGTTGTCATCAGAGCGTTACAACAAGCTGATCAGACCAGCTGTTAATAACAGCCAGCAAGTCACTGTTTACATCCAGGTGTCTCTGGCACAGCTGATCAATGTGGTAAGGAAGCAAATAAACACTTATATGTAAGAACATATTAAAATGCTACTTTTCTAATATAAAATGATTTGTGAACATTTGTGAACAAGTTTTGCAATGACAAGAGTTAAGTCATTTTATAAATTCTGCAGTCATTGGTTTTATCTTTGTTTCAGAATGAGAGGGAACAGATCATGACCACCAACTGTTGGCTCACACAGGTTTGTGTTCATACTATTCTCTTTAACTATGTTAAAGCATGAGTATGCAAGTGTGCAATGTCTTTGAGAGGCACGGAAAATGTCTCAGCTGGATTAGTCACTGCCACATCGCACGCATAGGTTTGTGGCAGTGCAGCAGTTTGTGGAAAAACATGCAAAGACATAGATCAGATTCACTGTTGAGGCCAGCTCTATGTATGTTAGCTAAAGACGTTACTGTACTGCAGTTTTATAATGCGTTGAGTCAACAATTGTTTAGATGAACTGGCATGTTTGTATATGCCTACTTAATTCTTGTATTCTGTTTTGTTTTTTTCTCATACATTTTCATCTTTGCTTAAAAGCAATCAATGACTGGTGTCTTTAAGTGATTTGTATGCTTGTACTTCAGGGATGGAATGATTACAGATTAATGTGGGATCCAGATGAATATGAGGGAATAAAGAAAATTCGACTTCCTTCACAACACATCTGGCTGCCAGACATCGTCCTCTATAACAAGTATGACAATTTTTTGACAGATGAAGTTACCGTGTGTGTATGCGTGTGTGTGGTTGTGAGAATGTTAGTGTCACAAGAGCAGGTTGAGGTTGACCACTTCATTGAAATACTTGCAGTAGTCCCATTCTCTAAAAGGTTTGTGATGCAGTCCTGTTATTTCATCTGTCCTCTTATCTCTTTTTATTATTTACTTGCCACCTTTTGTGATCAACAATTCTAAAAATGTTTTAATACTGCCTGATGTAATGTCTACACTCAGCCTCAAGATTATGAGTGACCAGTAAAGGCTTAACAGTTTGTTTTCTACAAACTTTAACCTGGAGTGTGGTGAGTTTTTGTGCATGCCCTATGTCTTTGATCCTTCAAAAATGCCCAACAAAAGTACTGTTTGGTATTGTTGGGTTGTTGTCCAGTTTGCACATTGATTGCTTCTTGAAAATATTAACATAAACAAATTTTGATTTAGTAGACATCTAAAAATCCTCTTGCAGCTGTGTGCAATGGCGGCAGGTGAAAATCAATACAGAGTATAAAAAAATCATCTCAGGGCTGTAATAAGATAAGTCAAGGAGAAAAAAAAGCTCTACTGCCTGTTTGTGGAAGTGTTAGCTGACAGACATGAAGGCATTTGGACGTCATCTCATCTGTCACCCATATAGGTCAACACCTGGGTCTCTTTTCCATCTGCTAGCTTCTTGTGTAACATTTACTTCGAATTTTTCTACATGAAAATGTGGTTAGGATGGGAGCCTCTGCTTCAGACATGCAAATGTTATAAATAGATTATTTTGTAAGAATTAACATATAATGTGTAACTTGTTATGGTAATTTATAGAAAACGAGAAGTTTGGCAAAATTAATTTAAAGAAATTTTGTTTTTCATTCATGGTCTGTTGCTTAAATCAGAACAAAAGCAAAAACTCAAATCGGGCCACAGCTAGTACACTCATCACAATAGCGGTAATGAGGGATGAGAAATCTACTGCTTTTTTATGCTTTTTTGCTCAGATTTTAAAGGCAAAAGTTCTGTTTGAATTAATGGACTGCTTCAAGTCAAAGCAATTTACTGCAAGAACACATACAAAGTTTTTTTAAAATCTATCTCGTCACAAAAGATTTCCCCTTGATAAAGACGTTAGCTTTATACCTCATTGTTAAAACCAACATAGAAGAATAGCCAGGACCAAGGACCAAGAATAGACCAGGATTTAAAACCCAAAAACAGTATTTGCTTCCTGTAACTGTCTAAGGTCTATGCTGAAGTTAATAAAATCACAACTGCTTCTGGTAACTTTTATAGTTTTACAAACACTAACACTTGTTAGCTGAATGGCATCAGATAAGTGAAATAACCTGAGAAGGAAAATAATGGGAGATGATCAGTCCTACCTTTTGACTTTAGGTTGACGTGTTTAAGTCTGGGAGACCAAAATTCACTGTAAGCAGGTGAAACCACTGCATTTTTAATTAGTCCGTGTATACACAGCAGCCGCAAAGCATTAGAGACTAAGTGTGATTCCTGGCCCACTTTATAATTGATAGGAGACTGATTTATAATACATCACCTGCAGCCTTAGACAGGTAAAAAAGAAAAAAAAAAAGTCACTCAGCACATTTTAAGTGTCATAGTAGCCAAGTTTCCTGTTGTGTGTCAAGCTTTTCTCTTGAAATAAGAACCACTTTTCAGTTCAGCTGTTGCCTTTCCCACCCCTGAGACACATGATGACAGTCATGAAACATAGTTTTGTAAATAAAAAAAAATAATAAAGAGAACACCTTTTTTCATTTATAAAGTTTTATGTTTTAAGACATTAACAATTAGATAAACATAATACAGTACGTAAAACTATGTCCACCCTTATTGTTTCCACAAGAATTAAGAATGAAAGTTGCAGTTAAGCCATGCACAAGATTTACCAGACTAAACATGGAGCATTTAGCTGTTATGCTGCAAACAAGTGGAACAAACTGCCAGTAGAGATAAAACGTTCACCAAATGTAGACATTTCTAAATCCAGGTTAAAAACATTTCTCATGTGCCTATGCATGAATTCTGCACAGTAACTTTTTAACATCTTGCTTCATTTTAAAGTAATTTATTATTTTATTGTTATTCTTGCTATGTGTTGCTGCCTTTTACTATTTCTTAATTTCTGTAATGCTTTTGTTTTATGTAAAGCACTTTGAATGGTCCTGTATATGAAATGTGCTATACAAATAAACTGCCTTGCCTTGATTAGTTGATTATCAGTAAATGTGTGCACCTGAATAACAGCAGAGATGTTGGAGCCTTCAGGTGTGTGTTTACACAATGCCAAGGACGAAAGTCATCAGCATTGATCTTTAAACAGTTTCTGAGGCCGTCTATCCAGCAGATGAAGCTTGACTGGGGTTTGGTCATGCAGCAGGGTAATGATCCTAGAGACAGCAATAAATCTTCAACAGAATTGGTTGATTAAGAAAAGAATCAAGATGCTGAAATCACCCAGTCCATGTCTAAACCTCAAACTGACTGAAATGGTCTGACGGGACGTTAAAAGGGCTGTGCATGAATAACTACCTAGAAATCTCAATGCACTGAAGCAACATTGTAAGGAGAGTGGCCCAAAGTTGCCCCACAATGGTGTGAGAGACTGATTGCACCATTCATGAAACAGTTAGTTATTTCTGCAAAAGGCATTTCTACAAGCTGATGAATCTTGGGATACAGTTAGTTTTTCCTATAGACTACTTTTGCATTAAGTTTAATTTTGGTTTAATTGATAATGTCATGGTGTAATATGTCATGTGTTTTTGATCTAAGGAAGTTGTATTTACAGTACTTAAAGGAACAAAAAGTGAAATAGTTTCACTGCAAGGTTTGCTGTTGTGCGCTGCCTGTATCTTTTCCACGCACCCCCAATGTCTGCAAACGAATGAGCAAACTGCAAACACACTGAGCAAAAAATTTCACCATTTTGTGGAACATGTCGAAGTAACTTATGTTTATGTTGTTACTTACTGCAAAGGAGAAGTGCTAGTTCTGAGTTAAATTGTAGCCTTTTTAGCACTTGAAGAGCTCTCCATTTTGGAAATACTAGACCAATGTTAATCCTGGTTATGTCCCTTTATTCGATAACTTCTGCACCAATGACTGTATTTTTTTTGTGGGATCCTGGTTGTCTACGGGGTAATGTTTTGTTCCGATCACCGTCATTTCACTTAAAAAATATGAGCTGCCATTGCTCGCTTCCTCCAGCCTTTTAGAGTGAGGGAAGGCCAAGGGCTTGGAGAAGAGAGATGAGGCGCCAAATCACATGAATGCACAGCCGGACCGGCTAGTGAACACAAGGCTAGAGATCAACACAGAGGCGATGTGTGACGCCACGCTGTACTCTATATGATATTACACCCCTAGTTCTTCACATAGCGATTTTTTTAATTACTTATATCTAAAAATGATGAATTTCTGCTTATTGTGCCTTTCATAATTGTGATTCTTTTAGGCTTTCTTGTGATGATTACCATGTAAGCTAAACTGATGCACTGTTCTAAACAGTGAATCTATTTGATGTGTTTTATATATTGAAATGTTTTAATGTCTATTTCTGAGTTCAGAGTGCTTGACTTTTTCCTTTTTCTTGATCTTCTAATTTTCTTCAGTGCTGATGGGACCTATGAAGTCTCCTTCTACTCAAATGCTGTAGTCTCCAACAATGGTGAGGTAGCCTGGCTCCCACCAGCAATCTACAAGTCAGCCTGCAAAATAGAAGTCCGTGATTTCCCCTTTGACCAACAGAACTGTACCCTCAAGTTTCGTTCTTGGACCTATGATCACACAGAGATTGATCTAATCCTTCTCAGTGATTATGCCTCACGTGATGACTTCAAACCCAGTGGTGAATGGGATATTGTTTCATTGCCTGGGCGCAAGAATGAAGACCCCAATGATATCAGATACCTGGATATTACTTATGACTTTATTATCAAGAGAAAGCCTCTGTTCTACACTATCAACCTGATAATTCCCTGTATTCTCATCACATCGCTGGCTATTCTGGTGTTCTACCTCCCATCAGACTGTGGTGAGAAGATGACTCTATGCATTTCTGTTCTCCTGGCCCTGACTGTGTTTTTACTCCTTATCTCAAAGATAGTACCACCCACATCTTTAGCAGTGCCTCTAATTGGAAAGTACCTAATGTTTACCATGGTGCTGGTCACTTTCTCTATTGTCACAAGTGTTTGTGTGCTCAACGTGCACCATCGGTCTCCTAGTACACACACCATGCCACCATGGGTTAAACGTGTCTTCCTGTACCGGCTCCCTTCTTTCCTCTTCATGAGACGACCTGGCAGTTCCAACATTCGTGAAAGATTCAGGAAAAAACACCAGAAGCAAAAGTATTCGGACCAGAGGTTGTGTGGAGCAGAGGGTGGCACTGGGAGTCCATCAGGAGTGGCAGATTGCTCTTCGTCCTTCTATGTCAATGAAGAGTCAGCCAAACGGTACGGCTGGAGGATCAGTGACATGTCAGAGAACACAGAGTTTAGGAGGAGGATGACTCTGAAGAGCAATATTAATGTGGAGGATGCGGTGGATGGAGTGCGGTACATTGCAGAGAAGATGAAGAGTGAGGACGATGATGAGGGGGTAAGTGTTTAGAAGATGTGTCTATGCACGCATTTTACCATTGGCTCATTTTTTCAAAGAACTTTCTTTAAAAAAAACTTTCTTTACTGTCACAAGTTTTTCTTTTTATTCTTAAAAGGTATGTATAGTACCAATTGACAGCATATAAAAATGTGTATCGTAGCTCCACTAGCTATGTGGGTCCGTGAAGGCTAAATTTAGTCAGACGGGCTAATGATCTCGAGTCTTCAAACATTTTCATAAGATAAGACATTTGTGTTTCTGACCGAAACATTTTTTAACAAAACAAATGAATTGCCTATGTGTGCAGTGTGTAACAAAAGCAATGGTCAACAACAGAAAGATTTTTATCATAAAAAACATTTTTTTTTGTATCTAATCACTTTACTAAAATAAATGTTATGGTTTTAGTCTTTTAGAATGAATCATTTATATCTACTTGTCATGGATGGATGGATGGATGTATGGATTCACATACATACATGGCAGCTGCAATATTTGTGCCATCATACATCAAAGAAGACAATGCACAAGCAAACAATGTTGAAGTAGTTACCTGTGATGCAGTCATCCCTGCTCCTGAAGCCACTGGAGCCACTCGCAGATGAAAACATGTTTTTGTCTGGAAGAATTTTGGTCATTGACAGCCACCATCCATTCACAGCACTTTTTTCCCCACCATTTTTGCACTATGCTGTAATGTTTTTAAAGTTTTAAGTGCTTTGACTTGTCTGATACATAAAATTAGCTATAAAAATAAACTTGAAATTAGAAATAAGATAACTACAGAAGATGTATGTATGTATGAATCATAATCACCACTTGTACTTAAAATCATGTCTGTAAATGATGCGGTTGGCAGAATTAAACATAACTCTTTTTTTTTTTGTCTCTGTAGATCATTGAAGACTGGAAATATGTGGCGATGGTGATTGATCGTCTCTTTCTGTGGATCTTTGTGTTTGTGTGTGTGGTTGGCACAATGGGGCTCTTCATGCAGCCATTGTTCCAGAGTTACAACACCCCCATTGTTGATGACACGGAGCATGACTGAAACCTGAATCCTGAACATTGGCTATGACTTGACTCAAAAATAAACTTTTATCCCTCTCAGAAACAGACCTTTGGTAACATTTTGACACATTAATCTCACACGTCTGCTACTCACTGCACCCTGACTGGGAAGTTATAAAAATACACTTGAGCCTTCCTCTGACACATTCTCTTCTTTGTCCTGCTCGCCCCACCCTCAATGTGCCCTGTCATCTTCTGCGGCTTTTCCATCAGGGGCTGGGATTTGCTTGTTTCTTTTAACCCAAAGCACAGATGTTAGTCCAACCCATTTGAGGAGACATTCTATGTCATGCATTCATTCACTGCTTGGTCCAAGTCAGGGTTGCAGGGGGCTGGAGCCTTTCCCAGCAATTAGAAGCAAGGGGCAGGAGCCAGTCTATCGCAGGGCCTATTCTATGTCTTTGTGTCTAAATCAAGTTTTAATGGTACTAACAGGACAGAATTGGATCCAGCACTCGTAAAACAAAGCATTATTTTCTTCCTTGTCAGCTCAAAGACAAATAGAGCCCTGATGAAGGGGAAAAAAGTTCTAGGTCTCACACTGCCAATGCACCCCCAAAGAGAAAATAAATTCCTTCTGGTAAATACACAGATCCTTCTCCTTGTGTCTGTTTGCCAATAGCACAGTATGAATTTATCATTTTTATAATTTTTGTGAATGAGTTGACTGCTGGATTTATTTGTGCCCAGACTGTTTTTACACGCATACAGTTCATTGTTCAGACCTGATAGACTGATCAGATTTATTGGGAAATTTATTGTCTTTTCTAATAGTTGGTTTGTTTTTAAATGGAAAGATGTTACCACCATGTTTAAAAACAAAAACTAAAAAAAAAACTGTAAAGCTGTTGCAACTAAATGTGCTTGTTGTAAAGGTATTGTAGAATGATTGTTAAAGCAGTTTGTATCTGTCCATCTCATATCCATCACCAAGCAAACCAGCAGCATTAATAGAAAACTAAATTTTATGCACACTCTCCTGGAACAAACAACCTGTGTCTTCACTTGCAGTATGTTCTTCATATTATATGCTTGACAATTGAAATCTTTTCTAAGCAACTTTACTTGAATCTGTATCCAGTAATAAAGGAGAAAACCAACGTGTCACCATCATACTACATCCCATCTGTCACAGCTATTTGCCAAGGAAAAGGTTTATGGTACCAATGCAGTTGAATAATTTTTTGGATGGAATAATGCCATCTCTTTTTCCTCCCACCGACCGGTCATGTTGCATCACTTGTTGAGTTTTGTCTTGGAAGGATCTGTGGTGAGACCTGATGTCTTGAACAAATTGATCAATAAATTGAAAAGAGATCAACAAATACTCCTGATGAACTACATGCTCATTACTTGGTCATTCAATTTTACAGTCATATGATTCATATGATTCCATAAACACTTATATCATGTTATGAGTCTCTTTTTGAGGCACTTCATTCCAACTTTTTGTCCCATCATCACTCTTATTTGGGGTAATTACAAGAGCCATTTTTTTGCCTATCATTTTGTACATGACAAAGTGTAAATGTCACTATTTTGTACAGAAAAATATAGGGCATATGTGTATGTACTTATGTGCTTCCATGTGTGTGTGTACTCTCTTGGTTCAGGGCTGAAAATTAGTCAGCTGACAACAAATTCATTGGACAGTCATGTATCCTCAGGACTTACAGCCTCACCTTCTGTTAGCTTAAGATGGCAACGAGGCCATACGACTGAATGAATCTACTCATAAAAACATCCATGCTCATAAAACTGGAAAGTCTGTTATGATACTTCCCCCACCCTCTTCTTTTCATCATCAGCTGTTTCTTGAATATGTCATAGGCCTAAAGCAGACTTATAAGCATCAGATGAAGCTATGCTAAAAAAGGGTCTAAGTGTAGACCCTAATATGGCTCCATGAAGCTATGAGACCCAGCTAAAGCCCCTCATAATACCTATTGGTTAGAACAAGAACTAGTCAAAACAAGCATTGAAGAATATGCACATATACACACACACACACACACGCACATTTGTGCATTCGGTGATATGTGACAGCCATTGAATCTGAAATGGGTTCAACAATTACAGCTAATTTTTGTACACCCATCTTTTTCCTTGTATGTCACATAAATCTGATTCTTGGCATCTGCATCAATTTCCATTAAGAGTGGCTGCGCTCTCCACACATGCAACGTGGAGAAGGAAGGATTTGAGGGGTGGTGCTGTGGTGGACTCAAGATACACATTTTTTATTGTCCCTTTGTGTTTCTTTGTTCATGGATTCTGTTTTTTGTCCCTTTTTTCTGTCTGCCATGTCTACGCTGACTGGATGTGGACTGTCAGTACAAGCTTGGAAACTAATTGCTCATTATGAGTGATCTTCTCCATCCTTTCGATTACCTCAGAGCTTGTAAGCTACATGCTGAGAACTTTGATTAAAGTCAATGATGAATAAATCATTCATGGATATTTGTTATGAGGACAAACAGTAAATACAAACAAGCCAAAATGTTTTCTCCCCAATAGCAGAAATATGGAGTACAGCCAGATTATTCTGCAGCATTAACAGTTCTGTCCTGATTTACTTTAAAGTTGCTTGTTGTGTGTGTATCCAGTGTTTTTGTCTTTGTCCTATCTATGTTCTCACATAATTTTAATAGCGGTTCCCATCCGGATCAGCTTCCCCTGTGTCTTGTCACACTTTCAATGTTTGTATCTTTTCAGTTCCTTGTGGATTTAATCTCATTGATTTGCTTTCATTTCGCAATTTGTTCTGTTTGGTTTGTAGAGCCACTTTGAGTGTCCACAGAACACAATGTTCACAATATGCCCTTTTAGGTGTAACTGAAAAAGTAAGGAAAAGATATTACACTTACTTCTATGATTTAAATTTCACATGTTTTTTAATGTTGTGTTACTTGCCAGTTATGGAGCCAGACATTTAAGCCAATATGTATGTTTTCATGTTGACTTCAGTATTAGAATCCAATGAAATTGGACAGAAATCTAGTGTAAACAAAGCTAAACAGAAAAAAAGCAACTCTAAGAGTCAAACAAGTCAAGTGAAATTATCTTTAAGTTTGTCTTGAAACCAGTGAAGGTTGCTATTTGACCTGGAATATGCTGTCTTGGCCAACCTGTCAAAGTCACCATATGTAAAAGTAGGTTTCCCACATAACTCAGCATTTCATTGGCTTTATTATATAGCATCAGCACCCAACATAGGAGCCTCTTAAAAACAACAAAGATGTGTATCTGTGTCCCATTTAGAGATGCATATTTTAAAGATGGTACTATAGTGTTCCATACTGACCGATTACTTAGAAGCCCAACACAGACAGTCCAAGGCAGAGAGAGTTGTTTTTACTCATTATCTCCAGATGTGATCATGAAGTGTGACCAAAGAGATGAAACTGGATGATTGGAAGGAGAGAAAGAAAGAGAAAGAAAGAGAGAGAGAGCGAGAGAGAGAGAGAGAGAGAGAGAGAGAGAGAGAAGGGTGATAGAGGATGACAGAAATGATAAAGGTTAGTCATAAACAAGGGACACAAGACTTTTGCAGTCTGTTATATTGGTAGAGGACCTGACATTAAAGACCATTTCAGTCTGTTGTCAGAGATCAGTAAGCATTTTATCTTCTTTGTGAGACAAACCGACATTTATGTATTCTGTCCTATGCCTACATGGATTGTGTAAAGACATATGTTACATACAGAAACACTCACTGCAATCAAAATGTTTTTTATTACATATTCACATGTGACATTAAATATGACCATGATTAGAACTCATGTTTGTAGTGTTTTAACTCTCAGCTGCAAAAGAACATGGAAGCAGATTAAAGTGAGAATTTTAAAATAACATAATACAGAAAGATAGAAATCAACTAAGGAGAAGTCATACAAATTTGCACTATTACACACATACACAGCAACTACAACCTGCTTTCTATTCTATTCTATTCTATTCTATTCTATTCTATTCTATTCTATTCTATTCACATGCTGCAAACAGAGTCTAATTCCTCTTATTATTGCTCCTTGGTGAGCAAATGTCAGCAGTTTGATGTGTTTCCTGTTGGCCGTGATGTGTTCTCCTCATCACCCTCACTGGGGCATTCCTTTAGGATTTACACCTGCCATTTCAGCTCTGGGGTCGATATTTATGAACTACATTAGTGCATTACAGAATCTGTAGCTGCCATGCTGTTGAGTCAGGCTGTCATCAATCCTTTCCTCTGGTCCTCTGGGCCAAAGTTGAGGGGCAGACACAGAGACAAGATCCCAAGACTTTACAGAGATTTAAACACTGCTCTGGGGTTACTTTGTAATGTACCTGCTGGAGCAATATCTCCTCATGTCTGTTACCTGTTACCAGATCCAAGTACCTGCTGCTGCTTGCTAGTGGCCAAAGGACATACTGCAGAGTTTAGTGTTTCCCTCAGCAAAAGTAAACAACCTTAAAGTCTATAATCTTCAGTGTATGCAAATTTATATATTTCAAGCTCTCAAAAATAAAACCAACATGTTACAAGGGTATAATTTTATCAGTGTGATCGTGGAGCAACAGTTTGTTCCAGAAATGTCACCAGATATCTGATAAAAGAGACATTAATAACTGGATGAGATAGTCCATTTGCATCCTTGCCTTAAGGACTTTCAGATGGATTGCAAGGGTTATTAATTCAGATGTTCCAAACACACTTTAAACTGATTAAAAATCCTCTGTGATGGCAAGAAGAAACATAGACAGCTGTGAGGATTTGATCTTTTTACAAACATGAGTGGACCAGATAATGGGAAGGCTTAGCATGAATCATTTCAACCCCTCAGGCTGCAGATGTTTAACTAAAGATGACACTGTGTTAATTTAAAAACAGCAATGTAAAAAAGCACATATGAAGTACAATAGAGCTGCAAGCAGATTGTTTTAATTCATGCAATGCAAGATATTCTTAGTGTGCATTTGTGAGAATGCAGAGGGGAGCATTCATGAGGAATAGAGAGTTCGTGGGAAAAACGTGTCATAGGGAAATGACTGTTTAATTAGCAGCACAGGGCTTTAATCAGATAGCTGTGACTTCAGCAGTGAAGGGATTTAATTAATTGCTAGTGGCTGGACCCAACCACAGTATGACCAAGTGGACTGCTTACAGTGAAAACTGGCTGAAAGGGAAACAAGCAAAAACTCTGTGGTGTTAATGGGTGTGGAAGAGAGAGGAGGAAGGAGCAACTTGAGCAGTGGTGATGGGGATGAGAGGGGGAAGCTATATGAGGATGCGTATGCTGCAGGGCTGAGTGGGGTCACAGAGTTAGCATGACTGGCTTATCTGGACAAGATGTGGGAGGAAAGGGGGATGCTGAAAGCTTTTAAAAAGGGGTTATAGTAGAAGGTTGATAGTGGAGCAGCAGATTAGATTGAGCAGAAATTATAGGAAAACAGGAATTATAGGAAGATTCAAAACTCATTCAAAAAAGGTGAACATAAAAATTATAAAACTCGTATCATATTAATATCGTATTTTTTTACGAAATTCTTTTCAATATATTTTGGATCAAAACAGGCTACAGTATTCTTTTTAACTGAGGGCAATGAGGGCCTAAATGAAACTTCATAAAAAGGCTAATAATACTGTACATACCACAACCTACCTTTTTAGCTTAGCTTTTAACAGATATTTATTTATTTATTTATATGTGTATGTATGTTTAGTCTTCTTTTATTTTATTAACTTTATTAATTCCTTTATCTGTATCTTTATTCTTTTCAGTCGTATCTGTTCATAGTGTTTTTAGGTTCATTTGATCTTATTTTTACTTTTAATTCCAGTATTTTTCTCATGGGGATCCTCCACACCTGCTCAGTCAATGGGGTCTATGGGGTTGTTGCCATGGTGATTACCCAGCACTGCAGCCCCACGACTGTGGTGTGGACAACGGCCTGCCCTCGTCTGTGTGGTCCGTTTGGTGGAGCTCTCTGTGGTCAGGGGTGGGCTGACTTCCAGTGTAAATGGATCCCCAAAGATATTGTTTCCTCACAGCAGCATCAAGCGTCAAGCCGATGTTTATTTCTTTTAACATTTGTATGCCTACGTTTAGTCAAGAGACATTAACCAGGGACTGCAGTTCATCGGGGAGGGGTTTGGTGGGGAAAGTGTATACGCTTTGTGTATGTGTGTGGGTGTGTGTGCATGTGTGATTGTGTGTGACATAGAATATAATGACGTGGGTGTTTTTAAATAGCTTTTTATATACTTTTGTGTGAGAAGAATGTTTTATTTTAAAGTGCATAAATTGTTTTTATTATGTAAAAAAACTTTGTGTTGCTTTCTGCACGAAAAGTTATTTTTAATTCTGTTGTACTGAAATATTGAAGGACTTGACAGAAAACAATCAATCAAGATTTTATTGACACAGTAAGAAGTCAAAAGTACTTAATTATTAAACCTCAAAATGTACTATTACTAAGTCGAAATTAAATTCAAATAAGGATAAAAATTCAGTTGTAAAATCAAGTGAAAAAAAAAAAAAAAAGTAACTTGAGTGACTCAAAGGTGAAGTAAAAGCTCCATGTCTGGTACAGCAGGGAAGATCATGCAGATAATGTAAAGAGTGCATTAACAAATTAAATTAAAACATGAAATAAAGATTACATACGTATTTTAAAATCAAATAAAATTGGCTGCTTGTACACTAAATAACACAAATAGATACTACACATTGCTGCTTGTGCTTATCTTGAACTTGGATGTGAATTTTTCCTCACATGTGACAATATTCCTCCAAACAACCTCAGATACAAAGATTCATGATCTACCTGATTATGTCCTTGCCTGTGACACAGAGCATTTAAATCATAGCAAAGTAAACCCGGACTATGCATATATAAAAAAGCAAAACAAAATAACGCAATAATATGAACTTAACGTAACAGAAAAATAATAGAAAAACTTTGTCCCAGTAATCAGAGTAAAAGTATTTTGTTTCCTCTGTCCTTGTATATGTCAATACTTTTCACATATAAGCAGATTTTCTGTAAAATATAATTTATAAAAGGAACATTTGGTGCATAATGTTTATTTAAAATAAATGTGCTTTATTAAAAAGGTTTCCTAAAGTTGTCTGATTTCTGTTTTAGTTAATGGATATTTTTTGTTTTCTTCATCAGTGCAGGAAACAGCTGCTTGCTTTGTCAAATAACGCTGAGGAGAGCTGCAAGAATAAAACAAAACAGTTAAGCTTCAGGCTGTTAAAGTACAACAGTGATCCAAAAGACATTAAAAACAGAGTTCAAGGAATAGAAAGACTAAACCCTTCTGTGCTATCTTGATTTAACCCCATATAGATTTCCTTTGTTTTAAACTTTCCATTATATTCCTCCTACAAATAATCTGATAAATTTGATATGTCGCCTATGAAAAGGACTGAAAAAATACATTACTTATATCTTATTTTAATATGAGAGAATCTGCAAACATTCAGCTGGTGAAGGGCAAGTAAGAAAACAAAAGGGAGGTTGAGCTAAAGAGACATGACATGAAAGGCTAAGACGAGGGTGGCATACAACAAAAAATAAAGAGGTACATTCAGCCAACAGGAAAGAAAATGTGTGCAGACTTGATGTGAATGAGGCAGGACAGTCCCGTCTGACAAACACTGAAACTGCTCTTGTCCTTGTCCTTTTGGCTGAATGGTTCGGACTTCACTGCACTTGAAGAGTACAGCAGTTATAGAGCTATTTATTTCTCAAGATAATTACCTTGTTCTTGTTTTTCTTTTATTGGGGGGGGGGCATTGTTTATTTGATGTCGATCATAGACAACTGAAATGGACAATTTTATTAGAATATGGAAAACTTTATCCATTATTGGGGTCCTTGCTTATACAATCGAGTGCTTTGATGGTAGAATATGTGAGTGGAAAATTTAATTGTTTATGCTTATCAAATCTGTAATGATGCTGTTCTGCATATAATGATTAAGTATCCAAAACCAACAGACTTGACATTATGAGACACATGTCAGTCTATCTCATCACATTTAATCACCTGATGGATTGACAGTGAACATATCACTGTAGGCATGAGGAATTTCTTTGCGTGTCTGCAGCAGTGGAAAGTTGACACCAGGATTCCGTATTTTTTTTTTTAAAGAAACAAAAAACACAAGTGATAAAAACAAGTTTTTTCATGTTTGCTGCTCTTTTGGAGAGAAGACAATGTGGGGGTGTCACCTCAGCATGGGGCTGCTCACAAACACCAACCAACTGTTTTTGACACAAACAGGCAAATTCTCCCCACTACCTGCATCCGATCCCTTTCTTTTCCTTTCTTTCATCTGATTTTCTGTTTGTGCTGAATCCAAGTAAGTGAAGTTAGACAAACAACCTGCCTTGTGCTGTCTCATACTATATATTTTTTTACATATCTCTTTTCAGCTGTGGCTGGTATTAAATCACTTTATAAATAAAGAGATCGTGATGATATGCTGCATTAAAAAAATTATAATTACATTTCCCCACTCTCACCTAAAACTGAAACAGACAAGAATCAAATGTACTTTCGTGTAGCTATTCAACTCTTTACATTTTATAAAGAGTGAGAGGCATTCAGTGTATGTTGTTTTTAATTTATATGACTTGAAGCAGAGTGACAAAGCATGCGATAATCTGTGGAAATTAGAGACGCTTCATGGATTCGGTGGATACATAATGTTTTATAGCAGAGTGCATGACTGGATCAGGATAATCGTCTGTTTGAAATGCTGCTTGACAGCTTACAGAGAAGCAGTATCACTGTTTGTAAATCCTCCCTGACAGACTGAAATATTTCATGATTACTGCAAAAAATATGAGCATTGAAAATATTGTCAGAATCCTTCTGTACTAATCAAATATTTATCTAATGGAAGTTAATCTTAAATCAAAGAAGGTAGATAAAAAAGAAAACTCTTCGGTGGTCACATAGGCAGAAAATAACACATTTACTATTTTTTTTATTTAATGCTTCACATCAAAATCAAATTTAAAGCTGATGTTTACTGATAACCAAACAATCATTGTTACATCCTTTGAAACGTAAAATAAACTTTGATTTATGGAAATATTCATCTATGAATAATGAAAGTTAGAAATGTTCTATTTTTCGTTGAAGTTTCAATCAATGGAAAATTCTTCTTTTTTTTTTTTTTTAAAGAGAAAGCAAATGCCCATAACCATCATGCATTCTGCATCATATACTCACTGTTTTAAGCTGTTGATGAAGAGCTTGTAAAGACAGAATATACTGTAAAACAGACAACATATAGATCTGTAAAAAAGGAGGGTAGAACAACAAGAGAGTATTAATACAAGAAAAAGAAAGATCCTCTATTTCTCCTCACTCCAGGCCAGTGGGTGGAGACTCCTCCTCAGCTTTTCTCTCCTCGCTAATTCAAAAAAAAAAAGAAAAAAAAAAAGAAAGTAAATTCCTGCACACAGATATGCAGGCTCTGCCACACTGAGACAATCTTCTCTTCTCTTCTCTTCTCTTCTCTTCTCTTCTCTTCTCTTCTCTTTATGTCTGTTGTGGAGCTTTAGAAGAATTCATGGGCAGCTGATCTGAGTACTGTCACTGTCCGTGCCACTTTAATTTCACTGATCACACTTATCACACCCCTCTCTGTAAGTACCTTGCTTTCTTCCTCTCCTTTGCTACACCATGTAAGACACTTAATCATGATAGTTTCCCCCCTACAAATCCCAACAAAGCCCAACGTTGCCGTCACTGCTCACTGACAAAACTAACTGAGCTTAAAATTGAGGGCTGAGCAGTTCCACTTGTCTTTAACCTCTTGACTTCTGACTTTCTCACATCCAGCATGTTAGTAGGTTGATTTCCACTCTTCCCCAGGTGCATACACTACAAAACTAAGTGTGTGTGTGTGTACATGAAAACTGTAGTATTGCCCTAGTTTATAAATATAATTGCAGCATTGATGCTTGAAGAACCTGCAGAGCATACAAATACAATGAATGCTGCTTAAAACAAAAACAAGAAACAAGACATACACATTCTCATGCCGGTGCACACCGATGGACATGCTTCATGACATATTAAATGACAAAAAAACTAAAAGCTTGTATCTGTGCAAACTTTTGCTAACATACTGCATAATACTAATGCATTTTGAAGATGAAAATGTGGTCAGATTTGGCTGTGGTGTTGTTTGCAATGATAGGGTAAAATATCCCAAGTCATTAAGAGAGATTTTAATACCAAAACTTGAAACAGCACACTCAAAACAAAAACACACTCTTTCCTTTGTCAGCTCCGTAAATCCCCTTTAAAGTTTAATCAGCAGATACTCTGGACTTTCCTGCTCCAGAATATTTTACTGCTGTTCCATGCAGTGCTGTGAAGCATCAGTGGCTTTCCATTCTTTGAAAGAGCCCTCAAGACTCTATTATGGAGCTGCTCCAATGCTCCAAACTGCTTGCGCATAGTTATGCGTACAAAATCAATTAAGTGGGTAAATAGGTCATTTACATCTCAGTATTGATAATACAGCTCTTATGTGCAGGTGCTGCCTGGGGGCGTGGGCAGATGTCAGGATAGTTCTTTGAAGTGGAGTTTTTTTTTTTTTTTTTTTTTTTTATCACGTTTGTCTCATGTTTCAGAGAACTTATGGTAAATATGCAAATCTGCATCTGCTAGATGGACACTTCCATCCATGTTTCTGCGGTGGGACAGAGTATAGCCATATGAAAATAACTTTATTATTTCAAACTTGTCACCTCTGATTCATTGTGAGTCAGGTCGCTTGGTTTGGCCCTCGGGTGAGTGGGAGGGTGTGTGGCAAGCAGGAAGAGAGGTGGGTGAGAGAGGGGAGGCGGGACGTGCTGAAGTTGTCCATGTCGGCAGAGCGCACCAACCTCTCCACGCACGGGAGCGCAAAGGAAAATATCTTTAATTCCAAGGCTTAATAGACGTCTGCAGCAAGTTACTGGCGATTATCCGTTGTTCTACATAACCAGTTTCTCAACAAAAAGCATCGCCAGGCGCCGATGTATAGATGAATTTCTCCGGGAAATTATTAACTGTCCTCTTGATGGTGCTCCTGGCAGCGCAAGGTAAGATACGCTACGAATAGAAACGCACAAAAGTACCAAAATACGCTTTGATTTGGACACATTACCGCTTTATCTGTTTACATGGCTCGTCATGACATTTTTATGTCAGTCAATTTAAATGTCAAATTATTGTAAATCTTTTGACAGCTACTGTCTGTAAAAACAAACTATATGTAGGCTACTCCAAGTCTCGAGACAGGCTCGATAAATGCAGTCTGGATGATTCCATTTAGAAAGCAATTATCTGATCAGTTGAGTTGTGTTGTTTATCCACTGGCATGTTATGATGGCATAGATAGCTGGAATTAGTGTAATACCAGACATTCATGCCAAGTTATTCTTGGAGCGAACATCAAGCAGTAAAAATAAATAAATAAACAAAAAATAAAAATACACTTTATTATTATTCATTAACAGAGATTTTTTTCCTCTCTTGTTTTTTTGTGCTCAACTAATATCAAACACCACGTGCCGTGAAATCCACGCTGTTCTTGTTAAGTCACTGTCAGAGAGGTGGCCCCATGTGGGATCTGACACTCAGCAATAATTTAAACATGATATTCAAACATGCAAATTTTCCCAGAATATACTTTTTGGGGTGGCTGCATGTGACATTGAAGTTGAAACCTCAGCTGGTGTAGGCACAAAGAAGCATTTAACTGTAAAAGAGAGCCAACATGTGAACAGGTGCTTTAAGACATCATCTCAATAACTGGCCATTTTGGTTTCATCAGGTTCATTCCTCAAATGTAGAGGCTTCCAGGGAGGTCAAAGGTCAGGGTAGGAAACAGCTGATCACAATAATTTCCTGGAGCTTTAGATAGGCCTACTCATCTTCTCATGAGTAACAGCTAAGAGATACCAGTGGTATGAAATGCAGAATGTATATTTATTATTTATTTACAGCTGTCTCTTTTCTTGTAAACCTAAAATAAATCTTAAAGAAACTCCAATTTCCATCATTGATTACATCACAGCTTAATCAAAATAGCTCATCTGTATTTTGTTTTGCACTTTGTGTGATCCTTTTTTCTCTTACTGCCTTTGATTCTTGACATGCTTCCAAACTCCTGTGTATTTTGCGGTAGATTGTGATGTAGGGTCCTTGTTTGTCTCCTCGGGGACATGTAATAAAACAAAAGGTAATGTAAAGCTTTGTAACTGAGCTGATATTTTAATTCTGAATTTTATCTAAATTTCTTTTACAGTTATAGACAGGTTCCTTAAGAGGACATTTTCATTCAATAAGGGGCGCAGAGGCCTGATATACATACAATATAGTTGTCACTGCAAATTCCATTGTCTATACAATCTATATCTGTATGCATACAGAGATTACAGATGCATATAATTGAGTTCTCTGATCAATCATATGACACAGGTTCAGAGTTTTGCATTTTTAGACAGTAAGTGGGCACTTAGAAGCTCTGCTACCTGTGGACCTCACAGGACCTTTTTACTGGTTTGTATACACAGTCTTCTTCAGCTCTTGGCAAAGGTCTGCGATCCCTTCACAATATTGAACAATTTCCACCATTTTGTTGGCAGTTGTCATAATTAATTGCTTTAAAAAAATATTTTCTTTGGAGCTTGGCTTTGTCAAAAAACCAGAGTTGAGTGCATCTTTCTGCTCACTAGTTGTTGCTCAGAAATTCATCCATTATTTTCAGAAAAAAATACTCATTGCGTCAATGTTCCCTTTTGGCCAGTTAGATTTTTTATTTGTTCATTTTTTTAATAACCATAGTGTGATCTGACAAAATAACTATCCACTTCTTGGGCATGTTAACAATTGTGATTTTATTTTCTCATTTTGTGAAAAATGGATGTGAGAGAGTGAGATTAATATGAAAGGCTTTGTCTTGCGCTTGCATTCAGCAATTCTACATGACACTTGAAAAGTTTGAAAATTAGTATTAATTTTAAAATACATGTAGATTTCTTGGTATCAGCAAAGTCCTACCAATTTGAATCTCTAAAAACCAGACCTGCCCCCACCGACAATCTGGTTGGTGTTTGATTAAATTATGCATGTGCATGTTTAAATGGACTGAGGTGTTCAAGACCTAAAGTTCTATATTTCTTCATCTTTTTATGACTTTTTAGATAAAAGTCAATCCCAAGTGTGTCTTAAAACTTCTCTCATTTACATATTTCTCTGTTTCATTTGTCAAATGTTTGAATTAGCCAGAAAAAAGACTCTTTGTCAGCAGACATTCAAGTTAAAATTTTTCTAGACTGTTACTTTGCTCAAATAAAATCCAATTTAAAAAAAGAATTTTGGGAATTCGCAACCTTAATTTGAGAGTAGATTGGCAGAATGGGGGGTGGAAAGAAAGGGGGATGGCATGCAGCAAAAGTTTATAAGCTACGACGCAAACCTGTCCCAGCTGTGTCAAAGAGCTTCAGTCACTGTACAGGGGCACCTGCTCAACTAGTTGTGCTACCAGTACGTCCAAAAATACTTTGATTTCAATTTTATAACCACAGCATCATCTGAAATGTACAATCATGTCCCAATAAGATTGAAGCAACAGAATGTCTTAAAAAAATTTTTCATGCAGTCAGCTGCGTCATGATGATGTCGGCCATATTTTTGGTCCTTAAGTCAATTACCTTTCTGTGCATGAAGCTGGGACAATGTGCATGGTGGTGGCCAGGTTAAGCTACAGCCATAGCTTGATTCAACTCTGCAGTCAGTGAACGAGACTTGAGAGCCCCATCCTCAGCTGGTAATGCTGGACAGTGATGGAAAATTTGGCTTTTATGATGATGCAAACAACTCCTGGATTTGTATTATTTGTGCTGTCATGAATAATCGTTTAATATCTTTTAATCCATTTCAGTTAGTTTTTTGACTGCTTTATTTGCAGGCCATTTAAAGTATTTCTCATTTGTACATGCATAACCCATGTACAACAGGCAGTTGAGCAAAGGCCACTTTTATTGAAATGAGTGGAACAAAAATAAAATATAGATATAGCCTGTTACATTTAAGTCTTACATTTGCAATATATTTGAGGAAAGTAGTACACTGTGAGAAAATACATATTAGAAATAAATTATGAAGATTAAATGAATGAGTTGTAGATTGAATCTAAATAAGGGATGGATATATTTATATATTCTAATTTCAAAGCCCTGACTGCATTAGTTTGTTCCACATGAGATTCCTGGAGGTCCCCCTTTGGGAACAGCATTAAGTGTCTTTATTTTGTCATGCTCTAGTCATCGTGTGAAAGATGCCATTTTCACACATCCTGCAACCTGACACAGACTCATAGCTGAGGAAAAGGGAGGGATGTGTTCCTGTTTGACACAAGGGATGAACTTCCTCAGTTCTCTCTTTTATACCTCTCTCTGTCATTCTCTTCAGCTGGAGAGATTTGCTGGAGCTTTGCTGCTTTGCCCTTGAACTGAGGGAATTTCAAGCTAAAGCTGCGCCTTGAAAGCATGACACTGTCAGCACTCTTAGAGCAGAACAGACTTTATTCAACTTAGAGGAAATCTGCTCAGTGTTTGGTATCTAGTTAGTTGTGTTTAACTTGGCACGTTACAGAGAAAAAGGAAAAATAAAAATGAGAGGCCTTTTCTCTCACCTTTCTCTTTGCTCAGTCTATGGTCTTCTTCATTCATCAATCTGTCTGTGTGGGCTTTTGTAGGATTTCAAACAGGGACTGTGCATGTAGATAAGAAAAACACACACTGACACAAGCAGAAACCACCATTGGGGCCCTGATTAGTGGGCTCCAGTAGGTATTGTTTCCTGCCATCCAGGATCTGGTGATTTGTCACCAAATCAGAGGAAATGCTGATCCTACAATCCATGGAATTGGGGTGTTTTCATCAAAAATAGAATCTGGTTGAAGTAGCATGGAGGTAAGGGACAAGATATATGTAGAGTGTGGGGTTGTTTGTTGGCCATATGACATTTCATCATAAAATCAAAGCCTGTGGTATAGACTGTGGTTCATGTCAGCATGTTGTAGGACTGGATGGGCTCAGGTTGAAAACTCTATTTAAAGTGAGCAAAAATGCATGATGCATCTCCCTGCAGCAGAAAAAAGCTGAGCAGGAAGTCCAGCCAAGCTTGCATTATGCTCATCTGAACTGCATTATATTTCAGGCTTGACCCCTTATCTCACTTTGCTGCACATTTTAATGAGCTGCACCTGTGTTGACAGTATAAAGAGGGTCTGCATTCAACCTAATTCTGATCAAGCAGCAAATTCAGGTTTTCTACAATTCTTAAAAAGTCAGGTTAATAAGAGTGAATGTTTTAAATCTGCTATATTATTAGTAAGACAAAAAACATTTTTTTCTATCAGCATCTGCAGAAATAGTCCAGATCAAGCTTCTGTTAATCTTATCTAAGTCTGCTTGCATTGCAGCCCCATCAAGCATGTTTGCTCCAGACTTTTAAATGCACATCTGAGTTTCACTTGGAACCATAGCAGCACTCTGGTTTCGCTCCCAGAAGCGATATAGTTGCATTAAAGTCTGACAGGCAATTAGTGTGTGTGTGTGCAATAGTGTGTGGCTTAAGGACTGTGAGGCAGCTTTAGGATCCTCTTAACACGATTGTCATGTGTTTATTGCGAGCAAACTCCACATGCTGGATAACCACCACAGGCAGAAGCCTTATTCCACCCTCTCATGGACTGGCTTAAACTATCACATGCACACAAACTCACATTCTCCTCCAGACAGCCCTGCTGCCTGATTCCTCTTGGATATCCTGGTCTTATTTGCTGGCAATGAACTGATTCACACATCAGGATGGAAGGATAGAAGGTGAAAAATAGAAAGAAATTAAGTGGAGCAAGATGCCTCTGATGGTGGATGGTATTTTTTTTTTTTTTTCCGGGTCCATTTTCCTTTTAACCACTCGTTATATTTTATCGACTTTTCTTCATCGCTCTTGTGTGCTGTTATTTTTTCTGTCACGTGTTTTTCCAAAGCTCCAACTCCATGCTGCCGTTGAACTCAGAACACATACACAAAAACAAATGATTACAGGTCACAGCAGTGCACTTCAGCCATAGTCTCATTTAGTTTTATTTATTTATTATTTTTCCAAAGTTTTAATTTAAATAGGTCTTTGGATTATTTCACATGCTCCTTACAAGCTTGTTGTAATTTGTTGAATTGGTGCCTTTAAGAAAAGAATTGGTCAAAAACTTCAAATATGATTATTCTGATCATGTTTTTCTGATTGTAATAATTTTTTTCAGAGCATACTGTATTTGCTCAGTGTGGGATGCTTGATGAATTTGTATGGGAAACTTAAGAAGGCCAACTTCTTTGGGGCTATATCTCTTCTTCTGTACACCAATTTATGTGCATTGTTTAGTGAGCAACTGTCATGTTTTTTTGCCTCTATTTTAGTCTCTATCACCAGTCATTCCTTCACACTTTTGTCCACTGGCTCCTGGTGCTTGGTAGAGGAATAAGTGACAAATATACTGTTCTTGGAGAGCTATGAAGATCCTCATGCACTCTTTCAGGAGAAGCATGTTCTGCTTAAGTTGCAGAAATATGATGTGGATTCAGTAGCTACTGTTCATCTTCATTTGTGTGGATGGATTTTTTCTTTGTAACTTATATTTCCAGAAGATTAATGAGAAAAAACCCTTGGCATATGTTGAATAAATTTAACTTAAAACAAAATAGGCTGCATTCACACTGGCACCTTTTATTGTGATTTCATAGATAGATTAAAAAAAAAAGTTTGCACCTTCGGCTGGTTTAGAGCGATGTGAACTAACACTTGTACTCTGGTGTAGACCGCTTGAAAGTGAATTCTGCTCCCTTGGACTGACAGTGGGAAAGCAAACAGAGAATCCAGCGGACCAAAGAGAGGATGTAACGTGTGGTATGACCTACCCCAGATTGTTGTGGAAACTGCAGGGAAGTCAGAAACCTCAAGACTGAATAAATGTATTGCCATTTTCGGCCCAGGTAAATCAATGGACGGGATTTTCATCTTCTTTCTTTTTGGTCAGTAGGTATTTTGGGGAATAGCTCCCCCTAGCGAACAGCTGTTGGTTGAGATAGTTTGACCCACCAAACCAGCTGAAGGTGCAAACTCTTTTTTGGAATTCTCCGCCTGCGGGACTATCCTGGTTTGAATGCGCCCTTAGAGTTAAGGTATAAGCATAAATCAAGTAACCTACTAACTTACTTTGGTGTATTTGTGCCTCAGGTAGGAGAGTAGGTCATCGGATAACCCGAAGGCTAAAGGTTTGAATTTTGCTTCAGTCAATCTACCATTGTGTCCTTGGGCAAGACACTTCACCCAGCTGTGTATGAAAACACTGGTGTATGAAGGTGAATGAATGTTTGGTGGTGACCAGTATGGTGTGGATTGGCTGCAAAGTTTCCATCAGTCTACCCCAGGGCAGCTGTGGCTACACATGTAGCTCATCACCACCAGCTTGTGACTGTGAAGTAAATTAATGATAATATTTAAATGTAAAATATGTTCAGTGCCTAGACAAGCTCTAAATCAAATTTATTATTATTATTATTATTATTATTATTGTTGTTGTTGTTGTTATCATTATTATTATTATTATTATTATTATTATTGAATCAGTTTATTTAGCAACTGAGTTGATGTTGTTTCATGAATTATCTTACTGTCTCTATTTAAAACTCTGTGTAGTCAAGATAACATGTTATTTTTTTTTTATCTCTACACCCACAAGGATCATTGTGTCGTGACACCTTGGTAACTATTTTATTATTTGATTGTTTTGGTCCTTATGGTGTCAAACTCTGGAGTCAATGGTACCTTAACCTTAAAACAAAATTTCAGATATGATAAAGATGAATTTATTTAGAGAAAAAAAAAATCCACCTGTGAGCTCATGATTGTAAATAAATTATTGCTAGGATGTTTGTATATTCTGAGAATAATTCTTTTGAAACTATTTTTTGTCTTTTTATCCACAGCCAGTTTAATCCAAAATATATTCTATGTTGCTCTCATAGACTGTATGCTTGCTTTCCACCTCAAAGCTTACATCTTTGTAAACCCCTAGATATGAGCCCAAGACTACCATGCGGCTGATTTTTATCAACACCATATAATTATATAGTGGTAAATGCCAATATCTCTAAAGTTTTTTAATGTTTTTTTTTTTTTTTTTATGTTTTTCAACTTTTTTGTTTCATTTGCATGCAGCCATAGAGCTCTTTATAAGCTTTCCTTTCACTTATTCATGCCTGGGTCATGCACAATAGCACAGCTCAGCATCAGTTGAAAAATCATTTGTGCCTTCTAGATGGATCCTGAGAATTTACCGCTTTGTTAGGGGAATGTAGGAGTCTTTATGTATTAGTTCAGCTATTGGAGGACATAGCTGTTTAGTGTCGTTTTGTCAATATAAATGAGAATGAGACACACAAATTTTCAAAAAGTCTCCTGCAGTCTCTGTTCTCCCCAGCGCCTCAAAGAATAATTACCGCCATTAAGTTATTTGATCTACTTGTATCAATTATATTATGGCTTTCTGGCTACTCAGTGCTTGAGGCTGTGGTTGAAAGGTCTTCCTTGAATGGACCAGAGAGCAACCTGTTTCCACTTTCATGTAGAATGGGGGCACATTTCCTCTGTGTGAATAAATCAAATTTCTTGAAACCTCAGCACTCGCACATACTAGCACATGAGAAAATTATCCCTGCAAAACACACCAGAGAACAACAAATTCTCACAAAAATGTATTAAGAAAAATTTAAAAGCTGATGCACTGCAGACACAGAAAATAAAGCCTAAGAGTACATGATAAAACTCAGATGTAGTAAAAAACCTTTCCTGTGGAAGACAATCTTGACTTACTATGGCATCAAACGTGGGTAAAGTTGATGGTTGTGTTGAGTCTAAGAATTACAATATAGAATATATAAATATATCCAAAAAAGATTTAAAAACTCAAGGAAACTAGGATGTGCAGTGTATTTGGGGCATAAATGTTTTTACAATATTTGAGAAGTGATTCAGTCATTGTTGCTGACATGCTTGATGGACAAACCTGCTCCAGCATCACTGCAGGAAAGACAAGCGAGTACCAGGATTGATTCCCTGTAGGTGTTTCTTTAAGCTTTAATCCTTCATGTAAGATCATTGAAACAGTACACTGCTTTATTATTAGCTTCTCTTGCAACATTGCACTCTCATAAATATGTTGGTTTGCATGTACTTTTTGGATAAACAACTGGCAGTCCTTGTTGTTAATGGTTATTAATGTACTAATTATTCATATAAATTACTTAGTTAAATCTTTCATCTGCGTTTCCTGCAGAATTATTTAGTTTTTGTTTCTTTTAGATATATATATGTATCATGATACGATCACAGTTATGAGTTCATCTTTGACTTGGTCAATAGAATGATCTGGAACACTCTTTTTCCTTGGAGACTGACCCAGCAAATCACCAGCTAATATGAACAAACTATATTTGATTCACTCCAAAAGATCAGTATCTTTACCAGAGGTTGACTAATCCATTGGTCTTGGCTCCGATGTGGGTCTATGTTTGTACAGACTTTGGGTTGTTTTGCTGTAGCAGGCTGGAATTCAGCTTTGTTGTTCTCACCTCATGCAGAGTGAAGGATTCTCAGTATTCAATCAACACAAACAGACTTTCATGCAGTCTTCCTCCTACACATGTTAGTTGGAGATGATGTGAATGCTGACTGATCAAACGTTAGCCTGAGCTGAGAAGAGCTGGTAACACCTGATCTCATCAAACAAAATATAAAGTAAGAAAAATAATAGTAAAAAAACAAAAAACAATATGAAAACAAAGAAGCGTAGTTTAAAAGCACAAGCACTAGCTTCACTGGACAATTTTCAGTATTTAACAATTAGTTTCACTCCACCACAAAGGTCTTTGTCCGCTTTGAATTTTGTCCATTCCACAGCAGAGCAAAGCTAAAGGACCAAAAACAGCATTGACACAAAGAAAAACAAACCACAGCTCAGATTTGTGTCCCCAAGTGACAGGAAAAGAGGATGAAGACCTGGTTTGTGAAGCACCAATTACACCAGTTGTAGAGCCCCTGCCATAAAACAATATTCATACATTGCAGCTTGAATCAGATTTATATGATTTCAAAAGATACACAGGTGCTTCAAAGGTCAAATTATCAAACAGAATATGTCTCAGAGATGTACTGAAAGTAATTTATTGGATGATTCTGGGTCAAATATTGTAATTACTATTTTGGTTGATTCTAATATTCTTCCTTGTAAAGAATTAAACTGAATTCAAACTTCAGTAAAACATTCAATTGTTTGCTTATAAGAAGCAACAACTCTGTTAGAATGGCTGGCATTTTGGATGCTTTGTTGACGTCATGTGATCTTAGTAAAGAGCTTTAGCTAGTCATGCCCCTCTTGATTTTTACAACCTAGCATGCACTCAGCAAGTGGCACGTGAGACAGTCTCTACAGGCATCTGTGACCCATCACAATCCAAACTCATCAAAACCCTATTTTTATTAGTTTGTTATGTCTGTTATACAAAGCGAAGTTGAAATTGCGTGGTTGCGTTTGTGCAGGCAGTGTGTTTCAACATCCTCTGAAGATGTCACGGTGCCATTTTCTCAGCAGCAACACCAACTGTTTAAGAAGAAAAGCTTGTATGAAGTCCAGCTTGTCTAAAGCAGATGTACTGTATAAATGGTTATAGTGCTTTTGGCTAGATCTATTTAATTTTGCTCATTCAGTGATCAATGGGTGAGCATAATCACAACATTAGTTCTAGGGCGACTAGTCTAGATAATGGATTTGAATGTCAGCCTTTGTCCAATTTTCACTCACTTTTTGGTCAGGTTTAGACTCAGTAACGACTAAAGTTGGAAAAGCTCATTATTTTGGCAAAAATACACAACATGTTTATTACATTACACACACGCACACACATGCAGACATCATGGATGGTGAGCTCCCATCCATGTACATGATGACACACATACTTAAGGTTAAGCACAATATACTTATGGACAGAGCAAACTCAGTAATGACTGTGAATTCTCTTGTACGTCATTCAGCGTGTCAAAGTCAGGCCACTAGAAACCCTGGAGAGCAGAGACACGCTATCTGGCTTTTCTCTGCTTGTTCCTGCTGTCAATTTTCTCTTCCTATCTCCTCTCTCCACTGCAGCAGTGTATTTTCAGGGGGTAATTAGTTCCTTCAGAGTGTCCACCACTGGCTCCCAGGCTCATTCTGTTAAGCGCATGCCTGATCAAAGAGCCTCCCACAGGCCATGGGTCTTTCTGCAGCTTTAGGCTCCTGTAGCCACGAGAGAAAAAGACAGTCTCGCTGTTTGCCTTGCTAATTCCCAATCAGTTTGACTCACCTTCATCTGCATCAGTACAAGTCTGTCACTTTGACGGTACATCACAAAGAAAGGGGACAGAAAAAAACTCATAAAACAAACAACTTGTAAAATTAAACCTGTCAGCCATCTTTCTGTATTTAGAATTTTATAATCAAAGACAAATACATCCTTACCAAAGTGATTAATGATGTTCCTTTAACGACATAAACATACAAGCTTGAAAAACAGACGATTCTGGAGCTGATGTTGGTGTTGAGTTTGGTGCCAATCATCACTTCATATAATACTAACATGCCACAATGAGAAAGTAAAGATGGCAGACATTAAACTTGCAAAACATCTGCTTTGAGCATTATGTGGCAATAAGCACGATGTTTTCAACATTTAGCTGAAAAGCAACATTTAATATATTTTTGTAAACATTTAAGTCAAATTTTGGTAAATTTCAAGCTTCATTAAGAACTTATTTAACTGAAGTCTGTAAATGCTACTGTCAAGACAATTTTATGTGTTTTGCATGTATTTTATATTTTTATTTAACAGTCTTACTGTGTGCTATGTTTTATGTGTTGACTGCTATAGCGTGCCGTCTGGGCCAGGTAATCTCAGGGGACTTCCTGATTAAAAAAAGGTTAAATAAAATAAAGTTGAGCTAGTTATATCTTGACAAGGCCAATTAATTGTATGGGTCTCCTCATCACAACATAAACCAAGGGAATCGATTTATTGACTGATGACCAAGTACGTCTGCTGTGATAAATGGTGGTTACAGATACATGATGACTACAACAACCGACATACTGTTTAGTTAGCAGTGAATCAAATCAAATTAAATAAATCTTTATTTATATATTGCTTTACATAACAAGAGGTACCCAAAGTGCTGCACAGGTAAAATAACAATACAAAATAAAACACCAAACAACAATAAAATAAACAATAAAAGACAAAAGAGAAAAGGTAGTGCAAAGCCTGACCTAATGATTGTACTCTCTGGAATTAAAAACCAATGTAAAAAGATGAGTTTTTAAAAGAGATTTAAATTAATTCAGGGTTCTGGCAGACCTCACAGAAAGAGGGAGAATATTCCAGAGTTTAGGGGCTGCTGTGGAAAAAGCTCTGTCTCCCCGAGTCACGAGTCGAGTCTTGGTGACTGTTATTGAATTGTTCTTCTTCGATGTTCTTCTTCTTCTGTGACGTCTAAGTCAAAGCCCAGTATGGAAATTCTAATGCATGCACAGAAAGCCAAAAATGAAATGTAGTATGATTTAACATGTACTAACATCTTAACATGTTTTTCAAAAGTCTGGATTTAGTCACACTACCACTAATTAGATTTTTTTTTGTGTGGGTGTGTGTAGGCACCCACATTGAGATGTTACTATTACTGCAGTTGCTGGGTTTTCTTGAGCAGGAACTGTAAATTAAAAGCTAAAATGTAAACACAGTCTAAGTGTTAAAGATCATAATTTTATTATCCTGATTCTCAAAGTATAATTTCCTTGATGAATCAATCATATTTGCCACACTTTTTTTTATTAGTATTATTATTATTTTCACTTTAAACTAATCCTGCTAAGAGGAAAATGTGTGCTCATGGAAGACTAACTTTCACACAAACACTCAGATTTAGTGCTGCACCTCACATTAAATCCATACTCTAAACACCAGAGAATGAGCAGAAATAAACTATATTTAATCCTAAGAGGTGAGACAGTGCAAAGGTTATAATTAACTTACTTTAAACTGAGACTACTTAAGATGTTCACATGCAGAACAATTTAGGGGAATTAGAGGAGGGATTGGTCTAAGAAGAAGAAAAAATATTGGCTTCTTTTTCTTTCTTGTGACAAAGAACAAAAGGTCCAATTAACTAACTGATTATAATTGCCCTGGTGTTCCCTCACCCAATTAGAGGCTCAAACAAGGTTCCTGCAGTGCAGCAAATCAGTGAGCAGTGGGCTGTTTTTAAGGCAGGTACTAAGAGCATGAAATTATACAAGTGTCTCTGGAGAAAGGCCTTTTCATTAAGTTTTAAGATGGAGCTTGGCCTGGCCTATGAGCTGGGAAAACTTCTTGAGACTTCATACCCGCTGAGGATCGAAGGTAGAGTAGATTCTGCTTTCTTTTAACCTAACAATGCTTTTTAATTTTAATAATTCAAAGTGACTGAGAACAAGGTAGTGAATATGATAAAAGCAAAGCAGTTGAAAACATCAGAGAGAATGAACAATATGGGGGCTAAATGTTCATTTGTGTTAGTGAACACGAATGGTTTTTGTTTTCATTGATATACATAAAAATGTGCAATTATGTGAGACTATCACCTCACCATGAAATGATTATATTCAGTGTTGTGTGTAAATTATAGGGACAGATTAAATCATTGCTGATTTTGCTGTTAACCTGTACAATGCTGCTTGTGATTTTATTCTGACCTTTACGTGGGACTTTTATGTAAATTTTGTCTGGAGTCATGTGTCTGGATTAATTTAGAGTGCACTAGATGTTGCCGTTACATAAGTGTTGCCTTAGTGTCTGAAACTTAAGGTCTGCAAGCTAAGTCTACCCCTGAGCTGTGTTATTCTTATGTAAAATGAACCAAACTCTTTTGTACAGCCTTTATTTATTGTTATTAGACTCCAGCATTACAAGACATGTTTCAGATTCATATTCAACTTTTAATAAACTAACTTCCTGGCTTTTGCAAGATGAAATAGATTTTTCAAACATGAACAAATGAACTTGACTCCCAAGATGAGAGTTCAGACAGACTGCGAGCAGAGACGTGTGAAGTGTACTCCCAATGGTAATAAATGGAAGACAGCTTTATGACATGACTGGGTAGATAGTAAATAAACCCTTTTGTTTCAACATATAGTTTCTCCTAAATAACGTACAAGCTTTTATTAATATCTTCCCTGTTGTAAGTAATTTCTTTCTGTTGTGAAGGTAGTGGGATTTTTCGGACATATAAGGTTGTACATCAGTCATGAAAAGCTGACTTCTACTGACTTAGAAACTTCTAATTGTGACAAATTCTATTGCTAATTTTACAAACCAGCCAAAAATAAAACAACAAAATAGCAGACAAACAAAATGCAAAACAAACAAAAGACAAACAAACAAAAAAAAGTGATTGGTAGCTGATGTTTCCTGAGAAGAGGGATGTGTCTTTTTTTACAAGTTGACACAGTTTTCTGAGGTTTTAATAAAATATCTTGCATTGTTCAAAATACCACAAGCAAGCAGTAATGCAGCTCCACTTTCCACCATGGATTTGTTCTTATACTCACAATGGACCTCATTCACTAACTGATCTTACGATTCCTTACGATTCCTTACGACGAGTCCTACTTAAGAACTTTTTGTAAATATTGTGGCATTCATGAAAATCTTTCTTTCTTTGTTCTTAGGTAAGAACACTCAGGAGTACTCTTATGAACATTTGAGTGCTGATATGTTCGAACAAATTCACCTTTTGTGTTGTTTTCTGCAGTTCTGTTCATTAAAATTACAATAAAAATTCCAGTAATGTTTTAGTCAAATTTGGGAATAACTTTAGTGAATTTAAAGAGTGTTCAGTTTTTAAAGAATAAATATCAGGATGTTGCAGAGGCAATTACAAACCCAAAAAAAGAGAGAAAAAAAAGAGAGTTTTTAAGTCAGGAGACCAGGAAGAAAAAAGTAAGATGCAACAAGAACTCGGGGTGTCACTGAGGAGGAATGAGGAAAACAACATGGAGGAAACTGGAAGCCAAACTCCAGCAGAATAATGTGAGGGATGTATGGATGGGGATGAAAGAGGTCACAGGTTGTAAGGAGACAAGCAGGCAGCTGTCAAGCAGCCAGGAGAGAACTGATGAGCTGAACTGTATCTCCACTTCAAAACCTGACTCCTACACACCCCAACTGTTTGTATCTGGAGATAGATGTGCTCTATTGAGCTATTATCTATCTATTCAAGGATTCAAGATCTTTATTGTCATTATGCGAGTATGGCGAAATTTTAAGAGTCTCTTGGCTTAGCACACATAACTAAGAAAATGTATAAAAGATATTAGAACACCTCAATATTTACAGAAAAAGAGAATTCACAGCAGACAGTAATATTTACAGTGTGGATAAAGTGCATCCTAGTGCAAAGACACCCCCCCACTCCTCTGACGGTGACGACAGGCCAGGTTAAGACATATGGAGAAACTACACCAGGGGAAGACCACAGGTCCGGATGGGATCTCCCCCAGGATCCTGAAGGCCTGCGGCACCAAGCTGTCTCCTATCTTGCAGCACTCATTCAGTCTGGAGAAAGTTCCAGTTCTCTGGAAGACGTCCAAGAAGTCAGGACCATTGAACCTCAATGACTCCCATCCAGTGACCCTTACATCGTGATGTGATGAAGGTACAAGAAAGGCTGGTCTCGGCCAACCTAAGGCAGCAGGTGAAGGATCTTCCGGACCCTCTGCAATTTGCCTACCAGCCCCATTTACGCAGTCATCCACCTGCTGCAGAGAGCCCATTTGTATCTGGATGGTGGTGGCAACACTGTGAGAGTAAAATTTTCTTTGATTTCTCCAGTGCTTTTAACACCATCCAGCCACTGCTGCTGGGTGAGAAGCTGTGGGGGATGGGTGTCAATGACTCCATGGTCTCCTGTTTTCAGTACAACATTGAGTCCTGCCCCTTTCAGAAATTCTCTGATGACTCAGCTGTTGTTTAGTGTATAGGAGAGGGAGGGGAGGAGGGGTACTGAATGCTGGTAGATGGGTTTGTAGAGTGGACTGGCAGGAATCACCTGCATCTGAATGTTACCAAGACCAGAGGGATGGGAGGAAGAGGACTCTTCTAAGTGACAATCAACCACAGACTGGACGAGAAATCCAACACAGATGCTGTGTACAAGAAGGGGATGAGCAGGCTGTACTTCTTGAGGCGGCTCAGATCTACTTTATTTTGTTTTGCTTCTTTATTTTGTTTGTTATTTGAGTCTTTTGCACCAATGTGTATTACTGTAATCCTTTGTCTGTCTGTCTGTCTGTCTGTCTGTCTGTCTGTCTGTCTGTCTGTCTGTCTGTCTGTCTGTCCGTCCATCCGTCCGTCCGGAAAAGCCAACAGAGAGAGGGAAAAGCCAAAGTACAGCTTTGAACCAGCTTTCAACGAGCTTTCCAAGACTTTTTGGATTCTAGAGAGTTAACTGACCTGGACAGAAAATTCCCCATTAAATATCCATGTTTTATTTAGTTGTTGTCAATAAAACAAACATTTTTAGAGAATTTTGCTTTTTGTGAGTATATGGATTGTACCCTAGTTGCCCTTTTGGTGAAAAATATTCACCCCATCTCTGAAATGGTTCATGCAGAAGTTTCCTAAGTGCCAGTATGATGGTTTCATGCTGTGTTGAATAATATGTGCACCACTCTCCAACTTGAAAGCTGTGATGGAAGGAGTCAGACTAAGCTTTTTAAAGCATTTGTTCCTTTTTGCTTCAGTCCAAGGGCATAGAAATGGCCAACCTTTGATGTTCTGTGTTTAGGTTAAAAGAAATGGTAACTGGTGAGATGATCGAAACAAAACAAAAAAACAACAAGGGCTTGATTAAGATTACTTATATTTAATCATAGGCAAATTAAAATGTAATGTCCAACTCCAGTCCTTGTGAGCTACTGTCCTGCAGGTTTTACTACAACACACCTCTGCACAAGCCTGTTAATGACCCAGTGATTTGAGTCAGGTGTTTTGCATCGGGGTAGAATCCAAAACCTGCAGGACAGTAGCTCACGAGGACTGGAGTTGGAGATCCCTGGTCTAGAACATATCAAGCTCGTGGTAGCTACTAAACACTAGACTTGCCTTTGGTGTTCCTAAGGGATGTTCTGGTGGTGTGAGTGTAGGCTGTCTCAAGCGGGGCAACATTTTCTGCTTGGACAGGCATGGGTTTTCATGTCATGCCAAGAACTAATGTTACTAGTGGCTGTTTTCTTCAATCAGACCTTCAGTTCAGCCTTGCACACACACCTCAACATACACAAAGACACATGGAGATTACGGAGACTCTTTAGGCATTGCCTTCATCAGCTTAACATGCTGTCAAAGTCTTTCTAACACACCTCAAGCTAAGAAAGACCGATGACAATGAAAATAACTTGAAGGAGTAAATGCCAAAATTTCTGTTTTAGGTTTGATCTTCTATTATTCATTATAGCCCTATGAGACATACAATGGCCTGAATCACCGGCTTCCTACAATTCTATACAATCTTGTTTATTTACTCTAAATCAGTCATCAGAATTGTGTCTAATTTGCATTTTATTTATTGCAATAAACTTCTACCACTCTGTATACAAGCAGACATGCATAGCAACCTCCATATCTGAGGTATAATGTAGCTGAATGGAATTTGGGTGTGTGATGGTCTAAGATAAACTGGTACAAAAACAAATTTCATAAAAATCATCATCCAGATGTCTTAATAACTTATTTATTTAGGAATTAGTTATACATTAAAGTAATGAGCTGTAATTCACCTACAGTGATGTGCAGAACTGACCTAAAGTTACTGGAAATGTCCAGTGGTAAGTACTGCTGCACAAAGGGGGGTCCAGCGTATACTTAAAATGAATTTTGCCTACTTTTGAGAAGATATACTAACATTTAATCATCATTGTTTGTGTGTTGTAACATTACTCTACTTCTCTCTCAGTTTCTTGCTTTCTCACTTGGTGGTGAACTTTAACCTTGATGTGAACGAGAAATTAATCCTTAAATCAGTGTAATAGCTTTTTCAGCAGATGCTGATGTTAAGTTCTTTTGAATGACTGACCTTTTATAAATATTGAAGTCAAGTTTATTTTAGGAGCACTTATCATCATGGGCGGCTCTACAGAACTACATTTTTACAGTCAGTGTAAAGTGGCAGCATTCCTTTTTCAGTCTGTTAATCCTCTTCAGTTTCTTCATCCTCTTCCTTCTTTTCTGTTTCTTTAGGCTGTTTTTCATCTAAGGCAGAGGACAGATTATTTCGAAGGTTATTCCGAAGGTACAACCAGTTCATCCGTCCAGTAGAGAATGTGTCTGATCCAGTCACGGTTGAGTTTGAGGTGTCTATCTCACAGCTTGTTAAAGTGGTAAGAATACAGAATTGTTATAACAAGTACCTTTCCTTAAATATAGATCCCATGTTTTAAAAGAAACTTAATCTGTAAACCAGGCCTATTTACTATATTTGATTTTTTTCAGGATGAGGTGAATCAAATTATGGAAACCAACCTGTGGTTGAGACATGTAAGAAAAATCTATGAGTACTCCTTGATGAATTGTGTTTTATGATTTGCATGATCACGTTAGGAGATGATTTTTTCTTCTTCCCTGATCTTTTAGGTTTGGAATGACTACAAATTGAGATGGACCCCAGTTGACTTTGATGGAATTGAGTTCATACGAGTCCCATCTAATAAGATCTGGAGGCCAGATATTGTGTTGTATAACAAGTAAGTTTTAAAGCACAAAAGCCAAGAAGCACAGATTCCCATGCTTAGAGGTTCAATGCTATTCTCTGAGATATAACTGGTTGCTTTTTTCTCACATGTGCATGCTAAAGCCTTAATATTGTGAAAGAGGTTCATTTTGTGCCCTCTCTTATGCCCACAAGCCAGAAATTACTTATAAACACACTCCTTAATGTACTGGAAATATGCATTTCCTTCCTTTGTCTGTAACCTGATTTATATTGTAGTGTACCATCAAATGAACTCATTTGATCATAGTAGCTAATCTAAATGTAGAAATTGCAACTTATTCTTTAATTTCTTTATTTTTGTACAAAATGTGGAGCAATACATCTAAATGTATTTGGTTTACAGTACAATAAATATGAGTATATTTACAATAAAGGATGTAAACCTATTAAAAGGTATTTTGTTGGGATGGAATGTGTCTTCCTGACATACTTGCTCAACTGAAAATCTGTTGAAAATGTGTGCTTTGTAACAAGTGGTGAACATTATATGATGGTCTATTTAAACCCAAATCATATATTTTTATTTAAGAGTAACTGGATAGTTTTGTTAAATATACCCATGTAATGCCTGAACACAAATGCAGGAGATTACAGATTTAATGCAACTTTTTCATGTGTTTATGACACTGCTGTCGTTATGCTTCTCCATACTTTCTTCCAATACCAGTATTTGCTCTGAATCCTTTTGAATTAAATGCAAACACTCTTTCACAGTGCTGTAGGTGATTTTCTTGTGGAAGACAAGACCAAAGCTTTGCTGAAGTTTGATGGCACGATCACATGGATTCCTCCAGCTATATTCAAATCCTCCTGCCCCATGGACATCACATACTTTCCTTTTGACTACCAGAACTGCTCCATGAAGTTTGGCTCTTGGACCTATGACAAGGCCAAAATCGACTTGGTTCTCATTGGCTCAAAGGTACGAGGGACTGTCACAGGGAAGAGATACAGTCTGGCAATTTTTAATGCATTCAGTTTTTATGTCATTTGCTTCTTTTGGGTTACATGGAATTGTTTTTCAGAAGATGTACCAGAGCTTTAAGTTTATCAAATAAAAGCTAAACATTATGCATTGTTAGAGCCCTGACTTCAACATTAATATGAAATAATATTGTCTTTATTATCTTTATTCTTTTCTCATTTATACATTTCCAGGTGAACCTGAAAGACTTCTGGGAAAGTGGGGAGTGGGAAATCATTGATGCACCAGGATACAAGCATGACATCAAGTATAACTGCTGTGAGGAAATTTACCCTGATATCACCTACTCCTTCTACATTCGCCGCCTACCCCTCTTCTACACCATCAATCTCATAATCCCATGCCTCCTCATCTCCTTTCTCACGGTTCTGGTTTTCTACCTCCCATCAGACTGTGGGGAGAAGGTCACCCTGTGTATCTCGGTCCTGCTTTCCCTCACTGTGTTCCTGCTGGTCATCACAGAGACCATTCCCTCTACATCACTAGTGATCCCCCTGATTGGCGAGTACCTTCTCTTCACCATGATTTTTGTAACACTCAGTATCGTCATCACTGTCTTTGTGTTAAATGTCCACTACCGCACTCCCATGACTCACACAATGCCGGAGTGGGTGAGAGCAGTCTTCCTTGGGGTGCTGCCCAGAGTGATGCTGATGAGGCGGCCTATCGATCAAAGCTGCTCCTCACCTGCCAGAATTACAGGAGGAAGCAATGGAGGTAGCAAGAAGAGAAAGAACAGCATAGGAGGAGGAAGTAGCTCGGGAAGTGTAAGTGTTGGTGGTATAACTGGAGGAGTAGCATGCCCACCGCTGGATAGCGGCTCAGGAGGAGGAGGAACATCCTCAGCTGGCGGCTCTATGAACTGTGTGGAGTATGGTGAGATAAACCGCGACTTAACCCGGGATATGAACAGGAGGTGCCCCTACAGAGGCAAAGAGGTACCAACTCCTGTTCCACCCCCAATGGTGCCACCTCCGCCCCAGGCACCTCAAACCCAGAGGCCTCCAGAGTCAGAGCAGCCTAAAGTCCCAAGGCCCCTCAATGCATCATCACCTGTCAATGCTGTCGTCGCCTTTTCTGTGGTGTCACCAGAGATCAAGCAGGCTATCGAGAGTGTTAAATACATTGCAGAGAACATGAGGACCCGCAACAAAGCCAAGGAGGTACAGCAGCAAGTATACACTTTCAAATGTGTGTGTGTGTTTCTTTGTTTTGTGAAAGTTAGTATGAGAGTGCATCTTCTAATGAGACGCCTCTCTAGAGAAGATCTAATAATACTATAAAATTAGGATTCAGTATCACTGAAAATCCCAGAGTGTTGGGTGGAAATAGGCTTTGCTTAGAAAAACTGCACCAATTTCATAGCTAAGAAAATATATTGGTAAACATATTAACACTAATGTGTGCATATATACTTTTCAGCCTGAATGCAAACCTGCGTGATTAAAGTTTGAAGTATTTTAAAATATTCTTTTTTCAAATGTTGATGAATATCTAAATCATTTCTATAAGTTAGAATAAAAGCTAAGAGTTAAAGCGTAGAAATGGCTGTTATTTTTTCATCTTTGTAACAGTCTGCTTCTTTAGATTTAAGGTGGTTGTGATCATGCACTGCTGAGGCTTTAGAATAATTACCAAACATCATTGAATTAAATAAGCTGTTTACTTGATGGTGCACTTTCATCTTTTTAACAGATGTTTCTGAAGGTTTTGTGGACCTTTGCCCGCAATTAATGAAAACATTTCTGGCTTCAGAGTCCTTTAATTGAGATTGCTTTTGATTTGTCACCATAAACACACACTGAACACACACCAAATCTAACTGAAATGTGTTTATGTTGACTTATAGGCGTTACAGGCACCAGGGATGTAAATGCTGATCTATTTAAGTTTAGAATATTGTATATTGGAAGTCAGACCATAGATGATCCGATCAGACCGATTAGGCGCACTCTTTCTCACAAATACATTCTCTCTCCTCTGGACACTAAAACAATAAACACATGAGGTTTTTTTTTTACCTTAAATGTAACTGTTAGATGCTATAAACCTCAATACGTACTTTAATTACAACCTGGTCCTAAAGCAAAAGCATTGATCTCTAAAATAATGTAATGTGGTACCAACATTTTCTTTTATTTAACTCAGATATTGTCCCCACAATATACTGAGCATAGACATAACAGCATACACTAAACAATGCTGACTGCATTCATGTTATCACCACATATTTAGTGATTTCGCTTCTCTCTTACTAAATAGCATATAAGCCATTTACATGTGGCTATTTAGGGAGTGTAAAGCCGCTTGTTTGTTACAGAAATTGGGCTTTGTGTATGCCTTCCTCACATTCTGGATGGTTCTGATATGTTTGTTGTGTCAACTCTATCTTTTCTTAGCAACACTTGAATCTTTCTGCAGTTAAACTGCCTCCTCTAGTTCAATGCATTATGGTCACTGCAGTTATGATCTTATTATCCACACCTGACTTACCATATTTAGTTCTGTGCAAATGCTCTTGGCTCCATTGCTTTCAAAAACAACACTTTAAATAGTTACATACTGTTTTAATAATAGCAATGCTGGCAATATTTTATGTGACCCCAAAATGTCCCCCTCTTTGTGCATTCCTTATTCCCATTTTATTACGTTGGGACCCCTAATATAGACAGCCAAGTACAAAGAAGTCTTTTTGACCCTTTACTTTACCATTATATTGAGTTTGATCAAGGTTTCCATGGTTCAATCTCCATTTTACATACATTCTTCTGTAAATTGACATATCAGTTTGAGATTGAATAAAACCCACTGAGCAGACTTTTTAAAAAAATCAAACAATATAAAAAGATTGAAATATTAACAATTAGTCAAATATTGAAGAAAGAGAATAGACAACAAATGCTAACACTATGAATATGCCATAAATAGTCTGAGTTTTATATCTGTGCAGTTATTATTCTAAAAGTTGTCACATCTCATTTTCCATAAGATTGTCTTTAAAGAACTGTGAAATAGAGCCACAATATTGTATGCAGTTATATAAAGTTAAATATTAATGCACTTAGCAGCTCTGACTAAACAAGCAACAACCATACAACTTTTATTTAAATGTAAAATTAAAATCAGACAAACAATAAAGTGAAACTCTTAGATTCGAAGTATGCAACCAATGTAAAGTTTTCCTCAGTAGTTACTCCATATTTTGCACCAAGTATTCAGCTTTTAGATCAGGTGAAAACTAAATGTTTCCCATCTTTTCCTGAATTAGTAGTGCAGAGAGCAACTGCAACACAACCTCCATCCACCTGCAACTGCAGCTTCTTGCTCCAAAATCCACAGCCACCTTAATCTTGAGAGATTATCCTCATTTACATTTGCATGACATTGCAGCAAGTGGGGATCAGAGCAGACAGAAAGGTATCTCACACTCATTTTGTGATTACCAGTCACTGATTCTGCAAACGTTTTTTTTTAAAATCAGAACATAGATGACTAACTATCTGAAGGTATCATTCAGTTCTGTAGAATAAAGGTTCACGGTATGTTGAGTGAAGCCTGCCTGAAGAATTTACTTCAGCATTAAAAGCAGATGCATGATAACAAACAGAAACACAGTCACATTTCCACACACAGCCTCAGTGTTGAGACAATGGCGTCCAGTTAATGTACCAATATGTTATGAAGATGATAATTATAATTAAACAAATGTTTCATGGGGAATTTGGTGGAAGACAGAAAAGCATAGTGCTGCTAAGGACTTGTGTCTTGGATATGTTTTCTTTTTGTTAATTTACACACTGAAACTCCCTTCCTTCTTCTCCTCAGGTGGAGGATGACTGGAAGTACGTTGCCATGGTCATCGACAGGATTTTCCTGTGGGTTTTTGTGACTGTGTGTGTTCTAGGAACTCTAGGCCTCTTCCTTCAGCCACTCATCAGCTTCTTCAAATGAGACACTTGTCTTTGTCCTCGCTCTTTCTCTCTTCTGTCTGTCTCTGTACTTCACTTGAATTACTTGGGGAATGATCCCCCTCGCAGCTGTGTCACATCAAACATCTGCTATTCTCCTTATGTTTTTCCCCTGTCCTCTCCCATACTTCAGTCAGACATCTTTTTACTGTCATCGTCTGTCTCCTGTTCTGGCTGCGTTTTCAATGTGTGTGTTTTACTAAAAATGTAGAAGAACCTATTAAAACATAAATCACTAAACAGAAAAACCTGAATAACTTTGCAGTAGCACCTTGTTATTGTAAGCCTGTGCAATAAAGGCATTATATTATCGAGGATTATGGCACAACATGTCTTTTTTTAAACTGGAAATAATTGAGAATGACTTTACTACTTTCTGAAAGCAGGTAATAATCATGTTTCCTTGTTGAATATTTGCAAAAATGACTTTCTACCTTTGTAGAAAAAAAAATGTTTGTTGTGCATGGCTTCTGAGAAGGACACTGGCTATGGCTGTACACCCGTAATGATGATGTGTTTTAAGTATAATTATGCACCACACATGCATTCATGACATTTGTGGAAACTTTGGATGCATAGAAGCACTTTCAATTTCACATTGTAGATTAAACTTGTAAAAAGACTTGAAACAACAAAACTGCTTCCTCTCTTCTTAAATGTCCCAGAGTTGTAGTTGTTTTGTCACATTTGTGATTTTCTGTTGTTCCCTAATTGCTGCCATCTACGTCTCATCAGCTCCTGTGTGTATATATAAATAGGATGTTTGTCATTATGCTAAATTATCTCCTCGCTTCCCTCAGCGTCTTCACTTGCTTGCGTTATTTTTCTTTTTAGCTCCTTCCAGCAAGGATTAAAGAGATTCAGGAAGGAGACACGGGTAAAGAAGAGCTAAAACTATCAAATGAGAAATCCTTGGTTGCTTTCTCTCTCTATGTGATTTAGAAATGTGTGCTGCATGTGGAGGCACAGGATTTCTACAATGCACTCAAAATAAAGTACCTAATTGTACCTTTAGGGGTACAAATTATTGTACTAGGATGGTACCCTCAATAGTACTGGTGTTGTATCCTCAACAGTTGGTTCTTATTAGTACCCTTGCAATTTTTACATTACAAAGACCAGGATTGTATCACTGAAAATGTGTTTCCCTCCACAGAACAAATTCTTTTTCCTTTATCACATAACATTCACATGCCAATGGATAGTCAGAGGCAAAGTGGGGTTTAGTGCCTTGCCCAAGGACACTTTGCATTTTTGGTATGGGAAAACCTGGGCTCAAACCACCAACCTTCTGACTGGCAGACAACCACTGTTCTGCCTGAGCTACAGCCAGGGTGACAATAAACATGAGGACAATGTGAAACAAGATAAAACATTAAGTGTGTTTTAAGACTGGAGGCAACATAAAAAGCACAATTCTAAGTTTAAATATGAATCTTTATTTCTTTCCTTGAGACTGCACAACTATAACTGTTTTGAATGTGTAAAACTTCCATCTGTGAATAAAGCTTGTTTAACCATTTGTTTCTTTCTTTTGTTTTCCCCAACACACACTACCTCCATTTATTGTACCAAATATATACCATTTATTATTTAGGAACAAAACTGTCTTAATACAAAGCAGCCAAAAGTGTCCCATCTACTCTAACATCTGTTGGATTTATTATTTCTTTTTCTACATTACTGTCTTTGTTCAGACCTCTGGTTTGCCTCTCAATATGTTTTGTATTTGAATTCTCCTTTGAATTCACATAAATAGACGCTGTGCTGTGTCTCAGCCTATAATCGCTAAAATGACCCTAAAAGGTAAGTTATAATAGAGAGGCTATATCTTGAAACTTTGTCTTGAGCACCTAAATTTCTGTAAAAATGTATACTGGCACTGGTGTGTCTGCAAGCTTTTCATAAAGTGGTAGTGGCATGCCATGACAGAGTTTATAAATTGTACAGTAAAATAAAAATAAGGTGGTGTAATTAGAAGTCAAAGAAAACAGAGACAATAAAAGGGACAAAACAGAATGTGTGTGAAAGGGGGGGGGGGCAGTTTCATATCACATAGTGTAGGACAGCAGAATAGGTCAGTGGAAATGGACATTAGTAGCTTCTAGGCAAAAAGAAAAATGTGCCCTTTGAATCATTGCCTGTAATGCAGCCTAATAAACTTCTGAGCCCATACATAAATAGGTTGCTTATTAATGTTCAAACTGAAATAAATTTTATATATAAACACTGAACTAAATAGACTTCTATTCTATTCTATTCTATTCTACAGTCATTCAGCAGACGCTTTTATCCAAAGCGACTTACATTTGAGAGTAAGAACAACACAAGCATGTCAAACAAGATGGGACGTCATAATTAAGTGATAGTCAGACTGCTTTGAGTCCAGTTGGACCCAGGTGCTGTCATGTAGTGCTAGAGGCAGTGCATATAATTATTTTTTTTTTTTTTTATTTATTCATTTTTTTTTTCAAGTCATTTTATTTAAATACAAGATCACGATTTCATCACACAATATCAACTTGAGCATAAGTGCATGATTTCATCACACAGACCTGCAAATAGACTTGCAACTTCCTTTTAGATTTGCAGAGTTTCTTAATTTCAGCACCATCGGAAATATACAGATTAAAGCCCAAACTAGATGTGACGCTCTCTTTACCAACCTCAAAATGTGATTCTGACTTATTTATCAACCATAGTCGACACTTCTGGTCAAAAATATGTTTGAACACCTTCACAATGGATAAGCAGCAGGAAAATGGAAATGGATGGAAATGGTACATATGGTCCTCACGACCTTATGTGTATCTGTCCTGGGTAGGGGACTTTTGGTGGTTGGTGATGCGATCCCTGGTGGGGCCGGGGTTTGTGAGCGCCAGCTCTGGGCCAGGGGAGCCTGGTCCTTTGGGCAGGGCCTTGGGGAGTGGGTTGTCCTCGGACTGCTGGAGCCCTGCCCTCTGTCCTCTTATGGGGGCCAGGTGTCTGCCATCCCTGGCCTCCTAGGGCCTGTGCCTCATGGCTGTGGGTCGGTTTAGCTGGAGTCTTCCTCTGCCGCCTTCTGGGTGGATGCAGCTTTATTTTTCTTAAAAACATGGTTTCTGTTTTCCTACATGTGTTACATGTTTTGAAATGATATGTCTTTTATTTCTGACTCAGTTACTTCATCCTAAAATTGGTAATTTTACATGCATATTAAATCATATTACTGAGACCCCATTTGAGATTGCATTGTATCTATCACACCCAATTTTAGCTGTAAAAACTTGTTTCATGACCTCCTTGAACTGATTCATACAGATACTGCTGCAACAATGAAGGGTCTAACTTTAGACAAGTGAAAATATTCTTTAAAAAATTGGTGAATCACTTTCAAGTCCTTTATAAGTTAAAACAACCACAAAACTAACCTATTGATGCTTATTTTCATTCACCAGAGGGGAGATTGAAATGGAGCTTTTAAAAATTACTTTTAGTTTATCTTGTTTTAAAGATTTTTTCTGTGATTTTATTTATTTAACTCATATTAGGCTAGCTCATTTATACAGTGGAGAGGTTTTGGAAGTTTCCTGCAGCAGCACATCTGAATCAGATTAAGGTTTCAACATGCCTGGACACAAGTTCACAACAAGTTGTTGAGGAGAGCCATTTAATTGAAATAAGGTGTGCTGGAGGAAAAGTTTTAGAAGTATCTAAAACCTCCAGGACTGCGACCCTCGGGGACCGAAGGTGCCCATCCCTGACCTATAGCCTCCCAAAAAATTGACAGCCTGATTGTTTTATTGTAAAAACTTGAAACGTTATCACGTTATAACGTGATAAATTTTGTTGTAAGAACATGAAACAAAGTACTGTATGTAGATGGGGAATACCCCCTAAATATTGGAGCAAAATAAATTATATAGAAAATGGCTTCGCTCAGCAGAAACATTTAAATTCTTTTTTTCGGGTTTAATTGTTCTACTTTATTTATTGTTGAACACACATGAATGTGGGACAGTTACGGGCAACGCGGTCACCTGCGCATACTGAGATGGTGCGCGCGTGTGTCTGGGTGTGTATGTTGCTTTTCCTTAACATGGTTATGCCTATGGCCTGTCTTCTGAAAATTAAAGTTAAAATTGTATAGGGTATGATTGGGTTTGATCGGGAGTTGCTGACACGAACACGCAGTCCTGTCTGATTTAACGTCATTATCACCTCGTCCTCCAAACAAACCATTGTCCAATCTCTCCTTGACTCGGCCGGGTATGAAGTTACGACTTAATCCCAGTTGGTGAATGAAACATTTCTCTGATCTACTGCATGCACATTTCCTCATTCAACGAATATGGTTTATATTCCAAGTTGTCACCACAAAACGCATCGTGTTATGACGTGATAAGTTTCACGTTTTCAAAATAAAACTTATGACGTTGTGCCGTGATATCTTTAACTTTTTTTTTTTTTTTTTTTTTTTTTACAATAAACTACCACGTTATAATGTACGGAAGCGTGAAGCTGCCCCTACAAAAAAGAAAAAAAGGTGAATATATCGTGATAGTTATTATAAAAACATGAAACGTATCATAATGGCGTTGTAACAACTTTTTATTTTAAATGCGTCTCCATTTCCACAGCTCTCAGGGCAGAAAACCCATTCATTCTCCAGTCACCTCTGGAACTCCTCCTCTTTAAGTTAGCATACAGAGAACCAGAGCTTATCGGCCAAAAGCAGCTTTTGCTGTTTGGGAGCAGCGACAGACCACCGAGGAAATAACAACTGCAGCGGATGGCCACTTGCTGATACTGTCACCGTGGTCGACCATGGGCCACTTGAGATTGCGGCTCTGCTACCATGTTGGGCTCCAGCCAGATTTCACATCTCATCCTCCTTCCATTAAGCAGTGTGGGAGTGGTTAAATAAATGCCTCTGCTTATAGCTATTTGGTGAGGTAACAACGGGCTTTGTCAGTTAACATAATCAAAACATTTAGGTTTAACATTTGCTGGAGCATATATATGCTACATATGAACATATATATAACATTTAATATTTAAGATTTAGATATAAGATTTAATATAGATATAGATCTAACATAGCATTAAGATTTAGATGTAATATTTAGATTTAATGTTATGTTTGACGTGTATTTATATGTAGTTAACAATTATATTAAATGTACACATTTAATACGTTGATATCGTGTGTTGTTGGAAATACATAACAAATTTACAAAATGTTGTACATAAGTTTTTGTACTCTATTCTACGAACAGTAATAAGACTATGTTGCAGGCTTGTCAACTCTAACACACACTGAAAGTTCAGGGTGAAGGCACAACATACAGTCCTTTCCCCCTCAAGTCACAGTAGAGAGTGACTGTGGCGGTGACTAGCCCACCCTGTGGCTCTGAACGAGTCAACTGTTCAGACTAATCCCTTGTTGTGTGTATACTCAACGAGCATGTGCACATTGGTGCATGTGTGTGTGCTCAAGAGGAGAACGGGGAAGTTACACATGTCACCTGAGGACGTGAGAGTGGTTGAGATGGTGACAGACCACAATGTGTATGTATATATGAGATCATATGTGTACTTGGAAGAATGTTTCTTACAATATGTGGATCATAGGATGAATGGAGTCTAAATATGGAGATGCAACAGAAGCCAACCCACAGCAAAGTAACCAATCTGTCTCAGTCTGCAGCTGACAGTGTCTCATCAGCGCCTGGCAGCCAGAGAACGAGTAGCTCAGTAGAAGCTCAACCATCTTCTCCAACTATAATGGACAGCAGTTGTGTGATGCATGCAATTTTTCTAACAGACTCTCCCTCAGCATGCTATATTTACCCTCAAACTAAGAATGTAGATAATGAAATAGTAAACAAGCTTGATAACGCAGCATTCTTTTATGCTCTTTTTCAATTAAAAATCCCACTGCTCATAGACAAAGATGTTTCCTTTAACTAATGCAATACTTTGAAAGCCACAACCTCTTTAATCTAAATTTAAACTTGTGTAACTTTGGTATTTCAAAGCTGTGGATAATAGAATTATTGGACTTTAAGAACTTGGTTGCAGTCAGAGCAAAGCTGAGTGATGCAAAGCTCTGTGTGGTAAATTGAGGGATGATACATTATTAAGCCAGCTACATGAATGAATATTTTACATGATTTGACACGTGACTCCAACTGTTAAACTCCAACTCTTGGATAGCAGGACTCATGGATGAAAGACCTGTCACAGATTTTCTGTAGGAAACTTTTTTTTTTTTTTTTGTCTTTTTTCACTATTTTTTTGTGACAAAATTTTGTGGAGCATAGCAACGTATTCACTTCATTTGCTTTGTTTTCCTTTTTTGTTTTAAATAAAAATGCTTTACAAATTTGAAACTATTCTCTTGCCATACTTAAGCTTTTCTTCATCCTTTATTCTTGTCTTTCTGTAAGTTTCCTAATTGTATTTTCAATCATACTACCCTGTTAATAAAAATGCAAGGATAAGATGAAGGGATTCCTGTAGTGGACCACTTGATCATGCCGGGGTAAGCAAGGGTGGGATTTTTGGACAAGATTGGGTGATACAGCAACTGTAGAGGTTTGGATGGTGTATAATGTTGCTCTCTTGTGTCATTGGGAGCAGAACAGTACACGCCTGCAGCCAGCCGACCGTGGATAAGCAAAGGAGACTCTTAGCTAAATAATTCATTCCAATGGGAGCCTTCTGAAAACACAAACGCAGGGTCCTCTCCCACTCACAAGTGGCGGCTACTTGACGTAGAAAGCTGCACACACACACACACATTATTTTAAAGTGCAAGCTTCTAATTTTACTCTTTTATGAATATTTATGGATGGATGAAGAAACAATGTCTTGGAATTGTAAAAGAACATTTTGGTAAAATAATAATAATAAAAAAATCTTTTTGGGGGGGTTGGGATGGGGGGGTGTTACTGGATATTATTCTGTGTTTAAATTGTAAAAGTATTTCTGCCTTGGCAGTAGGAGGATCCCACACATTTTTATTTCCTTTTTAAATTTAAGGTTATAATCTTTTGTCATCTTCCTAGAAAAGTTTGATAGACTGTGCATGTTTTGCATCTGTATTAATTCAATTTACTTCTTTTCCAATTGGTTGGATAAAACAACAGTAGAAAATTTAAGAAATAGTTTTTAAATAAATGAGAAAAATTGTAATTTCAACTCAAGCTGTTTTCTATTACTGCCATTCTACCATTTAAAAAAACGTGTACTTTTACTCAAGCAGATGACCTACAGAGAGCTGAGGCAATCAAATTCAACCAAACAAACAAGCAGCAATGCACAGCTTTAGGCTGAAATATGTGTCAGACATGTGAAGATTGGAACAAGGAAGGGTGGAAAGAAGAAGGACATAACAAAAAATCTAAGCAATGATTCCTAAGAGGATAGTTTGAGGAGAGGCCTCCAGAAGCCCTCCATCTCTGTCTGCCCAGTTTACATTGCAGTACCATGTTGTTACATCAGATTTAATGGTAGAAACAATAACTTGGATAGAAACACTAAATCTAAGATCCTTGTGAAACAAATGAATTGTTAAATTATTTTCAAAGCATTTTATTTCTACTATTCCTCACAGAGTAAATCACTTACTTTAGACATAAAATTATTGATAAATCATTCTGTGTATTAGATCTCAGTTTTTTATGGCCTTCCCCTTTCAGCCAGAGACATTCATAAATACTGCATGTTATAAAGTCCTACAGGCCTCAGTCTATATAAATTACAAAAACTGTGTTGTCACAGTCACTTACTTCTTTCATTTCACCCCTGATCAATTGCAGGTGTAATGTAAATCTGCTGGTGCATGGAAAAGCAGTGGTGAGTGGTCTGCAAGCAGGTTTTCTCTTTGTTTTGCTGATTGCTATTGTGGATGTTTTCATAAAAAAACATAGCCCAAAATGAACTGAACCCAAAATGAAATGAACTGCGTTATGCTTGCTAATACCACAGCTTCCTGTTTTTAAAGAAATTTAAAAAGAGAGAGGCAAACAAAAAATAAATAGAAGACATCCAGTACTCTAGGGGCCCTGTCATGGGAGTTTTATGAAAAAAGCCTCTATTGGCAGAGAGTCAGCACCTTGGACAGCGACGACAGTGGCATTTGCCTCTCCCAGCACCATTTTAGAACCTCAAACATCGAGCAGAACCCTGAAATCTCAGATGACTGAGAGATGTGTCAAAATCACAGACCACAACAATATTTACTGCTGGATCTCTGCAAGAGAAGCTGTGCTTTTGACTTTATATGAAACATGCTGGTTCACATGCTTTGTTGCAAAGAGTTAAAAGTTTTTTCATAGGTGATTGCACTCTGATTAGCTCAAATTCAAGTCAGTTTAGACTCTATATGCATCATCATTTGATATCACCTGAATATAACCATGTATTGTGAGCTGGGGGAGATAATTTGACAGTATAATTTATTAATATTACATTTTAAAATCATTACATTCTGAACAAATATGTGTAAATATGTAATGAAATCATTATTGTCATGGCTTTCGTAGTGTCATCAGTCAGAGTTTATTTGATCATATAACACAAGTCATTGTTTATCTGACTTGTCCAGAGGCAACTGAAGGTTGCACAACATTCCATAAAACTTTTGATGAGAAATATTTCCTAGGACAACAACTGCAGTGGATGCCTTTTGGACAGTCACAGGCAAACCCAAGAAGATGAAACACACAGCCTAACATCCTGTCTCTTGAGCCCCTAGGGTGCCCTAAGTAGCTTCTGCATCAGTGGAGCATCCATCCACACATTTACATCTGCTGATATGCAGATCAGACATACACAGTATGTGCAAGCTAAACAAAGACAAAAGTAGGCAAAAGAAGATTTGCATACATACATATTGGCATGTGCACAGGTAGAGAAACATAATTTTGCATAATTACACACCATTCATGTAAATGCAATCAAATTTAAAACACAAGATACACACATACTCACATCCTGAAACTCACACACACTAAACACAGTTGACTCACATCTGATGACTACATTTTTGGTGTACCAGAGGTTTTTTTTCCCCCTTTTGCCAACAGGCTCTGGACGGAAGTGCCCTGACACACACACACACACATGCACACACATGCACTCATGAAAACACCTATGGTATGCGTCCCGATGTAACCCTGAAAACACAACGACCTCCCATATTCAATCCCAGAAGAAACAGTTAAACAACATACATCCCCACTGCCCAGTGTAAAGGGCCAAACTTTTGAATTACAAATATCTCCTTCTCTCTCTTATATTTTTACATATACATATATTTTATTTCACCTTTATTTATACAGGTAAATCTCACTGAGACACAAGGTCTTATTTTCAAGATTGACCTCATTGCCTGGGTCTCCGCCTCACACCAAAAACTAAGGTGAAAACCTGCTAGAGAACAATTTTGTGAATCATAGATGTTCAAATATATCTAGTGAACTTCTTCCTGGTGCACATTAACAGGGCATCTAGTGTGATCACATGATATGAGATTGTTGTGTGCTTGAAAAAAAAAGACAATATGGAAAATCAAAGGTTGTCTTGGGAAATTTGTGTTGAGAAAGAACCCACAAAACCAAGGATATGTCCAAAAAGAAGCATATATTTCTCATTTATTTGAGGCTTGTACCTACTTGTGACAGCTTGACTGAATGGTAACAGTATTGATGTCTCTGCTGAGTTCCCACATTAGCCAACAGTATTACATTACATCTCAACACTGATACTCAACACTGATAATATTGACTGTGCTTTTTTGTTTCAAAATGGCCAAAATAATGTAGTAATGCTAAAAACAACAGTGATAATACAGTGGAAATTTAGATTACTTTTCCACTTTACCAAGCAAAAAGAAAAGTTGACAAAAGCAGACATAGTTCTCTGTGATTAAGCAAAATAAGACCAATTAAAGATCAATAAAATCACTGTATTTCCTTATATTGAGAAGCCTTCAACAAATGCCATTATGAAGGTCAAATCTGAGCAACAAGTTTAGAAGAATTTTATTTGTTTAAATGTGGTGGATGTTTTTCTAGAAATGTAATGTTAGGATTGAAGACATCTGAATAAAGGATTGTAGTATTAAAGTATTAACATTTGTATTTAAATTCTCAGGCTAGCTTTAGCACTGTGAGCTCCAGTCCACTTGTTTGAGATGCCCCTCAGTTTTTTATTACTTTCTTTCACATTTTACTTTACAACTTTAAGTTACCTTACTCTGTGTGACTAACATCAGTCAGTTAGACATGTCAATGGTTGAAAATTTTCTGGTAAATAATGTATTTAAAAAAACAAACAAAAAAAAACAAAAGTTTAATAATGAGGAAATCAGGGCTGAAAGAGTCACACTGTGACAGTGTGTGAAGAAGTGAATAAGTGACAGTGTTCACAGTTTGCTTATGTGGCTACCTCACAACTTTAACAAGACTTGTGAAGACTGACAAACACGTTTTGCTGGAACTGGTTATCTTTTCGTTTGTACCTCTTACAAACATAAACTTTTCTTAGGGTTTGTATATAGTGGTGTCATCAGCATCTTGTCCACATCTGCTGTTGCCATGGGAACAGGTAATTGTTGTATACTCTTATGTCAAATCAAGGATATAATGAGACGATTTGATGTAAGCCAAAAACTCTGGGCTCTCCAGTCACATGACATTGGATTTCTTAATATCTTCAGAGTTTGAAAAACATTAGTTTTCAGTGTGTCAGGATGCCAAAATGAAACAAACTGCATTTGCATTAACAATCATGTTCATAGAGAAAGGCCCAGAGAGATTCTTTGCTTTTGTCTTCTGGTAGATAGTTTTTTCTTTTCTTCTCTCGTGGCTATTCTTTCTTTCTGCTGCTGTGTGCTGCTGCTCGTATCCTCACAATGACCACAAAACAGAGATCATGTCACTCCAGCTCTCCTATCTCGACACAGGCTTCCTGTTGACCAAAGAACTGATTTTAAAATTTTAATCTGGTCCAAAATATATACTCGATCTGCTGCCACCATATGGGACACCCTGACTTCTAAGATCACGTGGGTCATGTTTGCCTTTCATCCTAAAAGTTTTAACAATCAGCATGTAGTTTTTCTGCTCCTCGTATCTGGAACAAAGTACCAGAAAACCTGAAGTCTGCTCCAAACCTTCATTCTTTTAAATCTGGTCATAATTAGCTTTTTAATTTATATTTTATGTATATAATTTCTTGCATATGTACATTGACAGTGGTGATGGTGATGATGTTGACAAAAAATCCCTTCCCTCACATTTACAATTTGTCCTTAATGACACCAGTGATGCTACAATTAGCCTGCAGCTACACTTATAAATTTTAAAGTTTGGAAGTTCAGCTCCAGCTCTGAAAACCTCTCTTGCTTACATATTACTAAATGCAGAAAACGTGTTCATCTGACAGTTTTTTTTTTTTTTACTTTTCTGATGCACTTCACACTTGGCAGGTCTGTTGCTGGGGACACACAGAAAAAGGGAAAAAACTTGTTTTGTTTATAGGTGTTTTTTTTCTGGCTGTCTGCACTTTCCTGTTTTTGTGTGTATGCGTGGTGTTTGCACACAGCAAAGAAGCAGATAAGGAAAATAGCAAAACAGAGTTTCTGTTTGGTTGAAGGAGATGAGTTGTGAATAGCTTCAATCACTCATGTCTGGATAAGGAGGGATTCATGAAAAGATAAACATCAAGAGTGAGATGACTCACTGCAATCACAACAATGGCTGCATCTATTTCATGGTTTTCCAGAGCAGCTGAGTACCTCATCTTAAGTGTCGAAATAAATTAACAATAGGCTGCTTTAAGCAAAAATTAAAAGGTTTATCAGAACAGCACAACTGCAGCACAGCATTTTGTCAACAAGGAGGTGTTTCACTTACAGCTTCCACATTTTAAACTGATTAGGAAGGAGTACCAGGTGTTTAGCATCTTGACAGCTACTGAAGTCACATGCTTCAGAATTTTTTTTACATCTGTCAAAAAAGTCAAATGAAACCTGTTTTATTCCATTGACAACATATTTGACCTGAACTACTGCTTCCATATATCTAACCTTAAAACAACCCTAATTTAAAGCTTTTATGATTTATGCTAATGGGAAGTTTTTGTTCCCGAAAGGAAGACCGGTCTCCACAATGTAACTGTGGAGACAAGCTTATGTCTCTGCAACATGAATAATACAAGCTAACACACAGATGCACAAACACACCCCACTACTCACCTACTTTATGAGTTACACGTGATATTCGGGCCTAACATACAATGCATTCAGTGTTATCTTAATGGGATGGTATCATAATGGTGTAACAGACTTGAGCTTCACAGTCTGACTTTTTCTTTTTTTTTTATCAGACCACTCAGATGAAATCAAAAGGGAACTGTCTTCCACAATACAGTTTTATTTTCCAGGTCAATAACTAGTTTGTGTATGTGTGCATGGAGACACTCTCTTTCCTGCCAACTGTTTCCAGTCCAGCATGGGTTAATACGGAATTGATATGTTTGAAATTGGAGCCTAAATATCATCTTTGCTGTAACTACTCACTCATATTTATTTTATTATTTTCTCAGTGTTATTTAAAACTATTTTTAAATCATTTTTATTTCCTCAGAACTGGTCAAGATCTTTTTAATTAGTTTGCTCTGTAGTTCTTTGGTACTTCAGCAACATTATTAATAAGTTAAGGGAATTTTATTTAGGATCAGATCATTTTGAAGTTTGCTTGAAGAAAAGCCTTTGTCACTGTGGGCTTCACTGATATAAGTTTATCAGGAATTAATTTAAAATATTGGCAAGGGCATAAGAGGGTTAATAGCATAAGCATGGGTGAGACCATTGACTTTGTGTTTTCCTTTGAAGCACATAGAAGATTTGAGTTTCTTTTGCATCAGCCCGCTCCTGCCTTTAAAATCCTTAGAATAATAAACAAATAAAGATTAAACACCCCAGGCCTGGAGAGGCAGGGCTGTTCTTATCAATTAAATATTTCTGCACAAGTGAAATTATGCAGACTTTAATCATAAGCTCAACAAAGACTAAGAAAACAAAAACAACACCAAACAGAGGCGTGAAAAGAACACACACAGCAACAAGCAACAACATTTGGTGAACCCACAGATGCAGACTCTCACACTTCTGAGATGTTAACTAACACAAATGCATACACACTGCAGCTGCCCACAGTCATCTGTGGAGGAACCGGCAGGTTTCCAGCCGCTGAGAATTTATATTTTGAAATGATTAGAGGCGAGGAGGATGGGACGATCGTGGAGGCAGCAGCTGCCCGCCCCAAGGCTCCAAGTGGAGCAGAAAATCAGCATAATTTCATTGTGATAATCAGCCTCCTGTTATCCCTGTCACTTCCACCCATGAAGAGGAAGAAATGGGGAGCACAAAGGAGAGTGGGTGAGAGCAAAATAAAGTGTTGGTATAGAGGGAAAGGAGAAGAAGAAATAAAAAAGTAATAGAAAAGATAGATAAAAGATGCACTCTCAGCTCTTATTTTCTCACACATGACTCTTTGATTTCTGAATTCTTTGTAGTGAAACAGACCATTTGTTCAGTTTTTACCGTTCTTAGTGTCTGTTACATGCATCTGTTTCTAGGTGTGTTTGATGTGTTTTATTGCCTGTGACTAACCTGTGCTATCTTCTTACTTTGTAGTGATTGGCTGGATAGGCTCACACGAGAGCGTAAAGGAGGTAGGGGGGAACCTTTGTTGTCTTTACAACTTTTGTTTTCTGGTTATTTTTAAGTTGAGTTGGGAGTTGCCAGTAGACCTGTTTTGGGTTTGGTTCTTTATAGTTAGTTTTAGATTTTAGGAAAGGGAAAATGCCTAGATGGTGTGACTGGTTTGTAGCCTGATCTCAATTTTGTTTGTTTTCGCTATGATTACCTTCTCCTTTATAGGTTTTGGTTGTCACACTCAGCCGTGGCTTCCAGCTCTCTGGCTCTGCCATTCCCTCATTAGCTCAACCACTTCCACCTGCTGGTGTCACCTGCCAGTTACCAATCAGTGCTCCTATATAACCTGTCCTGTTTCACTCCATAGTTGCCAGATTGCCTTGGCTCCCATGCCTGACTCTCCAGCGTTCATCTCTGGACTGATTTCCTGTTGCCGACTCTGCCTGCTCCTGACCACTGCCTTTCAGCTCAGCCTGTCCTGAACCTGCCTGAAGCCATCTCTGAATCCCTGGTACCGACCCTATCTGTTTCTGACCTTGCTTTTCGTCTCAGCCCTGACAAGCATTCTCAGTGAGTCTCACCTGCTTTGAACAATTCCACATCATCCTATTGTCACCTCCTGAACTTGTGTTTACTCACCAGTCCTATCATCTCTCTTCAGTCCTGTTGGCTTAGAGGAAAAATCTGTTTACCTGGCAAGCAGGAGACTGGGGTTTGATACCAACCCGTACCTACAGCAGTTGCAGATGGAGCCACCCGACCTTACCCGGAGAAAATAAAAAAGCTTGTTCTTCCTTTTTTATTCTCGACTCATTGTATTGCATTTGCGTCCACAGCCCCCCATTACATTGGTTTCTCAAGTATTTATATTGAAGTTATTTTAAATTGTTACTGGTCTGTGGTGGTTTTAGATCAGTGGTTCCCAACCTTCTTTTCTCAGGGAACCCTGTCATGCATATACTAAAGTGCTGTTGACAGTAGCTCTAATGTTCAAACCCTCAGGAGACCCCCTGTGCTCTTTGGGGACCCCTTGGGAGGTCCTGGACCCCATGTTGGGAACCACTTTTAGATATAATTCTGTCTCAGTCGTTGTCTATTTAAGGGACTGTAACAGTAGCATATAATTGCCACTTCTTTTTAGCCTATTTGACCTTTAGTTTTTCTTTTAACAAAAAATACTTCACAAGTCATTGCCTGATATTACACTGTAAAACTAAGTGTAAAAGGTAATCATTTTTTTTCAACATCTGTTTTGATGAGTGGAGGTCTGTTCTAAAGTTATTGCTTGTATTGTGTTCCTGTCACAAAAATGTCCTTAGATATTCTGTTATTGCTGGTGAGCAAAGCTAATATCTCCTCCACCTCAAAGCCATGCAGTGGCATCATAATTCAGATATAGTTTCTCCCCCCTATTGGGCCACCTCTCATACCATGCCACAGTCTTTTATGACTTCATGATTATGTCTCATTATGATGTAACTCAGGCAAGCCTCACTAACTGTAACATCCATCTGAGATGACTGCAAAAGGCCAATGACAGCCTGCTCTACAGCAGTAAGCTACAGTACCTAATAAGATCATAAAAACCCATGAGACTGATAAAAACGGTAGAAAACATGGTGTTGAATCAGCACAATAGACTGTGTCATGATTCTACTCAATTTCCTCTCTCTACTGCCAATCTGGGAAAGACTGTATTTCTCTGTCTGAATGGGTGTCTAATGCTGGAAATATCTGGCTGTGATACCTCAGTGAGTGTGTTCTGTTTGAGAGTCCATGAGTCCACTGACAATAAGAAACTATCAGCTGGCTGATGGTTAATACCACGGTCACCTCACTGTTCCTGTTGGATTAGTTTTAAATCTCAGCCGGGACCTTTCTAGGTGGACTTTATAAGTTCTCATTGTGGGTTCCCCCTGGATACTCCCTTTTCCTCCCACAGTTCAAAGAAAAATAAGTTAATTATGACAAGAGGAGTTTGAGTGAGTACACATGGTTGGTCGCATGATGGACTGCTGATCTGACCAGGGTGTACCCTGCCTCAAGTTTGGTGGCAGCTGGGACTAAGTCCATTGACAACCCAAGTATCACAACTTAGAAACACCTCAGAGCACTGCTGTTTGTAAGTCCCTTATATTTTTGTTATCTTGATATGGCACAAACATGCTTAGGTGTCTTTCAAAAACCTTAACCTTCACATTGTATGACACTGGTGATTGCCAAATGATGTGATGAAATGCCCTGAAAATCATGTTGATGATGGAAAATGTTTATTAACTGAAAACATTCTTCAGTGACGCATCGATTGTGTTGTTAAAACTGCATCTTATTTACCGCATAAAAGAGAGATCTTTTAATGATATTTAAGTCTTTTCCAGTCAATTTTTTTCCATCAGCAAGACAGAAATCCCTAGTGGAGAAGCCCACAATTAAACTGGGAGCTGTTACTGTGGTCAGTGTTTTGACACAGGTAAAACTCCTCTACCACCGTTTCAGACGCTATAATTGGAGTATATGACACTTCCTCAGACCTGTTCCTGAAAAGTAAATGAAAGAAAATTGTCAATTTTCATCTTCCCAAATCTGATTATGATGTCTGTGCAGTGTTGCCTTTTCCCTGAGCAGGAAAGGCGCACGAAACAAGAAAGACAAAAACTCACTTTTAGATTCAAAACACCTTTAAAACTAGGCCCCACCCGGTCATGCACCCTCTCCCTCCTCCTCGTCTTCCTCTTCTTCTTCCTCCTCCTCCTTTTTCAGAGAGCATCCCCGCTTGCTTCCCGTAACACCTCGACCGAAATCCCATTATACGGAGTCCGGCCACATGCACCGGCACTGCCCGTTGGAAAACAGGAGCGCGGTTTTTTTTATCCGCACGATGCGGAATACAGCGACTGATGGGAACCTCAGCATCTGTCGCATCGCTGTGTGATCTCTTCCGGCTGAAGTGCGGTTAGTAACAGAAGACTACAAGCGCCCTGAGTCGGACCAGGACAACAGGATGAAGTTGGCTGTCCTCCTCCTCCTCGTGTCGGTGTGTCCGCTGTCCCTCGCTGCCATCGCCGGTGAGAAAAGTCCGTGTTTTCCAAATGTTTTCGTATTGAACAAAAACCCACTTCACGTTCTTGTGAAAAGTCACCAAATCATAATTGAACGTCCCTGCCTGAGAGGCAGTCTATAGTTTATTACAGTTTATTTACAGAAGATCTTTTGGAGAAATTATTTCAGTGGTTTGTTGAAAGTTTACAGTGCTTCTCAACTTTACAATTTTAGAAAGTAATCCTTTTAAAATTTGTGTTTATAAAGGAAAAAACGAGGAGAAATGTTTTACTTTGAATAAACAACAGTGTTGCTATTGAGCTGTTTCACCACTCTTGCATCAAGCAAATGAGTTTTTAATCAAAACGGCACAACAAAGTGATATCTGCTCTGTCCTTGTTAAAAATGATATGTCATCAGTCACCAAGAACACAGGAGTCAGATATCAGTGTCCAATTCTCTGTGACTGTCCTTGAAAGTACAGACAAAGCTTACTGGATCAAAATGCAGTGTGACTATTTACCTCTCTGATACTCTACATTTATTTACTCTCAAGTCCAACCAGAAGATCATGCTCAGATATGAAGCTAGCTGCTATAGGTTAGAAGGTGTCTCTTCTTCCTCAGCAGGAGCATCAAGTTTCCCACTTCATGCTTCCTGTGTCTGACAAAGCAGTTGCTTTTTAGGGTTACAGTTTCATTTCCCCCAGAGATTCAGTCACCGTAGGCTGACATATTTTTTTATTTCCCATTTTCTGGTTATGTTAACCATGAATTCCCTCTGTGTTTGAACCCTTGAAACTCCTCCACTCTTCATTACCTCATTACACACAACTGGCCACTGTTATCAGTATATCTCCCATACATACCTAATTTTCCACAACTATTATCAATCACTCCTTAATAATTTAAGAGATACTGTCTCAAGAAATCAAATGTCTGAAATAGCTAAAAGGGCTCAATGTTTGTTAGACTTAATGGTGAATTTGTAGCCAATGTAATGATTCTTTAAAGCGCAAAACTTTTCTGTAGCAGCACTGTCAGTCGTACTTATGAGTTTAAATAGTGAAAATATTCTGCAAGGTGTGATACTGCAGAAAATTATATGCAGTAATAAGTTGGACAGTAGAACCTATTGAAGTGGCAGCATTTAACTGGCCAATGTGAAGGACACTCAATTTAAAAAGACAGATATCTACCTACGCTCTTTATTCTTGCAGCTCAAAAAGAATTTGTGTCCTTGGCGGAAATGGAGGACGCTCTGCTCAAGAATCTTTTCCAAGGCTACCAGCGCTGGGTGAGGCCAATCCAACGTGCTAACGATACAATTAAAGTTCGCTTTGGTCTCAAGATCTCTCAACTGGTTGATGTGGTGAGATGACACAAATACAAACACATTATTTATTTGCAGCTCCTTATTTTTATTTTATTTTTGTTATTTAATTGGCACTACATGTAAGTCAAATGTGTTCTCCTAGAACAATTATAAAACTTTGAAAAATGAACAGTGTTTGTTAATGTCTGAAGGCAGTTTTCAAAGCATGTTAATGTCATCTACATGAAAGATATCTGTATTTAAAATATTTAAGGATATTGTATATATATATATATATATATATATATATATATATATATATATATATATATATATACAGTATCTCACAGAAGTGAGTACACCCTTCACAGTTTTGCTAATATTTCATTATATCTTTTCATGGGACAGCACTATAGAAATTAAACTTTGACAAACAGAATATCAAAGTTTCATCTCTACCGTGTTAACCTGTCCCATGAAAAGATATAATGAAATATTTCCAAACTCACTTCTGTGAGTTATTATATATATATATATATATATATATATATATATATATATATATATATATATATATATATATATATATATATATATAGTGCTGGACTGGTTTGGTCAGAGATTTAGCATTTCTTAAAAATATAATCACATTAGTGATGTATTTTTAGTGATTCACCACAGGACTTAAATTGTGATTGCAAACAACTGAATACCTTTCACTGACCTTCAAATGATAGTAACCATGAAAAATGTGAAAATACTTTCTAAAAGCAGGGTTGGTTGTATGCTTTGTAAGATCCTGTGGTAATGTAGCTGTGCAGTGTTGTGCAGGTAATAAGGAGGGCAACCTACAGCATCAGTTGCTTGTTTAGGTTATGAAAACAAAACCATTCTTATTTACACCAGACCACACACTACTGCAAAGATCAAAACAGACTGCCCCAAATGTTATTCACTTGAACTTCAGGGGTTTACTCATGAAAAAAGTGTGATTGAGAAATACAGTAATTTCATGGATTTGATTTTGAAGTGAGGGATTTATTAACTCATCTATTTTTATCTTTCTAGTAGATTTGTTGAGAACAACAACAAACAGGAAAAGAAAAATTTAAGTCTGAACTAGTCTTATGAGGAGACAGTGACTGGAGAAACAAGTGAGGAGAGTAAGACTTTGTCCTTTTGGGTCAGTAGTATCGCTGTCCATGGTGCTGAAGCTTATTGCGCTGCTAGCATCTGCACAGCTTGGAGCTTTCCATGGACCAGAAATAAATTTGAAACACTTTATTAATATCTGCAGCTACACAAGCTCTCTCCGGAGTGTTCCTTTAATATTTTAGACGCTGTCTGTGATAGGCTGAGATGGTTTAGGTGTTCAAAAGAAAAAAACTGAGAATGGTAATAGAGGAAACACTCCTCTTGGTTTGAAATATTTATCTCAACCAGATATGTTTTAACTCATTTTTCCTTCTCTCTCTACCTGACAAGTAAGACTAAATAAAACAACACCCCTCTGTAGCTCTGAATAGAAGGAAATATGTTGAAGTTAAGAAAAGAAAAATAGCACGAGAGCTAACCTTAAACACAACAGCTTGGTTATTCTGTATATGCTGCCCTTCTCTGGGCTGCTGCACGATTATATTAGATTATGGTTTACCTCTGGTTTATGTGATTACCAAACCATCCAACTCACTCTGACAGCTGAGGCCTGGGTTGGATTCAGAAGTGCAACAGCTTTGGATACGTCTCTTTCACTGTTGCCACACTTACGTCTACTGTCTTCTCTCCTCAGTCTTCCCCCTACATATCAAACCTGCCTCCAGTGATGTGGAAATAAGCCTGAGTTAGCTGCTCTCCATCTCTTTGTTCCTGTCTTCTTCTATTTACCACTTGATATATTATATTGCTTCAGCCTGGTTTACTCACAGCTTTAGTTTCATGCTTCTTTTTCTTGTTTGTTAACACAGATGGCTAAATTACATTATACATAGTTTCATAGAAAAAAATTTAAATGTGCGGTAAAACAAACCAATTTGAAAGTTAAGATACAAGCAACATTAGATAATCTATCAACACATATTAGTTTATAGCTGCTGTTACAAATAAATACATTTGCATATTTATGTGCTTTTATATCATGTGATGAGCTGGTATCCTGTCCAGGGTATAGTCTCCTTCTTGCCTGTTAGCAGCTGAGATATGCTCCAGCATACTGGGCAGACTTTTTTCTCTTAGAAATTCACATTTTTGCCTGTTTTCTGTCGTTTGTTTCAGGATGAGAAAAATCAGCTAATGACAACTAATGTTTGGCTGTGGCAGGTAAGACACAAACACCGACCAAATCTGCATGAGCACAGTAAACCGTATACATTGTAAAAGAAAATAAACAACAGATATTGTATTTTTCATATGGTGTACTTTATATCAATGTATATAAGGATATCAATCTGGATATTATCATCCAAATGCTTTTAGATTCTTTAAAGTACAAAATAACATTTGGCTTATGGAGCTGAGGCTGATTAAAATAATATATATTTTTTACATGTTTAATTTAAAGGCTGCATCTTGCAATCTATAATGCAGGGGTGCCGAAACTTTTTGCATCCATGGGCCAAAGTGAAAATGTACCAGTAAGCCACGGGCCAAACACAGTGATTTTAGGGGTGAAACACAAATAAATGTAAATCGTGGTTCTTTTAATTATTGTTAATGCATGCAAATACATTCTTGTCCTCACTGCAAATAACACACTACAAACACCAATATGGAAAAATAACAATAAAGGCATAGTTAGAAGGACAACAAACAAAAATTGCAGACACTAAATTGTAAACAAATATAGTGCAAAATGTCATCAACAAAAAGAAAAACACTGCATGTACACCAAATCAAATTGCTAACACTAGAGAGGTGACTGACTAGGTGAGTATGTCGTTGAGATGTAAGTCAATCTTTCAAGTCTGACATACTCAAATAGTTTTGATATCTAGATGGAGGGCCAGATGTAATGAGCTCGTGGGCCAAATTTGGCCCACAGGCCCTACTTTGGGCACCCCTGCTATATTTGCTTAAATTATTGATTCATTGAAATGAAAACAGTGTTTTTTATTGTTTTATATAGACATAATCATATGGTGGGATTTACATTTTTGTTAACCAGGAGTGGATTGATTATAAGCTGCGATGGAATCCAGATAAATATGGTGGAATAACCTCCATCAGAGTTCCCTCAGAAAATATCTGGCTCCCAGACATCGTCCTATATGAAAAGTAAGACAGCTCTGATGTCCCTCACACCAACTGACTGATGCTGCTTCAAATAACACTGACACACTCAATCACTTTGGAAAGTGCTCTTGATTTATATTTGGATGCCTTTTGTAACAGTTTTTTAATCTATAAGATATAAACAGAGTTGGACACTTGTTTGTAACACAGTCAAGTTTATGTAATCGTGAGCTACAATGCAAATATCCACCTTTATTTAATCTGGTTAATTTCATTATTTATTTTATTAAATGTCTTTCTGCTGATAGAAGTGAGAGTAAAAAGGGAGGTAAGATTTTCAAATACAAATACAGTCAATGTGATTCTTATGAAAGAAACAGATACTTTCTGACTTTGGCTCATGTCTCTTCAGCGCTGATGGGCGGTTTGAGGGCTCATTGATGACTAAAGCCATCGTGAGGTTCAATGGTGCCATCACCTGGACACCACCTGCTAGTTATAAATCTGCCTGCACCATGGATGTCACCTTTTTCCCCTTTGACCGCCAGAACTGCTCCATGAAGTTTGGTTCCTGGACCTATGATGGCAACATGGTGGACTTGGTTCTAATGGACATCCAGGTTGATCGGAAAGACTTTTTTGATAATGGGGAGTGGGAGATACTCAGTGCCACTGGTGCCAGAGGAAACAGGAAAGATGGCCTGTATTCTTACCCCTTCATCACCTACTCCTTTATCCTGAAGAGGTTGCCGTTGTTCTACACGCTCTTCCTCATCATCCCCTGTTTGGGTTTGTCCTTCCTGACTGTCCTGGTGTTTTACCTCCCCTCAGATGAAGGAGAGAAGCTGTCGCTCTCCACCTCTGTCCTTGTGTCACTCACTGTGTTCCTCCTAGTTATTGAGGAAATTATTCCCTCTTCCTCTAAGGTGATCCCACTTATTGGAGAATACCTGCTCTTCATCATGATCTTTGTCACCCTCTCCATTATTGTCACTGTCTTTGTCATTAATGTGCACCACCGCTCCTCAGCCACCTACCACCCAATGTCGCCATGGGTTCGCAACCTCTTCCTTCAGAAACTACCCCGATTGCTCTGCATGCGGGGACACACTGACCGGTATCACTACCCAGAACTGGCTCCTGAAAGTCCTGAGCTGAAGCCTCGCTCCACAGGACGAAGAGGAGGCCAGAGGACAAGCAGCGGAGCCTATGGACAGACGACTTCTGAAGGGAAGGAGGATGAGGCCTGGGCCACCATGTTGGAGAAAGCCATCTATTCAGTGCGCTACATCAGCAGACATATCCGTAAAGAGCATTTCATCCGTGAGGTGTGTGTAGCATTATTCATCAAAGCTTAACTAGTAATAACTGGAATAGCCAGAAGACTCATATTTATTTATGTGTTTGTCATGTTATGCTGCAGGTGGTACAAGACTGGAAGTTTGTGGCCCAAGTGTTGGACAGAATCTTTCTTTGGGTTTTCCTCTCTGTCTCTGTATTGGGCACCATCCTCATCTTCACTCCAGCTCTACAGATGTTCATGAAAGTCCCTCCTCCCACTGCAATTGAGGATCCACCCTCAGAACAGTAACAATAACTGTCCCTTTAATAAGCATCAGATACACCTTAAAAATTTATTAAACAGCTGAGCAAGAAGAAACCACTGCAGGTGCTTTTTACAGGAGTACTTTGACTCTTTCTCCTTTTTTTATCCACTGTGCACGATGTTGTGTATTTAATCATTAAGTCAGTATACTATATGTTTGTTTTCTGTGCATACAAAGCTGCAAACTACTATGATGTAATAAAATTTTAATTGTAGATAAATAAGACAATCTGAGTGAAAGGTAGTCCAACTATGACATATCCATACACATGCTCCAACTCTCCCAATCACACGTGCTCATCAGCTGAAAAAGGCTTTTAAGTTAAACATGAATAAAGTTTGGAAAAGAGAGTAAAAGCTCTGCCAACTCCATTTAATATGCTAACTATAACTTATGCACTAAAATTTGTATAACCAATTTGATTTATGCTCTTCCTCATTATTATTCAAGCTGTTTATTTTGACACTTGTAATTTTATCCAGCTCTTGTCCCTTTTCAGCTGCTGCAAAACAAAATTTCACTCTGTAATTTCACTGAAAGCTAATATCAAACTATTACTTTAAAAATCTGTTTCTCTTATACTTAATTATTCTGTTACTCAACTATCCCTTCCTTAAGGCACAAAATACCTCTTACCATAATGACTTCTTGGTAGTTTATTGTAAAGAATAATACATAAGGAATTCTTTTAAGGTACCAGCAACATTTTAACTATCTTTTACATACAGTAGCCTCCACTTTCTCAACATACATGTTTGTAAACCAGTTGAAGATAATATACACTGACCTTGTGAAGACAATCATTGAAACTGTTTAATCAGCTTCTGCTGTTTCTCTGTCTGTCTCATCCTCTTCAAATACAAAGTTGTGTTAGTCTTTGCCACTCCCGTTAGAAAAATCAGACATTAAATAAATAGTAGTGAAGTAATGAGTACTTTGAACAGTCTTCTGAAGGACAGTATTTAAACTGTTGAGTACTTGATTACACTAATAAAGTTAGTTTCAAGACAAAAGGCTTTTAGTGTTGTGAATTGTGCCATTTTTCTTTATTAAAACTGTCAAATGTGGCAATGACACAAGAAAATATCTGCATTTGATACTGCCACCCAGTGGTGAACCAGATGTCCTTTTTTAATAGTACAGAAAATAAAAACTTTCCTTTACTTCAGGTTTGCCTTTTTCTCTGAGCTAAAGACCAGTTTCGAACCACTATAAGCATAAAATGCAAAATTTGTCAAGAATGGAGCAGATTTATTTGTCATACTTATGCCAGTATTGGATATATTTCCATAGCTTGCACACAATAATCTTATTAAATTAAAGTTAGAACGCTAATAATTAAACAGTTTTATTAATTACTTTCTTTTTTATTAACTGAAATGTTTGTCACTGTACAAAGGTACATAGATGTTAATATTTCATATCTGTACTGTTTAGCTACATGGAGACATTTTCATCCCTCTTCTTTAAATGCATTTGCCATTAAGGCTTTAGTTTCCGTGAAAGTTTTTTAAAATAATTTTTCATCAAAAGACCTATTTACAAATTGTGCATCCAAAACAGGCAAAATGCAGTACAGTGCAGAATTTAAATGTAAAAATAAGTCTGAAATCTGCAGATCACAAGGCAGAATAAAAGGTACACCTTGTCATGCTTTAAATATCCGTAGGATAACACTCTAGGTTTTACTGGGACACCTGTTTTATTTGTGGCAACTCTGGGAAGTCTTTTTTTTCTACTTGTGTTGACGAGTCTGGCTGTCCAGGTGAGCTTGTGCATTGCGTAGCATCTCCATGTAAAGCCTGTTATTTTCACTGTAACACAACCAGATAGAGGAAAAAATAAAATAAATAAATAAATATAAAGAAACATATTTTTAAAAAGTCACACTTGGTCACACTAGCAGCTTTAAATATAGAACATGACACAGTGAAACACATGGATAAAATCTAAGTGTAAGTAGCACAGTCATAAAGAGTGACACATAATGCACTGAATGTTCTGCACTTTGAGCAACAGTGGACCAGCTATCTCACTCACTCAGCGACAGAGCGGTCAAACATTAGGTTGCCCATGTCCATGTAGTACTGAGCAGCTGTTCGAAGGGCCGTCCACTGCTCATTTGCCTGCAGAGGGACGACATTACAAATAAAATAAGCCTCTGTTTTAGTGTAAAATTGCCTTTTTTTCTATCCTTTGCACAAAATGACTTAGTTTTACAGTGTTACCTGTTCTTGAATGGTGAAACCCCACTGGTTCTGAGTATTATAAGGGTCCCAGTATCCCGCCTGCCTCTTCAGCCTGATGAAATGATTTGCTGCCTCTTCTTTCATGAAAGGGGCAGCAAAAACCCCTGAACACAAAAGCAAATAATTGTATTTCCAATGAAAATGGAAAACACTGCCACTACAGTAAAGAATAGCATGAGAAATGGTCCTTTATTCATTATGAAATTCAGGTAGCATATATTGTAGATCTAGAAACACTGTAACATCCATAATAACAACGTAGTAGCTGATTAAAAAATGTAGATTATGAAGAAATCCAAATGTATTCAAAGACTAGATCTGTGTGAGCTAAAACATGTCTATTTAAGCTTAAGATTTAAAATCCACGCTCATATCACTAAAATACAGCTGAGATCGTGCATGACTTACCACTCACAACAGCCAACAGGATCACAAACTTCATATCTGTAAAACGTTGAATACAAAAAATTATTTAGAAGATGTTTCCTTCTTTATGAATAAAGAAGGAAACGTTCTTAAGCCATATAAAGTAGCAGAGTGATCTTTACCTGCTGTGTGAGCAGTGAGTTGTTTGTCGGCTGAATGTCTTCAGAGCTCAGAATCTCTCATTTGAATGTGAAAGTAAATAAACGTTTCTTTCACAGAGTTTTAGCAGGAAGCAAACATGAATAAATTGACTCAAGCCTCAGGCTGGTCCGCTCAAATCAAGGTAACCACTTACCAGGTTTCAGTGCCTCAGTGTGACACCCACACAAATGCAGCCACACTTACACAAACATGAAATACATACACTACGGCGCCTCGCCATTGAAACAAGTCAGGCAGTGAGATTCAGCTCAAAGGCTCTGCTGTGAAGACTAATGTAAGCAAAAACAAATACAGTGCAGAACTTTTGGCTTGAGCAAATGCAAATATCGGTATTTCCAACTTTGCGCCTTCAAGCCCTGACAGTAACATTTTATTAAAACTTTTTCGGTAAAACCTTAAGCTAATTAACGATTTCACATAAAATGTACTTTCAAATGCAGCTTTTGGATTTCTAATTTGAAATAATATGTATGTAATATGTAATTTGTAATAATATTCTTAACTTTGCTGACTGTATTTTACAGGTTTTAAAAAACATATAATTGCTTACCCATTACAATAAAAATGATTTACAGTTAGCAAAACTTTAAAATCAATAAGCAAAACACCAGCTCAGATTTACACAACTGTTAACTCAATATAACTATTTTCAACCTCCAGTGCAATAATTCCGTCAGTATCATCAGTACTTTTCAAACCCATTCCTGACATTCCTGACCCCCCCCCCCCCCAAAAAAAGAACAAATGAAGCACCATTACTGATTCCCATTTGACAGAAATTTAAAGTGGAATACACATCTGTGTAGGAATGGACTTGGAACAAAGGGAGACAGATCCTGAGTGCTGCTTGCTGAATTTATTAGTGTATTTCTATTTGTTCTTTCAGTGTGTATCTCACTTGCAGAAATCATGAGTAAAGTGAAAGTGCTAAAAGTTGTATAAGTTTAAGACATCAGCATGTAAGAGATTCTAAAATAATTTGATTATATGAACATTGTGTGTTTGATGGGGTGGCAAAATTATTTTTTTTTTTCATAAATTATTATTATTTTTTTTTTTAAATCTGGGCTGTTCTGCTGTGTGAAATATTTTGTAAATAAAAGTCTGTTTTCAAAATTGTGCGTCATTTGGTGTACTTTAACCATACTTCCACTGGGTGGGGTCCTCACCAAAGCAGAATACAGGAGCTTTCACAGCTTGCGCACCAGGCGTTAACCCAGTATGTGGCATAAATGGTGATTGAACTTGTGCCTGCTAACGGAGTACAAAAAGGCTGATTGGTTGTAAAATATATTTACAAAAAAAATGCAGTAAGATATGTTTGAGCACATAATGTGGTAAATTTTATATTTTAGATGTAAAAATCACTAAATTAAATACTAAAAAAAAAAAAAAAAAAAAAAAACGACAGCTAATATTAGGCTTCTAGCGTAAGGGGAAATCGTTAACAGCATAAATAATGAATTATTACCCAAGACAAGGTAATTCAAAGTTGCTTTAAATCAAAGGCTGAGACTTCAAAAACATTCAAAGCTAGTCCCATGAGTGGTCATTTTGATTTTTCCTTGCTGAGGTGCAGCATTAAGTCTTTCCTCCTTATGAGAAGTAACCTTTATGTGAATTTCTTTGTGTGATGTAATATTCACGCGCCTTTACAAACGCTGATACAGCCACATAAAAATGACCATATAAAAGCTGAAGTGGGGACAGAAGTTAATTCACAGAGGCAACAGCCAGAAGTTCAACAGAACAAGAAAATCATTAATAATTCAAACTACTTATGAACCTAGGCATTTCTAAGTATGGATTCAGATGTGGGGCGACATTTTTTGTGCACATAAATGTATAAACCTCTCTTTGAAGTTTTAAATATTTTCTTCATCCACCCACACAATGTGCTAACCCCCATGACTTGCTGCTGTTTTGTTTTTGTTTGTATGTGATTATGTGGCTTTCTCTCTCCCTCGCCTGTAAATGCATCTCTGACCTTTTCCATAGTAAACTTTTAAGTGTGTTTGAGAGGTTTGACCTTTTGTTGACATCTAATAACAAACTGATTTACCACCTGTGCTGTAACAGAGACCAATGGTAAGAACAGCCTGGGGCAAGATGTTTTTACAAAGAGTGTGACCCCCTTCATCAGGTGGGCGACATCATCTCACACACCTGAAAACAGTTTGGATCGAAGTGCACTGAAGCCATTTCTTTATTTTCTCCTCATAACTTTTCAAACTGAAAACATATGCACATAATATTTGAAAAGTTTATATACTGGCATGCATGCTGACAAAACCAACCAAACACTCACATACTCACAAATGTGTGCACACACACTCACACCTTAGTGTCTTTCACACATCAAAGCTAGCTAGACTCAAACCAAAAATGAAACTCATATGACCCCATTCTATCAAGCACCTGAACACATTTGAACCCTGATAGGATGGAGGGAAATATTTCAAATATTTAATTTAGAAACATGGGGAGGTGGTGATTGCGTCTTTAACAATACGTTGCTACAAGGTTGAAATGTTCAATGATGGTGTTTTTTCAAAAAGAATCATGTGAGTTCAGAAGACTACATCTGCCATAACTATCCCTAACTTCAGCTTTTGCTTGTACTGTGCTGTTCTCATACTACCTCAGAATAACATACTGCATCTCTGATTCTGTTGTCAGTAATTATGTATCCTAGGTTTGCTTCATGCTGTAGAAAAATACCACAGGGGTGTGGGGAGAAAAAAAAACTGAAAGAAAGACAGAGATAAGAAGAAGGAGCACTGTTAATTCCTCAACATTAAGTACATTAACAGAACACTTTTCATTTATAAAATATAAAGAATCAACAGCTTCCGGTGGTCTTCACCCTCATGTTTGTCCTTACCTTTTCCTCTTGGCTCTATTAAAAGAAACATACCACAATCTGCTCCAATTTAGAAAGTGGGGACATTTTCAATTCCAGCTTAGTGGTGAGGAAATAAAAATCTGTAAGAATGTGTAAAACACGCTCAAAATCTATAGTTTAAATCAACTGTTTTCTTAATAAGAGGCCTGCTCTTCATAAATCTGCTTTCCCTTCTGTCCAGAAAAAGAATCCAGATCAACACTCACACTGAGGAGAGATTAGAGCACCTGACTAAACACTAGCATAATCTATGTACACACAATCTGTACTGAAGAAATGGGGGCAAAATCTCTACAGTGCTGCATCGTTTTCTTGTTTTACATCATAATTATCAGATGTGTTTGAAGAGGGGGCTAAGCTGTGTTTCACTCTGAGTCTGTGTAGTGCTTTCATAAAGAGTTTCATCAGTTATCAGTTTACTGGGGGCCAGACACGCTACAAGAGAGAGAGAGAGAGAGAGAGAGAGACTTTCTTTGTTTCTGTGTTTGTTCAGTTGCAGCATGATGGCAAGCCTTTGCTGCTCCCTTCAGGGGACAAAATCGTGCGCAGAGTGCAGGAGGAGGCAACACCCACAATCAGACTGGAAAAATATTCCAGCGGTGCAATTTATCCACAGGCTCACTGAATAAACCCACCATAATGCTGTACACTATATAAACAAACGCATAAATCCACTCCATACATAAAAGTTGTTGTAATGCAACTTTGAACAATATCATTTCATGCAATAATATTTTTGTAACTCAAATATGTTTTTTTAAATTTTACAATGGTTTGATTTAGTTTACCTTTCATGGTTATTTCCGTACTGTGTATGCCATTTTTTCACACTGGTCAAATATATTTGATACTTCAATCCATGATTTGAGTAGATTGTGAGTAGATTGTGACTAGCTTGTAAATGGAAAAAAAAACCAAACAAACAAAAAAACATTATTTTCATCACTGAATCATTTGATACCTTGAAGCAACTGCCAACTGGTGATTTCAGCCCTCTGGACTGCTGACTTCAGGAAAGATGGTGGATATATAATTTGCAGTCAGTCAACTGTTTTTCATTAACATTTTCTCTCACTTCTAACAGACTAGATGATTGCCCAGTGAGGATCTGACAAATGTTGAACCGAGAGTTTTTATAGAACGCATTGTGGCTGTTGCACCTACAGAACAGACAGATACAGTATCTAATACTGCACCAAAAGGATAAATGGAATGGTCTAGAATAAATGTCCCTGTGTTGGGTACAAAAAAATAGCGACCAGTCAACATAACTAAACAAAACCATAAAAAAAAAGAAAAAAATCCCTTCCTTATTGGAAAAAAGAAGAAACAGAGACATGCAGTGAGAACATTTGGAGAAAAATTCAGTGTTTCACCTCATTTTCTTTTGGATCTTATTTCTGACTGAAATTATTCATGGACTGGAATAAATAGGTCACTTGGTTATGAGCCAGCTTAGCACAAAAAATTAGATAAATATAACAAAAATGCAGTTGATGATTCTTTTTGTAATACTTGGTAGCGGGAAATTGCAGTGTGACACATGGCACATTCATAAAAGATAGTCGACAGCTGTAGGGAGAGGAGGGTTGACTGGTGATCTGTGGTTGCTTTATGGGCCAGAGACGCTATTCCTGTCCTGCACTGAAGAAAACAGTGTGATAAATGATAAGTGTCTTCCTTGTGTTTGGCCTTGCCTTTAATTTATACCTGCAGAAGCTGTTTTTATTTCACCTCTGAGGGCAGCTAAACACATTTTTCTCTTTATGTTTAGGAATTTCATAGGATGGATTATTTGAATGGGATGAATGAGTAAGTGTAGATGTGTTAACCAGTCAGAATGTAAACTTTTGAAAAAGTAAAAAAAAGAAAAGAAAAGTAAATAATAATATAATAAAACCATAAAATAAACAAATGAATGGTATATTATTTTTTTTTACAAGAAACATGAACATATTGTCAATTTCTACAAAAATATATTAAAAAAGCTATTTTAATTTAGATAATTTAAGTGATTGTTTTTTATTCAGTCCAAACAGATAGAGTATATAAAATTCCTATTGGACAAATCCTTTAACATTTAACTTGGGGTTACATCAGACTGTTTCGTGGCCAGGTGCATGGATTACAAAAATACAGTTTGTTTTGTTTACGCAATTTGGTTTTCACGCTGAATAAACTAATTAGTGAAGAAACAAAGTGAGAAATACACTGGGCAGAGGTACATGAGCTGCATCGTCCTGCTTCCAGTCTGTTAACCATCCACTGGCACTCATTGTATCTACTGCACAGACCTGAGATCAGCACAGCTTCTCTATAACTTAACTCGCTGTAATGAAAGAAATGCAGGGATTTTACTTTAATCTTGTAAAAAGACTGAATGACACAAGGGGGGTGGGGGGGTGGGGGGACTATTAACGTCAAATTAGAAAGTAGGCAACACTGCATGTAACAAATACTTATCTACATCTATAAAATCACTATCAGTATTTACTACCAGATATACTGAACTCATCTACACACGCTTGGCTTTCCAGTTTTGTGAAGAAAGATTTGCACTAACTTTACACACTAAAGGAAAAAAACATTATTCTGAAATGTGTTGCTTTTTCTCTCACAGTGTTCATTTTAAAGACATTAACACTTTCAATACAGTTTAATTAATCACATTCCAATTTAAAACAATTCATTTCACATTAACACGAGTTAAAAAAATAAGAGGCTTCTCATAAAGCAATGAATCAATAATAAAACAAAGTCACAAAGCCATTGGTGATGGATGTGGCATGATGGGGGATTGGTAGCCTCATGGCTGCACTAGTGGGCTGTGGCCTTGAAAACCTGGGTTTAAGTCCACAGTCTGAGGGTCCTCAACTGAGCAAGGTACTTAACTGCTTAACGGAAAATATGGGAGGTCGCTGTTTCTATTAATTTTAATGCTGGTCAATGCAGAGGCTAATTCCCCAATTGGGATTAACAACAATAATAATGATGAATATCCCAGTTATATTGACTACAGTTCAGTGCAAATATATTCATATAATACTAAATCATGAAAAAGAAACCTTTAAGGAAGCCCATCAAACTGCATCTTCCTGAGCAGAACTCCATTTAATCATAAAAAAAATGTCTCCAGACGAACCAGGCTGTGGAAGAGCAGTTAACCATGGAGTCAGGGATACCTCCTACCGGGGGAAAGATAACTGAGAGCAATAAGGCACATGGAGAGTACAGCGGGAGGTAGAGTGAGGAGAGGAATTCCATCATGAGAGATGATTGGGATTTTTATGCCGTTTCGTTCAGGAAGTAAACTATAGTCTAAGCAGGGTCAAGGTTTTAAAAATATTTCTTTATGTGTCCTTGAAACTGACTGACCAGTTGGCCACATAAAACTCATTCATTCACCATGTAATTAATGATTCTAACCTACGGAAAGTCTCTCCAGCTGATTTGAGCCCCCAAACCGTCATTTTAAGTTTGGTTTACATCATCTCTTGTGAAACCTGAAGTTTTGCAACCATGAGCTGTGAGTGGCACGTCTCTGTCAGCGCGGAGCTGCGTGCACCTGAAGCTGCGTGAACGCGCCAATCCAAACATCTCTATATCATTTTCCCCCTACAAACTGTCCTCCTCTTTGTCTTTTCCCCGCCTCGCGTTCATTCCACCGAGAAGCAGCGGCGGAGTCCTCGCGTATCCGACACGGAGAGCCCACTGGCGGGTGGAGTTCAGTGATCAGTGCCAGCATGCGGTGCCACAAGTTTTGGGGAGCATGTTCGGTTGGATTTTATATTTGGGCAGTCATCCTTTTCAAAGGTAAGTTTGAAGGAATGTTCCTCTTGATTATTTTGGGATGTTGACAAAGATTTATTAGAAATATATCTCGGTGAATGTTTGTGTCATTTGGAAAAAGACAAGTGAGCTTTCATGCAGTTTCTTTTGCAAGTAGCCTTCAGGAGTTGGAATGTCAGAAATTAAATAACTTAATCTTAATGGAACTATTAAGAGAAGATATTAACCTGATCATTTTATCTTAAACAAAAATCTGCACGTTTATTTTCACATTAAAGTGTCAGAGATGCAAGTTATTAGGACCGATGAGTCCCCGAAGGACTGATTATCTGTAATTTATTAGTCACCACATGTTGGACTGAGTACTGGTTGTTGAATCTTTGGAAGACCAATGTGAATTACAAAATCCTCCATTACTCTTATATGTAAAAAAGGCGATTTTTCAAAGCATTAATCTTTTCATACACTACAAACTTAGGCTACAGTAAAATGTGCACATCAGCGTTTCAGTCAATCAGTGTTTGCTTTTCAAGTATAAAAGAGATATGCATGGTTCTGTAATTCTTTCCTAAGCCCTATCCCATCATCATTTTTATCATCATGAGCAGCAGCAGTCGCGTCATCTGTAACATCTGTGCTGTTTACTTAACCATTTCTGACACGGAGGCTTTTCTGAAACTTTGCTTACAAGGCTCCTACTTATATACCAATGTGCATACAAACATAAAGTACTTTATTTCTGTCGGGCACAGACTCAGACCTGTCACCTCACCTTGCTGAGCTGGTCAGTGTCACGCTGAAGGGGAGAAAAAGGATGAGGTGGAGTGGTGTCGGTACTGAAACAAGGACTAAAGTGAACAGCTCGAGAGCACTGTTGTCTGCTTCACAAATGATTTGTGTCTAGTCTACTGGTGAAGAGCCAGTCAGAGCGACACATTTGATGGAAGTCTAAGGTTTTTATCTTTCTATTTAGAGTGAAATCTTTAAGGTTAAAAGTGCCATGATCTGTAGGTTTTGTTTTAGGCTTTTGTAGTCTTCATGTCATGTTAACGTCACGTTTCCACTTGTTTGTTTTCAGCTGACGTCATTAAAACCTTTAAGTCCTGCACCTGTCTGCCTTCTGCCTCATCTGCCTGCATTTGTGTCCAAACTCTGCCTCACAATCTTGACAAAAAGGTTAAAATTTAGTGACAGAAAGATAGATAGATAGATAGATAGATAGATAGATAGATAGATAGATAGATAGATAGATAGATAGATGCGTCATTGCTGGAATCAGAATAGAAGCTTGAGGGTTTGGGGACTGAGAACCAGCTGGCTGCTTGAATGCACATTCACTGTACCACTGATAAGCAGCTTTCGTCTGTCAAGTGAAACGCAAAACAATAGGCGAATCAAAAGATAAAGAATATGGCAGCTTTCTTGAAGCTGAAACGTTATTCTGTAACAATTCATGCTCCACAATGCCACACATGATTTGTGAACTCTTGACAGAGTTAGGATGATTTACTAATTCTTCAACATCTACAGCTGTATTTTTGATGAAATTCATTTGCATCTCAATGACTTAAAATTAGCAAGGATTCTCACTAGTTTTTGTTCAAGTGTGCAAACCAGAAATACAATAAAATACGGCAAAAATCAGTGACTAATGAGAATGAAGCTGCCTGGCACAGATGATCCAATAATTTCTGCTTGAATTCAAAACAACCCCTCATCTCCCTCAATGCCCTCCTCTGCCTGTGTTGCTTAAGCTTTTGTCTCATGCAGCCTTCCGCTGTTTTTTCCCTCTTTTGTTTTGCTTGGTGGACATACAGTACACTCTTAAATCAGTAGCTATCCCCTTTGTAAATGGGATATTGCATGCATTTGTCAAGCATTTCGGTCAAGTCTACAGTTCATTTACTAGCTGGTGGTGAAGAGTTAAAAGATTGTGCTGCCTTTAAGTTAACCCAAAGTTTAAAACCGCATTTGGACGCCTCAGATTAACATAAAAAACACTTAAAAAACTTTAGTGTGCTGATAAACCTTTGGGCTTCCTTTGAGCTATTTTAGTAGGTCATGATCAGCACAGCTGAGATGTTGTAGCCATGCACTTAGAGTTGCCCTGCAGCAAAGGTTCTAGCTCCTGGATTAGGATTAAACATTCAGTGGTTTTAGGACCATAGATTATAAACATCTCCTATATGAATCCATCCATCCTAAACTCCATTACCACAAAACCTTCTTTGCTATGATCTCCGTTCACAGCTGAAGCCAGTCAAACAATGCAGGAAATGATGTGTTAATGGATGAATCCATGGTTCGTGAGTTGATTTAAACACCCCGCAGAAATTGGTCATGAGTCTTTGCACATGCACTTATTTCTTTTCTGAGAGCTATTATTAGTCAGTTACAAAAATTGTAGATAGTTAAAATTTCTTCCACAAAACTGATAAACTGAGGGATAAAAACTTCCACTTTTTATCCTTTACTCTCAGTCATCTGTCACACTTATGTCCTCCATTCTCTTTTGCCCATGTCATTATTTTTTTCATTACTACGTCCTTCTCGTATCCTTCTATCTCGGTGTTTAAAACCTTTAGAGAACCCCAGAACTTTTGTATTGCCCACTAGACCTAAATTGAAGACACTTCAATATATGAATGAAGCAAATTAAAGCTATACATAAAAAACTATATGACAAAGATCACATAATTACTAAATGTTTTGGCTTGTACATGTAGTGATCCAAGAGTAGCACAAGAGCATTCATATTTATTAAATTTACAGCTTGAAAAGGAAACATAAATAAAAGAACAATCTTTTAATGTTGATTTTAATGTACACATGATTAATATTCAGTAAATCATAATAAATATACAACATTTCAGACTTTAAAACAACCATGCTTGCTTGGCTTTCTCCAGTTTGTTTTTTTTTTGTAACTAATCATCTATGCAAAATGTAGGCCTAATCCATCCCCCTTAATCCCTTAAACATTTGCAGGTGAGAGTACAGTACAAGAAAAAAAGATTTGCTTGTGCACATGGAAGTCTAAAAGTAAAATTTTATCTCAGAACATTGTGCAGTCTCTAACTTCTGATCTCCTGCATAGAAAATGTACATAAACCTCTAAAAACCTCTTGTCATTCAGGAGTTCATCCTTATAAGTGGTCAACAGAATGAAAGTGAGGTGTGGAAAGTCTACGTTATCGAATGGGATCAGGTATGGAGGCACAGCATATCAAAGTACAGATGCTTTAAAACTTGAGCTGCATCTTTGTAAGGAGCAGAGCTGTCATTTTTTTTTATCCTTGCCATACTTCTCTGTTTGGTATCCTTTAATTTTTGTTTCTAGCTAAACCCAGCTCAAATAAACACATGTCTCAGACTCCTGTCTCCTCTCTGTAGCACCATCTGTATTGTGAAACAGGTTAGGTAAGAGGCAAACCACCTGGGCTGAGCATCTGGATGTTTTACTGCTGACCTCCTCTGACAAACTCATTACTTTTTAAAATGATTGACAGTAAAATAATGAGGTGCTACAACTTTACCAATGTAGATATGACTTTAAACTGCACTGACTATCCACAATAACAAGGGAAGAAAATTAAAGAGGAAATATCCTGTTTTCATCCTTCTTATGGAGGATGTGCAATTATAAATACCAGACAGTGGTTTTCTTTATATATATATATATATATATATATATATATATATATATATATATATATATATATATATATATATATATATATATATATATATATATATACATATATATAAAGACATGTTCTATATATTTATTGCAGCTATTTTTGACATAGCAAGTACAGTGCAACATTGTTTTACTCTTGGATTTCAAGGTGTGCCATAATCCAACTGATCTCATGGCAGAACATGACATAGAAAACCAACAAGCCTGAAGCCTCCATGCAAGAGATCACTGGTGTGAGACTCATCCTGCACAATATTCTCAGCAGTCATAACGCTTCCCCACTTCCCCTCCAACTCAAGACTTTGTTCTTTTCTACCGTACTCTCACCCATGAAATCTTAAGCCTGCATTTAAAACGAAATGGTAAGATGGTTGTGTGTTATGGCTTACATTTTACTGCTCATAGATTGTAATTTGCATTATGTCATATGAACGCTAACCAAATAGGAAACAAAAGCCTTGAGAGACCAAGTCATGTAATAATTTAGAGTAGTGGATTGGGAAATGACTTTTTGTTGGGTATGTGTCCTTAAGATACCTACTGGTTTCTTCTGTGGCTGAGATGGATAAGAAGAAAGTGAGAAAAAATTTAGATAATTAGCAGTTTTTGTTCTGCTCTGTACCTTTGCCATGGTGAGTACTGAAGCTATGAATGTGACAAGTGGTGTTTGTCTGCCAGATTATGCAGTAACTACTCGCTCATATTTAAAAAACAAACAAAAGAACCTTTCAAAATATGGTTTGCTTAGACAGCATCATCCTACATCACAATTTCATGTCATGTGTGCATGCTGTTAAATTTTTTTTTTTATTCTCTTATTCTCACACCAGCTATGACAGAAGATATTTGCATCAGAAAGGCTGAGAAAAGCTCTAGACATGTAGCATTTGTTGTGGTGTCGACTCTGCTGGCCCCCGGGGTGTGGCACCTGTCAGTGGCGTCTTTGTGTTTGCCCCCCCTATTCAAACCCCAGGTTTTTAACTCTGGTCCCTCTGTTTCAGAGCATTCTGAGACCAAAGCCTTTTTATGTTCCAGGCCACATTATAATTTGGCTTTATTTAAGTCTTTCTGACATTTAGGCAGTGTGCTGTATGCAATAAGATTACTGACTGATCAATGTTTATTTTTTATGTTAACTTTTAATGTGTTGTTTTAGAGCTATTCCTTAAATAAAAGCACTTCTGGCAGCATAGAAGTTAATGCTGAGCTAAACTGAAGTGCAGATGTGTTTATTTATTTATTTTTTAAATAGCTTTTCATTTCTCCTCTAATTTCCTGGACCCTCTTGTCACCACAGCTCTGCAGTTTTTCCTTATGTTTATTCATCAGGATTCATGTTACATAATTTGGAATCTCAGGGGTCTCATGCTAATCTGAGTCTTTCTAGCAGCAAGATCACTGTGAGCAACAGTTTGTTAGGTTGGTTACACCTCATCTACAGTAGAAAGATGTATATCTTATAGGTTTCTCAAATTATATTACAATTTTACTTTTCTGGAAACACCATCTACATGACGTATGTTCCTCAGCCAAAGAACAAGTGTTTCTGCCAGGGCATGACACAAAAGCTCTTTTCACACAGTGGTCACTTATTGATGCAAAGAAAAAGATATCTTCAATTAGCTGCCACTGTTTCTGTTCTGGGCATTTACACAAACCAATTAGAAGCACCTCAGCACTACATCAGCGTGTGCTTACATACAGTACGTTGGCATGGGAACACCAGTCGACTGACAACAGAGCAGTTAAGGAGCAGTCCACAATGATGGACACACACCATTTTATCTACAAGGCTCCACCACTGTCAACTAATATCAGCATTTAAATTAAACACCATTCTGTCTACACCACACTGAGACACTACATATTTTTACAGGGATATACAGAAACAACACATTGCTCTGAAGTTTTTTTTATGTAATAAATTATTTACCATGAATGATGATGGTAGAATTTGCTCTCTCTTGCCAGCTTGTAAGAGCATTTTTATTTTCAATTTTGTGACTTGTCATTCAATAATGGTTTTAATAAACTTGTACCAAGCATATGTTGAACTTCTCAAATGCATAAATCATAATTTTAATCAACTAACCATTACCACTCCACTGTCACATTGGCTTTTATCTGTATTAGAAGTCTGCTGACGCCATTTCTGGATCTCCCCAAAGTGTAAGAAAGATCTTACCTTATAATGGATTACCTCATTTATTTAAGTGTGGGAGATTACCTTAGTGGAAAGAGGGTCAGGAACAAATCCACTACCATTTGTCTGCGTCATGTGTGAATGGGTTCAGCTGGCTGCTTTAGGGGCACTAAAACAGCCCGATGTCTGAGGTGGCCATTTAGTGCTGTGCCAAAAATAGCATTCCTGTGTTTTTAGGGGTGTGTATTTGGTGTATATCTGTGATCAGTGGAGTGAGAGAAAAATTGAGGAAGAAATTGTCCCTCTGGCTTTCTATGTGTGTGGACAGCCTTCTGATGAGCATGTTTGGAAGCCTCATCTGAATGCATTGACCCAGTAAAAGTAGTCAAATAGGCCAGAACTGAGTAGCTGAATTTCTCAGCAGATAGTAATAGTGTATGTGACTGTGATGCAGGGAATACTAATGTGCTCACATGAAACTTTGAGCCCCAGTTTTGGTTGTGGAGATGCAACAGATCAGTTCGGACTGGTCACATTTTACTCATTATTTGAACTTTTTGAGATGATACAAACTCACTAATAACAGTATGAATCATGATGACAAAAATGATGATTTTTGTTTGTTTCCATACAACCTAGGCAGTTGTAGAATGTGCTATTTTTTGGCAAAGAAGAGCACAACATTTGAAAAAGCTAACAAAAGCTGAAAAGGAGGGCAAGATTATTTCTTAAGATTTAGAAATGCTTGTAAAAGAAAAAAGACACTGAAAGATGGGGGCAAGTGTAGTGAAAATGGGATGAACAAGGGCATTGGAGTTGAATAGAGGCCAGAGGTGGAAGGCAATAAAAGTGGCGAGATAAGAATTCAGATAAGAGATGGAAAACTTAATAGGGAGTGAAGGATGGAGGAAGAATGAGGACAATCTACTGCTGATTTTCCCTTTATTTGTGCATCTACTAGCCAAACTACCATATATGGCAATCAAAGCCAATTCAACAGTCCCTGAATCACAAAGAAGGGCTACTGTGCAAATGATGAGCTGCAAAGCATGAAAAGAAGTTGCACCCTAACCGATGTAGGACATGGACAAAACTGTCCGTCCGTCTGTGAATCCGTCATTTGCTTTGAGTATAAATGGGCCTTAAGTGTGCAGTCAGGTAACTGATGTGTTAATTGGTTCTTTAGAACCTAACTGCTGTAAAATAATTCTCAAATGTGGTTTTTATTTTCCTGATTGACTTATGTGCTGTTTGATAAGGTTTCCAACTTTCTTGGGCCTTTTACACATACACACATAAAGGTATTTCATTAACTTAAGATTTTTCTATGTACTTCCACCTATTGTCCACATGCAAACCCGGTTTTTGGGCACTAAAACAGAACATAGACTGCTGGTTTAGCATAAAAAAGTGCTATTCTCTCCTTTTTTTTACATAAGACCTGACTTTATATTATACAGTATTACGGAAAGATCTGTATTTGAATTTTCAGGTGTGTGGTGCTGTGTGAACATGTGTACTTATCCTTGAACACTTTTTCAGGGACCCTGTTTCAATGCTGTGTTTTCATACTTGAATTGAGAAGAGCTGAATGAGATTGCTTTAAAATGATTTAACCTGTTTCTGCTTTCAGTAAATCTCACTGCTCGTGCATTCAAATGCTAAAACGGTCTCCGGCAGTCTTCTCATCTTCCCTTTGTAAAGAGCTCCTGTGTGCCTGAAATTTGAGCCTCTCGTTTCTTTCTTTCACACTCTAAAGGTCTTCATCTTCTTTAAACTGCTGCTAAACAAAATTATCAGCAACAATTTTAAGGGTACCTCTTTATCAGGTCAATGGTAGCCAAAGTTATCTGCATCAGTTTCTCAGAGTGCATCCTTTTCCCACTGGTGTCAGTTAGCAGACTGATCTCATAACCTTTTTAATAGTGCATGTTATTTTGTGGTGTCATGCCCTGCTTGGTATTACGGTGAAATGAAATAGGAACAATGTCAGTAGAAAGTTAGTCTGCAGATTAGTTGCAGTGGACACATCTCATCTTTTGTATATAAAGTTTAACATCTGGTGCTGAGTCAGAACAGATGTTTGAAAGAGAAGGAGACACATGCATGATCAGATACTGAAACAGAGAGGAACGCACACATCAACTGAATTAAAACAGACTCAATATCAAAAGGCACAAATGACCTGTGTTACGGCCACTGCTTATTGCAGGCAGCTGCGGCTCATTTGCCGTTTGTAGAGATGTGACGTTCATGAACGAATCAATTCTTTTGAACGACTCTTTTAAATGAACGATGGGAACCGATTCATAGCCGTGAGCCGTTCATTTGTGAGCCATTCTTTTTATATACAAATTTTTGACACTGCTTTCATCAAACCAAATCAAATCAAACTTTATTCATAAAGTGCTTTTCATGCCATAGGCAACACAAAGTTCTTTACATGATTAAAACCATTTATGCATATCTCAGTTCATATCTCATTGTTCAATAAAACAAGTCTTTACATACATCAAAGCAGAATAAGAATAAAAACACTCAATGAAATCTTTTACACAGTCACACGCACACACGTTTACACATACACGCCAAGCCCAACCCCCCTCCCCCCTTTCCAGCTAAAAAAGACTTAATGAATAAATGAACAAATAATTAAATAAGAAGCAGTAAAGTTGAGTCAAATGAAAATAAAATAAATAACATTTGTGACATAATAGAAGTCTGATGTCCAACACGCTCTATTCATGTGAAGCATCTATGGGCAGAGAGTTTTGTTTGGAAACAAATACTGTGAGCTCTATCCAAAATATTTACTAGAATTTGCACTGACTGCTCAGGTTTATCCTTTTTTATCTATATTTTTCCTTTCATTTTTTAATCTTGTATTGTAGATTTTATATAGGTACATATTTTGATTTTTTGTCATTCTTACATATTGTGAAATTTTGTAAGATATTGTGAGAACGAGCCAGTCTTTTGAATGGCTCTTTGAAAGGAATGGCTCCTCAAGATCCGGCTCCCTTCAAAGAGCCATAAATCCCATCTCTAGCCGTTTGATTGCCTGATTTGGAGCTCTGTGTGGAGTGACTGGTTCAGGAGCACCCCAGTCTCCTCCCCTCTGATTGACTGCTCATTCAGCCAATCAGACTGCAGCTTAGAGGAAGCAAAGATTGAAAAGGCTGCTGCAGAGTTCAGTCAGGAGGGGAAGCCGTGAATGGCACAGGCTGTGGACCCTCACTTTAGTTACTGTGTGTTTGTTCGTATTGTAGGAGTGAGGCTGGTCAGCGCAGAAGTTTTGGTGGCATTGCTTACTGGGTGTTAGCTGTGCTATATTTATACACTCAGTTTAGTTTAAGCTTTGCTACACTTCGGTTTGTGTACACCGAGTTCTGTACATTCTTTTGGTTTCACTCGTGGGTTTTATACAGGGTTTTGTTAATTCCTTTGTATTTATTTCAGGAGTTTCTCTAACCCCAACACTTGGTTATTTCTTTTACAGGTTTTATTCGTGTTTCACTGCTGTGCCAATAAAATTAGCTGGTTACACCTTTTACAACTGTCCCAAAGTTATTTTTTTTTGTTACGCCCAGTCATACCCCTGAGTTGGGTCGTAACAACCTGTTTCTGTGGATCATTTGTCAGAAGTAGTTATGAACACAGAAACAACAAGTACAGTAACAATCAAATGTGTTTGTAAAAACCTAAAGTATGGAATTTGTAGATATAAAAAAAAAAGTTATTAATGTGATTGGCTAATATTGTATAGGAGTGCAGAGCTGTCACCCAAATAAAAAAAAAAAATATTGGGACTTCTAATTTGTGTTTTTTTTATTGTAAAAACATGAAACGTGTCATGTTATAACATGATACGTTTTATTGTAAGAACATGAAACACAAAGTACTGAATGCAGTTGTTGCAACCTGGAAATATTGGAGCAAAATACATTTTATGGAAATTATTCTTGTCAAGCAGAAACATTTAATTTCATTTTGTCAAGGATTAATTGTTCTGCTCTAATTTACTGCTGTCCACACAAGAATGTGGGACAGTTATGAGTAACACAGTTAACTGTGTTTTATTTTTTTTATACACTTCTTTTTTATGTTTTTTTTTTTTTTTTTTTACTTATGTTTTCGTAGGCACCCCTGTGCTTGAGCCATGATTTTTTAATTGTATTTATACTGGACACGTGTAAAGTGAGTCAGCAGCATCAATGGTAGAGACTTCTGTTAACCGCAGAGTTTGAAGAAGAGACAGTTTCAGTGGCATGTCATGCATGAACTCTGTAGCAGCGATGGTGCAAAACAATAGAATCTTTGCCAGTTAGTATTAATTAAATCACAACGTATTGCCATTTTAAGTGTGATTTATTTAAGCATTGTTGCTTTGTGTGATTAGCATTTATTGTTTCATTCATATTTCCGCACGGAACTCTGAACATACATTAAAGTTTGTACAGGTGAGAAGCACTGTCTTGAACCGTCTCTCGTCTTCATTAAAATTAGCTGGTAAACTCATAATAACTAACTGCAGCTTTCTTGTATGGTACCTTATTTTGTTATGTTTATAGTTAGATAAACAATATAGGATTCTGATTCTATTATCATTGATATTTTATGTTATATTTAAAGCTTGCGTGTAACAGAGGTCAAAAGTCCCTCCAGAGTTATTGAGACTGTGGCTTTGGAGAGGAAAAAAGTTTCAGGGCTCTGCCTCTCCTGTTATTACAAGATGTAGATCTATTACACGTTTATCAAGTAAGAAAAAAAGTTTCCAAACAAATTCATGCTTGACTCCATGTGCTTTCTCATATAGCAGAGCCTTTTTGGCTAAATCGTACAAACACACAGCATGAAGAATGAATTTATTCCTGTTAAAGACTTTGACTGAAGTAAGCTGGACTTAAATCAAGTCTGATCATTTTTTGAAAAGCCATATTTTCAGCCATAAAATTGGCTTTTAACTGAGACAAAATGACTGAGAAATGTAAGTTTATTCCCAGCAAGGCTCAATGGCTCTGCAGCAGTGCTTGGTTATGTTTAAAAAGCTTTATAGGGTTTTCTAAGGGAGACGAGTAAAGCCTTTTCCAGTAGACAGTGAGACAGGCTCAATATGTAGAAAAATTTTAATTCAGAATTAGGCTGTAGACTGTATGTTTTCTTATGTTTTATGTTTTTATATAAGATTTAATAATATATATAATAATATATATAATAATAATAATAATATATAAAACTTTCAGTAGTAAACTCATTATATGTAGTTCCATCTCTACTATAAAATACCAATAATTGGGATTATCCCTGAGATTCTCAGGGAAACAAGATCTTTAATACTTTTAAATATTAAACATAATATACATCTAGGCCAGTGGTTCCCAAACGTTTTCTGTGCTTCATCGTATTTTGTTGTCTTCTTTTTGGTAGTTGAAATCTCTGTTGTTGATTCATCATCATTTATTTATTTATTTGAATTATTTGACAGGGACATTGCATTTGAACATAGTCACACAAGTTTGTTGCTGATGCCATGCAAACAGAGGTTTTAGCCAGAGCTACACTACATGATACATTACAAAACCTATATAAAACTTACCTACACACAATACAAAATCTATAATTCATTCATACACACACATACAGTCTACTAGAGGGTACAGTTTTGGTTTGTTTTCAGCCAAAACTTAAGCCTAGAGGTGAAGGTTTTAAACTCAGATATGGTCTCAAGTCCAGTCGGTAATGAATTTGCCCATTGGTGCTTTCACAGATTTGTCCATGTTTTGTTAGTAGTGCAAAAACTATAAGTTTAATTTAGCCTGGCTGTGCCCCCCCCCCCCCCCACACACACACACAACCCCCCCCCCCCCCCCACACACACACACACACACACACCCACACACACCCCCATCATAACTCTGGGCCTGCCCCCCAGTTCGGAAATCACTGAAACAAGAGAACCAGAAGAATTCTGACTTTAGAGCATGTTATTATCATGACCTTGATAAAAGGACAAGAAAGAAGAAAAAGAGAAGAAGAAAGCGCTGAACAACCCTTAAATCTGCCACTTCCTCTGTTTCCTTTTTTCACCTCCTTTGTTTGCCTCTTGTTTTTAAAAAAACGCCTCTCTTTGTGTTTGGAAAATGATGTATTCATGTCAACATGTAATATCGGCTTCATTAGCGAGATGATTAAAGAAATAAAAAAAAAAGACCCATGGATTCTTCCCTTCATCTTGAGTTGACTGCATACTGTTTGCTTTGTGGTTTATTTCATGTGATTATTTAATTCCCACTGAATATGAATTTATGAGACAGCAGCAGCAGAGACTGAGCTTTCAGTTCTCCTTCACTGACTATATTAGTTTAGTTATCTTCAGTTGGCCCTCAGTTTACATTTTACAGTATTAAAACACAACAGACACACAGGAGAGACGTTGGCAGGATGGCAGCTGCAGATGAGGCAGTAATTTGAATTTGTGTGCTTGCGCCTATACTAATTGTATTGTGCATATATGAGCAGATTTATGACTTCGCTCTTCTGTCTGTTCATTTCTTTATGTGTGTGTAGTTACAGAACCCGCAATAGAAACAGCCTTTTGCGCATTTGCTTTGTTTATCCAAACATGTTTACAGTGAGGAAGACCAAAAAGAGTTTAAAATATGTATGTGTGTTCATGTTGAGTTTTATGGCTTCATAGCAACAATGGAAAGGGTTTTGCTGTGCTGAGCAGCTTCAGAAAGCTCTTTTCTGTCTCTGACCTCGGGCACAGTTCTGCCATAACTCTCCTCATTACAGCCTTAATGGCCCAAGCAGCCCCATGCAGGCCAAAGGGATATATGCCTGTCCTCCTTACAGCTCTACAGTGTTGTGTTTTTAATCTTATTAATGTTCACATTCATTTCTCGTCATCTTAATAATATTTTTTTACATTTTTTTTATTTTCCTGGTTGACTGATTCTCGCTAGCTACCACTTCTCAGTGAATTGACCCATTACACTGGTTTTTTTATCAGACGTTGCATCTGCCTTTCAGTATCTGTTTTTATTTAGATTGCCTCATATGTCTTTGTATTTAGTTCTATCACAGTTATAAAATTTATAATAGACTATTAATAGTCATACACTATGAGCTTAGGTTTAATCTTTATGTAATAATACACATATACCTTATGTAGAATAACAGCGTTTTACAAACAAAGACAACTAGAAAAAATAGGAATTATACCTCTGCTTTCTTTTCAGAATCATTTATCATTTGTTCAAAAGCTACTTGCAGAGAAAAACTTGCAGCTGTGGCTTTTATTTCAAGTTGTGAACTAGGTTAGGGTGTTGGATTCAAAGATGACTTCTCAGATTAGTGGTATTAGTAATTCTGACCACCATCTTTTTTCTCTGAATCCATCAAATCGGCTTTTCCAAGTTAATGGGTTGTTTTTCACTTGGATTAAAGGCAAAATCTTCACACAGTGTTGCTGTAACTCTAATGTCTGCATATGTTTACCAGAATTCAGTTGCTCTAATTCAATTGAAGCCTCTTGAAATAACCTTTAAGTGTCAGTAAAAATACACTCATGTGCCATAAAAGACAGGCAGAGGCAGATCAGTCAAAGTGTGCCAGTCTGCTGTTCTATCAAACTGCAATGAAGTGACGTGAAATTATTACATTTCTGTTTTCTTTCACTTAGCTGTTTCTATACAGGTGAAAAAAAACGATAGTTCTGTTTATTGAAAATAGTTATTATAATCTCAAACCACTGTGATTAAATGATTATGTAATAATTGGGATAGCCCTATGTGAATTACAGCATCATTATACATAAAAAGTAAATCAGTTTTGAATCTGCAAAATATGTCACAATGCTGTCATTGAATTTTTGCAGCATATTAAACTACACTGAGATTATTCTGAAATCTGGGTTCATCTACAGATTTAGTTGTGAATAATCTGCTTGCACTTATTTCTCACCTGCAGTGTTATCTCACTTCCATAAACAAAAACTACACCAGTCACATTATCCACAATGCACCATTCTCTTGTTTGTGATCAAAATTTTTATTCATATTTTCTTCATAACAAAGAACAATGGCATTAATAATTATAACATAAATATAACATAAATTGTAAACCCTGAACCCCACCCTACCTAACCTACCTCTCGGACCTGAGCCATTAATAACAATTAAACAAAATTATAAATAAAGAAAACAAGAAATACTGATTGAATAGATGGAATTAGGACAGCTGCAAAATGGTAACTCAATCTTAAATCCTAAATTCATCTTTCAATTTTGCCTTTAATTTTATCTGCAGCATTCTTAAAGGGAAAAGCTCAAACCTTAGCCATACAGATAGTCAGATTTTAACAGATGACAAAATTAAATAAATTTGAAACTAATAAAAATAAAACATTTTAACTAAAAAGCAACATCAAATGCTTCAGTCTAAACTTGTCTCTTTTTCACAGTACTTCTATGTTTAAATAACATGGATCAGAAGGGCACTAACAAGTAAAGAAAGTCAAAAACTTAACAAGCTGTTAATGTTACAGAACACAATGTTGCATGTATTCATGTGAGACATTTAACAAAGGACACATTTTAATATTGTCTGTTGAGGAACATATTATTAAGTAAAAGATTATCTAACATATGTTGTTGTACTTTGTTTGCTGTGATGCCTTTGGCGAAGGTTGAGAAGACTGGAAAAATAAAATTTTGGATCATTATTGATATATTTACAGACTGCTTTCTGTCATAGGCAAGTAAGAGATGTAAGCTTCAGTTCACTTTTCAGTATAATCAGTCAACACTGTTTCGGTATATTTCAATTAACAGACAATACTTCATAAATCCCCCTATGATCCGGCACTGGAATAAGCGAGTATAGAAAATGGGTGGATGGATGGATGGATGGATGGATGGATGGATGGATGGATGGAAGGATGGATGCTTCAGAAATTATAATAGATTTTTCTCTTAATTATTTTTACTAATCTCACTAAAAACTTTTACTTTCTTTGTACTACAAATGATCCTTTCAGCATTCCCAAAAAAAGCCAAAACCCTTACTTCAGTACTGACTGGACCAGTAAAAAGTTCTGACCCTGTTTCTCCTTTTTGTCTGTAAAATCAAAAATGCCAGATCAATGGTTTCAAATTCACTAACAATTTGATCTTAATGTGTATTTGTGATGGAAAGCAGAATGTGTGTCTGTCTCATTATTTCGGGACAAAGAGGTTGCACTAAATGTGTCTGGAAAGTGAGGAAAAAGAGGATCAATAAGGGTGATGAGAGTCGGGCCAAAAGACACATCATCCTAATCACCAAAAATCCTAAGAGTACACCATCTCTCAGTCCTGCCACACTGTATGTGTCTGTGTATGTGCGTGTGTGTGTGTGTGCTCTCCAGTCAGCAGATATTAATGCAGATGTCAGCATGTGTATGTTTATTTATTCATTATTCATCAAAATCTCTTGCTCAACACATACATGCCCTCTGCTTATATGCTGTTTATAAGTTTACAGGTTAAACTGTAGAGATCAAAATCAAAACTATATTAGCACAATCGCCAGTGTTTGGATACAGTTTTTGGAAGCGTGTTAGAAATTTCACCAAGTAAATTATAATCTGGCTGCAGGTAGATGCCAGTAAAGGAAGGGTAAAAGGTTAAAAAAAACCATTACAGCTATTTTCTAGATTAGAATTCAGCTTCTTCCAAGGAAACTGGGGGTTCTAGCCAAAGCACTAGTTTGAAAAAATAACATAAAAACAAACAAAAAAGTGGTTCATCATTGTCTGACAGCACAGTTTCAAATAAATAAATAACCTTTCCTCATGTTTGTTTCCTTCAGGGTCCTTGCAGGGGGAGCACCAAAGGAGGCTGTATAAGGAGCTTCTGGCCAACTACAATCGATTGGAGAGACCTGTGGTCAATGATTCAGCTGCTATCCTGGTGGAGCTGGGCCTCACACTGCTGCAGATTATAGATGTGGTGAGGAAACTGCATTTGTGTTTTATGCTGTATGTGTGAGGCCTGGTGTTAAGTTTTGACAGTAAAAAAGAGAAAGAACAAATTTCACAGAGTTCTAATCAAACCTAAAGTGCAATTTAGCAGAGTGTTGTATCCATGTTGACATCTATAACATTAGTTTACAATTTAAGTTCACCATGATAAATAAATGGTGAGACCATTGACTTGATGCAAAACATATTCTCATGTTTGATTGTGAATGAAGAAAAATTCTTAAATAAAATGACATTTTTGTGTAAACAGAGCATCAGCATGCCTAAGGAACTATTGTTTTGGCAAAGCTTGATACATAGCTGATTTTTATTATTTTCCACAGCTGACATGATCGGTGTGCTTTCTATTGAAATGTGAAAACATGAAACTTTGTTGAATGGCACAGAACTAATGCACTTTTGCTGTTTCATTTTTGTTATTTAAAAACTCACCAGGCTGGGACGTGTGCTGCATTGTAGGTTTTAATTTCTTTTCTTTTAATTTGGGCTCAATTGAGGATTTCACATGCAAATGCACTAGATATGAAATCACACTCACAAAAAGCTGCTATCCTGATGCTGTTCTGTGTTTATGTGAGCTTTCTGAGAAATGACTCTTCCTCTGTTCTTCTGCCATCAAACCAAATAAACCATCATTGATGATTTTTCAAATGGATTTTTAAATGAAGCCTTAACATGTTGATAACCAGATTATGTCAATCAAAAAAGTCTGTGGCGCTTCATACACGATACGTGCACCAGTCAGCCATCCCCTCCACAAACAGGAGACAGTGTACGAACATGTTAAATGCACTGTTTTATATAGTACCTGCCAGATGTCAGCCGCATCTGTCAGAACAGTTTGCGTTTATGTGAGTGTGTTTGTCCCACAGGGCTTCGTGTTTTTCACAGGGGGGAATACTTTGAATTATATGTGGTCTGTGTTCCTGGTAGTTTTTTCATATTTTGTCTGAGAATGGAAGAGCAGTGTACTATACTTAGATTCTGCCGAACCTTTAGCACACTCAAGTGACTAAGTAGCCTCCTTTACAAGCTGTGGTCATGTGGTCATTATTCTGTTAGAAAAGGAAAGGACCAAGGACAGAGCACATATCTACCACAGCTGGTAGAATGTGAAAGTACAAAAAAGAGTTTTGACATTGAGCAAGACATGGAAGCTTATTGTAAGACTGAAATTCTAGCAGATTTCTGCCATGGATCCTTCAGCTGTTGAGCATTGCAAAGATGCTCAACCGTATTTCCACAGGACCCAAGTTTCAGTTAAGGGAACATCTTTCAGTCCACATAAAACCTATTTCTCTTCATCTCCAAGCAAATGGTTGTTAATACCTTGTGCCATGTGGACATGGAACAGATTGGAATTATGAAGTTAAGAACTAGATGTGTAGCAGCATTACTCTCTGTATTTAATTTGTCTCCACTCCTATCTTTCACAAGCAGAACAGAGCACATGGAGTTCAGATTACTGAAGAAGCAGACAGAGTCTAGAGTGGCTGCTGCTGTTTACATGAATGAACCATAGTCATATCTCACGTTAAGCCCAGTTTGATTGTGTTGCTTATTGGTCCTACTTTTGTTTTATCTTCTCCATCTTAACAATGACTTTTACTACAGGAGTTCTTTTGACCTCTGTGCAGTTATTGACTGAGACTTGTTGAAAGAATGTATTTGCATGTGTGGTAAAAACTGGTTTGAATAAGACTTTGTGCATTTACAATACCCTAAAAGAAACAGACTTTCCGAGAACACGCATTAGGATTTGAATCAAAAAAGGCTGGTGGGAATGCACCCTTAAGGTCCATTTATGCTCCCTTGCATACGTAAAAAGCAACGTCCATGTCAAACGTTGAGATATGTCGCTGTTATCATACTTCCATGCGTCTTGCATTGTCATGGTTGTTAAGGCAATTCCTCCACTAGTGGGCAGTGCTAAGTTCAGAGTTTACTCCTGCGAATCGACCTCAGTTTCAGGCACATTTGTTTCCAACTGCCAACAGGACCTAAACATTCAAAAGCTTGCACAGTTTCTACAGTTGTGCTCGTCTTCATTCTTCTTCTGCTTTTTTTTCCCAAACTGATCCTCTTCTTCTTCTGTGGTTTGTTTGTTTCACTGGTTGCACGTTAGCTATTCTGCTCAGCACTGCCTCCATGATTTTTGGTGGTATTGCTCAGTTTTCTGCGTCAGGTGACGGACAGCTAAGCTCCCTGAAAACGGATCAAATTACATGCGTAACCAACGTAATAGACGTAATAGAACTGTCTGTCCGTCTGTGAATCCGTCTTCTGCGTTAAGCATTAGTGGGCCTTTATTCTGCTGCTGTAACTCTTTGCTCCTAGGATTGTTTGTGATGGAAATAAGTCCTTTCAGGAGATGCTGGCATTCTCAAACACCTTTTAGTAAATAAACTGACCATTTTGAAAGGGACTGACAAGCACCTGAATCCCAGCTACCTGCCAGCCAGTATTTGTTGATGGCCTTCTGGATCTTAATGATCTTTTTTGTCTGCTTTTTTAAAGTTTGTATCATGTTTCAAGTGAATGCAATCGTGTTTGCATCATGGAATCATGCATCATGCATGGTTTTAGATCACCAAAATCTATTGGACTGCAGGAACATCTGGACTCAAATCCATAAAAGTCTGTACTGATTGCTATACTTTGTATTGCAATCAAAAACCAAAATGTCAATAGCCACTTTTTTGTTTGATTTTGTCTTTCATTCTGTTAGTATTCAGGTACAATAATTATTATATATAAAACATGTGTTTTAGCTTTATGTTTTGTAAAGGAAAACTATTGCATTTAATTACAGTGTAAGACTAAAAGCAGAACCCACTGGGTTCCTCATGTTCTCAGAAGTGCTTTTTGACAGATTTTAGTTATGGTTATTCTACATGTGGTAGCTTCTGCCTCCATGAAATCGACAAGGAGACGCAAATGAACCAAATGTGCCTTCTGTCTAGCTAACTATTTTGAGACTTAACTTTGATTGTATTGCATGGTTGGATTTTTATAAGAGCCAGCATGACAGTTTACCATTTTTTGCTGTTCAAACCCACAGGGACCAGTGGTATTTTTGTTGTGGTCCCACTGTGAAGCTCTTAAACAGAGCTTCACAGTGGGACAGCTTCTCCAGCTCTGCTGGTGTTTGGCCTGCTTTCTTCTTCTTTGGGAATGTAAAACAGTTACAATAACTAGCTGATGACAAAGGTATTTTCCAGTTTATTAAATATGAATGTGTTTGGTTTTCTTCCCTTTTTTACTCTTTTTCTGTATCAGGATGAAAAGAACCAAGTTCTGATGACCAATGCATGGCTGCAGCTGGTGAGTCTATGTTTGAGAGGGATACATTATCAACACTCTGATGTGTTTTAGTCATATTTTTATAACAGATATCATGCATCTTACTGTGTTTCCCAGATGAGTGCCACAGCATGAAGTTCCTGTTGATGAATTTTAACTATCCAGAGAAAATATTGCTATTTGCTTTAATTCTTTAAATTTGCTTAAATCCTAAAAGCTCTGTTTATAGTCTTATTTTAACTGTATGTCCAGTTAACTGACAAATCTGAGCAATTTAAATTAAGGTCTTACCTTTTTGTGTCATCTTTATAATTTGTTTGACTATTCTTATTACATCATTTTCAATGTTATGTCCCCATATTTTCTTTGTTGGTTGTGTTTTGTTGTTGTACACTCAGTTTTTTTCACGTTTTTTTAAACATCTAAAACTTCCAGAAAGGGAAAAATTGTCAGAGAAACTTTTTTTTAAAAAGAGACACAATGCATTTATATGTGCATGTTCAATGCAAGCATTGGCATACTCAACACTCAGCATAATAAGTGGTTGGAATATCCTAGGGAACTTGGCAGTCTCTGTGTTAGACATGGAAAATTGGAGAAGATATTGGCAAGTCTGAACATGCACTTAATGCCACAGGATGATAAATTCTGCAGACAGATTCACAGCCTCAAGATGGTTTAGCTCATGCATCAGGTTTTCTTAAAAGTGACACAGTGTTGTTCTGCACTGAAAAGAGAATTGGAAAGTCTAGATGGCACTTAAAATGGATGTGTTTTCCTGAAGCAAAGAGAAGCAACATCTTTAGTAATAGTGTTGTCATTTTAAGATGTTTTTATTCAGGCTTCAAATGAAAGCTCTACTTGTAGATGAGATAAATCAGATCTATTTTATTTTAATGTAGTCTGTTGTCTAAAATGCCAGAATCACAACTTTATAAAGCTGTGTTTTATGTCTTTATGTTACATTACTTTTTGTCCTTAATCATTCATAACTCTGAAAGACTTTATAAAGTTGAGGAATATTTCTTTCCCGCTATTATACTGCTATCAAAGGTAGCAGTATTTTTTTTGTTTGATGTGATACTTGAATTATGGCCCTTCAAAGTTCTGAGTTTTCTAGTGAGTAACTAGTGTATTGTTGATTACATGAATGTCAAAGTCATTTGAACAATTTATTATGTCTCAGTACTGGACAGATGTCTACCTGAGCTGGAATCCAGAAAACTACCCTGGTGTTCAGAACCTTCGGTTTCCTTCTGACCAGATCTGGACGCCTGACATCCTCCTTTACAACAGGTCAGAACTGCCCTCTACTAGTCATTAAAGCCTTTGTTAAGATGAAAAATGACAACCTTTATATTTTTAATGAACGTTTGGCACGCTCGCATTTTCTGAGGGTTGTTGCCATAGTGATCGCCCTTATCTGGGTGTCTGGGGTCCTGCACTGCATCCTCACGGCTATGGTGTAGGCCCCAGCCTGCCCTGATGGGCGGAGCCAGTCCACCTATGTCCACAGACATGGGTGGACTGGCTCCTAGTGTGGATGGATCCCCACGATAATGTTTCCTCACAGCAGCATCAAGCCAGATAGGCAACTGCTTTGTTTGTGTGTGGACATGTGTGTTATCTATTTTGATGTGTGAATGCTTGTTTTATTTTTAATATGCATGAATTGCTTTTTTGTCATGTAAAGCACTTTGTGTTGCCTTTAACATGAAAAGCGCTTTATAAATAAATTTTGATTTGATTTGATTTATGTTGTCAGTCCAATCAAACAAATAATCATTTTGTATGTTAAGACATCTTTTCCTGCAATATTATTTTTTACTAGAATAAATCAATTATCAACATAATCCTTTACTTTTGCCACTATAATTTTTAACTAGCCCCCTAATCTTAAAAAAATAATGCAGAATCAGAAGTGCTTAAAGCCCAAAGTGACAAAAAAAACAAACAAAAAACAAACCCAATCAATTGTAAACACAATGACACAGACAGCAGCTCATCTAAAAAAAAAAAAAAAATAGAAATCAACTGTGTTGATGGACAATGATGGACAATGATTAAACTGTGTTTAATTTGCACAACTAGGCTTTTATTGGAAACAAAATGAAACACAGTACTTTGGTTAATTATCATAATAAAATTATGTAATACTCATTCCATCATCTGCCATTGACTGAATGATATAATTTTTTATAACATGTTGGTTGTTATTTGATTTAGTCAAGTTTAAAATGAATTAAAGGAACAAACAGTAAGAGCTGAGGTCAAAATCCCTGTTTGTATAAATGAGGGTGACAAAGGTTTTTGTACTTTGTGATTCAGATCATGTCGGAGTTCTTGTCCAGAGCTCCCTTTGAGGTCAATTAAAGATTCAGGCTGGTTGTTTTCCCCCAGAACTACTAATTGCATTGCATATGTATGCTTGAGTGAGAGAAGGATGTTTGGGTTTGATACTGTGGAAGAAGATAAAATGAAGGGATGACTAGATTAAGTCACAAACACAAAAACAATATTAATACAAGCTGAATATTATAAAATAGATGAACTGATTTGACTGCATCATGTGATGACAGTGAGAAACTATTATGCGAGTGACGCTCATTGATGTTAATGACTGGATGCAGAGACGAGATTAGGATGTTTCTCTTTATGTCTATTTTCTTCCCTAGACACACTCACCAACACACCCACTCCTGCATGCACATCAAATGGAACATGTGGACAAAACAAAGGTTGGGGAGTATTAACCCAAATGTTAAAAGCTCAGCTTTTAGACCTGCCAGGATTACCCAACATAATCTCTGTGCTTTCACCCCTCTCTTTTCCCCATCTCTACCTCTCACCCTCAGCCTCCACTCCTCCTCTCTGTCCCTCCACCCCCACCCTGCACCACCATCACTCTTTTCACAACATTCTATTTTTGTCTCCCCCACCTCTCTTTCATAACTCACCACTCACTATAATTCACTCTATTCAATCAACTTTTTCTCTCCATATTTTATCGTTCCCAGCCTTCGCCAGCCCGTCTTTATAAATCATTCAGTCTACCTGTGTCCGTCAAGGTGTCAGCATTTTACTCTCACCCTCCTCTCACAATCTACCTGTCTTGTGCTATGTTACTCTACTATCTACTCAAATGGGGGAACAAGTTCACCTCCTAAAAATATCTTTAAACAAATACTTTTTGTTTTGTACATGGTGCCATTTTTTCTATCTGGGTAGTGTAACAGAAAGTGTTTAGTGGGAAGCTTGGGAGTACAAATCTAGCTGAGTGGTGTAGCAGTTTTGTCATCTAGAAAACATCACTGCCAGTAACTGAGGCACACAATTGTTCTTCTGTTGCTCCCAGAGTAGCAGGTTTACTCTGATGCTGTTAAATACTCGCACATGCAGATTATAGCAAACCCGAGTGGTTTCATATTTCATATAAATGTATGTAATATTGCTCCAATTACAAAGCCTGAGGCTTTCTGTTGGCTGCCAGCAGCTCATGTAGGTCCAGATTTATTACTTTTTATATGAAGAATAAAAAACAATGAAACTTTATGTAGACCTCATTTTGCCTTCTGGTACAAAATGACTTTCTGAGAGTTGCATTGATGAATATGGTCTTTCATCTTTCATGCCACAACTAAAGAATTGTAATAACCAGGAAATTTTTCATGTTGAGTTAACTTTCTTCATAAATCAAATATATTTACTATACTTTCATACATGTTTTGTCTTATTTTTGCTCCTTCATCCCCTACTTCTTAGGCTCCACACCTCCCTCAGTTTGAGAACCACTGGTTTAGGATATTTGACTGCTAACATTAACTTATGAGAGCAGCTGTGGTGCAGCGATTAGCGCTGTTGCCTCCCAGCAAAAATGCTCTGGGTGTGGATTTTTGAGCCAGCTGGCCATAGATGGGTATCCAAGCATATATGGTGTAATGGCTCTCTTGTTGTTGGGCCTGTGATAGTTGTGAGCCTCACCTCTGAGTTACTGTAAGTAGGGATAGTCTCAACACCTTCTCAATCCTGAACAAAATTCAACATAAAAAATGGATAGATTTACTAATTTATGAGCATATTACAGGTGATACTAACAAGCATGACAAAGCAGGTCTCATAAACCTTTAATGTATGAGAAAGAAATTAGGGATGCACGGAAGTTCCTACAATTCATACACTGAAAAACATATGCCAGTCTATATTTTAGATTTTGATATTCCTCACTGCTTAACTGAGCATTGGTGGAAAATTACACGTTAACTGGTTTGATGCAGCTGATCTAAATGTGAATCTTTATTCCACCTTGCAGTAATGTGTAAACTTGCTGAGGCGTTCCTTCTACATTTGCCCGTTGAAGACCCGCTTGTTAGAGAACACAAGGAACAGATCTGTGTGTTGTACTCTCGAAGAAATAGAAGGCTAGGTAGAGCAGACGTGTGACCTTTATTATTTCATGTTAAATAGGAATTTGAAAAACATTTTTATTTGTAAGTTTGTAGCTTATTTGTGCTTGTGTTTAAGAGTTGGTAAAACTGTGCACAGCTAGAAAAAGCACATGTAAACTTAGTTAACCAGAGTATTGTCTTTGAAAGCAACACAGATGTGCATTTGTTTCAGACGTGTGTTAGCTATCTCATTACCACCACTGTGGTTATACACAGCTAATATAAACAAAGCTGGCACAATTAGGGCGTAACTTAATGACAGTATAGCAATTGGCTACCTGAGTATAAAAGGGGCTTTAAAGACGTAATTAGACTAATGGACTGATTATCTACCAACCATCAGAAAATAGTCAACATGTCCCATTTTGTTTTTTTTAGCTTTACCATAACCTACTTTATCATGTTCCCTAAACTGTAAAGCAACATTTAACCTCATGTAAGGCAACATGAGGCAAAGTTGATTTCACAACACCTGGTGATTTGCACTTTACTGTCATTTTAGTGCAAACTTCATGCTTTTGTAACCTGTAACGTGATGTACAAATTTGAAAAACAGAAGAACTAGAGGAGAGAGAGTGGAGTTGTGTCTGAAGAAATTTGACTGATCAAAAGCTAAGAAACTACAGCTATTGTAATTAACTGGAAATTATTATTTCAAGGGTTATGAAACATCAAATATGCTTAGAAGTTGAAATAGGGTACTTATGTTTGCTTAAGAATGCGCTATTTCTGTTAATACTCTTGTTTTTGCCATGTACTTGTGTCAGTTCTCAGGATGAAGCCTTCACTCGGTCCATCTGTATAAAATGTTATAGCACTTTGTTGAGGTGTTGATGGTATTCCCTGGTGCTCTCATTGGTGTGGTGGGCATAATGGGCTCTTAATGACAAAATGTTAAGAAGAACTTGAAGATGTTTAAACAGATAAAACATCACCTCTTTGCCAGCCTAAGTCTTGCAGGTTTTGGTTGTTTCCCTGCTCTAACACACCTGATTCAAATCAAATGGATCCAAGAGCTTATCTAGTTCTGCTCAGTGACTCATTCATTTGAATCAGGTGTGTTAAAACAGGGAAACATGGAAAACCTGAAGGATTGTAGCCATCTAGGACCAAACTTGCCTTGCTCTCATGTAGGTAATCAAATGATATTATATTTAGATGTTTGTACTTTATACTCTGTTTATGTGATGGGAAATGAAGTAGACTAATATTTAGTTTAACCTTTGTTGATAACGAACAATAATATGAAGTTTAAAGGGCAAAGTTTTGTTAACAGCTGGCCCAGAAGGTTTAAATCCCCATGAAGCATGATAACAGTTTCCGATTTTTAGTAATAATATGAATTACTGCTGGAAACACACTGATTATCAGTGCACACACACGCTCAAAAGTTGTGAACAGAATTGCCAAATTAACTTTAACGCAGCAAACTCTTTAACAGCTCACCTCATGCGCACATGTGAATTTCATTCAATTACAGGAGGTAATAGCACAACACACATCATTACACAAAGGATCATTAGTGTGCAGCTAATAACATGGAGTGTTACTGTGTTTAACAACAACAGATGTATTCAGACTTATGCTGCTCAGATAAACGTGCAGAGTGCATTACGGTTTTAATATGAAGTTAATGATGTTTAGGAGAGCTTAGTTCAAGGTCTGTACAGCAAGTATTCATTTGCTGTTGTTCACGTTTTGTAATTAAATCTATACCAGTTCAGAGGGAATGACCCTCCTTTATTGTCCCGTTGTTACAAATGAATTTTCTCCCAGTCTTTCATTTAAACCTTTCTGTCTTATGTGTTCCGTGTGTTTTTACAATATAATTTTTAATTTATACAAACAATTGATAAGGCTGTGTGATGCACAGTATGACTGGATGTGAAGGAGTTGATTTTTCATCAAACAGGCAGCACTTCTGCCAAGCATCTGAGCATCTGAGTATTCATTCTTGCTTTCAAGCCAGAAGATAATCCATCAAAAAGATTTTTTTCCCTAAAATCCATGTAATTCATGTATAAAAGAGATGATGGTAAACAGTTCCTGCTTCAAAGCTTGGCTGGGGCTTTTCTGTGTGGAGTTCCATAAACACTGCAGTGAAGCATCATGTTCTCTGCATGCATGGGCGGGCTCTCTCTGGATACTCTGGCTTCCTTCCACAGTCCAAAAACTTGCATGTTAAGTTGATTTGTGTTTCTTAATTCTCCCTGAGTGTGAGTTGTTGTTTGTCTCTTTGCATTAGTCCTATGATGGACTGGCGACCGGTCCAAGGTGTACCATGCTTCTCACCTAGGAGCAGGTTTTCTACACCCGCCTAGGAAAAGGCAGGTATAGAAAATGGACAAATGGAGGATGTTTAATACACCGAAAAGCTTAGCGGAATAATTATTGTGACAACAGAGCCAGCAATAAAGGCAAAGTTCATTGAAAATTCAGTTAGGAATCTTGTTTATTATTTAGCTTGGCTCACTTTAAATTGACTGCTGTGCTTCAGAACTGGCAACTTTCACTTTGAAGGCCAGTTTTCTGGTTCTTGATTTACTTTATAGCACTTAGTCAGTTTGATCATGGAATAAGGTGACATGTGTGGTGCTGCATTATATTAAAGTCCATCCATCCATCCATCCATTTTCTTCCGCTTATCCGGAGTTGGGTCGCGGGGGCAGCTGCCTAAGCAGGGAAAACCAGACTTCCCTCTCCCCGGCCACATTCACCAGCTCATCCGGAGAGATCCCGAGGCGTTCCCAGGCCAGCCGAGAGATGTAGTCCATCCAGCGTGTCCTGGGTCTTCCCCGGGGCCTCTTTGCGGTGGGACGTGCCCAGAACACCTCACCAGGGAGGCGCCCAGGAGGCATCCTGACCAGATGCCCGAGCCACCTCATCTGGCTCCGGCCACCCTGCGGAGAAAACTCATTTCGGCCTCCTGTATTCGCGATCTTGTTCTTTCGGTCACTACCCACAGCTCGTGGCCATAGGTGAGGGTAGGAACGTAGATCGACCGCTAAATCGAGAGCTTTGCCTTTTGGCTCAGCTCCCTCTTCACCACGACAGACCGATGCAGAGTCCGCATCACTGCAGACGCCGCACCGATCTGCCTGTCGATCTCCCGCTCCATCCTTCCCTCACTCTTGAACAAGACCCCGAGATACATGAACTCCTCCACTTGGGGCAGGACCCTATTGCAGACCCGGAGAAAGCAAAGGACTTGGAGGTGCTGATTCTCGTCCCAGCCGCTTCACACTCGGCTGCAAATCGCTCCAGTGAGAGCTGAAGATCACGGTCCGATGAAGCCAACAACATGGGTAAAAAAAAAAAACCCCCAAAAAAAACACTTTACATGGGTAAAATGTTCTGTTTTTTTTTTTTTTTTTTTTTTATGGGACCAGCCATTTAAACATGGGACCACACTCTACGTTTAGATTTGCACAAATACAATTGCACAATGAAATTAGACAATCAACCCTAAATAAAAGGTGAACATTTGCAGGTGAATTATACTTCATGTGTTGACCCTTCAGATGTTGTCAATGATGAGAACTTGATGTTGTGTATATCATCACAATGTGAAAGCACATTGACTCACATTGAAGTTTCGTGTGAGAGCGATCTGTACTGTGAGTCATTTCCCATCCACACTGCGTCCATGCATACTGCCCCGGGAAAACATCTTGGTCATCACCCTCTTTGAAACATGTTTTATGGTAGGCAAACAAACTCTTTCCGCTCAGTAATTACTCTGTCTGATATCAATCTAAATTACTCAGACTGATAAGCAGAAGTTTAAGTTTTTCCAAGTTATTTCTTAGGTATGGTAATAAAACACAAAGGTCAATACATTACTAAGATATTGATTTAGAATTTAGAAAGACGTTTTTTATAAAGGACAAATACCTTTTGCTCTTACAGAGACAGATCCTCCCACTTCTTTTATAAAATCCATTCGTAAAATTTATGTTGGCTCCAGCTTGTCTGCCATAATGACAGTAACGGTGTGTGTTTGAGTGGCTCTTGCGTATTGTGTGTGTGTGTCAGGCCAGTATGTGGGAGTGTGTTTTGTATACAGATTAAATATGTCTAAATCTACCACGCAAGCTGTTGACCTCTTCCTTCTTTCAAGGGAAAAGTCAATGATCTCACTTGACTTGGGATCAATGAGGCACATAAAGGACATCCAGCTCAGGTAAACCACAGACTGAATGCTAATCCTGTCTTAGAGGTACAACACAAGCACAGCCATAAAAATGAGGGGAACTAATGGAATGAATGCATCACGGTTCTGTTGTTTCTTTGGTTAAAGACATGTATGTATTCAGTCACACTGATTAGATACAAACTTTGTGAAGGACATATTATTTACATATTCAGGACTGTGCATGTGTATAAATGTTGGCTTAGAATGAGTAACATATTTAAGTAATTCAAACATTTTTCTGTACATTTCTATATAAGCTTAAACCTAAAAGTTTTTATGAAGTCAGATAAAAGAAGGCAGTGGAAAAGCAGTGGAAAGAAGTTTATGTGTGAAAAATCTTCATGACACAACTCTCATTACTCAGAAAGAATTAAGTGTGGTTGATAAATAGAGTCTTCCTTTTTAAAAAAATAAAAACAATAAACATGCTGGAGGTTTCACCAAAACAAGGAATCTAATTCAGATTATGTGAGACATAATTGTCCTTACATTCCAAGCTTTCTTTTCCTCCTTCTTTTCTCTCCTTACCAATGTGAAGATGAATGTAATCCTTGCATCTCTGCTCACATGTTTGTGCCTCTGTTCCCCTGGAATAAACACATCCCACTGAAAACTGATTACATGTTTTGTGTCTTGCATGCAGCGTCCATGCACAGTTAGTTAACTTCAGAGGCCAGGTTGTCAAAGAGAAAGCCCGATGTCAGCATCCTCTGAGGCTGTTAAGTTTGTGGGATATGACATAACGTGCATGGGTGGATAGGTCTCTCCATAATGCAGTCTTGAGTCTGAGGCTCTGACCTCAAGAAGCTGTCAGCTGTGAACGACTGAAAGCTTCAGGGAAGCTGTAAGCCTTCTCCTCTGGTGAAATATATATTTTTCAACTCTCTTTTTTTCTCTTTCAGATTTGACAAAAATAGAAAAAAAATGTTAGCATGTTTGCACAGAAATATGGCAAAGAGATCATCCTATAAGCTGCCTCTTGTTGCTCTTTCACCCTCTGTAACCTAATGAGTCATCAATCTAGATAAATACATAAAAGGGGCATCAAGATGTTGTTTTACACATTTGAAGTTCATGTAAAATCAACAACAAGCTTCTTAATATGCATGATAACTTTTTCCACTGTGGTTAGTGCCTTGTGTTCCAAAATTTCCTTCTTGCTGTGTGTGTGTGTGTGTGTGTGTGTGTGTGTGTGTGTGTGTGTGTGTGTGTGTGTGTGTGTGTGTGTGTGTGCTTGTGTGAGGATACCAGCAGGTGTTGAGTGAGTGGGAGGAAAGCTTGGTGACTCATGTCCCATGGTGCAGGATCCTGTCACTGCCACCATTGTCAGTGTTGGTCAGTGTCTGTTTCCCTCTTGCTCCACTCCGACATGCCCCCAGTGCTCTTTCTCCTGTGTATATGTGTGTGTGAGGTGTGTGTTGTACTAAGACAACCACTTCCCGTTCTCCCAGGGATATCACTTGTCCAGGTGCATTTTTAATAATTATAATATGTACATTGCAAAAAGCACATTATGCACATGTGCGTGCGCATGTCCCATTCTGTAACTCAACATTGTGAAAGATGTGTTTGTTTTACATGAATAATTCCATACGAGCAGTAATGGGTGTTTGGTGGAAGTATAAAAAAAGAAATGGGGCAAAACTAGTGTCTCAAATGGAAACTGAAATTTGCAATTACACATTGCATTAAGGGTGCTTTTCCTAACATAAACATTTACTTCACGATGTGCTCTGCTGAGGAGTGTGTAAGCGCTGATTGTAGGAAAGCGCACACATTCAGCTAAAGTAAAGCCAAAGCATGAATAATTCATTCATTGGTCTGCCTGCATATCCAAATGCCAGCACCTGGAGACACAGCTGATAGTAACACACACACAGTTTGAAAATAAATTTCAACACTTAACCCTCTAGAAAAACATAAATCTGTCTATCTGAGAAATGGCACGGACAAAGGAAATGTGTCCCGTTTACAAATTCTGTCAAAATACAGACTGGGTTCCTTTGTGAGAGCTGAATGAGGCTTGTGGATATTTTAAATGCAAATGTTATCTCCCTCACAGGGGACTGAGTTTTCTATGTGTACGTGTGTTGATAAATGTGTATATGCAGGGATGCATTGTATGTCCTTTTATACTGTTTGTGCATATAGTATTCAGTTAGTGGATCTGAGCTAGTGAGGGCTGGGAACAAAGGAAGCTTTCAGATCTCTAAAGGTAATATACAGTATATCACCTGCACTGATAAATACAAAGCTTGTATGTAAACAAGTGAAGCATCATTATGAATGTGTGGTGAATCCATGGAAGTTGTCATATGCAAGTAATTCAAAGTCTGTATTCAACATAAAGCCTCACAACTTTATTTGTATCAAGCATTTAATTACATGTAAACTTAATGTGCTTACAGTGAAAAACAAAACGGGCAAAAGTACTGACAGAAATGGGGAAAGCAAGCTGAAACTCATGATTACGTGCCTAAAGTGTTAACTGAAAGTTGGGACAAGGGTGTGAAACGTGTTTCATGACGTTTTCTCTTAACTGTAAATGTAAATGTTTTGCTGCTAAGGAATCAACTTTTGTTTTATTAAAAGAGATTTATTTTCACCGTTGATTTCCTTATTTGTCACAGCTTTCATTTGATGATACTCCTTTAAAATGGCTAACAGGCAGGACAGTTTAAACCCTGAACCTGAATACAAGCACATGCTGTTATAATCTTTTCTGGTTGCTGGCTTTAAAGTATGTGCTGACTCTTCTCTTTGTTTTTCACAACTTGGATTTGTGAAACAAACAACTCAATCATTTTCAAAAGCTTCAAAATGGATAACATTATGCTTATAAGATACTTTTATACCTATCTCTTCATTTAGTCTTTCTCTCTTAAACTATAAAAAAATTTAAATATAATGTTTTTTTTCATTCACATTTCTTATTCACAACAGCCTGGGGAATGTATGCAAATGTGAACTTATTTAACTATATAAGTAGGTGAATTGATTTAAGGCTGCTTGTGATTGGATGCCTCCAGATTTTGTATTGACTGCATACAGTGTTTGGTTTTCTTTCTTTAATTGCTTATGTTGTTATTTTGTTCGTCCTCAGATGAATTACGAGCATTATCAGTTGAAGTGCATGCGGGAAAAACAAAAAGGGATCAGAGAAATGTTCAGATGACACTGTCCTCTGAAAATGGTTGTCCAGCTACTTTCATGTAAGAATACAGCAAAATTAGATATCAAATCTCTAATTTAGCTGCATTCTGCCTGAAATTTACACAGTTGAAAATCAGATTTTTTTTAATTTTTTTAGCGCATTTTGGGCCATACACTGGTCAGGCTGTCCCTCTGGTACTTTGAAGATGACATTCTCACCAACACCAGAGGATCAGCTGTTTAATATTTAATTAGAGTTCAGCCTGATTGCCAGAGCTGAACTGGATCTAAAAATTAAGTAATTTCTTCAGTGTGACTCTGACCCCAGGTGTTTAATTGCATTTCCAAAATAAAAAAAATGTAGAATGAAATCATTCATTTTTGCTGGTGTTTGAGTTTGTTTCATAACCCTTGCAAGTTAGGTAGGTCACTGAGGCACATGTGAGGTTTTCTCTCGTCACTGATTTGTCTCCAGCTACTAAAAATTTGCCATAATTTTAGATAAGAATATTTAATTCACTTCATGGTGAATTTCACTGAGCCTTTTAGTGTTTAAACAACTAAAGTAATCTTCTTTTTTATTAACAAAAACCTAAAAACTTTATTTATAGGTTCAGGATTTTTCTTGTCTTCTCTCCATTAATGTCTATAAATATTGTAAGAACTGAAATCTCTGCTGGAGCTTCATTCAAACATCAGCACACTAGACTTTAATGCAATAGTTTTTTTAATCTGTCATGAATAAAATCTATGTGCTCTGTTTGTAGTGCGGACGAGCGTTTTGACGCTACATTTCACACCAACGTTCTGGTGAATGCTTCAGGCCACTGTCAGTACATCCCCCCTGGCATCTTAAAGAGCACCTGTTACATCGATGTGCGTTGGTTCCCCTTTGATGTGCAGAAGTGTGACTTGAAGTTTGGCTCATGGACACACAACGGCTGGCTTCTGGACCTCCAGATGCTTGATGTGGACACATCCACTTACATACCCAATGGGGAGTGGGATCTTGTGGGTAAGGCAACGTGTGTTTTTTCACCTCAAGCAAAATCATTGGCAAAGATGAAAGTATCACTAAAGCAATAATCTGAGTGTATTTTAAGTCACTAATTATATTTGTAGTTGTCTTTAGAGATTTTCCCATCTGATGAGATGAAAACTAACATTAACAAAAGTGTCTTTTGGTTCCTTTTGACATCATATCACTGTTTAAAAATATGTTTTATATTAAGCTCAACACGGAGGAGTGAAGGATTAAGTCACTGCCCTCCTTAAATCCAATATTTTAATGACTAGGTAGAGCAAAAATGATCAGGTACAACTGACCAAGAGGATTCCTTAATGCCTACTAAAATATTTCTACCAGAATTTTCCAAATTCCTGTGTACAAAAATTTGTATTAATTGCAGAAGTTTTCACAAGCAGCTGGGATACTGAAAAAGATCCCATAGTCAAAGCCTCTGGTGTGATAGTTAGCTGGAGATGGGTGTCCAGACAGGACCAGATGGCAGAAAACATGCTTTGACATACTGAGAGATGTAGCCACACCATCTGCAACTACCAACCACAGACTTTAAGTTAAGAATTGAAGCTGAAGGTGAAAAAGTTCTATATAAAATGAAAGATAAATAATTCAGCCACTTCTGTTCTTCTTCCTTGCTATAACTTTTTAATATAAAGTTGAAATAAGGGCAGGGCAAAGTTCCAAGCCTGGTTTCACTCTGATCCACTCCAGTGGAAAGTTTTCAGGGTCGAGGGAATAAGATGCAGTTCAGTGAATCCTGCAGTTAGGCATTTCTCAGATCATCCATGAAATTTATAGACCCATCTTTTCTTTCTGTCATTACTTGACTCATTCACATGGATGGGGTGTCCTTGTAGTGTTAATGCTAGCATGCTTTCAGGTGACATTCTAGTTTAAATCAATTCTAGTAAATCAAACTCTGTAAACTTAGTCTCTTCCTTATTCCAGAAAGACACAGGTGTATGCGTGTGTTTCACCTGCAGGTGTGCCAGCAAAGCGTAATGAGCTGTATTATGACTGCTGTAAGGAGCCCTACCCTGATGTGACGTTCACAGTCACCATGCGCCGCAGGACTCTATATTATGGACTAAATCTACTCATTCCCTGTGTGCTAATCTCTGGCTTGGCCCTGCTGGTCTTCCTCTTACCTGCAGACTCTGGAGAAAAGATCTCACTGGGTAAGATGGAGAAGTAGAACACACGTCAAGCTTACTTCAGATATGTTGTGTCAATGTACATGTCAGATGATAAGGTCTAACCAGTCCGTATATACATTTTTTGGTTTATTTAATCAGTAAAAGTCTCATTTAGATTAAACAGGTTACAGGCATGATAATTACTTGAATATGTTAAAAAAAAAACTGAATTCAAGATATTTGTGACAAGCCATCATCAGTATCAGTGGTCTTATAGAATCTATAGTGGTCTCACGGAGCACGGAGGTGCTGATGCATGCCTTTATTTCAAGTAGATTATATTACTATAATGCCCTGCTCTCTGGTCTTCCTAAAAAGTCCATCTTAAACCTACAGCTACTTCAGAACTCAGCGGCACGTGTTATGACAAGGACCAGAGGGCGGGAACACATCACACCAGTTTTAAAATTGCTGCATTGGTTCCCCGTGCGTTTCAGGATTGATTTTAAGGTTCTTTTAGTAGTTTATAAATGTCTTAATGGTCTTGGGCCATCTTATTTATCAGACCTTCTTTTAAGTCATGAACCCTCGCGGATCCTGAGGTCCTCTGGTACTGGCCTTTTAGTTGTTCCAAGGGTGAGGACCAAGACATACAGTGAGGCCTCTTTCCATTGTTATGGCCCTCGTCTGTGAAACAGTCTGCTGGAGGGCCTCAGGGCTGCAGAGAACGTTGATGTTTTTAAAAAGAGGCTTAAGACCTACCTTTTTAGCTTAGCTTTTAACTAAATTTATTTGATCTTAATTTATTTTACATTATTTTATTTCACGTTATTTTATTTTAATTTTATTCAACTGTACTACTTATTTATTTATTCATTTACTTATTTATTCATTCATTCTTAGCTGTTCTCATTGTTTCTTAAGGTTGTTTAATTTTAATTTTAACTCCAGTGTTTTCCTCGTGGGGATCCTCCACGCCGGGGGGTTTTGCCTGCTCGGTTTGGGGGCTGCTGTAGTGGTGATTGCACCTATTCGGGGTGGCTGGGGCCCTGCACTGCGGCCTTTTGGCTGCGGTGTGGGCCCCGTCTGTCCCGATGGGGGTGGTTGCCGCTGTTAGACATGGGTGGACTGGCCCCTGGTGTGGATGGATCCCCATGACACTGATATTGTTTCCTCACAGCAGCATCAGGCCGGATGCTTATCACTTTTAGTATTTTATAATTACATTCAGTTCGAGACAGAAATAAGAGAATCATGTTTGTATAGAATGGGGAGGGAAGGCTGCTTGGCGTGCGTGTATGCGTGCGGCTGTGTGAAATATTTTAGTGAGTGTTTCTATTATTATGTATTCCCACTTTGTTTTGTTTTATATGCATACATGTTTTTAATCATGTAAAGCACTTTGTGTTGCCTGTGGCATGAAAGGTGCTTTATAAATAAAGTTTGATTTGATTTGATTTTAGTGTATGCATAGTTGTATACAAAAATATCCTCATTAACACCAAACCATGAAAACACACATGGCAAATACTTTTAGAATAATTGAGTTAAATCCTTTCCATCAGAGCCATGATGTGTCTTTCTGAGCTGTCACGAGTTAAACACATGTTTTAAGGATATCCAGAACTACCTTGAACATTTCCAAGGAGACACCAAGAGAGACAAATGGTTGTAGCCAAGAGAACTGATAGCATACATAAGTAATTACAGGAATAATTTCACACACGGGTGGTCTTGATCACATCATTTCTTGTGTGCTCATGTTATCTCTCCCTTTGTGTCTCTTTATTTCTATCCCAAGGCATCACTGTGCTGCTTTCACTAACTGTCTTCATGCTTCTGGTAGCAGAGATCATGCCCGCTACATCCGACTCTGTGCCCCTTATTGGTGGGTTATATTTCTGTGTCTGTGTGATTGTAGCATTTTTAAATGTGTGAAATGAAAACTGGCAGAAAAGAGTAATTTCTATAAAAAAAAAAAACAACAAAAAAAAAACTGCAGATAAATGTTTTCTCCTGAATGAAAACTGGTATATCTGATACTTCACTGCATTCTTACCTTTGAAAAAAAGCGTCACCCAAATGGTTTTTAGAAAACTATTTAACTACATGGCTATTTGCACATGCACAACAATAATCCAAATAAAACAATTATGATGTTTGCATGAATTGCACATAGGATATTCCATTCATATCCCCAATGACATGTTATAAAGCATAATTTGATTAATGAGCTCCATGCATATAACAGCTTTCTATGCAATTATAATAATGCATATAAAATATTTTGACAAATCCACATCTTTTAAAACACTGAGCATTACTTGGGGTACTTCCTTTCTTAACAGTGCATTTCCTTTTTACCTGCAGCTACTCTACACAGCTCTGCTGCTGAAGCAGGTGTTGTCAGATCTTGTAACAGAAACAAGCAAAACATTTCCTATAAAATAAAAAAAATAAGCTTAAAGTTGTTTATAAAAGTTTGACCTGGCAGTTTTGGGGGAAAGGTGTGCATCAAACTGCAGCTGCATGCCATCAGGTAAAGCCGGCAACGTAAACATAGCCAGCAACAGTAATATTACTTCACTATATCCACAGTGTGTTACTGACGTGGTCATAATGTTTATTTCTATTAGGTAATTATTTATTGTTCAGGGTGGGTAACTGTCTGACTTCTATGATATAAACTACATAGTCTACTAATTAAATGTAGAAAACACTTCGACAACCTCTGATATTTAGAAATTAAACCAATTAAACCACTAAAGCTGTAGTGTCTTGAACGGCCACTCCAAAAGAGAGTCCATCACCCACGTTAAGGTGACCGGAGTTAGAGATTAAAGAATGTGTTTAGAAATTATTACAAGATTATTTTGGCCTTTATAATTAATTTGTGCATTCATGGGAAGTGCATGGATAAACTATTATAGAACTCACCTACTTCAGTTTTATCAATGTTTCAGTACGGATATTATGATGGGTGATCTTGGCTGATAATATTTGGGCCTGCATATTTTCCATGGCTTGCACATGAATTTGGGCTACAATAATACAACATTATGATGACTAAATGCTGAAAATGAGGTTAGGAATGGTCATCTGTCTTGGCAGCAATTGAAAGAAACACTCTTTACATTTTAGGCTTACTTTTAGTAACTCAAGGGTGTTTACACATCATTCTCAGTGTTGGATACACAGTCGGAGATGATTGGGTGGCCATAACTAAACCTATCAGCACTACTGAAACGCTGTAAAAAGTACGACTCCCTACTTACGAGGTTAAAACACTAAAAGAGGGCAGAAGATATAATAAACATAACTGACATGTAAGAATGGCTAAAGCCTCTTTTCGAGTTATAATCAATGGGTCCAACATGCCACACAAATGTATATCTGTGACAGTGTGGTTACATGCCTGTCTGTTATGTGTATTATCAGCTTCACAAGGTCAAAGTGCCTCATTCTCTTATTTGAGTGATGTAATATAAAATGTTGGTCCTGCTAAAAACCATTAATCAAGCTTTTTCCTCTTCTCTATGTGTTCTATGTACATTTTTTAATGTACAAGCATTTTTTTAACCCTATTTGAGTTCAAGAATGCATCTTTTCCTGTTGGCAGTGTATCTCATTAGGCATTAAGCAGGCTTATATTCCTTTAATGATTGAGTGTCTGTTATTAGGTCTTAATTCAATGATGCTAATTAATTGCCAAAGGGTTGCTAAAATGGGAAAAAGATCATGAAACAAATATTAAAATGAACAGCCTCTTATATAACCCCCAAAATAAAAAAGTTAATGTTTCTGCAAACTCAACAGCTCAGTACTTTGCCAGCACCATGATGATTGTGGGAATGTCTGTGGTGGTGACCGTCATAGTCCTGCAGTTCCACCATCATGATCCTCATGGAGGCAAGATGCCTAAGTGGGTTAGTGAATTTAACAAGCCTAATCAGATAATCACATTAACATTCAGCACAAATTTTATATGAAGTTCTCGTTATATTTTATACATGTGTTCTGACAGACTTTTTGTTTTCAGGTTCGGGTGGTTCTGTTGAACTGGTGTGCCTGGTTTCTCCGTATGAAGCAACCTGGTGATGAGCGCAAGAGGCCTCATTACAAGTACCGTCACACCTCCCAACATCACGCCAGCACCAGTTCAATAGAGATGGGCACAATGCCAAGCCTCACAGTGCCTATGTCTCAGACATCATGTCCACCTTGCCCAACAGGCACCTCCAATGGTTCCATGAATCTCTACTTTGGCAATTACCATCCAATGGAAAGCCCACACTGCCCACCTTCCAGCGACTCTGGGGTCACCCTTGGGGGACGTGCCCATGGCTCCCTCAGCGATGACACTGAGCTACCTGGTGGGGTTGGTGTTGGAGGTCTGGGAATGGGAGTTGGAGCTGGGATGGGAGTAAGCATCCCTCCACCAGAGATCCAGCGCATCTTAGAGGAGGTGTCCTACATAGCACAAAGGTTCCGGGACCAGGATGAGGCTGAGGCCATCTGCAGCGAGTGGAAGTTTGCAGCGGCTGTGGTAGACCGCCTGTGCCTGGTGGCCTTCTCACTTTTCTCCATCATTTGCACTTTCACCATCTTGATGTCAGCACCCAACTTCATCGAGGCCGTTTCCAAGGACTTCACATAACTTGTTGCTACAAAGTAGAGGGAAGGAAGACGGTGTACATTATCTGAGATGAAGAGGAGGTTCAAAAATAAAGTGGAGAAGGACCGTGGAGAGCACAGTGCAAAGGCCCTCACCAAAAGTCTGCTATATATAGTAGTATACAGTGTAAAAATGTAAATAAAACCCCATATTTAACTGAAATGCTGATCCAGAGAAATGTTAGAGAATTGCGATGCTTAAAGAAGAAACAGGTAGTATAACTGAATCTTTCAAAAATAAAGACGGTCAGGGGTTTATCAGTCTGCAAAAGACTGTGTGGGCAAATATCCATCCATAGATTAATTTACTGTGCCTGCTTCATCCAGTTCAGGGTCACGGAAGGGGGACTGTTAGAGTCTCTTCCAGCTGTTATCATATAAGAGGTAGAATACACTCTGGACAGGTTGTCAGTCCATCACAGAGTCAAGAAACAAATTTGGAATATTTTTCTCCAAGTAAAATTGTAAATAATTCAAATGACAGTACATCATAAACTATTCAAGGAATCCACGTGGCATCGCTTTTCACAAGGGACAAAAATCAGTCTTGTGTTGATATCATGTCAGGAAACACTAGAAATATTTGTGTCAATCAAATCAGTGCTTCCCAGTTCTGGTCCTCTGCCCACTGCCCTGCATGTTTTACACATTCCCCTGCCTAAACACTTCTGATATAAACTAATGCATTCTTAGCAAGTAAAACTAGATTATGTAAGGTGATGTGTTGCAGCATCAGAATCAAATGGGCAAGCTTTCAAAGAAATGGTTTAAAAAACTGATGTGTACTCAAACAAATTTAAGTTAAATATGGGGTTTAAATATGTACAACTTGCTTCATTCTGTTTTTCGACACATTACTGTCAATTTACCACATTCCAAATTCAGAGAAGAAATATAAACTCGTCTCCTGCTTTAAACTTGATATCAGAAATGTATTATTTTTGAAGATGAAAGAGGTTGAGCATATAAGAGACACGGAGCCTAGTAAACATTAAATCAGTGAAAGGAACAGGTTTTTTTTCTTATTTTTATTTTCCTGTCTTTTTTTATATGAAGATGTCAGGGTAAGATTATATGGCTACTAATTGACTTTTATTGACTGTATATTTACTGTATAATGACACTTCCAGCACCATCATCCACCTCACTGCCTCCTTCCATCAGCTGTTGTTGTCCTGTTTGTAAAAGCACCACCTCAGTCTGAGCACACACACACACACACACCAGCCATTCTCCTTTCAAACCCTTAATATGGAAATGACTATTTCTGATGATGCACCATCTGTGTGATGATCTTAGGGTAGTTACTAAAATAAATAATAAGGTTTATGATACATAAAATCTTTTTGATCACTTTGATATATTATCTACACTAAAGTAATTATTTCATTAAAATAAACTAATTCATATTTTGCCATGTTGAACTCCAGTCATTATGTTTCCCATTTTAGCAGAAATATGAAATAAACTTTTTCATTAAATCTAATGGTTTTCCTCTATAGTGATTAGAAACTATCTCACACACAAGCTTGATGTGAGGAAAACAGGTTAGTTACTAAAATTAGATCTTTCAATGTAAGTCTGATCATTTTGCTTGAATGTGTGGATCACTGTACACAGGATCAGGTACACTTTTCTTCTTTAGTTAAGTTTCTATTTGGAATCATGTTTAGCTTTGTTTCACATATTCACTTTAAAATGTACCATCTGTCATGTAGTAGTTTGGGACTGTGTTTAACAATAGTTTTATATGCAGTATATTGTATCAAAAAGCACTTTGTAAAAAAGCATTTCCAGGTATTGACCAGTACCATAAGTTGCACCAAAGTTTTTCAGAAGTGTAGAAATGGTGGATGTTGGATTGTACTGTATATCCTACCCAGCTGTCTAGCAATAAATGCAAAGGTTCCCCATTTAACATTTGGATTTACTTCAAGTAGTGGCATCAGTTTTTAATTAAAACTCATCTAAGTTTTGTGAAAATGTTATTTATTCTATGTCCATGTTTTGGGTCGATTCATGGGCTTGAATCATGAAAATAATTAAACAAATAAATAATAAGTGGGGAAAAAAAATCTTTCTGAAATGCATTTAATGTGACATGATTTTTTTCTTAGATTTTGGTGCTTAAACCTCACTAAATGGCTACTTACAATCAAGGTACAACTAAATGTAAAACCTACAAAAAAGTAAACAAAATAATCTTATTTTCAAGTAAACTAGGGATAAAAATTGTGAACATTCTGACTTTGAAAAAATCTTTTTTTTTCTTGTCTTGAATACTTGCAGACTGTAAAGAACAACCCAAGAAACATGAATCTCACCATTGCAGAGCCTTTGTTGTCAAACTGGAGTGTGACTGAGAGAACTTCACTGTAAGTCTATGACATGAGCAAAGACTTTGTACTTGTTGGACCTTTTAAGTGATCTCTGAAGATGGAGAGCGATGAACCTCTGACAACATAGACAATAACTTCAGGCAGCAGCCAGAAAACCTGTCACCCCTTTCCCTGGAAAACAGAGTGTAGATTTATAATAAAGCCCTTCTGTTAATAAGATTTATCTGTTCTGTTGCTGGGAAACTGAAAGTGACTGAAGGTTGTAAATGTGTTTACATCCACCGCCACCTGATAGTTTGTGCTGTAGTTGCTGTCATTGGTCTCCTAATCTCTGTCATCTTGTGAGTTTTTGACTCTCTGTTAATAAATGACTATTTATTCTCTGTATAACAGGTCTGCATCTGTGAGGATACAATGTGTGGGGGATGAACACGATTGCAAACTCAAAACTTCAAAACAAAATTTATATGCTAGAAATTCAAATATTTACTGTATTTTATTATTATTATTATTTACCCCCCACCCCCCTTTTTTTTGTTAAACTACTAAATTAGAAGAAGGAAAGACTGGGTCTCTGTTGATGAGGGTGATCATTAGTAAGACATTTGTATTTTTTCCATCTGATATTATTACTCTGTTTTATATATGCCACAATTTTAATGGACTTGGGTGGCATAATGACAGAAAGGTAAAAAAAAAAAAACTTTAACCTGTTTGGATGTCTAGGTGATCATCAAAGTGTTTTACCAGAGTTTAGAAAGGAGGATTTTCCATTTTTTTTTTTAAAAAAGGGTGTATTTTTCTTTTTTTCTTTTCTTTTTATTTTTTTTATCTTCATTCATAAGTTCTGGTTTTCCTCAGATAATAGTAGAAAATCCTTGATCCTAAATAAAGAAAGAAATTTTAATTTAATTCAATTGAAATCTGAGCTGAAGTAGGACAAAAATAAACAAATAAATTAATAATAGCGTAACCAAGAATGTGGGACATGTTTTCCTCCTTCTATGATTTAGGAAATATGCTCTGATTTCTTTTTGTGAGGCCAACAAAAATTTCCTCACAACTTCCAACTGTTTGATGTTTGGTGGATGAGCTCCAATCATTGGGACTGAGGCCTAGATTTCAGACTGGATAGTAACTGTATTCATGTATTTAAGATATAAAGTTTTATGTTATAAAAAATGCAGACTACAGGACAAAGATTCAGGAAAACAAAATGACATCAGCCATGTTCTGTACAATGCAACCCCTCTCTGGACTCAAACATGTTTTCAATATTTTTTTAAGATAAATAAATTGTTTGGAAAATTGACCTTGAACCCAGGATGTGTATCACAAAGAAAACTAATGAACAGTTTGCTACTGCAGAATTTTAAATTGTAGTCAGACTCGCCAGCTTTGTGACATCAGGCCATGCAGTTATATGGAAAGTTATATTAAAGAAGTATTTAAATAAAAGTAAAAAAGAAAACTAACAAACTCAAATACCTTTGTCCTGTCATGATTGAAGTCATTTTCTTTTGCAAGTAGACCATGTGATAACATAATACCATTTTTATATTACATTAGAACTACATACAGTTTCAATATATGCATCCTTGGACAGTTAGAAAACAACACAGTCTGTTGTGTTTTACACAAAATATCATATCAAAAACAAAATATAATTTTTCAATGCATGTTAATTTACAATTCCTTCAATAAAATGCTAAATTTAAATACTTTATTACACAATTTCTGAAAGCAGATCAAGTTTCAAATGGATCAAATATATTATGTTCATTGTTTTCAATAAAAGGAAAATAAAAAAGGAAAATGATCTTTTAGATTAGTTATATTTTTAAAAAATGGAAAGTAAAAAGTAGTTGCTTTAATGCAGAGACAATGCTCGTTTTAGATGGATTTCATCTATTACACTGTATTATGTGCGTCTCTGCGTGTGAGTGTGTGTGCGCGTGTGTGTGTGTGTGTGCGTGTGTGTGTGTGTGTGTGGGTGTGGGTGTGTATGTGATATGTTGGGACACTAAAGAGTTAGACCTCCTGCACTGTGAAAGTAGTCTGCTAATTAATGTCTGTGGTGTGGGAATGAAAAGAGTGAACCAGTTCATGACAGAAGCAGATGAAAGTACTGCAGTGTCTCCAGCAGCACTTTGAATGAGGAGATTCAGTAGAAAATGTAGAATCCAACCAGGGATATATGACACATGAAACTCCGATCAGCTGGCAGTCAGATGTTTTTACAGCTGAGGTTTGAAGTAATCATTTGCCTCTGTCAACACATGCAGCTGCTGTAGTTATGTAACTGTATCCTAATACAATTTAACCATGATGCCACTTTGAGTTTCAAAGTGGGAGGACGAGGAAGTTAACTCTTATTTATGACCAACAAGCACTGCTTTTTGATCAAGTTCCATGTTAGGAACCGTAGCTTATTTATCTACTATATCTGGCCAAGTATTTATTATTATAAAGGTTAGATAACGTCCCCTTTTGATATTTTTAATCTATTCAACTATAAATATGTGTGAAATCTGAGTAATTTCAGGGGCAGGATGAGTGAATTAAGTAAAATAAAAAATAAATTCAAAAAATGAAATGGACAAATGATTTTTTTAGGAGAATGACAACAGCAATTCTAAATAACAAAGAAGTCAACCAGCATCAAACTCAGACTATTCCACAAAACTGTAAAATCTAACAAGCTGGCTTAACTAAAAAACTGCAAACTCATTGCCTCAAAAATGTTGTGTTTTTGTTACTTTGAGTGACTGAGTACAATTAAGTAGAATGATTTGAGTTTGAAGATTTTTTATTAACTTGGTAAATCTACATGAGGTTGTAGAGTAAACTCTGTGTGACAAACTCCAGATAAATTAGAAGAGATGATTTACAAAATCTTGTTTTTATTTTCAACACATGATCATTTCAAGCTCACTTAGCTTAAAGTAATTGATTAACTCAAAACTGTTATTGCTTTGCAGCAGGAACTTGGTGTGGATATGGGTTTTGGCTAAACTGATGTCAGACCACAGAAGTCTCTTTTTTATCATTTTACTTTATCATTTTTAATTATTTATTTTTGTAATTTTTCAGCAAATTCTCTCACTTTAATTCGTACGACCTGTAAGATAAGCATCAGTACCTTTACAGATCTGTGCAGCAAATGTTTCTGGCCTCAGCTGGCATTTTACCACTCTTACCATGTCTACGCTTAATTAGCATGTGGGTATACAGAGAAATGTATATGGTGAAGAAAAGACAACATGTAATATTGCATCTGCACTGCAGCTAATGAGAATTTTTACCAAATTGTAAATTTAAACTTCAGAAATCCAACCAATCACAAGGCACTTTTCTTAAATCCTTTCACATTCTGGAAAAAGCTCTGCATCATTTTTAAATATTTGGAATTCTAATGTGTGTATAGCTAAGCTAAGAAATAAATGAGTGGAAATGATCATGCCAGGTCCACTTTGACTTCCACTTCCCTCACCATTACTTTAACATCTTAGGTGCAAAAGCTACTTTACAAGGACTTGCTTTTTGTCTCCATGAAGAAAATGTTTCCCCATATTGTGACTGTAAGCAAAAGGTAAGCAAAACTAAACAGAAGAGGGCATTTGCTGCAGAAGCAAAATGGGGGATTAACCTTTAACACACTATATGCAGTCAAGAGAGGATGCTTGTCTTCCAGAGGTGAGAGCATTAAGAGCCTCAGATATTTCATCTATCTGATTGAGATCAATATGATCGGATATTCCAGCTAACATGTTTACATGACGCATTTTCATTCTGACTGGACATTCATTTGGATCAGAAGTGCTCCATGTAAATGTATAATGTTAGCTTTGAGCTAAAAGCCGGCTATCAAAACAAGCTGGAAGAATATTTGTGTTATTTTGCACAAACAACGACGATAACTGAGGGTAAAAGAGTGAAGGACATCCAAGCTGCATCTACAGCCTGAAGAAAAAATAAATAAATAAAACATCAAAGAAACACTGAAAGACAGTCATATGGTTTTGGAAGATGAGAAGAAAAACAGAATAATCAAGGAAGTGACGCAACAGGAAGTAATGTGAATGGAATAGATGTGATTACTAAGAATTTACAGGTAAAAATCAAGAAAAAAGAGGAATGAGTCATCTGCCCAATATTGAAAAGTCCTGTCTTGAGGGGGGTGATCCTTTCTAAGAACTCTGCCCTCATCTTAACATACTCATCACCCCCTCTGTAAAAAACCTGGGAGTAGTTATATGACCTTAAAAGAGTCATTAGAGTATATCCTGCAATCATTCTGATAACAAAATGTAATGTTGGACATTTGCAAATGAGCACTGAAATAAGCCAGAAGCATTTTTATAAACCTGCTATGGACAAAATCTTACAGTAATACAAACCTTTTACCAAATTAAAAAGGCAGAAATCCTCCAAACAAGAACTGAAAACTCTTAGTTCACTGTAATATGTTTCGTAAAGCTTTTACCTGTCAAATATTTGGCAATGTAAGGTGCTCAAAATTTTGTTGGGATGAGTTTGAACATTTAAAATTGTATAAGATTAAAATCCAGAAGGTGATTTAAGTTTTAATATCAAAACAAGTGAGTCAGTTATCAGTTTATACCATTTAGAAATCAAGGCATCTCTTCCTCACCTCGTCACTCCCAGTAACAGATGATTAGCCTGTTACAGTTTATCTTACATCATGAAATGATTAGAACAGATGTGAGTGCCCCAGTCTCTCATCATCACCATGTGGTACACAACAAAACTCAGACTGAGGAAGAACAGCTCATGCTGTGAATATTAAAGTGCCTTCAAATTCTTGCCAGACCTTCACACTCAAGAAGCTCCATAGACAAAAACATGTGATGTGTTGCTGCTGCTGTTGTTTTGTATCAGAACAGCAGAGGTGTGCTCAGGTGTGTCAGTCTAATAGTACTGCATTTAAATATTTAAAAGTGTAAATATAATATAAGGAATCTGGGTTCCTCTCTATCATATATGTACAAAATGATAGTGACAATATCTGTACCCTACACATAAAGAGAAACATAAACATACTTGTGCACCATCTACATAAATATCACATTCACACACACACACACACACACTGTGCACAGTGGGAGTGCAAGTGAGACCAGATTGTATGTTCAGACTAACAGACTTTTTCACTCAGCATGCAGATGATGTTTATTATTACAACTATGGATTAAAAAAAATAAGTAATTTCTTTTTATTTCCACTATGAACAGGTCAAAGAAGTTATATAGAAAGGGAAGGGCAGCAAAGTAATGAAATCCATGAAAAAGTTATAGGATGAAGCTCAACCTTATTACCATCCAATATGGCGATGACCTCTGCCTGCTGAACTGCTGGCCCAGCGTTTTTATTTAAAAGAAAAATGAAGATCGTGCTGTGTGGGTGGCAGGTGGATTATGGGTGTGTGTTTAAGGTTGGTGGGTGGGATTTGGCAGCCAAATGTTATTGCTTCCTCCACACATCAGCTTTACAGCCGAGGTGCTGCACGTCACCTGAGACAATTACTTCTTTTGATTCTTCTTCATGTTTTCTCCCACCAACCCTGTAATCTCCTGGAGAAGAAGTGAAGAAACAACCAAGGTGGGTGTCCTGGTCCCCTGCCTGGAGTTCAGGTCCAAACCATCTCAATCCATCTTCAAAAGGAACATTTGTTGTCACCTTTTTTCTGCTCTGTTTTTTGTTCTTTGTTTTAATCAGTGAAGGGGTGCAGTTCTGTCAACTAATCGCTCAGTTTATTAGTTATCAGTCTTCCACTGTCATCCAGCGTAAACATCTCAGCAACTCATGAGCTGAAAATCAAGACATTTAGGTTGTTCTAATGATGGGTCCTGATGGTTTTGATTATTCTGTGACTTATGCTAGTATCAAGTCATTCAGACTATGTTTTGTTACATATAGACGTGGACAAAATTGTTGGTACCCTTTGGTTAATGAAAGAAAAACTCACAATGGTCACAGAAATAACTTGAATCTGACAAAAGTAATAATAAATAAAAATTCTATGAAATTTAACCAAAGAAAGTCAGACATTGCTTTTCAACCATGCTTTAATAGAATTATTTAAAAAAAATAAACTTATGAAACAGGCCTGGACAAAAATGATGGTACCCCTAGAAAAGATTGAAAATAATGTGACCAAGGGACATGTTAAACCAAGGTGTGTCCACTAATTAGCATCACAGGAGTCTACAATCTTGTAATCAGTCAGTGGGCCCATATATATGCTACAGGTAGTCACTGTGCTGGTTGGTGACATGGTGTGTACCACACTCAACATGGACCAGAGGAAGCAAAGGAAAGAGTTGTCTCAGGAGATTAGAAAGAAAAATATATACAAGCATGTTAAAGGTAAAGGCTATAAGACCATCTCCAAGCAGCTTGATGTTTCTGAGACTACAGTTGCACATATTATTCAGAAATTTAAGATCCATGGGACTGTAGCCAACCTCCCTGGATGTGGTTGCAGGAGGAAGATTGATGACAAATCAAAGAGACGGATTATACAAATTGGAACAAAAGAGCCCAGAAAACCTCTAAAGAGATTAAAGGTGAACTTCAAGCTCAAGGAACATCAGTGTCAGATTGTACCATCCGTCGTTGTTTGAGCCAAAGTGGACTTAATGGGAGACGACCAAGGAGGACACCATTGTTGAAAAGAAATTATAAAAAAGCCAGATTGGAATTTGCCAAACTACATGTTGACAAGCCACAAAGCTTCTGGGAGAATGTCCTACGGACAGATGAGATAAAAATTGAACTTTTTGCCAAGGCACATCAGCTCTATGTTGACAGACGGAAAAATGAAGCATATGAAGAAAAGAACACTGTCCCTACTGTGAAACATGGAGGAGGCTCTGTTATGTTCTGGGGCTGCTTTGCTGCATCAGACACGGTGTCTTGAATCTGTGCAGGTACAATGAAATCTCAAGACTATCAAGGGATTCTAGAGAGAAATGTGCTGGCCAGTGTCAGAAAGCTTGGTCTCAGTAGCAGGTCATGGGTCTTGCAACATGACAATGACCAGGAACACAGCGAAAAACACCCAAGAATGGCTAAGAGGAAAACACTGGACTATTTTAAAGTGGCCTTCTATGAGCCCTGACCTAAATCGTATTGAGCATCTTTGGAAGAAGCTGAAACATGCCGTCTGGAAAAGGCACCCTTCAAACCTGAGACAACTGGAGCAGTTTGCTTATGAGGAGTGGACCAAAATACCTGCTGAGAGGTGCAGAAGTCTCATTGACAGTTACAGGAATCATTTGATTGCAGTGATTGCCTCAAAAGGTTGTGCAACAAAATATTAAGTTAAGGGTACCATCATTTTTGTCCAGGCCTGTTTCATGAGTTTATTTTTTTTAAATAATTCTGTTGAAGCATGTCTGAAAAGCAATGTCTGACTTTCATTGGTTAAATTTCGTAGAATTTTTATTTATTATTACTTATTACTAACTGGGAATTTGGGATGACTATTCGTGTTGTCCAAAGGAGGAATCTTGACTTTGATAATCTGTGATTTTTTTTTTTTTTTTTTTTTTTTTTTTTCATTTTGAATCACCCTGAAGTCAGATATATTGCTCGTGTCAGCTCAGCTGTGGACGTTTTGGCCCACAGACGAGACTGGCTCCATGCTATCAGGGCCAATAATCAGTTTATACTGTGCTCTAAAAACATTTTATTTTACAATGTTGTAGACAGAATTTTTATTCCTGAAATCGGTTCACTTTAATCAACAGATCATGAGAATCAACACTGTGATGCACCAACAATCCATGTCAGCTAACGTTTCTGCAGCTCCTTTTTTATTTATTTATTTATTTTGTTTTCTGCAAAGCAGTCACTGTTGTTGTTCCTGCAGAGTCACCGTGAGCAAGGTAGCATGTTAGTAAATCCTCACAGCCTTATTAGCAGGTTTGAATCCCAAAATGTTTTATTAGCTTAAATGTGCTTCACACCTTCTTTTTAAAAAAATGTTGTTTCTTATTGTTATAATTTTCTTCACATTTTTAATGTTTTATAGTTCTCTTTCACCCTGAAGGCCTCTGAAACAGACCAATGATGTATTTGTTTTTTCTTTTTCATTATTCAAAGGTTTCCGAGAACATATTTGTGGAAGAGGACACTTATGCTTACACAGTCTTTTCAGATTCCTGTTTCTGTTCGATAGAGTTGCAACTAAAAATTTCAGCAACACCTTGAATAGCGTCATTCTTGGCCAACTCATCCTGATAAAAGATCTAATTACTCTAAAAATTTTTAAAGCAGCAAGTAAAACTCTCCATATTTGCTCCATTTGGCTCACAGTCATGGAGCTGTTACGGATTAAATTTGGGGATGTTTTTCAGCTGGAATAAACATTAGTCTGGCAATTCAACTTTTAAGGTTTTATTTATTTAAGTATTTCTTTCCCGACACTTTCATCACCGTAATAAGCTATGATTCATTTCTTTAAGTGAGGAAGAAAAGGACAGCTTGAATGCTAATGTGACACCCTGCCAAATGAGACAGAAGTTCTGGCTTTGGCTAGACAGGGATTCCTGTCATTCATCAGTCTTGTCTCTGTCCGCGAGCCTTGGGCATGTTCCGACAGAGGAGATAACTCTTTACATGGCTCTGTCTGCAGATTGCAACCAAAAAAACACAAGTTTTACATGTGAAACATGTAAATCCCCCTGAAGAGATAAGGCAGCCATAATATTCATATTCATGGATCACTCAAACAAGTGAGCTCAGACTTTGCAAATATGGACACCAGTCTGCCAAGTGATGATCATGCCAAGTTTCAAGGGCAACCACAAAGAAGGGAGACCTCTGAAATTATTACAAGCAAGCTTCAACCAAAATCTGTAGCCTAAACAATACAGAAAGAGAATCATACCTAACCCACAAACAAAACAATACTCATAGAACCCTCCATCTAATACTGAAGCTGTTTTGTGCCAAAGCGCTCAGGAACCAAGACAAAAAGGATGCAGGTTACACTTCAGATAGCCTTCAGATGACAAATGAAGTAGATATTTTAAATATTATTTTTCACAGACAAGTTCACAGACAAAAAAACACAAATACATGCTAAAATACCCACAAAATACCAGAAATATCTACTAGAAAGCAAACAAAACACATAAGACAATAACAGCACGAATCTCCCTTCTTCTGCAGCGAACACGAGGAGATGTGCGACACATAATCCGCAGACATGAAGTAATCTGAGTAAATGTGCATTTGGATTATGAGTCTGGAACGATCTAATCTGAAACACTTCAGCTGGTTGCCTGCAAATTCATAACAGAGCCTCATCCACGTAGAGATGTTACATAATAAGTATCAGTCTAGCCATGATGAGGGGCAGAAGATATTTTTCTGACGTCTGGGGCTCAACAAGGAGGTGTAGATTCATGCTTCAATCTGGTAACTTGTTCAGCAATAGCTTTAGTTAACTTTGGTTCTACACGAGTCCTGCAGCTGCTATTTATAGCTCCCTTTTGGCTGCTGCTGCACTTTTATCTGTGAACCCGATGCATTTGGTGACAGCTGCTGCAACGGATCAACCAGCAACCTCGTCTAATTTTAGATGTATAAATGGACTTTTCTGTGTTAAGTTTACCTGCTTGCATATTTTATTAAATATATAATTGCTTTCAAGACCCACTGAAACCGAATGTAGTAGTTTCTCCTGCTACTTGGCTTCATAGTATGTGAAAGATAAAAATAAAGGTAAAGTACATAATGTATACTCTCTCATTAGAAAAGTGTGCTGTTCGGTTAATTTGCTCAGCATCTTCAGAAATAGTTGGTAAAGTTGGAACTGTTGAGTTGCAGTTATGATGAAGACCTAAATTAAAACAAGCAACAAGGTAAGATGGAAGGATAAATGCTTGAGGACTTGGGAAAACACAGCTGCTCTGCAATGAGCACCTGACCACACTTAACACTAGGGCTGCTTCCTGTCTGTTTCTGTCTGCATCTCTCTCAGATCCTGTAGATGGCCTTTATTCCCAATGCAGATAGACGTCTGTTCAGTCCTTCAAAAAGCTTGCAACACATAAGCGATGATGTTACACTGACTGGGTGAAAGCTTGAGTCGGAAGAGGCCGACATACAAAACAACAAAATTAAAATAAGATTTATTTGTCCAGAAATCAAATTAATACGTAACATTAGTTGTTTATTTGTAAATTATATTAGTTGCACAGCAGAATTTTATCACCATTATTATAATTTTTTATGAGTGGGAAGCCATGAACTGCCACCATCCTCTGATGGCCAAGATCTACTTGCCAGCAATGTGGCACTGGTATGTTTTCAAAAGTGCTCATATTCTGATGGTGCAAATGCTTGAAATCCTCTGTTGGACTCTGGTTTTTAGCTTCTTTTAGATGGGTGTGTTGCATATTTTAAAGTTGTCCTCTCCGTGCAGCAGCAGTTCAATGGGGACACATCCTGTTTGCTGATGAGTTTGTGGATTTTTAGTCAACTGAAATGTAGCCGTTGCATGTAAAACAGCATCAAACCAAATTAACCAGTGAAACCAAATTCATCATGCAGCAAATGACCCCCCCAGCAAAACAACCCAATTTAAAGCAAGCATGCACACCCATCTATGCATGCACAGAAACACAGGCACGCATTTTACTTGAGAGTGAACATGGAGACTTACACGCAGCTGCTCTCACATTGTCTTAATAGCAACTGACATTTACTTAACAAGCACTGTAATGGTCTTGTGTTTCCATTTGCTAATGTCCCATATGTATTCACCCCTTCTGCCTGTCCACATTCTCTTCAATGGGTCACAGAGTGTCGTAGATAAAGGGAAATCCCACTCTAAAATATTTAGTATTTTAGTGTGCATCTAGTATTTATCAAAAATTAGATGAATGTCAGTATTTGATGAGACCACCAGCCACACAGTAAAAAAAATCAACCCACAAATTTCAGGGGAAAAGAGAAAGATCTTGCATCCTGCTTATTTCTTTTAATTTGCACAACTTTATATGTTTTTGGTATCTGTGTGGAAAACTGAAAATTTATCTGACACTACTTCCAAAAACATATTAAATTAAGGTGGACATGCTTGCATAAAAATTAGAAGCACCTTAAGAAAAACCAACCACCTTGTCTCTCCTCAGGCTATGGGGGTTGACTCTAATGAAGTCTGGGGGCTGCACACTAAGATAATCTTCCATAATAAAAAGCTTGATAGTTTTCTAATTATTTTTATATCATTCAGCAGCTCTCAACATGCAGTTTTCAAGAGGATACTGTTCGTGCAACTGCAATCAATGCAAAGCATCGCAGATCAGAATTCACCTTCACGTGTTAAAGCATTAAGCTCCCCTGAATGTGATTACAAAATGTCATATCAATATTTTGAAAATTACATTTACTTTATTTTTTACCAAAATTTTTAGGTGACATTTAAAATTGAAGATTTAGCTAAATTTTTTAGCATTCAATTAAACAAGAGTAAAATAAACAAACCCCAAGCCAAGATGCCCTCCTCAGCCAGGACTTGAAGCCAGTGAGAAGAATTAAGGTTTTTGCTCTTGAAAAGGTGAACACAAGGCTTTCCACAGATTAGAGGGCCACCGCTGAAAGGGTCCTGTCACATCTGATTTAGAAACTGGATCTAAGAAACCCAGTTGTAGACTTCAGTAGTCCAGCTGGAGTGTGAGGTTGTCAAAGGCCAGACAAATCAGGGAACCTCTTAAAAAAAGAACTACTGTTTAATTTAATCATTTTGAAATGAACTGTACAGAAGCCAGTACAGGTATGATGTGATCATCCTCTCTTTCCTGTTAGCTGTTTCCTTGTGTGTCATGACGTGTGTCCTAAGAACACAGTGTATTGTATTGCATTGTATTGTATTGTATTCTGTTTTATTCTATTCTATTGTATTGTATTCTATTCTATTCTGAATAATGTAGGGAAACTGCAGACCATAAATTAGACTTGTCTGGAGCCTGCTGTCCTGCCTCCTTTAACAAGTGATATGAGCCATGGAGGTCATGAGGGTTGGGTGCTTAATGAGGACCTGTAATAGTACATGAGCAGTTTCATATAACACTTTATCAAGGCTGTAAGTTCAGGACAGACTCAGGGAGGAACATGTTTGTCAAATGACCTTTACTAACGTCAGTGGGCTCAAGTTTTAGCAATTTGTCTCATGTTCTCTTTCAGTGTGTGTGTATGTGTGTGTGTGAGAGTGTAGCAGCCGTATATAATCAGAATGACTTTCAAACTGAATAACTTTCAGATTGTCCTGATACGGAGCCACAATTTGTGATTCTAAAAACTGACACAAGTTCACTATAGGTCTGTTCATGTCTATGCATAACACTTCCATACACACATCATAGAAAGTTATCTTCAGTAACCTGTAGCTGTGTTGGACTTGTATAAGTTTAGATGGGAAACTTTGGAAGAAAATGTTGCAAAACAAAGGCCTGAAGTAAAGGACAGCGATTCATCTCATAATTATGTGGAATCCACTTTTTTTCCTGCATTTTTATATTAAGTAACATATTAAGTAAAAAATGTTGATTTTGTTTGAAACATCTCATTGCATTATCTTCTTCTTTTATGGGTATATGATCATACTAATATTGTGTTTTCAGGTCCTATAGTGTATATTCAATATCTACTATGAAATAGTGAAATAGTGCCATCTAGTGGTGATATACAATACTTCATCAGGAATACAAATTTTTTTTTTATCTCTGCACACTACTTCATCCCTAAAAGCAGTGCCTTAACCGTTTAAAATATGAGCATGAGGTATATTGGTTATAGGTTAACCTATATATATATATATGAGGTGATAATAAATATCTTCAAGTAAAAAATTTAAAGATTTTTTCCACAGTTTATTAAGAAGATATGTGAAAGGCTTGGGAAAGCTGTTTACCATTCAAACTTAAAATAATAACAAAGTGCACTTTCAACCAGTGAATACTAAACTGAACACTTACCATAAAATTCAGTGTTGGAAGATTGTTTCATTAGAGGTACTGAACACAAACCAGGTCAATTTACTGACATCTATAGAACTGAATTATTGTTAATTAGTCTGAATCTCTCCACCATAAGACACGAGTCAAATAAACCAGTGGGAATTCTTAATATGAAGATAAATGTACATATTAATAATAGTATAACACAGTGGGAAAGGACTTGAATTCTGTTGCCAATAAATCCAAACAGGACCCAATAACAAACACACACAAAAATAAACATCTCATACTACCTTATTATCTCCTTCATGTTTCTTCACAGTTTTTAAAGGCTAAAGTCACATGTACTGTACATTTGTACACAAGGATTGTCAATTCTGTCTGCCTGAGAGAGACTTCAACATCAGTCATGTTTGTTTTAGTTCTACATGCCAAAACTGGATCTGTTAAATTCATGTGGAATCTAAAAATGTGATCTCAGGTAATTCTGACAAATTTTAGTATTAATGCTCAGTTTCTACCACTTTTTGGCTGCACAGCTGTAGATCTAATGCTGCGTGTCACCATACATGAAAAAAGGCTGGAAACAAAGAAAAAAAAAAACAGAACAGAGAATATTTTGGCTGCAGAAGAACATATTCAGTCATAAATGCATCTTGCCATCAGACAATCTTGTCTGTAACATGTTTTTGCTTTTCATTTGTCATTTCCTGCCTTGTCTTTGCTCTTGTCCCGTGGTACGCGGCCCATGTTGAAAAATTCAAGGTTTGGCCTCATGTCTGTGAGGTGGGCAAGTCTGTTGGACATGGCAAAAAAAGCAGCGATGGCTGCAATGTCCCAGGCGTCCTCGCGATCAAAGCCAGCTTCCTCCAGATGCTGAAAATGCTGCTCTGTGATGGTGTCACAGCGACACACAGCCATCGCAAAGTCCAGCATGGCGTGTTCCCGAGGTGTGAGCTCAGCATTCTTGTAGTTCACAACAACCTGAAAGTAGAGAGACAGCTTATTAAAAGCTGCTTCCTTAAATGCATTGGAGTCCTAAAAAGTGGTAGAGATGTTGTGGATTGGTGGCATGTCCACATCATCTCCTGTGGACTTCTTGCTAAGATCTTTCCACTTAAACTTCTAGTAAAATCTCTGGGATATCAGCAGGTGTACCAGATACATGAACAAGTCAGTCAATATTCTTGAGGATTTGCAAAAGCTGTGCTGGTGGGAGTTTGTCCTTTCTTCTGACCTTTCTGCACCTTTCTCTTTGCTGTTGTGGAAACATGGAGACAAAAGCAGCACTCACGTCAACACAGCAAGGAGCCATGTCTGCTATTCTCAATGTGTTGTCTGGAAAACTGTTTCTACAGGATCATTTCTGCACCACACACTGCCTCTTGCACACTGTATTCACCCCAGATCTCCTTCCTCACATTCACAGCCTGGAGAGCACATCTCTAGCAGAAAGCCTCCAGCTGTGATGTGCTTGTGTGAACATCAACTGTGTAAAAACTCTCGAACAACCATCCAGTTTCCCTGAAAACCTCTGGTGTTCATGTGTGGAAAAGGCTTTAGTTATTCAGTAAGTCTCCATAAGTATGCAGAGATAATAAGAAAAGATGGAGAACTATACAAAGAAGAAAGTGAAAAACAAATTACATTGTATGCTGGAAGTTTCCTGTATTGTAATGGAACTGTATGTTGGAGAAATCATTCTGAGTTCAAGCTGTGGAGATTCTGGGTTGCTGGTAGGGCTCAGGAAGTTCAATATAAACCATTTTTGTTTTTTCTAAAGCAAGTATTTAACAAAATAGAAAATAAAACACATATATAAGGACAAAATTTGAGAGTATGAATGAGAGAATGAGAGCCGATTTCTTTCTGAAAAGACATAAATGCCTTAACTGCATCCTACAACTCTATTATAATTAGTAGTGCAAATGTAAGTTGTGGAAGTTGCTAAAGGATTATACCTGATCAGAAAGACTGGGTTTCTTCGAGTAGATGCGATGCAGCGCGCTGTGTGAGACCACACAGTAAAGACACTTGTTGTGGATACTGGTTGCCACTACGATCAGCTCCCGGTCTGCCTTTGTTAACCTGCCTGGAGGACAATACATCCCGGAGCAATAAACACACATTCACACAACTTTTAAGTAGCATACATCAAAGCTGGTTGGGATCTAAATGCGCCATGTTGTTTCAGGCTAAGTGGAGTTCTGTTACATTAACAGGATTTTCCTCATAAATCCCCCATGCAGGGTGTTACACAAGCTTTCTGCACTGAAACAGATCCCGAAAGATTTTGTTAGGGTTAGTGGCTATGTTTTGTTTTGTTTTTTTTCCCCATATTTGTTATAGCCAAAGTTTATACTATGATACAACAAATATATATTCATTCATTCATTTGGGTCGTGGGTAAGCTGGAGCCTATCCCAGCATTTTACCAGGTGATAGGCAGGGTACACCCAGGACAGGTCACCAGTCCATTGCAGGGCCAACACAGAAGTAGACAAACAACCATTCACACTCACACTCACTCCCTACGGAAAATTTAGTGTCACCAATTAACCTAACCTAACATGCATGTCTTTGGACATACATATATATATATATATATATATATATATATATATATGAAAACATGAAATTCTCATTAAAAAAATTAACGTGCCAGAACAAACTTACTGAAACAATGTCTTATTTAGTCAAAGCTAAGTGTTTTGTCTTTCTTTTATTTTTTTATCGCTAGACAGTGTATCAAAGTGCTGATGTGGAGTGTGACTACTGTTGTTAAAAGGCTAGGTAATTTCTGAAAGAAACTAAAACGTTAATTCATTCAGTGCAAATTCAAAATGCACATCTGTCCAAACTCACACACAAACACACAAGTAGTTGGCAGTGCAATAAAGAAGAAGATATTCTATTCTATTGTGTTGGATTGCTGTAAAAACACACACCTGTCTCCTTGTTCATGAGTTCATTGTAGTACGCGAAGAAGGCTCTGAACTCTGCTGGTCTGTGAGAGAGGACTTTGAAGACATTGGGCAAAAAGCCTCCCTGTAAGAGTCGGTTTGGTAGATTATGTCAATCTGCACAGTCAAGTTAAATGCATCACTTATTATTATTTTACCTTTGACTCCACTTCCTCCATAAGCTCTACTATATCATAAGGCAAGTCTTTCTTGTAGGGAATCGGATAGCGACTGATTTTCTCCGGAGGAGGCTCGCTGGAAGACTGTCTGGTCACCGTCAGCACAGCCGCCTTTCCTCGAAACAGGCGGCCTGAGCGGAGAGACGCCTGCACACAGAGCAGGAGAGTCGCATAAATCCCCCTTGGACAGAAGCACAACGTGGAACCAGTCCAAACACCACAGAAATCTAACAAGAACAACGGCAAATGTGTTCATCAGCTTACAAGTTGTGTGAACGCAGAAGGACGAAGCAGTTTGGAAACGATGTTACACGCCATGTCAGTCAGCTGAAAACAAGACTGGTTGGGGATTAATTTTAGCCTCAGTCAGCGCAGACAGTGTATACCAGAATTATTATTAAGGAAGTCAAACAAATCCTTTAGAGCGTGTAAATAATGCTACAGCAACAACAACAAAGCTATACATAAAGCCTGCCAAGTTTAAGACGCCTACGGGTTACTCCTCTTCTCTGTAGGTTATCGTAAACAGTTTATTTCCCGTCTTGAGTTAAGTATGTTGCTTTTGCTTCGTTTGTATGTCAGATGTTAAGAGTCGAGTGAAATTGCCCAATGAAAGTGCAGCATCGAGTCACGCCTGTTGTTGTGCGTTGAATCCTCCTCAACGCCAGAGGGTGCTATGTGTGACCGACTACGTCCCTGTGGTTGTCATGGGTCGTTTATGATTGTTTATTAAACTGTTAACAGCCAGTAAGCGGCGTAAATAAATTAATTAACATTTAAGATAGTCAACAAACAAACAAACAAACAAAAAACAACAATTGGAAAAAATTAATTTAAACAAAATTCTACAATTCAATTCATTCAACGAGGAAAATTTTGAGTGGGAACAAAAGTTCGCCAACACTGGTTTGACCCGGAAGAGACTATAACGAGCAAAAAGCGACAGGCTTTAGCGAGTCTATTCAGTTTGTGAAAAGCCGTTTGGATAATATTAAAAAAAAACATATTAAGGAGAGCTTGAGGACTGCGGCAGAAATGTTTTACCATGTTAGTATGTATATTATTCTTTTAGTATTGACGGGGTAATTTTGATATAAGGATGCTTTATTTATTATTGTTTATGTAGCATGGTGATGTTGATGGTGACAGTCTTGCAGAACTTTCCTAATTTGCCTATCTTTGCTGCCTTTGTAGTGCTACAGAAAGAAGATAAATTGTTTGTGTCTTTCAGTGTTGATCTTCCGGAATATTCCCAGGATCACAATAATTATTGCTTATTGAGATGGACAGCGTTGCAAAAGTGTAACGTTGTGCTGCTCATTAAAAAGGGAAACTCACTAATAAACTCGTTCATTTCTGTTCATAGATTTCTTTGGAACACGAAATCCTACTACATCCAAGATATTTCGGTCCCAACCTACTCAACACCGTGAAGCAGAAGCTTTTCACAGAAGTGGAGGGTACCTGTACTGGAAAGTGAGTAACTGCACCTCAGTTATATAGATAATACTAACTGCACGTTTTTCTTGCAGATCAGTTTGTCCTGTTTTAATTTGGGGCTAAAACGATGAGTTTTGTGATGACAGTTTACATCATATTTCACAGTTTAAACATAAATGACAGTCTCCTTTGTTAACAATATTATTTTCCTTCTTACATAGAAAAATTTAACATTATTTGTCGATTCTTTCTATTTCCCAGGTATGGCTTTGTCATTGCAGTCACCACTATTGACAACATTGGGGCAGGTGTAATCCAGCCAGGCAGAGGTTTTGTCCTCTATCCAGTCAAATACAAGGCTATTGTGTTCCGCCCATTCAAAGGAGAAGTGGTGGATGCTGTAGTTACTCAGGTTAACAAGGTGAGACTCATTATAGCACAGGATTGCAATATAATTCAATTTCTTTTAAGCTGGAACAAGTTTGTTTTAATGATGATGATTTGCTGATTCTCGCTGTGGTCTTGCTGCCTCATCTCACTTTGTCTTCTGTTAAATAGGCAATGCTGTGTTTAATTTTTATTTAAAAGTAAGAGGTTTGACAACATTTTAAAATGTCCTCAGTGCCCTCTTTGTTGCACCATTTCTGCCCTCAGAGATCAGTATTATTAACTGATAATTATTTGACATTAATGCAACAAGTTCAAACACCAAGATGTTCAACACCTTTGGACTATTGTATGATTCACACTGTAAACCACACTTTTCTTTTGATTATAAGTTTTGAAGTCCAATCCCATTTATTTATAGAGCAGTTTAAACACAACACTGACCGACAAGCTGAACAATAAAACGAAAACATATCATATACAAAACACATATATGTTTCAATACACTAAAACTAAGTCCTAGTTAGTTGCACAGTAGAAGATTATTTGCCAGACTTAATGCCTGATTTGTGTGACTAATCCATGTTAACAGTTACAACTTTAAGGCAGACAGCTGTCTCTCTCATCATTAAATTTACACCATACATGATACTGCGCATGGTTATTCACTGTTTTGCTGAGCTGGTTGTTAAAAAGAACTTGCAGTTTCTCTTTATACCGCTTCTCTCTCTGGAGTCTGCCACAATATCATACACTGGGTACTTAGAAGATGTGTGGATGTTCTCATCAAAGTTCATCCAAATTCTGTTCAGTTTCCCAAGCATACTATGGCATCTTACCATTCTCTCTGTCTTGTTTGCTTTATGCTTATTTTCCTTTTCTGGATTTCACCCTGTATGTTGTCCTCTCATTGGCCACAGTGTGCTTGCTCACACATAATGATTGATGACCACCGATGGACCTGTGACTGTGCTTCATATCTGAGGCATTTGTCTGCAGTGTGAAATGGAGCTTAAAATCTAGTAGAGTGAACTAGATTTTAGTTAGCACATTTTCCTATATATTAATAGAAAAACACTAGAGCCCAGTAACTTGGAGCTGGCAGTTATTATTTTTTTTATTATTATTGTTTTGCAACAAGACTGTGGCAATAAAAACTGATGTTAGCAATAATTTAAAATTCATAGTGACATTAAATGAAAATAAAAAAAATTGATAATAAATTCTTGATTAGATATTATTTTCTGACGGTTTATTATAAAATAAAATTTCATGATTGTTACAACAGTGGAAATTCTCAATGTAATTAGCCAAAAAAAGACAAATATCAAATGAACATTCTGCTGGTTGCACCACAAAAAGCAATAACCAAGAAAAAGCTCTTACAGGAAAGCCCAACCCTGCATGAATAGTATGGAAAAGACAACCGCTTTTGTCAGCTTTAAGTTGGAGCTAATCTCTTCCTACTGGACAAAATGGATTCAATGTGTCTGATTTTGATTTTACAAATAATTTGATTCATTTCAGAGAAAATGATAATCACTACTTGTATGTTGTTTTTGTTTTTCCTTTTGTATAATTTGTTTTATTATATTGTTTTATTATATTTCATGTTATTTTGGGTAAACCCAATAATAGCTGAGTGCATGTGTTGCCTTGCCTTGCCTAAAATGCATAATGTGGTGAAAAACATGCTACATCTCAATAAACAAACAAAATTCTCTGTGTAAGTGCACATCCTTGAAGTAGATTTTTTCTGTAGTGATTTCTGACAAATCTTTCTGAATGTATTTTTTCTATCTGTTTCTTGTAGGTTGGACTGTTCACAGAAATAGGTCCAATGTCTTGCTTCATCTCTCGTCATGTGAGTGAGTTTATCATCTATAGCCAGACTTCATTTACCACTGTCATTTTTTGTATACAAAATTAAGTTTTTATTGTATATCAAATGTGTTTTATTTAATGAGTAATGTTCTTTTTGCAGTCCATCCCTTCAGAAATGGAATTTGACCCCAATTCTAACCCACCTTGTTATAAGACAGTTGATGAGGTATAAATCTTTTCATATTAATGATTTCGTGTCATTAGTTGAAATAACCATCTTACTAGTGTTTCCTGAGGAATATTTCCTTGTTTTTCTTAAAATTTTAAATAAGATGAGCAGTTATCTAGGAATGATAATTTCACTTGCATTAGCAATAATATTTTTAAGAAAACAAACATGCATCATAGAAACATAAATGTCATCATGTTCCTCTCTAGTTGTTTTACTTTGCTAAGTCTGGAATTTATTAATGTTTTCTTCTCTCATTTTAAAGGACATTGTAATCCAGCAAGATGATGAGATCCGTCTAAAGATTGTGGGAACAAGAGTGGACAAGAATGACATTGTAAGCGTCTTAAAACACATGCTGTAGATCACAAAACCATGTACAAAAACAGCAAAAAAAAGTTTGTTCCTGTTTGCCACACTTCATGTAATACTAAACAATCTAACAAGTTGTTCCTTTGTTTTTAGTTTGCCATTGGATCTCTCATGGATGATTATCTGGGTGAGTATTTGAATGAGACCACAATACACCTGGACAATCTGCACAGGAACAACTGTGGTTTTTATTTTTATTTTTTGTGTAATTTTTTTGTGTAATTTTAAGTGTAATTTTCTGTTGTGTGATTGGCTGTTGAACTTAACCTTCTATACTTTATTTTCAGGTCTTGTGAGCTGATTGGTCTCAGTGAAGTATCTCAACGGGGCATTTTATGATGTAGCCTAGTTAAGTCCTTGTTGAAATTAATTTTTTTTCTACATTTACAGATATGGCATGGTAATTGCTAGTAAAGCACCATAGTTACTTCAGTTTTTTTGTAATGTATTTCTTTTTTCTTTTTTGTAAACAAATGACATTTCGAAACTGATGGCAAGAGGATATTGCAGAAAAGAATATTTTAAAAAATTCTCTTCATGTAGCACCTATGGTGTAAGACTTTTTTTATGTGTTCTGTAATAAAGCATTTTATTTGTTCTTACGGTTTTGTCTGTAACTGTTTAATTATCTCGAAAATGAAAATCAAAAGGACACATCAGACTGCTACAGCTGTTCCAGCTGAAGTTTACTGATTTCTAAATGAAACCTGTCTCCATGAGGTTAAATGTGAACGCGGAAATTTCAAGAGCGCGCACGTTTTGTGGTCGTAAATACGTCACTGAAGCACGCCGTCGTTCTTTCTTTCTCTCGTCCTGAAGATGGCGGCAGGGGTGAGTAAGATGGAGATATGGGCAGCTATGGGGCTTTCTTCAAAGTTTATTGTTGCAATCCGCGTGATATCAGAACCATCTGAACTCTCTCCGAGTCCTCTGTAAAGCAAATAAGACTATCTTGATGTTTTGTGGGCTTTGTAGGGTTTATTTATGAAAAAAATGCCATGTAGTCTTCAGTATGAGGTTAGCTTTGCTATCCTTACAATGCACTGGAATGACTAGCTTTGAGTAGTGCCACGTTACCTTACTTGTTTGAGAATATTACATCGTGTGTCCACATTTAGAGACGACTTTGTCCGACTTTGGGACGGAAGTCCTTTTTATTTGTATTCAAGTATGGCCTGTCAGTTTAAAAGAGCTGCAAGTCTCCAGTTTAATAGCCAAAAATAACGACTAGTTAGCGTTTAAAACAAGTTAAAATCCACGTGAACACAACTCTTAATTGTTGACACATTAAAGTAGAATAGTTAATGCAAAGACACATTAATCAGTTTATTTTGCTGACGTTTTCATTCTCCTTTGCGTTTCTCCTTTGCACAGTCATCCATATATGGTGGAGCATCTCTATGGGGTGGCTTTATTGGTGAGGACCATTGAAGCCACGTTGCTCCTTAACCGTTTTAAGATGTTAGATTGACTCCCATTCCGGACATCTGATCCTGTTACAAAATTTCAGCAGTTTTTGACCAGATTAAATATATTTGTATATAATAGCCATTGCCACAAAGGCATTATCAAGCCACATGAGCCTTCCTTGAGGAAAATTTAGGAAATTTATGTGTTGAGTAGTTTGCTATGTGTTTTGGATTTGTAAATAGTTTTGTTTCCTTTCCTTTCAGACTCTGTTCACATATCCAGAGAACTGGCGGGCCTTCAAGGCCCAGATTGCGGCCCAGTACAGTGGTGCACGCCTCAAAGTTGCCAGTACCCCCCCTGCCTTCACCTTCGGACAGACAAACCGTGCCCCTGCCTTCCTCAATAACTTCCCTCTGGGCAAGGTGAGCGAATTAATCAATACCATTGTCGCTCAGATGTTGTCAGTTACAAAATACAAAAAGAGAATCTTATTTTTGTTTAACAAACACATTTGCCCAGAAACTGCTTGTTTCTCTCTGTAAATTTAACCAAAACTCTGTCATTGTTTATAGGTACCTGCCTACCAGGGAGATGACGGCTTCTGTCTGTTTGAGAGTAATGCCATTGCTCACTACTGTAAGTCTCATTCTGTTCCATATGTTTTGGGTGTCCATCCAAGAAACTGAGTTAGAAGTTGTTAGATTAACAAGGTTTAAATTTCCCTTCTGAAAGTTGTGGTAAAAGAGCAACAAAACATTCAGTTTAAACATGTTTGCTTTTTTTTTTGGGTGCCAATTTAAATGAAATTTAGCCCTTTTGACAGGTTTAAATGTTAAAAAAAATCAAAATGTCAATGTCAATCAAAAAATAAATGGGTATTTTTCTCTAGCCATTTATACAGTTTCATCTTACGTTTGTCCTGAAATGAAAAGTTCATGCATTAAGTTCTTTCTTTACCATAAAATGCAGAATGATTTATCAATTGGTTTTGCTGATCTTTAAAAACATGACGTTTTACTTTCCAACCACAGTGAGCAGTGATGCCCTGCGTGGCTCCACTCCTCAGGCAGCAGCACAGGTACTGCAGTGGGTGAGCTTCGCTGACTCTGAGATCATCCCACCAGCCAGTGCATGGGTCTTCCCCACTCTGGGAATCATGCAGTTCAACAAGCAGGTATGCAGCTCATTGTTTTCTTGTGGAAGTAAAGGCCGCAGTGATTATTTGTTAGGTGTAAATGAAGGTAGACGGCAGGCCAGAGTAGAACATGTTGACGTGGCTGGATTTAAAAGTTTTTTTTTTTTTTTTTTTTTTTTTTTTTTCCCCCCCAGGCTACAGAGCAGGCCAAGGAGGATGTGAAGAGGATCCTTGGAATGCTGAACCAACACCTGAACACCCGCACTTTCCTTGTGGGGGAGAGGGTCAGCCTTGCTGACATTACTGTGGTCTGCTCCATGCTCTGGCTTTACAAACAGGTTTGACATTCACACAGTGGACAAATCATGCAAACAACCAGACACTGGGTGGTTTTGACATTTATTAAAGAAAGACATGATTTTCTCCATAAGACACTCTCACTTTTCTATCCCGTGTAGGTCTTGGAGCCTTCCTTCCGTCAGCCATATGCCAATGTGAACCGCTGGTTTGTCACCTGTGTCAACCAGCCTCAGTTCAAGGCTGTTCTTGGAGAAGTTAAACTGTGTGAAAAGATGGCCCAGTTTGATGGTGAGTCACTAGCAGTAAGATCAGGAGGAGCACTCATCCAAGTAGTGGTCCCAAGAGCATACTTAGCAATTTCAAAGTACATGTGTAGTTGCTTTATATCACAATTAACTAGTCGTTTTAGCATCTGAGATTATGTAATAAAATGGCTCAATGTATTAACTTTGCATGTATGCAGCCAATTTGCAAACACAGACTATTGAGTGGACATGTACAAGAAATGTGAGTGTTGGTATATCTGGGTGACTAAGAAGCCTTTTGTAAAGCACTTTGTATAATTTAGATAAAGCTTAAAACATTAGTGAGCTGTAAGTGTGCAACATTTTAGGTTATTGTAAAATCTTAAAATGTTTTTTCTAGCCAAGAAGTTTGCTGAGATGCAGCCCAAGAAAGAGGCACCAGCCAAGAAAGAGAAGGGAGGAAAAGAAGCAGCCAAGCCCCAGGAGAAGAAAGAAAAGAAAAAGGAAGAGAAGAAACCTGCTGCAGAAGAAGAAGAAATGGATGACTGTGATGCTGTTTTGGCTTCAGAACCCAAAGCTAAGGACCCCTTTGCACACCTGCCAAAGAGGTAATATACAAGTCTCACTCCTTATCTAAAGAACACTGAAACTTTGTGGGTCAGGGCTGGGCTGGGTATCGTCACTGATTTCCTCAATCGATTCGATTCACAACAGCCCATTTTGATTCCGTTTTGTTTAAATTCGATATCTATTCATTTACAGCTAATTGTGTAACACCACCTGTTTTTCTTAAATATTAAAGATGTTCTCAGATAACTTTTATAAAACACTGGGAATAATCAAATTACTGTAGTAATCTGATCTGATAAATCTACATTAATTTTTCTTAAATTTCTTTCAATGAAGGTAGATTCAGCTTATTCAGCTGTGCGCGTTGTCGTGACGACTGTGACGCTATCGGAGCAGGAGAAATACTCCCATCTGCTTCTCACTGGAGCAACATGCTTCCATCTTCAGCTTCCTAAGAGAATTTAGAAAAACTCATATTTTTGTCTGATTTTCAGCTGGTTGACATGTTTTCGGACACATGCACTCTGTCCTGACTTAAACCTGAGTGTGCGCGCACGTGTCTGAGTATGTGCTCACTGCCGTGGACACAGATAGAAGCTATGACCTGCCGTCATGTAAATCGGATAAATAGCGTCAGACTGTTACTGTTGGATAAAAGGATGAAGTGGAAACATGTTCTAGAGAAAATGTGGCTTTAAATGACCATATTGGATTTATTTTAAGCTGCTTGCGTGACGGCGCCTGTTCGCGTTAGTTGCTAGTATAAGTGCCGTGGTCTCAGTGTTAGTTGCTAATGTGAGCGCTAAAACGCTGAACTTGACATTATCTTGGCAAGAGAAGCTGATTTTGGCCCGAGGTGACACAGAGGAAACCAGGTGTGTGTATGCAAAGATCTTGCCGAGTCACGGGAGAGTAGGGTCACAATAATGGAAATGAGGACATTTAAAAAAAAAAAAAAAAAAAAAAAAAAAAATCAGTCTCCCAAGTGTTATGACTCAATATTGGATTTATTTCAATTGATTTTTATAACCCAGCCGTAGGGTCAGTAATCTGCAAGTTCTGATTGGTGCTAATCACTAGGTTGTTTCCATGATAAGCTCAACCTCAAAGTAGGTAAAAACTGACTCCTGTGGTGCATTTGAAGCTTTTCTTGGTATATTAAACTGGAAATCTAAGTGTAGGGTGTGTGTGTGGGGGGGAGATCATAGATTGGATGGAAAAAGTATTGGATTCCACTAGAAAATTGGCCTATTTCCCTAAAGGGAAAATAGGACCCCTGTCATTGGGCAAGGCAGTGTCCACTCATGGCACCAAGTCTTAATCAGACGGGGGAAGAGAAACTCTGGACCATATTCATCCCAGTCGTCTCTGATTCAGTGAGTAAAAGGCTGGTTCATGCTGTGGCCACAAAATTCAAGAGCACAATAGCTCGCTGGTGTGCAAATGTTACTGGGAGCAGTGCTTCAGTAGTTTGTTATAAATACTTAGGTTAAGACTTTATTCTCTAAAGTCGACTTTTAATGTTGTGACAGCCAGAAACTTATTTCATTTTGGGAGATTCTGTAGGTGTGCTCCCAGAACGGTTTTAAAGTTCAACCCTGCATGACCTGATTCATGTCCTGAACTTTCTGTCCTGGGAAAAACTTTTTTATTGTTTTTGTTTTGTTTTTTGCTTTTCAAGCACATTTGTCATGGATGAGTTCAAGAGAAAGTATTCCAATGAGGACACCTTGACAGTTGCCCTTCCTCATTTCTGGGAAAACTTTGACCGGGAAGGATACTCGATCTGGTATGGTCAGTACAAATACCCAGAGGAGCTCACGCTTACCTTCAAGAGCTGCAACCTTATCACAGGTAAGTCAACCATTTTTCTATTAACACAATATGTTTATTATCCTCCTCCCCTTTTTGTGCAGAGTTTAAAAGAATTCAGAAAAACTTTGTGTTGGCCTCTTTTTTTGTTACAGGAATTATAAAATCTCGTAAGGAAAATGAAAAATGGACTGTGGGGGGGTTCTAAAACCAGCATTTGTTTAGAAAGTAAGCAAATATTAAACCATCTTGGAATGGTCACCAGGAGGGAAAGTACTTAAAGAGACAAATGGAAAGCGAATTTTTGTATTGTCCATTTTGTACATCAGTGTTTTTTCTTATTTAGAATTGAGGGTGGATCTCATGGAGCTCTCTGTTCAGTGATGGTGTTGCAGCAGCCCTAGAAAAATAACTTGTTTTGCAGTATATTTTTCTCCAAATGGGACAGTGCTGTAGCAGATATGTACCATGTGATTGAGAGCAGGATTTGTTTAGGAAAAAAATTATTGGTTGCAGATCTTCTGGGGGGAGAAAGGGATTATTTTTCTAAGGGTACACAATATTGTTTGTATTAGGTGTGCTTTGCATTCAGATGAGGGAAATTAGGAGAATAGCAGGCATCCCCTGTCATTGGGCAAGGCAGTGTCCCATCATGGCACTAAGTCTTAATCAGATGGGGGAAGAGAAACTAGAACCATATTCATCCCAGTCATCTCTGTTTCAGTGAGTAAAGGGCTGGTTCATGCTGTGGTCACATTAAACTTTAGACTTCTACTATTAAAATCTGTATAAATAATGTACACGTGCTTCAGTTTTTGGCTGCGTGTGACATTGGGTTGGCTCATCACTAAGATTTGTCACACTAAAGTCGATTACAAGCTTGAGACACGAGATTTGTTAGCTTTGGATAAAGGTTGTGACTTTTCACTGAATTAAGGACAAAGCTGTGGTGTTGATAAAATACCCATCATGTCACTGGTCTTCACAGGAATGTTCCAACGCCTCGACAAACTCAGAAAGAATGCCTTTGCCAGTGTCATCCTTTTTGGCACCAACAACGACAGCAGCATCTCTGGCATCTGGGTCTTCAGAGGCCAGGATCTGGCGTTCACTGTAAGTATAAGAAAGTGCAAACATCCCTTTTTTGTATTTATTTATTTTTTTTTATTTTACTTTTTTTTATGATCCTCTGAAGCTGTAAATATTAAAATCAAACTTTAACCTGGTCTGGATTTGGTTGGTTTTTAACATCACTTTAAAAAAAAAAGAAAACAGGTGTACATACAACAGCATTATAGAGTAAAAAGGAAAATGGGATTAGATGCTTATTATAAAACTGGAAAGGACATTTTTAATAAATCTAAACTTCATCTGATTTAATGATTTTACTCTGCTTGTAACAGACACTGAAGCAAACTTTTTTTTTTAGGAATAGACTTCCAGAAAATTAGACCAGAATGAATGAAGGCTCATTTAATTATTCTAGTGATAGTGCAGAGACCATCTTACCAGCAAATGATCTATTCTGACAGAATATCGTATCTGATAATAGCAAATGTAGTCAAGGTGCGTTGCTTAGTCAGATTTCCAGTGTAATCCCCTGTCATTGGGCAAGGCAGTGTCCACTCATGGCACCAAGTCTTAATCAGACGGGGGAAGAGAAACTCTGGACCATATTCATCCCAGTCGTCTCTGATTCAGTGAGTAAAAGGCTGGTTCATGCTGTGGCCACAAACTGGATTCAGTTTGACAATCTGCAGTTGCTGCTGGGGTTTTTTGTAGGTTATGAAAAGTAGAATGTGTGGAGACGACAGCAATTAGTTCAGGTTGTGACATAGTTCAGTAGACCCCCCCCCCCCCCTATGTGTAACAATGTGCAAGTTCAAGATCTAAAATTCAAACTGCAGATATTGTAGGTAAAAAAAAAAAAAAAGTTAACTGTTTTGGGTCTATATCTTTGGCTGAATTAAACAGGTACTTAAACTTGGTGATATTGTACTTTTGGATGCGAGTCCGGCTAATGCAAAGTTTCCCAGGCTGGGATTAATAAAGTACGTCTGAAGATTTGCTTACAGATTTAGACGCTTGGTTGTTTTTCTTTTTGCAGTTATGTGAAGATTTGTTCCTTATTAAGGAGGTTTGGTGGTTGCCTTCAAAGATTTCTGGGTCATCATTTATTAACTGTGCTTATGCACAGATTTGTATTAATTTCCACATGAAAGTGTGGAGTTCACCTACTTGCACTTAGGAATGTGCGCAAGTTATTTAGTAATGATGTTTCTAAACAGACCTGTAGCCTAATTGTCTTCCGAACTTACAAATGACACGATCTTGTTTTTATCACGCTTTCTCACAGTGCACTCCGCAGTGCACGCACCTTCAGAGCTGATATGCTGCTGTTGAGATCATAGTGACTTCTGATCAGATGATGCTTCCAAGAAGAGATCCTGTTAGATTTTAGCATGATTTGAACTAGTGTTACAGAGTTGGACTAACTTTGCAAATTATTCCAGTGCAAATAGAAATGGGTTATTGGTCACCAGGAGACGGGTCAGGCATTTCCTAACAATCACTGAGCTGAATTACACAATCTTTGTTGGATGCAGTCTTTTCTCTGTGCCCCAAATGCAACAATTTCCTCTGAAATAAAAAGGGACGGAGCTGCATCTGCAGTCATACTGGAAATGTACGTGTGCGAGTTTTGTTGAATCATGTCACTTTTCACATAGTACGTTTTAAAAGCAGCCAAGGTACACCAAAGAGCCGTACAGAATAAAAATAAAACGTATAAGGACGGAAGTTCAGTTTAGGTTTTGTCCTCTAGTTGCGGCTGGGTCTCGTCTATGTGCTGCAACACTATATTTTCTTAGTTCAACATCAATTTATTTCTTTAAAATTTATAACGGGGATCTTTCCTTGATTCTAAATAGTTCACTGCATTTCTGTCATGCAGTGTTCATCTTTTTTTTTTCCTTACTATTCACTATTGTTTTAGAGATTGTTAAATATTTCTTAGACTCTTAAAGTTTTAAGTGTGCTTTAAATCTATCGTCATTTGTGTAAAACACAGTATGGCATCATTTATGGCATGAACCATAAATTTATAATTAAGTTAACTAAACAGATGTTTGGTTTGCCTTCAAACTCTAGCATTTCTGGTTTTTCCCCTTTCCCTCACTCCTGGGAGGAACACAAAATCCATTGAGGGCGTTTCTGAATGCAAATGACCATAAATGGGTGTGAATATGGTGCTTTGGAATGTAAGATCAACAGCATACACTTGTGAGCATGTGTTAGCCTACACGTTTGATAAATTTAAGATGTTATTGCACTTAAGACAATTTTTAATTTTATTCATAGAATAGAATTAATAGTTTCTATGAAAGGTTGATAATCTGCTGTTCTGTCCATTTAAGACCTTTTTTTTTTTTTTTTTTTTTTTTTAAAAAAAAAAAAACACTTTATTGGAAGGGGAGGAGAAGATGGATCTTCAACTTTAAATATAAGTTAAGTGTTTGTGCTATATAGCAAGATTGATCCAGCCGGAAAATGTCTTCCAATGTTTTCAGAGTAGCAAAGTCCCACCAGTGTGGCAGCTGCCAACCACACCAGATGTCAAACAAAAAACAGCCGTACATGTTTTATTGGGTGGCTTCTGTTTGGGTGTAATAACACATCCGTCTACATCAACACACTTAAAAGATCAGTATAATAACATTGATCCAAAGTTAAGATATTGACTAGGCATCAGTATATTTGTATGATTTGCTTTTTGTTGTACTTATGATAGACTGTACTACCGTTGGTTTTTATAACGAAGTTCTAAAAATATTTTATGACCACGTTTTACACTATCCTGCTTTAACAACGCAGAAAAGCTACTCGTTTGTTTTTACATTTCTGACTTTGCTCATAAAACAAAGTACTTTTTTTTTTCTATTTGAATGGAAGTGATTGGGTTAAATCCAGCATGCGACATCGTCTCATTGGTCGTTTAGTCTTGAATCAAAATTGTTTCGTGGCAGTATTTAATATTGACAAACATTCTCATTGTTCATTAAATTATATAATTTTTTAAAATTAAACTTGTGATTTGCATCCCCAGTTCTGTCCTCTGAACCTTTTTAAATGAATAAATGGCTTGTGTTAATTCCCTATCATAATTTATTACACTTATACAGAATATTATGTGGCACTAAAACTTATATTAATGCCAGATTCATAAAAAGAAAAATGCAAAAGGAGGAAAACAAGCATTCCTCAATATTGAAGGACAGTCTTATTCTTATTGTAAACATGGTTACATTTGTCCTGCTACTTGAATTTCTGTAATGCAGATTTTTATAACTTATTGGTGCTTTTACAGCCCCATACATGCTTTATAAGACCTGTTCTATAAACCATAGCTGTGACATTGGGCTGTGGGATCCCACAGATGACTGTGTTAAGTTTTAAGTTTGTCCTAGATTATTTATTTATTCGTTCAAGTTTTATTCTTGGTCCTGGTGACATGCAGTCTCTCAAAGCAGCATTTTTGTGGCACTTTTCTAGATGGAATTAGTTTTTCCATGGAGGGATGAAGGGAGTTGGTGGTCTTTCCTATATCAGTTCTCTTGACTAGTCAAGGTATTTGACAAACTCCGCAAATTCTCCTCATCCAGTTTACAAAGACTTCTTTAAATAAGAGCAAGATAGGGCTTCTGTTACAGCAGGGTAGAAAAAAGTTGGAAAGGTTTCAGATGCGAGGAGATGTTCAGTAGAGAGTGTTTGTGTGCATCTAGCTGACACTGGTGAGAGGGTTATGATTAGAAAATAGCAGCTAGTGTAATGTGCTTTGTTAGGGTGGTAGTGTTTTTCACCTTTCACCTGAGATGCGTGGCACAGCTTGCTTTGCTGCATTTGAATGGAAACCATGTGATGGTTGAGCTGCTGCCTGCAGAATGGGGTGAATCAGTAATCTGATCGGTAGTTTTACATGCTTTGCTTATACAAACTGAAGTTTACACAGTGTGTTTCAGTATTTTTTTTTTTTTTCCTTTTTCTTCCCTTCTAGCTGTCTGAAGACTGGCAAATTGATTATGAGTCCTACGACTGGCGCAAGCTGGATCCAAACAGCGAGGATTGCAAGACCATGGTAAAGGAGTACTTTGCCTGGGAAGGAGATTTCAAAAATGTTGGAAAAGCTTTCAACCAGGGCAAGATCTTCAAGTGAGAGGACGCAGAGACAATCGAACTAAAGCACTCTGTTTTCCCTCTTACACTTTAAATAAGGACTTTCAGCCACATGTGCTTGCTTTGCTGCAAAAATGACTTGGAATGACGGTGTTTGAAGACGAGTGAATTTTGTCTCAGTGGCCCCCAAACTGGTTTTCTGTTGTTTGATCTGCGAAATAAAGAACTTCCCTCAAAGCCTTTTAGGGGATTTAACTTGTGTTGTGTGACGTCAGTAAATGTTTTTCATGATTTGTATTTCATCAATATACAGTTTAGTTTCCATCCAAAAGTGCAACCTAACTTTTTATCATTTAGATGAATACTTTATTCGGTCAGATTTTCCATAGAAATGTTAAGTTTTGCACCTTGAATCTAAAATGAATAGACGGTTGAAATAATTGCAGTGGATTGGTGTATCCGACCTTTTTTACTCAAGACTCAAAGTGTTTGTCATTTGCCCAGTAAGGGAAACAAGTTTCCCTGAACAATGAAATTCTGCACTGAATGCCATAAAAGCTTATAAAATAGAAGAAAACAACTTTTAAAAAAAGATGAGTAAATCTATGTACATAAATGTGCACTGATGAGCTGATATTTTATCATACAAGCAGCAGTACTGATGGATGCTGAAACTTTCAGAGCACATCTGTGAAATGGTTTTAATCTAAAAACGTGCAATTCAAGTTCCTCTTTGAGTAGAATTTGGGCTCTAGCACCAGTGGGGAAACTATTACAGAAAGTTTATATAATTTTAGAGTTTTACAGGAAATTATCAGTTACTTGTTTCACTATCCTGTAATCCCTGTAGGGGGCAGACAAAGACTTCACTTTAGTCTGTTTTGAATGGGGCGCATCCAACACAAAATTAGCCAGAGCTCTGTTAGTGCAGATCCTAATTTCTTCTGCTTAGAACCACAGATTTCTGATTTTGTAAGAAGAAGGCTGGGAAAAAAAAGCTCAGGTTATTTCCATGTTTTTTTTTTTTAAAGATTCCTTCTATTCAGATATTAGAAAAACAAAAGTGTCATAAAATTCACCCAAGTCAAGTCAAATTGATTTGAAATAATTTTATTAACTAGAAGCATTCGGAGCACAGACCTCTGCCAAGCCATCAATTTTTTTTTATCTTTTTTGCCAATGATTGAGGGCATTCTCTTTGAGTTGGGGATAATTTTACAATTAGAGCTATTTCCCCCACAGTGAAGAATTCTTCACCCCAAAATCTAATCACTTGTTCCTCATTCTATTTCCTGCGATTTGCTATAAATTACATCAAAATTCGCCCCTAACGTTTCGAATTATGTTGCTGACAGACAAACCAACTTTGCCAAATACATGACTTCCACCTTGTCACAGGTAATAACCACACATTGAATATTTAATGGTGATTGGTGGAGTATGTCCACTCTAAGCTATGGAAATACTTTGCTGCAATGGTGGGCTGATTTTCAAGTTTAGCCACTTGTTACTTTTCTAGTCCAATTTGTATATAAGCAGTTTAGTTTATGGATTTAAGAATCATTTATACAAAAGGTTGCTAAATAAACATGCATGTGGCAGCCACACCCTACCCTGAGCTGTTTTAGATCTTACTTCTGCAAGTTGGATTCACTTAAGAGGAAGGATGCATTTCTCTTAAGGGGCACATCATGCTCACGCTTCCTCTTTATTGTTTTTTTTTTTCCTTTTCATTAAGTGTTTTCTTGGTCAAACGAATATTTAAAAGGTAAAACTGGCCCTTTGTGAAGATGATTGCTTCATATAAATATTTGTCAAGACTTTGTGCTGTGCAGACAAAGCTCTTCGTTTCATTAGACACACCCAAAATAAATCATAAGTAGGTTTGTATAAAAGTTTGAAGCATTTGTTGTTCACTGTTCCCACACCTGCCCTGGCTTATCCTAGATGTTTGCTTGGTGCTTCACTGTTTGTTGTACTATGGCTACAGGTAAAATAGAACACCTGGACTGCCTCACGCAGTCAATGTAGAATTCACATGATCTTTGAGCATCAGCTTTCCATGCTTTGCAAAGTTTATTACATATAGCTGTAGTTTAACCACTTTCTCTGTTAAATTCTAAAGTTTAGAAGCTTTTGGGTGGGTGTTGGGGCTTTCTGTTGCTTCACACATCCCCACAAAGATGAGAGATGCACAAGAGAGAACTGATCCCAGAGTGAGTCAATGTCATTTTTTCCTACTTACTAAGCGTGATTCAAGATCATTTTGGCGCAACCATCTCCCACCACAGTGTTGAATCAGGGAAGCCATTTTAGTTTGTTCTGTGGTCTCATGGAAATCAGAAAATGGAAATGTTCCCACAACAGCCAAGCGCTGAAGTCCTTGAACACATGACTCACCCATCCTGTGGATCACGGTGGAAGAGGGCTGTAACTTGAGCAAATAACTTCGACTTCACCCACAGCTTTGCTGCAGTTACAACACTGCTGGTGGATAACCCTTGAATGGCTGAAGTAGCTGCGTTACACAAGATTCTTCATCATGCAACCAAACATGAGATGAATGTGAACAGGTCTCGTGCAGTTTTAATCTTTTTCAGGATAGTTTATTGAGCAAAATCAGATAAAGTTCTTGTAATATTCTGCCTCTTGTTTGTAAAGAGGAGCTTCACAGTTAAATGGCAAAACTAAAGCAAGACACAAGAACAATAAGCAGTCCTCTGCCAACAGCAACATTTTCTCTTCGTCTTGCCAACCTCCCTCCCCTGGTTTTCAATTCTCTCTTCGCCACACACTCGCTACGTTTTCCTTCCTCTCTGATCCTTACTCTGTGGACATTCTTCTATGTCCTTCCAGAAGAACGGGGGTGGGGGACTTAAAAGTACTTGAAGCGCTGGTGAGAGTTGAACACAGAGAGGGTGTGTTGTTTCGCCACACAAGGTCCCTGTGTGGCTGTCAGCCCTCAGTAGGAGCTTTAGGTATGGCATGCATGTGCCGAGCATCTGGTGGCACAAGACACACATCTGGAAAAGGGTGAGGAAGCCAGTGAAGGGCTTGGAAGAGGGAAGTCAGTCACTGAAATCCAACATGGTGTTTTCTAAATAACCTTAATGCACTGCATATGAATAACTATTTTGGTGCTTTCTTAATTTACACATAATTTACACATACATGTGTATGTATATTAGTAAAAATGATCCAGAATGATTATCATAGATATTTTACATCATGTCTGGTATAACAGGATGAATGGAAAATCATTAAATTGTTAGATATATGTACTTCGATGTGTAGCATTTATTTAAGTGGAATTTAAACTATTTATGTTACAGTACAAACTGGAAGCACAGTGTTTCTGTTCCAACCATCCAGTTTCTACATGCCTTCAATAACAGTTTTATATAATAAATTCCACAGTCTTCATTTGTGTTGTAAATGCTGCCTTCTCCTTCAGTACTCTTCTCTGCCCACAGACTGCACTACTGCTTCTATTGCATTGCATTCAATTAATTTGATTGAATTTAATTTATTTTAATTTCAATTAAACTTCATTCTATATCTTATCCTATCTTAACCACCATCAGACAAGACACAGAGTACCTGTTGGAGAGGTTACCAGTCAATCACAGTGCCCATGCAATAGACCAAACCAGAACTAGTACCCACTGTTCCACATACAGAGGTGGTATATAACATCCAGCCAATCACTGACAAGCAGACAACGGTAACTTAGTGGTCTTGTGTGAAAAATAAGAACTACTCATCATACTCGGGTGGTAACTCATGCAGCTATTGGTCATTCATTGCCTTGGCTCTGGGTTAACATGGAGAGGCTAACCACTTGCATCTCTAAGATGGAAACCCCTGGAATAGACAGACCTTTATCTAGGCAGTCAGATTTCTAGGCTGGCAATCATCATGCCAAGGCTGACAAGTTACTAAACTGTTTACTACTTTGGCTACCTGGTTTAGCTGTTGAGTTTGCACATTTTCTATTTAGCAGGAGATTGTATGGGACACTTCTGACATCTACTGTCAACTTTGATGTAACTGCACATCCATTATGAAACTTGAATTTATTTTTGATGTATTTATCATACTCAAGGCAATGGGGGAGGGAAATACAGAAGGAAGTGTTTCGCAAACCTATTAGAGATCACAGAGTCCTGAAGGAATGACTGGACAGTTGGATGACTCACATGTGGAAATGAAGCATAACGGGCAATTCAAAGAGTGTCATTGTTATCGGTTGGTTGAAGGGGTGTTTCTAGGCAGATAGAACAACAGTACACAACTACATGGTCCACCTCTAGCATTTTATGGGATTTCCCTTGAGCCCAACTCAAAGATGGTAGTTAACTCTAGATGCTTTAGATCCTTCTAACACATGCAAAATAATGGCAAAATGCATCCTTTACAGTCAGCTTCTAAGGGCTACTTGTTTTTGCATGTCTTATTGCATTGGAGGTATAGCCAGGGACATGAATACTAAACTAAAAATCCAATAAAGGAAAATTTATGACACACAGGAATTATGAGCCTTTTAAATGCATATCTACTACAGTATGTCCAAGTGCTTTAGTTGAGAAAAATTACCTTGGACATTTCTTCCCATTAGTGTATTTAAAGGGTGTGAGCTGCACATTTTTCCATGGCACTGAAACATAGCAAAGTAATTCAGTACTGGAATGGAATGAGGGAGGTCAAAGGTGAGGCTGCTGAGGGGAAATAGCTAAAGAAGGCAAGGGAAGAAGAGATAGTGTAATATCAGTAGTACCAAGCAGACATGGCTGCACCTGCAAGTAACTTTCAAAAGCTGATACAGCTGTTACTATGAGGAGTGATTATTAAATAGTATTTTATTGGTGAGTTTTCATAGCTCTGACACAAAATGTAAATGTGGGAGTGGAGTGACATAACTTGAGGGAAGAGAGGAGTAAAAGCACAGAGGGAAAACAGGCAGCCCCTGCACTTTTGGGTATGAAACCCCAGAGTTGCATTTGGCTCATGTTACCAGAATCTGGAGGTGGGGCATGCATGTTGTCAAACTAAAGCAAAACTGTAACAATGCACTCCCATGATTACTATGAGCAAAATTACTGATCACTACCCCTAAAAAATACTGATCCACTGCCCTTAAAAAAGGTTAACAATTACAACTAAAATTGTGTCTGTCCTACCTGCAAAACACACATGTTGGTTAATATGAAATTGAAAAAAAGTAGGCTTTCACTACAATTACAGTTTGGGTGTGTATGAAATTGCCTTAAGCAACTCTTTACCTTCCCATAATTGACACAAGTATCGGTGTACCTGCTTCACTTCACTTGTTTTTAAAGCGTTTTATAGACAACCTCTTGCAATGCTCTGTTTGGAAAGAGGCCGTTCAGACCTGACAGAGGTTTCTGAGCAAATAGGTACCCCAACCTGACTTCATGTATTGACTTGCTGGTGGTTTACATCCCACACATAGAAAGAACTGCAGTGTTGGGACATTTATAGCTATGACTGGAATGTACCGTTCAGGAACATATCTGCTTGTGTTGAAGTGCAGCAGATGGGAGGTCACAGGAAGGAGAAGCATCTTATCGCTTCAGTTTGATCAATAGTTCAGATCAGTAATTGGTCGTAAAGAAATAGTTCACATAAATGTCAACAAAGAGGTATTTGTGTCTCCATAAATTAACACATGTTTGGAGTTCTCTTCCTGGGGATAACATGTTAAAACTAAAATATAGCTTCACTTCAGGCATATTTAATTAGCCTTTTCTGTATTATTTTTATTTTATGTCTTTTTTTTCTGGTCAGGGGGTCATTCCCAAAGGATACATAGCAAAGAAGTTACATTCAAAAAGAAAAAGATGAGCTGTAATCTTCTGTTTCATAAGAGCAGCCTGGATAAAGCAATTGCCTAACAGTAATATAACTTAAATTGATTACTCAGTTTGCACAATGTTGCAGCAATGGCAAGAGCTAACCTGTGAAAGGTGTTCCAGCAGAGTCTTGTGTGCTGACTGTTCACAGCAAATTACACAGACAGGAAGGTTGGAGGGGATCATCCTCTCCAAAACAGTGACAAACCTTTTGAAACAAAGTAGAGTATATTTCCTTACTATATTACAAACTGCTTAGTAGCATGTGATATTTATCCACATACACACACACACACACACGCAAGGCATTACTATGGAAACATTCATGCTCCCTTGCCTTGCTTATTATGTTGCTATAGCAGCCATCCACATCCCAGAATAGTCTCTTCTTTTTTTTTTTTTTTTTTGTTCACTCCCTCGTGTTCCTGACTCACAACTTGCAGTGGAAACCACAATTCATCTGCCCCTCATTCCCCTTTTTTCCACTTGCATTGTGTTCTGTACCAAAGGAGTAGCTTGCCTGTCTGAATCATTGGCATATGCTTTTTTGCACGCAAAATCTGTGTGCATGAGTATGCAAGGGAGCACGCGCTATGGGAAATTCCAAAAAGATTAGCTATGACGAGTTGCTATGGTAATGGTAAATATCAGGCTGTGTTCCCTATGTGTTGCAAGATAGTGTATCTTGAGTACTGCATGCTGTCATTAGCTGACCGGGATTTCTTTGTAGTTGTAATCTCTCCATGGATACACTCTGCTCTCAATGGTTACCTTAGGTCCACTTTGTTTTGACAAGTCCCAGCCTGTGATCTGCTTACTTACAGGGTTCCACTGTCAAATTTGGACAAAATCACATATATGGTAATATGTTGTCTGTGATGTTATGAATAATGTATGAGGTGAAAAAGTTACAGGAAAGCTTTTTCATGATGTTGTGATCATGGGACATTATCACTGTGGATTCAGTTCCATAGATAAGATCTAGAAAATTCAATTATCACTGCTAATCAAATTCAGTTAAATTAAATTGGAGGCCTGTGATGGACTGGTGACCTGTCCATGGGGTGCTTCCTCCCTTCTTCCCAGAGCCAGATCCAGTCCTCTATGATTTCATACAAGACTAGATAAATTAGAGACAATGAAAGAATGTAGCCTATGCAAACATTTAATTTAATTTTAAAAAGGGGATTAGTAAAAGGACAAGACCAAGCATTTTTAAAGTCAGGATAATAGTCACATTTTGAACTTGTCTGCAATTTAAGAAAAGGTTTGGTGGAAAAATCCAGAGATTCTGACTTGCTAAACTCTGTTTGAATTTATTTGGAAATAAACGTATTATTACTAGAGGAAGAAAACATGTTCAGACTTTGCTAAAGTAACACTGAGCAGAGTATACCCTGAGGGCATGCCCTGTTTTTAAGTTACTTATTACCTCTGCCTATGTTTTTGGTGGCGTTATTATGTCTGTCTGTCTGTTAGCAACATACTGTAACTTGATAGGTTTTGATTGCGTTTTCAGAAAATCTCAGAAATGAAATAGGAAACAATAGATTAGATTTTGGGCATGCTCTGGATCACCACCTGGATCCAGGAATTTTATAAAGGATTTGTCACTGTGGGGAGATAGGAATAATTTTGCTATTACAGCTTCTAACTAAAAAATAATGCCCACAATCATTGGCAAAAAATGTAGAGGTAGAGGTCTGCGCTCTTTAGTACCTCTAGTTTAAATTGATTCCGTTTCTTTTTTCATACTGATATTTAATTACACAGTAAAAAGAATGCAGGAATGTGAAGCAATTGAATTGTAGTAATGTATGTAGAGAGAATTATATTATAACCTCTAGTTTCCTATGGCTTTACTGGACTTGCAGGCAAAACTCAGCACATTGTTGAACTCTTCATCCCACATTTTTGTTCACTTCTATTTCTCTTAAAGCATAATTTTCAACATCAGTAGACATAACTTTTTCCAAAAGAATACCAAGCTGAAAGCGTAGAATTACGTATGAAAATATAATATTTGACAGGAACTGCCATTTCTGGGAAGTTGGTGATAGACATATATGTTTTTCTTTTATCAAAGAAGACAGTTTTGCATATTATTTAAATAAAGTTTTGGAAAAACTTTTTCATTACTCTTGTTTAAAGCAAATAAAAAAAAGGCTAGGAACCATTTTTCCATTGCCTTCTTTCTTAGCGCGAACATTAAAGATTTAACCAGCTTGAACAGTCATGATGAAACTTGTTTATTTTCTTAAAATTCTTTTATTGTACTTTTTAGATGTGTTTGTCCTTTTTAGAATTTTAATATCTTATTTGTTCCCGTGGATAAAATAGCAGCTTTAACCTTGTTGGCTGAATCACAGTTTTAAAAATTGTATCTTGCATGTCAAACTTACTGATAATAGCTGTAAAGTAAAAATAGTGGAGAGAAAATAATGAAAATATAGTTTTCTTGTGAAAAATAGAATATAGAATATTGGCAATATCTTTAATAAAAGCTATAAAGGATAATTGACTAAATCAGGGAAATTAGTGTGTGGTTGTAAATCTTAAACAATCCTGATTGAAGTGCTGACTTCTGCAGGTGAGGCCCTAAAAAAGGTTTGATCCACCATCAGCCAGTTTATTTAAATAATGGCTGAAGTTGTTTACTGGAAACACCACAAATTAGCGTATAATTCGAAACAAGAGGACAAGCTGACTTTCTGACAGCAGCCTGTAGTTCACCAGTGACACACACATACAAGCTGTTACTTATTGCTACAGCTAAAGTTTTTAAAATGCACTGTTTGATCTGGACTTCAAAAAAGTGTTTATCAGATTTCATTTTCTTAGCACTATCATTAAAACATTTCATAAATTTTTTATGAGGATAAAGTGAAATGAGGATAAAACTACACAGAAATGAGGACAATGCCATTAAAGCCTAACATGGAGCCAAAGAAAAAACAAAAGCTTTTGGACTTACTTATTATTGTCTACCTGTGGATATTTATTGAAATCTGCCACCGTATCATCATCTTACTGTTTGATAATGTTGCACTGCTCTGCACAGGGTCAATGCCATGACTACAGAGGTTATGATGTGTCCAATAAAACAAAACAAAACAAAGCTAAACAAAACTACCACAAATAAAATTAAACAAAAACAAGAAGAGCTCCTATACCAATTATAAACAATAAATTTTGGTGCCGCAAATGTTGACTGGCTCTTTGGAGATCTGAAATCATCTTAGATTGAAAGTTACCACGCATGATCTGCATGGTTAACTTTTAACTTATCTTGCTTTTGATTATTTTAATTTATTATTTTATTATGAATTTATTGTGATTTTGGCTATTTGTTGCTGCCTTTTACTACTTTTAATGCTTTCTTTGCATCATCTGTAATGATTTTACTGTTTTATATCTGCAATGTGCTATACAAATAAAATGGCCTAGATTGTCTCTGGTCACTTAAGAATAATATGGCTTAGCAATTCATATGTTCTGATAATGTTTTCTTCTGGCATTTTAAATCAATTTACAGGAATGAAGAATGACTTCTTTGATACTTTCTCTCTGCCGCTGCAGTGTTGTGTAACACCAGCGTCTCCACTGTGCAGCAACTCATAGCCACGTCTAATGCCAAAGTTAAGACAGATTTGTTTGGAGTAAACAATAACACAATAGCCAGTAAAATGTGTGATGCAAAATTTTGTAATTTTATCTTCATAATCTCCTTACTTTTGTGCTTCTGAGAGGGGAGCCCACATAAACCATAAGCAGCAGGAAGGAAAATAAAGGGAATTACTTTGCCAGTAATATTTAGTTGCTACATTGCCATTGTGCGTGCAAGCAAATGCTGACAGAAATCTTTTTTTTTTTAATGCCAACACAGTTTGCCCCAGGCATGACTAAATCCTTCTACATGTTAATTACAGCTGTGCAAAATTATTGCACAGCATAGTAAAAAAGATAATGTTTTATTATAGTGACACTATTTGAACTCTTAAAGTTAGACCACACTGGAACACTGAAAACGGAAGAAACATTATTTTGAGCAGCTTCTTTCAAGTAGGGGTCTCTCTTTTCTTAATGCTGTATTATATTTAAAAACAGCATATACTCCTCATGATACCACTGACACTGTGAATTTAAGGAGCTGTCACATCAATCTGTTAATTATTTGACTTTGCAGAAAAAGTGTGCTTATTTTCAAATGTATTATTTATAGATGTAGTTTTTTCCCCCCACAGTTCTTGATTCAAGTTTTCTCTCCCCTTAATCTGCTCGCCTTCTTGCTTGCATGTGCTTTGTCCTCAGGGAGAACCATGCAGTGCTACAGAAATAAACAGCAACAAGTACCAGTAGTTATCAAGTATACAGTTAATATAGAGGAAAATACAAGTAGAAACACGCAATTTGAATTATTTATAGTGGAAAGAGCAGGGAGCATATAAACAGATCACTCCTTGTGCTGCTTCACTCAATCGTATATTCGTTTATCAAAAACATGAGCAGAATTGAAGTGCATTTCTTTTCATATTCTGCAATGTTAACAATGCCTCGTTGACTGTGTTTATTTGATTGTGTCTTCAGCACCGGCTGGCTAAACACTTGATACAATATATACAACGTTGTATTGTGTAAAAGAAGAAATCTAATGAAGCTTAGAAAAGCTCCTCTGTTCATGCACAATCTGATTTGTGAGCTTTTGACAGTGACTCCAGATGCAAACCGAAACGTAAAAACACTTCATAGGATTATTGGCATTTTCATGAAACCACAAATGCAGAAAACAGGACCAGTTTCACCACAAGTAGATGCTTTAAATTTCTCTGCTGTTCATGCAAACAACATATTTGCTCTGTTTTGCTGCCAATTAAAGTTTCCTTTAGTCTTTATTTTTGCTTTCACTTTAGGACAGAGGTGATGAATAAACTGAGCAGACACCATCACCATCAAGGTATGGGGCAAGCAGTTATAGAAGCAACTTATCAAACTTCACTTAAAAATTCAATTTAACATTTGCAAACATACAAAGAGAGAAAACATATAAATAATAAAACAGAAGATAAAGAAAACACGGACTTTTGCTTGTGTTTTGGAAAAAATACTGGGCCTCGTATTTTTCCAAATGATCTCAATAACGCCTACAAACAAGGCTTCTTACCCAGAACACTGCTTGCATTGTCGGAGATGAGGAAAGAATTTTATTTGTGACATTTTGTAAGTATGATACAAGAATGTTTTCTTTTGTTTTTACAGCAATTCTTAATCTCTTGGCTTTTAAGAAAACACATTTTGGTCAGTCCTCTGCAAAGTATTGCACAACCAAATGTGCTTCTCACTCCCTCTTGGCTGTGCCTATGGAAGCAAAGCCAAACAATTGCTCAATGAGGTTTGATAGGATAAAATAATCATTAAGTCCAGGTGTTGTGCCACATTTCTTTGATCGCATCACAAGTTATAGTTTTTCCCAGGCCAGTGCAATGTGACTTTCCTTATCCACTGTGAGACATTAATCACACACTCATGCGCAGGCACTCATGCAATCATATATTCAACTGTCCAAGCTCGTGTAATCCTCTGATTTTAGTCCCCTTTGCAGTCTGAGCTACTCTGTTTTCATTGTAGTCATGGGCTGTGACTCATCGTGTGTCTGAGCCAAGCTATTTGCGCTGGTTTACACTGGTTGACACACCTAAGACCAGGAAACACACCCATTCCCACATATCCTTCTATTAAACCTGAGCGACCTGCCAAAGTTTTACTTTATCAGTCTAAATTTTTCAGTTTACTAGCAGCTCCCTTTCCTCCTGCTGTAAGATTAATAGAGGAGTAACAACATCTTGTAAAAAGTCACTGCATTAATGTTAGAATATGCCCTCAAAAATGTGCATTATCGTGGTAATTATGAAAAGTGAAGATCATGTTTACTGTTGGGTTGTTAGGGGACCAAAAAACATTTGATACCAACTGAAAAGTTGTTGAGCCACAAACAGTTGACAAGAATCTCTCTGTTTACATGCAGACACATCACAGGAGTTGTCTGTCTGGAAACAGGATTTTGCTGTAAGGTGAAATTCTTCTCCGAAGGCCACAAGACACTTGCCTCAATAGCAAAAAACAAAGAATAAAGAAAAAAACAAAACTGAACAGAGCAAATAGGAGCTGCAGCAGAACACTTAGAGGATAATCCAATGTTATTTATTTTTTTTATTCAGAAGAAAAGCACTGTTTATATGTTATATCTGCAGACAGTCTTGTTTATATCTGCTCACTGATTTAAAATCTTTTTGAGGCATACAGTGCTGTGTGCTATGTTGGGAGCATTTTTTGGCTGTCCTTTAACACTGTTTATTGAAAAGTCTAAACAGTAAAGAAATTCCACATTTCATGCAAAGTTCTTTTGGGTTTCTGGTTATATTTCACATGCTTGGAATAACTCTTACTCACAAACAGGGCTTCCACTTTTGGTGCTGGAGCTACACCCTAATTTTTTTGGGAGAAAGCAAAATCTCGGATGTCTTGATTCAGCACATCGTTATGTTGTAGCATTAAAATATGTGCAACACACATGCGGGCGTATGCGTGCCACTCCCTGTTTGTGCCTCACAAACAGCACTTCCTCTCATCCGACTCTTTGCCTTGCATGTTGTTTGCTATGTCACCGCGGTGCGCATGGGTGTGGCAAGGACAAAAACAGAAGAGTTATTTCAAATTAACTAAAAAGTTTGTGAAAGAAGTGGAGAAATGAATGCCTACAGTACAACACAAGTATATATACATAGATGACATCACATCTACAAAAATCTACATTTATTCATAAATCCTATATCAATAAGTTTAAACCTTATGTGTAAAGATAAATCAAATAATGAACAAAAAATCTGGTTAATATGCAGAATTATACAGTATTAAGTTAATGGGTGATACAAATAAATGAGGAACACAAATATAGAGTGCCAGTGTGTGAAAAAACTATAGCATCAATATCCATCTAAAGTACTCCAGCAACAGTGTTAATATTGTAATACGGCAAGATAAAAAGACTTTAAATGAACACAGTGTGATCAGTGGTGTAGAAAAAAAAAAAAAGGACACTTCAGGTCATCTGACATCGCTGCTGGTAATATCTGAAAAGAAAAACAGAATGGGAGCCAGACTGTTATATTCTTTTAGTTACTGAACTCGTGTTTAATCAGACATGTTCGTTTATGAGTCATTTGCTGACCTAGTTATGCCCATAACCCCGGGCTGAAATCGTTGAAGGCACCGCCCAAAATGGCTCCCTTACAACAAGCTACCCTTACCGTGTGTCCAGCAGCATGCAGCTGTGTTCAGTTTAAATGTTTTCACTTTAATACTGCAGTTATTTTCTTTGGCTGGTCCGGAATTTGAACTGAACTGCAAAACATGTTTAAAACACTTGAAATGACAACGGGTTGGTAAAGGAGGAGCACCTGTGACAATAAGATGTTTCACATAGTAAAACGTTCATGTGACGCTAGTAGAGAATAATGCAAAGAGCCTGTGTTATCCAGACATACAAATACGTACATACATCAGTGTTTTCTTCCAAGATGGCATGGATAAAAATTAATCTCTATACTTACATAAGACAACTTTATGATTTGTTAGAAACATTTTAAACTCCATAAAAACATGAAAGTGGACGTGAAATATTGAGTATCTGCAGCGCCTTAGTTTGGGGTGGGCATTGTTAAAACAAAAGATTTTAGTAAAACTCTTGTAAACTATCACTTTGTTTTTGGTATGTAAGAAAGGGACTCACTCCTGAGTCATTTTGTTAATGATAAGTCTGTGTTACTTTGTGTGCAGTGGTTTAAATCCTGTAATAACATGTTTATGTCACTGTTTATCATATGCTGCTTACTTTGTGGTGTGTTAGTGTGTGTACTTCAGTGTCATTCTGGTATTTAAGCCTAAAAGTAAACTGTTTAGAAACATGTTTTTAGTAGTTTTATGTGTTGAAAGCTTAAAAAATGTTTTTTTTTTTTGCTACTTTTTTCATTATAAATGCATTTAACATGAAGTAAATGTACTTTTTGTTCTTCTTTTAAGTAGAATTTCTTGTATGTCTTTGTAGCCCTCTACGTGGAGCAGTGGGTGGTCCCACTGCTGAGGACCACTCCCTCACACAGGTCCCCTCCCTTGCATTCCCCCCCTTCTGCAAACCAGGAGCCCTACCCAGTTCACTGTCCAACCATTCTGCTCAGCCCGGAGGAGCAGCCACACAGAAAAAAAAGGTTTAAATCAACTCAGTGCAGAGGAAGGAGGGCGAGAGGAGGGGTCAAAAACGCCCTGGAAATCTTGTCGACCAAGAAATAGGAAAAGAGTGACAGACTCCTGACACACTACGAAGTGGTGACAGTGTGAAAGTGCTCTTCTTGGGCTGGGGAGAAGGGGAGAAGACACATTTTCAAGGATGCTCAAGTGGGTCTGAGGCTTCTTGGGCGCAAAGATTGCGCACAGGTAAATATGCACTCTTGTTTTCTTAGAGTGGAGTGATTTTTTACCTGTTGAACTTTGTGGTACTCTGATTCAGATTTAACTGTGCTGCAAAATAACAAATCAGACTTGATAACTTGGTCAAAGTTTAAACAGCTAAGTTGCCAAAGTGTCCGAGTTATCTGTCGAACATTCCTGTACAATATTAAAAACAACTTGTGGAGAGTGTGTGTATCAGTTGTGAGATCTCAGTTACTTTGTTCTTCTTTACTACATGTGTTTCTCTGCTGTGGTTTTGGTACAAAGAAGTTAAGTATAAAGATAGCTTTTTTCCTATTTGTTTTTGTTTCTGGATAGTTGTAAGAGGGCAATACGTTGTGTGGAAATAAATTACATGCTTAAATGCTTATTACAAATTACTGCAGAGCATGAGAAGTGGGTGTGTACCCACAGCCACTTGACTGGAGTTGCGCACTTCTTTTTGAACAATGGTTATTAAACATGCATGTAATTTGTACCAACTCTTCTAGAATGGATTCAAGCTCTTTTTATTATAGTAATAAGATGAAAAGTTTAGTTTTTCTTTTTCCTTAATGCACAATAGATGTCTTATGTATACACTTTAATCTGTGGTTGTTGGGAAGGCAAACTTTCTAATGGGGATGGAATATCTCCCTCACAAGATGCACTAGGTGAAAACATAAAAGAGTTGGCTTGTGTTTGTTGATGTTATGGATGATGTGTTTCTCTTATCAGTCCACTACCCTTTTCTGAAACTTTTGAAAGGGAAGGTGTTTCCGTCTGAGCCTGCAGCAACAAGTTTGGGTGTGGATTCCTCTTGTTCACCTCCCTCCTCCTACTTTTTTTTTTCTTCCCTCCCCTCTTGCTTTGCTGTCTCTTCACAGAGGCACACCCTTTACGACCAAAGAAAAAAAGAAAGAAAGAAACCTATATACACTGCAGACAGTTGTCACAAAGAATCCCTTCTAGTACTTCCAAAGGTCCTGACCTGAACTTAAACAGTGTGCAAATGAACTTTTCTTGGCGTAGTTAGTGCGTTGTCTAAAATTCTGTTACATGGAACTCTTAAAATCTTATAATACAAATTTCCTTTTCCTGAAGTGGGGCAAATGTGTTTTTTTTTACAAAGTAGAAAGTAAAAAACTATCGTGGATGCTTGGTTCTGAGGCTCGTATATATTTTATGACTTAGTTTTTTTAAAGTTTTGGACAGAGAGCGATTTGTCTCTCTCTCTTTTACCTTGGGTTTCTTAACCTGGGCTCCTTGCCAGGGTGTGCGGGGGGAGAAGATGGGAGGAAGACAGGGAAAGAGAGTCAGGGAGTGAGTTGGAGAGGGGGGGATGGGCGGTACTGGGGTGAAGAGGGGAGTTATGGAATGTAGTGGTTTGGAAAGACAAGCTAATTGAAACCAGGTTTGAGGCATAGAGGGGGGGAGCTAAGACTTTGCACTTTTGGAGAAAAAGAAAAAAAGAAATTTCAGAAACCCCAAAGTCAATGGAGATTTCTGGCTATACTGCAGTTAAAGGACATCTTTTTAGGTTTTCTTCAAACGTCTATAATCACATATACTCTGGTCTGTTTGACATGAAGCATGTGATTAAGTTGTGGAAAAAGCATATAGATGTAGTGTTTTATTGAATCTGTTGGAACTTAGATTTCACTGTGTGCAGTTGCCTGTCCTCCACCGCTCCCTCCTGCCACACCCAAAAGTCTAAGCTGCGTTCTGTTCTAGTCTGTACTGTGTTTTCAACAATTCGCTCTTAACCCACATTTAGTGCCCTGCAGCTGGAAATGTCTGGCAGGTCTCAAATTGCTCTTGTCAAGGTGATTGATTGTGAAGCAGACTGCCCAAGGGTTAAAATTTTCACGTAGAAAAGGTAGAGCTAAAAGATATTTGTGTACTTGTTTTGAGCTACACTGTTCAAAACTTTACGTTTAACTTAGTAAAACAATGGATGTTAAGTTATGCATGTGTGTTGGCTCAGAAATGCGTCATAAATATGGAAGATAACTCATATTTCAAGCTTGTAAACTGTCTGTTCCAAATTGCCAGAGGTTGAAATGCATGCCAGTTAACAAGACATAATCTTGGCCTAGGGCAGATACTGTTTGTCTAAATGCTCACACTGACTACCAGTGCAAGTAGTACTGAGTCTACATTATGTTGTCACCTAAACTAATGTAAGCCATTTTAAATTCCAAAAACTGCACAATTTTTTAATTGGTCAAATTTTTCTCAGTCAACATAGGAATTTTGTTGCACATGCCACCTTCGTGGCAAAAGGCACTTTCTTTAGCTGGCAAGATAGCTGTGACTCATGACTGTTTGGAGTCTTAACTTGTATTAAGATATTTATCACAGTGTTACACCAAACTCAACCACATCATTTTGGGCTGTTGATTGACAGCAGGGACTAGAGGAGTGGCGTTGCTCATATGCGCTAGTGTTAAACTTAAGGAAACTGGCCTCCAGCACACTTCCTCAGCCATTTCCTCATGGGTTTGTTGAGTGGGTGGTTGGAAAAAGGCGACAGCGTGGGCTGACAAAAGAAGCAATGAAAATAGTATATAGGCTGAAAGAATAAAGAGGGGTGATTGCAGTGAAATTGTAGCTCATTCCTGCCTGGCATTCATATCACTGCAAAACTAGGTGCTTGAACATCCTGAGGCTCTGAAGTCCCACCCTACAAACTAAAGTTTGGTTGCAAATAAACATTTAACTGTAGTGTGCGATTTTAGAAAGTCTTTTTAGTCAATTCAAACAGCAGCCACTCCCATCTCACCCATACAGCGTTGGTTTGGAATGTTTCACCATGTCCTCAGTACTCTGTGGAACGCACATCATTACTGTTACTTGCCTTGTTGTTGAGAAATAGTGATTTGAGAGGTATGATGAGACGATCATCACAAGTCATAACACCCATTTAAGTCACACCCTTGTGTGTACCCGTGCGTGCAATTCACTCTTGTTTATTGTGGTGGCTTGTTTGGTGGAGTTTTGTGAGCAGTGAGCCCAAAAAGGGTGTGAATATTTTCTTCCTGATAAGCCAATAACTTACACCACTGCTCTCCCAAACATCTGTTATACAGAACCATCCAAAAACAATAAATCTTATATAAACGCTGTTTTTCTGCACAGTCTACCTGCCCCACAGTGCTTATCTTGTAATGTTGCCCCATATGAGGAATGACATGCAGCATCTGTTACCAAAACTATTTGGAGTGGGGGCCGAAAATGTCAGGCAGCAGGGTCTGGAATGCAAACTTGGAAATACATTCAGCTTTGTTTAGGTTTTCTTTATCTGGTAGGAGATACTTAAGGATGGCATTTTTCTTCTAGCACATTTGCTTTCTTTAAACATATTTGCCAAATTTTTTTGCATATGCTGGTAGGTGAATGAATTTACAATGAATAAAATCTGATGTCTGAATAAACATTTTGCCACCGCGCTTGCCATCTAGCCCTCCTCATAACCCTTTTGTCCCTTTCTCCATGAATGGATTCCTGATTGTTTTAGTTAAAAACTGACTCAAACAAATTTTGATTGGTTTGTCATATGAAGCTGAGTAGTTACATGTCGTGACCTTAATAATTTGTTTAACATTTTAGTATGATGCTTATAATATCCTGTTCTAAACATCACTTTCCTATTTCCCCCTTGGGTGTTGCCAGTTATGTCAGTTCAAAATTTGCCTGCTCATTCTACATGTTGCTGTGCTGAGGGAACAAGTCAATGCATCTTGTCATCTTATTTATTACTTGGTTAGTTGCTCAATGTTTTTTGGCTCTGAAACTGTTCATGGGCAGTGGCCCAGGTTCACTTCTCTTTTCTGAAAATATTAATAAAAATGTTGTTTTGCATTTTTAATAAAAGGGTTATGACTGTGTTCTTTTTATCTAATGGATTGGGAGCCTTTTGTTTTAATGCCTCACAAATACAACTGTTTGTGATGGAGTTCTGAAGTAGGATGGAAAAACTTCTTTTAAAGTCTTTGCTCATATGGAAAAAGTCAGAGAAACTTTGTAAAAGGAAATTTGTCTTGAGATCACCACCTCTTGGTTGTCTTGTGATGTAAAAGAGAGCAAAGCAAATAAAAGCAATAAGTGACCTAGAACGTCCTTTTAAGAACATCCTGTATGACTTTAATTCTGATTTAAATAACAATGAAAGCAAAGTTTAAAATGTGCTTTCAGTGCAACTCTTGGGCTTATTTGTGATCTCGTAAAAGCAAGAGAAGAGGATTTTTTCTCAGTTTTTCCATTTGGTGTCTGACTCCTGCCAAAGTCACAATGGTTTAATCAGCAGCCGGCCAAGTTGGCGTCAGTGGGCAGGCTTTGGTCTTATACAGGACTTGTGGTTTGGTTTAGGACTATGTGGACATGGAGAACTGAAAAGAACCATTTATTTTGACCCTCATTCCTTTTATATGCGTCATGCAAGCATGTCCTATCTGCTTTTGAGGGAGGACTGAAGGCTGGGGGCCTGCTGTGTCTCTTTTTGTGTTTGTTGTACATGCTGTGTCAAACTACAATGTGCTGAGAGGAACAGAGTCGATGCTGTTTTGACAACATGACTGATTTAGTCACTGCTGTCCTCTCTCCTCCTTTACCCCTCTGCACTGGTGTCTTTTTATTTACTCATAATCAAATCTTATCACTCACTAGTGTTGCTGTGCATGATGCACTTAGTAGTGAGACGTAATCAATGCCACACTGCTCCTCTTCTCTATGCACTAAATTACTAAATTGATTGGATTTGGCAGCCAACTTGGTGGACTAACTTCAACTTCTTTGATAAGTATCCAGTCTGCTGTGACCTACTTAAGTGAAAACCAGGCATGTGCCTTCAGGAGTTTTGACAAAGGTGTAAGGAAATAATAAAGAAAGTGTTGTTTGTTGTATCAACCAAATGCACAGATAGTAAAATAGTTAAACCTGTTAAAGATATCTGCTTTTACATCTGACTGTTTATTTGAGAAAATGTGTTTTGGGGTACATCTGTAACTGGGGGGTGGGGTGGGGTGGGGGGGTGAGTCCTCAGACAGGGTTCCGGGTGGGAGGAATAAAATGAGAAAGAGGACATTTCTTTGGAGTTAGTCACTGTGGGGAGAGGCTGGGCTCCTTTCCAGCTGGCCTGACAGCTCTATCAAGGAATGTGTGTGACTGGAGGCCTGGGTGGGGTTGTGCACTGAGCTGTTCCCTCTGCAAGCAAGGCACAGAGGCATAACTACCTGACCTGCGTTGTAGAGTGTGAGATGGCATGCCTATGGCCAAGGCATGTGTCTTTATTTACCTTACCCACTGTTAGTGACCACATTTCACCTTCCTGCAACACCTTCATCTGTGTTGATGTGTGGAGTCTCAGCACAGCATTAAACAAAGAGTGGGGCAATTTCTATCTTAATTTGAATAATTTTAATTAAATATGACAATTGACAAGATATACTTACATACATTGTTATACATATGAAAATGACATTTAACGTTTTGTAGTCATTCTCTCTGCGCATTAGCGATCTAGGCAAATTCTATCTTACTATGTCGCTACTTTTACCTTTAGAGATATCCTTCAGCTGGTACCTGAATAACTCCTGACATGGCAGTCTGTTTTACATGTCTCTGTAACAAGAGCAAGGGCTGCTGAGTGTACACAGCTGCTGTGGTGCAAGTCTCTCCACACAATCATAATGACAACTATGTACTGGCTGAAATTTATCTCAGCTATTTCTGTATGAAACTCATTTAAACATTCACAAGGCTGATCAATAACAATTGATTTAGTGCAACGAATATATATATATATATATATATATATGTATATATATATATATATATATATATATATATGTTTCTTTATCTATATATTTTAGAATATGAGACCATGACAAACAATGTTATTTAGCATAATTTCCATCAAAATAATGAACTCTTTTGCTTAATAGACATAGGGTATTATGCAAGAGGAAGTTAATGATGGGGTTGGAGAGTCTGTCTTAGAAGAATTTTTCTGAGGGACATGTTCCCACCGGCAGATGCCTGTCTGCACAAAAATCAAGCCTGGTTCTGTTTGTGGAATGATTGACAAAGAGCAAGCTTTGTTTCACAATATAAGTTGACACAATAATCCTTGTAAGACCATTGGACTAGTTACAGTTAAGACTGAGTTGGCATTCAGACTAACACTTAGAATCTAAATGATGAATACAGCTGCAACAACAAAATATTGGCACTACATTCAGCTTCTATGCGTGCCCGTCACGGGTTTTGTACTTCTTGCATTCATCACTTGAGCTATGAAACCAGAGCTGAAGAATTAATGAGAACGTGTAAGAGTCCCGTCAGAACCAGTTTTGCTTCTCTTTAGCTCTTAATTTCAAGCTATATCGCTACCTATTTACTTTGAGTCTGAACGTATTCAACCCATCTCCTTTTTACCAGAGAAAGATGACAACTCACTAGTGCCTGGATTTATTTTCTTAGAGGGAGCTTCACTTAACAAGGTCAATATTGCTACCAGTAGTTGGTTCATTTTTAAAGCCCCTGAAGCATCTGATTGGTGATGAAGGGCTCACTGTGTATGTAAACTAAAATGCCATTGAGTAAGAGGTGAATGTATGACTTTATGTGTCATATGGTGGCACACCTCCATATGACAAAATTCTGCAACAATAACTCATATGTGAGGAATACCTTTTTATCATCTGTCAAGTATGTGATCAAAACATGGAATGTTATTGCATAAGAGAGTATGTTAAACTCAGGACATTTACAATGTTTAAAATCACAATAATTAAACCCCAATCCTGTTTCCCCCCCCCTTCCTTTTTTTTTTGTTGCAACAGAAGTCAAGAAGTCAAGAGCAGGAGCAGTTAACTGAAGCCCTTGGTTTTGCTTGAGCAATCCAAGGTAAGTGTCCTTAATTATGACATAACACCAGAGATCCACAAACCACATCTGTTATTGGTTAAATTAAGAAAACTTACTCCAAGACCATGTAGTCATTGTCACCTCAGAGCAATGATCTCTTATGTGGCTTGATGCCAAACAACCGTTGAAAAGTTTGTTGTGTAGGCGCCTTTGAACCTGGATGGTCGTGCCTCCACTATTTAGCTGTGAAAGGCCTTCCCTGTGGAAATCTGACACTTTGATGTTTCAACTCCCTGCACCTCCTTTTTTGCACCCCTCCTTCCTTCACGAGTGACCACCTGTTCCACTCAAACCCTCCTTATGAAGTGCCTTTGCCAAAAGCTCGCTGAGCTCACGCTCTTAAGTGCTTGTTGTCAGCAGCTGTGGGATATTTATTTCTCTTTGGTGAGGCTAAATCTTACTCAAACGTCAATATAAAAATGAGTGCAGCTACTGTTTGTCAATGACAAGACATGGAGACCCAGAAATGCTCTGTGGTTGCACTCTAGTAACAGAAGGTTTTGTCTGGCTTGCTGTCCCCACGCCCCCTTTTCCCAACACATACCAGGCCATAATAAAACATGACAGGCAGACAAGCTCGTCTGTCTCCCTTTACTCTCACTCTCTCCCGGCCTCCACGGCTTCCCTCAAAGATTTGAGTAAAAATCTAATTTGTTTGTTAATATTTGTTCACATGTACTTTTGAAGACTTCCCTAATCAAGTTTACAGATATGTGGGCTGAGAATGCTCTGGTAGAGGACTAGTTGATTGTCATGTTGTCTGATCATTCACACAGACTGTCTGCTTGTCTTGTGATTCCAAGAACAGAAGCGTATTATTCAGCTTCTGTTTACGACACAGCCCATATCTAATCATATGATCTTTTTAGATTGAGTTAATTGTCCATTGCTCGATTTCCCAACTTACTTTAAAGCAGTGCTAAGGCCTGTATCAAACTTTCCTAAAGGGGGATTCAAAAGCAACACTTTGGGCTTAGTTCGGTAAAGAAAAATAAAAGGGAGAAGGTAGGGCACCTTCTTCTGGGTGTTTGGTTTGCCCTTTGGGCAGCGTTGTGTTGCCTCTGAGTAAACGTTCTGTGACTGTTCTGCATTTTTAATTTCTGCTTGGATTCCTTTTCGTTTCTTCAGTTAACCTGCAGGCAAACAACTGTTTCATAATAATTCATCTCTTTCTCTCTCTCTCTCTCTCTCTCTCTCTCTCTCTCTCTCTCTCTCGCTCTTTTTTTGCTATTTCCTTTTTTGCTTGCTCCCTACCTTTCTGTTGCTTACATCCATCCACCACTGCATGCCTTAGCGCCTCTCCGAAGCTTGTTGCTAGGAATATATCAAAACTGTGAGAATAACAGCACAAATGACTCACTTTCAATAGTGGAGAGTCTCAGCATGAGGCTGAAATGCACAAGGAGGAAAAAATGATAAACTAAAATATTACTGATTTTATACAGTTTTACATTAAAACAAATAAAGACAGATTATGTGAGAGCTTAAGGTTTTGAATTAGAGACATCAATAAGAAGTTAAAAGTTTATGAACATGTTAAAGTTGCCTTCCACCCTTGTTCTGTGACACATTTTCAACACTAAACAGTTGCATTCTCAGTAAGCCTCTATGTGTGAAAAGTAAGAAAAAGTAAAGACTTGTCTAAGGTTTACAACATAAAAATTTCCTAATCTATTTTAAATAACTGGATGACGAGAGGTTGTGGAGGTGTAAAATGAACCACACTATGACCCACAAGGAAAAACATAAACTCTTTTGGGTCTGTTTAGTCCAAAATATGCTCCGTTCAGGTGAGATCAGAAAACCCAAATTAGATTCCATAAGAGACAGTGTCAGATGACTGGAGTGGAATTTGCTCTGCAAACGTTGATTGTTTATTTGAAACGGCTCCATTTAACCCCTTGATGTTGACACATTTCAGCTGTAATTGGTACATATTGAAATGTGACTAACGTTCAAATTTCAAGATTTATTTGGGTTAATGTAACAATTAGAAAAGCATAACAAGAACAAAACAAAGGTAAGATCAGATTGTACATTACCAAAAGTAGTTGGTGTCATCTGTGTCTTACAAACACCATCCCACTATTATTATTATCCTTCAATTGGCCATGCTTTCTGTTTTTCAATCCAGAGTCTGCAAAAGTCTATTTTAGTTAAAGCAGTATAGAGGGTTTAATATTACCTCAAAGCATTGCATACATTCTCCAGTATTCCCAATCACACAGTACTTAACAGTGTGTTATTAGTGCCTTGCCAGTTATTTGCCCTTGGGCAGGCTCCAACAAACTAGTGAGACTAAACTGCAAATCACACTAGATTCCTCAGTGACATTTTACTGAAGCTTTTATTGCATGCATGCATAACAATGTTGTTTTCTTATATTTCTTTTACTTATGATTCTGTATATTAGCAGCATCGCAAAAAAAATGTAAACATTATGAATGAAAGGTGCACATTACAGATTAAAGATTTGTTTGGAATGTCTTTGTCTTCGCAACACATTCCTTTTTACTTTTATTGATGTTATTTAGAGTGAAATAGTACACATACAAGAGTGTTTCAGTAGTAATTGTTTTCAAATCTATAAATATCCAAAGATACATTTTAAAAATACAGAATTTTTTTCCTCTAAAAGTATTCATATAATCTTGAATTTATTTATTTATTTACTTTTTAATCAGGCACAAAAGAATCAACCTTTGAGGAATCAGTGGTAAAAGTTCTGGGTTTACAGGTCTTCTATTCTTACGTATTTTTTTCAAGTATATGTAAACCAAGCCACACTCTAGGATGGTCCCTGGTTGTTAAGGCTATACCATGAAAACACAGGCAGTCTGTCCCCACAATGACTCATATCCTGTTTCTTTTGTGCCACCCATGGATAGGCTCTTACCATTTGTTTTGGTTGATTACAGGCAGAACATTTGCTGAAACCAACTGAATGGTTGGAACAAGCTGCGAGAGCAATTCTCTCACTGAAATGAGTGTTGTAACAGAGTTTTGACAGTCTCTAACAATAAAATATCATTAAATGAAAAAGAGTCTTTGACAAACACAATAATTTTTGACATACGTTGAAGTCAGTAGGCCATTTATTGGTTCATTTATTGAACCATTAAATCACGTGATAGTAATACTCTATTAAATAGCTTTGCATAATTCAAATGATAGGTTGTGGAGAGTGTGGCCTTAATGAAACAATAAGTTGTTTTAAAAATAAGAGCATGTACAGCTCAGCATATCTGACGTTGTATGTCTGAAAATGATGTAAACACAACATATTGATAGCTATAAATGGGATTATGAAGTGGAATAGCTACAGTTATGTGTTTTTTTTTATTTATTTAATCTAACTACAGTTCTTCAAAACTACTGTTAAACTATAGTGATGTGGATATGCATAGTTTCAAAACTAAAAAATAATAAAAAGTTTGATGTGAATCGTATATGTAGGCACATGTGCACTTGCTTTACTATGGGTAATTCTGTTGAGCAGTTCTACTGCTCTGTGTCTGTTTTCCTAAAGCTGGGCAGCTTTAACCATAATTGTTCTATCTATTGACTTTTAGTTAGGGTGTAGGTGCAGGATTTAGCTGCTTTCCTTAGGGCAGGGTGTGGTCTGACTTCAACCAAATTTCCAAAATATAAAACGTTCAAGAGGGAGGGTGCTGGTGGAGTGGTGCTGGGGAGATGCAGGGAGGGTGATTGTTGTCTTAAAGAGGTTTACCACCATCTACTGTTCACCTTTGGGGCTTACAACCTAATTAGTTGTGGTGCAATTTTCACCCAGGCAAATGGAGACATTGTTTTCAGACTAAAATAATACTTTGTTCAGGACAAAATACTTTCTATGTTGGTTTTGTTTGAAAATTTTGATTGTATTTTCTTCATGCAGGAAAACAATAACAGCATTTCCATCATACCAAGGCTGAAATAAAAAAAAAACAAAACAAGGTATTTTAAGTCATGATTACAAAAAATCACATTTTTCATATTTTATTATGTAGCTTTTCACATTGAACCCATTATTTACATGGCTATGTTTACAGATGGCTGACGAGGAGGACACCAGGGAGGTGCTCTTTCCAGACTGGGAAGGTCCAGACAAAACTGGCTTAACCATTGAACACTCAAGTGGTGGCGAGATCTTTGTCAGAGAGGTAAAAGGAGAGTCACCTGCAGCACGGTCTGGAAAAGTATATGAAGGTAACATTTTTTTTTTCTCCTTCAAATTAGTGGTTTTGGTCTGATTTGTTTCAACTACAACTACTCTTCAAAAGTTAACAACAGACTTTCTGGCTGCTGTCTTCATTTAATTCATAGGTGACCAGATTGTGGGTGCAACTATTTACTTTGATAATATGAGCTCAGAAGAGACAGCTGAGCTACTGAAGACTTTGAACAAACACAAAGTTGGACTGAAACTACAAAACAAAGCAGACAAATCCCCTTGCTACTCGCCCTTGAGCACACCATGTCGTTCACCAATGGGCACCCTCACGTGGGAAGGGAAGACCCACTTTGGAGGTTCTAGTCCAGATATCATTCTTGTGAGTTCCTTTTTTAAAAACTAGCCATACTATATAGGTGCTTATGAACTAATTCATAATATTCTAAGACTGCTGTGTTGTATGTTTCTATATGTTTTTAATCAACAGAGTGGGGATGATGAGGACTACAAGAGAATATACACAAAAAAGATTAAACCAAGGCTGAAGTCTGAAGACCTTGCAGAGGGAGTGGATGTTCGGACAGAGCGGCATAGCAGCACAAGCAGTGACGGCAGCACAATTACCACCATCACTCGTCGTATCACGACCTACACAGTTGATATGCCGGGTGGCATAAGTGAGAAACTTGAAATGTCAAGTCCAGACTTGAAGAGACTACGGCATGACTCTGGAGAAGGCTCTCCTCATATCAGAATTTTACATGGCAGCCCTTCAAGTAAAGTGGGAGCAGAAGAGGGAGTCTTTGAGTCAGGAAATGTAAGTTACACTGGGCCACAAGTCAGTTCTACAGAGACACACTGGGGAAGCAGGGGAGTTCAGACAACAGTCATAAGAGAGGGAAAAGACAGAAATACTGATCTCAGATTTAAAGGACTAAACTTTGGCGTAACAGGCCACAAAGACACAGACATCTCAAGAGGGAGTGGAGAGCAAGGAGGGGAAAGCATTCAGGTTTCTGAAACAAACATGACATTAAGAGACAGCACAAATTCTGGTAATAGGAATGTAGCATTAGGAGGGTTGGGAGGTGCAGAGATTGATGAAAATGGAGCATCCATTAGTGTCTCTTTACTGGGAAAAAGCACGCAGATTTCAGCTACAGCTTTGGATAAAACACAAGTGGGAGGTTCTGACACCAGTTTAGAGAGGCCAAAAGCAAAGGTATCTAATATTACCATCAGTCACCCACAGAAAAAGGGATCAGGTAGTACTGATGTCAGACCTGCTGGAGTGTATACAGATGTTGATACTAACACAAGAACACCAATTAACATAGGTAATATTACCTCAGGATTATCTTCATCGCCAGGCAATGTTTCAGTGACAGGTATGGATATAAATTTCACAAGTTCAAAGATAAAACTTGATGATGTCAACTTGCCATGTACAAAGGGAGTAATGAAAGTATCTGGAACAACCACTGATGTTTCAGGATATGGAACTGAGGCAGTGATGAGTGGCACGAAAAAGACAACAATTACTATGCCGTCATTACAAATGAAAGATATAGAAAAAACAAAGCTGGACATCAGGGAGAAAGATGTGCAAATGAAAGGCCCAAGCTACAACACTGTAGAAACAGTTGTCAGTGTAAGATCTGTAGAGGGTGAGAGTGACTTCAAAGTACCAAAAAATGAATGCAAATACAAAATGGAGGTTAAAGGTCCATCTCTGTCTGGAGGACATTTAGATGTTAACCTGAAAAGTTCTAAGCTTGATGAAAATCATGATGATACAGCATCAAAGGAGAGTAAAACAGCACCACCAAAAGCAAACATTAAAGGTACAGAATTAAATACTGAAACAAAAGAAGGGGATTTTGAAATTCTTAAAATAAAGATGCCCTCTTTTGGGTCCACAGGATCAAAAGTGGATACAAAAGTTGAGATTAAAGCAAACAACTCACCAGTTGAAAGCAGTGGCATGACAACAACAGGACCTGGGTTCAGTTTGCCATCTGTGCCAGTTCCAATGTTGAAGGAAGGAACACAAACAAAAATAGGATCCAAAGTGGACAGAGTAGATGTAGAACGTGATAAATTCAAAATCTCATCAACAAAATGTGACGAAGATGTGAACTTAAAAAGTCCCAAACTCAAAGGTAATGTGGATGAATCAGGTCCAAAAATAGAGGGAGACTTTAAAAAATCTGACATTAATGTCAAAAGTCAGGAAATGGACATTACAGGAAACATGGGTGGATTTGAAATGCCAAAAATAAAGATGCCATCACTGAACGTTAAAGGACCAACAGTGGAAGCTCCAGATGTAGACATCAATAATAAAGGGCCTAAAGTTGGAGGTAATGTGGATGTAAAAGCTCCAAAGACTCAAAAGAATGAAGTTCCTAAAATGCACATTCAAGGATCAGATATTGAAAAAGAGGGTCAAGAAGGAGGGATTAAAATGCTTAAATTCAAGATGCCATCATTTGGAATGAAGGGTTCAGAAGGTGATGTCAATCTTCCTAAAACAAATATTGATGTGGAAACACCTAATGTCAACATGAAAGGGTCAGAGGTTGAAATTGAGGGCCCAAATGGTAACTTCAAAGGACCCAAATTCAACATGCCAACAATTTCAGGACCAAAATTATCCATGCCAGATGTGGATTTTAACTTGAAAGGTCCCAAACTGAAAGGTGACATGGATGTGTCAGCACCAAAGATAAAGGGAGACATAAAAACACCAGATCTTGACATTAAGGGTCCAAAAGTTGACATTGAAGGACCAAAGGGTGGAATTGACATGCCAAAAATAAAGATGCCATCACTGAACATTAAGGGTCCAAAAGTGGAGGCTCCAGATGTGGACATCAAACTAAAAGGACCTAAAGTAGAGGGGGATGTGGATGTAAAAGCTCCAAAGATTGAAGGGAACATTGAAGGTCCCGCATTGGAACTTGAAGGCCCAGATATAGACACTGAGGGTCACAAAGGAGGGTTTAAAATGCCCAAGTTAAAAATGCCATCATTTGGAATTAAAGGTCCAAAGCTTGAAGGTTCAGAAGTTGACATCAATCTCCCGAAAGGAAATATTGAAGTCAAAGCACCTGATGTTGACATTAAAGGGCCAGAGGTTGACAATGAGGGCCCAAATGCCAAGTTAAAAGGACCCAAATTCAACATGCCATCAATTTCAGGGCCAAAATTATCCATGCCAGATGTGGATTTCAACTTGAAAGGCCCCAAACTCAAAGGTGACATGGATGTGTCAGCTCCAAAGATAAAGGGAGACATAAAAACACCAAATATTGACATTAAGGGTCCAAAAGTTGACATTGAAGGACCCAAGGGTGGAATTGACATGCCAAAAATGAAGATGCCATCAATGAACATTAAGGGTCCAAAAGTGGAGGCTTCAGATGTGGACATGAACCTAAAAGGACCTAAAGTTGAGGGGGATGTGGATGTAAAAGCTCCAAAGATTGAAGGGAGCATCGAAGGTCCTGAGTTGGAACTTGAAGGCCCAGATATAGACATTGAGGGTCACAAAGGAGGATTCAAAGTGCCCAAGTTCAAAATGCCATCATTTGGAGTTAAAGGTCCAAAGCTTGAAGGTCCGGAAGTTGACATCAACCTCCCTAAAGGAAATATTGATGTCAAAGCACCTGATGTTGACATTAAAGGGCCAGAGGTTGACAGTGAGGGCCCAAATGCCAAATTAAAAGGACCCAAATTCAACATGCCATCAATTTCTGGACCAAAATTATCCATGCCAGATGTGGACTTCAACTTGAAAGGTCCCAAACTGAAAGGGGACATGGATGTGTCAGCTCCAAAGATAAAAGGAGACATAAAAACACCAGGTATTGACATCAAGGGTCCAAAAGTTGACACTGAAGGACCCAAGGGTGGAATTGACATGCCAAAAATAAAGATGCCATCACTGAACATTAGGGGTCCAACGGTGGAGGCTCCAGATGTGGACATCAACCTAAAAGGACCTAAAGTAGAGGGGGATGTGGATGTAAAAGCTCCAAAGATCGAAGGGAGCATTGAAGGTCCTGAGTTGGAACTTGAAGGCCCAGATATAGACATTGAGGGTCACAAAGGAGGATTCAAAATGCCCAAGTTCAAAATGCCATCATTTGGAGTTAAAGGTCCAAAGCATGAAGGTCCAGAAGTTGACATCAATCTCCCTAAAGGAAATATTGAAGTCAAAGCACCTGGTGTTGACATTAAAGGGCCAGAGGTTGACAGTGAGGGCGCAAATGCCAAAATAAGAGGACCCAAATTCAACATGCCATCAATTTCAGGTCCAAAATTATCGATGCCAGATGTGGACTTCAACTTGAAAGGTCCCAAACTCAAAGGTGACATGGATGTATCAGCTCCAAAGATAAAGGGAGACATAAAAACACCAGATATTGACATTAAGGGTCCAAAAGTTGACATTGAAGGACCCAAGGGTGGAATTGACATGCCAAAAATAAAGATGCCATCACTGAACATTAAGGGTCCAAAAGTGGAGGCTCCAGATGTGGACATCAACCTAAAAGGTCCTACAGTTGAGGGGGATGTGGATGTAAAAGTGCCAAAGATCGAAGGGAGCATTGAAGGTCCTGAGTTGGAACTTGAAGGCTCAGATATAGACATTGAGGGTCACAAAGGAGGATTCAAAATGCCCAAGTTCAAAATGCCATCATTTGGAGTTAAAGGTCCAAAGCTTGAAGGTCCAGAAGTTGACATCAATCTCCCTAAAGGAAATATTGAAGTCAAAGCACCTGATGTTGACATTAAAGGGCCAGAGGTTGACAGTGAGGGCCCAAATGCCAAAATAAGAGGACCCAAATTCAACATGCCATCAATTTCAGGTCCAAAATTATCGATGCCAGATGTGGACTTCAACTTGAAAGGTCCCAAACTGAAAGGTGACATGGATGTGTCAGCTTCAAAGATAAAGGGAGACATAAAACCACCAGATATTGACATTAAGGGTCCAAAAGTTGACATTGAAGGACCCAAGGGTGGAATTGACATGCCAAAAATAAAGATGCCATCACTGAACATTAAGGGTCCAAAAGTGGAGGCTCCAGCTGTGGACATCAAACTAAAAGGACCAAAAGTAGAGGGGGATGTGGATGTAAAAGCTCCAAAGAACGAAGGGAGCATCGAAGGTCCTGAGTTGGAACTTGAAGGCCCAGATATAGACATTGAGGGTCACAAAGGAGGATTCAAAATGCCCAAGTTAAAAATGCCATCATTTGGAGTTAAAGGTCCAAAGCTTGAAGGTCCAGAAGTTGACATGAACCTCCCTAAAGGAAATATTGAAGTCAAAGCACCTGATGTTGAGATTAAAGGGCCAGAGGTTGATATTGAGAGCTCAAGTGGCAAATTCAAAGGACCCAAATTCAACATGCCATCAATTTCAGGTCCAAAATTATCGATGCCAGATGTGGACTTCAACTTGAAAGGTCCCAAACTCAAAGGTGACATTGATGTGTCAGCTCCAATGATAAAGGGAGACATTAAAACACCAGATCTTGACATTAAGGGTCCAAAAGTTGACATTGAAGGACCCAAGGGTGGAACTGACATGCCAAAAATAAAGATGCCATCACTGAACATTAAGGGTCCAAAAGTGGAGGCTCCAGATGTGGACATCAACCTTAAAGGACCTAAATTTGAAGGGGATGTGGATGTAAAAGCTCCAAAGATCGAAGGGAGCATTGAAGGTCCTGAGTTGGAACTTGAAGGCCCAGATATAGACATTGAGGGTCACAAAGGAGGATTCAAAATGCCCAAGTTCAAAATGCCATCATTTGGAGTTAAAGGACCAAAGCTTGAAGGTCCAGAAGTTGACATGAACCTCCCTAAAGGAAATATTGATGTCAAAGCACCTGATGTTGACATTAAAGGGCCAAATGTTGATATTGAGAGCCCAAGTGGCAAATTCAAAGGACCCAAATTCAACATGCCATCAATTTCAGGGCCAAAATTATCCATGCCAGATGTGGATTTCAACTTGAAAGGCCCCAAACTGAAAGGTGACATGGATGTGTCAGCTCCAAAGATAAAAGGAGACATAAAAACACCAGATCTTGACATTAAGGGTCCAAAAGTTGACATTGAAGGACCCAAGGGTGGAATTGACATGCCAAAAATAAAGATGCCATCACTGAACATTAAGGGTCCAAAAGTGGAGGCTCCAGATGTGGACATCAACCTAAAAGGACCTAAATTTGAAGGGGATGTGGATGTAAAAGCTCCAAAGATCGAAGGGAGCATCGAAGGTCCTGAGTTGGAACTTGAAGGCCCAGATATAGACATTGAGGGTCACAAAGGAGGATTCAAAATGCCCAAGTTCAAAATGCCATCATTTGGAGTTAAAGGTCCAAAGCTTGAAGGTCCAGAAGTTGACATGAACCTCCCTAAAGGAAATATTGATGTCAAAGCACCTGATGTTGACATTAAAGGGCCAAATGTTGATATTGAGAGCCCAAGTGGCAAATTCAAAGGACCCAAATTCAACATGCCATCAATTTCAGGGCCAAAATTATCCATGCCAGATGTGGATTTCAACTTGAAAGGCCCCAAACTGAAAGGTGACATGGATGTGTCAGCTCCAAAGATAAAAGGAGACATAAAAACACCAGATCTTGACATTAAGGGTCCAAAAGTTGACATTGAAGGACCCAAGGGTGGAATTGACATGCCAAAAATAAAGATGCCATCACTGAACATTAAGGGTCCAAAAGTGGAGGCTCCAGATGTGGACATCAACCTAAAAGGACCTAAATTTGAAGGGGATGTGGATGTAAAAGCTCCAAAGATCGAAGGGAGCATCGAAGGTCCTGAGTTGGAACTTGAAGGCCCAGATATAGACATTGAGGGTCACAAAGGAGGATTCAAAATGCCCAAGTTCAAAATGCCATCATTTGGAGTTAAAGGTCCAAAGCTTGAAGGTCCAGAAGTTGACATGAACCTCCCTAAAGGAAATATTGATGTCAAAGCACCTGATGTTGACATTAAAGGGCCAAATGTTGATATTGAGAGCCCAAGTGGCAAATTCAAAGGACCCAAATTCAACATGCCATCAATTTCAGGGCCAAAATTATCCATGCCAGATGTGGATTTCAACTTGAAAGGACCCAAACTGAAAAGTGACATGGATGTGCCAGCTCCAAAGATAAAGGGAGACATAAAAACACCAGATCTTGACATCAAGGGTCCAAAAGTTGACATTGAAGGACCAAAGGGTGGAATTGAAATGCCAAAAATAAAGATGCCATCAATGAACATTAAGGGTCCAAAAGTGGAGGCTCCAGATGTGGACATCAACCTAAAAGGACCTAAATTTGAAGGGGATGTGGATGTAAAACCTCCAAAGATCGAAGGGAGCATCGAAGGTCCTGAGTTGGAACTTGAAGGCCCAGATATAGACATTGAGGGTCACAAAGGAGGATTCAAAATGCCCAAGTTCAAAATGCCATCATTTGGAGTTAAAGGTCCAAAGCTTGAAGGTCCAGAAGTTGACATGAACCTGCCTAAACGAAATATTGATGTCAAAGCACCTGATGTTGACATTAAAGGGCCAAAGGTTGATATTGAGAGCCCAAGTGGCCAATTCAAAGGCCCAAAATTCAACATGCCATCAATTTCAGGGCCAAAATTATCCATGCCAGATGTGGATTTCAACTTGAAAGGGCCCAAACTGAAAGGTGACATGGATGTGTCAGCTCCAAAGATAAAGGGAGACATTAAAACACCAGATCTTGACATTAAGGGTCCAAAAGTTGACATTGAAGGACCCAAGGGTGGAATTGACATGCCAAAAATAAAGATGCCATCACTGAACATTAAGGGTCCAAAAGTGGAGGCTCCAGATGTGGACATCAACCTTAAAGGACCTAAATTTGAAGGGGATATGGATGTAAAAGCTCCAAAGATTGAAGGGAGCATCGAAGGTCCTGAGTTGGAACTTGAAGGCCCAGATATAGACATTGAGGGTCACAAAGGAGGATTCAAAATGCCCAAGTTCAAAATGCCATCATTTGGAGTTAAAGGTCCAAAGCTTGAAGGCCCAGAAGTTGACATCAACCTCCCTAAAGGAAATATTGATGTCAAAGCACCTAATGCTGACATTAAAGGGCCAAATGTTGATATTGAGAGCTCAAGTGGCAAATTCAAAGGACCCAAATTCAACATGCCATCAATTTCAGGGCCAAAATTATCCATGCCAGATGTGGATTTCAACTTGAAAGGGCCCAAACTGAAAGGTGACATGGATGTGTCAGCTCCAAAGATAAAGGGAGACATTAAAACACCAGATCTTGACATTAAGGGTCCAAAAGTTGACATTGAAGGACCCAAGGGTGGAATTGACATGCCAAAAATAAAGATGCCATCACTGAACATTAAGGGTCCAAAAGTGGAGGCTCCAGATGTGGACATCAACCTTAAAGGACCTAAATTTGAAGGGGATGTGGATGTAAAAGCTCCAAAGATCGAAGGGAGCATCGAAGGTCCTGAGTTGGAACTTGAAGGCCCAGATATAGACATTGAGGGTCACAAAGGAGGATTCAAAATGCCCAAGTTCAAAATGCCATCATTTGGAGTTAAAGGTCCAAAGCTTGAAGGTCCAGAAGTTGACATGAACCTGCCTAAAGGAAATATTGATGTCAAAGCACCTGATGTTGACATTAAAGGGCCAAATGTTGATATTGAGAGCTCAAGTGGCAAATTCAAAGGACCCAAATTCAACATGCCATCAATTTCAGGGCCAAAATTATCCATGCCAGATGTGGATTTCAACTTGAAAGGGCCCAAACTGAAAGGTGACATGGATGTGTCAGCTCCAAAGATAAAGGGAGACATTAAAACACCAGATCTTGACATTAAGGGTCCAAAAGTTGACATTGAAGGACCCAAGGGTGGAATTGACATGCCAAAAATAAAGATGCCATCACTGAACATTAAGGGTCCAAAAGTGGAGGCTCCAGATGTGGACATCAACCTTAAAGGACCTAAATTTGAAGGGGATGTGGATGTAAAAGCTCCAAAGATCGAAGGGAGCATCGAAGGTCCTGAGTTGGAACTTGAAGGCCCAGATATAGACATTGAGGGTCACAAAGGAGGATTCAAAATGCCCAAGTTCAAAATGCCATCATTTGGAGTTAAAGGTCCAAAGCTTGAAGGTCCAGAAGTTGACATGAACCTCCCTAAAGGAAATATTGATGTCAAAGCACCTGATGTTGACATTAAAGGGCCAAATGTTGATATTGAGAGCCCAAGTGGCAAATTCAAAGGACCCAAATTCAACATGCCATCAATTTCAGGGCCAAAATTATCCATGCCAGATGTGGATTTCAACTTGAAAGGCCCCAAACTGAAAGGTGACATGGATGTGTCAGCTCCAAAGATAAAGGGAGACATTAAAACACCAGATCTTGACATTAAGGGTCCCAAAGTTGACATTGAAGGACCCAAGGGTGGAATTGACATGCCAAAAATAAAGATGCCATCACTGAACATTAAGGGTCCAAAAGTGGAGGCTCCAGATGTGGACATCAACCTTAAAGGACCTAAATTTGAAGGGGACGTGGATGTAAAAGCTCCAAAGATCGAAGGGAGCATCGAAGGTCCTGAGTTGGAACTTGAAGGCCCAGATATAGACATTGAGGGTCACAAAGGAGGATTCAAAATGCCCAAGTTCAAAATGCCATCATTTGGAGTTAAAGGTCCAAAGCTTGAAGGTCCAGAAGTTGACATGAACCTGCCTAAACGAAATATTGATGTCAAAGCACCTGATGTTGACATTAAAGGGCCAAATGTTGATATTGAGAGCCCAAGTGGCAAATTCAAAGGACCCAAATTCAACATGCCATCAATTTCAGGGCCAAAATTATCCATGCCAGATGTGGATTTCAACTTGAAAGGCCCCAAACTGAAAGGTGACATGGATGTGTCAGCTCCAAAGATAAAAGGAGACATAAAAACACCAGATCTTGACATTAAGGGTCCCAAAGTTGACATTGAAGGACCCAAGGGTGGAATTGACATGCCAAAAATAAAGATGCCATCACTGAACATTAAGGGTCCAAAAGTGGAGGCTCCAGATGTGGACATCAACCTAAAAGGACCTAAATTTGAAGGGGATGTGGATGTAAAAGCTCCAAAGATCGAAGGGAGCATCGAAGGTCCTGAGTTGGAACTTGAAGGCCCAGATATAGACATTGAGGGTCACAAAGGAGGATTCAAAATGCCCAAGTTCAAAATGCCATCATTTGGAGTTAAAGGTCCAAAGCTTGAAGGTCCAGAAGTTGACATGAACCTCCCTAAAGGAAATATTGATGTCAAAGCACCTGATGTTGACTTGAAAGGGCCAAAGGTTGACATTGAGAGCCCAAGTGGCAAATTCAAAGGCCCTAAATTCAACATGCCATCAATTTCAGGGCCAAAATTATCCATGCCAGATGTGGATTTCAACTTGAAAGGCCCCAAACTGAAAGGTGACATGGATGTGTCAGCTCCAAAGATAAAAGGAGACATAAAAACACCAGATCTTGACATTAAGGGTCCAAAAGTTGACATTGAAGGACCCAAGGGTGGAATTGACATGCCAAAAATAAAGATGCCATCACTGAACATTAAGGGTCCAAAAGTGGAGGCTCCAGATGTGGACATCAACCTAAAAGGACCTAAATTTGAAGGGGATGTGGATGTAAAAGCTCCAAAGATCGAAGGGAGCATCGAAGGTCCTGAGTTGGAACTTGAAGGCCCAGATATAGACATTGAGGGTCACAAAGGAGGATTCAAAATGCCCAAGTTCAAAATGCCATCATTTGGAGTTAAAGGTCCAAAGCTTGAAGGTCCAGAAGTTGACATGAACCTCCCTAAAGGAAATATTGATGTCAAAGCACCTGATGTTGACATTAAAGGGCCAAAGGTTGACATTGAGAGCCCAAGTGGCAAATTCAAAGGCCCTAAATTCAACATGCCATCAATTTCAGGGCCAAAATTATCCATGCCAGATGTGGATTTCAACTTGAAAGGCCCCAAACTGAAAGGTGACATGGATGTGTCAGCTCCAAAGATAAAGGGAGACATAAAAACACCAGATCTTGACATTAAGGGTCCAAAAGTTGACATTGAAGGACCAAAGGGTGGAATTGACATGCCAAAAATAAAGATGCCATCACTGAACATTAAGGGTCCAAAAGTGGAGGCTCCAGATGTGGACATTAATCTAAAAGGACCTAAATTTGAAGGGGATGTGGATGTAAAAGCTCCAAAGATCGAAGGGGGCATCGAAGGTCCTGAGTTGGAACTTGAAGGCCCAGATATAGACATTGAGGGTCACAAAGGAGGATTCAAAATGCCCAAGTTCAAAATGCCATCATTTGGAGTTAAAGGTCCAAAGCTTGAAGGTCCAGAAGTTGACATGAACCTCCCTAAAGGAAATATTGATGTCAAAGCACCTGATGTTGACATTAAAGGGCCAAAGGTTGACATTGAGAGCCCAAGTGGCAAATTGAAAGGCCCTAAATTCAACATGCCATCAATTTCAGGGCCAAAATTATCCATGCCAGATGTGGATTTCAACTTGAAAGGCCCCAAACTGAAAGGTGACATGGATGTGTCAGCTCCAAAGATAAAGGGAGACATAAAAACACCAGATCTTGACATTAAGGGTCCAAAAGTTGACATTGAAGGACCAAAGGGTGGAATTGACATGCCAAAAATAAAGATGCCATCACTGAACATTAAGGGTCCAAAAGTGGAGGCTCCAGATGTGGACATTAATCTAAAAGGACCTAAATTTGAAGGGGATGTGGATGTAAAAGCTCCAAAGATTGAAGGGGGCATCGAAGGTCCTGAGTTGGAACTTGAAGGCCCAGATATAGACATTGAGGGTCACAAAGGAGGATTCAAAATGCCCAAGTTCAAAATGCCATCATTTGGAGTTAAAGGTCCAAAGCTTGAAGGTCCAGAAGTTGACATGAACCTCCCTAAAGGAAATATTGATGTCAAAGCACCTGATGTTGACATTAAAGGGCCAAAGGTTGACATTGAGAGCCCAAGTGGCAAATTCAAAGGCCCTAAATTCAACATGCCATCAATTTCAGGGCCAAAATTATCCATGCCAGATGTGGATTTCAACTTGAAAGGCCCCAAACTCAAAGGTGACATGGATGTGTCAGCTCCAAAGATAAAAGGAGACATAAAAACACCAGATCTTGACATTAAGGGTCCCAAAGTTGACATTGAAGGACCCAAGGGTGGAATTGACATGCCAAAAATAAAGATGCCATCACTGAACATTAAGGGTCCAAAAGTGGAGGCTCCAGATGTGGACATCAACCTAAAAGGACCTAAATTTGAAGGGGATATGGATGTAAAAGCTCCAAAGATGGAAGGGAGCATCGAAGGTCCTGAGTTGGAACTTGAAGGCCCAGATATAGACATTGAGGGTCACAAAGGAGGATTCAAAATGCCCAAGTTCAAAATGCCATCATTTGGAGTTAAAGGTCCAAAGCTTGAAGGTCCAGAAGTTGACATGAACCTCCCTAAAGGAAATATTGATGTCAAAGCACCTGATGTTGACATTAAAGGGCCAAAGGTTGACATTGAGAGCCCAAGTGGCAAATTCAAAGGCCCTAAATTCAACATGCCATCAATTTCAGGGCCAAAATTATCCATGCCAGATGTGGATTTCAACTTGAAAGGGCCCAAACTGAAAGGTGACATGGATGTGTCAGCTCCAAAGATAAAGGGAGACATTAAAACACCAGATCTTGACATTAAGGGTCCAAAAGTTGACATTGAAGGACCCAAGGGTGGAATTGACATGCCAAAAATAAAGATGCCATCACTGAACATTAAGGGTCCAAAAGTGGAGGCTCCAGATGTGGACATCAACCTTAAAGGACCTAAATTTGAAGGGGATGTGGATGTAAAAGCTCCAAAGATCGAAGGGAGCATCGAAGGTCCTGAGTTGGAACTTGAAGGCCCAGATATAGACATTGAGGGTCACAAAGGAGGATTCAAAATGCCCAAGTTCAAAATGCCATCATTTGGAGTTAAAGGTCCAAAGCTTGAAGGTCCAGAAGTTGACATCAACCTCCCTAAAGGAAATATTGATGTCAAAGCACCTGATGTTGACATTAAAGGGCCAAAGGTTGACATTGAGAGCCCAAGTGGCAAATTCAAAGGCCCTAAATTCAACATGCCATCAATTTCAGGGCCAAAATTATCCATGCCAGATGTGGATTTCAACTTGAAAGGCCCCAAACTGAAAGGTGACATGGATGTGTCAGCTCCAAAGATAAAGGGAGACATAAAAACACCAGATCTTGACATTAAGGGTCCAAAAGTTGACATTGAAGGACCCAAGGGTGGAATTGACATGCCAAAAATAAAGATGCCATCACTGAACATTAAGGGTCCAAAAGTGGAGGCTCCAGATGTGGACATCAACCTTAAAGGACCTAAATTTGAAGGGGATGTGGATGTAAAAGCTCCAAAGATCGAAGGGAGCATCGAAGGTCCTGAGTTGGAACTTGAAGGCCCAGATATAGACATTGAGGGTCACAAAGGAGGATTCAAAATGCCCAAGTTCAAAATGCCATCATTTGGAGTTAAAGGTCCAAAGCTTGAAGGCCCAGAAGTTGACATCAACCTCCCTAAAGGAAATATTGATGTCAAAGCACCTGATGCTGATATTAAAGGGGCAAATGTTGATATTGAGAGCTCAAGTGGCAAATTCAAAGGACCCAAATTCAACATGCCATCAATTTCAGGGCCAAAATTATCCATGCCAGATGTGGATTTCAACTTGAAAGGCCCCAAACTGAAAGGTGACATGGATGTGTCAGCTCCAAAGATAAAGGGAGACATAAAAACACCAGATCTTGACATTAAGGGTCCAAAAGTTGACATTGAAGGACCAAAGGGTGGAATTGACATGCCAAAAATAAAGATGCCATCACTGAACATTAAGGGTCCAAAGGTGGAGGCTCCAGATGTGGACATCAACCTTAAAGGACCTAAATTTGAAGGGGATGTGGATGTAAAAGCTCCAAAGATTGAAGGGAGCATCGAAGGTCCTGAGTTGGAACTTGAAGGCCCAGATATAGACATTGAGGGTCACAAAGGAGGATTCAAAATGCCCAAGTTCAAAATGCCATCATTTGGAGTTAAAGGTTCAAAGCTTGAAGGTCCAGAAGTTGACATGAACCTCCCTAAAGGAAATATTGATGTCAAAGCACCTGATGTTGACATTAAAGGGCCAAATGTTGATATTGAGAGCCCAAGTGGCAAATTCAAAGGACCCAAATTCAACATGCCATCAATTTCTGGGCCAAAATTATCCATGCCAGATGTGGATTTCAACTTGAAAGGCCCCAAACTCAAAGGTGACATGGATGTGTCAGCTCCAAAGATAAAGGGAGACATAAAAACACCAGATCTTGACATTAAGGGTCCAAAAGTTGACATTGAAGGACCCAAGGGTGGAATTGACATGCCAAAAATAAAGATGCCATCACTGAACATTAAGGGTCCAAAAGTGGAGGCTCCAGATGTGGACATCAACCTAAAAGGACCTAAATTTGAAGGGGATATGGATGTAAACGCTCCAAAGATTGAAGGGAGCATCGAAGGTCCTGAGTTGGAACTTGAAGGCCCAGATATAGACATTGAGGGTCACAAAGGAGGATTCAAAATGCCCAAGTTCAAAATGCCATCATTTGGAGTTAAAGGTCCAAAGCTTGAAGGTCCAGAAGTTGACATGAACCTGCCTAAAGGAAATATTGATGTCAAAGCACCTGATGTTGACATTAAAGGGCCAAATGTTGATATTGAGAGCCCAAGTGGCAAATTCAAAGGACCCAAATTCAACATGCCATCAATTTCAGGGCCAAAATTATCCATGCCAGATGTGGATTTCAACTTGAAAGGCCCCAAACTGAAAGGTGACATGGATGTGTCAGCTCCAAAGATAAAAGGAGACATAAAAACACCAGATCTTGACATTAAGGGTCCAAAAGTTGACATTGAAGGACCCAAGGGTGGAATTGACATGCCAAAAATAAAGATGCCATCACTGAACATTAAGGGTCCAAAAGTGGAGGCTCCAGATGTGGACATCAACCTTAAAGGACCTAAATTTGAAGGGGATGTGGATGTAAAAGCTCCAAAGATTGAAGGGAGCATCGAAGGTCCTGAGTTGGAACTTGAAGGCCCAGATATAGACATTGAGGGTCACAAAGGAGGATTCAAAATGCCCAAGTTCAAAATGCCATCATTTGGAGTTAAAGGTCCAAAGCTTGAAGGTCCAGAAGTTGACATGAACCTCCCTAAAGGAAATATTGATGTCAAAGCACCTGATGTTGACATTAAAGGGCCAAATGTTGACATTGAGAGCCCAAGTGGCAAATTCAAAGGACCCAAATTCAACATGCCATCAATTTCAGGGCCAAAATTATCCATGCCAGATGTGGATTTCAACTTGAAAGGCCCCAAACTGAAAGGTGACATGGATGTGTCAGCTCCAAAGACAAAAGGAGACATAAAAACACCAGATCTTGACATTAAGGGTCCAGACCTTAACATTGAAGGACCCAAGGGTGGATTCGAAATGCCAAAAATAAAGATGCCATCACTGAACATTAAGGGTCCACAAGTGGAGGCTCCAGATGTGGACATCAACCTAAAAGGTCCTAAATTTGAAGGGGATGTGGATGTAAAAGCTCCAAAGGTTGAAGGGAGCATCAAAGGTCCTGAGTTGGACCTTGAAGGCCCCGATATAGACATTGAGGGTCAAAAAGGAGGATTCAAAATGCCCAAGTTTAAAATGCCAAAATTTGGATTCAAAGGTCCAAAGGTAAAGATCCCAGATTCTGATGTGAAAGGAGAACATGGAGATATAAACATAAGAGGAAAGGTTGGAAGCTCTGACGAACTCAGTGCTGACGTTGGAATGACTAGTCCAAAAACAAAAGGATCAAAATTCAGGATGCCAAAATTTGGTTTCAAGGGCCCAAAGGTTGACATGCCTGAAGTTGATTTTAATCTTTCAAATTCTGATGCTGAACTAAAACCACCAGAGGTCAGTGTTGAAGGAATTGAAACAGACATAGAAAGTCCAAGTGGCAATCTTAAAGGAACCAAATTCAAGATGCCAACCCTCTCGGGACCAAAGATTTCCATGCCAGATGTGGATTTCAACTTGAAAGGGCCCAAACTGAAAGGTGACATGGATGTGTCAGCTCCAAAGATAAAGGGAGACATAAAAACACCAGATATTGACATTAAGGGTCCAAAAGTTGACATTGAAGGACCCAAGGGTGGAATTGACATGCCAAAAATAAAGATGCCATCACTGAACATTACGGGTCCAAAGGTGGAGGCTCCAGATGTGGACATCAACCTAAAAGGACCTAAGTTTGAAGGGGATGTGGATGTAAAAGCTCCAAAGATCGAAGGGAGCATCGAAGGTCCTGAGTTGGAACTTGAAGGCCCAGATATAGACATTGAGGGTCTCAAAGGAGGATTTAAGACGCCAAAGTTCAAAATGCCAAAATTTGGAGTTAAAGGTCCAAAACTTGAAGGTCCTGAGTTGGATGTCAACCTCCCTAAGGGGCATATTGATGTCACAGCACCTGATGTTGACATTGAGGGCCCAAATGCCAAATTAAAAGGACCCAAATTCAACATGCCATCAATTTCAGGGCCAAAATTGTCCATGCCAGATGTGGACTTCAACTTGAAAGGCCCCAAACTGAAAGGTGACATGGATGTGTCAGCTCCAAAGATAAAGGGAGACATAAAAACACCAGATATTGACATTAAGGGTCCAAAAGTTGACATTGAAGGACCCAAGGGTGGAATTGACATGCCAAAAATAAAGATGCCATCACTGAACATTAAGGGTCCAAAAGTGGAGGCTCCAGATGTGGACATCAACCTTAAAGGACCTAAATTTGAAGGGGATGTGGATGTAAAAGCTCCAAAGATTGAAGGGAGCATCGAAGGTCCTGATTTGGAACTTGAAGGACCAGATATAGACATTGAGGGTCACAAAGGAGGATTCAAAATGCCCAAGTTCAAAATGCCATCATTTGGAGTTAAAGGTCCAAAGCTTGAAGGTCCAGAAGTTGATATGAACCTCCCTAAGGGAAACATTGATGTCAAAGCACCTGATGTTGACATTAAAGGGCCAAATGTTGATATTGAGGGCCCAAATGCCAAATTCAAAGGCCCTAAATTCAACATGCCATCAATTTCTGGACCAAAATTATCGATGCCGGATATGGATTTTAACTTGAAAGGTCCCAAACTCAAAGGTGACCTGGATGTGTCAGCTCCAAAGATAAAGGGAGACATAAAAACACCAGATCTTGACATTAAGGGTCCAGACCTTAACATTGAAGGACCCAAGGGTGGATTCGAAATGCCAAAAATAAAGATGCCATCACTGAACATTAAGGGTCCAAAAGCGGAGGCTCCAGATGTGGACATCAAATTAAAAGGACCTAAAGTTGAGGGGGATGTGGATGTAAAAGCTCCAAAGATTAAAGGGAGCATTGAAAGTCCTGAGTTGGAACTTGAAGGACCAGATATTGACATTGAGGGTCACAAAGGAGGATTCAATATGCCCAAGTTCAAAATGCCATCATTTGGAGTTAAAGGTCCAAAACTTGAAGGTCCTGAGTTGGATGTCAACCTCCCTAAGGGGCATATTGATGTCACAGCACCTGATGTTGACATTGAGGGCCCAAATGCCAAATTCAAAGGACCCAAATTCAACATGCCATCAATTTCAGGTCCAAAATTATCCATGCCAGATGTGGATTTCAACTTGAAAGGTCCCAAACTCAAAGGTGACATGGATGTGTCAGCTCCAAAGATAAAGGGAGACATAAAAACACCAGATATTGACATTAAGGGTCCAAAAGTTGACATTGAAGGACCCAAGGGTGGAATTGACATGCCAAAAATAAAGATGCCATCACTGAACATTAAGGGTCCAAAAGTAGAGGCTCCAGATGTAGACATCAAACTAAAAGGACCTAAAGTTGAGGGGGATATGGATGTAAAAGCTCCAAAGATGGAAGGGAGCATCGAAGGTCCTGATTTGGAACTTGAAGGACCAGATATAGACATTGAGGGTCACAAAGGAGGATTCAAAATGCCCAAGTTCAAAATGCCATCATTTGGAGTTAAAGGTCCAAAGCTTGAAGGTCCAGAAGTTGATATGAACCTCCCTAAGGGAAACATTGATGTCAAAGCACCTGATGTTGACATTAAAGGGCCAAATGTTGATATTGAGGGCCCAAATGCCAAATTCAAAGGACCCAAATTCAACATGCCATCAATTTCTGGACCAAAATTATCGATGCCGGATATGGATTTTAACTTGAAAGGTCCCAAACTCAAAGGTGACCTGGATGTGTCAGCTCCAAAGATAAAGGGAGACATAAAAACACCAGATCTTGACATTAAGGGTCCAGACCTTAACATTGAAGGACCCAAGGGTGGATTCGAAATGCCAAAAATAAAGATGCCATCACTGAACATTAAGGGTCCAAAAGCGGAGGCTCCAGATGTGGACATCAAATTAAAAGGACCTAAAGTTGAGGGGGATGTGGATGTAAAAGCTCCAAAGATTAAAGGGAGCATTGAAAGTCCTGAGTTGGAACTTGAAGGACCAGATATTGACATTGAGGGTCACAAAGGAGGATTCAATATGCCCAAGTTCAAAATGCCATCATTTGGAGTTAAAGGTCCAAAACTTGAAGGTCCTGAGTTGGATGTCAACCTCCCTAAGGGGCATATTGATGTCACAGCACCTGATGTTGATATTGAGGGCCCAAATGCCAAATTAAAAGGACCCAAATTCAACATGCCATCAATTTCAGGTCCAAAATTATCCATGCCAAATGTGGATTTCAACTTGAAAGGTCCCAAACTCAAAGGTGACATGGATGTGTCAGCTCCAAAGATAAAGGGAGACATAAAAACACCAGATCTTGACATTAAGGGTCCAAAAGTTGACATTGAAGGACCCAAGGGTGGAATTGACATGCCAAAAATAAAGATGCCATCACTGAACATTAAGGGTCCAAAAGTAGAGGCTCCAGATGTAGACATCAAACTAAAAGGACCTAAAGTTGAGGGGGATGTGGATGTAAAAGCTCCAAAGATGGAAGGGAGCATCGAAGGTCCTGATTTGGAACTTGAAGGACCAGATATAGACATTGAGGGTCACAAAGGAGGATTCAAAATGCCCAAGTTCAAAATGCCATCATTTGGAGTTAAAGGTCCAAAGCTTGAAGGTCCAGAAGTTGATATGAACCTCCCTAAGGGAAACTTTGATGTCAATGCACCTGATGTTGACATTAAAGGGCCAAATGTTGATATTGAGGGCCCAAATGCCAAATTCAAAGGACCCAAATTCAACATGCCATCAATTTCTGGACCAAAATTATCGATGCCGGATACGGATTTTAACTTGAAAGGTCCCAAACTCAAAGGTGACCTGGATGTGTCAGTTCCAAAGATAAAGGGAGACATAAAAACACCAGATCTTGACATTAAGGGTCCAGACCTTAACATTGAAGGACCCAAGGGTGGATTCGAAATGCCAAAAATAAAGATGCCATCACTGAACATTAAGGGTCCAAAAGCGGAGGCTCCAGATGTGGACATCAAATTAAAAGGACCTAAAGTTGAGGGGGATGTGGATGTAAAGGCTCCAAAGATTAAAGGGAGCTTTGAAAGTCCTGAGTTGGAACTTGAAGGACCAGATATTGACATTGAGGGTCACAAAGGAGGATTCAATATGCCCAAGTTCAAAATGCCATCATTTGGAGTTAAAGGTCCAAAACTTGAAGGTCCTGAGTTGGATGTCAACCTCCCTAAGGGGCATATTGATGTCACAGCACCTGATGTTGACATTGAGGGCCCAAATGCCAAATTAAAAGGACCCAAATTCAACATGCCATCAATTTCAGGTCCAAAATTATCCATGCCAGATGTGGATTTCAACTTGAAAGGTCCCAAACTGAAAGGTGACATGGATGTGTCAGCTCCAAAGATAAAGGGAGACATAAAAACACCAGATATTGACATTAAGGGTCCAAAAGTTGACATTGAAGGACCCAAGGGTGGAATTGACATGCCAAAAATAAAGATGCCATCACTGAACATTAAGGGTCCAAAAGTGGAGGCTCCAGATGTGGACATCAACCTAAAAGGACCGAAAGTTGAGGGGGATGTGGATGTAAAAGCTCCAAAGGTTAAAGGGAGCATTGAAAGTCCTGAGTTGGAACTTGAAGGCCCAGATATAGACATTGAGGGTCACAAAGGAGGATTCAATATGCCCAAGTTCAAAATGCCATCATTTGGAGTTAAAGGTCCAAAACTTGAAGGTCCTGAGTTGGATGTCAACCTCCCTAAGGGGCATATTGATGTCACAGCACCTGATGTTGATATTGAGGGCCCAAATGCCAAATTAAAAGGACCCAAATTCAACATGCCATCAATTTCAGGGCCAAAATTATCCATGCCAGATGTGGACTTCAACTTGAAAGGTCCCAAACTCAAAGGTGACATGGATGTGTCAGCTCCAAAGATAAAGGGAGACATAAAAACACCAGATCTTGACATTAAGGGTCCAAAAGTTGACATTGAAGGACCCAAGGGTGGAATTGACATGCCAAAAATAAAGATGCCATCACTGAACATTAAGGGTCCAAAAGTGGAGGCTCCAGATGTGGACATCAGTCTTAAAGGTCCAAAAGTAAAAGGAGATGTTGATGTTTCAGCTTCAAAGACAAAGGGAGATATAAAAGTTCCTGACATTGATATCAAGAGCCCAAATATTGATATCAATTTGAAAGGTCCCAATGCTTCCCTCCCCCATGATTCTGAAAAAACAGGTATTACGTTTCCTAAGTTTAAAGGTCCTAAATTTACAATGAAATCTCCAGAACTTGAAGGGCCTGAATCCACTGTTAACACACCTGCTTTTGGTGTTGGAACCAAAGGTTCCAAAACACAAGTTAGCTTTCCAGATACTGAAGCAAGTCTTGATGCCCCTGACATAGATATTAATGTAAAGGGGAAAAAGGGAAAGTTTAAACTTACTAAAGTGAAAGGAAAAGCCAAGAATCCAGAGGTTGACATTGAAACACCAGAAGTAAACCTGGGTGATCCTAACATCAATGTCAAAAGAACAAAAGTAAAGAAGCCTTTTTTTGGAAAGCTACATTTCCCTGATGTTGAGCTGGATATCAAATCACCAAAAGTGAAAAGTGATGCATCTTTATCTTCGGGATTGAAATCATCTGATTTAGATTTGCCATCTGCTAGTTTGAACACTTCCATTGAAGGTTCTGGCACTGATGGTGGCACGCGTGTTCATTTGGAAGGGCCAGATGTGAAAGTAAAATCTTCAAGTCCAAAAATGCCAAGTGTGAAAGAGGGTCTAGAAATTAGTGCAAGCGAGTCTGGAAGTGCCACTGGAGGTCTTCAGTATCCAGAGGGTGCAATAACCTTTCCTAAAATCAAGGTTCCAAAATTTGGTATTTTATTGCCTGACGCTGAAGGCCAGAAAAGTGGAGGAAATGTTGAATCAAAACTAGCAGCTAGTGGAGATATAAACATTCACTCACCATCAGGCAGTTGCCAAGTCAGTTCACAAAATCTTGAGATTCCCAGTCCAGAACTGAGACATCGTGAAGGCAAAGTAAAGGTAAAGATGCCAAAATTGTTTGGTAAATCAAAAGCAAAGGGCAGTAGTACAAGTGATCTTCGTGGACCTGAATCAGAACTGAGTGCAAGTGGAAAGGGGAGTAAGGCCTCTAAAGAACATAGTATACATTCTGGTGAACTTATGGGAGGACAATTAGATCTGGAAGGTAATTCTGGACTCAGTGCGTCAACTAAAGGCAAGTCAGCCTCACTAGATCTGTTTAAAAAATCAAGACACCGGTCTTCATCTCTGAGTGATGAGGGGTCACTTGCAGTTAGTTCTCCTTCTGCTCACTTAGAAGCTGAAGGTGGTGACATTTCATTGGATCTTGGGAAAAGCAAGGCCAAAGGAAAGAAAGGCATGCTAAAGTTTGGCACATTTGGAGGTTTTGGTTCGAAGTCAAAGGGCTCATATGAAGTGACACTTGGAAATGACAGTGAATCAGGTATGGAGGGAAGTGCAAGTATGTCTGTACCTTCTAAAAAATCAAGACTGTCTTCTTCCTCGAGTAGTGACAGTGGTTCAAGAGGTGGTTTCAGGTTTCCAAAACTTGAGTTGTCAGTTTCACCTAAAAAGTGATTTTGAGGCAAAATAAACTATCTCATGTACACTCAAAAATATCCTCTGAATTCCATAAAATAAACTTTCAAACTTTGATTCTTAAAGACCTAAGAGGGACATGCATGGTTAAAAAGGCCTGAGTGCATGAGATTGTTTAAAATTAGTTTAAACTGTAAATAAGATTAATTTGTATTGTAATAATAAATATTGCTTTTGTACATAATACAGATTTATTGAACATATGCCATCTCACAAAATTATCACCATTAGTTGTTACAGGGTTTGTCGCTGTGTCGTGTTTCATTGTATTAAATGAATGTTTAATATGAATGGGTGTGGTATATTTGTATCTAGGGGTCTATTGCACAGAACAGACACATTAGTTATTTTGATCCATTTTTGAGTGATGATGTTCTTTATAAATCCAAGCACACATTTAAACAGTTAATTTTTTATGTATGAAAAGGTGTTATTTTTAAGCTTTGATAATATATAATCTTTGTAGAAGCATATTTTCAAAAGATAGAGCTGGTCCTTTTTAACACATTCTAAAGAATGATGGTGTATATAGCATAATTGCAAAGACAATCATTTTTTGGAAATTCTCTGAAGAGCTGCAAGTACTTTTCTGTTCATTTAAAATGTATTTGCTTACATCCAATGTCATTTACAACAAATATGAATTAGCATTGTTTATTTTAAACAGGTTTCTCAATCCTGTGTCATTTTCACAGTTTACTGATCTTCTCTATTTTGATTCATTTTGTCACTCTCTCTGTATACATCTATTGCTTACTTAAAGAAATGCCACAAATAAACTGTCACTTTTTTATGTCATTTATTTGCATAAGTTCTGTGATGATAGAAAGCTTCATAGCATTGATCAGATATGATGGAGAGTTTTATTTTTTGAGTCTGTACTTTTGTGTGCATTCTGCCAAATAAACTCAATAAAGAGATTTACAGAATAAATCTTCTTTCTGGATCAGTTGTCTTGTGTGATGTTGAAGTTGTATTATAAGAAAGGGTATAAGGTGTGTTATTAGTAATTTTGGTTCATTAAATTTTTAATTTGTATATTTAACACCTATGAATTGTCTACCAATGACAGAGACAGACATGGGACTTTATGACTGAATTTCTAAAACACTGAAAATAGCCATTTCACACAGCTAAGCAAAAAGTAATTTCACACCTTACATACACCATATGAAAAGGCTAAGTTTGTAAAAATGCTGGGAACCTATAATCATAGTCTAGATTTATTAGTTATGCAAGTTCTTGAAATTCTCAATGATCAAACTGAGCTTTATGGCCTAAGGTGAAACAGAGAAAAACAGTTTATTGAAATTCAGTGGATCCTAAATAACAAACTAGTTTTATTGAACTAAGCAACTGTCTTTGAAACATAAAGGAAACATAACTATTTGAAACTATTTTATTAAGATCATATTTTAGTAAAGCAATGGCTTTGAGGATTCTTAATATTTAATGAGAAATTTGAATGACTGAGCAATCCTATCTAAACCAAACAAAATTAAATTTTTGTCTAATATTTAATATGCTTACATTAAAAATTCTTAAAAGGCTTAGTTAACTAACTCAGGCAGTTGGGACTTTTGAGAAAAGCCCCAATAGCATCCCCTGATGCAGCCATTAAAAAATGTACATCTTTATGTGTGCGCACGTTTCCAGAGGGATGCATATAGCTATGGTAGAATAAAATCCTACTAAAACTAATACTGATTTGTCACACTCAATCGTATTTCCTTGCTTTCTCCCTGAAGAGTGTGATGCTGCGCAAATCGACCTAGCTACAGCCTGTTTGTCTGATTCATGTCACAGTGAGATATGCCAACCGATTCCACTACTTACGTCACACTGCGTGCAGGTTGAAAAAGTCTGTGGGTCAAACAGGTAGACTTACATTTACCAAACAGTAGGGTGCATTATATTTATTAGATGTTTTTCAGTAAGTGATTACAGTTAAACTAAATGGCATTCCTTACCTGTTGACAATCAGATGCCAGAACTAAAGTAGCAAATGACGATTAAAACTTGATAGTGGTTGCCTGCGTGTTCGTGTTGGACTGGACCAGCTGGGGCGGGTGGTTGCGGGGGTGTTGTATCGAGGCCAGTTTCCCTTCCGAGATCCACTTCCCCTCCAGCTCTGCTAAAAGCTCATCCCCATTCATCTCCTATAACCAACCAGTTATGGCCCAGATGTTCTAAAACTCCAGGGTTAATCCATTAAAAATAAATAAATAAATAAATAAAAATAACGGTCAGGAGCATGCATTTTAAAGTTGCGTGAACATATCTTCTTTCTAAACACAGGGGACCATTATCTGACAGTGAATTTCCAACCAACAGGATGCGTTCCCCCTGTTATAACAGACCGATGTAACAAATAGTAGGCTATTTATTACTGTTAGCGACATGATTTTGTTGAGTATAAACATGAAGAAAATCCCTTTTTTCCCCTCAGAATGGATTTATCCCCCGTGTGGACGGGACGGGGCTTCAGTGCAGCTGGATGGGGAACAGATATTGATAAGGTAAAAGGTTTGATACAACAGGTGTGCCTATTCCAAAAACATTACAATTTCTCCGTCATCAGCCTTCTTTTGTCTCCTGGTGAAAATAGTAAGTTTGCCTTTAAAATGTAACCACCTGACTGTAGAATCCATTTGACTCTTTTTTTTTTTTAAACAGAAAAACTGGGGTAGCAAAAGTCTCTGGGAGCTATAGATCTATAACTGAAGGTGATGGATCACAAGGTAAATGTGGGGTTTGGCTAAGTATTGGGAAGCTAAATGTGGGGAAGGTATTACCTGACACACTTGTAGCCTATCTGCTTGCTATACAACTATTGGCATCAAGATAAAGCTGTCCCAGTGACATCATGAAACAGCAAAATTAGCAATACTAATATATCAAGTAACCTTAAAAATATTAGTCTCTTCAGCCAAGTTATTACTTCATCATATCTTGAAAGTCTAAATGTAGCTCTCACTCCCTATAACCTTTTAATCTCCATAGAACACAAAGCTTGGATCCTGCCTCAAAGTAATGCCAATAAATAAATAGCTAGTAAATAAATTATTGGTTGATCAAAACATATTTTTTAATTGCTTCAAGCAGCTGTAATTTTAAAATGTCAGTTGCTCATTACGCTTTTTATAGTTAACAGGTTTTGCTGAATATAACACTTTTCAAACTGTGCATTCACTGTGGCAGCTGAACTGATCTTTGCATGTAAGTGATAACCTGCAGATATATGTACACTGGTACAGAGCTACACCTCCTCTGTTTGGTCAGTATAAATGAGCAAAGGTAAACTGCAGCATCCTAACTGTAATGCCATTTTTGAACCTATACAACACAGCTACTTCGTGGATAGGGCTGGAAAAAGACTGTACAGAGCTAAGGTGAGTGGCAGAATTGGGTCAAATTTCTCTATAAATTCACACCAGAAACCTTTGTTATTATCACATTGTTATTCATGACGAAGATTATTGTAGCTTGGAAAAAGAAGTGATATTTTAAAAAAGTGTTACAAGACACCATGTTTTGTGCGAACTGGTTAATAACAGTTTTTTTTTTCTTTGTAAACACATTATGCCGTTTGTCAGTCTACCTAACATCTTTACCATACCTTTCAACCTTTAACTTAGAAAGAATATTTGACTATTCACACAAATTCAAAAGTGGGTTTGCCAGAAAACTGTAAATAACATCTATGTGATGTGATAAGCAGCAAGACTACTAATCATTTGCAACATTCAGTATAGTCTTTAGTTTGCCTCTTCTTTACAGAAGCAAACTGGTCATCTTAACTTTTCTATTTGGCTTATTTTTTAGGAAGTATATACAAAAAATCTTTTGTCAAATTTCAAATTATTCTTGATCCTTTGAAATGCTAGACTATAGGTAAACATGGTCTTATTAACCAAATACACTGTATATATTGATAGGCTCTTATAAAAGCTAAAACATGCCACCACATGGTTCAACTACAATGTACATTCACTAAATTTTGATAATTCTTTTTTTCCACTTAAAATGAATAATTTCTACATCACATTTTTATTGTTTCACAAATTTTTACAAATCTACATAAAACATCTTGATTAAAACATGTTGTTTTTATAACTCATTTGGCATAAAGAAGACTTATTATGCCTAATGCACACATAGAAGGCAGCAGTTCAAAGTCTTTTTGACAATAGTATTAGAGAAACAGCTTGTGGGTTATTTCTTTATGAAAACAAAGCTTTGCCTCCAACACAGGATGCGATTCCAGTGTTCCCGGTTGCTTGAATGCAATTGTTGTTGTAGTGTAGAGGAAGGAAATGAACAGAAGTTTCCTTTAAAAGAGGAAAGTGCCCCTTTCCTTTCTGGAGGAGCAAACATTTTTGTAGTGAAAGAGGGACATTGGACAAGAGAGAATGGTCAAGCAGATCGTCTCTGTTGGCCATTTACTTTAGAAGTTTCTTTCACCATTTGAATGCGAAGGAAAACATAGCATTGTCTTTTTCAGGTAAGAAAAGAGATTATTGAATACAATTTATATTTGTAGTTATTTTAACAGGATTGTTGTAAGTTTATTTTTTCAATCCCTTAAGACAGAAAATGTTGCCAGAAATAAAAGAGTTGATTATGTATATATATATATATACATATATATATATATTAATTTATGTTTTTTAAATGTTGACACATTGTAGCTTATTGATTTGTGCCTAGATGCCATTCTAAGTGTTTGTGAATATGTGGCATGTGTTAGTGATTTTTTTCCACTGTCTATTATTAACCGGGTTGCAGCCTCGTATGTCCCTGCCAAAGAAAGCAAAGTGTACAATGTGCCTTTGACAGGCCTTATTCCATCTTTTCAAGCATAATTTAGTCAGTAATTCATCCAATGATTGTATAGTTATAGCTGAGGATGGAGGAGGATCCCATTCATGTTTTCTGTGTTTCACAGTTATACTCAAAATAATTTACAGACCAACCTTGTGAGCAAAATTTAAAATAAACATAACCATGATGTCTTTTGACAATTAGGTAGCAAATTTTGAATATCTGACAATCAAACATGTAACATTTGTAATTCTGATCGACCTTTTTTTGTAGAATTAATTTGGTAGAATCTGAGCTCATGTACTTGAGCACACTTAAAGGATATCTAAGACGACCATAAGGTATGGTCACAGAGGAGGCAGATGTTGGATGATAATGTAGTTTACCACATGGCTCTGACATCTGACATCTGACATCACATGTGTCATGCAGAGAGCAGCCAGATGGTGTCCTTGACTCCTGTACATATAAAACAGGTTACCCGGTATAATGGCTTGTTACCACACTTTAGGTCATATCTCTCTGCAGTAGGCTTTTATGATGATTTTACACCTGCACTTGACATTTAGATGGCGTCTAATATGAGTGCTTTCCTAAAGAATCCATTCTAATATGCTGGTATATTGTGTATTATTGCTAATGGAGATTTTTTAAATGTGGTTATACTTTTTACAAGCCTACTTTTACTGTTAGTGAGAATTTTTGAGGAACTGCTCTCACCTCTCCCTTTATTTTCTGTTGCTATCTTCTGAATACAATACATCATATATATGATGAACTTTAAATATACATTTAGATAAGATGATTTTATATTTGATTAAATAAAAAAGAGAAACAAAAAGCCTATAGATAAAAATAAATACAACAGTTAACAGTAGAAGGACCTATGAACAACACAGAAAAACATTCAAATGTAATCTCATTAGATTCTAGGTTCATGTGTTTATGTACAGTTAATTCAAGGAATGTGGCACCCACAGAACTGTTTGAAGGTGATCATAATGTAACCCAAAAATGTTGCATTATTGTATTTTTTTTTTCAAAAGTTTGTTTAACAATTTTCTCCAATTAATTAAAATTGTTTCCACACTGATATACCAGCAAATAAAAGCATCCATTGCTTAATAAGAGAGTGGTCAACAAAATTTTATTTGAACACAGCATACTGCATCTTAATGTAGCACACAATGAAAATTATATTATTACTTACTGCACTTACTCAAAAGATAAATACCAAATGTTTCAGGTTATTGCATTTATTTTAATTGTGTATTTGAATGGGACAGTGCATGTTAATGGGCTACAATATTGTTTTTTATATGATGGATTTAGCAGGTTGCTAATTTCCATCTGTACCATAGTACAGCATAGTACCATAATTAAGAATGCAATAACAATAATAGCAATAAAACAGTGTGAGAGACTAAGACACTGTACAGTATATAAAACACGGTTTAAAGTCCCTGTAATAAAGTGCTATATCTATCTATCTATCTATCTATCTATCTATCTATCTATCTATCTATCTATCTATCTAGCTATCTAGCTATCTATCTATCTAGCTCTGTCTCTCTCTCTCCCTCTCTGCTATATATATATTTTATGCAAAGACATTCAGCATTTTTGTCTCTAAATAATGTTATCAGCTCATCCATTTCTATTGCATCATTTGTATGTAATAATGCATTGACCTGATAATTTTTTTAATGAGTATTCATGATGTGACAGTAGTTCTGTGGAAAGTATGACCTCTGTAAAAGGTAAAAATCTAAACCGATATCCTTTCTGTAACACTATTATGACATGGAGAACATTAAGGTAAAATGCAAGAGGTAAAGTTTGACTAATCTAGTTGGAAGGATTGAACTGATCAAGCTGTCAGCAATTGTGAGTAGAAATAAGAAGCTTTATTTCTACCGGTGAATGGAGCCTATGTTCATTTAGTGTGAGTTCAATATAATTAAACATATCTTAAATCAAATTCATGTCTATCTACCCAGCAAACAACATGGGCAGTTATGATTTTGAAATACAGCTCCAGACACGATAGCAGGTTGAATCCAAATTTGCTGTGGGAGGTGGTGTAGGCAGATAAGAGCAGTTTAAGTGCAAGGTTCTCCTCTTACCAAAGAAGTGGAAATGGAACAACAAAGACCTGGCTGCATTATCATTTTCATTAATGTTCATGAAAATGAAAGTTAAGCTGGGTGTATTTTGGTTATATGATGATAAAAGCCACAAGAAAACACTGTTATTGGAGAGCTAAAGTGCAAAACATTACCACTGATACAGTTCTTTGGAGAAGTCCATAAACATTAACCAGATGTTATGTCATGTAAAAAATAGGAGGCTTCAGATTATTTATGGTATTATGGTAGAGGGACAAAACACCCTCTACCATACCTCCATCCAAATTCATACATTGCATGTGTTGGTGATGCTCTCAGAACTGATAACATGTCTCCAAATTACTGAACTGTGCATTGTTTCCATTGTTACTTTAAAGTTTAGGTCTAGAAATAATGTTACAGTTATGTTCAAATGGTGCAGTATGAACATAACATAGAGGTTCTAGCAGTAAAATGTCCAAAAGGAAAGAAAAATGAAAACAAAACAATTGTCTAATGCTCTGTCTGTGTGAAACACGGCAGTTTACTGACCTTGAAGGTTCATCAGTATGTAGTTTTTCACGTGTAATCGCAGGGGGCTTTCAAGACAGTGACGGAAGGAGAATATTTTTTCTGCATGGCTACCTACATTGAGACATTTCCCCATGGGATTCTGTTTGATGTGAGAGTAGCAGACTGCACAGATGTGTGCTGGTGTGAAATTAATTTCTCCTGCCTTTGACGACATGAGCTGATGTGTATTTTGTATTTATGAGCCATATTAATGCATCCTTTTTTTCTTGTTTTGTGTACGTATACATTAATGGATTGCAGAATCATGTAAATAGTGCTGACTATTTGGTAGTCTTCCTCTGCTTATCCTTTAGCAAGCAGTGATTTACTTTGTTAAGGTGTGACCTCATCATCTTGGTTCCATGATAACCCACCTCCCCCTCACAGCAAGAGCAGGCAGCCACGTTATCACTGACACATACAGATACATACACAGAGGAGCAGCAGAGGGTTATAGGAAGACCTTGTGAGATTTTCTCATTTTGATTCCAGAGTATATGTGTCTAGTTGTTGGAGAGTGTGTGTGGTGTGTGTGCAAGTGTGTTCATTGGAGAGACAAGCAGAGGGGGAGAGAGAAAGCGAAACAGAGGAGGCGAAGGGGAGGGAGCATGGATCATGCGTGTGCATTAACTCAGCTCCAGCGGCACAGCAGCAGCAGCAGCAGCAGCAAACAGAAACAGCAGCAGCACAGGAGGGAAGGAGAGAAAGAAAAAGACAGAGAAAGTTAAAGGGAGGGAAGCAATCTCAGGCACAGGAACAAAAACTGCAGAAAGCTGCTTTCAATCTCTACCAAAAAAAGAACAACGCAGGAGTAATTCAAAAAGGAGGAGGTGGTCATGATAGTAGTGAGACAATAACGGAAGAGAAGAGGCACATTGTAGTCAGAGAAGACTGAAATCAAGGCTGTTCTCTTCTCTGCTCTCCATGTTTTTGGGGACTCAACGTACCATTGCCTTCGTCTCCAAACCAAGAGGAGGATGTCTGTGTCAGGGAAGAAGGAGTTTGATGTGAAACAGATCCTCAGGCTCCGCTGGCGCTGGTTCAGCCATTCATCCCAAGGTTCTGCTGGCGGTGGAGGGGGTGGCGGTGGTGGTGTGGGAGGCTACATCCAGCAGGATGGCCTGGATCACAGAGGAACGCCTGTCCAGGGACGCTTGAAGAGCCACTCGCGGGATAGAGGTGTTGGAGGACTACGGAAGACTAACAGCCCAGTCCACAGCATCCTGGCGCCAACACCAGGGCCCACACCAGTCTATGTCAGGATGGGTCATCAATCATGGCATCATCAGCCAAGCACCATACAAGGTCTCCAGGTCAATGAGGAATCTTCAAAGAGCAGCTCTTCTCCCAGTGCAACAAGAAAGGAGGACACAAACCCTGACCAGGAAGATGTGAAAAGCAACGCACAGGAGCCTGCAGAGGTGGAGGCCAGAGAAAGGTATGGCTGTTAATAGGTGTTAGAACTCAGCAGGCATGGACTGAGATGTCTAATTAACCTATTTTATTTAATAGTCAATAAGCATGTAACAGATTTTGTGATGCTATTTGGGGAATTTGGCTATGGAAGAAAAAAAAATCAAAATTTCCATAATCTATCAGATGCTTATTGACTATAAAAGGTTAAATCCTACTCAGACCTGACAGTTGCTGCTACATGGTAGCTTATCCTGCATTAAGATTCATACTTAAACCTGCTGACATATTTTTTAGACTGAATGAAGAATAAATCTGCTAGATTTTAGCTTAGGATTAGCAGTCCTATCCTCCATAAACATCCTTTAATTAAGTTCAGACCAAATTATCTTCTTCCAGTTTGCCACTATGGCTCACCTAGGGACAGCTCCATCTCACTGTCCATAGCATGTTAGGCAGCAAAAACCAATAAAACATCCTTTTAATTATTTAGTGGACTGAAAGCTAGGATCTTTTTTGCCTCTTCCTTGTCTGTGTTGTGGTCCATATACCACTCACAGTACACCTTTTCTTGGTTCTTCTGGGTATTTAGCTTTTACATGGCCAACTAATGCATTTTTCCATTCAGTTAAAAATGGATAGTGGGAAAGAATCATGACATCATCTAACAGGTTGTGGACCTATAAAAAGAAACAGAAGTGCAATCATATGAATTATCTAGACAGCCACAGCTACATCCACTTTATGAGCTAAAAGCTATCATCACTAGTGGTTGGCACAGGATCAAAATGTTTTTACAAATCCTTATGCTGAACTCTCTGAAACTAGTTTTCCAGTGATAAATTCCATCCTCTGCCTCTTTATGTTGTGTTTCTCCCCATCTACCCTGTGATCCTACAACTTCTTCCATGAAGTAAACAAGGTAGAGATGTGTGTATACGTATGTTTGTGTCTGGCAAAAAACTAAAAGCATCTCACATGATAGATGAAAAGACCAACTCTCCTTTTATCTTGTCTGTGACATTCTAAGGTGATTGGTCCTTAAGCTTCACTGATTCCCGGCTGCTTTTGTTCCCTGCACCTGATGACGAAATGAACACAATCAACACAAACCTATCCTTTTGTTTTTATATAGGCCTCACTTTGATTAAATAGGCTATTCTAAAAAGACATTCTTTACCTACAGCCAAAAATGTGTCAATGTGGACTGAATGAATGCCACAGGCAGTGGATGGTTGGGCTCCCTGAACTGAACATGAATTATTCTGAGTTAAGATACGGCTTCAGAGTCAACTCCACATTCTGCTCTTCGTGTTGGCATAATTGGCAGATGTTCATGTTTTGGAGTCCCTATGTGTGAAATGTGCATGCATAAAAGATGTGCCTCACAGTAGAAATGTGTATTTCTCGAGCTTTCTGGGACCTTGAGTTCATGTTGGCCATGTAAAATAGAGCACAGCCAGCATATTTTGACAATGATACTGAATTATTAAAAGGGTTCTGCTCTGTTGGATCTATCATTGGCTCAGATATGCTTTATTATAGTGAGATTTATTTATGGATTTGATAATATTAGATTATCAGATGGTCCCATTTAAACCGTTTACAATGTAGATAAAAATGTTGTAAGGAAAATTTACAGGAACTTAATTCAATTCCTCCTTTCATATGAAAATTTGCCCTGTCAGCAACTTTAAAATCTGTGTTTCCCGATCATTTAGCATGAGAAATAGCTGAAAAGGCAGCAAAAATCTGTTTCATTTTGCACGCTTAGCAGGGAAATGCATAGGTATTAGCTTAATGCCACTTTTTAATTAAAAATCATGCTTAATTGAAATATAGCCACTCACTAATTGTAACTTTGGTGCATCTGTAGATATACTATATATCCTGAATTAGATCAGTGACTGTGTGACACATCATGGCTCACACGTTCATCTGTAGCTAAGCAGATGTGTGGATGTCAATGAGATATGTACATTCATTTACTTCACCAGCTGGGTGGCCCTATTACGTCTCACATCATAAATCCTTGACATGTAATTTGTCACAACCCCTCTGGCAGAATCAAGAAATCAGCTCTGCTGGCTGTGAAAAATACTAAAGTTTTAGCTGTTCCTCTATAGCAGAAAAATATGTCACTCATTTTTTCTGGTGTATACCCTGCCGTAGTGATTAGATTCTTTCACACAGATTCTGTAAGCCAACCATCCCATCAATCCCTTCAGGCATTTTTAAAATTATTATTTAATTTGGTTAGTAGAGCTTTTTGTTAATATTTTATATGATAAATTTAAAATAAACTGGGAAGATCAATGAAAACTACTTATCACTTGTAGCTGTACCTTTACACGCTGTGGAAAGCGTACATTACTCTGCTTTAGTTGATGATTTAAGTTCAGTTTTATGATATAAAATCACAATTTTCTGTGTTCATACTAGTTTTATAGACCTGTTTAATAAAACAAAACAGTATTCAAGTGTCACTTATCTTTGTCCTCATTTGAAAAGTGGCTAGTTGCATTTTATATGTTTTGCATGGGTGTCCAAAACTAAGTGAGTCATTTCTGTTACGATTTTTACAGTTTTAAGTACTCTTGTTTCGTCAGGATCCCTCTGAATTTGAACAACCGTCTTCATTCAAGTAGCTTCAATTTGCAGAGTTGTTAAATCAAACATTGTGAAGTAAGTACAGTGCATATAAAACCTTGTTTCCTATTTTTAATTTATTGTGCCCTTACATAACTATATACCTAGCTGTTGTGTCGTCATGACTGATCCAAATAAGCCCTCTGTTACATTTCACAGACAATATATGATACAAGTTAACCCGAGTGGAATAGAAACCCTGACCTCTCTCACATATACACTAAGAGAGGCTTGAGTCAGCGGGCTGTTAGTTTGAATGATATCTCAATTCCCTTGCCACGCACTTGGAAAAGAAATACCACCACCTCCTCCCCTGTCAGCAGTAGTAATTCAGATATTTGTTGAATGCCTCATAACGGCACAAGGCTCAAATGGTTGATGCATGACACATCTAGTGGACACCTTGTTAAGATGCCATAAATTGTAAAACCATATTCTTGCTGTAATCTGAAATTTACACCTTGAAGGATTTGTGGATTTTATGATTTTTGTACAATAAATTTCACACATTGTTTAGAATAAGTCAGCATTCTGAATAGCAAAAACCTTTTGTGTGCGCTACAGTTGAAGTAAAAGCGGAAAAGCTTTGAGCAGAGGTGAATCAACATGCAGCCACATTAAATGCTGGACACATCCTCTAAATTCTGCTTAAATATGGATCAGTCGCCTTTTATCCTCCCAAATGGAGCCAATTCAAAGAAAAGAATCCTTGACATGGTTTCCCATCATGAATTTATTAGCAAGAGCCATGACATTACCCAAACAGCGTCCTCAAAGAGCTGAATGCACATTGCATTCCAATAAAATCAGGAAGCATGTACATCTGACATCAAACACAAAATATGACAGACAAAAGAAAAAAATGTTTCACCAGCTGTAGGAAGTTATCAGAAAATTGTGTCTTGGTTTGTTACAGTACACATAATTAAAGATGGGCGGTTGTGGAAATGCTAAATTATCAAGAGATTGTCCAATCAAAAGAACCAAATGGATATTTGGTTCATACCCTTAAATGCGTGTCATAGGGCTTTCCTCCATCCTACTATCACTACGTGGGGCAAAAGGGAAACACCCCTCATTTAAGCATTTAGAAGCTTAAGGTATAATCAAGTGCTGCATTAAACAAGCCAAGAAATCATCTTCAGGATGAAGGATGGGAGCGAAGAATGGCAAAACTATGCATAGCACTTTTAAAATGGGAAAACAAAACAAAACAAAACAAAAAACAAAACAAAACAAAACATTATTTGTAATACATCACCATAACTGTTTTGGTGTCACAAATGCCATTTTGCTGGCCTGTATTAAAAAAAAAAGTGAGACTGTGCTTGCATTTTTTATGCAAGCACAGTCTCAGAATCATATAGCTATAGGGAGGCAATGATACAGAGGCTCTTCTTTACAAACAAACAAACAAACAAACAAACAAAACAAAAAAAACAAACAATTTTTTGATTAAACACAACAAAACCAGAAACAAGAAAGACACATCATTCACCAAGCACAGCAAAATGTCTAAGGGAAAAGGCATTTCATTCAATTCACAATTCAGTTATTATGAAATTTTGTTTGTTTTGCTGTACCTGTACATGTATGTGTTTCTGTGCCAATAACAGAAAGCAGTTACAACAGGTGCAAAGAGTTTTTCTCAACTTGTTACCAATTATGTAGCACCAGGACACGATGTAAAAATTTGTAATAATATTATTTTGAGCAGGACACTGGGGAGTCCCTAGTATACCTGGGAAAAGAAATAATTTAAAAGTTTGGTGATTCATTTTCAACCCAATATAACCATTACAACGACACCGTCTTGCATTGGACAGGATCTCTTTTGAAGGAACAAACGTGGTGTACATTCAACCCAAGGGCTTGAATAAAGTTTAGTTTCATCAAAGTTTAAACTATAAAGAATCATCATAATTTTATAGAATCATCACAGAAATTTAGAAAGGTGAAAAGTGAAGCATCATGCTTATTTTTACTATAATGCTTTCCCTTACTTGTGTTTGAATAGAATTATTAAGTACCTTGTCCAGGTTGATGACGTTAACCGTTTACTGTCATTAAAGCCTCCATGTGGATTTTAATTAAATGAATAAGGAATAATGTGGAAAATCAAGTCTCAATGAAAAGAATTAAAAACATGACATTTATATGCATAAACACAAATTCCAACACTTCTTCCTTTGAACATTGAAGGTTCTTTTAAATACTACCCACTCTTCTCAGTGCAAATGAATCTGTAACTGAAATCAAATGCAAATAAATTATGAACAATGAATCTATGACATACAATATGAATGTTAACATGCTATCAGTAAAGTAGCTAGATCTTTTCTGCACACATGCATGCATCTCCTTGAAGACACTCATTGACATAATGCAGCCCCTGGACCTTCACTGTAACCATATTGTCTGTTTGCAGCACTTCTCAGAACTTTGTTGGTAGAAGTTGCAGCAGCTGTCATGGTCACCGCAGAAAAGATATAATGTCAGTTTTAATTTCCATTAAAGCTATTGCAATTTTCCATTATACCCACTGACATAAAAGGGCTTGCTGACTGCACTTTGTGGAGACCAAGTTTGCTTGGTCCCTGTTTGCAGCCAGAGGTCCAAAGTCATTACCAGTCCTAAGCAGGTGTAACAGTGCAACAATTACTTCAAAGTAATAACATCTGTCATAAGTCCACGGAGATAGGAAAAATGCAGAGGGGAAAATATATTTCTGTGCAGAATATTCATCTCACTTCCACTTGCCAGGTCAAGTTATTACAGTCAGTGAATGTAGTTCCCTCAGCATAAAGCCCTATAGTAGTAAAGTGTCTTTCAAAGTACACACACATAAAGGTCTCATGGAATACACAGACTTGGCACATGCTGCACAGGGCTTTGTAGGAGTTGGATTCTCAACCCAACTCGAGCTGCTCAACAGCCTTCTGGGGAAAATGGCTGTTATAATCCATTTTGAAAGATACATTTCCCATTTGGCCCAGGCAGGAACGACTTTTCTTCTTATAGGGATGGAGTTGACACTGGTTGGAATAAGACAGATTTTCACCAACATGTCTGACATTTACAGCTAAGAGCTAATCTGGGCCGAGTTAGACATCTTCTAACCACTGATCTATTTATCTACAATAACTGCTTTGTATTATTATTCATGAGTGCCAGGTTTTTTTGTATAATGTAGGAAAAAAAAAGCATACAGAGTTTCAATAGAGCAGCTTTTTTTAATAAATTATTTCTGGTCTTGATGAAATTGTGAAATACTGCAAAGAATTTTCATTACCTGCCCTACATCGAATATGCAACGTTATTGCAGTGTCTTAAAAGCAATTAGTCACATTGTGGCAAGATGGCTCTAGGAAAGTGTGAAGAGCAAATGACAAGACTTCAGGTGATATGTGCTCACTAAAGAAAATCTGCTGTGGGATAAATAAAGCAGGGTTTTAAATAAAGCAAACCCCTCTATTGTGGTTTGTCTTATTTAGTTTTGTAGGTAAATTTATCTTGTCCTGTTTTAGTTTGTGTACAACAAATTAAATCTATATGGCCACTGTGACTCTTTGTGAACTGCTTAGTAATGTGGTGTAGCAACATTGTCCCCACAGCAGTTTCCCTATCTCATTGTGTTTTAGGGTTTTAGTGCCTCAATGAAATTGGGCTATACCTCTGATGATCCAATCCTCTTCTAGGAGCAAAATATACTCCTCAGAGCAAATTTACTGCTCCTGAGAATGTGATACCTAAGCAATTAGTGTCGGAGAGATTGGTAGGCATGAAAAATCCCTACAGCATGTCTTGGAGCCAATACAAAAGCAATGGATCTCAGTTTTATGGCCCAATTGCTTATTCAGTCTTGTTTGGTGTTCCTTTGCAAGACTCTGGAGTCAGTGGGGAATATCACGACAGGGCAATAAATTACTCCTGCGTTTAGCATAAAGTCTCACAATAAAGATTAGACTATAGGATACTGCTGCAGTGCAATATAAACAATTCCCAAGGGAGAACAGGTTGTTGCTTTTGGTAAACAAAGAGGAGAAAGTTTCACGCTTGGCTGAAAACTTTATAATAGTGTGTTAAACAGGACATCAATAAAAAAGCACCACCCTCTCCGTCTTTCCTGTAATATCAATCTTAGCGTGTGCCAATACACGGTGCTGCCAAGCAGTTTATTTGCATTGACAAATCTGTAACTTTACCAGTTATTGCAGCTTTCATATCAGCATATGAGCAGTAATAAGTAGTGCTGCTTTAAATAGCAGCAGCATTTTTCTTTCATGAGCTCTATCAGTCTTCACACAGTAGAAGGACCATGAGATGATGGTAAATTTCCTGGGAGAGACGGCTTGGGTGTTTATGTAGCTTAACAAACAACCCTAAATGTCAATAAGCATACTTTCTCTGTGAAGGACACCAGAGTGACTGGCTTGCATTATTTGTCATGAGTGTGAGGGATTACTAGGATGCCTGTAAAGCAGCGTGTAATCTAGCAGCCTGTGGGGACAGGGACTCAGCCTTGCCACAATGCTGCAAGAAACAGGCTGGTTCACTTGTTAAGTCCCTTTTCTTTTTTTTTCTTTTTGGAAAACACACATGCACGCACAGATATGCAGAGGCACACGGGAACAGATATAAGCCATGAACACATTCTTTCTGGAAAGCAGTTGTGTAGATTGTGGGGCTTGTTTGTTCCCACTGGACGACCGTGCTTAGTGAGCTACTTATGTTCAGAGTTTAGTCCATAACAGTTTAAATTTCAGCTTAGACTGACAAGAAAGATGCAGATTCACCACAGGGAGGAGAGGATTCAGGGGTGCCCTGTACCAAAATAAGCTCTTTTGTGTCCTCAGTAATTTCCTGCTTATCTAAGCGTGTACAGCTTTAATTTGTTCTTGCTTTATACTTGGACATGAGGAGTGAACATAATGAATTTGCTTAATTAATTTGTCTATATTAATATTTCCTGATTCATTCCACCCTCAAGTAAAGGTAATTCCTCATAGTTTTTTTGTTTTATTTTATAATCTGAACAGGCAAAGGGATTTAAAATGCAACAAACATTATGTAGTGTTTTTTAAACTTACGGTTGCAGAAGACACTGCATGCCATGTTCTGTGAAGGGCAAAAGAGGACTGATGTAATGCCTCTTCTCCTCCCTTGTTTCTTATCTTCCACAGGCTGGTTCTGAGCAATATTTCTAGAATGAACACCAACTCCTCGGATGAGTTTTTCCAGGCTGCAAATCATGCAGAGCAGACGTTTCGTAAAATGGAGACCTACCTCCAGCACAAGCAGCTGTGTGATGTACTCTTGATAGCGGGAGATCACAAGATACCCGCTCATAGGTTGGTGTTTGCGCTTCTGTCTGCTTTGATTCCATTAATTACTCCTGCATCTACTATAGATTAGAGGTAAAGCAGCTCATCTGGATGTGTTCATTAATCTGGAGATGCAGGCGTTAAGGCTTTGGTCTGCTCCAGAGTTTGCAACAAATTTTTATCATCTTGAACCTTATGAGGAAAAAGTCAATGATGTTTGAAATGCAAAGCGAGTATCCTCTGATTATCAGATGATAGTTGACCTGCAAACTTCATGTTCACAGATTAATTTGTAAATATCTGCACTTCTGTGATCTATTTACACCTCTGCACATCCTCATGTCCTCATTACTTCTTATACATGAAAGAACACGGTGATCTGCTGCATAGAGGTGTCAATATTTGGGCATCAAGTTCTGAACTGAGCAAACCACAAAACATTTCCTGAATTCTTAGAACCACTGCGTGCCTCTGCATGAAGGCTATTTCACCATATTTTCTTAGTTTATTTTACAAATGGCTCTTTCTGGCTAAGAAGCTAGTAGTGTCACTTTTTAATGCAATCTTGCCTACTTATATTCTTTACAGTGAGACATAATAAATAACACATGTATAAAAAATAATTAGAAAAACAACAACATTCGAATAGTCTCCTTGCAGTGCTATATGACACCCCCTCCCATTCATGATGGAATGAAGTGAGACATATAAGCTAACAATATTAAAATTCAAACTATTACAACTTTTAGAAAAAAGATGTATGAGAGATAAAATCATTTTTCATCTAATGACAACGTGGAGTCATGCAATAGAAAATAGAAAGGATTGCATTTCTTACAGGGACCTCAGATTGCATAAAATCTCTCAAGCCGCAGCAACACAAAACAGCAGCTAAATGGAATAATTGCACAATTAGAGTGAACTTTTACTAAAAAGAAATGTCAGTTATTGAACTGCAAAACTATCTGAAGACATGAAGCGCAAGGTTGAAACAATTCCTCATATAAATTTTCATATGACCATGTAAACCTATGTAAGAAGTATTTATCTAATGTATTTCTTCCTTCATGGCAGACTGGTCCTAAGCGCTGTTTCAGACTACTTTGCCGCTATGTTCACCAGCGATGTTAGAGAGGCAAAGCAAGAGGAGATAAAGATGGAGGGAGTTGATCCTGAGGCCCTCAGATCCCTGGTTCATTTTGCCTACACTGGTAAGTGCTCATAAATGCATTTATTAGCTTGTCTAAATTGTTATGAGACTTCTGAAATCCTGCATGATTAGAATGGATCAATAAGACAATTCATTTTTGGGCTTTTATTGGACAACACTTCAAATTAAAAATAGTTCTATTTTACCAGGCAAATTGACCTTTAGAAAACCCCCTACCATGTGTTGTAAAGCAATTTTACTGTTTTAAATTTGGAAAACATCATTATGTTGACAAATGACTAAATATAGCTCATGGGTTCAATGTGAAATCATTGCTTTGAAATCAAGAGGAATTATTCTTCATTCTCAGTATTTCCACTGTTAATACTAAATGCTTTTTGCCATTTTCTTGCTTGAAATATTATTCTCCACCAGTGTTTTAATTATTGTGGATACTTTCAGTTATGATATATAACCTGTATCTTCTTCATCCTGACATTGCAGGTGTCCTTGAGCTGAAAGAGGAGACCATTGAGAGTTTATTGGCAGCAGCTTGCCTCCTCCAGCTTTCACAAGTCATCCAAGTCTGCTGTAGCTTTCTAATGAAACAGCTACATCCCTCCAATTGCCTTGGAATACGATCCTTTGCAGACGCCCAGGGCTGTGTGGATTTGCTGAATGTGGCTCATAACTACACCATGGTAGGCTGGTGAACACAGCCAGACCATATGTCTGTGGTGGCCTGAATTATTTATATTTAATAAGGGTCTTTATTGCATGTAGATGGGCAACTACAACAATGAAAGCAATTAATCTTTATGTATACCTGAAAGTTGACTACATTATAGTTGAGTTAATTAACTTTATTTAACATAATGTAGAGTACTCTCATTTCTTAACAACTATTTTGAATAATATTTTGCTTGCATCGACTCCTAACAAACCTGTGTATAGAAAAGTATAGCATAGAAACAACCTTGACTTTGAGTAGTTTATAATGTATTTAAATATTTCTCTGTTTTTCAAACTAGTAATTTAAATAACCCAAAATAAGCTGTAAAGGAATAAAATATTACAGCCTTGGCTATTTATAACTCCTAATTTCAGCAGAGGTGATGTGCACATTTGAATAGATATTGAAACATTTCATGCACACGCTTTATGTAATTTGGTTGTGTGCTGTTAGGTTAGACACATTGCTGCACACTGATTAGTGCAGATGCAATTCCAATATATTTCTAAGATGGATATTTGAACTGGATTAAGATTCACCCACATATTTGTCATATTATTTGTTTTGCCAGTCATGCAGAAGTGCAGAAGTACAGCTCGAGGCAGGCGTTATCTCCTAAAGGACATCTGCTCACCCAGTTTACATAGACCCCATCCAAGAGCAGGAGGTTAATCTAATCATCAAACTGCACAAGAGGGCCAGCTTCCTGTTCAATCACTTCTGTAATGAACAGGGGGAGCTGTGGGCTTCCTGGTACACCATCCGCTGCGTCCTGAGTGGAACGAGTTGTGTTTTGATAAGCTTGGTTTTCCTTTTTGAGCGAGACAGCCAAGATCTGCCTCTTAACACCCTTTTCCTTTATAGAGCAGTTGCCTCTTTTATGCTGCAGCACATACAAATGTAATGTTAGATTTTGCAAATGAGGTGTATTTTAGAAAGTTAACATTAGCAGTCTGTTTTTGCGAGCTCTGCAGATTATTATCTAAAAGGTTTTTTTTCTAAAGTAATCCTCTCAAGAGAAGTCCTCTTTTAAAAAAAAACAAACCAAAAAACAAACAGACAAAACCCCACAGATATAATAATCTTACTGTTTTATAGTAGTTAAAACAGAAATATTTCTTATTGCTGATCTTTTTTCTAAGAGGTTATTTCAATAATGACAATCTGAAGACATGTCCTGTGAAATGGTCATGAATGGAAGTTCACTTAGGTCACGGTTTCATCGTCAGCTGTTCAAGTCCAAGAGGTGGATGGAATTTCTGCCCTCAGCTTCACCACCAGAGATCAATAGATGTCCCTCAAATTCATTAAAGCTCTCCATGTTAAGCTCTTAAAACCTGCCCTCATTAAGATCAGACCAAAGATCCTGTGATTTGCTGCAAGCTGACAATCAATAGCTTAGTTGTTTTCTGTAATTGTACTGAATGGACTCTATAGTGAGAACAAAGTTAGCACGGCAGCTTGTTAATTATTGCTCCTCTTTCGTCAAGGAGTAAACTGGAAAAATTACAACCAAATATTGCTCAGTATGTGTTTCAAGTGTTTTACTGCTGGATATACTATAGATGCATAGAGGCAAGACAGGGTTTTACACAGTACATCATCTCTAATGGGAGTGCCTAGAGACAAAGACCTTGAAGAGGTAGCCATGCAGTGCTGTCATATTGACTGGGCTTCTGGCCAATAAATGGAAGATTAATCTTTAGAAAGGCAACAGCGACACAACATTGGTGGGGTTGCTTTGGTGGTATGCATGGCCTTGCTTTTCTAATTAAATAGCTTATAAAGGCTTATTGGTATTATTTATGATTAGCAACGAAAGTGTTATTAGCTTTTGAAAAAGGCTTTTTAAGGGGATGTTTAACACCAGATTGATTTCTGTTATTTGAATTTCTTCTTTTGAATGTGTGCAATGAAACAATCATTTTTAAAACATCTTTTCTATCTAAAAAGACCTGAAGAGTATTTCACTCTTGTTATCAGTTCTTGTAGATAGAGACTCCCAAAATGCCACTATTTAACCTCTTGTAGAGATTTTCCTTCCCCTCTCTGTTCCTATGCTACGTGGTCCTCATAGGTATAGAGCCACGTAGCCTCTCTCACACACACTGCTGCATCAAGCGTACTCCTCGGCTAATAACTGATGATTATCTGTCTCCTCTGTGTCTCCTTTCTGTTCCAGGAACACTTCCTGGAGGTCATTCAGAACCAGGAGTTCCTGCTGCTCCCCACAGCGGAGATTGTTAAGCTGCTCTCCAGCGATGACATCAATGTTCCTGATGAAGAAACAATCTTTCAAGCTTTGATGATGTGGGTGAGATATGATGTCCAGCATCGACAACAGGACCTCGGGGTGCTTCTGGCTTACATCCGCCTGCCTCTTCTCCCTCCACAGGTGAGGAAACTGAGGACACACATAATAAGGATTGTAAGGCTTATAATGTCAAGCTGATATATGACAGGTATTTATTGCCAGGATATTTTAGTAGCTTAAAAATGTATATATTTCTTTAATGGTGCATCTCACAATTTTGGAGCATTATGCCCCTGGGGAAAAAAAAAGTTTAAAAAATGTGCCATTTAAATTTACATAATATCCAATGATAAGCGTTTTTTTAAAGATATTGAATATAAAAATGTTCATATAATTTAATTCTACTTTTACTCTCAACTTTGCTACTTTTTTTAAAATAATATTTAATTTCAAATAAATGCAGAAAAAAACAAGAGCAGAAATCCCATGGCTCTATTATTTAAACAAACAATGAAGCAGCTGCTTTCATAGAAAAAATAAATAAATAAATAAAAAAGTTGTTGAAAATATGATCTCATGCACATGTTATTTTGTCCATCGGTTTGGGAGAGGCTGTTTTCTGTGAGGCGCATAAACAACAGAAATGAATCATTGTTTTTGCAAAGCTGGAGCTGCTTCTTTTTACTCTGTTTTGGCAGAGCAGCGCTGCTGACATTACTTGAAGGCATGGCAAGATCAGACAACAGATACAGAACTTTTAACTCATGAATATTAAATTTGGGAAGAAGTTCTGTAACAGCAAAAAAAAAAAAAAAAAAAAAACTATTTGAAAGGAATTTCTTAAGCTTCAGGAATTCATGGACATTTCAGACTGATTACAGGTGCAAATATAATAAGACTAAAGCAATTTTGTGAATATGTTGATTAACTTAAGTGATATAAATACACAGTACTTCCCCACTTGATGGTAATGCTGAGAGGAATCCCCTTATTATAAGTAATGTGTTCTTTAAGAGAAAAAGGAGCTGATGTCTAAGCTCTTCTGCTCGGCATTCATATTAAATGAACATATCTGTAATGCTAGTTTTTTAGTTTTCACAAACTTTTGTAAAAGCTACACATGTTTTTAAAGCATTTCCCCTGAATTCATTAAAAGGTGATTTATGTAACCTCCTAACATTTGGCATGTTTCTGAAACATTCTCACTTTTTATGCTGCTAATTGATGTGATGCCTTGTGATGCAGCTTCTTGCAGATCTAGAAAACAACAAGATGTTTTCTGATGACCTGGAGTGCCAGAAGCTTCTGATGGAGGCCATGAAGTATCATCTGCTGCCTGAACGACGTCCCATGTTTCAGAGTCCAAGAACAAAACCTAGAAAGTCCACTGTGGGTGCACTTTATGCTGTGGGAGGGATGGATGCTACCAAAGGTATAGCTGATGCAAACTGGCTGCCAAACCATCAGCAGCAAGTGTTGCTTATGTCAAAATTTAAAACTTGCTACGTTATTTTTTTTTTTAATTTCAGGCTCTACCACCATAGAGAAGTATGACTTACGGACAAACACCTGGGTCCAGGCCGGAGTCATGAACGGACGGAGGCTGCAGTTTGGTGTGGCAGTGATAGACAACAAGCTGTATGTAGTAGGAGGGAGAGATGGGCTCAAGACATCTAACATGGTGGAATGCTACAATCCTGTCAACAAAATGTGGTCCACCATGCCTCCGATGTCCACACATAGACATGGACTTGGTAGGTGTCTTTGGCAGACAATTGTGCCTAACAAAATTCTTTGTTGTAGGGCCATCCATTATATAAATATTTTTAAGATGTTAGTATTTTAGAGTTTAAGGAATTAGTTTTTTTTTCTAAACCTATATTAGGTTTTGTTATTGGTGAGTTCGTAGGATCTTTACTACTCTTGATTACTTAATCAATCTATGTAATTGCAGAAATTAGCATAAAATGCCCAAATACTTTTTTTTTTTTATACTTTTACATTTTTTGCTTTCACATGGTGTTATGTACTGAAAAAAGCAGGGTACTTGCTCAGAAGTGTCATAAATGATATTCAGCAAAAAAAAAAAAAAAAAAAAATCCCACATTTCTTTGATGCAGACCTTTGATATTTTCCTATTCCCCTATCAAAGCTTGGCAAGCTGTGCTGGCTCTGCTTTCCCTTCCCATGCCCTGCCCAACACGTCTCATATCCGAAGCGTTTTGATTCAAAGTTGAAACAGGTCCTGCTAACAGAACAGGGAAATCTTGTTAAAACATTCATCTCACTCACCCAGTGTGGTCAGAGGTATCAGCAAGTCCAGGAGATCACACTGTACAGATTACCTGGTCGGCCTTTGATCTTCCCTGTAGCAAATGTCTCTTGCTGCTTTGCTTATCGTGTGCATATTTCTAGTTGGAATATTTTTTAACCTTGTGTCTAAAAGCATCCCTGCATAGCTATTTCCTGCTGTGGACATTGTGGGTGAAAACAAGAAAGAGTTTGTGCTTTTCATTCTAAAACCAAGCATTAGCAATAAAAATGAGCTTCTTGATAAGAAGACAGTGATATGTCACTAAGCCTCTGAAATGTGGCCATGCCCTCATGTTCCTTAGAAATAACTGAACTCTCACCTTAGGAAAAAAGGGCTGTAAAATAAAAATCCATTGTGTTAAAATATTCCCACATTGTTGCCAGTTAAGCTTTCCTCTGTGACTTGGAAATGAGGAATAACAAAGCTGTTTTATAGTCTTCCTGTTTACTGAGTAGATTCAGGCTGCTGCATGACTCAGATTGTTCGAAATGAGAGCTGCACCTCTTCCTCATCTTTCTCTGAGAACAGTTGGAAAGCATTATTTCACTGATGATTCATCAGCATTTGGTTTGAATTACCCTGTGCTTCTTGATCAGATAATGAAAATAGGAATTTCTGTTTCATGTAGCCTTAATAAGGTTTATGGATTGTTATACTCCATGGTAAACTAACCAACGGCCATAGAACAGTTGCACAAAATTAAAATGCAAAAAATTAAAAGATTTTCCAGTGATGAACATGATTGGCACAATTCTGTGTTTTTTTTCTTCCTCTAAAGACCAAAAGCAGAAAAAAACACATGAATACTCAAACATAAAGTACAAGTAATTTTACTTAATCACCTGCTTCCATTTGTTTAGGTATTGCTGTGCTTGAGGGTCCCATGTATGCGGTTGGAGGCCATGATGGTTGGAGCTACCTAAACACAGTAGAACGCTGGGATCCGCAAGCCAGACAGTGGAACTATGTGGCCAGCATGTCAACTCCGCGGAGCACCATGGGAGTCACAGCGCTCAATGGAAAGTGAGTTAATAACCTACTAACCGATACGCCTGTTTTTTTGTTGTTGTTTTTTTAAGCATGAATCACTTTATTTTTCCTTCAATAATATTCTAGCCTCAACTAAAATAAAAGCAAATAAGTTGAAACACTTGTTAACTTCCAAGGCATTAAATGGGCTTGCTCCTAAATACCTCTTTGGTTTATTGACTTGGTATGAGCCTTCCTGAATCCCTAGATCTATAGATTGAGCCCTACTGGTTACTCCCAGCTCACAGTTTGTGACAAAGGATGATGAAGCATTTGGTGCATGAGCCTCACTCTGCAGCTTTCTGCCTACTGAATCAGATGCACCCAAGAAAACTACAAGATTTATTGATTTGCAAACTCAATAAATTTGCAAGAATGCATTTTTTTTCCAAGAAAAAGACCATAAAGTAATATAATTATAGTTGTGTAATTCACAGTGCACAGGAAAGGCTAAAGTGCATGCTTATTGCACCATTAGTTGGACAACATTATACTTCTTAAATTAGTTTGTGGTCTGTGTGAGATACATTTTAATGTTGCTGTGAAAAAAGGCTCTTCTGATTGGCATGGTAGCCATAAAGTGTAATCTAGACCCTCTAAAAGCAAAATACTTCATGTGTTTGTATGCATTGCAATACAGTCTTATTGTGAATTAAGGAAAGAAGCAACCAGCATCCAGTCTAATTAAAGAAAAGAGGCTGCTGCTCAGCTGCATGCAATATTCAGTGTAAAAGTTGGTGCTGAGTTATTTTTGCAGTTAGGTCAAAAATAGACAACAGGGGAACTGTTTCTCCAGCCTTTACTCTGTTGATGTCGGTCCTGTGAGCTACAAGCTTTTAAAACACTGGTGTGATCCATCTAGAAAAGAACACCCTTTGAAAAACATGATCTACTGCTCATTCCTGTATATTTTAAAATCTTTCATGTTATCTCTGTATTGAGACTATTTTTACAAACAGCTGCCTACTGAATGTGAGATATTGAACCATTGTGTTTAATCTCTCAGACTGTTTGCGGTTGGTGGCCGTGACGGCAGCTCATGTTTGAGGTCGATGGAGTGTTTCGATCCACACACCAACAAGTGGAGCATGTGTGCACCTATGGCCAAGAGAAGAGGAGGCGTGGGTGTAACAACATACAACAACTTCCTGTATGCTGTGGGTGGACATGATGCCCCCGCTTCCAACCACTGCTCTAGACTCTCTGACTGTGTTGAGAGGTCAGTACGTGCTTCTGTTTATATCTCTGTTAATGGCACTCTGCTCTGGGTTAACTTTCTCATCACAACAAAAGGAAGGGGAACTTGATCTCCACCCTTTTCCTCCTTACTGAGACATGTCGGTATAACCTGTTATTCAACAGAGCTGATCAGGTTTTATACGATTTTATGTTTTGGTGTCTGGCACCATCTGGTGGCCACAACATCCACCTGCAAAATAAAATAAAATAAAATAAAATAAAATAAAATATAAATATAACCAAGATTTTCCTCATCATGTTTTTCCATCATCTGTATAATTCTTCAGCTTCTTAATCCCAAATAATAAATACAACAAAAGGAAACATTATTATCATTTAAGTTTAACTTGATGCATTTAGTAGTTGTACTGTAAATGTCAGTTTCCAAATCCGCACAAGTCATAGATCTGATGGAAAAAAAGGGGTTTGAATGACGTATTTTACTCATTTTAACTCATATATGAAGCCAAAAGTCCAAGTAATGTATATCTACCTCTTTATAGTTACTATAGACCTATTCATTAATGGCTTTTTCAGTTGCAGTTATCCTTCAAATTATTACCCAAAACTACAAAAAAATTGAACATTCAATATTTTATTAACTTAATCAATCACAAATTATATAAATTGTAAAATGTTTGTATTTGTGGTGAAAAGAGTTCACCCCTACAAACACCCATTTGTTGTCATTTTCCTATGAAGATTCAGGCGGATAGATGAAATATATCAGTTCGGCTGGTTGTTGATGTTCTGCATTTACAGGTATGACCCAAAGACAGACACGTGGACCACTGTGTCCTCTCTCAGCGTTCCCCGGGATGCAGTGGGGGTGTGTTTGCTGGGTGACAAGCTTTATGCAGTGGGTGGATATGATGGCCAATCATACCTGAATACTGTTGAGTCCTACGATGCACAGAACAATGAGTGGACTGAGGTAATTACAGCAAATAGTACTGATTAATCACTGCCGTTACAACACAGTTACACATTCCTTTGACGATAACTATTTTTGTATGATGAACATAAAAATATAGCAAAGCTAACTTTTGACATTTTCAAATGATTAAGACAGAATTTGCAGCTGCTCTATAAGAACTAGCTTCTTGAAAGATTAAGGCTCCAGTTAACATCCCTCTGGAGTGTAAATTTTTAGAAGTCACTGAAGCTTATCAATATGTTATTATGGCCTTTCTTTTTTGCATTAAGTTTTTTTTTCCAGTCTTGGCAGTGTAACCCTACTATATGCATCAAGGGAAATGGGAGTTTTTGGAGACAGCCTCTGATGAAAAGCTACATGTTAACCTCTCTGTCTTCTTATAGGAGGTCCCGCTCAACATCGGAAGGGCAGGCGCCTGTGTGGTGGTGGTGAAATTGCCTTGAGGGTTCTGTCTCACGACAGCATGAGAGACAAATGAGAGTGCGGCTGAGAGGAGTGGACAAACAAAGCAACAGATCGAGGACACATCCTTTGAGAGTCATGTTTTCATTATTTTTTTCTTTAACTCTGTACTCCAGATTTTTTCAGAGGGAAACGCAGACTGAGTCTTGCCCATAAACCATTGTTTCTATCATTAGTGGACATATCTACCCACTAGGGACGGCTTGTACTGAAACTGGAATGCGCTGCACATTCTTCACATGCTCAACTGATCAAGACTTTACATAAACTTGACTAAGCCGCAGCAGTGTGTAGTTTTTAAGAAAACTTATTTGAATGTCCTCAAAACAAATGTAATACTTACATTTTGAGTAAATAAGCTTAACTTCAGGTTAGTTTACAATTCTACACACATTTCTTACTAGTGCCATCTCATACAGTATATTTTTGTCTTTACATGTTCCTTTTTATCTATTATAATGAGAATTGTTGGAATAAACAGAAGTAACTATACACCAGTGTCTTTTTTATCAAAGGCAGGTCTGAACAGATTGTTACTCCTTGGCGATGAAGACCATTATGATAAACTATGAGGGTTGATGAGTTTGCCAAGGCTGCTCTGAAGTACAGGAATGAAATCAAACATTTTTTTAACCTGTAGCTACAGAACACCAAAGTTATTTGCTTGTCTTAGATGTCTAGGAACACCTTAAATCAAGGTTTACAAATTTGTGAATCACAGAAAATATATCATATTGATATTTCACATTGCTGTACAGACTTGATAACTTTCTGAAGCCACATTTGTGTGAATAGATTCATGCTTAAACAAGCGCAGTTGGATGGCTACAATCTGTATTATCCATTCGGCTTTACTCTTGGAGATGCTAGCTGAGCTAATGTTTTATTTGGTTTTTATAATGGTCTCTTCTTTTTCAAGGACATAATACTCCTTTGTTGAGATTTTCAGTAATACAACTCATTTTTTGAATTATTCATGTAGAAACAACAAAAGTAAGTGGAAGTAGATGCATTGAGTCTGACAGCTATTATTATACATTTTTACATGCAGCATTAAGACACCTGATTTCCACAGAAATTTCTACATTTGTAGTTTGATGTTCTGCAATTGAAACAATGCAAGCTTGTTCACAATGAAAACAATTTGTAACTGTAATTATGACATTGTTTCTGGGGCCAAATGTTACTTTTAATGTTTTTATCATAATTTTGTACAGCATGCAAACCAATAAATAAAAGATTTCAGTCTTCTCTGCATGATCAAATCCATGTTTAGGGTCGTGGCTCCCACAGCGAGCAGATTCTGACTCCGTTTGTAGTTTTACTTTCAGTAAACAAAAACTGATTCCATGACTAAACAGGATTGGACACCAACTTTGATGTCAGCATTAACCTTAGTTCTGTTCTCACTGTGGTACCCACTTCTTAAACCAAGCAAACATGTTTGTTGATATGGCTCTGTTTTTCTACTCTCCCGTTAGCAGACTGAGGACCAACTGCTTTCTGCTTGCATTTTTCTCTCTCTCATTGTTTACTCTCCAAATAGCCTCCCCTGACTTGTTTGGTAAGAGTTTGATTGTTTTTGCTGACAAACTAGTGGATTATGGGTCCATGCAAAGATTTAATTCAGAAACCTGTTGGTGTTTTCAATACACAGAATTCAACAAACATTACAGCAAAGTCACTTTTGTGCGTTCCGTGTTTCTAATTCTGTAAAGAAAAATTTGCTTCTCGAAGATTGCGGCTGTGTTTATCTAAACCTCATGTCACATCTCAAAGAAAGTCAATAAAAACTTTCAGCAGCTATAACAAGAACATTTTTTCTAAGAGTATCTCAGTGATAATGGGAAAAGCATACTTGAATTGTAAAAATATGGGAACATCGTGATGAGTACAGTTTTATTTAAACTGACCCTGAAGGACTGTTATAAAGTAAATGTTGCAAATATAAGTCTTCTTTTCCATTCATGTCTCTTACACTAATTTAATGCAAATTAGCTCAGTATTACCCCATTTTAAATTCCACATCTGCTCGCATAAAGTGCTTTGCAGAGTCAGAGGTTAGCAGCTTCAGCTTCGAACACACAGTGATACTCAAAAGACAATCAGAGCAACATAATGAGGCAATGAAGCATTGCCTCAAAGCAAAATATGTCAGGTTTCCAAGTCTAATTTTCGATCCAAAAAAATCTCTGTGTTACAAAACCTCACTGGAGAAATAAAGAAAAAAATATTAAGCAAAGAAAGTGGAGTAATTATACTGTTACTATGATCTGCAGAGATTCCTGGAGGTCACTATTACTCACTGATCATTTAGAAGAAAAGGAGACAGCAGCATCAACTCCTTTAAAATTCTAACCAAAACTAAAGTGTAGAAATTTATTATCCTCAAAATCCTGTTATGTGATCCTTTTAGGAATTACATTTCTGAAAACAAGTCCATTTAATTGTAATTCTCTGAACAAAATGTAGGGTTTATAGCACTTCTTTATCATTTTAGAGGTAATAAACTGTATTTCAGAGAATCCCTGCACTAATTCCAGTCCAACCAGACCATCCTATTTTGGTACAAAACACTCAATATTTCTGCAATCTGTGAATTTTCTTCATAAAATATAACTTCGCTCTAAAGTAAGACTAACTAAAAAGTTACTGATTAAACTCATAAGTTAAAGATTTTGTTAGAAGTATGCAGGACCTTTGATCTTTTTTCATCATTTTCAACGTTTCATGTTTAATGCTGACTGAATTAGCGTAGAGGCTTTTGTTCCTCACCTTTTTTTTAAATCCAAGAACATTTGAAGATTAAAAAAAATCTGATTAAAAAAATAAGTTGCCGTTTTTGAGGGAATGGGAAATGAATTGCATGCATTTTTGGTAATGACAAAAAGTGATTTGGTGCAGAAGTTCAATTAGCCACCTGTAAAGTCAAATTTAAATGTCTGCATGCACAAAAAAAAAAAAAAAAAACACAAAAAAAAACAAAAAAACAAAAAACCAAAAACCAAAAAGCCAAAAAACAAACAAACAAAAAAACAAAAAAAACAAAAGAAAAATCCTATTCTGCTTCTCCTTGAGTAAGTCTTCACCAGTGTCCCGAAGACAAACTGCAGGCTCAGGTACAGTGACGTAATCATATCATAAATTATCAAGAGAGGGTGCTGTTGCACTGTCGAGGTTGTACTCACCACAGTAAAAGGCAGATCAAAATCTCCAATACCATTACTGTTCATAATAAATATCAGCTAGCATTAAGAATGCCAAGGACAAATACTTGAGCTAATAACTCTGCATAATTATTGAGACATGATGATGAAATGTTGAGAAATTGGATGTTAAGGCATCTCATTCTCTTTCTTTTAAATGAGCATCTTGCTGAGTTTTTAAAGGAAGCCTGGATCCTGAATGGAATTAATTCAGATTAAAAAGATGAGTTGTAAGGTTTTAAAATGATTCTGGCATCATAAAAGTTTGAACATTGTCTTATAATTATATAACAAAGCTTGGCTGACTTTGTTTTATTCTTGCTGCACAGTAAGCATTTTTGGGGAGGAGTTGGTTTTCTTTTCTTTCATTTTCTATAAGTGAAAAAGCAATATTGCCTGGGATTTTCTTATTTTTCTTGCAGTGAACAGAATTGGAAAACAATGGGAAAAACAATGCAAAAACAAAGCAAGATTTAGAAATTTTGTACTCCTGATTGTGAGGCAGAATAGATGTATGAAGTCCGAAGCATTCTTATTTAATGTATTTCAGGATTAAGCAGGGATTAAATTTTCAAAAACCACTGTATTACAGAAATAACATGTTTCAGGCACAGAACTTTGGGTTTCACCCCACGTCTCTACCAGATAAAAGATAACGCTGAATAATTGTTTGCTGTCAAAACACAGCCTCAGAATCCTGAACAGATCATTCAGCACACTGTTCACTGAAGAATGAATGGATTTCTACTTTTTTTTTTTTTTTTTGTAAAGGATTTGTACGGTTTATATGTCAAAACTCGGAGCTTTGGGAAAGAATGAGAGTAAAAAAAGCATGCAAGAGATCTTCACCGCAGGAACTAAAGACAAATGCCACAACAAACTGTCAACTTAGAATAAGATTGTCTCGTCATGCCTGCTAAGTAAGCCTGTTATGGTGGCACTTTTGACACGTTGAAGTGGAGAATAAAGCCAGGTGCAATGTGGTGTCTTCTTTTCCCAGGATGGCAAATTTTTATACTGTGAGATTTTTCTTACGTGACCGGCAAAATATTTAACACGTCAAACATCTGTAACGAGTGAGATGTGTGTTGTGTTTCCATTCAGCTGGGAATCCAGGTGAGCTCAGGAAAAATCACCTGCACTAACAAACTAAAGCCTTTTAGTGACACTGACAATCATAAAGTGATTGGCTGAACTTTCATGTGTCCAGCACTGATACAAAGAGTGACAGTTGCTTTTCCTGTCTGATCAAAGGCAGCCGACAAGTACTGCTGAATGTTTCTCCCTCCATCCTCCCCCCGAACCCTGTCTCTGTCTAATCATAGTTGAATACATTGTCATCTCATTATCTTTGAAGAGGGGGAGAGATCCCTCCCGTATGAGTGGGCACCGTGTCTCTTGCCCTCAGTGGAGCCCAAAGATTGGTGAAGCGCATTCTTGTCTCATTATGTTGAGTGAGAGATATCAGACACATCCCATCTGCCCAACGCCTTCCACACACATGCTGCCATGCTTCAGCCATGCAAGCTGGAACTGTTCAGCTGCGGCTCTATAACTCAGCAATGAAAGCAATGAGGCTGATATTCTAAGCGGGTTTGGATGCTGATATTAACTACGTCACTGGTTAAATGATCTCTGCTAGTACTAACGGGATATAGGCTTACTTTTGATTGGATTAGATGGCAAAGGGAGCCATCAAAGCGCTGTTGACTCTTTGACATCTATTAAGCTGCATCTTGCATCATCATTAATATTGCAAAATATCATGTAGATCATATCTAAATATATTTTTTTAACTGGTACACCAAACGCTTTTACCCCCAGGCAAATGAAATGAAAAAAAGCAGAGTTTTAGCAAAAATACATATCATTACATCACAAATTTGGAAGCATAAAAACTGATATGCCATTGGGAAAAGTAGGGAAAAAAATCAGAACTACTTGTGTGTTTGTTTCATAATGAATGTATAGTGCTCAAAGCCAAAAGCCAGCAACAACTTGTGACACAAATGCTAAATTGGTCCCAGATTCTCTTGACTGGCTTTAACAGATGTCATGGGCTGGTTGCCAAAACATCTTATTGTGGACACAGTACAGTGAAACCACAACACTGATCTACATGATGGATGTCAGATCAAAATGAATCCAGCCATGGTTTTACCAGCTTTGAATTCATGCATGGGGAAGCCTGTCAAGGGCGAGAGATGATGTGGACACTGGCTCTCACTGTTTGTCAAGATTTTACATCCCTCCCCCTTGCTACTCATTTGAAGCTAGTCATCTGCTGTCTAGCAGCTTGCTGCCAATACGCCTGAGAATCTAGATTCAACATTTGTGGACTTCTTGCAGGAATGAATGCAATTAGACCGCTTTGTGGGTGCAAAGCAACCCTTTGCATACACCTTGCAATCTATCATTTTAATGGGCCTCAACTTTCCTGGGAAACACACTTAAATTTGGCAACCACACTTCGTATATTCCTTGTTTCATGTGTCTAATTCAAACAGCAAACTAGTGGCCCACCAATCGAATGCATTTTTCACAGGCACTTCGCATCTGTGGTAAGATATGTAGAAGAAAGAAACATAAAACTAAAAGGAGACTTTTGAAAGCTGAGGATCAAATATTGTTTTGAGATCAAAAGAAATAATGAGGAAACATCAAGACGTGAATAAGATTATGTGTGTTCAACCGGCTTCAATGACATTTGTTGTTTGTTTTCTGACAGAAATATGACATGACAACAAAGTTTTATATCCTACTCAGTTCTTAAGTCTCTGTGGTATCCTTAATTCACACAGCATCACGTCCATTTCAATAACACGAGAACTAACATGTTGAAGGACGCCCATAATGTACATTTTTACTGCTTTTGTTCACTGATAAATCCTTGCAGTGGGAGGGAAAAAAGCACCTAACGTTTCTTGCATGCCATCATTGTGCCTCCTCATACCCTGTATGATCTGTCTCTCCGGCACATTACTGCAGCCCGTGCAACGACCACTTACGTATTGCCTCCAGAGCTAAATCACTTCCTTTGTCAGACACGACTGCCTTTCTTTCCCAGACCCATGGCTTACTGCTATTGTTAGTGAAGATGAACAGCCCACGACAATTAAAGGTGTGGACCATTACTTCTCCTGTAAGGAAGGTTAAACCTGATGCTTTACAGCCAGAAGGAAACACCGGTGTATCTTCATCTGTCATCTGGAGCCATAATGGAGGGCCTTGGGCTGGATGAAGAGCCAACAAATGTCCACTGCTCAGCACACTTTTGGGTCTGCATTATGCAGCCATGTCGGAGGAAAAGGATAAAGGGTGAAAATATGAAGAAATAAAAGTTTGTAAAACTTAGTTAAACGAATGCAGTGAGTTACAACAAAAGAGAACAAAATGGAGCAGATGAAAAAAATAAACAAGTATTTGCAAGACCACATTAAAAATAAAAGAAAAGAACATGTCTGCTATTTTTATGAGTGCTAAAAAAAATCTTTCATTACTTCCCTTAGATTTTAATACCCTGATAGCTGATCATCTTTACAATTATATAAAATACTTTTTCTTTAAACATGTACAGTATGTATTTGGAATCAGTGTTGGTCTTATGGGGAGAGAATTGTTGATCAATTAGGCTATCACCTTTGACATCGGTATATGTTTAAGTCAGTTGCATCCAGAATCTGAAAGTGAACAGCATAGTGAGCCACCACAACAAAGATTACATCAGGATATCTTTATCTGGTAAATATGCTCATTACCTGCAGTCAGGGAACATTACAAAATACATCGTCTTTCAGTTCCTAACTGTATATATTTTTCTGTGTACTTCCTTATTAATAGGTGCAGATGTGGGAAGTTTGGTAAAATACCAAATGTGGAATATACATCTGCTTCAAAGATCCTGAAAGGTAATGATGCCTCACCCCCACTTCCCCATTGTTACCCGGAGCTAAGCTGCTAATGGCTTTGGTTTCTCTTTTTTTTCCTTCCTCTTTTTGTTTCCTTTGTACACATTGTGAAGTAGGTGCGGGTTGGTGAATGCAAACTCTGGTTGCTGTGTGAATGATTACATGTTTCTGATTGAACAAATGTAATAGCGTAAAGTATTGTTTGCTCCCTAAGCTATCTTTTCACTTGGTATGCCGTGCACCCATGTCATTTGCACTAAATTTTGTTCATATGTTCATACTGCCAACACAACACAGGCATCTAAAAGAGTTTCACTCAAAGCTTGAAGTTCACATTCATGCCCTTTTAGTGTGGGAAAAGCCTTGACTTCTAGCTTCAGTTGCCCACAAAGCCAGTGTCGTACTGGGAGTCTTTAATGAAACTGTTGCCCATAAAGTGTACCAAGCAAAACAAACAATTTCATGATTGTGTTGCTGGCCAAGAAAAACAATTTGCACCCACTAAAACAAGATCACCAGGTCTTTAGGGAAGCTAAAAAGGGTTAATTTGCCCTTGCAACTAAAACCACTTTGTTTCTTTTTTTTTTTTTTTTTTCCCTGAGATATCTCCAAAACAAAAACAAAGTACCATGCTTTGTCATAAGAAACAGTGGTGGCTCTCGCATTCCTTAAGGTGGAAAAACTTCATGTTTTAAAATGGTCAATGTGGATTATATGCAAGCTTTTACTTCTAAAATTTTGCAAGCAAGAGTTTGAAACTACTGGTTAAAACAAATTCTTTCTACATATAAATACAAAAAAAAAAAAAGCTCTAAATATAATTCCCTAAACTGGTATCCCAAACTATTATGATTGATGCAACATGTTGTTTCTAATTAGTTGGCTCAGTAACATCACCTGCATTTGTACGACTTCATGAGACTCGTGTTTATTCATGCTTGAATACTGCAGCTTCACTCATCATGTGCTTATTTTAGGTTGGGTTGCAGCACTGTTTAAAGACACTTCAAAGAATGACAAAAGCCAAATAAGGAGAAATGTAATAAGTGATTTTTGCTGTAGAGCTATTTATTTTTATTATTATTCTATTAATAATAAAATGTATAACCTGCAATTGTTTAAACTCAAACAGCAGTGGTAATAAATGTGTTTACTTCTTCTCTATTAACTTGCAGCACTCCCAGCCTTATTCTTTCTGTCAAATGAGATTAATGTGTTACTTAATATATAATATTTAAATCTAATTTTCCTGCATTGCCTTATTATCAACCATGTATTATCAACTCATAAATACATTAAGCCTTCAATTCTGAATAGGATTAAATACAGCGAGAAAATGTTCATTTATCATATTGTTTTTAACATCTTTATTCTCTGTTTCCAAGAATAATTTCCTGTGACTGCTTAGAGACTGATGAAACAGATTTTCAATCAAAACAGGATAAAGAAGAGAAGATTTTATAGTTATATTGACTTTGTAATGCTGGATTCTTTTCCTCTCATGGCAAAACGCAGAAGATTTCTCAAATAATGAAATGAAATAAATGTTAATGAAATGTAAAACAATGTTAAACATGGTCTCTGCACAGTAAAGCTCATAAAATATAATCACAGATGCCCATATCTGAAGCTTAACCAAGTTCATACAAGAAAATAACACTGAGTTAACCTTTTTTTTTAAATTTGCCTTCTGCTTTAGTTCAGTCTAACTGTAAATGACTTATTTGTAATAAATATCACAATTTTAAGGTAAGTTAACAAATGCCATGGTTAAATATTTTAGAGGAGACAATATTCTCTGGAAAGTGGAAATGTTGAATCTGTTTCAAGTGACATCCCACTGCAGGTCTTCACACTGGTGTCATGACCCTCGTTCTACTACTTGTGTATGACGTGCAAATGTGCCGTGGAGATCTGTCCTGGTATTGTAGTTAAGCAGTGTTAAATAAAGTGATAGTGTAAAAAACCCTCCAGCTCTGAACCAATTGACTTAATTAGTTACTCCAGTGCTCAAGTAAACTAGCTGTTAGTCGCTAGACCTCGATTGATGTCGACCTAAAAGCCTGTTCACTGAGATTTGCACCCACCCACAAGCAAAACACTTCAGTGAAAACCTTTAGATTTTTCAGTCAGCTCAGTTTTAGTCCAGCCAAAATCCAGCTTTTAAAATGCATGTGGAGTGTGTGTCCTTTAGAAATTGAAGTTGTGACAGCACAACCAGAATGCAGTTGGAGGTTGAATAATTTGTGCATGTATATAGTCGACTTCACTTCAGTGGGATTAGGTACACTGCACAAGCTCTTTTTGTATAAACAGTCACATATTTTTCTTTCGTCAGATGAGCAAGCATGTCAGAAATTCTAACTGAAGAGCAGCCCATTAAGATTTACTGACAATCTCTAAAGACTGTCACTTTACTCTTCCAGGCTGTCGCTTCACTCAAAAATTAAAATTCAGATTTTGTAACTGCTTCACAATCTGACAAAATCACAGTAACTTAGACAAAAAATTTGACTCTTGTTATATGTAGAATGATCTCGTACAAAACTTTGACAAACAGTCCACAGCATTTCTGCATTGGGGATGCGCTGTTGAATGATGTGATTCTTTTCAGTGCACATTTACTGTAAACTGGGATAAGGATGGTGGCCCAATTAAATGGCCAGGTTGAAATGTAACCATAGCTTAACACAACTGTGCATGCAACCTTACAGAATCATTTCTGCTCCAACATATGCCTTTTAAACGACACCGCTTCATAAAGGGATTTGAGCTCAACATGCTTTAAAGCTGTTAAGGTTTCATTTAATTTGACAGAAGAAGAATATGAAGAATGTGCTGTGGACTTAATATTCCGAAACAATTGTTTGTGTTAAAAGGGAATAACAGAATTCTTTTATTATGTTATTACATTGTTGATGTTGTTATTTTATATTGTTTACATTGTTTGTCTTGAAAAAGATTCAATTAAATTTATTTGGTTCTGACATTTTTAAAAGATGTTTTATTTTACAATAATCGTTATATTGTGTCTGATTATGATAATAATACATATAGATAATTAAAGGCAAGTTCAATACTTCATTGCAAAATTTTAAGCAAAAGGTATTAGTATCGATATCGGTGTCGCCGATACTTGCCCTGGATTTACTTGCCATCAGATCGATACCAGACGTTGCGGTATCGCCTAGCTCTACTGCTGGGTAAAGTGAAGGGAGCTAAGCCCTACGCTAGCTGCAGTTTCACACAGGAGTAATCTCCTCTCCTCTGCCTCCTGACCTTGGTGTGAAAGCTGAAACTTTAGCAGCTGTTTCTGTAGAAGTTTTCACCAACAGTGGAGGCATCAGAGCATGGCAGCATGGTTACTAAACCCTCAGAAATATTGCTTTAGGAGTAAAAAGACCAGATAGAAAGACAAGGAAAATGACTGGTTTTGTTGTTGCTGATGGCTCCTGTGGGTGCTATGTTTAGCTTAGGCCTGGTACACACATAGACTAGGTTCACACTGCAGGGCATAATATATGTGATCTCCTGTATGAACCTTATGAGCACCAAAAGTGTCCCGCATGCGTGGACGACACGACAGTGAGCGTGCATGTGACGTCTTTGTGTTTGCGGAAATAAACATGGATGGTAACAGCAGAACTTATGTTGCAATTTTTAATTTATTATCCAACCGTAGCCAGCACATTTCCGATGGCATCATTTTAAGGAGGAGATTGCAGAAGAGGAGAGCCAGATTTTTGGCCATGGCATTTTGTGGAGCAGTGGCAGCAACGTCACAGCCAGGAGTGGTGGGAGAGTGATGTGAGCGCCTTTACAGATAAGGAGTTTATAAACAATGTTGTGTATGAGGTATAGGTTGGATTAATGTGACCTGGCTGTTCAGACTGAAGTCGCATGGCAAAAAATCTGATACATATCGGATTTAGGACCACATATCCAAGTGGCCTGGGTCGCATTTGAAAAAATCAGATCTGTGTCGTTCAGACTGTCATGAAAAGATCAGATACAGGTCGCATAGGGGCAAAAAAAAAATCGGATTTGGGTCACTTCAGCCTGCAGTGTGAACGTAGCCATAATGATTTTTTTAATCTTATGAGATTTTTTATCTGGTCGAGACCTCACACGTGAAGATAAAAAAAAAAAAAAAAATCAGTTTTGATCGTTTTGTATCATATTTATAAATAATTAAAAGTTGTCTTTTTTGAAAAGGTCTTGTAACATTTGTGGCTCTTTTATGCAGCTGGGCTGAGGGAAAAATTATCTTGCCTATAAATTCTCTAACTTTGCATTTTTAACCTGACTGTTTAGTTTGACCTCTTGCACCTGTACCTTCTGCTACCAGGAGTTAAGGGGTTAACATCCTGGTTTACTGGTGCAACATCAGGTCTGTAAATATAACTATAAACATATGTGTTATCCACTTATGTCCAGAATCTCAGCTAACAGCTCAGTAAAACCATTTCTAAACACAGTTAAGACAACAAACACAAGACCAGGTACACAGTCTGAAAAATGATGTAAACACAAATTATGCCTCCCCGTGTCCACCCAACGGCACGAACACGGACAGAAGACACCTCTACTGAAAGCACACATCTCACAGACTCCAAAATTTTAAGTTTAATCTCACTATGACCAAGATTCACCAAAGCAGAGGCAAAAGAAGGCCCCATTAATGCTTCATGTTCATTAAACATAGTCATAAAATATCTTACCTTTGCTGTCTTGCCTCAAAACTAATATCCACTAGAATAAAATCACAATGTTCAGCCTATTTGCATGGGTTTTGGCTGACAAAAAGAAATGTTGGTTCTTTTTCTTCTTTCTTAAGTGCCAGACAGAAAATGTCTCTTCATTTTAATGAACCCGCTCTCTCCTGATTACAATAGACACTGAAGCAGGAGCAGTGTTTAGAGCCAGTGAGCAAGAACTTTGACAAAAACAAAAACAAAAACAAACCAAACCTGCATAAAGGTATGATAAAAACATTAACAGCACTATTCAGTTAATCAATCTATGAATCTACGAACCTATCTATCTATCTATCTATCTATCTATCTATCTATCTATCTATCTATCTATCTATCTATCTATCTATCTATCTATCTATCTATCTATCTATCTATCTATCTATCTATCTATCTATCTGTGTGTGTGTTGTGTGTGTGTGTGTGTTGTGGTTGTAGATATCAAGATCCATATCTACAAGAGCAAAAATCTTGTGTGGGCAGAGCCACCCCCTGTATACCCCCCTTGCACTTAATATTGAGAAATTAAGAGAAATCTTCCACCAGATTCAGGAATGGTGATTATGTTGGAAGGAACTCCAGTGTTATTCTTCCATCTGCTGCAGACCATTTCCTTACTATGGTTGTGAGGAAGCTGACACACACACTGACCCAACATGACAAATATAGTCCTCTTAGCTTCTTTGTACACTGCTGTTGGTGTTGTAAGGTGCATTTGGAAAATAAATAAACAAATAAATAAATAAATAAACAAAAGCTTGGTGATACAAAGCTTAATGTGTAGTTTATGTGTTTTAACACCCTTCCCAGTAATGGCTGCTCACATTGTAATACTGACCCTATTGGTCTGATATTCTGCTGTAGACTGAAGCCAGGCATTACCATAAAACAAGAATGTGAATTATTTCTTCTCTTTCCGAGATTTCTTGTATTTACTGTCACCTGGCAAAACACCTATCACTGATAGCTCAATATTTTTTTCTGGAATATACACATTCTAATATTCAAACATATAATTTTACATATGATGGCTAAAATGATGCAAAAACATTTAAAAGTTTTGTAACGATAATGTCAGTTTTAATAAAAAGCATTTCAGCATCTTGGGCAAAGAAACCGTGTGCACTTATTCAATTGTAAACAATGTTCTTTATTTATTTATTTTTATTTAACCAAAGCATTCAATTTGTTTGAATACATAAATTATTTATGAATGATTAAACAATTATTTCGTTAAAAAAATCCTGCTTTGAAAAATCATTCTCATTCAGGATCAGAACCAAATGGGGAAAAATATCACTGTTTTTTTTGCACATTTCTTGTCAGACAGTCGACTTTTGAGGCATCACAAGCAATAACTGTACTCGTTTCTTTTCTGACTGCCACAGTGACTAAAGAAAAGTTCTTGCCTTGCCTTATAGGCTTCTTCCCTAGCTAACAATGAAAAAAGAAAGAAATAAATCTATAAAAATCTTTGCAGCATATTCAGGAAAATCCTGTCAGACATGAGTGATTACAGTAACAAAAAAGATATTACATAAAAACTGTAATGGATTACTTTAATCTTTAAATCACTTTAAATCCTTCACATGCATCTATGGTATTATGTTCTTCATTCAAAATCCTACAGGGAAAGGCAGGTCAAACTTTAAATTGAATTCACTGAAGACAGACATGCAAACCACTTCAAGTGCACAGGGAAAAGACAGTGGTGAACATCTAATGACAAAATGAATGTTCTGAAGGAATAATAGTGCCCAAGTACAATGAAGCAATATAATAAAACTGAACATTTCTTTCACAGCTTTAGAGCTGTCGGCAATAGTCCATACCTACTTTCCGATGGCATCTGAACAGAGACATACCAGGCTTGATTTAATCAATTTTTAGAACATGCTTGCTTAACCCCAGGCGATCAGTATCACACTGGCAAAACCCATATCAGAGCCATATTGCCAGAAGCATTGCTCAGGGTGCAAAAAAACTGAACCTTTCTTATCCTCCTATAGCCTGGTGTCAGAATCTGATAGCAAATACATGCAGATAACAACTTCAAAAGATTAATTCTGATCTTCCTAGACATTTTTTTTTACAGGAGAATCTCTTGTACTCAAAGTAGCATAAGTCTTTTCTCACATAGCCTTCAGCTTTGTAAGAAACTTCCCCTTCAAATGCGTCCTGAGGCTTTTTTCTGATACTCCTGTTTGATATGCAGAGGTGCTCAATTATTTACAATGAATCTGTATTTTTCTGTAAAGTGGCGTTGGAATGAATACTAAAATAAATTTTGTTACATGCTTTGAAATCCACCTTGGGTGAGTTTAATGCATGATTTTGGCCACGTAAATTGCATTTTTTTTTCTTTTTTTTTTTAAAATACCTGATAATTACATTACTTAATATTTCCCCTGACTACTCCTAAGCACATCATAATTTAGTACAAGAAATTGTGAAGTCAGAATTTTCTCTAGAGAGCAGTATGTGTGTGTGAGCTGGCTTTTAAAGACCACAATGTCAATGCAATATTAGATAATCGTCAAAATGGCAAAGTAGGATAAGGGAAATATTCCAAAGCACAACAGCTTTACAGAAACTCAAACAGTTAATCTAACAACCACAGGGAATGAAAGAATTGAATTTAGTACCGGGGAAAATAATACATGTCACCTTCTTAATCCTCCTCTTCCTCTCATTGCACTGTATGGTGTGCCTTATGTCCTTCACAGCATCGGAAACCAGGCATCCCAGCAGGCCTTGGGGCATTCCAACATAGCTGCCAGCAGGATGCAACACTGCAAAAGGTGCTGCCTCTTTAAGTCTCCTGTGTGGCATGTTAAGCAATGGTAATCTGCCGCAGTGCAGACAATAAATTCCACTGCATAACAAGTGTCGCCATGACATCGTACCTGGGTGGAATATCATATGGGCAGATGGAGGGATGGCTGCAGGGAGGCCATATCCCATGCAGAATAGATATGTCTCCAATGTTGACACAAAAGGGACAAAACTTGACCACCACTAACAGTGTCACCACTTGTCCATGTGCTGTGTTTGAAAAAAACAAAGAGATCTCCACATTTCCTTCGTCTTACTGCTGGATTGGTCAGTATGTGATTCATCTATTCACTCCAACAATGCTTTGACAAATCTGAAGGTCTGGGCTGCCTTCCCAGTTCCCAAATGCTTAATAGCGTGCCATGTGGAGTGATGTAATGCTAAAACATTGCAAAACTTGAGTGCTTACCAGCTTTTATGAGGGTGGGGGAAGGAGACAACAAACGAGAGAGAGAAAGACAGTAGGAGACTCACAGGGCCTGATTATTGCATATCATCTAGAATACAAGTTGTACCACAGAAATCTCCAGTGAGATCCCCGTACTGCTGGAGCTTGATAACAGAAATGAGAAGCTAGTTTGTGTTGGACTTCTCTTAATGCAGTCGCCTTGTGGTGTTAAGGGAAGTGATGTTCAGTGTAGGCCTTGGATAGCAGCCCTGCAGTTATTTGACAAACTGAAAGCCATTTCAGGCAGTCACAAGCAAAATTATTTGGAATACCCTGTGGCAAGGACCTATAATCCCCAACAAAGAAATGATATTATTCACAACAGTGTGAAAAGAGACACACCAAAGCTGCCCTGCACTAAATGTGAGGTTTGCCTTGGATTTTGATAATTTTCTCTCACTTTTTTCATGAAACATATTAGACTGGCTTTTAATTCTTTCCACTTCTTTCAGCTACAAAAGATTAAAGGGTGGAGCTCTATAGCAAGCACAGTAACTTAGGATAAGACATTGCATATTGCATAAAGAAAACAGGCAATGCACCTTTTACACGTGACAACAAGCTGTCAAGTGGACGAGAAATGCAAACTCAGGTGGAATGAAAGCCTGTTGTGCTCTAATCTGGTTATATGTTTTCTTCCAAATGTGAATTCATCTCTTCAGCATGTACTTATAATTACTCAGGGTATTTAAAGACCTCATTTTATGCATGAACAACACTGCCTTTGGGTTTTCCACTGCTTACAGTACAGGCCACACCTTGTTAATATATACACTACCGTTCAAAATTTTGGGGTCACTTTGCCATGGGATTCAATAGGGAAGTGACCCCAAACTTTTGAACCGTAGTGTATATATATTTTTTATTTTACAATTGTGAGCTATGCGACATTCATGAAAGCAACAACAGTTTGAAATTTAAATGGCTTAAAATGAAAAGCTGATGTGATTATTTTCATTTATCAATTAAGTCTTTGTTCTTATCTTACACAGAGCAAAACACATGCATCTTTATCATTCTCCATCAGAGAATTCTGCAATATTTGTTACGACAACAACCAAATTACATTATATCATAAAAAAACACAATTGCAGTTTGTATTTTTAATTATAATTTGGTGAAAAACATTAGAGCCAAATTGTAATGAGATCTAGCTGTTAAGAGGTCTCATAAAGGTACTTTCCTTCATGGCAAGTCTTTATTATTGCATGGCACAGAAATCAATTACAGTTTTATAGAGAATCTAGATCCCTTATGAGGAATTCAGCAAGGAGCACTTTACTTTTTTACAGGTCTTCATTACTGAGAAAGACAAGGATTGTTCTTAGAAACAAGTTGGTCAAAGCTTTACTAATCAACACTAATATAAAGTCAAACTTCATGTAAGTGTACTGACTAAATTACTTTTTCTCTGAAGTTGTGTGGCAAACTTGCTATCAAAGATTCAAAAGCTGATTTTCTATTTCTATTCAGATCCCTGGCCAATTTGTTATAGTTGATAGAAACATGCTCTTTACTATGCATGGTGCTCTAATACCCTTAGCCTTCTCTGGACAAAAGGCAGAGTAGAGAGCCAGGGGCATTTCATTTCATGCTCTGCCTCCTCAACCCCAGATGTTCACCTCAAAAACATCTCCACTGGTACAGGTAGATGCTTAATGGCCTGCAAATTGCCCCAAGCTCAGGTAATGAAATGCAACCTCTGTATAATTTTAATTGAGAACTCTGGATGGAAATCAAATGATAATGTGCTCCATGCATGGGAAGTTTTCAAGTAACGGTGAAATCTGTATCTGGTGTGTAAGCCGAGCCAAGGTAATGAGTTTTTTTATTCCTTGTGAGCCTTTCTTCCTTTTAATTGTGCATTGCATGGTGTAATAAACGAGTTGGTCATGACTTAACATCTGGTAAATGAGGCAGAGGATGTACACACCTCAGAATGCACAATGGTGCTCCATATTTACAATTCAATCTGACAGGGTGCCTATTAGAAGCCATAAAGCTGCTCAACTGTTAGATAAGATACCCTAAATAACCCACCCCTCTCCTCTTTCCCCTGCAGTGCAGATATACACAAACACACACACAATTTCTGCACTAGTTCAGTGTGTGTCCTCATTTATATTGCATGGTTTCCCATAGTTGTCAATTTGAAGTATTTGTTTGACTTGATTAAGACCAACACAAAGCAGTGCTTACACATAACCACCAGCCTTTATTTCAGCTGAGTTAGTGCAGGTAAAGAAGCAAAATAGGTAAAGGTTCAACTGTCCCAGCAGCATCAACCAGACTGCATCAAACCATCTCTAGCTACAATTTTCTGTAAACACTTTATTTGAATTTGGGTTTTGCTTTCTTAATCAACTCATTTGCATTTCTTTAAGAAAAAGAAAACAGTATGATCAATACTATAGCAGTGTAGTACAATGTGACTAAAATCATTACGTTTCAATACAAAAAGTGAATGCAAAGGAAGAATTTGAACAAAAATGCAGACATGCATATTTATTGGCTATCATCAACAGAATTTGCCCATCCCTCAATGCAGCATCATTCTATTGATTTATTACTTTATACCTAAATGCAATTTAAAAAGGTAACTTAAATGAAAGTTTATGTTGTACATTTGTCATAAGCAAAGAAAATAGCTATGTAAATAAAAATAAAATGCTGTACCAAGATGGAAACATGATAATAATTCTGTGTAAAGCTGGTAGTTTTGGTCTTTAAGCCACTGAACATACTTTAAAGAAGCACAACTGAACTTTGGCAGATTTTCTCGCTGAGGTGCCCCCTAACAACGGCTAATTTGGCATCCATTTTACATCCTACCTGTACTCTAAGCCCTCTTCAGTGACTAAAAGTCAGTCTGATGTTGTCATGGTCCATGCTCATTACCGCTTCCTGCTGACCATATTTGGCTTGCCAATCATCACCGCTGTTTGGACGGCACAGCTGGAGAACATCAAGTCATCATTCTCATCGCCATATAAACCTCACCCGGACCTCCAGTCATCGCTGGATTATACTACTCATCGTGGTAACCAGTCGTGCACATGATCTAAATCGTATTGTATCTGAACCAACCTAACTTGTACCCTCTCTCTTCCAAGAACCGTACCTGAACCTCGTCCACACCACGGAGAATCCTGTCTGCCCGCTCCAGCCCGTCCTTCCAGCAAACCCTGCATACTGCACTGCACAATTCAAATAAAGTGTCTTTGATCATTCTCCGAGCGCTCCTCTCCTTGGATCCATACACCCAATCCGTGACAGAATAATCCAGCCAAACAATATGGATCCTACGGAGCAAGCCGCCAGGAAAGCCGAACCCGGAAGCGATCTGCATCAGGCCGTGTCTGCACATGGAAATCTCCTTGGTCAACACTCGCAGGTACTCCGGTCTCTAGGAGAAGGACAACACGCTTTGCAAAAACAATTAGACGATATCTCCAGATCTTTGTCAGCCCTGTTTAATCAACCTGCTCAGCTTTCAATCCCCGCAGCTCCTCAGCCTGTCCCCGTGCCGACTCCGCCCACTCCGGTGCGGGACGTACACATTCCGGATCCCAGACCGTTTTCCGGCGAGTTGGGGAAATGCAGAGGATTCCTTCTCCAGTGTACTCTTATCTTCGACCAGAAACCACTCACTTACTCCTCGGACCGCTCGAAGGTATCATATATAATTGGTCTGCTTACTTCCCGGGCACTTACATGGGCAGAGGCATACCTTGAGACCACGCCCCTCCACACTCTTTCACTGCGGGCTTTCACAGCCGACTTATTAAAAGTTTTTGATGGTCCAGTTCGGGGCCGTGAGACGGCCAAGTGCCTGATGTCAATTCATCAAGGGAACCAGAGTGTGGCTGAATTTTCGGTGGAGTTCAGGACGTTGGCTGCCGACTCTGGGTGGAACTCTGCTGCATTAATGGACCATTTTTTACATTGTTTAACAGATACCCTGAAGGATGAACTGGCAACTCTGGACCTTCCAGCTACTCTGGATTCCCTGATAGACCTAGCCACCCGTCTGGATAATCGCCTCCGGGAAAGGACCCGAGAACGCCGTAGTCCTCGCCCGGGTCTGTCTCATAGGTGGTTTCCATCTTCACCTGAACCATCTCCGGACTTCCTCCCTGTTTCGGCCGCCGAACCCATGCAGGTGGGTCGCACACACCTGACCCCGACGGAGAGGCAGAGACGGCTACAGGCAGGAGCGTGTCTGTATTGTGGTGAAGAAGGGCATTTCCGGGCTACCTGTCCTGTTCGGCCAAAAGACCAGGCCCGTCAGTTCAGGTCGGGATTCTGACGGGCCAGACCCAGACAAAGACCCAGATCCCGGCAACACTAACCTTTTCTGATCAGTCCCTCACAGTGCAGGCCTTAATCGACTCAGGAGCAGAGGACAGTTTTCTGGACATCCGCCTGGCTGAGGAAGCCAAGATCCCTCAGGTACCGCCAGTTCAACCCATAACAGCCAAGGCCTTGGATGGTCGCACCCTTGCCCAGGTAACGCACACCACTGCACCCATAAAATTAAAACTCTCTGGAAACCACACTGAAGTAATCGAGTTCAAGTTGATTTCAGCCCCCGAATCCCCGCTGGTGCTCGGTCATCCCTGGTTGTCTCTCCACAACCCTCACATCAACTGGGCCTCCCGAACCATCATGGGTTGGAGTGAGGAATGTCACCAGTCCTGCCTTCGATCAGCCATACTCCCAGCCACCATAGACTCCAGCAAAGCAGAAGCCCCGGATCTGACCTCAGTCCCGACCGAGTACCATGACCTGGCCGAGGTATTCAGTAAACTCAAAGCGTCCTCTCTGCCTCCCCACAGACCCTATGACTGCGCCATAGAGCTCCTGCCCGGTTCCCCGCTTCCAAACAGTAGGCTGTATAACATCTCCAGGCCAGAGCGGGAAACCATGGAGACGTACATCCAGGAGTCTCTCGATGCCGGCATAATCCGACATTCCTCCTCCCCGTTGGCCGCTGGGTTTTTCTTTGTCACAAAAAAGGATAAAACCCTGCGTCCCTGCATCGATTACCGGGCCCTGAACAAAATCACCGTACGTAACAAGTATCCTCTCCCCCTAATTGACTCCGCCTTTGAGGCGTTACTAGGTTCCACGATCTTCACCAAACTCGACCTCCGTAACGCCTATTATCTGGTCCGCGTAAGGGAAGGTGATGAGTGGAAGACCGCCTTCAAGACCCCTCTGGGTCATTTCGAATATCTAGTCATGCCCTTTGGCCTAACCAACGCCCCGGCAGTATTCCAAGCCCTAGTCAATGACGTGCTCCGGGACTTTCTCAACCGTTTTGTTTTCGTCTATCTCGATGACATTCTGATCTACTCACAGACCCAGTCCGAACACAAGAAGCACGTCCGTTTGGTTCTCCAGAGACTCCTCGAAAATAAACTGTATGTGAAGGCGGAGAAGTGTCAGTTTCACTCAGACACCGTCGGCTTCTTGGGCTACGTCTTCGCGAGCGGGCAGATGAAGGCAGACCAGGCAAAGGTTCAGGCGGTATTGGACTGGCCCACACCGGACTCTGTTAAATCTCTGCAGCGCTTCTTGGGTTTTGCAAATTTCTACCGCCGCTTCATTTAAAAACTTCAGCCTGGTGGCAGCCCCCCTTACAAAACTGACTTCTCCCAAGACTCCGTTCCATTGGTCAGACAGTGCGAAGTCCGCTTTTCAGGACCTTAAGGCGCGTTTCATCTCAGCTCCGGTCCTCACTCAGCCAGACCCTTCACGACAGTTCGTGGTCGAGGTGGACGCCTCTGATTCCGGGGTGGGGGCGGTACTATCCCAGCGCTCGGAACAGACGGGCGAATTACACCCATGTGCCTTTTTTTCCCGGCGCCTCACCCCAGCCGAACGCAACTATGACGTGGGGGAACGCGAGCTTCTGGCTGTTAAGTTTGCGTTGGAGTGGCGCCACTGGCTGGAGGGTGCAGCTCAACCCTTCATCGTGTGGACGGATCACCGCAACCTTGAGTACATCCAGTCGGCCAAGCGGCTGAATTCCCGTCAGGCCAGGTGGGCTTTATTCTTCGGCCGATTTAACTTCTCTTTGACCTACAGGCCGGGATCCAAGAACGTCAAACCCGATGCCCTGTCACGCCAGTTCAGCTCCGGTGGCCCGTCCTCAGATCCAGACACCATCCTGCCTGCGTCCTGTGTTGTGGCTGCCGTAACATGGGAGGTGGAACAAAACGTCCGGGAAGCCCAGCGAGCGCATCCAGACCCAGGTACCGGTCCGCCTAACAGACTCTTTGTTCCTGACCAAGTCCGCTCTCAGGTTCTTCAATGGGGACATTCATCCCGGGTTGCCTGCCACTCTGGCCGCGCACGCACAGCGGTCCTCATCAGACGGCGGTTCTGGTGGCCAACCCTGGAAAAAGACGTCCGGGAGTTCGTGGCCGCTTGTCCTGTCTGTGCCCGGGGAAAGATGTCCTCCCAGGCTCCAGCGGGTCTTCTTCGGCCTCTCCCCATTCCCCGACGACCCTGGTCCCACATAGCACTGGATTTCGTTACTGGCCTCCCTCCGTCCCGAGGTAACACTACCATCTTGACCATCACTGACCGCTTTTCCAAAGCAGCTCACTTCGTGGCGCTGCCCAAATTGCCCACTGCTTTGGAAACCGCAGACATCATGTCTGTTCATGTCTTCCGTCTCCATGGCATCCCTGTGGACATCGTTTCTGACCGAGGGCCCCAGTTCGTGTCACGGGTCTGGAAGGCATTCTGCTCCGAGCTTGGGGCGACCGTCAGCCTGAGTTCGGGGTTCCACCCTCAGACCAACGGTCAAGCAGAACGCCTTAACCAAGAGTTGGAGTCCGCCCTGCGCTGCGTGGCTGCCGACGACCCCTCCGCCTGGAGCAGCCACCTGTGCTGGGTGGAGTATGCCCACAATTCACATGTCTCCTCCGCCACAGGTCTCTCCCCTTTCGAGGCCTCCCTGGGGTATCAACCACCTCTCTTCCCGGACCAGGAGGCTGAGCTCGCTGTTCCCTCCGTCCAGCATCACCTGGGTCGATGTCGCCGGCTGTGGCGGGCTACCAGGGCAGCCCTGGTGCGGACCTCGGTCAGGAACCGCCGGGGTGCGGATAGGCGCAGGATCCCCGCACCTCCGTACCGTGTTGGGCAGCAGGTCTGGCTGTCCTCCAGGTACGTGCCCCTACACACGGACTCACGCAAGCTGTCTCCCCGGTTCCTCTGCCCCTTTGAAGTCCTGGAGATACGGAGCCCTGTGGTCGTGAAGCTGCGGCTGCCGCGCTCCATGCGCATCCACCCTGTTTTCCATGTCTCCCAGCTCAAGCCGGTCTCCTTCAGTCCATTGGTCCCTCCTTCCAGGCCCCCTCCACCCGCCCGGGTCATTGACGGTGATCCGGCCTTTTCCGTCCGTCGCCTCCTGGATGTCCGCCGCCGGGGTCGTGGTCTGCAGTACCTTGTGGACTGGGAGGGCTATGGCCCGGAGGAACGGTCTTGGGTCCCTCGCTCATTCATCCTGGACGCTGACCTCATCCGGGATTTTCGTCGCCGTCAGGCTGCTGGGTCGCCCGGGGGCTCCCCTTGAGGGGGGGGCACTGTCATGGTCCATGCTCATTACCGCTTCCTGCTGACCATATTTGGCTTGCCAATCATCACCGCTGTTTGGACGGCACAGCTGGAGAACATCAAGTCATCATTCTCATCGCCATATAAACCTCACCCGGACCTCCAGTCATCGCTGGATTATACTACTCATCGTGGTAACCAGTCGTGCACATGATCTAAATCGTATTGTATCTGAACCAACCTAACTTGTACCCTCTCTCTTCCAAGAACCGTACCTGAACCTCGTCCACACCACGGAGAATCCTGTCTGCCCGCTCCAGCCCGTCCTTCCAGCAAACCCTGCATACTGCACTGCACAATTCAAATAAAGTGTCTTTGATCATTCTCCGAGCGCTCCTCTCCTTGGATCCATACACCCAATCCGTGACAGATGTTGACTCTTATCTTATCTTTTGCTCTGCTCCTTTCTCTCTCTCTTCCCCAGATAATGTAATCTTTTATTTAAGTGATTAATCAGCCACAGTATGTGATCAAAACACATAGTGTATTAAAATCCAGTTGCTGGAATGAGACACGGTGCATAAACCACAACTCTGCTATAAAGTGATGCAGTGGCCCATCATAAAAAAATGTGAAGTTTGCTTTTTTAGTCTCTTGATGTTACTGAGCAGCAATTGTCCAGAAATGTACATAATATATGTCATTGTGCCATCAAAACGAGCATGAAAAATACATTTTTAACATCAGAAAGTTACTACTTTAAAGGGCTCTCTTGTCGGAGTTTTGCAAACACTGTTGTTGCCACTTGGGGGCAGTACTAGAAATACAGAATGCAGACCAGTCTAAGCTGTCGGTTGCCCTTAAGGCAGATTTATACTCACTCGGTATCTATATGAGGTCAATTACGGTATTGCTAACCCTGGTGAGTTTGCTCTCCCACTTAAGTGTAAGGGCGACGCATAATTTTGATGTTGTGTTGCAGTTTCTCCCCCTAAACTGAAGGTGGCAGCAGAGGTGGTATTGGCCTGCAAACTCACCAGGTTGGAGTTGTTTTGATGGTTCACTTCAGTTCCGGTACGTATTTTCTGTTTTAAAACAACGACGGCATCCAGTATGGTTCAGCGTCTTTATTAGCTTGCTGAGGAAAACAAAAAAATCGTTTGATCAGCCTCTTATCAACTTGATCCTTTGGGTGTTGTTTTATAAAAATGCCGGTTACCACACAAATTCTGCGAGAAGATCCAGAAATGAAGACTCGTAATCCCAAATTGACCAATCAGTACATCCGCGTAACCATCTGCGTAGCAGGGGTGCACGTCAGGACTGGAAAAGGTGTGTATGCAGCACCAATGGCGCAGGTGCAGAAGCTGCGCGAGTATAAATCCACCTTTACTTGTATTGGTGAAGCTGTTGGTACTTTAGTTTTGCTCTCCTGTGGAAAACATAGAAGTCATAGTAGGCAAATATCTGCTTTGTGGTGGAGTGAAACTGTGTGTTAAATAACGCAGATTGTCCAGTACAGCTGCTGTCTGGAATCTTTCTTTGCTATATATAATTTTGGTACTCTATATATAAAGTGTTGCCAACCCCACCTCCCCTTGACTTCAGCTAACTTTCAGCCAATCAGCATTGGTTCAATATCTCCAAAGCCTACACCCTCTTGGTTTGTTGTAGAACTGCACATCTGTTAATGTGCCTTACCCATCTGAGGCCAAGAGCAATGCAGACTGATACACCCAACTATCTAAGTATAATCAAGTCCAAGTCTGAAGGAATGACTTGGGTTTTAGAGCCTTTTGGCTACATATTTTACCCTTTTGGTTGCCAACATGATCCGTCTGCTGTTTGGTGCTTGGCTGGTTGCTCAGAGTGGAAGTGTCAGAAGTTTTCCCCAAAATATGAATTGCCTACCGCTGACAAGAAGGTTGAAGAGAGTAATGTAAGCGAATTAAAAGTGAAATAAAACTGAAACAGCTGAAGATTAATAAGATATAACTATGCTAGATAATGATAATTGTCTGGTATTCCTCTCAACAGTTAAAATTTAATTATTCTACTCAACAGCATTGTTGCAAGCTGTAATTCAGAAAAAAAAAGTGAGACGCTCTGTTTCTGAACAGGTTATGTTTATAACTGTTGACTGGGTGGGAAGGCCAAGACAAGGTTTTTCTTCCTGAGGAAACTTAAATGTAACCATGAATCCCTGTTTGTGCTTTAACATTGAATTGTGGCCAGTGTCTTTTTCTCTGCTGTGCTTTGATGAGGGAGCAGCATCCATGTGGATGACAAAAACAAAATCAATAAGTTGATTAAAAATGCTGGATCTGTGATTGCCATTTTTCCAGATCTCAATGGATGTCACACCTGCAAAGAGTGGCAAACTATTTTATCACTTGAAAGTCATCCTCCCATTTTACAAAGGTTCTTCGAGTAAACGTCTTGTTATGCCTATCTATCTATCTATCTATCTATCTATCTATCTATCTATCTATCTATCTATCTATCTATCTATCTATCTATCTATCTATCTATCTATCTATCTATTCAAAACTTGAGTAACACTAATTTAATTTTTATTTTTTTATGCATAATTGTCGAAAATCACTCAATATTCATAGAACTTGAAATACCACAAGGCTTGTAGACATAAAAGCAGTTCATGTCACAATAATAACAATAATAATAATAATAATTCTTCTTCTTATTTTTTTTTTTTGATATGTCATTTAACATTGGGTGCAGAAATGCTGGTACTATCTCAGTTTGCTGCTGCTTATTCGAATTCTTCCACTTTTTCCAGATGCTCACGAGAATCCTAATAATGCACTCTCTCATCATCTTTCTCTTCAGTTTTCTTCAGGAAGTAAATGGAATTCATGCCCTGTCTGAAGTTCACTTTAAGGTATTTTACACATGTATGTTAACCTACACGCACACACACACACACACACACACACACACACACACACACACAATGTAGAATACATACACTAAGGATGCATGAGCCACATTTGAAAGTCCTCTGACAGGCAGCAGGTGATTGCGCCAGGGCCAGCTGTTCCTGCTCCACCTCTGCTCAGCTGTCCGAGCTCAGAGCAGCCTTTGAACAGCCTATTACCCCGACACAGCACCAGGGGAAAGCAATCGGCTCCAGAGGCACGACGCTCTCACACCAGATGGTGTGGGAGATGAATCGAGCCATTATATTAGGGCTGGATAATTCCTCAGATGAAGCTAATTAAAAAGAAAAATAAGTGCTATCCTCCCTCTTCTTTCCTACTTTGCAATCTGAATAGAAACTCAACTGATAGCCTTTCACTTTCTGAGAAATTGGAGTTCTTTTCTTTTTTTTTTTCTTTTTTTTTTTTTTTTAGTAACATGTAATTGAATAATTGAAAACAGTCTGGATTTCTTTTTTTTCTTTTTTTCTTTTTTTCTTTTTTCAGGCAGTAAAGTGCTTCTGATGATAAAGTGCTTTGCAAGCAGGAACCTGTGTTTTAATTTAACTCAGCAAGATCACGATCTAATGGAATGATCTATGAAGGTTTTTATCACTGTATCATTAACATGCTATGGAATGAAAAGGACAAAGGGGGCATATAATGAAAAATAAAAGGAAAGAAGAAATTTCAGAGCTTGAGAAAATTTCCTTGACATGGGCAGGAACAACTGAAAACAACTTTTTTACTGCTTCAATTATCCAACATCCACATCTTTATCTTAACTTCAGCTTGAAAACATATTGCATTTACTAAACTGAAGAAGTTTTGAAACTTTTTAAAATTTATTTAAGTTTACTTATTTAAACATGTTATGATAATAATACATTATTATTACAATAGTCTAACAATTGTCATAATGGATAATGTGAAAATTTAAATGTGAGTGTTTGACTAAATAAAAACATATAAGTAAATAATGTCCAGTTATTTTCTGTCAGTTCAGAGGTAGACCCCATTAGTTTTGATGTATTTGCTAGTGTTAAGTTCTCAGGAAATTTTGAAAAAATATTGTGTTCAAATTTATATTTGTTTGCCCATTTGTTTGCTGCATTATTGGCCACAGAGAAGCTAGTCCTTTAAACAAAGCATGTCTTAGACATTTCATGAAGACCTCATGTAATTGTGTCAGCTTCAGAAAAAGGGCATAATATGTCTTCATTAAACTTCAGTTAAATTAATAAAAGTACAGAATATTTTATGAAGTACTGCATTTCAAAAGCACTCATTACGTACAAAATAGAAGCTCAGCATTGTCCTTTGTTCATATCCTTTTTGTAACAGCTCTGGATGTTGTTGAAATTTACATTGTTGGATGAAAAACTAAGCTCATTCTTACTATTGTTGTAGTACTACTTTTTGAAAAATACAGAGGGGAAATGATGTCAAAGAGCTTTGCAAATATACTACCTATGTTGGCTTAAAACTGAGCAGACAGAGACAAGTGACACCAGAATGTGAATCTCAGTTAGCTTCAAAGGATTTAGGTAAACTCTGAAACAGTGCTTATTGCTCTCTTATCCACTTTTTGTGTTAATGAAAAGCATGTCCTGAATCTGTCAGTGGAGATTAGGTGAATATCATTACTTTTGTCCTTTTGCCAATGTAGATTTATTGAATCCACAAGGATTATAGTCCAACCTATTCTGATGTGTATTACCTCTCTCTGCCAAAGAAATTTGAGAAAGGGTGAGCAGAGAGGGACTTAAAAAAGGGTTCAGAGTAAATTCTGACTTTCTAAAATTTTGAGAGACCTTTTACAATCAGATGTTTGGGAAAAAGTTAAAAAAATTCCCTTTGAAGCCATTAATAAATAAATAAATACATTGCTATTTGAATTTTAGTGTAGCACTGAATTCTTTTTCTTACATTAGGCAACCAATAACAAAACTAAGCACATACTGTAGAATGTAAAACCAACCCTCGATTGCGGGTTTATTGGTGCTGCAGTATATGTTCTCAGACTTATATGAAATTCTTTAAACATGTATGCGGGAAAGTAATTTTATGATGGCTTTCAACTTTTTGACGCCCCATCAGTCTGTTGCAATCAAGTGGTTAAAGCATGGAGCATTTGCACAATGCATATGGAAAGTTTTAAGTTGTCCACCCCTTTCAAGTTTTACTTTTGCTTGTTTTTTGGAAAAACAAAAAAACAAACAAACAAACAAACAAAAAAGAGGAACTAATATATATATATATATATATATATATATATATATATATATATATATATATATATATATGAACAGACATAATTTTTATCTGATCAATTTACACTTAATCACAAAGAAAACAACAGACTTTTTTTGTGTGTTTTATCATTATATTAAAATTAAAATGCTGCTACATATATGATATATAGCAAGAAGGCAGAAGAAAGTATTTGGGATGGCAATGACTCAGATGATTGAGCAGGTTGTCCAGTGACTGGAACCCCGCTTCATCCTGATCAATCTGTCATTGTGTCCTTGGGCAAAGCCCCTTCACCCTCTTTGCTCTAGTTTTGGCATTGCATGTGTATAAATGTTCAATGGTGGTCGGTGAGGCAGTTGGCTCAGACTGGCTGCCACATTTCTGTCAGTTTGCCCCCAGGGCAGCTGTTGCTACACATGTAGCTTAGTTTAGCATGTGATCATGTTTTAATAGTAATAATTCAAGATTTGATCTGGTCACACACAGTTTTTCAACTATCCCTGTAGGTAACTATAATTTCAAGTCACCATTGTGACATAAAAACCAAGCCAAAATATTGAAGTGCTTTCTTGGATGTCATTGCAAACTGTAAAAAGAAAAGAAAAGAAAAGAAAAAAAAAAAACATCTACACACACACAAAAAAGGACATTATTCATGATAAAAACTTCCATAATGTACCATAGTTAAACCAGTAAAATGATGATAAAGATATTAGAAACATTATTTGTGAATCTTCTGCCTTTTTTGTTGTTTTGGAACCAGAAAAGTCCCGCAGACAAAACGATAGAGCGCCACCACTGGACTGTAAAATAACTATATGACTATAAAATTCGTTTATCATTGCCCTGATGGGCTCAGGATTTGGCAGAATATGTCCATGCATTATTTTGTGTTACAATGTACCATTTGTGAGAGCAGCCTGTAATTGTATGTTTCATAGACTAATCCTGTTGGGTAGATATTCAAATATCTCTATTTAACACAATACATGGCATAGAGGCCCAGCACTGTTACATAATCTAACAATTATCAATAAACCATTTTCACCTATTGAATACTATACTCTTCATTTACACTTACTAAAGATAAGCCTGCAGTTTCACAAAGATAGCTGGCAAGTTCAAGTCAAATTACTCATTTAACAAGACTTTTTAGAGCAGAATATGTGACAATTCAAACTGCAGTATAGCTTAATACAGTAAACTATTTTGATCATGTCCCTAAGTGATAAGTCATTAAAATTCACATTTATGTGAATGCTATTAACTGATTACCCTTTATGGTAATTAATAAAGACTGATGCATTTTCATTCATCAGTTCTCTCCCTCTAGTTTAACCTAACAACATTGCTTATACCGTCAGTAAAAGGAGTACAAGATGTAATTAATGTAGTTGGACCTCAGTTTTACAGTGTGCATAAAGCTTGCGTGTCATTTCATACTATAAATAAATTTTAATGGCATCTTTAAGAAAAAAGAAAAAAAAGAAACATTCTCAGAACTTTAAAAACCAAAACAATATTAAAGTATCACTATGTAACTTTCTGATCTTAAAAATATGTGTTTCCAACTTGTTTTGATGACGTAATTACAACTATCATTGCCCAGCAGCGTCTCGAGGCTGAGAAATGGCACTTCACAACTTTTGTTTCCAGGACGCTGCATCGCATAACAGCTGAGATACTGTGGAGTCCGAGCATAAGAATTCTATAAGTAACACTCAGGTTTTTACCATATTAGGTTCTTAGTGTCTTAGGTACCTTAGAGACTGAACTTCAGCACATGAACATTATGGATGTAAACATATATGTCTCCACATGATTGGCTCACTCAGGGAACTTGAGGAATGTCTTTGTTTGATAGGTATATAAGAACACCTCAGACATATTTTCAATAGGTTTTCACATTGATCCTGAGACCTCCAGATTTCTGCAGAGATTTGTTTTTGATTCACAATTTTTTTTTTGGAATAAATCTTTTTATTGTAGATGAAGCTGGTGTCTGGAGACATTTGTTTCCTGAAAGCCATTTTTTCCCACGTCACCTGACCCAAGATACATCAATAAACTTTACGTACTACGCCATCCAGACAGGACTGCATATCAACACACTAGTTATTTTGAACGTGCACTGCAGCTGATTCATCAAAGCAATGCAAGAGGACATTATCACAGGAGGAGAAGAAAAGAAAGCGAGAAAGTGACCGAGCAACAGATAAGGCAAGAGTCAACATGAGACTGAGATGCAAGATGAATGCCGAACTAGCCATTGTTATGGGGGCAGTTAAACCGAAAAAAATCAGCATAAAGCATTGTTCTTTTTCTTTAAAAATTTTACTTTGACAAATTTATGTCAAAACAAAACTGTGCTTTGCTGAAGTACCAAATTGGGCTCAGTACCAGACATATTAAAATATCTCATCTCAACATCATAAATTAGGTGCAAGAAGCTCTTGGTTGTAATTCCAAGAAAATGGGCAGGTTCACTTGCAAGTGCCTAGAGATGCCTTGAGGGCTTTTCCATGAAAAATTGCAATAACTGACTAATGGACTTATGTCTTACTTTGCTTTAAGTCGGATTCCTTGAGGAAGCAATTGCACATAAAACATTGGGCTGAATGATGGTGTGGTGATTAGCACCTTTTCCTGCCAATCAAGAAGGTTCCTGGCTCAAACCTTGTCTGGGGCCTTTCTGTAGGACGTTTGTAGTTTTTCTCTAGGTACTGTGGTGTCCTTCCATATTCCAAAACAACATGCCTGCTAGCTTAATTGGTGTTTCTAAATTCTTCCTAAGAGTGAGCATGAAGGGTTGTTTGTTTCTCTGTGTTGGCCCTGTGATGGACTGGCAGCCTACACAGGATGTACCCTGCCTCTCGCCTAGTAGCTACTGGGATAGGCTTCACCCCCCCTGCAACCCTCTACGTGTAAGTGTATCTGTTAAAAATGCATCACAGTTATGCCAGCGTGTGCAGACTAATTCACCTCCCAAACTTGGGATTGAAAAGTACAGTGAAGCTTAAATTTGTTTTTTAAAATCCAACCCTATTCTGGAGCTTTGCAAAGCATAAGCCTGCAATTTATTACTATGTATCACTGTTCACTTCTCCTTTACAAAAATATTGCAAAGTAAATTTAAATCCAACTCTACCATTTTTCAGTTACAGACAGAAAAAACTTTCATTTCTAAACATCCATCCACTGTACCTGATGCCCACTAGCCTGAATATGGCACAAAGCTATGAAAATTTAAAGAATGAATCCAGTTACGGTTTTTTAAACCAAGTTAAACCAGAAATGAACCATTAGAGAAACATACATTATATTGTAAATGTTAGTCTTTCACATATCATGCTGATATGCTGCACAGATTGAGGATCACCTGTCTGCATTTTTCCATGAGAAGTTTGGCAGTTCAATATAAGTTCAGCGCTTCAGAGAAGACTGAAGGCATAAACGAGATTGTCAGTGCTGTCAGTGCAGGTTACAGGCTATATATGAAGTTAAGACGAGTTTAAAAATTCATAGACTATTGATCCTCACACTCGAGTCGAAGTAAAACACCACATATACAGGCACTATTGACGCATACAGTATCTGAAGTATAATGTTTAAGATACAAGTGAGGAGACCGCATATTGTTGATCCATCAGTAGGTCAGCTCAGGTCTTGGCTATTACTCACAGCCTGAGCAAGTTCTTTAATCTATTTTGTTGTACAGCTCTTTCAGTTGACAATAAAAAAACGAAGGCTGATGGAGGATTTTGCTCTTTGTGTGCATGTATGTGTTATTAAGAGTGGTTCAGTGTACAACAACAAACAGAAATAACATAGAGGAATACTGAAGGGAATCTAGATAGCACTACTTGACAAACTTTACAAACTTTTCCATAAAGCCACAGATAAACTGTTTACAGACACACCAGTTATTCTAATATATTTTTTTTAAGCTGGGAAGAAAACAAACCAAAACTATAAATCAAAGAGGTCATTTATTTCACTCTGTACAAATGCAATTTCAGCTGGTGCTGAAACAACCAATCATGCAAATGGCATCAAAGTGAAACTTTTGTGTCTTCTTTGGGTGAGAGTTTGCCAAACATAAACACAGAACTAACACAGGTTTATACACAAACTGTTGAAAAACATGATGTAAAAAAAAATCCATATTCTTTAAATAAACAGACATGACTGATATACAGTCGATGGTCAAAATGATTTAAAAGATGGCAAAACACTGGTCCAGGGTGTAATTTCCATTTGAAGATGTCAGTACATGTGGTAAGTGAATTCCAATACTGTTTTTTTCTTCACTGGCTTTTTGCACATCAGTTGGGCATCTGTCCATCTGTTTTTTTTTTTTTTTATGTTTTTGGTAGGAGTTTATTTGTGGTTACAGTAACTCATCCCAGTCAGTAGGGTGCACCCAGACCCAGCGCTACTTGCTGGCTCCCATTGTGGTCAAGCCCCCGCTCATTCACAAGTCAGGCCCTATCATCCAGACTTTTTATTTTAATTTATGTACTTATGTGTTGTGTCAATATCAGTTTCCCCATCGAGATGTATCACCTCCAGCCCTGCTGAAGCTACCATCCACATTGGAAAGAAGTGCGTTCTCGAAAAAAAAGACTTTCTTTATGTTTATATTCTCAATAAACTTATGTAGCTAACAGTAATAAATACTGTAATGCACAAAAACCTTTAGAATGGTTTAAGAGGTTTCAATTTGAATACAGTTTTTAGGTGAAAATGATTGCTCTATAAATTACATGTCATTTTAAATCAAAATATTATAATAATACCATAACCTTTTTACTAATTATTTTACTAATAATTTGCACACTTTTTTCCTTTTTAATAAATAAATCATTAAATTTTTATTCAAAGCAGGGGGGACATGTCCTGATAGACGGTCACAGAGCTGCAGGGGGATAGGATCTTGATGGGGAAACTGGTCTTGACACAACACCGAGACTGGATGCACTATAGATGGGCCACCTGTCCATCAGGACCAACACAATCAAAGGAGACACACAACAATGCTCACACCTAGGATCAATTTAGACTTGCTAATCAACCTAACATATGTTAGGAGGATGGAAGGAGGCTGCAGAAGGGAGAAGACTTCTACACTCCAATCAAGATTTTTATCAGGAACCTCCTTTCTGGGACAGAACAGTGCAAATCACCATGGCAATGGTCAGACATCTTCAATATTTTCATGTACTGACGTCTTTCATAGAGCTTTTTTTTTTCTTTTTCATAAAGCAATATCTGTTTTACAAAGTAAAAACTAATGCTACTGCTGTTGAACAACCACATGATTTTAATATCTAAATTCTCAACACTGGGTTTAGTCAGAGACATAAGCAACCACATAAGTGTAAATTAAGAGCACACAAAAATAGTATATGCAAAATAGTTAAGAATATGTTGTAAATACAACCTTGAAATGCTAATGTTTTGCATGTTTCAAGACTTTCTCTGACAGATATTCAGCGGAATAGTTTGATGTTTATGTAAATCATATCTTGCTGACAGTTGTAATGCTGTCTTTGGCGGTGCAAACAAAGGAAAACTGGGAAGGGGGAAAGCAAACACTGAAGAGCATGTCTATTGTTTCGACAGCTTGTGTCCCTAGCATCTGGCATCAAGCAGGAACAGCATGTCAAGATTAATGAAATGTTACTGTTATTGATCTACTGCATACAGTTTATAAATATATACTTCTCTAAAAAAAATGGCAGGGACTCATATAGTACCCATCAGTGGGTGTTCAAGTTCAGTTTGCAAACTTTCTGAAGTTTTAGAGCTGCACTCAAAAGACAAGGCTTCAGCCATACTGTACCACAATTTAAAAACAAATGTTCAGTGCATGGTTTAGGGAATAGATAATCTTAATGTCTTCCTTGCTATACACTACAGCTTTAAATTCCAATCAATGAAGTGAAATTAAAGACCATGTGAATGACTTTCAGCACAAGTTGACTGAGCGGACTTGTTAGTGGGAGCAGGGGCACTGTGACAAAACCGTGGCAAGAGACTGCTCCCTCACTCTCCTCTCACCATTTAATTTTCCAATCCACTTCCTCCACATAGTTAGGAGAAGTGAGTTTTGTTCTGGTTTGATACACCATCTAATGAGAGCTACTAAGAGCCTGTTGAAATCATTCCCTAATAACACATTCTGAATGCTACGAATAAGGAATATTTTTTGTCTATCTCCTCATTCATAGTAATATATTCTTTCTCTCACCTCTGTTCCTTTTTCTTTCCTCAGCTGTGGTTCTCAGCTTTCATTAACTATACTTTTAGGGGTCTGTGTGTATGTGTGTGTGTGTGTGTGTGTGTGTGTGTGTGTGTGTGAAGGGAAGGGGGGGGGTGGTTTAAGAATCATTACACTTTGATCATATATGACTTTAACAAGCATCTCATTTTGATGCTACAGCATGTGGTCACTGGCTGCAGATACAGCAGAAAATCACAGCATGAACAACACACATGCAAATTTAGGATGTTCAAGTGAAAATAACCTTTATTTTCAGTAAAACATTAGGCTTTATCAGGTAACCTTGATTGGATCCAAAAATTACAACACATTTACCGTGAAAGTTTTTCTGATGTTTTTTGCAAGGCAGGTTATATCCTGTAAAAGAATCTGGCGCTTTCTATAAATAATTAATTATTCTCTTCTGTGTGTAACAGACAGATCCCCTATTCAACTGATGGGTACATGACAGCAAAGCTTGCTCATTCTTAATCCATTCTACTTGCTTGACATACTCCAGCTGTAACAAGAACAAGTGACCTGACCTCTCCTGCTTTGGTGTATCCTGTCTCCTTAAAACTCCTCTGTGATTTAAATGTTATCTCTTCCAAAGATAATGCACCCTTCCCTCCACTTCCTTGGGCTGTGGGTATTAGTTACAGCTGAAACACTAGTTGGTATTCTGCTTTGAATCTTGGAATTGTGTCGGCACCTTGAGGTTTGATTGGATCTGTGCAAATACATGTATATGCAAATTTACCAGATATCAGTTCTTGCTCAGGGTGAAATGGGAAACAGCGGTTGCATTCTGACGAGGCTTCTGCATGGACTTTCCCTCTCTGTCTCCTGAGAGAGCAGCATTTGGTGATCTATAAATTCCCAGTAAATCTCAGAGCCTGGGTACCTTCCCTGACATTTCCACGGTCCCACATAGCATATTTTTAAGCAGGTAAAATCCATAATGTGTGTCAATGGTATCACACGGTGTATTCACAGGGGGCCCTGTGTGCACTAAACTGGCCATGGATGCAGTGCAGAGGCTCAGAGGAGGTAAAAATGTTTGTTCTCACCTCTGTTGTTATACACATGCCTCGGGGCCTACAGCACAGTTACTCCTACCCCAGCAGAGACAATCCAATATTCTGCTTACAATGCTAGCAACATTGTACATCCAAACAGACTAAATCCAACCATATTCAAACAAATCATGAAGCTGTTTTTTTTTTTACTGGAGATGGTACCCTTACTAATGCTTCACAATAACAAGATCAAAATGTAACAGATTATTCAGTCTGACTTTTATAAGCAAAGTCACAGTGAATTATCTAAATGTGCTGAGCACATCATCTCCGGTTAAAAGTTAAGGCACAGATGTCCATGTCTTCACCTCTATGTACTCCTTTTAAATAATGGCTTTAACCATGTTATGGAATATTAGGATAGTATGACTGAAAATCATTGTGCCTTTAGAATTTTCTAAATCTACTAAGATGGATACTTCAGCAGTTGTGTGAATCACTCATGAATGTTCATTGTTTTATCAGCAGAAGACAGCAGTGAGAGCACTCTTAGTTTGGAGACTGAGAAACAAATCCTGACGGGGGAGACAAGCTTCAGACAGCCAATCGATCTGTGTCCATGTAACATGTCCAACACGTCCAAACTGCACTGCAACAGACCACAGACTTTGTTGCAACACAGATGTGTTATATATGGGAAATTGAAGTGACAAAGCAAACCAATGTCTGATGGAGAAGTGACACATTGTTAAAAAAAAACAAAAAACAAAACAAAACAAACACAATACAGCTTTATCACTGTAACGGCTGTGCAATATTTTATATTGTAAGTATTTTTAAAGGCAAAAAAAATGCTCCTCTTACTTAGTTCACCTATAATGATGTTTCTGATTCTCCCAAACTGAGTGCTCTCTGACTGCTGTTTAATGCAGGTAAGACAATGGCTACTGCAAATAACTACACACCATCTTGGAGGGTTTCAGTATACCAGACATTTTCAGAAAAACACAACAGGTGACTAGGTGTGTTTATCAAAATAAGAATTCTGCCAATCAAATGAATCAGAGAAAACCAGTCAGTACTCCACCACTACTTATTTTAGTAATACCTAAAACCACCTGTCCACGGACAGATGACCTCACATTTTCAGTTAGAATTTCCAGGTGTAGGTACACCGCCATGCTGCACCTGGTAGAAAGTGTGGTTCACTTACAGATACTAAAGTCCTCATTGCTGCTGACCTAGGTTCCAGTCTGACTAAAACTTAATGCTTCTCACTTACTCCAGGAAGTTTTTATTTAGTCTCATTCATTCACAAAAACTTTTTGGTGCAGACTTTTGGCTTGTTTTCTCTAACAAGCTGCGAATGAGCATTAATGCACGTGTAGGAGAGAGATGGCTTTGCCCCAACTGTCCTGCTTTGTGCTCCATTTTAGGTGTTACCTTGACAGTGAACATCCAAACAACAAAATCGGCCAAAGTTTAATTACTGAGAACTTACTCTGCATTCCTAATTGAATTTAGCAGATCATTACATGCCTTCTTCTTGGAGAGATCTTTGTTGGTTGACCAACACCTGAGGAGAGTTAACAATGGTCTTTGATTTACTCCTGTCCTGTATTTGTACACAATGTGTGTGGAGTGGTAGAGTTCGGACTAGTTTTTGATGGTTTTGCAACCTTTTCTAGCTTTATAGGTATCATCAACTTCTTTTTAAGACCTTAGATACTTCCTTTGTTAAAGCAACAGTACACTTTCACAAATGTGTTGTAAAGATCAGGCTTTGATAGATCCTTGTTCTTAAGATAAAACATGACATTCACTCACACTTGATTGTCATCCCTTTGAACAAAAAAAAAAACCTCACTCTGACTTCACCTTCAAAAGTAACTGCAAATCTTAGAGGTTCGAATACCCCCCAACTTCTGCCCCCCACAGATATGTAATACAAGGTCATTTCCCCTAGTAAATAAATCTAAAAAAGAATATTTTGGGCTAATTTAAAAAAAAAAAAAACTCTCTTTATGTATTTTTTTTGCGCTCACACACTTTTAAAGCAACGCTGTTTGGACTTTTGTTTCAAACATCTGTTACTGGTATTAAATGACAACTCATTAAATCTGCCACTACAATAGTGAAAGCTGAAAGAAAAAGGCAGAGAAAAGTGAATAATTTAAGGAGAAACTGAACTGAATACACAAAGATATTAGAAACACTTTTACCACCAGTGTCCCATTATAACTCCACACATTCTGATCATTTGTGGTATTTGGATTTAGATGCGTTGCTGCTTTGATATTCATTCTCAGAGAGGAGAAGAAGAGATAATTGTATATGATACCCACTAAAAAGTAATTATACTGCAGAGTCTGTAAATCTGTGCATTCTGACAGTGTTAATCATTAGTCTTTCAGGGATCTTTGCAATTAATCTATCTTGACATGATAATTTGTATCTGTTCTATTTGAGGTGTTTTTGTGAACCTTTGCATAGCAGGATGGCATGGCAGCATGCGTCTCTGGAAGACACAAGAAGCAGATGCACTCAGTGTTCCAGCCTGTTAACGCCACTCAGGCTGTTAACAGTTAAGAACAGAACAACACAAGCATTGCATGTTTTATTTATTGTGTCACCAACTAATGTGACAAGTGAAGGGAGAAATTGTGTGATTGATTAACAAAGTAATTCTGTACATGTAATTAATATACTACTAATGGCTGTCCATTTGTCTTCCATGCTGAGCAGTAAGAAAAGTAGGGCAACATATTGTGATGAAGGCTCCAGAGTAGGCTGCCTGTGATGTGGAAGACTGGGATTTTGTTACCTAATGGCTTTTTTGGGAAGCCGTGGGGACATGTAATGGACCATGTAATGGATGAAGGATGGTATTGATTGGTATGTGTTGACTTAACAATATTGATTTGGACAATTTATATTGATAAAAACAAAAAGATTATAAGGTGGGGGGAAAAAGCACTTTTTGTGGTTCAGTTAATAGATGAAAGCTTAAAAAAGGCGTCTCCACAGAAACAAATTTGTGTTTTGAAAACTGGCAGATAAAAATGGATGACATAAAAAACCGTTAAGCACCACAAAGATAAAATGTGTAGGCGTTAGAGGGTGATGCTTTGCTTCCTCTTCAATTGCATTTGCTTATAAGAATCAACAAAAAGGAAAACTTAACATAAAAAGAACTAAATTGCAATAATGAGCAACAATGCAGAGTAAGGTTTCAAAGGCAAAGACAAGAACTCCACATAGAAACAATCAAACACAGAAATTCAGGAATCAAAGAAAAAGATGCAACAGAGGTAAACTTTGATTGAGACAATGTCTCCAGGGAGCTTAGTTTAGCACCACCTCACTGATGAGCACAAAGTACAACTACAAAACGCTTTTAGACAAAGTCTTTCATTTAAGCTTAAAAAGGAGTGGGATTGCTCCATCAATAACATAACACATAGATGGACAGTTAGACAGGTTGAATAGATAACATGCATCTAATCAAAGTGTCTGAGCTGAGATTTAATGGTGGAGAAGCTGAAAGAAAACTGAAGAGAAAGAGGAGAGAGATTGTGATGGATGATCCAACATCCAGCATAGTATCATATCTCTGTGGATTAAATGCTCTGGGAAGCTGGCCCCGGAGTGTGCTTGTGCATATCATTAAACCCCATGAAGAGGAGGAGGAGGGCACACTGGAGCTGCAACTTGGCCAAGTGCACGGATAGGCCACATCTCACAGCTGGCGCTTAGACTCCAAAGGCAACCGTTTCTAAGAAGGATAGGGTTTTATAACTTGTATATTTTTTTCACTGAGTATTTGAGATGATAAACATTTCATCTGGACAGAGGGTGAAAAATCAAAGTAGCCCTGCAGGACTTGGTTGTTGTTTGTGTCTGAGTGTGTTGGTTGTGAGTGTGTGAGAGTTTGCACATGCATGCACAGTTGCCTCAGCTTGTGTGTGTACCTGGTGTGTGTGCAGTGTGTGTAGTTCTTCCGGAAGGCAGTTTTAAAAACACACTATGTCAGATATTGGAAGGCTACTGTATAATTTGACGGGTCTGTGCACAGAGGCCGGCTGTGGTATGAGTCATTGATTACATATCAGCTTAGTATGCTGCAGTGCAGACCCCTACATTGGTGGAGAGGCAACCTGAAGCCCCCAATCAATAGCTGCAGCCCTGTGAAGCTTTCCGTCAGGTCCCGAGCGAAAGACTCCCTGGTTCTCCTCTGGGCCCGGCCTAACCTTTTGCAAAGAGAGGTGATGAAGAAGCTCATCATTTCTAATGAGGAATTAGTGATTGGGCTGGAAGAAATGACTGTCAGCACCACATTGAGGAGTCCAAAAGGTCTTGGAGACAGGAAAAAGTGCCAAACAGTATTCATTAGGGAGCTGGAGATTGCTTGAATAGCAGACGGCAGGGTTTAATGGCTGGGCTGGGAACCCCAGTGATAAAATATATGTCTGTGTTCTTTTCATAATTCTTTATGCTGTAAATTGGGAGAGAATTAATTTTGCTTTAGGATAATCCAGTTTTCTTCCATTACACAGCGGGGAACAAAGCAATATCAAGAATAGTTTCAGACCCATATTTTAATGACAAAAGTTTTAACTCATATGAGATTCTCTAACATTCTAAAATCAGAACCAGTGCAGTTTTTTTGGATTCACATGATGCATTTTATGTTGAAGTGATGAATCACAGCAATTGACAGAAACATATTCACAGCTAATTAAAAACGTAATTGCGTGCACTTTAGCCATTTAGAGGAAGATAAATGTGAAATCATTAGGCATCCTCTGAAAACCAGATGTTCATTAAATTATGTCTATACAAATGTCATTGTTCAATAGATTGCAAGAATATACGCTTACACTAAAATGCTGGGTAATTCATCCTTTAAAGCACTTTAATTGATTTAAGCCTACAAAAATAAGCCATTGTTACAGCAAAACATTACAAACCAGAGCAGCTATGACAGTTAGACATTATTTCTTCTTTCTTTCTGTTGTTCTAATGCACATCTGGTAATAAGATCAACTTGAAACTCTAAAATTAATAGTGAATTAATGAATCTGATGAGTCAAAAATGATGTTGTTAACAGGTAATATTGCTTTTTTATCAATAAAATCTGTTACAGCTGAACATAAAAATGTAATCTGTTTTTGATGCATAGTAATCACATCAGAGACAAGGCGATCGTCTTCTTCTCCTGGCCTCTGACAAAGCTACCTCGGGAGAATGCAGCAATCATGCCCCAGTCTCTCTCTCTCAATTAGCCCCCACTGTGCAATTCATTGACTTTGCTGTAACAGTCCCTTAACAATACTTACCCAGTTTAGTCATTACTCAGTTCTGCAGGATGGGAAGTGCCATCTGCATATTTGGGAGGCACACTGTACAGTCTGATAAAGATTAGCCAAAGTTTACCACCTGGTAATGTATAAGAATAAGAAAGAAATGTTCAAATGAAAAAGAAAGAAAAAGCTATATTAATCTTAGTTCACATTTTGTTAAAGCTGCCAACACATTATTTGTTTTTTCATCAGTAATCATTAAGTCAAGCCTAAATGCTGGTTATAAAACGTGATCTCTGCTTGGAGATCTCTGCTAAGCCAAAACAACAGGCTGGAAATAAAAATCCCAACAATATTTCTCTTTCTTTTGCTTTTGCTTTTATGACTTTTCAAAAGGTAGAGAGAAAAGTGGGTTTACTAACTGTCCTAGTTAGGCCAGATGTATTTTATGTTCTCAGACAATATCAAAAAGCTATGCCTCAAAGTTGTTTCCCTGGTAGGCAAAAGGTCTTTGACCATCCTTTATCACGCTGCTTCGCTCCTGTATATCCTTTTCTTTAATTCACCTCATTTTTGTGTTTTGACAGCTATTATGAGCCTTTTTCAGACACACCAGGAAGCCAGCTCACTGATGTTTATGTACCTAATAAAAGCCATGCTGTGAAAATGAGTAATTTCAATTACTCAGGGCTTACCAACCTCTGCCTCTGCTTTTTACATTAGACTACTCTTCTGCAGGCTGTGGGTTGAACCAAAGACAGAAAATGTGCTCTTTTTTCTGGGAATATGGAGGAAGGAACAATAAATCTAAAAGGAAAAATGGCAGAGTTGAGGCCAGTAGATATGCACACTGCTTATTGGAATTCTAGTCATTATAGATTTTTGTAGGTCTGTATCCTATAATTCGAAAATTAGACATTGGACAAATTATTCACTTCATAGAATTTCACTTTGGTATTTATTTAGAAAGATTCACCAAGCCTTGAGCTGTATGCATCCTTTAGTGTTTGGTGCAGCTCCTGGTAAGATGCTGGAAGTGTTGTTGACAAACGGGTCTGTAAAAGACAAGCTTAGATGCCTTGCTCAAAGCAGCTACATCTGTCAGTGTCTGATCTTGTGGAAGCTTTTGGAACCCTTTGAGAACATTCACTAGGTGGCAGTCTAGTAACACTAAACCTGTTGGCTGGCATATGCCTGCATGCATATATCAAGATAAGAGAGATGAGCAGATAATATGGATTAACAAGATTTGGCTGTTTTATAGCTATATCAGAATACGTCATTTAATGTTGTGTTTAAAAAAAAAGAAAGTAATACAAAACAAAACAACCTGAAAATCAAAGATCTACTTCAAATGCTTCTGACTAAGGCAATCGTTTCTCTCTCATTTTGTACATCACAATGTTTGTCGATGCAGTTGTAACGGCTGGAGACCGGGCTGCATTGGGTGGGAGTGGAGGGGGCTGGCTGTGAGGCTCTCTCTCCCTCTTTTTTACTTTAAGGATCTGTAAATTGTCCAAGCTGTGTTCTTTCCTCAGATATCTACCCACCTGAAACTGCTGTTCCTACACTTCACTGAAGCAATTATAGAGAAGGACTTTGGCAGATCAATGAAATCCCCTTTTAGATGAGAGAGCCATACAGGCATTTTGATCAATGCCAGATCAATTCCACTGTTTTGCCCAAACCTTGGCCAAATAAAAGTGGAACTTCTTGTTGAGAAATAGCACTTGCCAATAATGATAACAATGTCTTAGTCGACTGCAGCCTGTATCACTTTTCTGGCTACAGTATATTGTCAGCGCTGCTAGGCTTAGGACTTACCTGCCGGTCTCTCTGTCTTTATGTTTCCCCATCTCTCCTCTTTCAAATGTCAAATAGTGACAGGTGCTTGAATACAATCTGAGCTGGCAACTCACATCAAAGCTCTCAGCATATTCTAAAGAGTAGCTGAAAGTCTTCATTAAAGAGACTCTGCATGGCTACATCTGACAAGACTAAGTGCTGTGTGTAATTGAGATGACATCAGATTGAGTGATAGAGAAGCTGTAATTTCATTTGAAATGCACTGTCATTGTACTGTATGTTAATTGTCAAAGATACTGCCTATACAGTTTTTATGCATTGTTATTATGCATCTGATTCACAACAGCCTAACCACAGCTTTAAAGAAAAGGTTACAGTAGTGGATTAAAAAAAAATCTGCAGGTGTTTGAACTGTTCTTTACTGGGATAAGGTCTGGCTGCTAAAGGAATATGAAGCTTAGATTTTGTTTTTTTTCGTCATCTTATATGGTCAAAATTGTCATTTTTTTCAATTAGTGAGAGTGGGGCTGACTTGTCCAGTGCAGGGTCACTTTTGGATAAGCCTGATAAAAATAGGTGCATTCTTACGTTAAAAGCTGACTTTGTGCAGCTTAAAAATATCAACGACTACTGTGGGACATCCATCCATTTATTCATATTTAGAGTTTTATTACTCATACATTGCTCATCCAAAAAAAAAAAAAAAAAAAAAAGTGTTTTGTTAGCTGACATAATATAAAAGGTTAATTAAATCATTGTTTTCACACGTTTTTATTTTCCTCTTTTCTCTATATTTTTAACCCTCTGGACAATTTACCCTTCTTGATCTTAACAGAGTTAACACAACAAGTGCCAATGATGATTTCATACACTTGAAATATAAACTCTGCTCTGATCACCAAACTGACACACAAGCTATGCCTCTTCTCCGGCACACAAGGGGAGCACAGCATGACAATATTTGTAGAGTCAAGCATACTCATCTTGTGCTTTGCGCTACAGCAAGTTGGGAGCTGTTAACACATTTGTGTGCTTCTCCAGCTCTCCACAGCTTCATAATAATATATTTCCATCAGTTGAAAACAAGAAAAACACATCTGAGGCTTTTAATAATGTAGACAAGAGAGCCACTTTGCCACGCCTGCACAATGCATCCAAAAATTAGTGTCAAATGCACACACAGTCAGAAACAGCTTGGCTGCCAAAGCAGACTGAAAAATAAATATGTCAAATGTATTGGCGTTCTGCATGAATAATGGATATTCTAATACATCAGCATGTTGTATTGTGTTGCAAAAGAGCCATATAAAATACACATAATCTAATTAGACAATGTTCTCGGACGTGGCACAGCCTGTTTTTGATCAATATGTAATAAGATCTGGTATTAATTAATGATGGTTGGGGGTGGAGATTTAGCAGCAGGAACACTGCAACTGTAAAGGTAAGTAAAATTGCAGCAAAGTGCAACACCATTAGGAGCAAACAAATAACACAGTACATATTTGAGAGTACCAGAATTTGTAGCCTTTAAAATCTTGAGATTTTCTTCTTTATTATGCCGTGGCTCAGCTTGCACCACTCTATTGATCAAAGGAATTATGTCTGCTTGGTTTTCTATTCACATCTACCATGTCTGAAGACTTTTCCATATGTAAGAAGATAGCCTGAGAGAAGGTGACCGTAAATCCACTAATTAACACTTCTCCTTCAAAGAAGCACTCTTCAAATTCTACAGTTACAATTTTTCTTTGCACATCAAAAACAGCTAGTAGATTTGACTTAAGGAAACTCATCACATTGTCACTGGATGACAAGATGATCAACATGTCAAACACAATGAGAGTTTTGTTGTATGGGTTTTAGAATCCAGCTATCAAAGTAACTATTCCAGGTTTTCACTCAAGCTAGAAAATTTATCCTGAGTTATATACATATCTTTGAATCCACTCGTAACCACAAGTCAACGTAGCGCAAGGATCTCTGACAGGGAGGGACAGAGAAGTCAGATTGCAATCTGACCTGTTTTGCTGCTGGTGGTGGCGGTTATATCTGTAAAGCATGAGCGGTGGGTAGGCCTGCTTGTGCTTGTGTATGAGAGTGTGTTGAGGGAAGTCACTGAAGCAAAGACAGAGCATGCACTTGAATGATTGAGGTTACCTGGGTGACCTCATAAACCAAAACCCGTGGCAGACTCCCAAGGTGAACGCTGAATTATGCCGTCATTAAAGGACAGAGCCAGTTGCCAAGGTTAGTATGTAAAGTATAATCATCTTCCTCCCTCTTCTTCCAGTCACTCATTAGTCCCCTTCACAGGCCAGCAGAGATTACACCTTGAACTTGCTTGACAATTGCTATCTGCCTGCTGGGAATGGGTCCTCTATGGGACATTTAGATACCCTCCCACTATCAGCTGAAATAGCCAGGCTTACAATTCTGCCGCCGCAGTGTTTGCTTGTGCCTGCAAGTGTGTCTCCTCTAGCCCTAACTCTACACACAGCTCATAGAGCTTGTCCCATAAAAAATGAGGAATGCTTTGACTTATTGCCGCATTATGTCCTAATTTATTAAAGAACCACTGGGATGAGGCCTGCTGACATTTCAACAGTTTGTTAGAATTAGCATCATCTGCTTTCTCTTGGTGCTTAGCGGTGATTCAAATCCTCAATGCTGAAAAGGGGTTAGAGTTAAGGCCTCAGTAGCATTTCTCAGTTGCAAAGTACAACAACATTACACAAACATGTATAAAATTGAAGTTCACTCTTCAAGAGTCTTTTTGTTGAAAGTACCACAATGGCAAAGAAAATACCTAGTGCAATCAAGCATGGACACCACTTCATCACATTTGTATGCACACAGGACAGCCAGGTTTAATCAAACCCAGGAGGGTACATTTTACATTTCAAGGAAATTGTATGCTGCAGAAAATTAACCATACTATTCATCCCATAATTTCCATTTGTTTACCCGACACTGACCACTTAAAAAAGAAGCTCCACTCAAAGTCAAATTAAAATCTAGATATTTGTTTTAATTATTAAACAGTGGTTTGCCCAGTGATACCTATTCTGAATATTTAAAGTTATTACTATGAGATGAGTAGCAATCTCATTGAATATTGGCACAGTAATGTGAACAGACTGTTTATGTTTGAATAAAGTGATAGATAATGTTTATCCACTTTCCCATTTACTCTAGCCAATTGCCTGTTAATGTTGGTATCGGACGCTTAGAGAGGGTATTCATTTCAAAATTGGCAGTGACACACAGCACACTTCAATCTATGATTGCTTTTGGTTGGATGTACAGCTGTTAAAAAGTAACAGATTCTGACTCACTTGATGTGTCTCCTTTGAGTTACGCACACATTGCCGTTCCATCTAGTCAGAAACATTTTCGAGGCTTTGTGTAAATGCTTTCATGACAAGACAGCCACTGCATCAGGTTACCGTTCTGTTGTAGGTTTATAGCATCAGAGCTTCTGACAGCTCATCTAAATCCCCTTTAGAGAGTACAGAATTTCATCAGCCCTGTCTGAATTTAAAAATCAAGATCACTATGTTTTTATTTATTTACTTATTTTGCACAACAGTTGTAAAGAGGCAAAAGAATGTTGTGCCACATCTTACAATGTGAAGCTTAATAGCCATAAAGAAAACTGTATTCTGATATTTCTTAGTATCTGTCTTAGTGTCTTGTGGTGTATCGTTTGTTCAGATGGATTAAAGGCAGCAGAGATGTGCTGTAAGCAAAGTGTAAGCCCTCCATGGTAGCAAAAGGCTTTGATCTACTCCATGCTACTGAATGTGTTGCAGGGTGCAAATCTTCGTAGCTTTCTTGTGTCCTGTACTAAGGACTGACCCTCAAGATCCAAATGGTCAAAGCAATATTCAGATTAGCAGAATGACCAATACATGTGTGTTAACATTAAAACATATAAAAGGTATTAGATATATTAAATACAACCTTACACGTTGTCTTATTTCCAAGTGATTCCTAACAAATACATTTCAGTATAAATAAATATATTATACATTTATTCATTGTGATGACCAAAAGTATTTAATTCTGCTTTTAAATTTAAAATGTGAAGGCAGAATTAATGACATAATCTGGTCCTTTCAAAAGGGTGACAGTCAGGTGTGAAGTTGTGTCTTAGCATTTCCATTTTTTTTTTTTTTCTAGAAAAGCCATGGATCTGTGAAAGCATTTACAAAATCTTTGCCACACATGTAGCTGGATTCTGCATCATGGGTATAACAATGACATTTCTGAGGAACTTAGAAAAGGACTGTTGGTCCTTTTGAGACTTGCAAAGGAAACAAACCAAATTTAAAGTCACTTTTACCCTCCCTAGGTGTGGCCAGCCAGCAAATCACTTTAAGGACTCTCACATTGGCTAAGATTAAAGTTCATGAGCCCACTTCAAGGAAACAGTGAAAAATGATTGTGTTGGACCTGACAGCGCTGCAAAGAAAAAGTCGTCTGGTCTCCAAAAAGAATCACTTTGTATAGCTTTGTTTTAAAATGTGCTTGTTATATGATTTATTATAATTACCATTTACTGAAGATCTGTCCAGGGTATTCTTGCTCTACAACAACCTTCTACATGGCTCTGAATGGGATTAGGGCAGGAATAAAAGGTATATGGGCAGATGGGTATTATAGTTAATTATTCACTGAGTCTCCACAGCTAGTTTTTGTGATCTACAGTTAAAGAAATTAGCTATCCTTATATTTAAGCCAAATAGGACATGTGGATCATTCCCCACTATGTTTTCCACCAAACAACTTTACTTGTTTCCCTTTCCCGTACCTTCATGAATTAGAGCCATTATTAGTTTTGACACAAGTTGCGTAGTCTTGGATATGTGAACTCCAGGGATAACTCACTCATCGAATTAATTCACATACCACATACAGTATATGTATTGTATAAACTCCAGTTCACCTCACAAATATGAGTGTATCTGTTAACTTGTGGCCTTGACAGTACAGCAAATCACAACTGATCTGCGAGTCAAATAGAAATAATTTGCTACACATAGCCTCAGAAAATGCAGACCAAACAGTGTGGCCCTTGTGCTGAACATACATCTGTGGTAGCCAGTAGCTTGAACTCTTAACACATCCTTTATTCCCAAACACAGTCCTGCAGAAGCCCAGAGACATCCAGCAGGTAAAGCTGACGAATGGGCAGAGGAATCAAGCTCAAATCTCCACCACACAGGATGCACTGAACAAGGCCTGATACCTGAACACCCCTAGAGGAATGCTCACAAGCTTCTGTAGGAGGATCCCATTTTGATATGCTATCTTCCCTGAACAAATTATGCAACCTCTCTGTCACTGTCCCTGTCATCCACGCAGGTGGGAGGATTGATTACATTGTGGTGATCTGTTAGTGTTAAGTGTTCTTAAACAAGAAAGATGGATTCTGTGTGAGGCACTTCCCACACCTACTTTTTTATGCAATGCAGGTTTACTGAAAAAAGCTCAAATACACCTTCTCTCGTTGTGGATGTCAAAGCAGGCAATTACACCATCTTAATTGCCATTGACTTGAGAAATATGCTTGATGTGCTCAAAAGACGTAAGAGCTGTGATGTTTAACTGGTAATATCATTCTAGGAAAAGAGTTATGAAAAAAATAACGGCCTAAACTATAAGTGAAATTATTCCCCAATAGGAGAGTTGCAAAGTTGGTGGTGTCACATGTCAATCTAAGCATCCAGACCTTAACATTTTCTAAAAACCCACTTTTTTCTAGAAAGTCTTTTTTTTTTTTTTTTTTTGATTTTGTACTTTCAAATTGCAGATTCAGGAGTGAAAAATATGTTGGTGGTAAGGATAAGAATTTGTGGTGGTATTATGATTTCTCCAAACTCACCAAAGAAATAAATTGTATTCCTAACAAGCAAATTCTAAAACAAGCATAACCACATTAAAGTATTAACCCCTTTCACCTTGGAGATCCCTGCACTGGGACCTGACCATATTTGTTATAAATAGATAGCCAGTGGCATATTCTTTGAAGGTTGACAAGTAAAGGAAACTGAAGAGGTCAGTTTGGACAACAATGACTAATAGGTGTAACATTTGTTGTTCTTCAGCTGTGCTATAACAACATGTTAGGAGGTCAAAGTCATGTGAGGGATTTATGTGTATGTACACATCTACTTTACTTGACTTCCTTGATTTGTTATTGAGGTGCCTGGTCTGAGTAAAGATAACAAATAAAGGGTTGATATTTATTTAAGTGTTCTTATTGGACATTCAAGGTTGTTAGTTTTTCACTGCCAAAGAAGAAGAGTCACAGCAGGCTGCTTGACTACCAGGTTTAACTGTTTATCATGTAGAGAGAGATTGCTCGTTCTGCAAGTTGTAGTCTGTTGCAGGTCAGCATTTCTGTTGAAGGACTCCACTACTCTTCTAAAATGTTTACTCTTAAGTACAATTTTGGTTTCTTTTAAAATCTATCTCATATTGAACAGATTTTTTTTTTCATATTTGTAAGAATTATTCATTCATTTTCCATACACACTGTTACACACAACCTGTTCAAGGTTGCAGAGGTGCTAGAGTGTATCCTAACTACCATTAAGTAAGAGGTTCGGTGCACCTTGGATAGGCGTTTTTAGAAGGCATTATTACAATGAATCTAATTTAAATGACATGGGCAAACATCAAGGTACTTATAAACGGTAATTATGGTAATCTCGCACTTTCTGTAGGTCTTAATGTGAGCTTTATATGTAACTGCCAAGGCAGAGGTTATGTTTTCAGTGGCGCTGGTTTGTCTGTCTGGCTGTCTGTTAGCAACACAACTCAAAAAACTATGGGTGGATTTTGATAAAATTTTCAGGAAATGTCAAAAATGGAATAAAGGACCAAGTGAATACATTTTGGGGATGATCTAGATCTCTGTTTGGATCCAGGAATACTTTGAAAGAATTCGTTACTATTGGGAGATAGGGATCATTTTGTCATTACAGCTTCTAACTCAACAGATAATACCCAGAATCACTGGCAAATAAATAAATAAATAAATAAAAACTACAAAATGACATCACTGAAATTTGTAAATTTTAAATATACTAACAGTTTTCTCAGATTTCTGTCATTAGAGAAAATGTAAATTTCTTCAATTACGCCAAGCCTATTATAGTCATTTGCTTCATCTTGGTGTCTGAGGGTTTGTTTCCAGCATCAATGGTTCTAAATAAGATGTTGAATCTATTCTGATGATGAAAATAGATAGTGATATTAGTTTGAAGTTTACATAAGACTGTTGGCATGGGGTTGGTAACTGGGTGGGCAGTTGGGTCTATTGGGGTTTTTTTCCAGGTGAGTTTGGTGGAGGTCTGCACTCTTTGAGTGGTTCTAGTTAACTTAATAGTTTGGCCGTCCTAGCTAACTGTTCGAGTTCTTGAGGTTTTTGAACACTACCTCCCAGTTTGTAAAGATGTAGCTTTTTCTACAAATTATAATCTGAAATACAACAAAAAAAAAATTAAAAAATTCTCACTGGCTATGGATGTGATAATGGGAATTTAAGTGTTCCCTCCACCGAGTCACTGTTGAAAAGTTATGCACATGTCACAATTCCATACACCATAGCCCTTTGGCTTTCCACTTCAGACAGTATCTTATCAATATCAGTCAGGATCAGCTGTGTATTTTTCTGTGAATTTCCTCTGACAACAAGAAATAACAAAACACTTCCTGTGTGTAAAGTCATTGCACTAAGTGCAAAACTGGCTCTGAGTGCAGAGGTATTTTACATCCTCTCAAAGGAAACCTCATGGCTGTGCACTACAGACATCACCTTCAGTGCTCATTAAAAAAAAAAAAAAAACAAGGAAAAGAAAAAGAAAACAATATACTGCATAGTTGGTTTGCAAATGTACCCATGTATTTATATATACTTTGCATGGATGTGTCATCTGCATACAGAGATGGGATAGCTATCTAAAACTATTAGGAATCCGTACCCACAAATTAGCTTACACGCAAATGTTTTCTCAGAGAACAAGGAAGAGTGTCAGCATTCATGACGTCTGTACTGTTAGTGACATTTCTGTTTGACCATTTAGTCTGCAGCGTCTTCTGTCACATTACTGTTTAATATTAGCTCGTCCTAAGTGATACCTTGGCAAATGAAATATAGTAATTCTTAATAGTTTTTGGCACATCCTCAGAAAACTTTTTTTCTGAACATCATATGTTAGCACCAGACAAAAAAACCTCTATATAACCTAATATAGTATGTGGTAGCTAGGATATGCTCCAGCACCCCTGCAACCTGAATAGGTACAAGTGTGCATGGAAAACTAATGAATGAATATTTTAAATCTAAAACTCAATGCAGAAAACATGAGAGCCCTGTGTGCATTATGTTGCTAATATGAAATCATTGTGCATTTCCCAGCAGTTGCCCACATTGATACAGGAACTGATAAGAGATAAAGCATAAAGTTGTGATGCTTTACAAAATTTGAAACTGGTTCTCCAGTTGAACTGGTTCTCAATTCCCGTTCCTACTAACATAAATAGCTTTGTTGATCTTTTCAAGCAGTTACTAAAGGAATGAAGCCAAACTCTTATTTGCCCTATGGGGAAGTGGCTGTGGTAGCTGGATCCTCAGGTTGATCAGGAGCTCCTGTTCTCTGAATAGCTTTCACAACTGCTGCTGAGGCTTCTGTGCAGGGGACATGCTTCGTCCTTTCAATGAGTGGAGTTACAAGTGCTTTTCCTAGCTGCTCCAGGAACACCCTCCTCTTGTTCTGCTTCCGAGACATCCAGGTCGGGTTGATCTCTCTCCACATCACAAAGGCATTGTAGGAGGAAACATCAATGATGTTGTGGAAGATGACCAGGGGCCAGCGGGCAGTCATCCTTCTGCAGCTGTATGTTCCAATCACCTTATCTAGGTTGTCCACACCTCCTTTGTTGCGGTTGTAGTCTAGGATGATGACTGGCTTCCTGTCTTCACGATCGCTAATGTCACCGTCTGTGTGCAGTTAGCTCAGAAGAACTACATTCATGTTTTTCTTTGGGAGGTAAGAAACTAGAGTGGTGGTGAGCATGAAGGCAAACTTTGATGAGAAGACCTCTCTCTCCTTTGATGCAAGCAGTGTCACACTGTGACCCCTCAGTCCCTCTGTCACATCAAGCACAACTCACATCCCCTGGTTCTTTTCTGGGCATCCACTGGTCAGCTTCCCGGTATAGACTTGCATTTTCCAAGCATAGCTTGATTTGGCATCACAAGCCACCCATGACTTGATCCCATATTTTGCTGGCTTGCTGGGCATATACTGCCAGAAAGGACAACGACCTTTGGACAGAAGACATTAGCATCAGTGATTAGTATCAGTGTCACAGAAAACAGTCAAAGAAATCAATAGTGAAAATCACTTTTATTACAAATATGAAAATAGATTACCTCTAAATGGAACCAGTTGCTCATCCACTGTTACGTCAGACCCTGGATTGTAGAAGTAGGGCAGCCGCTCCACCCACTTGTCCCAGACCTCTCTTATGGCTGCAAGTTTGTCTGTCACATGTCTTGCTGGGCTTGACTCACGGCCATCAAATCGTAGCAGTCTTGAGTAGCTGTGAAAGAGTTTGAGTGGCATTGTGGCTTGGAAAATTGGCCTTCCACTCTCTGCATCCCATAGACTAGCTGCAGCCTCACCTCGGGACCTGTTTACACCTGCTAAGATTAGCAGCCCTAAGTAGGCCTGCAGGTCGTTTTCATCCATAATTTTTCCAGCTGTCTCCATATTTGTGAAAATTCTCCAGATTTGTCATCTCCAAGATTATTTTTCTATTGCTGGTGTGATAAACAGGTAGAATGTAGAGACAATGTCATGGGCATGAAAAACGGCATACCTTGTGGGTCCTGGGGTCATCTTTATGACATTTTGTTCTGCATGCCTGCCATGTTGGTCATATGCTGCTGAGGACCATGTTATTTTGCCATTTTTTGAAAGGAAAGTCTCTCTTTCCGCTTCAGGGTTTTCTTCGTCTTCTAAAGATGATTCATGCTCTGGGTTGTATTCCTCCCAATTTTCTTCATCTGATACATCCTCCACTACCTCTTCTGAATCAGAGTTGTCTTGCTGGACATCTGAAAAAATCAGCTCTAGAGCCTGTTCAACTTTATAATGAACACTCATGGCTTCAGCACAGAGAGAATTCAGGGTCCAGTCATCTGCAGAACATTTATAACCTCTGGAAATCCACAGAAAAAGAGCTCTGCAGTCTGCGAGAACGCCACCTATCTTGTGTTGTTTACGTCTGCTACTGTCTTGTTCACGTTTACCACTAATTGATCTGAGACTGATCAAAGGCACAGCAGTCCGCGAGAAGACCACCTGATTTGTCTTGTTTACTTCTGCTACTGATTGATCTGAGACACAAGTAAAACATTGTAACATTCTGTGGTGTGTAAATAACTCTGTGACCTTGATTTCAACTCTATTTGCCTCACCGGTCATTTTGACCCGAAGACCACCTTTGTACCTTTTTTTGTACAGCTTACATGGAAATGTGAATAAAAGCAATATTTCACTTTTTCTACTGTTGGGGCCAATCTAGGAAAAATCATAAAATTTCAAGTTAAAAAAATATCGTTTAGGGGATTTTTTTCTTTTTTTTGTGTTTTGTTTTTAACACAGTGGCGGGTCATTTTGACCTGAGGACAACAGGAGGGTTAACCAAAGATATATGATGTTTAACACAATACCAGGTTTGATGACATTGTATCCAAATATTACAAAAACATACAGTTGTATTCATTTCTTGAAAAATAGCAGTTTTGGACATAGGAGGTTTGCACCCAACAGCAGCAATTTGCTTTTGCCAACTGCACTGAGCAGATGTAAAGTCCTAGAAATCATCTAGTTTTATTTTGTCCATATGCACATTCTTCATAATTTTGATAATTTCTCTCTGTCACTCACACAGAACAATGTGACCTTACTCAGTAAGGACTAGTGTGTAAAAATACACATTTATTACAGCTGGGTAAAGATTATCTTTCGTAGATGGTCTGAGCTGGGCCCCAGTAGCCTATTCTTTCCCACTGAGCAGCTTAACCAGAAGAGCAACAACAATAGGTTGGCTGTGAAAGGTCGCTGCACTCAAGGCCAAAAAGCAAAAGCGATCAAAAGGTCATGACAGTCAAGCTGCTGCTAATGCGTCCACAAGTAGCAGACAAAGATGTTTTACAATATCAGGTTCATCCTTTCTGCTGCCTTAAAAGAATGAAAGTGATGCCATGGTCGTGCAGAGGCAGAGAAAAGTGCAAAATGGGCAGTGTCACTATCGTGTATATAAACAGGAGGTGACAGGACTGAGAACATACAAAACTGTAAGCACACAGAGATGAATGTGCAAGTCCACTGAGACCATGTTAGAAGCTCAGGGCTGGAGTACTTTTCTCTTTAGTTAGTCATTTAAGACCATAAGCAAAGGTTGTACAAAATTAAGGCAAGGACTTTAAACAGCAAATGCTTGGTTTTAACAGACGTCTTACAAAGTTAAACACATTTACAGTTCTAAAAACTGTAATCATGGGCAACAGAAACATTTGGTCCTTTTAGAAACAATTTAAACATACATGTATAAAACAGATGAAGGACTTCACAAAAAATTAACTTTGAAGGAAATAAGAGTCATTGTGGGGGAAAAAAGAAACTACAACTTTGCAATTGTACAAGTATTTTTCTTTACGTTAACTTCCAGATCGGTACCCCCCCCATACACATGTTCTGTGTATGTGTATTTAGCCGACACACACAAGTGTACATCCATTTGGAATTACACGTGATGGAGATGTGAGACATTTCCCATCCAGAGGAAGTTGTACACATAGCAAGATTTGTTCAGAATTCAAAGACCTGTGAAAAACAGTTAGAAAGCATGTTTATTTTGTTATTATGTCAGATTGAGGGCATAAGCTAAAATGTCTCATTCTTCTTTAAGTTTCTGATTCATCCTAATATCAAATAACAATGTTTATTTAGATGCTATTATCTTAGTGCCATTGCAGTGTGATCGATACTGTATAAAGACAGTTAGACAGACAGTCTGACATAAAAACAACTATTTTACCCTTTATGAAACTATAATAATAGCAAAAATAATGAATAATAAAAATGTATTTTTTATTTGTAAGTTTTATACAGATAAGGTAAATGTTGACAGAAATGACACATTTCTTTGTTTTCATGCTTTTATGTTGCAGAGGTCAAGTATTGACCACAGAAGGTATTAGAGCTCAATGTTTTTAGGTTGACTGTGACTGACTGATGGTATTATTTTATTAATGATTTAGCATTGAACTTTGCATTGTGCTGACACCAGAGATGGGCTTGCTAAGCTGTGTATTAAGCTCCAAATCCCTTTGATTCCCCCTGGCCAGCAGTCTGCTCATCACCATTACTTATTCACCAGAAATAAAAAAAGGGACTTCCAGCATGGTAGCGGCCCTCGTCTTACACTATATCCTCCAAGTCTTACCTACCTGTTATAATCCTGCATAATGGAAAAGTGGAATGTCACCTTGTGTGAGAGGCAGCTTATATCTCTCTGCAAGCAGAAAAAAAAGTCATTTAGCACAAGTGCAGATCACATTTAATTAGACGAGAGGATTTAAATTGCTATGCATCAAACACTGCAGATGACCAAAAAGGAAAGAACTTGGGCCACGGGCCAGATTCCATGAGCTCCTCCATAACCCATCAAAATCCCCTGAGCTACGAGGGGTCAATAAGTCAGAACACAGCTGCCTTAATTAACAATGACCGTCGCTGGGAGGTGTCCAGAATCTCAATGCCTGCCACCTGCATTACAGTGAAATGTAAAAGAAATTCATGAAGCAACAACTCATCTTGCAAAACTGCCATTATTGTTTTGTGTGCAGAAAGCCTTAATTTTAAATGTCCAGGAATGTGTCATTGAAACCCTCCTTGCATAGGCAACATGAGAGGATTATATTACAGTAACTCATTACATATACAAGATTGATATCTTTATAAGGCATAGTGGATCAAATGGGTTTGATGTTTCTTGTTCAGTAATGACTCCAGTCTAGGGGTAATTTTTTGATATGTGTTAACCTGTCAGGAGTAGGTGAATATTTTCACCATTTAGCTGCCACCTATTGTTGAGGAGTAATTTCACTTTCATTATGCTTCCTGGAGACATCAATACTAGCCACACAGTTGTCAGAGTCCATTAAGACACATCTACATAAGAACGGGAGCAAATATTTATAGGCATATCAGTTTTCTGGGGACCGCTAGGTGAGATGGATTTGAATGACATAAAGATGAACTTGCTTTTGAATCCACTGTGAGACAGGAACTGCTGAACATGTGTGCACGCGCCATACACATAGAAATACATCTTTAAAATTCATCCATGTGGAGTTGAATGTAGGCTGGAAATATGTTGCTCATGTATACCATGAATATTTGCCTAGTGTGTTAGGTTACTGTGGGCCTAATGATTTTGGCAAATTTAAAAAAAAAAGAAAAAGAAAAAAAAAAACATTGTAATGCATGAAATTACTCTGGAAACAAGAATAATCAGACTGAAGAATTTTAATTAATAAGATAATAAGAATGATAAGGCACTTTAGCAAGTGTATGTATTAGGTTGAGTCTTAGGGCTGCACGGTGGTGTTATGGTTAGCATCACCACCTCACAGCAAGGCAAAAGTGCTGCCCTACCTTTCACCTAATAGCTGCTGGGATAGGCTCCAGTCTCCTGCAACCCTGCATTGGAATAATCGGTTTAGAAAATGGATGAATGGAGGTTCAGTTTTGAAAACTATATACAAAGTGTCCCACAGGAGAGGAGCCTTAAAATGAAAACCTCTGCTCCTGGAAAGTCATGGCAGCAGGTGTGCATTTAGAGAACAAAGAATTAAGCATTTAGAAAGCAATGAAGATAAGACAGAGCTTGGCTGTTATGGGCTTTGTATGTGATAAGAAGGATTTCAATTTTTATTTTAACAATAGCAGGGAGTCAGTGAACAGGAGACTGAACAGGAGAAATGCAAACTGACTTTGCCAATCAGTAGACTGACCGCAGCATTTACCAATGAGTGAAGTATTTTCAGGCATTTACTTAACCACCTATCCACAATGGAACTGTAGTAGTCCAGCCTAGATATGATAAATCCAAGAACCAGTTTTTCAATATTCCTTTAAAAAATTATGTTTCTGAATTTGGTAATATTGCATTAAATAAAGATGACTGCACTAGAGACTTAATTTATATTTGAATTAAAAGCCCAGTTTTAGTTAAAAAACTCCAAAGTTTCTCACAGTGGTATTAAAGGTCAAGGTAATACCATCCAAAGTAATAATACTTGGTAACTGTATTGCTCATATTTTTGAAGCCAAAAATGATAACCTCAGTTTCGCCTAAATTCAAAAGCTGAAAATGACAAGTCATCTAGGTTGAAGACTAGCCTGGGACTTTTTTTAACTGATTAATGTCTTCATGTTACAGATAGTTAATATCTGTAATCTAATATCTGGTAGGTATATAATATCTAATATCTAATTTAATCAAGAAAAGACAAACAAACAAACAAACAAAACACAAAAGCAAAAGGATATATATATATATATATATATATATATATATATATATATATGCATGCTGTGACACTTTATATAACACATTTACTAATCATTCTTTCTTTGATAAGGCTGGGTTCTGTCAGGAGACAACTACTAGCTGTGAGCACAGCAGAAGCTGTTCTGCCTCTGTGGTGGCTGAATGTGTGGGTGTGGATGTGGTCATGGTAACTGCACTGTTACCGCTCTAGAGTTTCATTTACTATGAACAGAAAAGCGGTGTGAAACCACATGTGATTTGACCCACTGTGTTTATATCATAAAACACATGTCATCAGTTTTTCCACAGGTATTCAGGGGTATGATAGCTTCAATGCAAATCTCATTCACATCAACTACGTCAGTTTACTGCAAATATAAAAATAAACTCTGTATCTAGTCAGTTTAACAAAGTCAAAATATCTGTAAATAAACTAGGCAATGGCTAATCAAAGCAACTGCAGGCATACAAGCTAATATTACCCTATGGTTGCTGTCATAATAACATACCAGCTATAGCCTCCCCAGCAATGGAAGTGGAAGCTTTATTGTCACCTTCTTTCAACACGTCATCACTATCTTCACCATAAAAGCAGCAACTCATATGGACGAGCATTCTGTTGCCACACTAAATTTGTCTATCTCTCTTTCCTCCCAAAATCTTCTCAATAACTACAGAATACATTGTTTATTAATTATTAACTAGTAACTTATTAAAGTCCAATAATGGTGCTTTAGGACACTGAACATGAATATAAGTAGTAGCTGTTCAGACAGAGATGGCTGCATGAACCAAAAGGAACACATTTCATTTAATCAGCAGTCAGCCAACGGTTTGTAAACTGCCTTTAAAATTATTTTCAGGACTGCTGATTAGGAATTTGTAATTTATTGGTTAGTTAATTGGTTCCTCCAATGGAGGCAAATACAAAAAATAAAATAAAATAAAATAAAAGGGGTACAGGCAGAAGCAAAAGCGGATATAACGCCTACCCCTTTTAACAACAGAAGAAGGACTGCTGATTAGAAAGAGAAAATGTTGCTAATGACACATAATCTGTAGGCTGACTTGTGTTATTTGATTCATGAGAGAAGTAGATTATTTTTCAGTTGGAGTATACAAATGTTTTGGATGCAGCATCTAACAGTTATTAGTGCTTCAGCTTCATGTCTGATAAGTGGATGACTGCACCTGCATTGTATCTGTACAGCACAACAACCCCTGTTTTGTAAAATTTGTAAATATTTACAATCCAAATCACTATCTGCCCCCACTTCCTTGTATGCTGCATAGGCACCTGTGCAACATGTAAATTCAGACTGCAGACAGAACAGGATCTTTCACATAAACTACGCTGATGCTGCACTTCCCTGGAAAGTTATGTGGAATATTCTAGAAGTGTATATTTTTGGAAGTGAATCACTGTGACACAATTGGTAAATTATATTTATTTTTTAGGCTTACTACTATGCTTTTAATCTATATTTACATTTTTTAAAAGCATGTGTTTTGTTTTTTGGGGATTAGAGTTTATTGTATCAGTCAAATGTTAGCCAGGATCTGTATCAGACCCGGCACTACAGGCGGGCCCCAGTGGGCAAGGCCAGCCCATTCACAAGTCAGGTAAGGCCAGGTCAGTGTAAGTTACCACTGCTACTATTTGAGCTGCTGTCTGTCGCTCAAGTACAGCTCTACAACACACACACAAAAAAAAAAACAAAACCTGGTCTTATCCTATAGGGGGCATTATGAGCCATTTTTAACCCATAAAATCCAGTTTTTTTTTGTTTAGTTTTTTTTAATGACAAATTTTATCAACACTATAGGTGGCTTTCATCACAATTAAATAATACTTTGTTGTTTACAGCTCAAGAAACACATTTGAGGGTGCACTTCCCCTTTAACCAGCTTCAGCGAGGTAGTAGCAAATACCTTTGGACAAGGGACATAAGAAAGCGATCCAAGTATAACGTGCAGAAAGGAACATGTGTCAGGTGTCATACAGCAAGAATCAACTACCTCCAGCAGTTTGGATGATTCCAGCAATGTGACGAGACCTAGCAAGATAGCAACAGCTGCAGCAACTACAGGTGCATGTGTTCCGTCTTCTCCTCTTTCTTTGGAGGCATCACCATTGACTTTGTTATTTAAAAATTAAATGTTCTAGGATAAATCTGTTACAATGCCGGCAAAGGTTATTTTTATTATTATTATTTTTTTGTTATGTTTTTTTGAGAACATATGAAAATAAATGACAACCCAACATAAATGAAATGCAAGCTCAAATAATGTTTTTTCATCAGGAATGTGTAATGCTTTGTACAATTAACACGAACTTGACTCATTGTTCTTCATTCACATCTGCAAGATATGAAGGAAAATGGCCTAAGTGAGTTAGTCTGCACTGGCATTATTGCCTTCATAGCGCCATAGCCCCCAGCAGTATCTGCATAACGAGAACAATCTGCTCAATGGTCTAATGATTACTGCATATTGCTTTGCTTATACAAGATCTCAAATAAGCCATACCAGTGGGTTTACATGCCTTACACTAGCATCAAGATTATTGCTATCGCTTTTATCATCTGAACTCAGTGAAATAAATAAATATCAATGAAAAATAAAACAAATAGAAAGGAAGAGAAAAGGGAAAAATAAGCAAATAATTTCTTGTCCCAGCATTATATTGGATCAAATCCCATATGGAGCAGTACCATTGCAGTGACCGAACATCTAGGTATCCTTGGAAGCACTGGTATTTCTTTAATTACATCCTCCAAATAAACAGCATATATATGTATTGTTAAATATGTAGCATCCTCCACAGTCTTAACAATAAACTTTTAAGGTGCAGAAGTCATAGTCAAATTTATTTTGTTCTTTAGCCAAGAGGATTCATTAAAACATAAGTCATTTTAAATATTGACACTAATATTGTTATCATGGTTTTTTATTATCTTGCTTTTTAATGACCAGTATTTCTAAATCTCTGTAGGGAGGAACAGAGGAACAAGCCACACATTTGCTGTGAGCAAAGGAAAAAAGTAAACAATTCCTATTTTGGTGGGCTGTTGTAATGCTCATTTATTTTTTGTTTTGCTGGCTTTGCGGTGAAACTAGGTCACCAGTGCATTGTATCCACCTGTTAATACTATGTGTCCCATTTGCAGAACCCACATATAAATCAGTATACACAAGTTGAGGCCAAAAAAACATCTGTGTTTTGCCTTGGTGTGCAGTTATGATAGACCAGCAATGATAATGCCTGTTTGGCCTCTTTAGTGGAATAAAAGTCTGATCTCATCTATCATACTGAAATTATACACTCCCTACACCCTTGACATGATTTTCTTTTCTTTTTGAATAGCTTTTAGAGTTGATTCCTTATTAATTAAAACAAATTAATTAATTTGTACAGTTCACTAAGTAAACTTCTGTTTTTCTCACTTATTCAGCTAAATGCTGCTTCATCTTCAAGAAATGCGACTTAAAGATATTTATTTGGTTCTAAAACAGTTCTGGAAACACAAAGAACAAAAGGTAAAAATGGCTATCTACAAACTTTTGTCTCTATTAGAAGAAAATGCTCAGGTATCCCACCTGAAGCTATCATTGAAGGCCTTATCTCAATTCCAAAATAAAACAACCTCTCATTAACTTCCATTTTACTGGTTCTAGCAGAAGTATTGCAAACCTTTTGAAAGAACTGTTCTGGGGAAAGCCAGAATTAATTTACAGATGAAAGCTTTTTTTGTTTTGTTTTGTTTGTTAGATACATGACCATACTGCACGTATGGTTTTTTAAATGATTTAGAGATTTTGATTACTGTTTTGATTTTCACAGTTTCATACCTGTGCTGCTAGACAATTACAATAAGCACAAATTACAGGTGTCGGACTAGGAATATAGCGTTTATCTTCCTTTACTGAAGATGGCAACACTTTACAATCTGTGGGTCAATCACAGATTGTTGAACGCTCTAGCACCAGTGCAGACAAACTTTTATGTCCACACCAGAGCCAGCGAGTGATCATTCAACAACAAAACATTTCTCCCGGAATCAATAGCAACCCCTTATAAAGTTCCACTTTATAAGGGGTAAAGCTGTACTAACATACAAGCGGTTTTTCTGTACTATTGCAATATAATTGACAACCCAAATAACTAAGTAATATAATATAAATATAATATCTGTCTGTACTAATTCTACAATATTAAATGCAAAGTTGGGTGTTTAATTAAAACACAGCATGTATGCTATAAAGTACGGATGCAGCCATAGCAGTTTCTCACACTGACAGCCAGTGTGAGACATATCTGTAGGCTATGCCTTAAATCATAACATCAGCTTATTACTACAAGAATTCAGGGTAATCTTTTCATATTTCTGTTATCATTTTCAACGCATGGCATTTGTATGAATATTCTCGGGCATGTTTGTGGGATATATCATAAACTCTGTTCAGGGCTTACAGTGTCATTAAAAACCACATCATAATACTTATAATATTAAGTAAAATAAAAACTTATTCAGAAATGTGATAGAAATGTCAAATTCTTCCTTCATGAAAAACTATGTTGATCTGCCAATTTTCAAGAACTGCTCAACAGCACATTGTCATCTAACCACACATTAGTCACATTAATTAATTAATTAAACAGCTGAATGAGGCCATTAGACATCCATCCTTGATAAGGATCTTTTTGATTGACAGTGATGTAACCATGTCAACATGACTGCTGTTCTAAAGCAAGAAAATTAAAGGTAGTTCTGCAGCTCCTGTACTACCAGGAGTGGCCATAAGTGAATATCAAAACGACTTATTGAGTCTTATTGAGAAGGAAAAGTGCAAAAATGCAAGCGACGATAGGAAATGTAAAGGGTGAAAGGTTTCTATGACAACAGAGAAAGGCTTTAATACCTCTTGGCACAGAATGATGAAGACAGAGACAGGCTGCATGGATTTGCATCTCTGTCTTGCACCTTGAGAACAGATGTCATTTGAATTCCTGTCATCCACAAAGAAACCTACAAACTTGTTGAATCCAAACCTAAACTTTCCTTTTATGCTTGAGAATGGAATGACTCTTGGGTATAATCATATTTTACAAAATATCTTTGATGCACAGCAAATATCTTGTCTTGCTGGCTTTTTTTGTGGAATTTATTTATCCGTTGCTAAACCCACAGAACCTTTACACGATTAAAAAAAAAAAAAACTTTTCTTCTTTTTAAAGTGAGCTTTGTATCTTTAAATTTCTTTAACTACACATCTTTTCATGTGCCTCTATATTTCTCAAAACATGAAAAAATAACTCTTATAGGACCTGCAATCAATTTAAAATGTCGATCTTGTCTAACTCAAATGCCCTGTTGATATCTAAGAGTGTTTGCCACATTTTAGAGTCAGTCTGTCAGGGTGTGTTATTACAAGCCTTATTGGTTCCCTGATTTTCATTTAATCTGCCTCTGAGATGCATTATTGCTCACCCTTTATGATCTCATATTGTTTTATTGAACATGCATTGTGCCTCTCTGGCAGTGCTTGCTTTTATGGAAAAGCAGTAAATTGAACTCTTTCATGATAAAATCTTGGATCACTTTAAAAAGTTGGTGCTGAATCTCACAGAGGACACAGGCTAAATGTGAGATATGGTTGCATGGCAGCTTCACAGAGCCTAACAGTCAGCTGCGGTGGAGTAGAGGTGCCTTTAACTGATATCTGCTTCACAGCAAACCGGTTGAGCTTCAAAACAAGATCAAAGTGTTTTCACCTTTGAAACTTAATAATGATATTGAGAAAACATATAGGTTATGGCTTGAAAATTGTTATGCTTACCTGAAACTTGTGATTGATATGATGAGTATTCAAATGCCTGAAGGGCTGAATCACATGAGCACATGGAAAATTCTGGGGGTAGTTTTATACATGACAGCAGTAAATACCTGAGAGGGTGTTCTTATGTTACCATAACTACAAATTCTCTGCTTTGACTTCAAAACCAAACTGAGGGAGCTTCCAAAAATCTACCAATAAGCTGAAAACAGAAAGACCAAATTCACAGAAAACAACTTTTAAAAAGGCCTCTTTTCAGAGAGAATGTTTCACACTACACAAGTTTGCTGCCTTTGGCCTTTATTATTTTAGAGAAACATAAAAGGAGAGTCATAAATTCCAATCAGAGTTGGATGGGCTTACACTTTATGCTCGCTACGTGAGTTGCATGCGACTTGCAAATTATGCAAAGGTGCTACCTCCCCTTCGTGTCAAGGCAGCCACAAGAGTATTAATTGTGTTTTATATTTAATCTTAATTTTCAGTAGGTATTGATTTCAAGTTGTATTGCGTGCTCATGGTCCTGTTTTATAAAAATGTGCTCAAGCTTTCTCTGACAGATGAAGCAAAAATTGTGAAAGAAAAAAGATTGTAGAGGGCAAACTGGTCAGGTGTGGCTGTGTAGCAAATGGTCTGCACAGATTATGGGTTAGGTAGGAGGGACGCTAACATTCAAGTGAATAAATTACTTAATAACTATAAATGATCATTTTTATGCACTGTAAGATTTCCAACGAGAGTATGTTCATTGACAGGTGTGGTGCAGGTTCTCATGCCCTATTCCTTCCTTCCAACAAAATAGGTTTCTGTGACTGTTACCAGTCCTTTCTGCAATTGTTGTGCAGTAACGTTATGCAGGGTGCGAACCACAGGGGAGTTGGGGGAGCTATAGCCCTTAAACTTCCTGTAGATCTACGTTAAATACAAAATAAAAGAAGTAAATGCGTAAAAGGTAAGGTAAGACCTGCTTTAACTATTTACAATATGGGAAACTATCATTGCTCATTATATTGTGTATGGCAAGCATCGCTGTGTACGTGTGTGATATGTGGGGAATATTAACTATGTAAGTTGATCTTCGCAAAAGTAGTGGTAAAAATATTTTTTGCAAGGGACATTTGCACCTGTTATGTATTATTGTTGCATAAGAGTTGTTAACCATTATGTATTGGTACGCTTATGTTTTGTGGGGCAAGCTGTAATATCAGCTGGCATCATGTTCTTACTTGCCGAAAAAAGATAGGAAATGCAAAAAAGCGGCTCCCCCTAAGCCCACGGTATGGTTCGCACTCTGACGTTATGTGTTACCTTATGTGAGCCTCCTCCATGTTCACCAGTGTCTTTTTTCCTATGTTTTTTTAAGTCAGTACACTGTTAAAACTACAGCTAAATAACCTGAAAGATTGTTTGCCAATAGTATGTTTGGTGTTAAAAGTGGATTTTAGTGTTTAATGATATTTAAACACTAATCATAAAGGGCAAATGAGAGGAGCAGTTTGGCCATGTCTTTTTCCTAATGTGTTTGTTTCGGTCTCTTTACAAAAATAAACAAATGAAAACTGTCAAACCTTCTTCTTATATTTCCTTTTTAGAAATAACAGTAAGTTACTTTTTTTTTATTTTTAACTCCAAGACCAGTCTGTAGATATAAAACCTTCCTTTAAAGGTCCCATATTATACACTTTATTCCCAATCTGAGACCATTCATTAATATCTAAATGAAATATTTCCGCCATGGTATGGACAAATCGACCCTCAGTTTGAGTGCAGCGGCTTCTCTTCACCTCCCTCTTTTTAGCAGCTTCAGAAATGTGCCGTTTATGGTGGGCGGAACCCTGGTGGAGCAGCTCAGCTGTTGGCTCCGCCCATCGCATCGCCCGTCATGAGGTGATTGACAGGTTAATATATTTTCAAGCTATCAGACTAATAAGGCCGAAACGATAAAATAACTGCCAGCTCTTACCTCTCCAGCTGTGTCACGGACAGTTGGTATTGAACCTGGCTTCAGCTTCAAACGGTTGGCGAAGCCTGCTTTCCATGCCCCCATGTTGTGGAAACAGTCCTCTTTGAAATGCTGGCCACAGACATGCAAAACCTTTGGAAGTTTTCCGGGTACATTTCCTCCAAAAATAAAATTAATCCACTCAGTCCTCGTGGGTTCAGTGGATGGAAGTAAAAAAAACGTTTTCGTGTTCATTTATGCAGCCACAAACAGAACAGTGCTTCTGTCGCTTAGCCATGTCCGCTAACGAGGGTTGCCGAAGAGGGAAAAACACTGGGCGCTAGGTGATTTTTAGAGGGCGGGCTTTGAGAGCCGGTAGACGGGTCCATCGCTCTGTGGGGAGTGGTTATTGTCCCTTATGACGTCATAACGTACACGCTTTCAAACAAGCTCATTTCAGCGCTTACTTCCCTAGAGGTGGAGCAGGGGGGAGAGAGAGCGCCTGAAAGAGTTTCACACTTACGGGTCTCCTACACATGCGGGGGGACCAGTATGACTGTTCCAAAACCATTAAAAAGTGAATTTTGCATAATATGGGACCTTTAAACTCTGTTATGTTCCATTGCCCTCTCATATTGCGATGGCATTTTGGTGCTTCTGCAAGTGTCATCTGTGTACTTCATAATTCATGTCATAATGTGAAGAAAATATTCTTACATTTACATTTAATCTTATGTTATAAATTAGCAAGTGCGTTTGCTTTCAGATGTATAAGAATTTATCTTCCTCACCAGTGGATCTGAAATAGAAATCAGCTGTCAAACTCTGCCCAAGATGCAGCCACAGGAAACATCACAGCGGTTTAATGTCCAACAAGGACTGCTCTTTCTCTGGAAGTGTAAGTACTATGCTATAAATATAGTAACTACTGTTCTTCAGCTAATAGTTATATGACTGATGCGGCGGTTTTAGACACATGTTCCAAGTGAAAGGCTTTCTTTGACAGGGAACACATACATAATATAAAAAGAGGAGCAGGAGAAATACCACTAACAAGCTCTCTGGTTTCCACAAGAATTGACTTGGAAACCAATAAAGCACGGCTAGTTGTGCTTTATGGGAATTATAAGCTCAGCTGGAGCACATCTTTGACCAAATTGCTTGGCTCGAACTTCACATTACTTAACAGTTTATTAACCACATATTGTGATTCAGCAGAATTTGGGAATTTGCATTAATATCTCCTTTATCCTGTCAGTGGTGCGAAGATATTACTTTATTTGACTGTCCATGTAGTGAGGTGGGTAAAGATGCTTTGGCTTGTTCATGCAAAAGGGATATTAACCAGATTTGGGGGAGTAAAATAGGGATTTGTGCAATCTGAAACATCCCAGAGTGCATCCGGAATACATTTACAACCCCTATGTGTGTTTCCAACTAATTTGGTGGTAGTACTATATGTTATTTTGTTCCTTTACCAATCCTCTGCTGACCTTGAGATACCTTGTCTAAATGCAAATGGTTGCAGTGCATATATGTTTCCAATTCAGCACATGTAGAGGACCATATTTTTTTTCTAATATAAAATTTTCCATATCCTAATCACTTGAACTGAAGTCTGGAGAAACTACTGAGATGATGCCATTTGCATCTGCTTTGCAGAGACCTGTTAATATTTAGTGAGACATTGATTGCAACTATTTCTCATGCTAAGCTCTTGCCCCAGTGCTGTGTATAGGGGAATACTTCACAGTGAAAAGAATCATATAGACGTATAAATCAAAAAGTGCATTTTAAACTGATAAAGAGGAAGATAAATAGGCTCAATCCAATAATGCCTCTGGAAGGAGCTGTGAGCTTCAGGCATTCAAAAGCAGCCCACCCTCTTCAATAAGCCATGAGCAGATGAATGGACTGTTCTCCCATTCCAGGTTGATTGGTGCTGACAAACTATAGATCACCTGTGAGGGAGCAGCACCCTATTTCACCAAGAGTTGTCTCACTCTATTCCTCAGCCACAGGAATCATTCTGCCCAGGACAAAACGGCAGCTTTGGTCTTTTGTGTGACTTTGTGATTTTCACCCCTACAGCCAGTTTAGTTTTGATTGAAAACCACATTTTTTTGTGGATACAGCAGTGGCAGGGGCAGAGTCTGGCTTATGAGGCTAAAATCCTAAATATTTTCAGCACAGCTCAAAATATTTTACTATTCATCACTTGCAGATTTTTCTTTTTATTCTAAAACCTGCTTGTAGCTGCAAAGCAATCAATGAGTTTTAAGTGCAGTTGAAAGAGTGAAGCACTGACAAAATGGAACAGAGGCCGTCCCCCTAATAAGGTATTAGATAAGCTCCACATGGGTGGTATACCATCAGGGAAAGTATCCATAGGCAAATATTATGTTCTGACAGTCTTTGGTTTAGAAATGAAATTACTAAACCCAGCTTTGGAAAACTCTTACATATTATTATTTCATTCAGATGATTTTAACCAAAATCAACATCTAAACCTGGATTGACAGGAAACACACGGACATGCATGCAAATATAGACAAGCAAAAGATCAACCCGAGTCTCTAAACAACTTAAAACAAACTAAATATATGAAACCTGCCCAACCAATGCTGCACATTTTCATTCCTATACAGCTATTTAACAATATAGACTAAAAATGGAACAAATATGTTAATCTAGATTTTTTTCTGTACAATCTTTTTTACAGTACTTTCACTTTTCTACTTCCATTGCACTTCTTCAATTACTTATTTACAGTACCCACACTTGCTAATGGTTAGGGTTATAAGGTAAAAGTAACATTGATGTACATTAATGGTTTAGTTGAGATGTTAAAATAATATATAAATAGAGCATATAGACCTCATTGTGTCTCAGTTTGTTCAGCTGTATGTTGTCAGTCATCCTTCTGTGGTGGTAAGTAATACACTCTAGCTGCGCCCATACTGAACAAAAAACAGGAAAAATTAATTTATAATGCTAGCCTATCAAACGATTAACAAGGAACACCTTCCTCCAAAGTGTCAGGATTCATCATGTTCAAGTCTAACCTGCTGCTTCATACATTCCTCTTTTCCTGTCTTTGATTTCCTTTGTCGTTCTACAGGATGTTTTTCTGCTGGAACAACACAGAGACAAACAACCATATTCACACCAATTTCTAGGCTGGATTTAGATTCAATATCACTTTTCAGTAAACTGTGGTGCATTGCAGCTGTAATGTTAATTCTGGCTCATTATAATGACTGCTGTGGTGTGGGATGATTAACTATGCAAATCTGAGCGTGCAGGTGCCAGGCTGGGATCAGTGGAGCCTCTAGAAGTTCTTCAGTGATTGGCCTCTGGTGGATGGGTTCCTTATAAAGATGCAAACTTACGACAAAGGAGTCACACATCTCCTTCTCCCAACCAGTCACACCAGTCACACCACAGATGTTTCAGTAGTACACATGTCTGGTGTCAAGAAGTTTGTAGGAGTGGGTCACCTTTTCCACCCTCCCATTTCACCTTTCCCCTGCTTTTATTTACCTAAGGAGGTAAGCTGGTTGTATTTTATTTTCTTTTGTTTTTACAGGTTATCGCTTACATTTGAAGCATTTTTGAATTGTTTGTTATTTTGGCCTTAGCTCACCCTGAAGTAACGGAACTCATTTGAGCTCCCTGTGCTTTGTCTCTGTGTGGAACAACCTTTATTTCCTGTTTAAATCTCCACCATGTTTTTGGGACTGTTTTTGAGATTTGAGGAAGACCAGTCATTTTCATTTCAACCAGTAGAAAAGGCATAACATGGCTCAATTAGGACATATGTCATAGTATCTCTATTACCTTTCATTTACATTTTTTAAAATTATAATATCAAAGTAAATTACCTAATTGTAGCTACTGAATTGTATCACATTGCATAAGGTCATAAATGTTAATCAGGCATCAATGTGTATAATACTGATATTCAAAACTCATTTGTATTGTTAGTTTTGTTCATTGAAAATATTTGAAAACTTCTAACCAGAGCTGCAAGAATCTTTTCCACAGCTAGTTAATTTGTAGGTTTGTATAAACAATTTCTAGTGTCTAGATGTATTCTTTGTTGTTTTGACTGTGTGCTAATTTGAGAGTTACACAGGTGAGAACATCTTCACTGACCTCAGTTGGTTATGTCTGACACAGAGTTTGATCTGCATGGGTGATAAGTTTTATAAAGTAAATGTAGGGCTTGAAGTAATTTTATACTGGAATACAGCATAATATATAAATCCCAGATGTAACATACATTTGAGAACATTTGACAAATGGTATAATGAACCTACGCCCACAGTGACTTTTACTTTCAAAAACATCTCATTAGTCAGAGAAAAGTGGATCTTCCTAACCACAGCAAAGAACAATTGGCTTAGTTGTTAGTGGAGCATTATACATGCGAATGATGAAAACAGCTTAAAAACTACAGGCAATGGTGAACTTATCAATTGAATAAATTGCATGATTTATATCCTGTTAATATATCCTTCAAACTCATTTTTAATACATGCTTTATTGCCTTGGGCAAAACTCTGCTTCTTTGATCCTCTGCAAGTCTGCATAAAGGATCATAAAGAATTGTGCCATTAGGATTAAGGGAACAGCTTCTTTTATCAATTACATCAAAGTTTCAGCTGGTGCCCATTAAATACATGCTCACACAGACACACGGCAGATCCTCACAATTTCATATTCTGGACTTCCAAAATATTGTTGGTAAAAATAAGGAGCAAGCATTTTTGTACATGACTTGATTCAGTGTTTGCATAGTAATCAGCTTGTAAATTTGGGTTGAATCACAAGTCAATCCTCAAAGCATCATGCTTGTTAGACCCAGAGGCTTGAGGCTGGAAGCTTGGAAGAAAGCCAGGGGCATTTAAAAACAGTCTTCTATCCAAAGAAGGGATAAAAGCTTACTTTTAACTCCTGCTATGCTATCTGTGTTGAAAGTGTACTGCTGACATAGTTGCTGTGTTCTCTGGAAACATGCTAAAATGTACACCAACCATAGATGACACTAATGATAATAAGCAGTAGGGGATATTGCATTATTGTGCCGAGACCATTATTAGCAATTGAAAGTGCAGCTTTGAAACTATAAAAAGAAGAGCAGAGGGAAAAACACAACATGCTTCTCTTTAAGACAGGAAATATATTAATGAATTTCCAGTAATTACAGAAAAAAGTGGAATTAACACTGAGTTGCTGGAGATAAAATACACAACCTCTAAAACGCCCTTGTGAGACAGTTAATTTTATGACAGAGCCCTCTGTGTTGGGCATTCACTGAGTAAAATCCCTCATGACTTGTTATATGGCAGCTAAGAGGAGATGGATCACCCGCTCAAAGCAGATGTCGTTGGCACACACAGGGCACTCTGAAAACAATGTGATCCTCCTGGACTAACTAAAACACACGCAGAGGCAGACACAAATAAAAGTCACACCAACACACGCTGATCTTAATCTATTACAAAGGCAGTGTGAGGGCTTTGCACGCACACACAAACAATCTCTTTTACAGTCCACAAACACACAACTACAGGTACAGAAAGTCTGTGGGATTTTGTTGCCTCACAAAGCACACATCACCACAGCTTTATTTGTTTGCGTTTTATTCTCAGAGCAGAGAGGACATCACACTGTGAAAAACTGTCAATAAAATCACTATGCCCTGTAGTGTTTGTTTTAGAATGAGACTTAAGGTCGTGCCATGTAGCAGACAGCAAACGCCTATAGCAAAAATACCTGCTGACATAACACTGACATAAGTTGTTATCTGCTAGATTATAAGGTACAGCTTTAGATACACATGCTAGCAACAGCTAGGATGGCAAAATGAACACTAACAGAAGAGCAGAGCCGGCCCTAGCCATGTTAGTGCCCTAGGTGAGAACATTCATTAATAATTGAATAATAAAATTAATATTATAAAATAATAATGACTACATACATAGCAGTCATATCAGAGACCACAAATAAATGGATAAACTTCCATGTTAAAGCAAGTGGTAAAGATGAGTGAAGCCCTTCTGCAGCAGCTTCTAGAGGAATCTGAAGAACTTTCTCAGTGAATCTGGACACATAGATTTACCTGCTACTGGCCTGTACAAGCAAAACATGTAGCTGGAGCAGACAGACTAAAAGTTAATGTTTTAAACAACAAAAATCATCATCCAGCTGTGAATCTGCATCACTAAAACATGTGGTTGAACCACAGTTATATAGACCATTCTCAGCTTTCATCACTGATTATGTGACATGCACATTGCCGAAGTTCATTGCTGGCAAAAAGATAAACAAAGCAGGTGTACCACTTCTGCAGCTAGCTTTTCGCATCCCCCAAAAATAAATAAATAAATAAAAAAAAAATAATGGTACATTCATGCTATGCCTTTTGATGTTCAATTACACATCCCAAGGATGGGATTATATTTTACAGACTGCCTGCTGGCCCTGCACGAAGGCCTAAATGAGTTTCAGCCTTTAAACGAGATAACTGGGAGTTGTCAGAGAGCCCTCTGCTGTGTAGTGAGGACTTTGTCGGTGGCAAAATTTGTCAATAAATAAAACAGTCATAAAATAGCAATGTTTTCTCACAATAATTGTAACGTTAGCTCCTAAGAAGACGTCCCTATTTTTAACACTGTGTTAACTTTGTCTGCGTCTGCTTTTTTCTTACTCACCTTTGACATGAAGAGGAAATACTTATTTTTGGGACACTTTTCACAGCCGAAGATCTGATACTCATCCTGCCACGAAATATTTATAAGCCTCTAAAGGCTTGTAAGCTTTCAGTTCTGCCCTTGTGAAGTGCGACTGTAGGTAGTTGTAAATGTCGTGGTAAGCTAAATCGGGTAGCAATATCTCCGTCAGTTGGTAGTTTTGGAGATCAGTAAACCAGGCTTTTGGAAACCATGATTTTGTAAAATCTTATGAGTCTGAAGTCCACTAGCACCATTCTTGATGAGAAACCGTTAATGGCAAGTGAATCTGTCATATAAATATATATATATATATATATATATATATATATATATATATATATATATAAATGCAGTTAATGTTAATGTAACTGACTGAAAACTGTCACTGCATCCCTGTGTTTATTCACTTAATATATATTTTTTTAAAAGAGGGCAAATTAACAGTCACTTGACAATGGCAGCTAGCTTTTTGCCTCTGATCATGTCGGTGATAAGAAACAATGTGACATCTCTGAGAATGGTCTATAGTCCCACAGCAGCCACAGCAGCCACAGCAGCATCATAAGGAAACTCTGCTTTGTTTCTGCTGCAGCCTCCAGCTGGAACAGATAACAAGTTAACTATACTTTTAATGTTGAAAAAAAAAAAACAAACAAAAAAAAAAACTTCTACAGTGAAACCTCGTCACTTTCTGAAAGCCGCTCCTCGGACGAGTTGTTGACGTCTGTCAATAATAACCTCTACCTGAGATGCACGCCTGATAACACATTCCCTACCTCTCTCCCACAGTGCACAGTGTAAGACATCTTCCGGGCAGGTCAATCAAACACTGAGAAACAACAACAGGGGTATTTGGGGTTGTCTGTATCTTTCATCTTTTATTTTCAAGAGAATGAGGGAAAGGCACCAATCTGGGTGGAAATTCTTACTTTTATTTATTAATATTTAATTAAATTTACTTATTTATTTATTTTCTAGGTGGCCGCCTATATGACCCATGCCAAGGGCTGGCTCTGGAGAACCGTACATTAAGGCTGTTAAAAGTGAACAAAGTGGCAGCTTTTCATGATTTAATATTCAGTAAATACCTTCCATCATTTATTTTCAATGCCATACCAATAAATGTGGTTTTATTTAATCCTTCTTCATAAACAGCATTTTTATAGAAACTCTTTGGATAATAACCTCCACAATCCCCAAGGCAACAGTTTTACCTCTCAATGAGCTAGCTTTATTATTATTATGTTACACAAGTAAGCCCTATTATATGTTTCACCTCATCTGTTCCGTGTTCTCCACATCATCCTGTGCTTGGAGAGTTGTAAAATGTCCTGACATACTCTGTTACAGTTGACCAAGTAAAGGTCAACAGTGATTAAGCTGCTAAACTAACTTACAGAAGCAAATTAAAGATGTGTTGTTCTCTAAAGTGCTGTATTTTCTTGTAGGACTGCTTTTAGGAAACATATTATATTATATTTAGATAATTGCAGCTGACATTTTAGTGGAAAAGTTTAAAAAGTTATTGGGCAAAATTTGGTTTGATCTGATGAGGCTCAGCCTTGGTTGTTTTCCATGACAGTTTGCAATGTAACACAGCCATCCAACAACAGTAATAAAAGAAATGTTATGTTAGCAGCTTATTGAGATGCAAACCATAAGCTTTTTAACATTTTTTAAAGATAGATGTAAGCATCTAATGAACCTGTACCCTTGAAATTGTAATAATTTGCAGTGATTCTGCTACATGTTGTGCTGTGGATCAACAGAGTATTTCACATTCTGCTTTGACCATGCATTGCAAAAAGAGGAGCGGCCAAACGAAGGCTTAGGTCAAAGTGAGCACAATACAATACACTCCTTATTTCATGAAATAACATTAAGAAGATTTATATTTCACTGCTGTGTTGGAATTTTGTAATTGCAAACACAAGACAACACTGAAAATTACAAATGGCATGCTTTAAATACCTGATGTATCTAAAAGCTTCTCCCTGATGAAGAATGTGCACACAGGGGACCATTTTCATTCCTCTTTGATATCTAGAGTTTCCTTGATAAATTCAGATGCTTGCGTGTTTTCAAAAGTCACCATTGTCATGGGAATTAAAATAGAGCACATGCACACACAGTACTAAATGTCAACCTTCTTCCCGTGGGTAAATGAATCATGTTGTTTGAAGACTGGAGCAGAAAGGTGTGTAATAGACCCAAGTTAGACCAAAGTTAACAGTTGGTGGTAGCTGGCCTAATAAAAAAGTTATTTTAAGTGGGCCGTCTATATGTCATTTACTATAAGAAATGTAAAGCATTGTTATCTCACTGTTTGTTCAGTATAAACCAAGATGCAAGATGAATGCACATGAAATAAGCAACTTTAATCTTGCAGATTTTTAGTGAAGGTCCTCAGTTCTCTGTGTTGGAACTCTGCATTCAAAGTCCCTTCATTGTCTCTTTTGTCTGATCTGTAAGTGAGAGACAATTTGTATTATGTGCCATTGGTAAAGGGATTAGGAGGCATGATTTATGCTCCAAAGACATTTATCGTTCAAAGCAAATGAGTTTCTTTTCTCAGAGGAACAATGGGGGACTGTCTGACTCCTCCCTTAATCTCTTGGAACAAAAGGAGCTCACCAAACTGGAACCTGGGTTCTATGTAATTCAGGCCCTGATTAAACCATTTCTCCTAATTTTACATGAGCCTTGCTTTGTATTTCACCAGCCATGAGCATAAATTACAGTTCCACGAGCCAATAAGTGCTAAAAAAATAAATAAATAAATAAAAACTTGATATGTTACTTTTTTTAGTAGTTGTTGTTCAGACAGAGAACCAAAGCCTTAAATCAACCGTTCTCTTTGTCTTTGAAATCGTTTTTTCTAAAATAGAATTTGGAGAAACCAGAGTAAAGCATAAAATGGTTCCATTTGTTCTTTCTTTGTCCAGAGAGCCTGTAGTTGACTATGAGCTGAAGGTGCCCTTCATTTTTAGAAAAAGAAAACAAAAAACCTAACTGTTTACTACTGTCCCTTTTGAAAATGGTTTATTGGAATTGGTTCCTGACACAGCTCCAGGACATTCTGTCTTTAACATCCCAGATCCAGAAATGTTTTTTTTTTCATCCTCTCCTCCCTGCACAGCACACCTGCAAGACTGGAAACGCATACTATCACTCCTGTTTGAACCACAGTCCAATAACAACAGGCTGGCAGGGTTGAATGGAAGGTTTCCTGTGTACTGCACATTATGTGTTTTTCACAGTCATCAGAGGTTTGTCTATAATCTTGATGAACTCAAGGGACCATCAGAGTCAAAGAAGTCAATATGATTGGCACGACTTTGAACCTCGGCGGTGGGGCTTGGCAGTGAAACGGGTACTGGAGGGGGGCGATCTTGGCTGTTAACACATGGCATGGTACTCAGCCAGGGAGATTAATGGTTGTGACTGCATCAGCCCAGTGACTGGGGATCAGAGGATGTAATTGGGTTAAGCCCAAATATGGGCATTTTAGACAGCTGCTTATAGCAGGGGCCAATCACACACTCATCTCTGTCATATTTCCAGTTGTTCACCACCTCAGGTAAATATACTTGAAACTTATATTTGCCAGGAAAGCTGCTTTGAAACTCTTGATTACTTGTCTTATGTCTGAAGAGGTTTCATTCAGAATCAAACATCCATTATTTCAGAGACATAATTTTTCAGAAAAAGAAGCACTGATGGGATTAGTTATTCTCTCTGAACAACTACTTGCAAAAATAACACCTTAAAAACCATTGTATGTTTTTAGTGTTTGTAACACTGCTCTTTTGAAAGTGCAAATGACTTTGTTTTAAACTCACACAAGAGAACAAACATTAAACAGACTGATTTGAACCCAAATGCAAAATCTGCTTTGATGGTCACCTGATTCTCATCCTTCTATATTTAAAAGTTGTACTGTATAGTACATTAAGGTGAGGGCTATTCTTGTTTCTTGTCATTGGTAATTCAGAGTTTCATGTGTACAAATGCTTCTAAAATGTACTAATAATCTTTACCTAAAAACTAGCCAACTTGAAAAGAGCTGGTGCTGCTCTCTTGACATCGTCATGCTCCCCTAATTCCAGCAAAGTCCCCACTCTGATCCCAGCTGTAACAGGAAAAAAATCATGTAAATTTATTGGTGACATTGAGATGGCTCTTTGCTATTCAAATGAGGCCTGCCTCATCAGACGCTAAACTGTACCACGTATTGGCTTGTAGCGGTAACCTCACCGCAAACAGCTGTGACCCCATGCAGGAAGTCAGACGTCCCACTTCCTGTGGCAAGCTGTGCCACTGGCTCTCTTAGCCATGGACGGCTTTCTAATTGGTGTCCTCTCACCTCTTTACTTTGAGATGCTCCTGCCTGACAGGTCTTGGCAGCAGGAGGAGATGTCCTTGGGGGGGATAGAAAAAAAAGTCAGATCTAAGAAAATGCCAGAGCACAAGATTCTTGCAAATGTCCCTCAAAGTCTTTTTTAGAAAGTGAACTGAGAGGGAGTTTTAATACATTTACTGAATAATGGAGAAATAAATTCTTGTGAGCATGTCATGAGATTTCTGACATTAATCCAAGTGGGCAAGAAGAACTTTTTCATTGTATCAACTGAGTTGCTGCAAGTTTTAAAGATGCTATTCAGTTGTTTTATATCTCTGTGTGAGAGGCTGAATTTCTTCTTATGTAATGTGATTTATTGATTAATAAAAAGTATTCAGCGGGTTTAGCGTGGTGAAAAGTAGATGTAAGGGAATGAACTGTGATGAAGGTTGAGAATCTTTTTATTTTCTTTGATCCACTTTACTTGAAAGTATAATGTTCAGTAAATATTTTTCTTTCAGCAGATTCTAAATGTTGAATGAGTGAGGAATTTGTGTTGGAAACTGCAGATATGTTGTACAACATTAATTTTGTGTATATGCACTTGTTATTGCTCTGGTAGTGGGTGCATCCTTACTTTCTTCCTTTGCTGTTCACTGTTTAATGGAACATAAAAAGCTAAAAGTTAATCATTAATTTTTCACACCTTCCTTCAGACCCAGCTTCCCAGAAATACTGTACATATTAAGGCTTTTTTAAAATCGTATCACAACCAAGTGATAAAGATTTAGGGCCATATATCAGCAACACTTAGAAAAACTGGAGACTTGGTCCATGGACTGTAGCAAAAGGAGCAAAAGGGATTATTAACAGAGCTGTTTCATGCCAAAGAAGTAGTTAAGTTAAGTTAAGTTAAGTTAAGTTAAGTTAAGTTAAGTTATGTTATGTTATGTTATGTTATCATCAAAGAAGACTTATGCCTGCCATGTTGGATTTAATCAGATTTTTTTTTCACCTCACCTCTAAAAATATTTTTACACCCCCTCACATGTGAATCAGAAACCCTTTTACTAACATAAATATGGATCACTGTTAATGAATTAATTTAGCCTATTATTCATCCATCATTGATCTTGAATTTTTCACCAGCTGTGATCTCATCTGGTCTAATTTGATTATCTATATCTATATCTATATCTATATCTATATCTATCTATATGTCTGATTCAATAAGATCACGTCAAATGAACAATAATAAAAAATAAAAAAATAAAAATCCATTTGATGATGGTGACTAAACCTGCAGTTGTGCATAAAGGCCACAGTTTAGCTGTAAAACATTGCTGCTGTAACCCATCATTCATTCAACAGGTTTAATGTGTGGGGAGGCCGCCATACATTTTGATTACAAATGAGTGTGAGAGTAATTTCAAATAGATTCATGGCAAACATAGGGCTTGATATCATGTTAATATAGTTCTGCAATGATAAACTTAATTTGAGAAAAAATTATGCATAAAATTGTTTGAATATTTTTTTAAATATATTTTTTTATCCACCGACTGTTTCAGCTGATCTGAGGCTTTCTGGGAGTTTGTTCCAGACATGTGGAGCATAGACGCCGAATCAAGCTTCTCCATGTCTGTTTCTGATTCTGGGAACTGATAAGAAACTGGATCACTGGTCACTGATGTATTTTGGTCCTGAACCATTCAGAGCTTTATAGACCAGCAGATTAAGCAGTGAAATGAATAATATTCCCTTTTCTGCTGGCTGTGTATCCTATTTCATGTATTGTTTGCATGTGAGTCAATTAACTCAAAATCAAATTATATGTCATTCTTTTTCCGTACAGTTTGTCTTTTGAGTGTGGACAAGGCTTGAAGTATGTAGCCTCTGTGTTTTGTAAATTGACTATAAACAACTGTACTTTACTTTTAATTTTTAGGATTTTGATGAAAACTATGGTGCAGAGCAAACTAACAACTTGGAAAAAAAAGTAAAACAATGATGAAACCAGTTTGATGAACTGTGTTTAGGCAATTGAGGGATCTAAGCATATGTGCTCATAATGTCTGTTTTGGAGTAATTGTCTTGTCTAGTTGCATTTAGCTGCATGGATAAAGAAAAAAGAGGGGGTGCGGGGTGTTTTCATACCTGCAAAAATACACAAGGGTCACTTTACTTCATGATTCTCTCATTGCACTTTTGACTTCAGGTTCAGTTCAGAGTCTTGCACCCTCCAGCAATTCTTTGATGATTTTGTTATAGTGGGAGTGGGGAGAGCCATCTGCAGCTAAATGTCAGTAAGATCAAGGGGCTGGTGGTGGATTTCCGACAGACCGAGAAGCTACTGACATGTGTCATTATTCAGGATGAGGAGGTGGAGATGGTGCAGACCTACAAGTACCTGTATGTGCACATCAACAAACAAGATAGGGCAGCACAAAAACCACAAACTACTAAACAACAGAGAAATATAGTATGTAACGTATTATAATTCAGCAGCTAAGCCCAGGGCACAGTGGTTTATGCCTAGAAATACGAGGTTAGAATCAGACAAACAGTTTTAAAATATACAGAAAATAGATTGTTTTCAAATATACCGTCTGCATGACCCTTTTTCACAATAAGACTCACAGTTTGAAGCCGGGCTGATAGGGTGCTGTTTTTACCACCAGGAGCAACTTGAGGTTCTGTTTCTTCTTCTGAAACTTACCTGCTGCACACACTCAACACTGCAGCCAAAAATATAAAACAATTTAACTAAATTCTTTTATATGAATTAACACATTAACAGTGCTATGACATATTGCATTTCTTTGTTTTAGGATTTTTGATTGCTTTTCAGAAGGATTCTTAAAAATATGACTTTTTTATTAATAATTTTTAAAAAGTGTGATTAAAACATGGTAAGGCCATATTGTTTTTTGCTCTAAAATTGATGTCCTTTTTCAGGATGAAACATTCCTGCTAGCTGCAGGGATGGCTAGCCTTTTCTTGCAATATCCCAATTGTCTTGCAAAGTCCTTAGTGATAGAAAGATTTTTCATGAAGCTGCAATAAAATTAACTCCTTGTCTTCTTTCAGCTAACAGAATTAAAAGTTTAGACTTCCAGAAAGACCAAGAGAAACTCATCCATGCATTCATCTCCAGCAGACTGGATTACTGTAATGGTCTTTTAACAGGACTTCCTAAAAAGAGCATTAAACATCTGCAGCTCATCCAGAACGCTGCTGCTAGAGTTTTAACCAGGACTAAGAGATCTGAACACATCACACCAGTTTTGAAATCTTTACACTGGCTTCCAGTCAGTCACAGAATGGATTTTAAAACACTTCTGATTGTTTACAAATCCCAGAATAGTTTAGGCCCAGAATACATCTGTGATATGAATGAATGAATGAATGAAAAATACTTTATTAATCCCTTTGCAGGGAAATTCATGTTCAGAGCATATAAACCTAGCAGAGCTCTTAGATCCAAAGACTCTGGTCAACTAGTCCAGACCAGAGTCCAGACTAAACATGGAGAAGCAGCATTTAGCTGTTATGCTGCAAACAAATGGAACAAACTGCCAGTGGAGATTAAACTTTCACCAAATGTAAACACTTTTAAATCCAGGTTAAAAACATTTTTTCTCATGCGCCTATGCATGAAATCTGCATGTTAACTTTTATAACTTATCTTGCTTTTAATCATTTTAATGTAATTTATTATTTAATTGTGATTATGTGTTGATGCATTTTACTATTTCTAAATATCTGTAATGCCTTTGTTTTATGTAAAGCACTTTGAATTGTCCTGTATATGAAATGTGCTATACAAATAATCTGCCTTGCCTAATGTGTTCAGACAACAAGTAAAAATGGTATGCATTTATACTCTACTGGGAATGAAATATGGGTTTATGAGATTAAAAACCCTTATTATTATTGTTATTATTATTATTTTTTTTATTTAAAGTTCCCACAGCGTCTTCTTTTAGAAATGTGGTTGTATTTTTAAAATAATAATTATTTATTCTTCTGTAAAAGTAATATTTAATTTCCCCTCACCATTTACTGAAACTAAAGAAATATTGAACAAAAAGACGTAAACACTATTGACATGCGGCTCAATACCGATATTACTACCGATACCAGCCTTTTATGTTCTAGAATCAATTTTCATGTTTGAATATAGATATTTTTGTGATTATGTGATAAAAAAATGTAGTCTCTCACGAACTGGAATACAATGGAAAGTTACTATAATTTCAAGATATTCTCTAAATTATACCCAGTTGGTAGAAACTACTTTTTCTTCCGCCTGCCATAGTCATATGTGAAATGGCCCAGTGTAGGGGCACAGCGGTGCATCTCTTGCTCACTCAGGCCGTTGCATCACATATGGAGCTGAACAGCAACGGCGATGTATGATGAGTATGGAAAGACATAGAGGTGTTGTACCACAAACCTCCTTAAACACATGAGAGTCAATAACATTGCATTTAATTAAATTATGATGAAGAAGAGGAGGAAATTAGACAGAAAGGTACTGCAAGTGTGAGACGCATCACTCTTTGAGTCCTTTGATGCTGCAGACAGATACAAACCACTATGTGAGAAAATGTGGACCTGTGTACCACTGATGCTAAACTATGAGAAATTGATTTTCATCTGTCTGCTAGGTTTAGTTTTTTGTGTTGATCAAATCAAATCAACCTTTATTTATATAGCACTTTTACATACCAAGAGGTACCTAAAGTGCTGTACAGGTAAAATAACAATACATAAAAACGTCAAAACAACAATAAAACAAACAATAATGTTTGTAAATAATTATTACCCACCTTACGCAGACACTTCATGAGTATACATTCAAGGTAAGACTGAGCAACTGATACTATTACCTAAACCCAACCAGTTAGTAATGTTATCATAGTTAGTAAAGTTTTGTCATGTTAATAACAAAAACTAGAAGTGGGAAAACAGATGTAGAATCTGGGTGCCCCATGGTTGAGAGCAATTGTGATGTACATCCCACTTCTTTTCTCTTTTAATATAACCTTTGGCTTAAAAATTACAGCTCTAATATGAAAATTTTCATGTGTTTTATTTCATTCCCATGGGTTCACTAAACTATTATATATTTGATTGTGTGTACAAATGTGACCCACTGAGTCATTTTTAATAAAAAAAAACAAAAAAAAAAACAACAAAACTAACAAACAAAAAAATAAACAATTTGTTTTCATTTAATCCAAATCTTTTGCCTTTTCTACCAGAAATGACTCCCCCTTTAGGTGTGTTTAAATCTCAGCTGGCATCTTGTAAGTTGGATCACACACAGATTAATAATATTTATACATATACCAAACCGGAGTTCACCCTGCTCTGAAGCTGAAAAAGCCTTTTTTTTATTTCATATGTGTCTGCTTAATAACTTGTTGCTCTTTGTGTACTCTTTATTAAAATTCTTCTTTGATGCATTCTGTTACCATTTCCCCCTGTATTGTTGTTCCAATGGTGATTATTAAGTTTCCATCTTGTCTTATCTTTTTACTGACAAAACACAGTATTTTCACCTGAGTTGTCTGGAACTTGTATATAATCTAGTTGTATAGGGAGAGATACTGCAATGTGAGTTGATAGAAAAGCAAAAACCCAGAGTGTGGAACATGCAGCATCCCTGATATCCATGGTTTTGATATTGAGTGCACTAGCTCTGCTTTCAAACTTTATCTGATGGTGTACATAGGAAAGGAGCACTATCTATATTGTTAAAGCCAAAGCCTGTGGGCATCAAACATGGAAATGTCAGGGGTGGGCTAAATTCAAGGGATAAATTATTCATATGGCCCCTGTAAATGCTGTGCATGAGGTCACAAGTCAGCCTCACAAGCTAAGGGAGAATTTGACAGGGTGCAGCACATAAGTGGTCTTCCAGTCTCTGTTAGGAAGAGAGGGGTCATCACTGAAGCAGCTGTTCAAGCAAGTAGGGGAAGTGACCTGTTCAGTAAACCATAAACAAGTGTGAAGAATATGCACAAAAAGCTTCTTCACTGTAGACCTTGCTGGATTTGGGAAGATGGCATACTCACAGGTGATGAAGTGAGATGAAAGGCATGCAATGTCAAACACACTGATGTTATTGTAGGTTTGAGAAAACAATTGATCTTGCTGATGGACTGATTGCAACATTGTGATAGAAGTCCACCAACAAGATGACAAAAAGTCAACACCTGGTTGAACAAAATAATTTTTTAATGTGGTTAAGAAGGAAAGTGAATGTACAACAAGAGGTCAGTCTATCATGACTTGTATTTGATCTGACAGTGCATTTATTTGGGTCCAGGTTGATGGGATGATTTTAAAAAATTCATGGTGATTAGCCACAGGAAAGTTATGCATTTATCAGGTTTCAAAAATGCTGCTAAGCAAAGTTTGATTAATTTAAGTTAGTCTTAAGAAAACCTTACCCATTACAATAGATGGTGTCACTACAAAAATCCATACCATTTATTGAGTGGTTTTTTTCTGCTGCCTTTATTATGTGCACACCTTGAATTTTGTATGTAATGAAAGCTTTGCTTCTCTTTGCTCTTTGTTAAAGAAAAATGTTTTATTGATACTATTAATCCCTTATTGCAAAAAAAGAAAAACACCATTTCCATCTTGTAAGACCCTTTTCTTTCAAAAACATAGATTGCTATATTTCTACTGCATCTCTGAGGCAGTGACAAGGAAACCGATGCTGACCTTCATTTAGACAAAAGAATGACAATACCGGAGGGAGATAAGAAAGTAAGGGTGGGGGAGAAGAAAAAAGAAAATCAATAGCTCATTTTCTGCTTTTTTGTATAGGGATTCTGATGTTTGCTGAGATAAAGGTCGACTAGCCTGAGAGATCTCTCACACCATCTTAGTTTGAACAACCATGAAATTACTATTGTGTCCGCAGCAATTGAAAAGTGAGAAATTTGATTTTGCCCTATAGCCCTTAATGTGCCTTATGGAAATAAGATTCTTTTGCATTGTATTAATTCTCTCTCTCTCTCTCTCTCTCTCTCTCTCTCTCTCTCTCTCTCTCTATATATATATATATATATATATATATATATATATATATACAAGTGCTGGGCAACGATTAAAATGAAATATATGCAATTAATCGCATGACATGCTGCGATTAATCGCGATTAATCACATTGCTACGCGCAAAATGTCTCTTTCCTTTAAAAGAAGGCCTACTGCTATATAAAGAATATACAGTAAATTTTGGTTTTCAAACACTACATTAGGGATCTCCAACTTGCGACTCTGGAGCCGCAAGTGGCTCTCTGGACATTCCACAATGTCTCTAAATACGTGGCTAAAATATTTTTTATCTTTCTTCTTATTAGGTTGGAAACCAGGGACTTTTTTTTTTCTTTTACATCATTTTCCACAAATATCTACATCCCTTAGAATAAAGTCTGTTTATCCTCTTTTTTTTTTATAAAGGTTTTATGTTTTTTCTTTATTTTAAAACCTAAAAATGGAAATAAAAATGTGTTTCTTTAAAAATAACAACTATCCTATGGTGGCTCTTCATTAAAATGTATTAAGTTGCCTTTTTGCAGTTCTAAAGGAGTTTTATTTAGCTGGCTGAGGAAAAAAAAATTACTCTTTGGATTGAAAAGGCTGCAGACCCCTGCACTAAACACATACACAGATTTAGCAGCAGTTTTCTCTTTAAACAGCAACAGTTAAAATGTTTCTTCATATATATTTATAAAATCAAATATTTATGAGAAAGAAGGATGGAATATTCAGGATTTACTAACTAAAACGTAAAAAGTCAGCAGGATGAATTTAAAGCTGTGAAGCTGCTTCCTTCTAAACACAGAAGGAACAATATGTGATGAATATCAGCATCAGGTGAACAGACAGAAAGCAGGATTATAATTTAACATCTTCTAGGTGGTGAGGAGAGAGAAATATTCACAATATGTACAATAACTTCCATCCATGCACCTTCAGTGCTTCATTATCCAGATTTCTGGCCTATAACTTGTCTAACTTTTCATTCTTAGCTTGACTGTCTACGCTTCACCTCTGCACCTGCAGCCTCCGCTACCGGGAGTTAAAGGGCTAACATCTCGTTTCCGGATGTAGCGTCAGGTTTGTAGATGTAACTATAAAAATGTGTGGTTTCTACAGAAAGTCCAGAATTTCAGCTAACAGCTCAGTAAAACCATTTCTATGACCACCAAACACAGATAAGACAGCAAACAATTAAAAAACCAGGTACACAAAGACCGAAAAATATGTAAACACAGATGATGTCTTCCCATGAACATGAACAAATGGCTTCTCTACTGAAAGCTCACATCTCACAGATTCCACAGCTGGAAGTTTCATCTCACTATGACCAAGATTCACCGAACCAGGGGCAGAAGAATTTCTGCTCTATGTTTGTAAAAGTCAGAAAGCATGTCTTACCTTTGCTGTCTTGCCAAAATTAAAACACATTTATTAAAAAAAATAATAAAAAAGTTTCTCATTGTCTTTTGGGAGCAGTTTCCTGTCCAAAAATTGCTTTTTTAATATTCTTTCTTCTGGTCAAGCACAACCCCGGAATAGTCTTCATAAACTCTGAATGAATGACCCTGATTAAACATACATTAATAACCCTGCATCTCTTCTCTGAGCCTCCAGTACCAGCTGTTGCCTTTTCTGGAAGTGGTGAAAGCAAGAGGGTAAAAAGTCGTGGTTTGGTTTAAGGGTTGTGCTGTGGTGAGCCCGGTCCAGTTCGAGTGTGAGAAGAAGATTTCCTCACAGAAAAAGAACTGCTCAGGTTGTGAATCTTCAATTCCCTCTGAGAGCCCAATCTGCCAAACAGTGCAGCGTCCACCTTCCTCTCAAGGTCAGTTAACTTAGCCTTTAGTTTCCTGTTTATCAGTTTGAAGCTGAGTGCATCAAGTTTCCACCTCCTCCAGTTGCTGGTAAACAGTATCTGGATTTGGTTTCTATGGCTGTGCAGCTGCATCCAAGCCATACATCACCAAAAGCAATGCAAAGCATCAGTTGCAGAGCTGTAGAGAATGCTACTACTGGACTCTGGATCAGTGGAGATGCATTCTATGGAGTGACAAAATGCTTTTCACCATCTGGCGATTTGATGGAGTCTGGGTATGACGGTTGTCAGGTGAATGGTAATTGTGCCATGTATAAAGTTTGGTGGAGGGGGAATTATTGTTTGAGGTTTATTTTTCAGGGACTGGGCTTGGCCTTTTAGCTCCAGTGAAAGGAACTCTGAATGCTTCAGCATACCTAGAGATTTTGGACAATTCCATGCTCCCAACTTTGTGGAACAGTTTGGGAATGTTCCTTTCCTGTTTCAACATGACTGTACACCAGTGCACAAAGCAAGGTCCATAAAGACATGGATGAGTGAGTTTGGTGTGAATGAACTTGACTGGCCTGCATGGAGTCCTGACCTCAGCCCAACAGAACACCTTTGAGATGAATTAGAGCAGAGGCTGGGAGCCAGGCCTTCTAATCCAACATCAGTGTCTGACCTTACAGATGCGCTTCTGCAGGAATGGTCAAAAATTCTTATAAACACACTCTGAAACCTTGTGGAAAAAATTCCCAAAAGAGTTGTGGCTGTAATAGAATGGGATGTCTATTAAAGTCAAATGAGAGTCAAGGCAGGTGAGCCAATACTCTTATATATATATATATATATATATATATATATCAATAGTTGTTGATAAAGTGATGTAAGATAAACGGTAATGTTTGACTGCTGCACAAGGACTTACACTTGAATGATAAAAAAAAAAAAAGTGGATAAAACGTTTTTATCCATGTTATCAGTTTTATCAGTTTCTTCATCAGTGTTAGCTGTTTTCTTCGTTGTCACATCTGGTGGTTTTATGACACATATGACAGACATGGAGATCATGAGATGATGCTGTGTGACTTCTGCATTATGATCTTTGGTAAAGATTATGCAGAGCAACACATAGAAGTACAGAAGTACATTACAAGCTGTATTTACCAACCTCTGGACATCTGATTTTACCCAAAGGAATGTCAGTTACCTCAAAATATTTGTAAGCATCAGCTCTTTCTGTTAATAAAAACGGGCATATTTCAGACTTAGTTGATTAATCATGATTAATTAATTTGTAGATTAATCTCATTAAAAAATATAATCATTTAACAACCTGCCATTTAACAACAAATGTATATATATATATATATATATATATATATATATATATATATATATATATATATATATATATATATATATTTATATATATGAAAGGTAAATATTTAAGTAAAATAGTATCAGCTGTTAAGGTGTGTCTAGCCTGCATACATGATGCAAGATACATGAAGCGGAACATACGAAACACTGAAAACAGCTTGGATGGGCGGACCACCAGATGCTTAATTCTGATATTATGCATTATAACTGATTAGAGTAGATCCATGAAGCAGAGCAATGGACTTGACTGACAAGAAATGTAGCAATTGTGAACACAAATATGTCCTGTGATCACAACAACAACAAATTAACATTTACAAGAATTAGCACTTAAAAACTGGGATTAATTAGGAAGTACTGTAAACAGAGAACACGCACAAAATGTGTGAAAAAAAAAAAAACCTGCGCAGAAAACTGTAAAAGTACAAACTAGGCAAAACCATATATCAATTTTACGAATCACCTAAAATTGTCTTGCCTTTTTGTTTTGTTCACAAGAGAAAGTGGCCAAAATCTTCTGTAGTAATGACCAGCCGCAGTAATGCCAAAATAGATTCCCTCTAACAATTTCAGCAGCGTTAACCATTCTTCACTAGATGCTCTGTCCTGTTGTGTGTTCTCATAGTAATTTGTAAGTTCTGAAGGTGGTGCTATTAAGTCCACAGGAGGCTTCCACATCCATCCTTCCTTCCATCATTTCCTCTGTTCAAATGGGACAAGTGTCAAGTTCACATGCTCTGGTAATTATGATGTCTTTCCTCAGCAGGATGGACATGTTAAAATGGGTCAGAGGCTCCCAACACAGCCTGTTAGGGCCTACTGTTGTCAGGATAACACATAAATAAAAAACAATAAAAGAAGAGTTGAAAATATAGATTGATATATACAAGTTTTAGCTTGTATAAAAATGATATACTTCTGTATGTCATTACATTCCATCATTACATCATATGTATTATATTTGTAGTTTTTGGATTTAAACTGTATTTATAGGAAAAAATATTTGATCATATGTTTTAATATTGATAGCAACTAGTCTAGTTAAACACTCCTTTACTGGTTCCGCACAAGTGATTCAGGTTCGTTTTATCCAAGAAATAAGTTAATATTAATGTTTTTCTGCCTATCAACAAATCTAAAAAAATTGTGAAAGCAGTATTGATTGATAGTTGCTCAGTATTTCCTGATTATACACATTACCTTGAAACACTTACCTTTAAACCTGCTATTTTCTACTGAAGATTTTATTATTTGGAGAAGTTTCTCAAACATGTAGTTCCTTTTTAAAAATACAGTAGTGTCAAAATCCATGGTTAATGGCAAGTCATTGATGAGAACAGCGATCCCTGAGTAAATACATGTTATGATTATAACTTCACCATGTGTCTTATATTTAGTGAATGTTAAGGAATCTTTATTATCCCATGAGGGCAATTTGTTGTACAGCCAGCAGTAAAAAACAGTCACAGACACACAAATAACACAACGTATTTAAAAGGACTATAATAAAAATAAGTAAGTTAAGTAAGAGACGTCAAATACACTGCAAGACAAGTTCCAGAAGATCATGGCCTACGGAACAAGACACATGACAATGACTGAAAAACAGTTATTTAAAAAAAAAAAGAAAAAAAAAAGGACATCAAAGACTTAATAAAGTATTTTCTATTACTTTTAATTTTTTGTTTATTATATCCTAACCCTAACGATTCATGGGAGAAGCATTTGAGATGGAAATAGTGAGGAAAACTAAGAGAAATATCTTGCAGGTGTTTAGGATCACAGAGGCACTGTCATTTAATTCCTCCTGCTATCACTTCCATCTTGCACTCATTGCCTTGCTTTCTTTTAAGGCGTAACATTAACAATTTCTGTTTATGACAAAAAGTTGCATTTCCTACTTTGTGGTGGAAGTTAGAATGACTCAAAATGAATGTGATATTTAAAAAATCATCTTACCCCATAAAACTGTCAAGCTCACTGATATGTTTTTATTGGTTTCTGCCAACAACAGTGGCTAAAATGCCAGTGAAAAATCACTTTTATCAGGCCTTGTCTAAATAAACAGGTGTTATTTTTACCATCACTTCAATGCTGCATTACTCTCCAAAACCAAATCATTTAAATTAGGATCTATAAAGTATTTATCATGCAGTTTATTCATTCATTTTAAATATTATCTACCTCTGAGGCCATAAGTAAATGGAAAACTAATGTATGATGTTTTAACAGCCATCCAAATTTAGTTAATGAATGCTCTGCAACTGAGTCATGTTTTTTTCTTATAAATGTATTCAATTATTAATTTAATAGTAATTTTTTAAGCTTAACATTAATAGAATGATATTAGTAAAATCTTTCTGATTCTTGATTTTCTCAAGAAATGGCATAGAAAATAGAGTAGAGTCAACAAAAGTATTGGAGCAGGCTGTGTGTTACCTGTAGTACCTGTGGCAGTAAACCACCTGTTGTATGTGATTATTTCTGACATTGATGGCATAAGGACTGGAACCAGATAACAGATGCTTCCATCTAACCAGTCTGCTGGGCCACTAATGAATCACAAAGTCCTTGAATGCTAAGTGGCATTTGAGAACTCCCAGGGTAGGCCTGTTTTTTTTTTTTTTTAGTTAGAGTGGCTTTCCCAGTGCACCTGCACTATGACAGTTAAATGCCTCTCCAATGCCTGTCTGGCATCTAGTAAGGGATTTAAGTCCAAATGAGGAAATCAGTCAGAAAAATATTATAAAATAACACAATACACATGATCATGTTTGCCCAAAATTCATCAATTTCTTCTAAGAAGAATCTTCTAGTCGGGGTGATTTCCTGTCAGTCATAAAGGCAACCTATCAATGAAAGTGACTGGTGAAATGCAAGAGATCTTTTATCTGAATAAGCAGCATCCTTTTGCCCCCCTCAATCGACCTGCACACATCAGCTGTTGTCTGGTGTGATCAATTACCTTAGATAAAAGTGACAAGGCTACGGCACCTTCACAATGAAGCATTTCCTGTTCTAGCCTGAATGCAAGGAGTGATGGCATGTCCATGTCAGCACATCTATCTCTCAAAATTCAGACTTCACAGCTGCGACATATGCTCAAACAGCAACAAAGATGTGACTATGGTATGGAAGAGAGGTGTCAGTTATTGAATGACCCCCTCATATATTGGTGGAAAAGAATGAGGTGTCAGAACAAAAGTGGTAATAGACTGGAATACATTAAATGATCTGGAGTGTCCATCCAACTGGAACCAATTCTGTCCGTTTCTTCAAAGCTCGGTTGCCTAAGAACAGAGTGCACACACCTGTGTGTGGTTTAGGGGATTATAAGAGAGAAACAGAGATAAAATATATGTATAGAGTACAAAGCTGACTAAAAGTGAGAATTATATTTGATTTTTTTTTCTTTTTTTGTATCTGGGTGTACATACAAAAATGAATGAATAAAATACTGATTCTTTTTCTGTTTTTTTTTTTTTTTTTTAGGTAGCAAAAACCTAGTTGTTTTAGATATCATAAACATGGGATACCATTTGATAGGAAACAAAGCGACATTGACAAAAAAGGAAAAGATAAAACACATATTTTCATTAAACACAACAGTGAAAATGGAACAAGGAAAAGATATCAGAGTATGCAGGAACAAAACAGCTACCAAACAAGCAGGAAGAACACCCTTTCATGAAATACAACAACCAAACAGAAAAGAGAAAAACATCTAAGAAGTGTTAAATGAAATGTTTTTTTTCACACATATAATTTAGATTTCTTTTTTTTTTCTTTTTTTTTTTTTTTTTTTGATTCTTTCTGATTTTGATTTGGGGCTTTGAAATTTTCTTGTTTTGCTGTTATGGTCCAGCCTAGTCTCAAAAGGCAATGTGTAATAGTTGTGAAATTTTATACATGTCCAAAATGCATTAATTTCATAAACAAACTGAGTTTAAAAGCTAAAAGTTTTTGGACAATATTAGGACACCTGAGGCTCAAACTTTAGACATGACAATCCATGTAATCTACCCCACCTACCTCCTTTTGAATGGTTTGAATTAGGGATGGGCATTTTAGGTGATTTTTGAAGTATACTAGTCAGGCCTTTCAAAATCGATTAGTTGCGACATCATCAAGATGTCATTAATAATGGAATAAAAAATCCTTTATCTCCAAATAGAAATTGTAAAACATGTATGAGATGTTATTTGTATATTGTCACATCTGGCGGTTTTATGACAGACATGATGATGGTGAGATGATGCTGTATAAATTCTGCTTTATGATCTTTGGTAAAGATTATGCAGAGCATCATCATTGTAAGCATCGGCTCTTTCTGTTGATAGAAATATATTCCATATATATCCATATCCAGATGCTCTGGTTCCCCAGCACCTGACGCAGACCTTGTTTGACCGGGCGACGTCTGAGCCGGTATGTCTCGTGTTCCCCTGTCTCTCATCATATGAGGTAGGCAGTAGAGGGTCTTGCCTAATACCCACACTAGGTATTGGTAATTGCCCCTGCCAATATATATATATATATATTTCTGAGGGAGTTTCTGAGAGAGTTTAGTAACTGTGTACTAACCGTGCTGCTCTGCTTTGTTGGCTCCAGTGAAAGCTCATATAGAAACAGCTGGTAAACATTCTACATCCACACCAACAGGAGGTGGAGGAGAGGTGATTACTCCTGGATGAAGCTGCAACTAGTTTCAGGTTTAACTCCCTTCACTTTACCCAGCAGAGGTGAAGGAGGCACAGGACTCTGCTGTAGCTAGAAGAGCTGTGTGGTATTCATTGCTAAAGCTTGTAGCAAAATGCTAACATCCCCTGCTTTGACGTTCTTCCCTCCCCTGCGCTGTGCATCTCTCCTCCTCTGCAGCTCGACCATTCTTAAAGGGGCCAAGCTGTTCTTTTAACACAGTGCTGTGAACAGCACCATGTATCTCTACAATGACACACTACAAAGAAAACATAGACTTTTAAAATAAAAGCCGTCGACTTTGAGCGCCGTTTTGGCTAATCTATTAGTCGACTAGTTGTGCACATCTCTAGCTTGAATATGTTGCGGTTGAACAATATCAGTTCAACTGTATTTCCACACAAAACCACTAAAAACGTTATATTAAACATGCCTGTTATACAGAATTGCACCAAAAACAGAAAATAAGGCATGTTGCGTGTCCATGAAGTTGTGCAATGTAAACAAACATTTGAAGAAAAGGCAGCAGTGAATCTAGTTAAAAGGAGACACTTGAGTGGACTGACAATGGAAAAATTTTGCTGTAAGAGCCATATCATGATATGTAGTTTCTGAAACACAGAATGTAGCAGTTGGGAAGGGTTTGAGCATGCAGGTTAAGGGGTTGGTGGGGCTATGTCATCATTGGCTCATGAAAAATGGGTTGTAAACACAGAAGTGAAATAAGGGCAAAATGCATATGTTTAATGATATCAGAAAATACATAAAGACCTAGATTAATATATAAAATGATTACATAAAATGTATTTTAAGACCTTAGCTATTTGCTTTGATAACAAAATGCTTAAGCAATTTGCCACATTTCTTTTAAGCTTGGCACATCAAAGTACACATCGTAAAGCAAGAAAGTCTTTCATCCTTTCATAAGCCTGTTTCAAGAAAAAAAATGTCACCACTATCATTGCATTTTCATGTTGACATCACACCTAAGCTTTACAGCACCATCGTTATAGAAACATAATACCTCTTGTGAATCTTATTTGTCTGACATTTCAAATGATTTTAAAAGTACATCGCCTCCCCATCTCCCTCCCTCACACACACATACTCACATGTCCACACCCTCCTCCCTTAGTCTTGTAAATCTCATAGCATTGGCTGTGAAAGCTGCTGGGATCTGCTATTTTGTTCTCTTTGGGATTGCTGCCTCTTCCCACTTGATCCAAACAGTCAGCTTAGGGAGCTTGTGGCACACAGGCGCAGAAGTTGCCAAGGAGCTGTCACAGAGATGTCCGCACAAAGGATTTCTGCTGCAGACTAGTGGAGTTTGATACACAGAACAGCACTTTCCCTCGGTATTTCAATGTACATATCAGTGGGGGGTTGATCCAATTGCAACTCCAGGAAAGTGTTGAATTTTCTACCACCAACCCAGTTTAGTAACAAAATGACAGTTTGAAAAATAAATGGGTGTCGATGAGGTACAAGATGCAGTTTGACAACACTGAAAACAAAATTCATTTTATTTAAGGAAAAAAAAAACATGCACAATCTCATGCCATGCAGATGAAAATCAGGCAGAACTAGGAGAAGGCAGTTGGGAATCATTATCATGTATTTTTCACCCTAGTACTCTAGACAGCATGATAGAAAAAAGCAAAAGAGCAACAACACTGTGAGACAGGATTTTAAAATACACATAGATGCACGATGTTGCTGTAAATCCTCTACTAGTGCTAAATGTGTCCTATCTGCCCCCCCTTAGTTCATGAGTAAGCCTGTTTTGCTTTGGATAATGAATGATTTCACAGCACTTATGATTCTTGTTTATCTTGCTCCTGTCAGCAAGCCCTAATGTTTACTGGTACACCAGTGTCATTCAGTTTGGACATTTCTGGTTCAAATGTTGAAAAACTCCAGAGTGAATCTTCACCCGCTGTCCATCTAATGGCATCAGAGACTCAAGCGAGCCCCCGACCACAGACAGCACTCAATCAGTCTGAACCTTCAAACTGACCTTGCTCTGCAATCATCTAGCTACAGGGGATTAGGCAATCACTCAAACTACCTGGAAAGGACTGTTTGTTCACATCCCTCAGCTTCCATCATATATACCAGATATACGTCAAAGCACTTTTCCTCCCCATTTAAGCCCCTTGGATTCATTATAGACTCTGATTAAGGTACAACCCCACTATTCGTACAATCACATTTGCAATGTCTGTCTAAACATTTTTTTTTGTCTCCCTTATGTCCTTTTTCTTTTATAAAGACATGCCTATGGACACCTAATTGGACTTTGTTACTTGATTATATCTATTATACAATCAGGATAATGAGGAGCTTCACAGGAGACATTCAGCTTTGCTGATTTTAGTAATAACACATTGAGAATATCAAGTTTGCTCATTACTGCTCTTCTCCACTTTTTAAAAAATCTTTTTCATAATTGACTTTGTCCTCCAAAGCAGCTCAGTTTCTTTTTTTTTTCTTCTTTTTTTAATTTATTCCTATCAGAAGAAGAGTGCCATGGTGTCCTCCCCTTCTCCCCTAAAGAGCATTTCGAAGTCTGTGTGAAAATTACCCCCCACCCCACCCCCAGTAGATTTTTTAGGTTGTTCTGTAATTGCAAATGAGATGATCAAAGCGAGATCATGATTGAAGGTCACAAATGATGTTGGTATGTCTTTTTTTTTTGCCTCTATGGGATTGTATGGTGTCATTAATTCCCTTATATCTGAAATTTCATCAGAATGTAGACTGAGCAGAGGAGATATTTATATATTATTTATGTGAGAAAAACAACACATTAGCTCCTGTTGAAATTTAGAGGAGAAAAAAAATCACCTTAGCTTTCATTTGTCTTAATGCAAATTACATTTGATGCGCTGAAAAGTGATTATGTATGCCAGGAGTGACATTGTCAAAATATCACTTCAACTGCATGGAAAGTGTAGCCGTGCTTTTGATACAGTCCTTTCATTAAAAGTCTTGTTCATGTGATGTAGCATTCAGCAAGGGATTACTGAAAAGCAGGATGGAGACATATCAGGGCCAGGCGCATTGCAACACTCTAGCTTGACAAAGTGAGGACAAAACTAGAGCAACTGACACTGTGATATGGGACTGAGGGATGTTGAAAATATATTCAGTGCTTCAAGTAACAAATAACTTGTTTTGTTTGTGAAGAGTCAGGTTTTATTTTCACTTAACTTTTGTCAGCCTACAAGAGCCACGGCATCAGAACTCAGTGCCCCTGAGAAATGAACTTGAAGTTCCCGTCATAACACTCAATGACAAATGTCATGATAACGGTTATGCATATTCATTAAACTGTGATGCCAGCTGTTGGAAAGGAGCACCCAGAGCACCTACTCAATGTCAGTTCTTTGAAAAATGCTAATACTTTTGGCAATCGTGTCCTTATGTGGTACACGTAGAGTTCATTCTCAAGGTTTACTGCCATCCTCGTCACAGAAACTGTTGTTAATTTGTTTATAAAACATCAACAATATGTCTTAAAAAAGACAGGATATCACTGTATATTTCCCCTGACAAAATGGCTTAGACATAATATAACATGACTGTGTTGTATAAGAAGTAGTATTTTTGCATTGCATTTTGGATAACTGTGACAATCCCCTATTTGTTTGACTGAAAAGTTTCATCTGTCTTCCTCTTGGGAAATAACAGTTCAAATATATTTCCAGTCAACTTATGCTCTGACCTGCTCTCAGCAGAAGCTTAACTAACTGTTTTATGTTACAGGCCTCTGATGGGTCCTGTAATATTGTAGCAGTGGTCTGTCAGCAAGCAGCCAGGCTCTGGTCTGATTTATTAACAGACAACCGTATTTATACATTTGTACATTTCAGGATACATATGCTTTCACAAATTTCCAAATTCCAATTTTAACTTTGTGGTTCATTCTTACATAAAACAAACGTCTTTGTGTATGTCTTTGAGTACAGTGTACAGTTTTTTTTTTCAGTTCCTGTTAGAGCATTTCATTCACTTATACATATTTTACACCTTTTACCACAGATTATAAGCACAGCATATCTCATGCTGTAGTTACCCTGCATCTCTTAACTGTTTCCTAAACATTTTATAAAAACGACATACTAAACATTTGCACACATCTGTCAGTAGCAAACACATCAAAAACCAAATTATAAAAGTCACATTAGTTTTGGAGCCGCACTTACAGCTAAACTAAACATGCTAAGGTCCGCCATCTTTCCCAAAGTACACACGAAGAGTAAATACAGCTCCGCGATGCAGGAATCTGTTGGCATTCTTTTGTAAGCCAAGTTTAGACAACGATTTTATTGAATCTAGTAGACAAAGAGTTTGTGCAACTTTATGAGAAAACTGAGTCTGAAAAATTCATGTAACTAACCTGTATGTTTGCAGGAAAAAGTACCGAAAATGCATGAGCTGTGGTCTGAACATGGGCTCCTCCCAGCAGATAACAACACCCAGAGCTTAGGAGAAACTCCCTCTGCTGGAGAACTATAGCTATCACACTTCAAAAATGTAAAATAAGTGCACCATTTATGGAGATGGGACATTCTTCATATAAGAAAAACACTAATTATACAATGGTGATCCTATATTTGTAATTGTTACACACTCCATGACAACAAGAAAATGGCCTTTTAACCTGAAATACTCAAAATGTGTTGGCGTTAACAAACGTCAATCTGCAGTCATTAATGTATGCACATTGGTTGGTTGTATTATACAGGTAGAGTGTATAGGAGGGGAAAGTAGGCCAGTGGATTGTGATAAATGATTGGAGCAGGGTATGATGGAAAGGGGTTGGTTGTACATTGCAAAATGCCAAAACAGATGACATAAATATATCTGTAGTAATGACTGTGGATGTGTATGAATAGAAGGCTGAAAAAGTTTATTATAATGTTGCTGGTCGCCATTCTTTTGTGGAATGTCTTAGTGTTGGTTCATTAGGTCAGCATCAGATGCAGGGAGCATCACTTTTGGGGGAGGAAACTCTTTCTCATTCCCTGTTAATGTCACTCCAGTGATTTCAGTCTCCTCCACTTCTTCATGTCTCCTCTTCATTGTCAGCGTCTGGTTTCATATTTTGATGTTGAGCTTGTCCTATCCCTGTGTCTCTTGTTTCCTATGTCTTCTCTCTCCCAAACAGTTGTCCCTGCACCATCATGGGTAATCCATAGTTCGCTGGCTGGTTTAACTCTGCAGAGGCTCTATGCTTTGAGAGAGCACAGGTAAGGTCATTGGTCGATTGAACATATATATCTCAACTTGTAATAGCTACTACTATCTTCCTAATCAGAGCAAGATTTACTGTTAGTTGATTCTCGATATCTCTTGGAGTTGATCTTATCTTCTTCTTTCTCACAACTGATGACTTGTCTTCTCTGTCTGCTGCAGGCACGAAGCTCATTGACAAAATGCAGCAGGTTACAATGCAAAACCCTTGACTTATTTCCATCTGTCTCAGAGACTACTAAGGACAGAGGAGCTCTGATGTGCGTTACATTCTTTTTTGGCTAGTTTTCTTTTCTTTTTTTTTTTTTGGTCTGCTTTGTGGTTCAAGATGGTCACCTTGAGCCAGAGCCAGTGTAGAAACCCGTGGAGCATCATCATGCTTGCCTGCTCCGCAGCCTTCCCATACAACAGGGCCATTCAACTCAGTCCCACGAGGGCCGCAATGCAGCAGGTTTTCAATGTCTCTCTGCTCTAACACACCTGACTAAAATTAAATGAGTCCAACAGCCTATGAAGTTCTGTGTAATGACTCATTAATTTGAGTCAGATGTGTTGGAGCAGAGAGACATTGAAAACCTGCTGGATTGCTGCCCTTGTGGGACTGAGTTGAATAGTGCTGCCATACAGCAATGGCAGCTTCTCTGAAGAGCTCATCTGTGAACATGACAACATATTTGTCAATATCAAGGGGGTGTGTTGACAGTGTGTGTGCATCAACACTCACTTTAACAGGTCAGCTAACCCTAACCTTAACCCTGGGGGGCGGGGGTCACCGACATGCCAATCAGCTTACACAGTGCTTCCTGGTGCTCATCAGTCCATATGTCAGGTGTTTTGGATGGTAACTGCCCCCTTTTTCTAATCTATCAACCAAGCTTCTCTCAAGATTGCTCCTCTTTAGTTTTGTTACGTTCCAAGAGCTCATAAATGTGTTTTGATATCCTTGAAGATATTGAGTATTTGCGTCATAGTAGCTAATGAAACCAGCAATCCTCCTCACGTCATTGATTGTAGCGAGTATTTCACTCTTGTCTTATGGGTCAGTGCGTACTCCCTCAGCTGAGACTAAACGACCCACGTATCTCACCTCTCTCTTGCACAAGTCACATTTGCTAGGACAGAGTTTAACTCCATGAATGTGCAGGGCAAAAACAAACAACCAAAAAAAAAAAAAAAAAAAAAAAAATAACAACACAAATTTGTGATCCCATATATTTCACACACAAATGTCACATTTAGTTGTACTGTTGTGCATCTTTTGACTTTGCACAAGCCTTTATATTCCAAAGAAAAAAAAATCTCACATAAAAGTACATGCACTTTGTTTCCTAAGATGCCAAAAAAAAGTCTCTGCAATCAGAAGACTTAAAAATTCTTGGTTAGTTGCAGAAGTTTCTTGTGTTCCTTTAAACGTCCATGTTGTTTCATGGTCACCTCTGCCACAGTTTCTTCCAACAACCTCTCTGAACATGCAAACTTGTGTTTTAGGCAATCCATCAACACAAATCCTGAGAGAGGCACCGAGGCTGGACGAGGCAAAGTCATGTCAAAGGAGATGGGGAAAGTCACCCAGAAAAAGATGACGCCAGTCAACCTGCATGTTGTCAAATCTACTAAAGAAATTTAGACTTTGTGTGAATGACTGAGCTCACTGACATGTCCAACTGACATCCCTGACAAGTTCCACTCAAACAAAAACATACACACATGTACTGTTAATCTAACAGCTACACATCTCTGTCAGTGTTAATCACTGACTCCTTCTTCCATCTCTGGCCAATGATTCTATTACCAACTCTTTATTACTTTCCATTTTACAAATATTGCTTTTTTTATTTTTATGAAATTTGTTGAGCAAATTTTAGATTTAAATTTTTGTTCAGGTTATGTAAAAAATGGTATATTTAGTCTAAATTTCAAAAGTAATATTGACTTTCTTGTTTTTTTAGCAAAATTGCCATTCAGTGATTATTTATTAAATTTCGAAGTTTAAAAAACTCTCAAAACAAAGCCAAAGGTCAGTCAGTTACTGTGGAGAGATAAATATATGACTTTTGGAAAAAGATTAAAAACGTAACAACTGTTAATCAATGCATCAATACTCTAAAAGCTAAAGAAAACATTATGATAGATTCACACAATCATTAGCACACTGTAAGCTTTAGGAACAGTAACAGACATCTGATCAGCAGCTTTTCATTTTTCCCTCAGATTCTTTTAAATTAGCTATTTTAATAGTGTGTGGCATAGCAATGTTGATGTTGTACCAATTCTGATCAAACTACTAGGGGACAATGGGTATGTTTTTTAAAACAAGAGAGGGAGATTGGAGGAGGCTTCTTAACCAGAAATCAAAACATTTTCTCTGCTTATCTCCTGGATTAACTGCTTGATGTCAACGCATTGCTACAAATACGTAGGATCTGATAACCACCGTTTTCAATCATGCTGCCGCGTCTTTCTCATCATCTCTGTTGTACTCGCCATAATAAAGACTTGTTTCAGGAGCAAAAAGCCTTATGCTGTTCTTGCGTTATGTTGTACTTCCTACATCCAGTTATAAGCAATATTAGGGTCATTTCACACTGCACTGCATTTGCATTCTGTTTGAGACAGGCGACAAGGATGTCAGTCATTAATCATAGTGCAATGAGGGCTGTCAGAGCATTGTCGTGCTTGTCAAATGTCTGCTCTCTAAACTCCCTCCAGTTATCAAATCCCGATCTATGACCCACCTGCAAAGCTTGACAGCACTGGAGGTGACCTCTTGTTCAGGTAAAATCAAGGCAGAGCGGAGTGTGGGGTGTAAGTGTGTGTGTGTGTGTGTGAGTTTATTTTCCTCCCTGTCCTTGCACTTGCCCCATGTCAATTGCCCTTTGTGTGTTTATGTGGGTATGTTTGCAAGTGTGGACTTTTTTGTCTAAATCTCAATTAGGTAATTGTGATGTTTGTTGCCTGTGTGTTTTTTAACCAATAAAACATAAAGGCAAGCTGAGTTTTAACTGAGGGCGGTGATTGTGTACAAACATAAAGAGGAACCCAGTGATTAGATGGTGCTAAACAATACTAATTCAGCTGTGACAAAACTGAAAAACAACAAAAAGACTGTTGGTTTTCTGGAGTTTGATGACACTAAATCTATTCCAGAAGCACCAGATCTGAGCCTATAAAATGTTTGTCTTATTTGAATTGGCTTTATGTCACCTCTTCTTTTCTTTTACTCCAAATAACACCGTGATGTCTATTATCTGCACACATAATTGCTATATTGATTTTCCTTGTTTCTTCTTTCTTTTCATCCCACCATGCTTTCAATTACCGTTGTGCAAAAGACGTTCTTGAAAGTAAAGGTTTATTGCCTGGAATAGCACTATTTTGGATGGCTCTACCAAGAAGTGCATTTTTAGAATTGATCTTATTACATGTTATTTACATTAACTGCCATAAATTTTGCATTGTAGTATTTCATTTTATCCATACACTGGTTTTCTGTTATTTCATAGATAGATAGAGAGATATAAGATAGATAGATATATAGATAGATAGATAGATAGATAGATAGATAGATAGATAGATAGATAGATAGATAGATAGATTACTTTCATTAATTCCCTAGCGTATACATATGCTAAATAAACAGATACTGTAGTAGAGCATATTATTCATTATCAATTTATAACTCTTGCAACTATACAACAGCAAATAAAACCTCTAACCATGGAAATTGATTATATATTCAAACAATAAACACAACACAGTCTGCGTTAACGCTCTTGGTTTGTTTGATCTTCCGGATTTCAAAGAGGAGGGAGAGGCATCCTTCCATCGGATAGACTCTGACAATAAACTCTATAAAGGAAGAGCTTCAGGGACTCGCTGCCTTAACTGCGGGAAAGCTGCATGTGTGCTGAACATGAACAGGCTTGTCAGGCACAGTGGCTGCCCTGTGACACTGTCTTTAGATTCACACAAGGAACTCAAAGCAGAATCTGTTTCACTGATTTACTTCCTAACTGCAAAAGGGGAATGATGGGTACTCTGTTTCTTTTTATTACCTATCAGACAAGTCAACACTATAAATATATTATCTCTTTTTTTTCAAAACCTTGACCAAAAGGTGAGAAGTAGTTGTTATTTATATATTTAAGGTAGAATTAGACCAAGTCTTTATAGGCCCTCAGCAGAATTTTCCCCTCCCACCTTGCAATCTTTCATTACAAAATAACTTAACTGTCGCCAACTTGCCCTTGACTTCTTATGTTAGTGAACCTTAAAAATTCTAGATATTCCATGGAACAAAAAAACTGTTTGCATGCACCAAATGACAGAAGCAGCAGCCTGTGACACAAATTGATTAAATCAATTTCATTTGTTTGCCAGTCATGAAATTTTCAGCTAGCACACAACCATGATTACAATAGCTAAAAAAATGTTGTTTTTTGTGCATACTTATTATTTAAAGTAATCAATTATATATTTGTAAAAAAATTGTTTATTTATTTATTTATTTTTTTTGAAGATATCTTGACATTTCAAGTGCCCTTGGGGGAGCCACTAAGCAGCTGCTTAGTTTTCTTAGGCGTAAGTCCATCAACAATGTGGCTTTATAGATGATCTATGGCCCAAAACTCTGGCTCAGACTGAAATATTCAAATAAAGTCATTCAAACAGAAAGAAGGGTGCATAGTACATTAGATACTGTGAACTATGGGCTGCATCAGGATTTTATTTTTCTACAATAGCTTAGTAGTTGTTTGTGACTGTAAGGAGTTGTTATTAGTGAGTTTTCAAAAAAAAAAAAAAAAAAGCTCATTACAATACCAAAAGAAACATTCTCATAATTATGGGATAAGCTTTGTGCCACTGGGGAGCGAATCTGAATTCTTTATATTTGAATTTGAATCATTCAATTTGAATCTGAATATGCCTGTTTGAATAATTGCTTAAAAAAACTGAATCCAAATGACCATATTTGATATTGAATCTTTGTTTTTTTTAATGTGTATTGTGGTAAAGTTGAAACTTTTGTATTTGAAAAATTCAGATCTGAAATTCAAACTTTTGTGCCACACATCCGGGACCTGACGTGAGGCAAAACTAGTCGATCGCAGATGGAGTAACGTCAGTTTTGTGCAGTTGTTCTCAACGGCTACAAGCAGAGGGAGGGTGAGGGGAGGGTGGCGGCGGGGAGAGAGAGAGTCGGAGAGAAATGGAGAAACGCTAAGATCCAGGCCAGCCACTTTCACTGTAACGGCAGTTACTGTTCCTGCAATGGCACTTGACGTTTCTGTAGGGGTAGTTACCGTTTCCTCAACGGTCTCAGCGGTTTGCCACTGTGGGCTGGTTTCAGACTTTTCACATTAGTGCTTTATAGCTTACATGGTGTATGTACGTCACTTGAGGTGCAGATTAATCTGTGCAAACCTATGCATATTTTTCTTGTATTAGGAGTTACCACTAATGTGAAAATAGATCTTAGCGTTTCTCCATTTCTCTCTCTCTCTCTCTCTACCCGCCGCCACCCTCCCCTCACCCTCCCTCTGCTTGTAGCCGTTGAGAACAACTGCACAAAACAGACGTTACTCCATCTGCGATCGACTAGTTTTGCCTCACGTCAGGTCCCGGATGTGTGGCACAAAAGTTTGAATTTCAGATCTGAATTTGAATTTCATATCTGAATTTGTATTTCAGATCTGAATTTGAATTTCAGATCTGAATTTTTCAAATACACAAGTTTCAACTACCACAATACACATTAAAAAAAACAAAGATTCAATATCAAATATGGTCATTTGGATTCAGTTTTTTAAAGCAATTATTCAAACAGGCATATTCAGATTCAAACTGAATGATTCAAATTCAAATATAAAGAATTCAGATTTGCTCCCCAGTGGCACAAAGCTTATCCCATACATAATCAACACCACATATGTAAATTTTATTATAGTCTACACATTGCACAGTGGCAAACGCTGAACTTTTAAACCATGTTAACTCTGGAATCTGATGTCCTAACACAAATGTGATTACACGCTACTTTCACAGGGTGGAGTTTACTCACTTACTGATGTCAGAGCATCACCTTCTAAGCAGGGTATTCTGGCTACCTGCCTGGCACCGCCCCCATGCTCTGAACAAAAACCCACTGAACATGCTTAATCTCTCAAACTATTTTTACATTTAAAAAGCCATTTTAATAGTTAATATGAAAACTGTAAAAATGCTAAAATGCATTAAGTTACACAAAGAATGCACATGTTTGCCTACTTAGATTTGCAGCTGTGCGTATTTTAAGCATATTGTTAAGTGGCTTCTGTCAGTAATTGCCCTCTAATGACGGTGGATGAGGGGTTGACTTGGAAGCAGTTCTCTAATTTTCAAGAGAACAAGGTCATTGTTCATTATCACCAATTACCCTAAATTGTAACCAATTATTAGAGTAATCTCTGATGGTACTAAATAGTCATGTTTCCGACACTCTTTCATATCCCACAATGCTCAACTGAGATAACTCTTAATTTGGGTATTCAGGGGTCTTGGCCATATACAGCTAAAGGGTATTTAAAATTGACAACTATTTAGATATATAGCTATGTTTTTACAATGACCAGTGTTTTCACTTGTTTACTTATGTAAAAGCCTGGAAAGGTAAAATGTGGAACCACAGGAAACTCCTATTTTGAGGATCAAGTGAGTTGAAAAAACCCTTTCACCATTCCTCAAAATTGTGTGTTTCACAGCTATAAAATAACCATTACGCAAACTATTTGTCATGGAAGCTACCTCTTAGTGAGCAGCCATGCCTCCATCTTCCTTTCCCACTCTCTCTCCTTGTCTCTGTGCTAAATTTGAAGAAGCTTCTCCACCTTCATCTCAGGTGGTCATCTTAGGCTCAGGCAATCTTCCAAAAGCTAAACGACACTTCCCATCCTTGTCCAGCTAGGCCCTAATCACAGGTTTAATATAGAGGTGGATGGTTCAAATACTGGGGACACAGTTTCCCCTCAGTGTAGTGTCACAAATTTTAAACTGTATCTTTGTGCTTTTTCTCATGGACTTTCCTCAACGGAGCAAAATTATGGAATCAGGTATCATGAGCTGCTGGTGCTTAAACAGGCAGTGTAGGAGAGGTGCCACTGGCTGGAGGAGGCAGAATACCCTTATGTGATTTAGAAGGATCATATTTTCCAAAAGATAGTCTCCTCAAGCAAAATGGGCTCTTTAAATTTACATGAATTTTATTCAAACCTATCATTCTAGTTTTTAAAATGCAAAACCTGATGCCTTGTCTAGAGGCTTTTTTCCTGTAATAAGAATTGATGCTGATTGTGTATGTCCATCCACTTGTGTTGTCATTACCTAGGATGATAGAACTTCTAGCCAGTAAGGTTCAAAACAAAAAGCAAGATAACAATCAAGGTAAGTTGTTTGTTACTGTTTTCAGTCGCAATTGCTTCAGTGGGAGCATATTACCTGCCTTACCTTCCACTCTGGTATGGCATACATGAAATCCTGTCCCTGCATGCCTGATCTGTGCCTTTCCCAAGAACACTTTCAGAGCCAGTAGAGGCTTGCTCCGGCCACTTTCCATTCTCACATGTCGCCAGTCACAGATTGTTTTGGTTTTCATTACTGGTATGCTGTCGTCACAAGATAACACAGTCATGCTAACCTTAATGGACAGGTTGTTCAACCCATTTCTTTTTTTTTTTTTTTTTTTTTCGTCATTGCCTCAACTAACCTACAGCCAAAGAAACCACTGATCTCCTTCTAAACCACAATGGTATACCATCAGAGGTCTACCACACATTCTTTATCATATTGTTTCTACCTGCAGGCCAATGGCCAGGCCAAATGCACCAACCAGGAATTTAAACAGCTTTTAAGACCATCCTGAAATCCTTCCTCATGCATTCAGCAGATTCAGTGGGTTGTCTATACAAACAACACCGGGGGTACTTAATTTCTACAGACCTGAAGATTCTGTGCTGATAGAATTTTTCTGGCATGTTTGATTTTCCCCAAATACATTTTTTTCTACAGCAAAGCAAAACGTTTAATTTGCCTAACCAGACAACAATGGACTGAACAAGAATCTCCTATTTGAAAGTCGTGCATTCAGGCTGTTCTGCCACCACATGGGGACTTGTGCCTCCACCACATCAAAGCTGCTAATTGAGTTTCCACTGGCATTGTTTACGCTGTGCTGGTCTGTAATTTCAACACATCACCTGGCATCATCAGTGTAAAAGAGGTCACGGTCATTTCACCTATTTCTGTGAGACCAGGTTAGCTTAGTCCATTGCATAATTTCTTGTTTTCTGTGATACAGGTGCTGTAAGGAATCATAATTATTTCACAGAGCAAAAATGACTACTTTATTGAAAAATTATTTTATTTATACTCAGCATTAACATAGCAACCCAGATTCCCCAATCACTCAGGGGGTGCCACACGCTGGTCCAGCTCTAAGGACTAGTTTTGTGGCTTTTTATGTATTTATGTCACATAGAAACATGGAGACGAGTTTTGTGGAAGGTCCCAAGAGTAATTTTGTAAAAGTGTCCCTAAAGGTTGAGCAGAGATAGGAAAGAAACTCTTCAGGACCTCTGCCCTCTCTCTGCAGAATACCCCACAGAAACATTTGAAGCACGAGGGAATAGATGCTGTTGGTGGTTCTGAAAATCACTGCAGGCAGATGAATTTGTTGGAATATTTTATTACAATTTTCTCTCTCTCTCTCTCTTTCTCTCTCTCTCTTGCTTTTTTGTGCTTCCTTATGTCTTTAATATCTTCTCTTTTATATAACAAAAAGATTTTTTTTTCAATTCAATTAAGTACCCCTATGTTTTTGCTGAAGATCATCATAAAAAGGCAGTAATATGCAATATCTTTCTCTAGGCAGTTGTTTTCAGAGTTGTTAAGTATGCTGTGGGACATTACTTGAATTAAAACTTAGTTTGCTACTTCTCTAGTGATAGCATAGAGAAGATCTGAATCACTTTAAAATAAAGTACAAAAACTGTTAGGTAGAGAACAAGCTAGGAGTGAATGTTCCTACAATTAACGTTTTGGTCTTTTACCTGCAATGTGCGCCTTTCAAGTCACCTGCAAGTCTACTATACTGAAGTCCGCCAGTTAATATTGGTTTTCTACCCCCTCTAACTCAGGCTATCTCCTCTGTCCAAAACCTTTTACATTAATTTAACATTGTTAAGTCTATTTTTAGATTTTCAAAAATTAATCTTTTTGTTTATGAATGCGTTCATAATTTTCGTGCTGGGCCAACTGCAAATGATTAAATTTTCTCTTACCAAAAGGTACAGTTTAATTCATCCACTGACCTCATTTTCATGGCCAAGCTGGACTCTTTGCATGTGCGTACAGTCAACTGTCCCTTGGATGTTGTTGGCATATCTCCGAAGCAATTTCCTCAACTATGAATAATTCACCAGATATTATTCCAAAGGTCATCTTATAGTAATTAGTACCCTGCTGTTGACTAAACAGCCTCCAGGTACCTGATGGCCAGTTTAATTACAATTTGAAATGAGTGTACTGTTTGACAATCTCTATATGTTCTCCTGACACTTCAACAGATGACACCTTGAGAACTAAGTAGGCTTACAAGAAGTTGGGCTTGTTAGCAGATGGGGGAGAAGTGTGTGGAATGTATGTGTGTCTGAGAATTCTGTTACGATCACAACGTTTTTCTTGTTCAAATATGCAGTAATTACTGGAAATGTAGATTGGTGTCTTTGGGTGAGTGTTTTGACAGTGTAGATATCCTTGGCACTGTCACTGTCTCATTATTGGCCAATTACCATGGAAAACTAACGGGACAGGTCACAGCAGACTCTCTTACGGAGACTAGGGACTGAACATATGCTGAAGAGGCTTTAAGATGACACAGTCCAGAAAGGTTTTAGAGTGTTACGAGCTGCATGTCATGGCTCTTCGTGTCACACAAGTTAGGAGTCGGTGCAGAGAGATCCTGTCATGTCCGGTTGTTGTGAACATCAACCCCTGCACTGTACTGTATGCATGAGATTTTCTCTCTCAGGGCTTGCATGTATTCATAAAAGAAGAGTGGTTAAAGCATTAAGCCAAAAGGGCCTCAGGTAGGATAGATGGCTCGGGGGGATTGTTGAGGCTGTTACAGAGTGTGCCTCTGAGGTATCAACGCTCATGTGTGCATGGATGGATGACTTAAATTGAAAGATTGGGGAATGGATAAACTGGTGGTACAGATTTATTAAAAGAAAGGACCAAAAATATGTTTATATCTGCAGTTTAATGTTTTCTTTCTTTGTTAAATATGAGGCTACATGACTGCAGGTAGAGTAGGCAACCTTTTGGTGTCAGTGAAGCTGGTGATAGATTATTGTGCTCAGTGAGTCTAAAGTAAATCAAAGCTGTCATTCTGAAAATTCTCAGCACAAACATGGAAAGATATATTTTCTACTCCTGGCCTAAACTTACATTTACTTCTTGACTTTATTGAACCATCAGGCTAAAAGTTTATTGTGTTGTATTGATTTTTCTCTCAAAATTTATGGGCTAGCTCAGTCCATGGCGCATGCTGATATGACTGAACAGTCTAATGAGGGAGGTAGCTACCCTATGACAAGAAGTACAGTGTTTTCTATTGCCTGGTATATCCAAAAAGTAAGAAAAATTACTCAAGATGTCATATAGATTTTGGAGATGCGCCATCAAATATTTTATGTACAACATAAGTTGGTGGTATGTTGATTCACAAAGTTTAAAGTCAGTTTGATGACAGAAAGAGCATTTTTTTAATGCATTTTAACACAAGCATTAAATAATATATCTGTTGTTGGTAAAAAAAATTTTTAAGAAAAATGGAAATCCAGCTGATTCAGAGGTTGACTTCAGTGTAAATCCTCCCCAGAGCTATGGTTAGATGTTCACACTGTGTTAGATTGTTTCATGGCAATGCGAATGAGTTTACAAATGGCAATTCAGATAAGTTAAAGGCATGAATATTCTTAGTTTGGTTGAAAATTGCACATCAAACAGCATTTAACAGTTGAAATCACATAAGCCCAGAGGAAATTAGTTTCACGTGTAGCTATATTTGTCCAGTTGTCCAAATTGTAATGGTTCCATAATTCATGGCTGAGCATTGTGCGAAGGCAACATTTATGAGAGCCATTGTTTTCTGTTGGGCAGAATTCATGTGATTTGTCATGTATAGGAAACTATACGTATAAATAGTAAAAGGTAAGGTCTATTCAACATTAGCAAGATATGGAAAGTAGATGGCATTAAAGGGTCACACCATGAAACTACATAGAATTGCACCATGTACCAATAAAGCTATTTTACTTTCTGTCATGGCTGCACATTGGCATGGTGGTTAACACCACAGCCTCACAGCAAGACGGTCACTGGGGGGAGGTTCGGACTACACATGTGGAGGTTGTCTTCTCCGGCTTCCTCCCACTGCCCAAAGACATGCATGTTGGGCTAATTGGTAACTCTAAATTCTCCCTAGGAGTGAGTGTGTGTGAGTGGCTGTTTGTTTCTTTTTGTGTTGGCCCTGTGATGGACTGGTGACCTGTCCAGAGTCTACCCTGACTTTCACTTGCTAAAATGCTGGGATAGGCTCCAGCTTACCTGCAACCCATAATGGATAACGTTGTACAGATAATAAATTAATGACTTTCTGTCATGATATCAGCAGTGTTGGGGTAGTTATTCTAAAAAAAGTAATTAGTTACTAGTTACTCATTACTTCTGTAAATTGTAATGAAATTACTTAACTCGTTACTGCATTTGAAAAGTAACTCCACCACTTATTACTTTACTTTACCAATTCTTAACTCACTGTAAACATGAACAAACATCATAAACAAATCATCACTGCCTGTCTGCATAGTGTTTATTGTATATGGTTATCAAAATGGCTTTAAAACCACAAGAACAACATCCCTTTCTGTGGGAAGAAATAAGCACACTTGTCTCATAATCATTTTATGTAGTATTCTTCTAAACCTGGCCGATTCAATAGTCGACAGGGGGAGCATGTCTCCTACAATGAACCCTGCAACTAGCTTGTTAATTTCTGTCTTACCGGCTGCTGCGCTCCAGGAAATGTTGAAAAAAGCTTAGCTTACTCCTGCCACTGACCGGCGAGCAGGATCTTTCACCACAAGTTTGGAATGAAACTGGACTGAACTGAAAATTATGTGAATATCACCACTAACCAAAAGCCCGCATCTCAGACTCTCCAGCTATATTTTTCAGGTAACACAGAAAAGCGTGTTACTGTAGTCCAGTAAAGGTATTTTGTTACCAATTAAGTGTAACGCACTACTTTACTTCGTTACCCAAAAAAGTAATATCATTACTGTAACGCATTACTCCCAACACTGGATATCAGGTTGGCTGAGCTCTATGGGAGCTTTTACTTTATTGTTCTGGTTTTCTAAGTTTGCTCAGTTTGTTCAGGCTAACCTCAGCAATCAGCAGAGGAAAAAAACAAACAAACAAACAAAAAAAAAAAAAACAAAATAAAACTGACATATTGACTATTTAAGTTAAAATGCAATCATATACTGCCCCATATATATCCCTCAGTTGTTAGTGACAACCTCAAATTTAAGTTTGTTGAAGAATATTGATAGTCAAATTAAGCTGCCTTAAATGCACCATATCTAACCAAAAGACTAAATTCGTCATTTGTCCTTCATGCTGGGTTGAGACATGCAACCATGCTATGTTACAAAGTCCACATAGTGATAATGTAGGAGTTGTGTTGGATGTCTTTGCAAAACTTTTATATCATTTGATATAAATGACATTCCCATGTGACAGTTCATTTGACTTTTTTCACTTTTTGGTGGATTTTCAGAGACCTGGAAGTACTTAGACAGCATAGACAAATCCGTAAAAAACACCAGAAGTAGATCCTCTGTCATTGCTGAGGTGGCACTTCTGTGCATGTCACAGCAGAACAGCCATACTATTTCTCAACAATGCTGTTAATAAGTGTTTAACACTGTTTGTCCACTGATGGCAGTGTGTTGACATTGCTGTTCCCAACAACAACAGCAGGTGTTGTCAATTCGACGCTAAATTCTACGTATCCATGTTGATGTGCAGCTGAATGTGGTGCAACAGGTAACGTTTGTTATGCTAGTTAATGTTAATGAACTGAAAGACAAGAGTCTGCAGTGTTGCTGAGAAGTAATGACTCAAAATATCAGCCAAATTAAACATAACGCTATTTGCTCTTATTTAAGGGGAAATATGTGGAAATTCGTCATTTCTAGAAACAAGGAATTAAAAAATTGTTATAAGAAGAACCAGAGGTGTAATTCTCCCTTCTCTCTGAGCCCTCAGCCCTCCCTCCCTACAGCCAGCGAGCAATAGCAATGCGTATTTTCAAAGTAAAGTGGCAGTGAGCGGAACGAAACGTTCACCTGTAAATGACCAGGATCCGACATTACCTCTAAAAATTACAAAGGTTATTCGCAAAGAAGTTGCTGGGGAAAAAAGGGGACATAACCTCAGAATAACATTGGCCTTGTATTTCCAAAGTGGAGAGCACTTCAAGAGCTAAAAAGGCTACAATTTAACTCAGAGCTAGCTCTTCTCCAGGACAATAAGTAACAACATAAACCTTATAAGTTACTGCGACATGTTCAACAAAATGGTGATATTGTTTTGCTCAGTGTGTTTGCAATTTGCACATTTGTTCACAGACAAGGTGTGTGGGGGGAGGAAGGTGTGTGGGTGGAGGAAGGTGTGGCTCATGACACACTTCTTTTGGTCTACAGGCAGTGCACAATAGCAAACCTTGTGTCATGGCTCACGCTCCCCCACTTCCTGCTGACCTTATTTGGACTTTGAAGCATCACTGCAATCAGGACGGCGCAGCTGGAAGTCTTCGGACTGATTATCCCCACACGTATAAGAACTCCAAGCAGACCTTCAGTCTTCGCTGGATTATACTACAATCTGTGGTAACCAGTCGCGATCAAAGTCTTGTCTCTGTCTCTTAGCCTGACATTAACCATTGTGTGTTCTCTCCTCACAAGAACCTGACCTGGACTTCACTCTTGCCTCTGAGGAATCCTGTCTGCCCGCTCCTGTCCATCATCCAGAGTTCTCATCTCCGTCCACCAATCGGTCTCAATAAAACCTCTGTTAACTCTTCCTAGTGCTCCCTTTTCCTTGGATCCTCACACCCTTCGTGACACCTTGTAGGAAATGATTTCGGTTTTTGCTTCTGCATGATGGAGCAACTCACAATGGCCATGGGATTTGTCTAAAGCTGGGTACACACAAAGATTATCGAGGTGTTTTTTGCCCCTTCCTGATCAAGGACGGGAAACGCCTGATGTTAGTTTTATAAGATATTCCTATAAAATTATCATTTGGTCTGAGGTGACCAAATTTCTCTTGACAATTGGCTCTGAAATGGGTCATAGCTGAAAATTGGAAGTATTGTTGACAGTGAACATGTTCAATATTTACGATCAAAAATCTTCTTGTGTGGGGAAAGCCGGCGACTCCTGAGTTGTGACTCTGCGGATTGTGATGTGGAACAGAATGTAGCCAGAGAACGAGCTGACTGGGGAGCAAGGGAGGATATAAAGTCTGTGTCCACGCTTTTTTTTTTTTTAGTTCTGGATTTTTCTGTTAATAATAGTCGCAAGACCCCCATCATTACTTCGTCGTGCATGTCTTCTGCCATGCTGGGTGTTCTTCTTTGTTTTTGTTCGATCACGTTTGATCACGCAAGTTTTCTGGCTCGGAAGACTAGATTCTAGATGGGTTTTGGGACAGAATCATTATGTTTGTATTGTTCTGTGCTGAGATTATTGGAGCAGACCACACAGTAAAACTGTTAAATGCCTGATTTCTTATCATGTGTGTGGTCTCTAACAGATAAAAAAATCTTTTTCAGATTTAGAAAATCATGTATATACCAGCCTTAAAAGGAAAAGATCACAGTTTAGTGTCAAATGCACAGTTTCACAAGGTTAATCTTTTTTTTAAGGTAGAAAAATGGTCATTAAAATGTATAAAACATTCTAAATATGTTCCATAAACAGTCTAAGTCCTTGACAGTGTTAGTTCTTACAAACAATGAAGGTGAAAATCTGCATCCTGTTTAAAAGGTTTTATATCATAAACGTACCGTCATAATTGAAATATAATGGCATAACGATATCTTAAATCTGTTACTGACAAAAAAAAAAAAAGAAAAAAAAAATCTGAAGAAAACTTCAATTTAAAAACAAGCACAATCATCATCTTTTTGTGGTCTCAATATTTAATGGCTCAAGTAAAATTCAATGACAAGAAAAATCATTTCACCATACAGAAGGTCATTTTTTTTTTATGTAGAATTCAGTGGGATATTTTACAAAGGCATGACAACACAGACTGTATAGCTTTAATTGACCATTACAAATTTGCTGGCAAGCATTGAAGCCTTCTCTCAAAGCAAACTTGACCTGACTCACTGATGAATATTTTACAAGCATATATTTAAGACTTATATTTTGATACTGTTTTTGTACAAGATACATTTGTGTACATAAAATACTCTGGCAAAGTGCATGCCAGCACATGCATACACACACACACACACACACACGCACACACGCATCCATGCAAAGAGACACGCGTGCTCTTGCTTGCATACTTACAAGATCACCTATGAAAACATTCAAACACACTCATCAGTATTATGCATATGTGTCCATTTACATTACAACAGAGATTGTCATCTCATCACTTGTTATATTTTCCCTTTTTCTTCATTGTGTACATTGCGATTTCGAGTATTTAGTCATCAGTTAGTGTCTTTCCAGTTTGTAACCATTATCAACAGTTCTTTAGGGGTACTGCTATGTACAGTTGAAAATCCACTTTACCTGAAAGTTTAGATGTTTGATATTTGTCTATGCGTAGATGCACAAGTGGTGAGCACATTTCACTAGGTTTGAATGTGTACACTGCGTAACATTAGTTTTATTCCATCAGAGAGACAAACAGGTAGAGAAGTAAATATCAATGCTGACACGGATTGCAATGATGGATGCATGAAGCACGCAGTCAAGTTTCAGAATGCCTCATTAAAGTCCAAACAGTTCATGCAGATTATGACACGGTGATCATGACATACATTTTGGTAAGAAAAGAAAATCTGAGAAAAAGAGGAAGTGTTAAATTGTATGTAAATTATTGTCTCTATTTCTATCACTGGGGTGGAAGGAATAAAAAATATACATATATATTTGAAAATAATGAAAGCAGAATCATGCAAAGTGAAATCATGTGAGCAGTCACCATTTTTGCCTTTTTCAGTTTTTCTTAAGGCATAAAATTTTCGACAGCAAATAGCCTCTCAGGGAAACTTCATGTTTGAAAATCATAATAATAATAATAATAGACATTCAAATGGTATGCCCCTCATTCTAAGATAAATTAACAATCCACCACTATCCTTACCTCGGAAGGGACATGTGGTAAATCAAATGCATCCAGAATTACAGCAATACAAAGAAAAGAAAAACATGTATTATAATCAACGAAACATCCTACTGGTGTACATTCATGCAGTTATTGTACTATTCCCATTAGAAGTTGTCCTTCTATTAATGTGGCTGCTGCTATACTTTAGTACAAAGGAGTTATATGGGCAGAATGAACTATGACATGGTGAGGGGCTACAGATATTTAAGATTGTGCTTCTTGTACACATGTGATCAGAGTATTTCAAACAGTCACACATTTATTACAGTTTGACAGCTTTAATTATCCCATACATTTTCCATAGATAGCTACGCTCTCATATATATGTAGAAGGGGACAGTTGTCTCTGTTATACTTATAATTTCACCAAGAGATAATATATGTACCCAGTGTAGAAAATACATGAGGATGCTTCTTAAGAAATTTTGTTATCTGCAAAGCTTTTTCAAACAATTGTAATAAGGAAGACCTACACTCTAAGACCTTCTTCTCAAACTTATATCTGAAGTCCTGTGTTCTGGAGTCATCTGAGATTAGTTTTATAAACTCTCACAATTAGCTTTAGTTTTCTAATGACATATACCTTTCTTCAGATTTACAGATCCAAAGTACCAGTTATGTGAAGACCACAAAGGCTCATGGGAAGATCCATATTCATCCTGGATTTAACCTTTTATGACTGTTACCCTATAAATTTGACTTATGTGTATTATACTGACTGATGTTCACATCTAGACAATGTTGTTAGGGTGTTCTGGTCTGTTTGAATGTTAAAGTTGGCATCATGAGTGTAGTGGACAGTACAGGAGGTGAAACCCACCACCACCAGTACCTCAGGTGTAAATTTTTCACCATCAAATAGTAGATGGCTGCAATACAAGCCAATCACGTCCAGTCAGCCAAACCCAAAAAGGACAAATCTGTGTGTTTGCTTAGAAGGTAAAATGAGGCTGGAAAAGAGCTTAATAGTTGATCTTGGAGAAATTATATTCAGTCACTTGTTATCAATTCAAGTAAATATTTTAATTTGCTCAAATAGTCCCTCTTTTGTTTAGTGTTTGGTACCATTCCATTAATATAACAGGGCTATGAAAGTAAATTTTTTTTATATTAGCAGACATGTCCATGAATGCAATGGGGCATATAATGTAGACGCACAGATATTTACATTTTTGGATTAATGAAAGGTTCGTAAAATTAACAGTAAAATGTCCTGGTTATTTTCTGGACATTTTTTTTTTTTATGTTTTTTAAGTGTGTAAGATTTTTTATGCAATTTTTGGGCATACTATGGTTCTTGGATATGAAGGGTGGAATCTTCTGTGGCAGGGTGATAAAACTCCAATATTCACTGACATCATGATGTGTGTTCTCTTTGATATGTGCTCCTTTTGATTAAAAATGTATTGTGGATACCGCTCGTTGTCTGTCCTAAAACAATGAAAGGCGATGAGAAGTTAAAGAGAGATGAAAAAATATTAGCAAATGAGCTGAAATTGGATTTTAAAATAGGGGACATTTTCATAAATGGCTGTTTATTTATTTAACTTGTTTTGAAATCAATTCATTTTCATAATTGACTGAGGTGAAATTGAATTGCCCTTTATATGTCCTTGACACACAGTTCCCTTAAGTGATCATTTAACTGAGTATCAGATAAATCCTCTTTATGTTGTTAAGAGTCCTGATTTGAGAAAACAGAAAAGCTAAGAGCATACAAACACAATTTACCTTGTACCTTCCCTTGAGAATACCATGTTGCATTATAGATTTAGGCCTGTTCCCAATTTGCAAGATGGTATAAGAAAATGAATCGCATGAATCATATACCTGATGATGTAGACACCTGGCTTGGATGCTACTGGAAAGAAAAATGGATATCAGCAAAGTTACGTATTGCTGTAGCAATACATTATGCTGCACCCAATCTGCTACAAGGCAAGTTAGTATGAAGTACTTATTATCATCACAACAATTTGCATGTTCAGGCATTGCTGCAGTTTTCTTTTGGAACCATGTGAGGAGCAGTGTGCAGGGGAGGAGCTTTCACATGCTTCTAATGTCTATTCTAAAGAAAACAGCAAAAATAAAACTAACATAAATAATTCAGTTAGACTCAGGGTCTTGAATAAATTTTAGAAGTCCGGTGTATTTTTCTCGTTTCAAAACAGTACAAACTGATATCAGAAACTTTGCAGCCCACAGTAACTGCCATTTAAAAGCACAGATTAAAAATGAATTTCAGGAACATAGGTGTTAAAAACATGATAAGAACAGAGGGAATATATAAAGCTGCCGTCTCTGAACCCTTGTCACCTTTTCTGTCTGTACATGCAGAGCATATTTTGTGAATTAGAAACAGAATCATTTCAAGCCTCCTAACTACAATAAGGGTCACTACTGAAATCTCACATCAAAGTAATTAGAGCAAGAATTTCATAATTGGCTCTATAGCTGTTTTTATATGAAGGTTTCTGGGCTGCAAAATGTGAAACAAAAGGAGGAAAACAAAGACTACATTTCCAAAGCGCATCTGTCTGTGCCTTTCTAAGACAAAGCTACAGAGATAATACTAGGAGAGAACATTTTCTTAATAGAGTTGGCAGGGATGGAGCAATCACCATATGGGAAAACATCATGAGTATGCAAGTGTGCATGAGAGAGGGTTTATAGTATGTTTTGGAGGGGGGCTCATTTTGTGTACTGGTCCGTGATGAGAATGAATGCAAAAGATGGAGGTGTGGTGCTGTCTATTCTTGGCCTAGTTATGCTTTGTAGACTCTTTCTTTCTTTTTTTTTTTAATCCTTCTGCAGTCCCCCTGACCCAAAATAGACTTCTGGAACATTTTCAGGCAAAACAAAAGAAACATCTTCCACTACCAAAGGAGTTTGTGCCACGTGTGATAAAGAGCAATACTTCACTAGAACTTTAACAGAAATGCCATTAACCTGGAGCTCATAATTAACATTTAGGCCAGTTTAGCTCACTCATAACACAAAGCATTGCATTTGCATTTGTTTTTGTGCCAGTGGTCTTTTAGAATGCAGTCTTACTAATCTAGACCAAAGGAGCTTAAATTGTACAGTGCCCTTTCGTGTCACTAAGCGAACATCACCAAACTGAAAGCAAAATACTCCATTTTTTTTTTTTTTTTTTTTGTCTGTTTTTTTTTTTTGTTTTGTTTTTTTCTGATGGATCTACTTTGGTACAGAACTATCTCTTTTTATTATACACGGGTCTGATGTGTTACGACTTTTAATTCCTTTAAATGCTTAAGCTGGTTGACTGACTCCATCCAAGATGTCTTCACTGGGAAAACTGAGCTCAAACTGATCAGAATTATTCAGATTATGCATACCTCCACACGTACGCATACATACTAATCATAAAGTCATAAGCCATCAATGGACTGAGCCATATGTACTGTATGTCAATGTAAAGCTGTCTTTTACTATTACAGCTGATGCTCATGTAAGAAGGAGCTGCTGCTTCCACCAGTTGGTGTCTGCTGCCCGGGCGATGAGAAGCTTGCCAGGGGTATGACCTTGATGGGGTCCTCCTTCTTACTACTGCAGTGTCTATCCAGGGTGTTGTAGAACTGTGGCCGGTTGATCCCTTTGTCCAGTTCATCTTTTCTGGGCACAGACCTTCCCAGAGTATGGCGGCCATCCATGACCCCCATGCTGCCCATGTTAGCTTTTACTCCCCGGGAACAGCTCTGCTGGAAGCCAAAGGATGGGAGGGTAGAAGTGATGGTGGTGGTGGTAGGGGTGGAGGTGGGGCTGTTGCTGCCAGGACTCTGGAACTGGGCCAGGGCTGGGGGCATCCAGCAGCTGTCAGAGTGGCCCAGTATTAGACACTCCTGGGTACAGGTCTCAGAGGCCTCAGCCAAGGCTTTCTGCAGGTTCACCTCAATGGCTGTAAAAATGAGAGGGGAGAGAAAAACAACACATTTAATACAACAGGTCAGAACATACAGAGGGTGCAGCTGGAACACTGTGATTTTACTCAGGTGAAGTCAAAGCACTGAATGAACTCATGAATCGTGATATAAATAGAACAAAAAGTTGTCATCTTATCAGAAATTGACCCACAAAATGCTAGCCTTTTAGTGAAATGAAAGTCAGTGATAAATGTTTCATTTCATCTTGTAATGAGAAAAACACCAACAGAGCATTTAATTCCAACTGGTATTCCCATGACTCTGTCTGTTTACCTACAATACGCAATAAATTCCCTGTAGCTTAATTAGAGGTAGAAAAAATATGTCTAGCTGCTTGTGTCTCAGATTGGATGTACTATGTTAAATATTTAATGAACTTCTTAACAAAGTATTTTATTTTCATTCACTGTCATCACCCTTTTGATTTCTCAAAATCCAGAATAAATCTAGTGAAATATAATCATTTTAAGAGTTGGTACAAGAAAGAAGAAATTCAGTTGCCCAGAGTCTTGTATATGGAAGGATAGGATGTCAAAAAATAAAAAAAATTTAAAAAATCCGTAAACGGATAATTACAAGAAAGAGGAAACACAAATATAATAATAATAATAACAATAATAATAATAATAATAATAATAATAATAATAATAATAATAATAATAAACTATCATTTTGAGGTACTGTTATCACTGTGCCAGCATTTGCATTTCCTACACGGAAGGGAGGAAAAACTGCGGAATGAAGAGGCGAGTGTGCAAGGCCAACCACTCAAACTATCTTATCTCATTATCCCGACACTGACATCACATGTGGAATGAGTTGCGGATAAGGATTTGGCATAGAGACTTAGCAATAAAGCCTGTCATGCCAGATAATTAGAATGTAAAACAGTATGCAGCAAGGCAACCCGGAGCCAGCAGTGTTATGTTTCTTAGGCCACGCAAAGGAAAGAAAGTCCTCATTCAAACATCACATCGCTCCTTTAGGCCCCAGCTTCAAGCTGTCATGTAGAAATTATTTAGTGTATTTGCATAAGTAAGAATGCTATAAATAATAAAGCAGTCTCAGACCCCAGCACACTTTAAGGACTTTTTCCCTTCACACACAGTTCTGCACACTTTCATTGAAAAACTTCCAAACACCTTGTTTATTGTTACAGCTGAAGTAAAAGAAATATTCTGATTATGTTAGTAGCACCAGTCTGGCCTCACAAAACAATCAAGATTTGTCAGGAATGGTCCACTGAACACCTTTCATGCATGTTTGTGATTCCCTAGATTGAATATCACATGTGTCAACATTAATTATCAGAGCTGTGTCTGAAAACGAATCACATGGCATAAATTGTGAGGATATATTTGGAGTGCCCACGTGGAGCCAAATCTGTCTTCTCCATATTGAACTGGATCTGTGGAGCAGGAGTGTATAAATCCCTTGGGCGGTAAATGTGTCACCTTTCAGAGGGTCACTAACTTCATTAAGGCAAAAATGGATGCTTTCTCATTCTCTGAGCTCACACAATAGAGCTGCGCCAAGTCTCTGCCATGCCCTGACACAATCTTTCCCCAAGTGTTTTCTGCTTCTGGTGAACTTCTTTTCAGGGTGCTAATGTTTTCTGGGAGGTAATATATATAAAAAAATACTTAATGTGTATTTATATAAGATTCATTACTTCCTATCAAATATAACTGATCCATATTGCCGTAGGTCGTGAATAAGGTATATTTGTGACTAAACATTTCACCTCATGTGCTTCCAATGTAAATTTCAATTTGTGATAGAGTGATAAAAAAAAGAGACAAATTTATCCAACTAGAGTTTCTGTAGTTGTCTCCCATCCCATCTCAGCTCTAATGTATAAATTAGATAAAATTTTCATTTATTTTGCCAAATTTCATTAACAGGGTCTTCAAGCCTGAATTAAAAATGCTGTTTAATATTTTATGGTGTAAATCTACTCTATGATAGAAAAAAATATGATATTGTTTATGTAAACAATTAATTACATCTGAAGATTAAAGGAAGTAATAAAAACTTGATTTGTCGACATCTGATTTCCAAATATCCATACACACATATTATATACTGTAGAAAGCATGTCCAATCATAAATTAGATACAAAAGTATAGAGCAGTGCATGCTTGTAATAACTAGTACAATACATGTGTTTTTTTATAATTGCAAGCTTGACAAAGCTCTCTGAATTAGGTGAATGAATAAAACCAAATTATACACAAAAACTGTAGAAGTGAAATGTTGTAAAAGACAACTGAAGTCTGGTGTGCAGCTCATTTCGGTTACCAGAAAAATGCTGTATGCTGAATGCACGTACAGAATAAAAAGACACTACAGAAGTCTAATGTACTAAAAGCAATTATTATTTTGGCAGACATGAAGTCAGGTGACTACTTTCCTGTTGTTGTTGTCAGTTGATGAATTTGGTTTTCACGCAGCAGCCCCCGGCCCTCTGGCTATAACGTTAGGCAGTTTAAATTCAGAGCAGTTCAATGTCCACAGACTGCCATGTTTAAATGTTTTATATATTTCTCAAGCAGCCTCTCGAACAGACATGGTCCTGAACTATTTTTTATTCCAGCAGGATAGTTAGGCTAGGCAGAGGTGGGTTTGGGAGGGTGGGAGCGTGACTTGAGTGATGTCGCTGACAGCTCTCGTTGCTTTTGTCAGCTAGAGGTATGCCGCAACCCGTTTGTGATGCTGCTGTCTTTTGTATTCTGGGGAAACAACTGTACCCCACGGAGCTTTCGGGAAAAATCACACATCACTGATGCTGCAGATCCCCTGATGGTGTGAACATTCTTTTCTGTGTTCCTTTCAAGGAAATTTGAATGGCAGACAAGTGGGGATAATGGCAAACAATGGGGAGTAATACCACGACTGAGATCAGATCTGCAGTTCTCATTTGAGATGATTTATCTTCACTGTGTAGCAGTGATGTGGCTGAAAAATAACCCTGATATCTGTTTAGTAACTATGCATTGTCAACTTAACATCTAAAAGAAGCTCAGCAGCAATCTGACTGCTGCTGACGCACAAATTCAATGATATTCAATTCATGATCTGATTCGAAACAGCCTGTGTCATAAGGGGATCTATTATCCATGGCCTTGTTGTGAGTTTCTCGAGACTGTGCCGCAGTTCTAGGTTTCTACTTGATCTTGTGATCTTACACAAGGTCAATACCAGCGGTAGCCTAAAGCAATCTTGTTCTGCAACATCAACACATCCTTTGGCCTGCCACAGATCGAACACCTCTGCGTCCACATTCAGCTGACCTTCCATTCGCTCAAACATTACAGCTTGTATCAACATTGAACATACGTCTGAGAGAGGGATGAGAAAGCCATCCCAAATGTTTTTGTGCTAAAATAAAATATTGCATAGTTTGCAGCTTGCAGATTGACTGGACACAAGGTGTGGCTGACAGAGTGCAACTAGTACGCGCTAGGCCTCTACTGGGGACATTTGGTGTATGCACATCCAGTATTGCTTTAACCCATAAGAGCCCGACGTGACGTATATGCTACATACTGTTTCTGAGACATTTTGCTTCAATTTATGGTAGAAACTTTGCTCAAAATCCTGTTGAACACAATCTGATACTTGTCTTCTGTCCCCTAACAGAAGCAGAAAAGCACGTTATAATATTTTTAATGTATCACATGGTAATAAATGGTAGATATCCCTCCCCAAAAAATTTTAATTTTTTTGTTACATTTTGTTAAAAGGCCAAATAAAGACCTCATATTAAAAAAAACTGGACTTTTCTTACCATTTTTTTTATGGATCGGGCCTTAATGGGTTAAAATAAACTGTAATGCAGAAATAGCAAAAAGTAGTACCTTAGCAGTAGTCTATAATACTAAGATAACTGGTTACACTTTGGTATTTATGTAACATCACAAAGTTTAAATGTGTCCCATGTCAACAGCATGAATCCTATCATAAGACCTCCTTACACCAGCAGGACATCTGGATTATTATATTTTTCTTATCCTCTTTTTGTGATGGCCATTGAATCCACAACTGCATGATCCCAGATGCAGAACCACACACACACACATACTCTCACACATACAGGTATGATGCATTTTAGCTAAGTGATTGGGTCTTTGCAGTACAATGATGTGAGATATTTAACATGACAGTTAATGATATTTACTGACAGTGCTTGTTACATCTTGATGAACTTCACGTTAAGGTCTGCACACATATCACAATTCAGCTCATTATTTCAGAATGCACAAACTCATTATTGCTAATTAAAGGGATAATTGCATGCATCTAGGACATTAAATTCTTCAAGCAGGCTTCAGGAAGGTGGACCAGGCCCCCCGACTCATCTTATATTGTTCATTATTGAAGTCTTTTTTAGGTATTTCTTTGCCTGAACTTTGCTTGTGTCTATGCATCAAACAATGCATCGTCACATCTAAACATTAATGTGTACTGCCTATAAGTCAATATGGACTTTGATGGCTAAATACAAATAATAATTATTTGTTTTCTGACACTACATGCAGTACTGTGCTATTTTGGTAAATCAAATCCAACTAATCACCACACATTGACGTAATCTATTTTTTCCTTTACTTTTATTGGACATAGTTTTAGAACATGTGCTGTCACTATGCAACATGGTTCTTTTTATTCACTGTGAAGACCACAAAGGTTATTTCAGCTAGTTACACAACATCCACAGAAGTGCAACTACTCATACATATTCTAGAGTGCAGCAGCCAAATAAATAAACCTTTCACCACCCAGAGCAACATCACCCCTGTGCTCCTGGCCCTCTCAGTGTCAGATAATTTGGGATCAACAGGTTTAATAGTGCCAGAAAATGCACTAGTATTATAAAAGAGAGCCCCTATCTTTCACCGGGAGTTACAGAACCATCCTGGAGTACTACGTGTAATACAATTATCAAGAATGCAATTTTATTATCATCATCGTGTTATGTGCTCTTGCATGATAAGGAGGCAATGGATGAGAAAAAAACAAACAAAAAAAAAAAAAAAAACACACACACACCAAATACTCAAGCATGTAATTTGTATCTGGGCCATCACAAAGCAGAAACACAAAAATATGACAGACTATTTCAAAGAAATAGAATCCCAGTAGAAATAATTGAGTTTGTAATTAGACTTTATCTCCTCACTCTGCTTTATGCCCACTCCAAACGTTCAATCTGGATATTAATAATAATAGCCCCATTAAAACCACTTGGTGTTGCAGTGAAAAGAGAGGTGCCATTACTTGCATCTCAGCTCTGACAAACATCATTTAAAGGATTGACCAATGTCTGACTTTCACTGAATCACAAAAACAACGTTGTTCATGTTTGATGCATATTACTGCCTCGCCTGCTTTCTGTTGGCTTATCGAAGTAGGCTGCTTGTGACTGATTCATGCAGCAGTTTTGATGATGCATATAAACTCATGCTACATTTAAGACTTTTGAAACTATGGGGAGACTGGTTTTATGAAGAAATGAAAATTATATGTCATACTTGTAAGGCCTGTTTATACACAACATTAATTATGAATTAAGAGTTTCAGAGTCTGAGGCAAGGTCTTCTACTTCGTGCAAAGAGTCTGTATACAAGGCATTCAGTCTGAAAGTTTACTTTCCTTTCCACATCAAACTTAAATGCTATTTGGTTTTCATTCCTTTTATCAGTTGAAGGTGAAGTTTAATCCCTGGTGAAGTCACTAACTGCTGTCATTGTCGCTGTGGTCAAGGGCCTGTTGGAGAAGTAAATACCACACTGTAGCATCAGAGACTTGGCATGTGCTTTGGAAGGCGGGTGAGCTATGACACAGAGGCCAGCTGTGTCATATAAGAGGATGACATGTTAAGAGTTACAGTATGAGAACCTGCGATGGATTAAATGTTTCATCAAGTTTGATATATGTAAACAAGATTTCACCATAAAACAATCAACATCTTGTCTTCATCTAACGGTCATCCTTATCAGAGCAGCCGGAGCCCAAGAACTTTATGCAAATGGGTGGTTATCACTCTGCTGTGATAAGAACAAAGAGTTTTTTTTTTCTGTGAAACATAAATTTCAGAGCAGCTCTGTGAAGAAGAGATACAAAGTGAGAAATAAAAAATGGCAGAACCCTCGCTCCCTTATGTTGTTTTACTTCTGAAAACAAATAGTGCCAGAGAAACAAATGGCCTTTTTAAAAAGAGACAATGTGACTTAGATAAGACGGGAGCGAGGTTGTCCATATATACTCTAGACTAATTACTTTTGATGCATTTACTAAAACGCTGCTGAAAACGGTGAGTCTCCGAGCCACATACGTATTTATCAGCACTTGTGGGACCTATACAGTTCCTCGCCTGTAATCCATCTAGCCTTGTCTTCTTGCGACCCCTTTTGCTTTCCGAGTGTTTGACCCATTGTAACTGAAAGTAATTGCAGGCAGAAAACAACATCTAATGATTACTTTATCTGGGTGTGTGAGGGAGAGTGAAAAGTCACAGACAGGTACTTTCAGCTAAAGGAGGAGGCCTTTTTTGTTCCCGACACACAATTTCAGACAACAAAGAATATTATTGACTTGGCAGAGATTAGAACACCAAAACAAATAACAAAGCAAGGAGAGCGGACAAAGTGCACAAAGAGAGAAAGGATCTCCTGAACAAGCAAGTGCCAAACACTTGCTTTTTTCTTTTTGTTGCTATTGATTAAAAGTATGTTGTAGGTTGAAGTTCCCATTTCTCCACTGAGACTATACAACACAGAAAGAATGTACAGGCTTAATTTAATGTAAATTCCATTTTCTTCCAGTCACCTTTGTTGTCAAGGGGAGAAAAAAACACCTCAAAATTTCATTTCACCACAGCATAAAATGTTTACACAAAAGCAAGGCCTGACACCGACAGCAGCATTTGCACCATTTCCATCAACAGAAAACACAGTTGGAAGGTAAAACACAGAAACAGTTTTCTTACACTTGATTTTTTTTGTATGTGTGTGACATTGGTTGATTACATCTCTTCCATTATGCCTTGACTACTATTGGGCCTTCCCTCCTGAGGACAAAACGCCGGTGTCACCATCAACACAATCAGGCCTGGCCAAATACCCAGCATGGGCCAGATAGATGAGAGGTGCAAACACCATAACAATCTGCAATCAGCGCTCATCACCGCAATGACACACAGAATGAGGCACAGAATTTCTGTGGGGGGGCAGAAACATAAGACATGCTTGTGGAGGCGCACACACACTCTTAAACACACACATACAGTGATTGCTCTCAGTTTAAAATCGCATGCATGAGGGTGGCCATTCATTCGCTCTTCTGTAAGTCAGCGCTTGTGGAGATGCTGGATGATATTGCAGATATACTGTGCAGGTGTGCTGTTACCGACAAGAAGGTAATACATAAATGTATATTTATAAGACAAAAAAAATTGAATCCACCTTAAAAATTCATTGCACATGGATGAATGGCTGAACATTTCCATATTGTGTAGATAATGCAAGAAGTGGGAAATGAAAATAAAGAGTGTGGAATGAAAAGGAAGTGAAAATATATTAGACGGATTAAAAAGAAAGAAAAACAGGCTGATTAAGTGAAACCTGACAATGCAGTCTGATATTTGCAAAAAGATTGGATTGTTCCAGCTGGATTACTATTAAAACAATCTCCATATCTTTTTCGGAGACGGTTTGATCTAAAAATGTAAATGACATTTATAACACTCTAAATTTTCCTTTTAAAATCAAATTACAAGCTGATTGGAAGCATAAGCACATCCTCAAAGAATTAAACTTGTTGCAACTATAGGAGCCAGTAACAACCAGATATTTGCAGAAAATAGCTAATAAAAATGCAGCGCCTGTTTTACACGATGGAAGAGACTAGAAAGACAAACTGTACAGCCGCCACTGACGTGCTACACCCTGTGTCATGTAACAAGCAAATTCATCACACTGACCCATTGCCCCCAATTATTATGGAAAACAAGAATGAATCAAATTAACATTGAAGAAGCTCTCGGATCCGGTGGCCTGTCTGTGCAGCCGATGGAAACAGCAGGAGGAAAAGAGAGGGTAATAAACAAGGTGCCACTCTATATGCCATATATCTTGCAGTCATTGATGATTAGCTGTTTTCCCTTAGCCATACATTACTGTTATTGCCTCCACGGCCAGGCAGATAGAAAGTGGATACAAAGGCATTGTAAAGCCCATCTTTCAACTGATAACTGGCAGGCTGAAAACAACTCAGCACCAGCAGCAGCATGGCTTCAGGACATAAGTAATCTGGCTATGGTGAAAAATGTCATCCTTTTATGACAGTGTTGAGAGGAAGACCTGATGTACAGTTTTTGTTGTGTTTTTTCTCGCTTGGCGGTTTATTGTATTGTGAAGTACTTCTGAGTGAAATAATTCAATGGTTACAAAAAAGGAGTCTCCGCAGATGTCAGGAGCTCAACTCCTGCTGTTTTGTCCTCCTCTGCAACACTGGAAATGCGTAATCGGTATAAGTTGTTGGCAACAGAGGCAGACACTCATTTTATCCCTTTTTGCTTCTCTTTTCTTTCTTCGTCTTCAAAATATTTTGCAGACAGCTTAGGTATGAATGCAGACTGTATACTGTATTAGTCACAGTCATTAGTGATGAGCAAACTTACATTTCCAATATCAATGTGTAGTGTAGCATGGTAAAGGTTTTAATATGAGGGGCAGAGTCTCTCCAGATTCCCCTGAGCATGTACACTTTAAAGGTTTTCCCTCTCCAAAGCACCACAGACCCTCCTCCGGGGACAACTATTAATTTTTCACTGAAACCTCCCCTGAATAATGAATTCTGTCCTATTTATACGCTGTGATAAGTCCACTGAATGTCTAAAAAGGGGTTATCGTGAAAAGGGTAAGGCTTTCAGAGAAAGACCTGTTCCTGCTTAACATGTTTAATTCATCCGCATCGCCATGTTCTTGAAAGCAGAAGAAAAGTCATATAATGTATCACTGGCAAACATGAAAGAAGACACAAGCAGCGCATTCAATAAATCACAGCTTTACTTTTACTGTTTTGATGTTGACTGTTACAATCCTCCACCCAAACACCAACCAGTGAAAGTTCAGATGTGTGCTTTTTTTTTTTTTTACTCCTCCAGGCCTCGGCTGACAGATATGCTCCAACTAAAATCACAGCGGAACTCAGTGGCTTGAGTTAATGCGTCTGTCACTACGCACTTTGTTTAGGGTGTGTTGAGTGCAGATGTTGTCAGCTAGGATTCTCAGCAGAATGAGCGACAGACACGGATAGACACATGGAGAATGGGGGAGCGCATGCAAAATAGCAGCTGCTGAAACAAACAAGAAAAAAGGTATAAAGTAAAACCCATGAACAATGATATGAGAACCAGTGCATCATCAACCAGAGCTGACAAATATTTCTAAAACTTGGAATAGTTTGATATTTAAAATAACTGTTTCTGTTATCAAATGTGAACAGGAACAGCCTTAATTCACTCATGTATGTGAGATAAGCATAAACATTTCATATTGAGTCAAAAAATTCACAGATCATGAAGGACAGTTTGTTCAGATGATAAAATGTGAGGACCCACAAATATCTTTTGACAAAAGGGGACAGTGATAGAATTAAAGATTTTTAAAGATGTACCAGAACTCAGCAAAAAGAGTAAGCACACAAAAAATATTTCTTTCCATCCACTCTTTCCTTCGTGGAAAGTTTATTCATATTAATAAGCTCTTATTGATGACTAAATTAGACTTACATAACTGCTCTGTTCTTCGCACATCAAAGAAGAAATGCTTTAGACGACCAGTCACTCCCATCGTCACTCCCACTTTCTTCAGATCAAACACTTTCAAACACTCACTAAAAGCAACACTTGAATTGTGAATTATAAAGCTTAACATTACTAAGCATGCGACTGCTCAATCCAGCAAAGACACAATGGGAAATAAGGACCAGTCACTCCCATTGAATGTGATTGTATGTTTTCACAGCACTGCATTTAAAACAGGTGGTTTTGAAAACTATTTTCAGTGCCTTTAGATTTATTTTCTCCAATGATGCAAAAAATGAAGAAAAAAAAATAGACATATGCATTAGATATGATTTTAAATAGAAAATGAATACATGTAATTTGAGAAAAGTCCAAAGCGCAAAGTAATATCCTGTGATGCGATGTGATGACGATCCAGAGGTTGCAGCTGTTAGCAGGGAAAAGATAATAGAAATAAACATGCATTTTCAGGCATTAGTATTGCACATATTTGATTTAGTCTGGTTGTCATGCCCTGAGGACAGTTGTACATACATTTTGTCCTGGGGTGCCACTCTCTTCGGTTATGTTTTCCCCCACACCCACAAAAAGGCAAGAATAGAATATGTATGATACATTTCTTCTTACTGTGTGTTTTTTTTTTTTTTTTCTCACTTTTGTGCACATTTTTACAACATATCTTTATAGAACCAGGGGACTGCATGGAGAGACAAGAATTTGATCAAGGAAAGAGAGAAAAAAATCAGGATGTCACTAACATGGGTGTTTGTACGATTGTAGGTGAAAAATTGCCATTGTTTCCTGGCTCATCTCTTCTACCAACATGGCTACAGTGACATCACAATTGCCAATTTCATCCTGCTCTTTATTTAAAAAAAACTGTTTGTGTGCATGTGTGTGTGTGTATGTGTGAGAGAGAAATACAAACAGACTCTTTCTATGTAATTCAGTATTTGAAGGAACCAATACCCATCTCTATGATAATTTCCTATTCAGCATGAGCAAAGACAGTAACACTGATACTATTCATTTCCCGTTTATTAACTGGTGCGGAAATGCTGGGCCCAGCAGAGGTGCATTCAGGAGTCTTTCAGTGCTGAAAGGCTACAGTGCTTGTTTTGAGGATGGGCTTAGAAGCGGTAAAACAGTAAAAACAATAAATAAATAAATCAATAACTACATTATTTCATGCATCCATAACATGCACATTTTGTAGCATCTTTACTTGCTACATGAGACTGTAGTCAAAGCCTGTCTATTATAAAACACCACATGGAAATGACAAATCTCTGAGAGTTTCAAATTTATTTATAGTTTGCATTTCTTGTTTGAGTTTCCTGTTTGACTTCCAGAGTGAAGTCCAGTCAATCACTGTGACATTCAATTCAGTGGAATTGATGACTTACCATTTTTATCTTGGACTGATGTCCCTTTTATTTGTCCTCATCCGTGACTCTTCCGCTCTACACTCTGACATTGCTAATTATTTCAAACTATCAGGTAGGCAGTTTCCATTTCAATTAAATCTCATCTTCTCTGCTGACCTTGGGGTGGAAAACAGTGCTGCTTCCTCAGCCCTGAATATTTCCTCCAGCAGTTATGGGTGCCATTTAAGATTTAAACTCAATTTGAGCCTGACTTCAGTGGATACACAGCAAGACAGAAGCATGGTCAGTGTGTGTATTCCAGTGACATCCTTAATGTGATAATTGAGAGTGGCCAAATTAAAGCTTCAAGGCATAAATGGCTACTTCAACACACCCTAGGGTAGCTAGGAAAGACAGATTTACAACCATATGCTGCTAATCAAGCTTTCTAGCATGGGCTTTGAATGTTAATGTACTGATGTTAGGATGACATATTAGGTGGTGTTGCAGAGTATTTTCTTTTCTTTGCCCACAGTTTCATAATACAGCTAATGTAATGGTCACCAATGGTTAATGGAATTAAGATTGAAGAAAATATAATGGAAACATGCACTAAAAAGGTATGTATATTGCAGCTGGAATCATAAAAAATATATATATAAAAACAGAGAGAACAAACAGAGGGCACAATGTATATAAGAAAAACCATTAAATGATACTGACAGCCAATGCAATCAAAGGCTCCCCTGCTAGACTCAATGAGGTGCCAATCAACCGAGTATCTCTGCCTCATGTTGCCGCTGCCGCCGCCTTTCATTTTAGAGTCAGAGGAGATTCTGCCGTAGTGAATCATCAGTCAATAGCTCAGAGCTGATGGTTAATGCTGATTGATGATATTCAATACGCCTACTCCCCCCCCCCCCCCCCCCCCCCCCCCCCACAGCGTGTCCACCACACTTCGCAACAGTAGCTCTCATTTTCTATAAATCAAGAGGAAATACCCAAGCTAATATTTTCATTTTCATTATTATTATTATTAGTAGTAGTTTTTGTTGTTGCAGTAGTAGTAGTAGAAGTAGTAAAAGTAGCAGTAGAAGTGAAAAAAAAGGTGTAATTGTCTTACTGTGTTCTGATGGCTTCATTGTTGATCTTTGCAAGAAACCGGTTGTTCATCAAATTCTACAAAAGGTCACCAATGATTGATTTGAGCTATAATTAAAATGATTATTAAAACAAATGATGAAGCACCACATGCTTTCTCCTCATTGTCCCATGAAACAACGTGAATTAGAATGTCATTTGGAGAATGGCATTAGCCAACACAATGTGCAGGCTTTGAAGAACAACTTAGTACATGCCTGTAATTACAGTGATTTCTATCAAATGTGACATCTCTATCATCTCTGTACTCTGCCTCGCTCGTCCCTTTCCTTCACCTGTGGCGACTTGCTTGTGACCAGAATAATAGAACAAGATCGCTTCTGAACCATGAAGAAAGATAATTTCTGTGGAAATATCTTAATGTGAATTTATGTGTAACATGACAACAGTAACCTGCAACAGGAACTTTCTAACCCAGAAATGTCAAGAAGGAGGAGGAGCACTGTAACAAAATATAGGTATGATATTGAGTTGAGAAAGGTGTCACCTTTACAGATAAAATGATTCTCACTCCCTCCTTCTGTCTCTTTATACTTTGTTTCTGTCATGTTATTCTCTCTAAGAATAGCTTTCTTTTTTTTCTGGTCATCTCTTTATTTTTTCTAGATTGAATACACGTCTTGAGACAATTTCTGGTATTCTGCTCTAGTAAAGCATGCTTTAGATCAAGTAAATTCCTCTGCTGGTTGTCTGCAGAACAAGAGAAAGGCATCAGGGGATCCATGCTAAAAGACAGACCATATGTTTCCATCAAATGATGATGGTTTCCCTTGGTAAAGCTTTGCATTACATCCCTTCATCTCTTCTTCCTGCTACTGACTCTAAACTACACTGAACGTGTGCTTGATAACCATCGCCTTGTCAATAATGAAAAAAAAAAGAAAGAAAACTAGAAGCACTCAGAGAGCGCAGACCTGAAGAATCCTTTAACAAATTCCTGGATCCAGGTGGTGATCCGGATCACCCCCAAAATGTAATCACTTGTTCCTTGTTACATTTCTGAAATTTCCTGAAAATTTAATCCAAATCCTTCCATAACCTTATGAGTTATGTTGCTAGCAGACAGACAAACCAACAATAAAAAAAGACTGAAAACTAGAACAACATCAACAATCTGCATCTGACTCCCATCCCCTCCTTTTCTTTTGGTCTTTGATACGTACAAATCTTTAAAGAGTGTGTAGCGATTATCATTTAGTGCTGAAAATGCCTCAGCTGATATTTCCTTCCATTTAATCTGACATATTATTCATTGCCATTTATAAACATGTTGTGAGCACTTTGCAGAGTTTTCTAGCTAATGTTCCACACGGTAGCCTCAAGTTCTGATCTACCGATGAACCCAGGAAGTGACTAATCATTGAGAAACAGCTATCTTGAAACACTCGTCAAAAACAGTCATTAACAGTTTAAATGCTGTAAAGAACAAATCGCGATGATGTTCCATTAATGACACAACTCTCCTTCTACTCTTCCTTCAGTTTGCACTTCACAGTAAACACAACAAAGGATCGTAAACTCCACTGGCAGAAGAAGAAAGGGTATTAATTCTTCAACCTGGAGACTGTAAACTGAAAATACCTGTGAAGTGGATAATTCTGTCTGGGGGAGACATGTATTTTCCCCCTTCCTTGTGTCAACACAACTTCTTTTGAGGTATCCAGCGTTGCCTGTATAGTCCTGATAAGTCTCTTATTCTCAGAAAAGAGTAATTTGCAAAATGCAGACGGCTGTACACAGACTCTCCATATTGTTAATTAAATCATTCTGCCTTTGATGTTTTCTCAGGTTTTAATGGGAAAATAACAAAATTAAACTGGATGCTGTCATCCCCTTCTTGTGAAAAGAATGAGCCATGGATGCTACATCAACTGTTGAGGCTGAAATACTGTAAATAAATTAAATTAACCATGAATAGAATTGCATGACTTCCCACCAAAAGCAAGGTATTGTTTTTCTTCATAGCTGTCAGAACACTGGTCTGTTACAGAAAGCATACGTTATTCACAGTTTTCATTGCGAAACAATCAACATCTGCACATTATCAGGTGAAAAATTATACAAGCCTTGTGCAAATCATATGTATTCTTTAGAATGTACCACAGTTAATGTTGTATATTGTAATTTCCCTTGAATTCAACATTTTTATTTGCTAATGCAAGCCTTGGGTTTAAAAAAAACAAAAACATCTTACCTGGTTGAATTTCTTTTAGTCTGAACACTGCAATCAACGCAAACTTTGCAACCTTTTCTCCTTTTCTGCAACCCAGCTCCTTAATTTGATCAATGAAGATGAGTTTCTCTCCATAATGAAATCCACACTCAATCACAAGTTTGTCAAAGGAAAGGTCAAGCAATAAAGAGATTTTGTTCTAGAAAAACAAAGCAAACAAAAAATAGAGAAAAATTTTAATAAATAAAAAAAGAGACTAATTAGTTTACTCCTCTCAATATGAAGCTAACAGCAGACTTACTGAAAACTATGATGCAATCCATTTTGTTTAGTCAATAACTTCCTGAGCCACAAATATGTTGGGAGTATTACACGATGACCTTTGCACTAATCAATCTACAAACACTTTGTACCTAAAGAGTAACATCTGCAACTGAGATGAGGAGTCATGGTTGTAGGGTCAGGTTGATAAAAGATTACAGCCCCTAAGGTATTAATGTCAAGCTGATTATCTGAATGGTTAGTGTTTTTACTCCAACCTCTAATTACTTCCAATGCTAGTCTTTGAAAAAGCAATTATGAGCAGGGCCAAACTCTACATCTCTCTTTAACGGTTCAACGCTGTAATAATTTATTTGCTCTAATTTGCAAAATGTCAGCAAATAAATACATGTAAAAAATAAACAAATAGAAATGCAAGAAAAAAGCTTTCTTGCGCTACACTCTACTACATTCATCAATCTCCCATTAACAAAATCAGATGACTTTCCTTTATCACATAAAAATAAATGAGCAACATCATGTTACTGGAGACCTCATCTGAACTGTTTTCTCTGCTTTTATCTACCAGTAGAGGGCTCATAGCCTCCTTCAGTGTCTCATTTCAATGTTTGCTGGGTACAAAACTAACTTTAAACCTCCCTAATACTGTAGCTTCAACTTACTGATGTGCAGTGCAGTCTGAGGTTCTGCAATGATATCAGCTAGGGATCCACATTACAGCACAATGCAACACTGCACACTGCAAACCATAAACTCCTCAATGATGAAATCTACACTGGCTGGCCTTTGTGCTCGCTTGACAGAATATGGATTTTTCTTTCTTGCATTTAAGTTCTTACAAAAGTCAAACTAGCATATTGTGCTCTATCCATTGTGTTGATTACACCATTATAAAGGAACCAAGTTGGAGCCTTAACATCAACAAAGAAATCTAATTGCACAAATGCTGCATGATTCACTTTGAGCTACTTGTAGCATTACAAAAGTGTGGGGCACCTGCTTACACGATAAGTCCTGCTTTTGTCTCACCACAGATGTCCAAAGGCAACCTGACAGCATGGCCCCACAGACAGGCTGGAGATTAATGATTTGTGACAGCTTCAACGAGCCAGGATATGAACAGTCATCCTGCAGCCATTACATAAGTAGAAACAGCTGTTGTTTCAGCAGAGGCTTTGATTTCTTACTGTAGCTGCCCCTCATAGACAGGTGGAGGCAGAGGGGACCCCCATTGTCACATACAGACTATAGAATGATGTGTGCTGTGGTTTTGCAGAGAGCAAAGGATCTTTCTAATGTCCAGTTTTCTATGTAGTCCTTAGATATTAGGATAACTGAGATATCAATAAGACAAATGACAGTGCCTATGCATTTTATGTAGTTTATGTTGGTGGCTTTGGATAATCCTGCCAATTCCCTCACTGTAATTATAACAGCATGAATTATGTGTGATGGTAATTTTGCTTCTCAGACTGTGTTGTGATTAGCATAGGCATGAATGGAGCTAGATTAAACCCAGTTGGAGAATATAGTGAAGCAGCTGCAATTATAAACATTATTCCTACTCTGTCTTGTTCTGAGAACACTGCCTTGCTCTGCCACTATAAGATTTAGATACTCCCTTTGTGATGAAAGCCTGTTTTGAAACCTGGTGAATGTATGCAACACGACAGGCCACTTTGTTTCAGCAGGACAAAAGACAGGCTTTGCATGTGCTTTTTGACAATGTCTGCTTGCTATTTCTAAGCTTTCTTTTCCAGATCTCCCCAATGAGGAGCTTGGAATAGAACAGTCTGAGGGTTGCTTTATAGAGATGCCAGCTCTTTAAATGACCATCTCATTTAGTTTGTAACATCAGCATCACTGCTTTATTATGAGTTTTTACTCAATTTTTGTGATCCTGAAATAGTTAAAATCATTATTTCAGTTCGTGGAATTTAAACATAAGTTGCCATATTGAAAACAAAATGCATATTTTCCTGCAAAGCTGCTTGTTCTAAAAAAAAACAAAAAAAACAAACAAAAAAGAAGAATTCTTCAGTCATCTTTTATAGAATTCTTTTTCAGATTTGCAAGATGTCATTTTTTGCATTTGCATGTCTGCATGTGCTGTCCTTGCTTAGGATTCAGCAGATGGAACCATGGGATGGAGGTTACCAGCCATCCCATTCCTCTCTGGACTGTAATTCGTTGTCGACAATGTGCTATGGACCCTAAAGGCCTGCCATCTGCTTACTTTCGCTCCTTCCAAAGGTGAGAAATTCCAAACCCCCACCTGGTTGTTGTTTTAGTCATGTATGCAATCTACAGTAGTCAATCGTGCTGATTATGCTTTGTGCACCTAAACTGTCTAATGCAATCAACAGAGTAAATATTACCAGCTGACTAGTTAACAATTAATGTGCCTTATTATAGTGATTATTGAGAAATCTTAAAGATTTGGTTATTAAGGATGCATTTTTAAGAGAATTTGATATATGACATAATGAAAACTCAACTGTATGATAAGAATTAATAAAAACATCCTCCAGTGAAACAACAATTTTAATCACATTTTAGTTTTTTCTACCACTGATATCTCAAGCATCTTTTATTTCTAAACTGTCTCATTAAATAAAAAAAAAAACTATATAAAAAAGAGATGCATCTTTTTAAATTAAATTATTTTGTAGTAATATGTGTTTATCTCTTTGACAACATTTGAAGGTGGTAAGTAAAAACAGTTATATTTGCGTTAGCAGAGGAGCATTTAAATGAGATGAAAGACCCGATCCCATTCAATAAACTAATCACTCATGTTGTGGTGTGGTCAGAGATTTTCTCAAAAGCAGGAAAAGAATGACTAAAATAAAACACTTTCAGGCTGGTAGATGATTGCTTTGTTACTTATGAATCATCAGGGTGCTGAGAGTTTTCATTCTGACAAACATGCCTTTTCTTAATCCCCTGCAAACTCCGTTTGGCCAGTCAAGGTGACCTAATGTCTTCTGTGGATGCTTGTTTGGGGGCATTTGGAGGAGGGCAGTACAGTCTATTCGGATCATAACTTAACAGGAAAAAGTTAGAAATGGTGTTTCTTTGATTTTAAACATTAAACAAATAGGCACAAATTTGTCACATATAAACAGTAAAAAAGTCAATTTTCTAATATCTGAAAAGTTTGGATCAAGCACACACACACACACACACACACACACACACACACACACACACACACACACACACACACACACACAAATGCATTAATTTGCAAATTTGCCAAGAACTTTAAATTGTACAATAAGCACCTTTGTGGCTCATGCAATATCATGTAATATCTGCCATGAATTTCTAAGCTTACCCAGCTTTGGCTAACCTAAAATATGTAGAAATGGAGTAGGGATACATCATGTCCCACGGGTCTTTTTGTGCTTAGATATTGAGCTCTTCTCCCAAGCTTCCTGTGAAAGACTCTATAAATCATCAAATTGATCTAGTGAGAAAGATTTAAGCCTTAGCTCAGTGACAGAAATCTCGTTCCAAGGTCAGGTAGCGGGAGGCAAAAGTCAAGGGTCACCTGTCTCCTCTCACCTGCCCTTGATGTATCCCCTGCACAACTCCGAAAGGTCCCAGGAGATTCCTGTTCTGCTGATGAGTTAAACCTGTTTGAGCCATAGAAATCCACAGGATTGTAGACAAGGATATTAGCCTTGTCTACTGCTGTGCAGGACAGCAATCGTACTGCTCAGCTGCATCAATCAATATTCAAATAACACAGGCACAGCATGTCGCTGCTGATATAGCCAATGCTCAGCATCCAAAGTTTTTCTGGTGGAGCAAAGTTCATTTAGCAAAAAAAAACATGGAGCAATTCATCATGAGATGGATTATTCCAAGAAACTTTGACTCTGCATGGACACGTGGATTCCTCAGGAGACATAATCTCATTACACTTAATCACTCATTCCCTTGATGCGAAGATAGGGGGAGTGGTGTGCTGTGTTGCCATACAGTATGATTCAGAGTTGCTAAGTATAGCGCATGCAGCCCTTGGAAGCTGTGGACAGAAGGTATCCCCTGGGCGCTCAGAGAAATGCTACGTATGAAATGGAGCGGCAAACTTTCTCCTTTTTTTTTTTTTTTTAAATGGGGCATTATGTATGCATGTGGGGATGTTTGTTAAAAACCCTTGTCTGCTGTCAGGCTTCACCTCCTCCCTTCTGTGCTCAGAGAAGGAAACGTAAGCTGTTTACAAATACTGTATGACAGGCTAGATACTGCTAACTTAAGTTTTCATGTCAAAACCTGTCAGTGACATTTAACAAGAAGAAAAAGCATGTCAGACCAAAAAGGCTTCCAGATAAAAAGACCAAAGCATTGGAAATGCCGATGCAAATAACACTTGAACCTCTAATGTTGCAAATAACACTTGAACCTCTAATGTGCTTATTTACTCATGTATTGCAACACTTACAGCTTTCCAGTATGATATAATTGCATCAAGTGCTTATTTAATGTGATGCTACAATCTTCTAATTAATCAGTGAATTATCATATTTCTTTAATGCTTAACAATTATTTACATTACAAAAAAAAAATATATATATATATGTCTACGTAATTCAAATCCAATAAAATTGCTGTTACCTTAATTTTGTTTATCTTTTTTTCTGAACCTATAGCAGAGCATATACAAAAAAAATATTGTGTTTGGTGAGAAAAGCTTCGGGCTGTTTTGAGTTCAACAGGGAATAGAATTTTTTTTCAAGGGCAGTGCGCAATCATAAAGCTATGTTATTCCTTATGATTGTAAGACCACTGGCAAAATGCATGTACACATACACACACGTGCACATGCGCCTGGCATGCTTGAAATTCAACTTTATAACATCAACAAAGATCAGAGTGAAGAGACATCAGACATCCAAGTACAGGTGATGTTCCATATTTGTGCATCAAGCGGCCCCTTTCTATGTCCGAGCAGCTGTGCTCTTTGTGCTGTAGATTAGCCATTCTGGTTGTCAAGACAACATGAGAAATATACTATATAGTTTATATATATATATATATATATATACACACTACCGTTCAAAAGTTTGGGGTCACTTCCCTATTGAATCCCATGGCAAAGTGACCCCAAACTTTTGAACGGTAGTGTGTGTATATATATATATATACATATATATATATATATATATATATATATATATGTATATAAATAGAGAGAGAGAGAGAGAGAGAGAGAGAGAGAGAGAGAGAGAGAGCTTGTATTGCTATTAAGAGGCTTTTAAGATAGTCTCCTTTCATGTAAAATAGGTTAGTGTAACATCAGCAAAGAGCAACAGCAGGACTGAGGTACAGGTTAGATATAAAGTAAAAATACATAAACTCAGAAAATTCACAAAATGATCATCATGTTAAACCTCGATCAGTATATTGATTTGTATATTTCCAAAAGATAGGTGGTCATGAAAAAAAAGAGAAGTGCATGTTGCATGTGACCCAGTGTATTTTACTCCTCATGTGCAAGCAATATGTCTAAAACACGATTCATAATTTCCACTGGTGTGATTTATCTTCTTAGATACACACAAACATGACTACATTTGGTGATACTAAAGAACTAAAGAACACAGAACCAGAATCTCAACAATCATTACAGCTTATGCTAAAAAGACAGTTTACTACGTTCTATTTTTTTATTTGTCTTATCTGTTAGCAACACATATTGTTGAACACATATTGCTCAGCCGTGGTCGCCAGATTTATGTCTTTTAACTAAATTACCATGTTTTTGACTTTTACATTTTCAAAACTTTATGATATGTGTATCTGTTTTGCTTGTCTGTAGTGTTTTGACGGCTTTAATAATGAAAGGAAACAACTTCAAAGAGATTAATTCATCCGCTTCAGATAATAATGAAACAATGAGATAGCTCATGGTTTCCCCCCCTGTTGCAGCCACAGCATTAGGCATCAGGAAAGACTGTGTAGAAGAATTTGATTATATTTTCTTTCCCTGTCACTTTTTTTTATTATTTTTTTTCTTAAGTCGCCTTTTATTAGAGGGAAAAAATCTGTGTGAGGACACAGAATTACTTACTGCTGTTGCATGCAATAAAGTGGTTTTAGGAAAGTCAGTCATAACTGAGCCTGAGATCTGAGGCTATTGTTCTTCCAGCGCTGTGAGCAGCGGTGAAAAGTCACCAATCAAATCAAAGCAAATCACCAACTCAGCAGCAAGAAGAATTATTTGTTTTCGGTTACAACTTATAGTAACAGCCAAGTTTGAAATCTAGGAACTCAGTGAGCATCTTATGAAGGCAAAGTGCATTAGGGAATTACACAAATGCGTCTGGGCTGTGAGTGTAGTATGGTTTCAAGCTTGTTAAAAGGGCCTGGTCAAGTTATGTCAGATTTTAACAGCCGTTCATACAGATTGGCCTTGCCTGCATCCTGAAGGCCCATAAAGCCTGATTCATCACCCCCATTGCTTGCAGAGGGCATGCAGAAGGCAGGGAAAGAGCAGCTCTCAGGTATGCTAAAGTCATCCATGATGGAATCTGTCAACTCTGCAAATGGGATCCCTTTCACCCTGCTGCCTTGCACATTTTATCAGTTGAAGGAGTCAATGACAGAAAGTCTATTGAACTCTGACTGTCTCCCCATACAAATTATTTCTTTCCGTTGGGAAACATTTGTGCTCGAAGGGAGCCTGATTATTAGTCAAATTTGGGTCTGGCTTGACATTAAGAATTAGAACCAGACAGGTAACACTTGTCAGTAACCTTTGTATCATTTGCCAAGAGTATCCCTGTTTACCAGCTCAGCTCTTCTTTCATGTTCCCTTCTGTAATAATTATATTGAGAACTTCTATTTGTTGCAAAACTGTGGACAACCCGTGAGAGAGAAAAATACAATCTAATAATTTGCTGCTGCCGACACATCTTCAAACACAGCAGGATTTGGGGGGGGGGGCAGCAGGATTTGGGGGGGGGGGGGGGGGGGGGGGGGGAGGGGGGGGTTTAGCAGCATTATGGATGCTATTGGAATATCTTTTGATTGACAGACAACGAGCTCGGAGTCCTCAATGTTAGTTAAAAGGCTTGTTTATTCATCTTTTTAAGAAGGAGACATTACTTTTGTCATAAATATAGAAATGTTGTTGGATTGATAAACACAATGAAAATGATAGATTTTTACATAAAATCATGAACAGTTTTCAAAACTGTTTGTTTATTGGTGAATAAAAACTGATTTCTTCACAGCTTTTAGTGTAAATTAAATATTAATAAAGTTCATTTTAGCTCCACATCTGGACCTCAGATTCTCTGATGTAAATTGCAAGAATGTGCGCTGTTGATATGATGGAAACCCCCCCGAACATAGAGAAGTCTGAAGATTTCTGTTTCCCCTGAAAGTCTTTCTGTGGTGGAAAATGGAGTATCAAAGTATGGTAGGAGGCATACCAGCTGCTGAGCTGCCTCCTTACATTTTGTTTCCCTCCACTAGTCCAATTTCATATTGATGAGCCCTGCAGCAATTCAAATTGCATGTCTTCTTTAAACATTTAACTAGCAAAGAGAGGAATCACAGTCTTTGCTCAAATTCTGCCACTGTTGAAAATGGCAAATGCTATTGGTGTTAAAGGAAAATCAGACAGCAGGTAGCTGTAGAAGTTCAGATTTTCCATCTTATAACGGCAGACTATGTCTTAGGTGCATAACCAGGGCGCGACGGGTGGAAAATGCAACCACTCCACATGATGGATCCTTTGTAATTCAGCTTCTACTGAAGATCAATAGTAATACTGAATTGCAATTTTTACCATCTGTTTCAATATAAAATTGCAACTGGCTCTTAAGGATTTGACATGCTACATATGCAATGCTAAATGGGCGTTAACTGCATAAAACAATAAAATGGGATTCTTTGAGAAAAGAGTCTTCTCTGTACCCTCCTGAGGTCAGCTCTGGGTGTATTTTTCCAAACGAAGGTTGAAATAAATTCTTCAAGAAAATAGAACAATAGCTTGTAGCATTGACTGTGACAATGAAATGCTATTCCCTCATCATTTATAAAAACAACAATGTACTGAGACAAAGAGCAGATGAAAAATTCAGACTGTAGTAGGAGCTGGTTCAACAAAGCAGAGCTCCAAATACTTTCACCTTTAAGGGTTAATGAGAATAAAAATTAGGAGTGTATTTTCTCTATCATGTGAAAAGAAGTAGATTGGTGAAATATATAAACCGGTGAGGTCTGCTTTCTTTCTTTCTTTCTTTCTTTCTTTCTTTCTTTCTTTCTTTCTTTCTTTCTTTCTTTCTTTCTTTCTTTCTTTCTTTCTTTCTTTCTTTCTTTTTTTCTTTCTTTCTTTCTTTAAACCAAGGCTTTTTAGATTCCCATTCTGGATGCTCCCAAGGAAGCTGCTTAAAAATGATAATCCTGGGGAGGAAGGGAGAATCTCTACAGACCTGCCTCAAGCCTGCTTTCAACACTATTAAGAAATATTATGCAGCCTTCCAAAGAAACCTAAACTCCTGCCTTAAACTCTGCATACTCTGCCTCTTGCGTTTCTTTCCCTGGCCGCCTCTTTTCTGGTTGAGCAACTGTCAGAATTAGAAAATCTCAAAGCACCTGTCAAACTAATAATTAACAGCACATGTGGTCTTCTTTTGTAATTTTATTTTATTTTTTCACAGATTTCCATACAATCTGATGCAACTTAATCATCATTTTCATTTGCATCAGATTATTATTTATTTTACTAATTGAGAGAAACTGGTTTTGTCCTGGATGCACCCCTAAAAAGATTGCTTTACTGCTCCTGGGTTTCTCACACTAATAAACCAATCCCAACACAGTGCTACAGAGAAGAATGCTCTGCTTACAGCTACAGTATGTATGTGAGACTGCCTTGGGCATCCTCCAGCAGGATAGACTATAGCTCTGTAGTGAATTAGAGTCTATTCCAAGTATGTGTTTTATATTATACTCCTCTAATCAGCACTAATTGAAGTACAGATAGTTTTCTTCTGGTTAGGCTACACTGTAATGTTGGGAAATTACATTTTCAATGGTAAACAGTAAAACAGCTAAAGCAAGGCTCCACATTTGCTGTGAAGTTCCCTTTATTCACTGTTTACATTCATCTATTTTTCACAACAATTACTGTCAGTGGTTCTGTATGAGTTGATACGAACAGATATTACATTGTAACATCATATACCTTCAGGTCGCCTTATTCACCCAGCATGCATCTCTTTGATAGGGTGAAAAATTCAGTTTTCAAAATCTCAGTTGCACAAGCTTCTCTGCTACCTGGAGGCTCATTATGTGGATTTTAGAATGTGATGCTCTTAAATTGTGGTACATTATAGGCATGAACAGTAAATGCTCCCCAAACACACAAAAAAGGCAAAATCCTGTCCTGAGCCATATGGTCAGTAATATTTTTTTGGGCAATCGGTTTAGTTTAAACACAGTGCCTTGTCAATATCCATCATGGCCGAAATCCATATAGAGAATCAGTGTTCAATGACTCTGTTAAAGAAGGTCTCTCCTGTGGCATATATGTCAATTTGTCTGGTGATCTATTTGTTGGCTGACTGAGCTGGTATCACCTAACTCATTCAGGTAGTCAGAGTGTGTGTTTGTGTGAGTCATAGAGAGAGAATGGCAGAGAGAGGCTGTGCAATGCAATCATACTTGGCCTGCATCCACTCACACTGTAATGGGAAAAGCAGTGTGCAAGCATAACTCTCATGAGAAAACAGGGAAAGATGAGAAAATAAGTGGGTCAAGCACAAGGCGTGAGGGGCAGGACTGGCAGAGAGGACCCCACTGAAATCAATGCACATCTCAAGGCCCGCTTTGGTGGGATATCGAACAACAGAAAGTGTGCTGTGGTGGTAAATGATGGGCTAAGAGCTAGTAGTGCCCTATGTGGAGTTTGATTATCTCATTCCCCAGGCATTCTTTGTCATTATATCTTGTGATATAAGTATCATAATAGTTGTGTATTTCTGCAGTTACTGTAAAGGCTACCTAAATTGTCAACTATTACACCTCTTCTCCCCTGAGATAACATCACTGGTGCTCTGGTGTTAAAGAAGCTAATTGTTTCTGTCTGAGTAGATGCAGGCTGGACCTCACAGCAATTACCAGATGTATTAAAGTAACAACAAAACATTCACAAAAGAAATGACAATTTTAAGATTTGTTTCTGACCTCCATGAAGAGCAATTTTCACATTTTGAAATAGCAATGTTTGAATTCATCAGAGAATGAAGAAAAATTTGGTTCAGGACAGTCATAGTCTGTCAGACAAAACCTGGCAAAGTTTTTCAGGGTCGAACCAGGTTTACACAGATAGCTTAAAATCTGTACAAAACAATATTTAGTTTAACTTCAATCAGTCTATTTGAAAATAGGATCCAATCAGCTGGTGGGAATAGTTCATATTTATCTGGTGTCTTAGTTGTGCCACTTTGCCTTGAAACTGACAAGTTTGGTTTATATTTGTTCTACAAAAAAAAAAAAGTGTGATTTTTAAACACTAAAAAGTCTTCAAATTAGTGGTTTAACAGGCATTAAATTAATTTGAAACAAAGAATATATTTATATGACGGGGTTCAAGTTTGTGCTCATTCAAAGGTGTAACTGTCAAAATGCTCAGTTATATCCAATAATCCATACTTCTTAGTTTCCATGGAAATAAAGGGGATATATTCTAATGGCTGATAGCCAGATTTCCTTTGAATTTGGTATCAGCCCAGACCTTCAAAATATTTGTCCCAATATCAAATCTGACTTACCATCCAATAGTTATAATGATGAGTTTTTATTAAAACAGTAAAAATACTGCTATAGTAAAAATGCATATTGCACAAATGACTCAACTATTGAGTAAATAAATAAAATGATTTAAAAGCAAATCAGAGAAGCTATAACCCTGAACAGTAACATTATCTAACATGGTCAAATGTATTCAACTTCAAATGGACTACAGCAGAAAATAAATGTGGCCTGTTCTGATTATTATTAATTGAAATTAAATTAACTGGATCAATGTAGACTAAACTGGACTTATTTACTTTTGTGTTTTAAGTGCCTTGGGAAGTGAAATTATATTAATATGATAAACTGAAGTTAAGTAAATTAAAAAGATAATTGCTGGTGCTTTATCAATGCAATAGTGAAAACAAAGAATACAAACATGAAATCAGAGAGGGTTTTTTTTTTTATTGTTAAACATTTGGTGAAAAACTGCATTTTCCTAATCCAAATTAATCTATTTAATCAGTCTCATGCACAGATAAAAGCTCGATCTCCATCCCTTTTACATACTAAATATGGACTTTGTCACCCAATCAAAACAATTTGCTTCAGGGATCGTCATCAGTTTTGCCTGTGCACACAATGCTCATATATTTGGGATGCTACTGGCTTTAAAAGAAACAGTGGAATTTCACAAAGGTATTAGACATGTGGGCCAGATGTTCAGGCTCTACAGATGTATGAGCAGGATTATCAGGACAGAAACACCAGACTGCTGTAAATCTCATTAAACAGCATGCAACACAACCAAGGTGTTGAAAAAAAAAGAAAAAAACTTTACAGAAAAAGAGAGTCTGGTAACTTTCAGACATGCACGGCACTAAATTAAGATGATGTTTTACCTACTGACAGAGTAATTCTGTTTAACACTTAAAATCAGAGTGCTGCAAAAATTGTAAAAAATGTTTATCCTTCAAAGTACTATGATTGTCTGATATCTTTAAACTCACCAAAACTACACTCGTCTCTAAATGTTTTCATAACCTTGCTGCTGTGGTTTCAGGGACATGCTGAAACCTTTTTGGGCTATTGGCTCAATTACCTGAGATGCTGCTGTTGGATATTACAAAGTGCCCTTTTACAAAACACCCTTTGGAGAAAGAGCTTTTATTTCTACAAAGAGGGTCAACATATGGAATCCTTTTTGCATGCAACACTAAATTGACAATAATTGGGCTGAAATGGGACAGTTTCTGAAGAGGAACCAGACATGATAGAGTCACAGAGTATTTCAGTCTGTCTAAATATCTCTGCATTTCTGTCTGTACTATTTTACTCTAAATGTTTTATGTTCAGAGTTTCAGTTATTGTCAACCATTCATGTAGATGTAAATGATTCTGAATTTTGGGTTATTAAAACCAACAGAATCAAAACTCTGTGGCATTTCTACCCCTGAGGTTATACAGAACTGACAGAAATGAAAAACAGGAATATAATAGATCTTTTCCAGAGTCCTAAGGGGAGAATTCAACATTTCAATGTCACATCTTCCTTGTACATGAATCAATATGATTTTATTCAGCGCTTTCATGTGATATAAATCACCATGGGTCTGGAACAGGAGAAAGAGAGGGGGAAAAAAATCCTATTTACAAATTGTGTCCTCGTTTGTTAGTAGCACTGCACCTCAATTACCCAGTGAGCAGGTTTTTATTTATTCATGGAGACAAAGTCACGTATTCATGAGGATTAACCCAAAACTCGCTCATAGACTGGCAGGCACAGATTGCATATTTTACCATATGAGGAATAGCTGACGCGTTTACCCTCAGAAGATTGAAAGAAAGCATGAGAGACGGAGGAGAAGCTGAATGAGCTTTTGGGTCACAAGTTGATCAGTTTTGCTAACTTTATTCTTATGTGAATTTGTAAAAATATGTACGAAGGAATTATGAAATCTATGTGTGCAGCAGAGAGTATTACTGCTTCGTAGAAGTGAAAGAACATGTGCTGTAACAGAAAATAAGAAACTAAGTAAAGACAAAATTGTGTTTGTAAACCAATTCATGAGTTGTTTTTTTCCTAAGAAAACATGGGGTCTGGAATCTGAAAATGTAAAAAGCTATTTCAGAGGAAATATTGCTTGAATAAATCAAAATACAAACATATCCACCAACACAAACTAACCTTTTTCCCTAGCCGAGCCGGGTTGTAACAAGCAGTGAAACAAAACAGACAATGTGTCCATCAATTCCCGAAAACTAAAGAAGTCATACAATGGTGCACTGAATGCCAACAAAATGCAATCCCTACAGATCAAATGTTCCCTCTCCAGACAATATCAAATCATCCTAATTGCCAAACTTCTCTTCAGAAATTATTAGGGAAATCCTCTGTCCCCTGTCATATTACCCACATTTATCAGGATGCAGCATAGCCATTACGTCTGGAGGTTTATCAAATTATCTGCTTGCAGAATGGCCAAAAGGGGACACATTACTACCAGCTGACTTTGTCTGAGCTGCTGCAAAGCAATATTCCGGGATACTGCAGCAACCAAAAGCAAATTATGGTGAACATAACACAGAGTTCAGTGGAGCGTTAACAGAATGGATGGCCCTTTCCTGATTTGCTATCTGCTGGGACAGATGTCGCCAAGTTGCAGTGACTCGAGAGGTGGACAGCCCTGTAAGCAATGGCAGATGCTCTGAAGGTAAGACAGATGGAATTTGCTGGAGTTCCGTGAAAATGTGCACATTTTTCACTTTGGAAAAATTAATATTAATCGTTTACAGCACGACAATGTTAAGCTGAAAAACAATAAATCAGGAGCAAAAACTTAAGATCTTTGTGGGAAACTGATTAATTATATTATGAATTGCATTATTAGCATAACAGATAAAGGAGATGGTGTAGCTTTTAAAGATGTTTTAGAATTTCCAGACGTTTTCACGCTAAAATGTGCAACAGCACTTTGGAGATATTTTGGTTCTCATTTTTCTTGGGCTTTAAATGTGTAAGAATGCAGCTTTGATCATTAAGTGGAACAGTAAATTGCAAAAGGACCCCCTTCATTGTCTCTGCGTCTGTCTGTCTGCATTTGTTGACAGCATGAACAGTGGACATGTGGATATATAAATATATTAAAGTAAATGAGTGCCTGCTTGAGGAGATGCAGGTATGTGTCTGCTGCACACGTGAAAGTGAGAAAGTGCCTGATTTATTTAAATCCAGGCGGTGGCACACAAATGGCCTATACCCTGTATTTCGCAAACGCTATGCTTTCCAATACACTGTGACATCAAGCTCCTGTTGTTGGGTAATTGGCACTGATGGAGAAAAAAGAACAATATTTCATTCACCACAATCTGTGGTAAATTGAAATCAATGAGGCTGAATACTGTGATTAAAATGAGATTGGATCACTGGCGACAAACAATGACAACAAACAAAAATAAGCATTCTTTTATTTATTTTTTAAGAGACAAAGCATCTCAGTTAAGTTGAAAGTTTGGCCTGGCTCATCCTGAACAATGGACTTTAAACTCGTTCTGGAACTTTGTGACATTGTGCTCATGTTGAAGAGTATTTGTTTAAATTTGTGACTTTTTTTTTCCTTTTTGTCTTGGGCTGCTGTTTTTGTATTTTTTGTATTTGTGTTTAGAGAAGGTACACCGTCCCTCCTGTTTCGCATCTGATGTGTGAGGTATCTGCACAGATTGTGCAAGTGTATTAGCAATTAATCGAGTAAAGTAAAAGCAAAACATTATGTATTTACTTTTTGATAGTAGGAGCAAATATAGAGATGAGGTCAGGTTTTAAGCTAAAAGCATGATCTAGCATACCTTGCACATCCCCTTTTCTTTAATTATCTGTAGATTCATTAAAAGGAACATTTACAGTACATTTGATGTGCCTTGTAACAGAGCATAAATGCTGCACGTGTTGATCTATTTTGCAATATGTGAACACCAATGCATTTTGGTTTTCTGCACGGCTCAAATAATCCTAAATTTTAATAGCACTGTTTTACTTTCACACTTCATCTTTACTGTCCATCTCACACATTTATTGTGTCTTTTCTTCACCATTATATAGACAGGCGATAACAATGAGAAGCTTTGAGGCAACGTTATTTTAAAAGAGCACTCTGGTGATCAAATTTATTGAGTTATTTCAAGGATGAAATCAGCAGTACAATCAACATGTGTAAGAAATAAAAGGCTTTCTGTGATTTCTTATATGGACTTGTGTTCCCTCAATCATCCTTTATAGCACATGAAATAGAAGTCAGTGTGTGAACCCCATGACACTTCTGTCCTCACCACCATGTGTTGCAGCAAGGGTGTATTATGGCATGGACCAGTGAGTCCCAGATGTGACAGCAGGGCTCATCATCAATTATTATACCTCAGTGGATCAAAATGAGCATATCTGCTCATTCCAACATCCCAGCACTGGCCTGTGGCAGTTGAGCTATGGCTAAGTCTGCCTCTAACCCCCAGTCCACCACCCCCTCTGCACCTGTAAGCTCAATAACACCAGCCAGAGCCCTCATGGAAGTAGAGGGACATGCCCCGAGACAACATCTGCCTCCCCTTGGTGACCTGCCGAGTTAAGCCAACCACAGAATCAAGGGTGCACTCAAAGAGGGCCCTGATTTTATCATAACAAAGACATTGCTGCCGTCAGTGCCTAAAACTGGCTTTAGGAGATGTTTCAGTCTATTTTCTGAAAACTCTATGAACTCATGCTGTGTCAAACACTGTCTTTCTTTCAGTCCTTTGTTCCTTTTCCCCCCCCTCTCTTACCATTCTATCTAAAATGCACACGGAGGGATACATCCAACAAGCCCAGATATATGTCAGTAAAGGCATCAGCTGCTGCGATCACAGAAAAGAGGATTCAGAACTGAGAATTTGAGAGCTGAAGTGTGTAAGTAAAGAAAATACCAAACAAAAACATTTTATTATATTAGTTTATGTTGCCATGAACAATGCAAGGGTATTTCAAAGAGATAATGATGTTTATACTAACCTGAAATAAAGTATTTTGTTTTGTTGTTCCTGTTGCCTTTTTTTAGTCAGTTCTTTAAAAATTTAGCTCCTTCGAATGCTATGAATCAGTTAGTGTAAGTGTGCGACAGTATGACAGCTGTTAGACACTTAAAATCCAGCGGGACCCCTGGCTGAAAGGAATCAGGACAAATCAATGCAATCAAGCTGGTTTCTCAGGGGAAATGGGGACAAAGGGACATGGCCTGTCTTTTTTTTCTGCAGGAGCTCCTGGCAAGGATTTTGAGCAGGTCTGCTTTTGCATGCATGGAGTAGCAGACAGCTGACCGACCTCACAAGTTCTACATTGCCTTGAGGTCCCCGCAGATGCTTCACAAAGAGCGTAGGCACAAGTGCTGCACAAACCACAGACCACAGTAAACGTGATGAATGCCTCGGCTTTCTCGTCGAGGGGGGCAGACAACAAACAGGTTTGTGTTTTCAGTGTCAAGCCCCTTGAAAGCCCCCTGTCATTTCTGATAAGCCAAACGTCCTGAAGGGCCCACTGTACCTGAAGATCTACTCCTCCAGAGCATCCCATCTTTTCTCTCTATCTCCTCTCCTCCTTTTTGTTACTAGACTCTCACTCTATTTGTCAGCATTACCAAACCGTGAGTGGTCTCTGACGTGATCTATTTGCCCTACGAATACCAATTTATCAAGCAGTCCTTGTATGCATTGATCTGGTAAGGATAGGGTCCCATGCAGCACAGTGGGGAGTAATCCCGTCCATGCTTGTGCATTCAGTGCCCGGATTAGAAGGCAGCGGTAGCTCAGGATGCAGATTAAAAGCAAACTGTAACTTGCATGCTTTATCATATTTCAACCGCTGAAAAAAACTTCATCAGGAGTCAAGTTTGAGTGTACATGTATGCGTTGAAATTCTAATGTGCAGTATTTTTATTTATTTATTGCAATTTTGGGGCTGTGCTTGTGACATGAATATTTTAATGCAAAAAAATCCCTGTGAATGACAGATTTAGTTGAAATATGTTAATAAGTGAAATATAGACATATGGCATCATAGTTGTGGCCGTCTGTCATCATATCATTGATGTCACTGCTGTTATACTGCTGCCATCAGTATGAAGTGAATCTAATTAAGACTGCAGTTTAAGTCATCCTGTTTTCTTATTGGAAAAAAAGGTGGAAAAAGCAGCATAGTTTTACACTGGCTGCAACATGTTATTCTCCAAGGAAATTTAATCTGTCAATATACTTGTAATAATGAGTTTGCTCTGATACATTTATTATTTAGCATTTCTTTTATTAGGACAATAATGCTTAAAGATGGATTTGCCATATGTCTCTAGCCTGCCATGCTGTGCTGCAGCGTTATCAGGACAACCCAGGTCAATAACATTAAAGGCTGAGAGAAGAGGTGAAAATACAACCCCTGAGATGCTGTGGTCTGCTCAGCCTTCAGGAGACATATTGATGCACAGTTATTTTGGTCAATAAGTCCTTCTGAGCAGAGGCCATCCTTATCCTTGAGACCAAGTGTATTTGAAAAATGAGAAAGGGATGAGACCATGCATTCTAATGTGTCTATTGCAGGATATCTTAAAGGAAGGAAGAAGGGGAAGAATGAGAGAGGGAGGAGGAGAAAAGAGGAAAGAAAGCTGCACTTCCTCTAACCCCGTTTCAGCCTCACTAATGCAGTTGTTAACAATAAACCATTCCACTGATTATATTGAAATACAACACCTCCAAGCCAGAGCATAATGGCTTTAATGAAATACGACACAGACTGACCTCTAAGATCGAGGCAGAATTTACACACAAACATAAAATCTCAAATGAGGAAATTATATATTCATGCATGTTTCCATTTTATGTGTTTGAATGTCAAGAAAAACACATTTCAAAGATACAGATTTGTCACTAAAGTATGTTGCCAACAACTGAAAATTGGATGTATTCCTTAATGCAGTCTGTACACTGTAAGCATAGATTTTGTGTTTGTTGCAGGGTGGGTTTGTGGGGCAGAAGATGTTTAATTGCAACCAAATACTAACAACGAAGACAGCTGAGGCTTTTGTGGAGGCTATCTATTACAAATGTCTGTCAATAAAACATTAGAGCGTGTATATTTTATGGCTTTCTATGTTTTCTTCCTGCCTCTGAGAGAGTGAAAGTTTCTGCTCTTCAGAACAGGTGTACTGAACCTTCAGATCATCATACCACAAGGACAGGTTTCGTAAAAATGTTTGGATTTCTGTGGGGGCGTGTGGTGAGAAATCCTCAGAGTCTAAAAGTTCAGGTAACTCGTTATTTAGAGAGCTCAAACAACAGCTTCCAGGCAGTGTTTCCTGGCTGTTTGGTTCAAGCTCGATTAAAACAAATGAGAATAAAAATACAAGATAGCCTTCAGCACCACACACCAAACATGACATCTGATGAAGAGCTTTACCATTGTTTTGCTTTAAATGTATTGTTGTTTTTCTTAATGACTAAAGCTTTGATGTGACTGAGATCAGATCAGCTACACCAAATCAAGGACTCAAACTCCTCACCTCCTTTAAACCTGACATTTCCTGGGTTTAATATGCAGGCCAAGCTATTCCAGTTTAGGAATCACAGAGTCAGTGAATGGAACAAAGTGAATTGTTGGTGGGGGCCTTTGAGCCTCTATCCTTGTTTGAAGTGTCTCTCTAGTCCTGCCGAGTTCAGAATACATTGTTTAGAGATACAATCAAACTTGGCAGCTATTGATTCCTTCCCAAGCCAGACACAGGACTCACTGAACATGTTAACAACTTTAGGATGAGTATTTTAATTGTGCAGGTCTCTGAAAAAGCCTGCTCAAGCCACCAAGTCAGTGGATTTGAAGCAGCAACTTCTGGACAGTTGAACAAGGTTTACACAACAAACTTTCTTGTTTTTCTCTGAGAAAAACGATGTGTGTGAATTCTTACTAAATTCTGGGCAAGCTTTTATAAGCACACAAAAAACATTTTACATTTTTCTTTGCTTCAAATCCTTGTATGACCTCCAAAGCAGCTGCTGGTTTTCTATTGTCAGAATGAACTTCATTTCTTTACTAATAAGTTTATAGTTTATCATCATTTTGATATGATGCTAAACATCCTGTGTTGGTTACTTTTACATAGAAATGATTCCAGCCACACTCTGAATGTCTTGCAACCTTTTAACAGCTCTTTCTGTCTTGTCCTGGTGAGATCTGGATGATTGCACTAGAAAACCCCTGTCTCAACTTCACAGAAGTCTTTGGCAAGGCAACAAAGACAAGGCATTAATACTGGGAAAAGGAGGTTTCTAACGTAACACTTTTCAGTTGTTTGAAGGAGGGTGGAGAGAGATTTCTGCGGGCTGAGTTGACTCTGCCAGATCAATAGCTCATCTCTCTCTCTCCAAGACAACTGGTGTGGCATTTGAACCAGATAAAACAAGGGTTCCCCTCCACCTCACCTCTGAGAACTGAGCACTTCCACCAAATCCCAGTCGGTTGAGAAGGATACAGATGAGTCCATTTAAATCCTTTCTAACTCAGTGCTATACCCCCGGCGGTCAAAAATAGAGAGAGAGAAAAAAAAAAAAAAAAAAAAAAACCTGAAATAATTTTGAAAGGAAAGGTCCAATCTATATAGGTTAATATTCACTGTTGCTTCATTTAGCTTAGCCGCAAGCCCACTGGGACTGCTGCAAAAAGTTTTGGGAGCCAGAAGGCACAAAGGCTTTTATTTATTTATATGAGGGAAAATATACGGCTGGTAGCACACTGGTGCAAATGATGTGAAACCAAAAGAAAAAAAAAAGGAAAAAAAAAAATCATATGAGGAAGTTAGCTCGTAGATTGTGAAATAACTTCAAGAAAAAGAATAGACTGCATTACCATTTTATGTGCAGCATGAATTAAATATACACACCACTGCCAGAATAACTCTGATAACATGACAATATGTAGGGTCATGATGTGAAATGAATGAGAAATATTCCTCCCATTTATCAACCACCAGCAATGTACCCTTAAGCAAGGCACTTCATTCTTAATTACTCCAGTGAAGCTGCTCATTTGTCAGCAGTAGATGATGAGATGTGCTGGCAAAAGTACAAGGTTGCACAGGCGGTTACTAAGTGCGGCTTGGCTATTAAAGAGAATGCCTGCTCAGCCAACCTTACATGAATAAAAGTTGGGGGTAAAAACATCTTAACAGTCCTACAACAGTTCATCATATTTCTAACCTGTGGTCAGCCAATTATCTGGCTCTTGCTGCATTATTGGACTTCTGACTCGTAACAAGGGTCCTCTTCTTCCTTCCATGTCAGCTTAGTCTTTCCTCCTGGTCGCTGATGACATTGTAACACTAATTACAGCTAATTGTTCTATGCTGAATGGATTTAGTCACATTGCAAATGATATGCCATTGGTCAGTGTCACAATGTTTCCACAGAAAAAAAATTCAATGGGGAATGGAAATTTGCACAAATGAATGTAATTAAGAAGAACATTCATTACATCTAATTGCATATGAGAACCCTCAAAGTGAAACTGAGATTGGACTCAAATGAATAATTAATGGAGCTAACTGTACCGAACACTGTAACATTGTTGCTGTCTCATAATGATGTACTAAGGTAATGCTACAAATGATAAAATGCAGTGTTTCAGTTTCTTTCTTTTTTCCTTTTTCTTTTTTTTGTTTAAATATGTATTGCTTTAAAATCATCAACCTCAACCACTTTTTTCACGCTACTTAAAATGCCTTTATTCGTTGGGAGATTGGGTCTAGACAGTTTGAATTCCAATCTCCTTGCAAGCTTTGAATTGACTCCCAGACATACTGGGCAGAGTTTTAGGTTAGAAATGTCTTAAAAATGCAAGTGGTACCAATGTGTTTGGCACACTATATCAAGTCAAGTGGCTTTTTCCAAAGACAAGAAAAAAGGGCAGCCGTAAATCAGCCAACTGGAAACTCAGTCTGAGAGCCTTCAAGAAAATTTTGAATGCATAGAAATCAAAGAGTAGTTGAGAATTCCACCCCCAGAAAGCATGAACCCAGCAAGCCTTTAATCAGATTACATGTCTGCTGGCATCTGAAGTTATATTATGTGCAATGAAATACATAAAGTGTCCCAAAGTAAAAATGTAATGTATGTAAATATAAAACAATACAGTTTTGAATCTGCTGCTCTATGAACCAACTCCCTATTGTAAAACTGTCTCAAGATTCACAGTAAATCGTGCCGTACATTTAAAACCATAATCTTATTACAGTTGCAGTATTTAAAAAGCATTGGCTTATTTTAATAGCAGATTAGATCTTAGACAGACAAGGTGTAAGCTGGTCATTTGAAAGCCATATGCCACAGATTAAGATACGGCACTTTGCTGTACAGGTTTTCATTGTTTCTTTAAGAGACTAATGCACTGCATCAAAATTGCTTTTAGTGAGCCGCCTGTAAGTTGGCAAAAAGCACAAGCTCCTAAATCCCTCAACTCCGACAACAGGAGAAAGAAATAAGGATATTACAAATCATCCAAAGGACAAAATTTTGTATTGTTTGAAAAATGTGAGGGATTTAGTCTTGGGGATTTGTTCCCATTTTGCTGCACTTTGTCTGGGAGCTTAGAACTGATCATTGTTTGTGACATGATGATTCACATCATTCTTAAAAAGCCTTTCAGGTCAGCAGTGGGACGACGTGGTGTAGGATATGCAAACAGTGAAGGTTGTGCAGAATTAAAAAAAAAAGAAAAGAAAAAAACTGAATAATACAGTAATCTCAATTGAGCTTAATTGATGACAAGTCCAGGCACATCCCCCCAGAACCATGCCAACATTTAACAAAAAACAAACACCAACAAATCCACAGGACAGACATCTTAGCCATAGTGGGTTAAGCATTATTTTCTTTTATCGCATACTGTGCTATTAGTTTTTCTGGGAAAAGTGTGTCAAAGCGGATATATAGATTATAAGTCCCACAAAAAAAAAAAAAAAAATCACCACAGCTCTCAATAACTATAAGAGAGAATGCCAGCTGCAGCAATGTTGTATGGTATCTGAAGGAGGAAAGGCATCCCAAAGCATTTTACATTTCTTATTTTGTCATGTTTTGAAGCTATGTTGCATTTGGCCAAAAACGACAGGAACTATTTGCCTCACTTAATAGCTCTGGATGTGTAATTCTATAAAAGCTAGCTGAAGGATGTAAGGAGGCTGGACGTATAAATGCACAGGCAAATTATATTAACTATTTGTCATGACAGAGAAGGAAGTATCAAAACCTTTGGAACAAAATCTGACAAGAGAGGCGACAGCATTAGACTGATGGCAGGGTGAAGTAAGCTTGCAGGGAAGGGGGGTGCAAGAGCCCGTAAAACGAACAGCCACCCAACTCATAAATAATAGAAACATAAAATGTCATATGAACTTTATTTCAAGAGAGGATGGCCTAATAAAGATGCAGGTTTAAAGGGGAGTTGAGAAATTCATTGTCATAAGAAGGCCACATGGCTTGCCTTTGGCTCAGACAATTATTCAGCACAAGTTGACATTCAGCTTCCTGCTAAAGCACCTTTACTAAACAATCCTGCTTTTGACTCCTGAAATTCTTACTTTCTACTATTGCATAGATCTTGTAATATCTCAGCTCTATTTCTCTGTCTTCACTTGGAGTCCTTCCATCTCCTCTCCTTTCTTTCCACTTTTCCTTGTTCTTCCTGCCTTACAAATTGAGACGACATGATAAGAAATTGCAGTCGCCATGCCAGCCTGGTGCTCATTGATAAAACCATATCTAATCCATCTTAGGCCCCCCTCTGTCACCAACACACTCATCTCTGAGACCGTCAATGCACTCAGGAGCTGTCTCTGTTTTTGAACCGAGGAGAACAGAGTCAGAGTTTATCTGACTTAACTTCTGGAGAATGAAAACGGAGCTCAGTGAGTCAGACGACTTTGTCTCTAAATGATGCACAAATGTCTGTGCTGCATGTTATTCAACAGCATCTGAGAGCAAATGAAAGAATAGTTCAGGTTCTGTTAGGAACTGTTTATAGTCTATGAGAGATACATTTATTAAAATGATATAAACAACTATATATTACATATTTTTCCTTGTAAGGTAATGGTAAAGGTGCTAATGCTTTAATGAATTAGATGGTATATGAGCATGCATCTCAACACAACTTGAATTTGATTTGATCTTAATGCATGTTTGTGTGATAAGGTGACAAGAGAAAATAAAAAGGAGTTTTATATTTTTTCTATCCCAGGGGGATAGTGGATAATATGCAGTAGTTTGATTTGGTTTGTGAAGTATTAGATGTTTATGTCTCTGAATATTAATGGTATAACAAGCAATTGCCTTGGTGTGTGAATGAATCACATAAATGAATCATTGCTGTCACCATAATGAATGCATTAAAGAGAACAGGTGGAGAAGGAGTGGTATTTTTTTTTAGATGCATGCTTTAATTTGTGTTTATACCCATGCTTACAGTCTTTTTATATAAAGAAGATATTATTAAAAAAATACATATATATATATATATATGTATATATATATCAACAGATATGTCCTTGGTGTAATTTCCAATATGAAAATTGGCGGAGACTTTCAGATGAACAGAATGCTATAACCAGAAAATCGCATTTTGTTTAATTTCAAACAAAAGAATTCATAATCGCTCTCACTCTGACACCCTGGCCCCAGACCTGTCATCCCTGCTGCTGGGGAGACACCAACGGCTGCCGTCTCACTTACAGCAATGACATGAAGGCTGTACTGCATGTGGGCATATGCAAAGTAATCTATTTTTCCCTGTCCTGTGTATTTTCTCTACTGCAGAGAACAGAACATTTTTTGACAGGTAACTCAGAGTAATGCTGAGAGCAATCCTGGCAGTGACACAGAGAGGCCACAGAGGGAGTAAAGGCTTGCACCGATCTGAGCCTCCATCCTGTCTTCAGTGTGTGACGCAGGGTTACTAGCAGAAAATAAAATCTGATTCACCAGGACTAGAATATCCATCTTAAAGGGGGACAGGGGTGGACAGACTCAGAATAGCCTTGTTCATCTTGAAGTGGAGCAAAAGAATTTCAGCAGCATCAGTGCTGCTGATGAAACGGTTTTGGATGCACTCTACCACTGGTGGAAAATCCCAAAGCCCACTGTGCTGAGTCTTGAGCACACTTTTTTTTACCCCCTCAGCAAGTTTTTTGAGCTACGATTAAAAGAAAAAAATATTGTATATGCATGAGGAAAATGTTGCACCCCTGCGTTCAATGAAGCTTTTTATGGAGAACATCACTGGGCAGTAAGCCATGCAATGACAGCTGTCTTGTGAATCATTTAAGAAAAACTCAGCAACAGAGTTCCAACCTCAGGGGTACAATTCTTCCTCGTTTTAAAGCACAGCATATTTACAAAAATCAGCTTCCATTATCTGTCACAAATGCACCATGTGCAAATTAAAACAATTTATTTTTGTATCTAAACTGTCTGCTATGGTTTTTGATTTGATCTTATCAGCAAAAACTGAAAAATATAGCATATGAAACATGATATTTTTGGGGGGAGCTTTCCTGTCTCAGTAGTGCAAACCTCTCCAAATGCAGAGTGTGAGTAGTCTTTCAATTAATCTAATGAAACTGATATGATTTTCTGCTATTTCAACACTTCAAAATTCAGTACTCACTGGATTCTGGATCTGAGTTTCCATCTCCTTCGGTGCGGCTGTTAGGTGACGTTTGTTCATAGTACTCCTCTTGGGGGAAGTGGAGGGGAAGAGGCTGGGTGGCACTGGCTGTGCTGCTGGGCTCTGGGTCTCCCAGCCCACTGTCACTACAACTCTCCTGGGAACCATCTGGAAGATGGAAGGTCACACGGCGCTGGGTCTGAAACAGACAGACAAAAAAACGTCTTCTGATAAAATCTCATATTCTGTTTTCTAAAGCATACAAATAAAGTAGAAGGAGAAAAAGAGATGCATAGATAATTGATCACAGTGGGATCAACTAATCAAGATGTGGTCTTATGTTTATTGCAACTGTGATGCAACATACAGGTTTAGAAAGCTTTCATTTTTTTTCGTTTTATTACTCTTTCGATTTTCATCGCTGTTAAGTGAGGACATCCCTAAACCCTCACAGAAATAAGAGCTCCAGCAACATTTAAAGTAAAAGCAAAAAAACTAGTTTTAGCTTTTTAACCTTTTTAAATGCCCGTTGTTGAATCTTTTGTTAGGATGACCCTGATGAAGGCTGCATGCTAAAACATGTTAGTTTTCGTTTCCAGGGACCTTGAAAATAGATAATCTCATGCCAAGAACTCTTCCCCGCTTGCATACCATTTACTTGATGTGCATATCCCTGCCAGTCGCCATTGTTTTTTAGGATAATCAGTGTTTATATGCTTGATGTGCAAATGATTTACTGATATGTATAAAATATGTTTGTCTACAGCATTAGGGATACAAACAGCCTTGAGATCTCAGATTAAAACCAGATAAATACAATATTGGTGGTAAAAAATAATGATTAAACTTTAACATATCACCTTCCATTTTGTTTTCTATCCCAGCAGAAGTGTTACTTATAATAATCTATACAACAAAATACAATTGGCATGTCAGAGGTGTTTTATCTCAAAACATTGGCACAAGAAACCAAAAACTATCTCCACGTTCTTACCCAAAGTGCTGAGAAATACAATGTTGTATTTTCTTCTTCTTCTTCTTCATGTAAGTAGACCAACCATATAAAGCTTTAGTGAGTGACTAAACTAATGTAATTAATAATGTAAAGCATGATCTTTGACCACAGTTTCTACAGTGTCACCTTTTTTTGTATTTCTTCAAAAAACAAACATGTGCTGCTTGGTATTTAAAAAAGTACCCTTCGTGGGTGTTTGCTCTGTTGAGGGAAAATTTCAGAGACACCATCCCTGACAAACAAAGATTATCAGCATCATCATAAGTGGTGACAGCGATGCTCATTCATGAGTGAATAAATACAGTGAGATGGAATTTACAGGGGAAACCATTGCCATAAATCAAGCACTGCATGTGGACCATCCATCCTCTTTACCTGCTTTTAATGGGGAAATATGTCCAAATTGCATCTTGTCATTAGAAGGACTAATTGAGACTGTGACCTCATAACCCAAAACTGTTTCTGGCTTGTTGAGCCTCATGAATTACTTTCCACATAATAAAGTAACTGCCACACTTATAACTGAGACCTCTCTGATACACCTCATGAAAATAGGTGGGATGTGTATTAACAGGTTGAACTATGTCCCAGTTTTCTATCTCACCCAATTTAGACACAATAGAAATGGAAATGTGCGTGCAGGCAGGGACTTTGATTTGTAAAGTCATGGGGATCACAGGAGTGTGGGCATTTTTCTCTGAACAGTGCAGGCCTCTTTGATTTCTCTGGAGGTTTTTATAGAAGTTCATGTTGTGACCTTTCTTTGGTGCTATGAACGAAAGGACGTTCTGTGCGTGGTGATGTCTGCTAACATGTTAGCAGCTCCTACAGAGAGCAAACCACATTGCTGCAGTCATTCATATTGTGAAGCGCAGCGCAGGCCCAGACGTCACCAGTTTTATTTTTCACTTTGTTGAGGCATTAGGAGATCTGACTCGGCTTTGAGGTAACACTGGTAAAACAGAGCACGGTGTCTGTAATAACGACTCCAGCTAGAATTTATGTCTTCACATGATTTCCTGAGTAACATCATACTGCATCTCACTGTATAGAAGCATAAAACGCATAAAATATAATTACGCCCTCAGCTTTGGTTATTACTGAAAATTTTATGCATCCCATTATTCAAACTGATAAGATTTTTTTTGTTTTTTTTTGTTTGTTTCCCCTATTCAAGAGCAAATACAACTGGTGCACAAATGACGATCTTAATTTTCTTCATTGCTATGGCAAGAAGAGCAATATGCAAGTCCAGAATTAAAAAAAAAAAAACATCATTAACACATGCTCCTTTGAGCTCAGGAGGAGGTGATGTCTCTATTATCACATTTTTCCTTTCTTTAGCCATTACAGTGCATAGATAATACATATATTGCTCTTTGATAAGGCTGCACAAGACTGGTATATTAGAGGAAAGGAAGAGTAAAACGAAGTCTGACTAATGAAGGAAAAATTGCCAAAACCCAAGTACTAAAAAATAAAAAAAGCTTAATTTTGAAACCATCAGTGAGGGTTGACTAACCTAAATCCACACAATTAGCACCCTGAAAACACAACTGAGTGGTTTTCAATGCCCTGATGTTGAAACAGCTAGCTAAATCTTCTATTTACTTGATTCATCAAGATCCTGCGGCAACAAATCTCTCTTTGTCAGTGTTTGTGTGAGCACTTGTAAGAAGATGACAAATGAGAAATAAGGAGAAGAAGGTAGGTGAAAAGGGCAGGCAAGGAAACAAACAGCCCCCAAATAAATGCAAGAGAAAACAATTCAAAAAGAAAAGCTTAGAGTTGTCTGTCTTTTTTCAAATGCAATGAATTAAATGATCAAAACATGTGAAATTATTTGATGCGGGACTCCTCAAAATTAATACATCGCATGTTTTGTTCTGGCAAATCATGAAATAATATGAAAGCTGATATTTTTTTTTTCTTTTTTTCCCCACTCATCTCCTGATTTAATTCATTTTCTTACACAAAGACGAGATAGAAACCTTCTTGGCAAAGATATATAACTGTGCGTGTCATGTTTGCCCACACTTTTAAGTGGTCTAAATATCTACTTGTCCTCAGCAGCGTTGGCAGCTGTTTTTCAAATTACTGAAGGATGCATGCAGAAGCAATGTCCAACTTCCAACAAAACGAAGAGCCCATTTACAAACTGCTGGCAGCTCTACAAAAAGCATGCTCCCTCTCCACACGATTCTAATTATTAAAAACTTGCTTCAACAATGACATCCAGCATCTATTAGAACAAACAGCTGCCCGTGACAATTAGGACATTATCATTCTGCATAAGGGAGTGTCTTCGTTTTTAGACTGCTGTTTATTCAAGCCCATTCAAGCCGATGCCAGATGTTAAGAAAAGCTTAATTTGGTTTCACAATGTACTCAACAGCAAGCCATTCAGAGCTACAATATTAATTGGGATTAAATACCATTAATGGGTTTTAAATAAATAAAACTTTTGCTCTAGGTGGTAATAGCTGATGTGAATATAGCATTTATACTTGAAGACAAACATAACAAGCAAAAACTAACATTCAGGAGTCAAGGTAAGTGTTTTGCTAAGCATGATCACTTATTTAAAGAAGCTGCCAGAAATCCATAAAGCAAAGACAAGCTGCTGTAAGAGATATCAAACCCAAACAAAGCCTGCTCAGTCAGATAAAGCACTGCCTTGAGAAGTATGTACACAGAGATAAAATAAACAGGAGAGATGCATGCCAAGTTCTATCCTTAAACATGCCAGAAAATCCAACCCTCACCTCTTGTAGCCACTCAGATGGGGCAGGATTCGCAGGTTACTGGATTAGAAGTCCATTACGATAGAGGACCGTAGGCTAAGTGGCTGCCACCTTGTCCTTTGGTAGGCCACAGCTCTTTGAGTTTTATTATACTATGTACTTTCCCCAGACTATTATTCTCTCAAAATAGGAAAGTAGTCAATGCTGCTCCGAAAAGGACTTGGCTGACAACCACCTCACTCTGAGTGATAAACAGGGACCACTTAGGAGTGAATCAGGAGAGATTGGCTCTGCCATTTCAGATAAGGATCACCTCGCGGGCACACCTAGACCTGCATAAATCTGCTCAGAGGAGATGGCGATTTGTCATGTCACACATGTCTTATGTGTAGAAAGAGGAGAAAAAAAAATACTTGGAAAAAAAAAAATGTCATACAGAAAGGCTTTGATCCAAAACATGCATTCCCACATGTCCATACTCTCTGATGTCAAGATTTTGCAATAACTACAAAAACCTTTTAGCAACTGTTATATCTTGGGGACTGCCTGTTTCTTTTTTTATAGAACATGTTGTTCCATTGCAGCCTTTTAAGTGTGAGGTGATGAGTGTCTGCCTGTGAGATGATGAGGTAGCAGGAACATGAGTGAGGGAGGTGATTCTAGCAAGTGTGTCAAGAGGGGGATTTTTGTCAAATCAAATGAATTTTCATAAATTCGATCTGTTTTTGAGTCATCGGCCATGATGATCTTTGTCAACACAGACTATGGCAAACAGGGTTAAATTCCCAGCGTCAGCAAACAAGCGTTTGCATTCATCTCTAATCAAACTCATGTAATAACATCTTTATGATAAGTAATGGAACACAGATAATCGAGGGATGGTGATAATAATCAACTTCGTTATAAAGACAGAGAAAAATGTGAATCATTTTGCTGCAGTATATCAGAGAATTGTGGCTATGTGCTCTAACAATTTAAGTCAAGAAGAGCCAAGAACAGAAACTATCAGCAAAATTCAGCCCAAACTGGAAAGTAGGTTGGGGTAGTATGTAACTGTGCAAACTGCAGGAAGGTAGAACTTTTATAGTCCTGTAGGCATCGACAAAAGATTGTTGAAGCATGAATATATATGCTCGCATTTTAACGACGGAAACAGCAATTGAAAGGGAAAAGAGGGTGTAATATTTAAATGTCACAATATGGTGGGATTTAATGACAACTTCAGTGAGAAGTGCAGGTGAGCTGTTCACATGAAGATGTAGCAATACAGACAGCCAGAAATCTACACAATTTTATGTTAAGTGATACTGTGAATTGCTCTTTGCTAGAAAAGAAACATCAAAGGAGGAAGAAAACAAACTTTTCCTGCCCGTTATATGAATTTAGACACATTTTTATAATCTGATAATGCTGCATTTTAAAAAAATAAATAAATAAAAGTTACCCATAGTAACAACAACAGTATGATTTTAAAGTTAGACATATGTACACCTTAAATTAAGAAGATATATTGTATAAATAAAAAAAACATACTTGTTTTGTAGAGAATCAGGTTGTAGGAAAGTAACCTAAGTGAATGTCAGACTTTTTATTCATTTTTTTTGTCAGAGAAGCCTGATAATATAAACTAGTTTTTATTTCTACCAGTGACAAAGAAGTGTTAATTGGCTAACCTCACTTTCCCTCTGCAACGCTGCGGGAAATGCCTTCATAGACAGATAATGTCCACTTTCCTTTCCAAAAGTAACTCCATTATTAATGTGATTATAAATGTTAGATTTAGTTGCAAATATTCTTTTTTTTTTTCTTCTTCTTCTTCTTTTTCTTGTTCCATCCTGACAGTCATGCTAATTGTTTTTCAGTATGTAAACTTGGCACAAGTAAGGAATTTTATGTTTGGTCAATTAATTATCTCCTTTAATAATACCAGTTTTTTTATTATTAATCTTTATACATAGTTGAAAAGCCTGAATAGTCAACTTTACAATGAGGTATAACTTACAGACCGTGGAACGAGCAGCTAAACGTGTATAAGAGCCCCACAAAATTTGACCATATTTCCCGCACTAATCTCCTGTTGGTAATCACTCTAGTTTTGAAATAATAGTGCTGTGAGATGTGTGCCAAGCGCAGATATATGACTGGCACCTAAGGGATGGACAGACATATTGAAAGGTTCTGGAGTCTGTGGTGATCTTTTATCCAAACACTGGGGCCTAACTGCATCCTCCGGGATGACAACGCTCTCCCCCACAGAGCCAGGATCGTCACAGAGTACCTCTGCAATTTGGAAGTGGAGAGGATATAATGATCTACTGTAAACCAAGACGTTTGGTTTCAATCAATTGAACACTTGTGCGATCATCTTGGGCACGCTGTATGTGCTAGAGTGACTAACACAGTCATGCTGGTTGACCTTCAACAACTCCTGGCTGAGGAACAGGATCCCATCCCACAGCAAAATGTGACCGGTGACTGGTGACCAGCATGAGGAGGAGGTGCTGAGCTGTTCTGGCCAGTATGGATCTTCCACACGCTCCTAAGGTCACTGATGGTGTAAAGCGAATAGTGTAAAACTGGCCAAAATATATATATATTTTCCTTTATTGCTGTGGGAGAATGCAATCATCCAATCCACCAAGCAACTCCAAACATGAGTCAATACCAACAGGAAAATATTGCTGGGGAATTCGAGTCATTTTCTGGGAGCATTACCCACACATTTAGCTGTGTTCAGTCCTCTGTACATTTAGCCAATTCATAATAAATAATAGACTAGTTAAGGAAAACCACCAGATTGCATCGAATCTTAACTTTGATCTAATCCCTCCATTTTGTTCATGCAGAAGGCAACAGTGGAATGGAAAAACTTCCTTTTAACAGGAAGGAACCTCCAGCAGGCTCAGAGAGAGCGGCCATCTGTCTCGATTGATTGGAAATCATATATAATATTCGGACAATAATATACAAATAAATCAAATCAAACTTTATTTATAAACCACTTTTTATGCATAAGAGCAGCACAAAGAGCTTTAAATGATAAGAATAATAAAAACACAACCACACCCAAAGTTTATCACAAAACCAAGCACACACACTTAATACAACACAAATTGGTATCATTAAAGTGGAGACACAATCAAACACAAAAATTATTATTTTTTGTGTTACCTTCATGGTGAATGCGTTAGTATCAGAAACCAAAGTAGAATTAACAATCCCAACCCTAAACATTATACTTCAGCAGACATTTGATTGCACATTTTTGATCTCTTTAAGTCTGAGTTGGAAGCAACAAAGGTTTATTTTTTCAGTGGGTGGTGCAACTCCTGTTATAATATAAGTGGGATTTAACTCATTACCTTACAATAAAACAGCGATGCCATGGAACTTATGAACATGTTCACTTGAGACTAACTGAATATAAAGGACTGTATGAGAAACACAGTGTGTAAATATAAAAGGTGGAAGTAGTTAATACTGTGGGTAACACTTGTTATTCTTCAAGAGTGTTAAATTCTTGCACACAGAGTTGATAATTACTGTCTTACAGGGTTAAATGCTCAAGAGGGTATAGTACATTAATGATGGGTGATTTTAGCCCAGGTGTTAGCAGAAACTGACAGTATTAATTTGTGCTCACAGATTTTCCAAATGTGGTTAAGATGCAAGATTACATAACTTATTGAAAATATAGGAAGCGACCCAACACATAAAGTATCATGCACAGGTGATGCTTATGTCAGCACAAATACACAATGGAGGAGAGAAGAATGTGTGGGAGACTTACATTCACAGAGGTTATCTTGCCAAGTTGACAGGCCTCCTAAAAAGACAGAAAAACAGACATTTTACATTATTAACAGACTGTAACTTTTCCAGAGAATTTACTATGGAAATTAATATTTGGATCCAACAAAGGAAATTATGCACAGAACTTTCTTAAAGTCAGCCAGAGTTCACAAGAGTTTGAATTCTTTTATCAGGTTGGAATTGAGAATTAAGATACAAATTGATTTTTTGCATGGATGCTGAGTTTGCACAGCACACTTCTGGGCTGAGTTGGCTACAAAGTCAGGCTACAAAGTACACACCACAGAAATGTAAAGAATAGGGCAAACCTGACATTCTGACAGTACAAGGCATGCACTGACACTTTGATAAAGATGTTTCCTCTGCATGTCAGGGAGAAAAGTGAACGGAATATCAAATGAAGCATCAAAAATTAACAATAAACAGCGACAAGCTTCTAAATTGGGAACAAAAGACACCCGCAAGCCGGCAAAATAGCTTCCTCTCTCTGGGGACTGAGATAACTCAAAGAGAGATAAGAGCATTTAATTTTTAATCACCAATTTTGTTTTCTTTGTACTGTGTATAATAATCTGAAAACGTGGCTTTATTTGCAAAGAAAATAGAAGAAATCCGGGAGTGAGAAGCCACTTAGATGGGGAGAAGCTGAGAGGACTGCTGGGGTGGAACGATAAAACAATGAACAGGAAACAAGTTCATGTCAACAGATTATCCTGCCATAATTGTTTATGAAGGGATTTTTCTGCTGACTGAGTGACGGAGCAACACACACACAAAGCTATCCACCAAGAACAAAATAGTTCCTTACAGTGGACGACTAAAGTATCAGGACATGTTGCCAAAATGCTCATTCACTTCATGATTCAGTTGGATTGTACTGCTTATTTAATTACAAAAAATAATATGTTAATGTGGAAACAATATATTTGTGTTGGTATGAAATATAAGGCTTCCAAAATAAGTTCTAAAAAAAGTGTCTCATCAGTACCTGGCAGGGACTGCTGTATTTAGTTTAAAAAGACTTTGATACCATCCAGCTCCCATTGAACCGAAGTCAGGAAAACAAAGCTAGCTGTTTGTGTTGATTATCATAGAATTAAAAACCTATAGACAGATATTTCCCTCAATAGATTCTGAAGCCAAAAGCAGAAAAAATACAGTAACCATTGGCTGTGTCTTCACCAGATGGGCAGAAAAATTAATTGAAATGGATTATTGACAACATTAACAGCATTATTCAGTTAATCTATCAATCTATCTATCTATCTTTGACTTATTGATTTTTTTATTCTTTACTTCCCAAACTGTCTGATGTAGAGAATTATAAGTATTGAGGGAACAACTAATGGCAGAAACTGGCAGAGAAAAATGGCAGACAGATTTTCCATTTTCTAAGTGCAAGTTAGCTGTTCAGCTATCTCACACAGAAGAAGCTGTTTTGTAGATGGATATGGTATCATGTGTGCATGAGCCTGACTTCTTCAGAAACATATCCAGTAAGGTTTAAAATGACCAATGCTTCCATAGATGAGTACTTGTGAATGAATGCATGAAATGCTTTAATTCTGAAGGCAGCAGATGGACAATGTTGTTACAGATAGAAGAAGTTTGCTTTCATTCACTTGATTGACATTTAAAAAGCAATAATCTATTCCTAAACCTCACCAAGAATTTCAGATTTCAGCAAGATGTAAATATTTGACTGAAAATATTTTTTTTTCCTTATTTGACACCAGCATTTGTCAGGTCTGAAAAGTTTCTCATTTGCATATAATGTCTGGTCATTTAAAGCACCATTTTACTTGAAACTGCCATCGGGCAGTTGTTTCTTCTCCAAGTAATGTTTTATTCAACAACTAGTGACATACACTATAAGTTAGAGACTTTGCCAACCAATTAAATATATGATAATGTACATGTGGGATCTGAGAAGGTGACCTATGCTTGTTTTAGATTTAGATGACATTCAAAGTAGTGGCTGTACACCAATTTCTGAGACAATAAATGAGTGAGTTTTCTGCTTTTTTTTTCTCCCCTCCTCAGTATGGGCTGGTCAGTGACCCTTTCTCTGTATGTACGCCTCTTAAACTAGCAGTTTCAAAGCACTCAACTGCAAGCCGGGGAGAGAGTTGTGCTTAAGATAAGTGCATTTGTTGGTGAACCACATCAAAGTACAGAGGGATGTCTTTGCGAGCAAAGTCAGTGAAGCTCGAGCCTGGGCTTTGATCACCCCAGGCACTCTGATCATTAAAATATTGGATAAATAATTGATTAAAAACACCAGACCTTATTGTGCTCTGTTTCTCAATCCAAATGTACCAATTGTGGGATACAGTAGTTGAACAATGAATGTAGACAGGAGTAGAAGGAGCATATACTGAGGTAAATACATAGCATTATGTGGCATGTTTGAGGCAGTGCATGCAAATGATCATTTCTCATATTGTAGGAAGTGAGCTGACTACATAGCCCTTTCCTGTTCCCAAGAACCCAGTTTCAGTATGAACTGGAAGTGAAGCTATAACTCCTGTTTGCCAGTAAAGGTCTAAGCTCCAGTATGGCAGTTTGCCACAGAGGTAGAATAATCAAAACAGAAGGTAGAAAGGACTGCATTCCAGCTGTGCGTAGGTGACTGGAGGGTAGCTAATATTACATCTACAGCAGAATGAGGCATGCTGGGAGTAAGACAATGAACCTGCTGTGTGCATATCAAGGATATTAAAAAAATATATTTCCCTTCAGCTTAGAATTGTACATTAAGTCTCTTTCAGTGAATATGCTTTTACATTTAGAGCATTTTACATTTTAGATCAAAATGAACCCAAATCAATTAAAATTTATTTCTATTCCAGCTTAAAGCACCAGGCCAGTGGTGGAGCATTGCTTCTCCATGCTTATGAAGTCTCATTGGGCCCACTTATCCATTTAATAAATCCATTGCCACGTGTGTATGTGTAAGTAAATCAGTATGTGTAAAGCTGGAATCAATACATGGGAATCATGTTTTATGTGCAGAGGATAAGGTAGCATAATTAATCTTTAGAAACATGTAGGTGCAACTAACACTGAAGATGGAACTTGAGTACTGAAACAGCAGACTGGATTTCTATACATATAAGACTGATCTGCAACACACTGTTCTTTAAGACTGTTTATGCAACTAAAGCCTGCAATCTTTTATAAGAAAGCAAGCAAGCAACATTTGAGGTTGTCTTGTATATAACTGAAATAGGTAAATCAGCGTATTTCGCTACAACTCATTCTGCTGACAAAAAGCAACAAATATTGCGATCAATTCGTGAAAATTTTGTATTTAAAAAGATGTCACAGGTAGAAAAACAGTATGTATTTTCCAACTTTGGAAACACCTATTTTAGACTAATTCTAGGGTTTGTAAGAGACTAGCTGAAAGATGATAAACATTTTAATGAGATCATTTTAGGCAAACATATACTAACTGCGTAGGTTGCCAAGATCTTGTCATTTCAGTTTGCTTAACAAGACTTTTTTTTTTACTTGTGTGAACTTTAATACAAGTTCAGTAAATATTATATTTTAATATTTAATATTTTAATAACTCAAAGACATAAACTAAAAACAAAATTTTTGTGCATCAAGTGATCTTGCTGCAGATTTTGAGTATATATATATATTGTTTTTTTTGTTTTTTTTGTTTTTTTTTTTATGTTTGATGTGCTAACTTCAAGCTGCACTAAAAGCCTTACAACCTGCTGTCCCTGGGGCCCTCATGCTCCTAATAGTTTAACACTAATGAGATCTGCTGCTCCATCTCTACAGCTTCCCACATAACAGTTTATTTCATAGTGTAAATACCTTTGAAGGTGGCAAAATGCATAAAGCATGGCAACAGAGCTCACTGGCTACAGTCCCTTGACTTGACAAAACTTGCTGTTGCATTTTTCACATTTGCTTTGACTTTCTTCTCAAGGTTTTCCAGAGAAAATAAAGTGAAGCCAGTTGCATTTCAGCTTGCCTGCCTGCCTGCATCAAGTCCCTGAAAATAATGGTCAAGCAGGAGTTGCTTGGACTGCAGTATGCCAAAATGTCAAAGCAATGCCACAGTCCACTACTTAATCTGTTGGGAGAGGGTGAAAGAAAAGAATGTGGCCTGCTTTCAAGTGGCTTTCCCTGTGGATGAGATGGATGTGTCTGAATTTATCAATAGAAGCAAAATGACTATTGTCAGGCGACCACAACACAATCAAACACATGCAGACATGCATGCATAATACAAATGCTCGCAGTGGAGAACTTGGCTGTGCATGCCATCTTCTCATGTGTGCAGACACAAGAGACATGGATGTTTTGGCCAGGAAACACTGAACAGAGCTCATGTTTTGCATCTTTTCTATTATTGGCAAACACAGCATGTCTTAGACAAAGTGATAAAACCATTGCAAAACAAAACACCTCCTCATCAAAAGGGGCTAATAAAGTCTTCAATATACTTAAGTGTAGCCTTAGATAAATAGAATACCCATTTACTTCTGCAATGGTGTTGTCGTCCAAAGTGTATTGATGTCCTTATTGACATTCAATAAAGGGAAACCCTTTCAGCAAACCACAGAGAGTGGTGTAAATCCTGTAAACTTCTTGAGTGAGCACAAAGAGCAACTTTCCTTAAACACAATTACAAGACAGCAATAATGTCACTGCATGTTCGAACCAATTTTGATTTATAAGTGGACATCGTGTTGCCTTTTCATCAGCTTATTATTATTAAGTGGTCTGTATATGCGTGTTTCCCCTGGACAATCCTTCTTCTCGCTTCACTCTTGGTGAGGTATTGATCCTCCCAGTGTACCATCCCCTACTGATTTCATTAGGAAAGCTGCTGTTAATTACTCCACACTAACCTTTTGCTGTTTCATTTGGACCAACAAATCGGGCAAATTAAAAAAGGGGATGTAGGAAGAGGAAAAGAGAGAAAGAAGAAAAAAAAAAAAGCTTCTGGCAGCTGCAGTGGTGGACCCCCCCCCCCTTTCAGTGGCGTTTGTGTCAGGATCCCAGGTGGCGTAATAATTAAAAAAACTCCATCAATGTTCCTTTTTTGCTCATCAAATTATGTAGAAGGAGGCTGCAGCAGTAATTGTTGCAAGGGATTCATTTATGAAAAGCATACCTGCTAGATCTAGCTTGGTTGTCTGGGGAGGTGGAGAATTATGCCCGTTTTTTTTTTTCAGCTTGTAATGTCTGTTTCCTGCAGTCAAGCAGACTGATCATTAAAACACACTTTATTCATTTATGCATACCTATTTACAAGGATCATGGGACAGCCTTAAGGAACTTCTAAATTTTTTTTTTACACTGAATCAAAATGCAACACCTCGCTTTCCTGACACACCAATTTGTCTTCTTAGGTATTAAAAGAGTGTGATGTGACACATAGCAGCAAAGTTATAATTAGACTTCATTTAATACCTTATGTCAGGAGATTACATGCACAGAGCATGGCATCAAAAGCGTACTCAAATTGCAGGGGATGTAATTGATTAACCATAAGAGACCGGGAACCAGATGACGAGGATGATGCTCTAAATCCATGTAAAATCAATACAGTCACTTCCTACACATCGAGGGATTATTGACAGAAATTACAACCAGTTGTAATTACCGACTACAAACACATCAGATAATAATCGCCATGATGTATTAATGTGTGTGCAAGAAAGTCACAAACTCACTCAAAGTGATGAGCTACTTTGATATGGACCTATTTTTCAACATGGATATATTACACACAAGCACATGACAATTACAGGATCTTTTGTATCTATCATTTGAGAGATGCCCTTTCCTCAAGGTTGAGTACATTCCAGTTGGAAAAAATCCTTCATGATGCAGGAGAAGCCATTCAGAGAACTCCCTTTGGCTGAGATAATAACTTCATCATAATTAGCTTGTGGTGCTCAAGAGTGCTGAATTGTCGGTTGCAGTGGGATCTGGGCTGATTTATTGCTTGATTTAATTACGTATCAAAATTCAATTAGACATGCTTTCAACCAAATTTAAAGCAAGGTTTGTCAAGTTGTCTCTTGAAATCAGGTGAAGCATGAAGGACATTCTTCATAACACAGGGACATCTAACTCAATGTTTATCACTTCCCAAAAATCATTCACGAGCTAAAAAAAGGGATAAAAAAAATTGTATGCTAGTTTTAGTTTTTTTTTTTTCCAAATTTCTTCCTTGCCATTACTTTTTCACATCTCAACTGACATCAAACAGCATCAAACAGTGTGAAACAGGCCTTGATTCAGTAGTGATGCGAAGAGAGTTGCAGGTACTTTATCGAGTGAAGATACATGACAAAATGCTCTTTGAGGTTGTCTTCGACTGAGGAGGTGTCTGACTTCCTTTACCCACATCACTCACAGCCTGCTCACCCCTTTTTGCTGCAGACTACACAAGGGAAAAAAGGGTAGCTGTTTTGAATAAGTGTCAAAGCAGCTTCCAAGAGCTACATTGATCTTTTACCAGTATGCAAATTAAGGATGTCATGGTGTCTATGTTAAGAAGCCAAGCAAGGGAATGAGTATTTCAGCCTGAGGTCTCTGATTGAAGTGAAGTCCTTTACCAGCATTGTAAATACATTCACTGAGAATTTTATTAGGTACACATAGAGGTAATACCATGTACGGTCCCTTTCAATTCTGGGTTTTTGAGGTGCTTTTTTGAGGGATTTTGATCTACTCTTACTTGACAACAGAGTTTTTTCGCAGTTTTTTTTTCCTTTTTTTTTTTTTTTTAGTGGCGCATAATGCTGTGAACATTCTACTTCACCTCATCACTAAAGTGTTTTATTAGGCTGTGATCTGGGGAGTGTTCAGACCACTGGAGGAAAGTAAAGTAATTTCCTGGAACCATCTTGAAATGATGACACATTATCTTGCTAGAAGACTCCCTTCTAAAAAACAGAATGAAGGGTTGCACCTGGTCAGCAATAATGTTGTATTTATAGAGGCGAGACTATCATAAATACACCAAGCTCTGGCAGACACGGGGCACTTTTCTGCTTGTAGTCAAGCTTCAATTTGTTTCCAATAATATCAAGTATCCATTGCATTCCAGAGATAAACACTGTACCCTTTCCTAGCCACATGCAGAGTTACACTCTATGTGCACCTTGGTTAATGTTTGAGTATGCACACTTTCACTTACTGCTTTATGATTATCTTGCAAACACACATTACTCTAACAATAAACAACATTTAAACAGCTACACAATTTACCAGAAACAATAAACATCACCATATTGTTGCTGCTATGCTGCTATAGCTGCAGAAACTGACATTATCCTGTTATACCCATTTGCAAATTTTAGTGTTGGTAAAATAAATCATATTCATACTACAACATTTAGTGTTTCCTTTGTAAAATCAAACACTGGTAGTGAGTCCAACTTCATAAGAGAGCCAATATCCTATCTTCAAAGACATTGGAGTGCGGAAAAAACAACTTAATTTTAAATCCTAAATAGATATAGAATAGAAGGAACATCCTTAGAATCTATTAGAGAATTTAATTGTGCTAAAGCTGATGTTTGTATGGCATCCCACCCTGCCCCCATGTCAACATCTTAACAGAGAGACCAGCCCCTGGTGCATTTTTCTCAAGACGTTAAATGTCTGTTTTTCTGATGTGCACAAGGAATCCTTTGTCATCAGTACTGACACACAGGCTGCAGTAATATTTGATACCAAAAACAATACTGTGACACACAGTAGTGTTTGCCTTATGAATATGAATAAAAGTCACTAGGGGGATTCAGAGTTATATATATATATATATATATCTTTCTCCATCTTATTGTGAGGCTTAGGCATCAAAACTACTTGGTTAAAGTTTGGAAAAGATCATGATTTGAATAGCCCCATGTCCACTAAGAGCATCGGTTTGGGACAAGATGGTTTTGTGTCACTTTGGTTCTGTAAACCCTAATTTCTGTTGCATTTCCACAGTTAACCATACCCTTACCTGGACAAGCTATAAGCTGGATAGGGATAGATGCATTAATTATATAATAGTGTGATGTCATGGTGGTGTAACGTCATCCTTGAATTAGGAATTAAATTTTTTGTCACAGAAACAAAAGATGAAAATGGTGGACATCCAGAAGCTTGTGTTGTTTCTTCTTTGAATCTTTTTGAACAACAAAAATTCCACAGTGTATTTAAACATGGCTCTGTTTCTACGTTGTTCTTGTTGCAGAGGAAGTGACGATTCTTTGGACCAATTAATGGATTGCAGTATGTCGAGCTGCACCCTTTAGAGTTGGGTCGATGAAATTGGAATCCCGATGAAAGGGTCCGAAAAAAAAAAAAAGAAAAAAAAAATGATGGCTTGGTTTGAAAAGTCTGGCAATCTTCCCAGTTTTTACCTGTGGAAATGCAAAAAAAAAAAAAAAAAAAAAAATGTATACTATCCCATTCTATCCTGTCCTGAGCCAGGCCCGTAGGTGGAAATGAGGCTAATGTTGACTGACTGGTTGTTAAGTGAACTGCATTGGGAACACAATGAAAACAAATATTTACCTGCACAACTTTAAAATCTTTCAGCTAGTGGAACAATTCCTGTGAAGCTGTATCTCAACAGCCTATCAACACTGATATTCTCCTGATTTTATGAGTAGTGAGAATTAGGTGGGAAACTTTTTGCAGCTGTTCCTGGGCTCATGTTGTCGCCTACAGGGACACAACTAAAAAGAGTAAGCATGGAACAAACTGAGGCAAGCCAAAGCATGCAAGTTATAAAAACATCTGTCTGTTACATGCATGAAGGAAACTCCTGAGCCTCACCTCAAAGTGTGACTGCCATTGCCTGAGTATCATGAGGCCAATGCTAAATTCAGGTTTGGTCTGAGAACATAACCTTCTCCACCTTTATCCCAGAAACTGAATAATCTGTATATTAATTTATGATGCCAGTGGGTCAAACGTTGTTCATCATCAGATTAGACTGGTAGTTCTACACATGTAGGTTTGAAGAAACTGCAGTCATGCATATCTTCACATGGGATATTGGCTTGTTAGCTTTCAATAAATCCCCATGGGTGTTACCAAGATGCTAAGAAGGGACATTTACCCATAAAGACTATCTTTTAGATCACTCTGATCAACATCTTTAAGCATTCTACTGTGGCTTGATTTGAACTGTGTCTTGTTTATGATCATGGATGATAATCTTACTGATGTACAAAGGAAACTTTACAAGTGAGTATTTACATAATGACAATATGTTGGTGCTTCTCAAACAGAAATATGCCAAAGGAAAATCAGGATGAAAGTAAGATCAATTCACCCCATTCACCAATATGTTCTTGCAATGCTTTATCATTGTTGTCAGTTGTACTCAAGAATTTTTTTTTTTTTTTTTACGAAAACTGTCAGATTCACGATTGTATTTGTAGACTTCAAAATTGTTCATATCTTTTCCTATTAGACTGATGAATGCCAACCTCTTCTACTTTAAAAGGACATGCCTGCTGGCCTTAGTTTGTACAGTTAAACACCCATAAAAATGCCTATCAAAGGTCAAGACTTACAGGCCGTGTTCTGGCAGAATTTTAAACTTAAGCTTTTGTTGTAAACATAAATATATAAATATATAACAATATAAAATAAAATCAACAATGTAACAAAATATTAAAATTACTCTGTTGTGATCACACAACTGAGAAAAATAAAGTCAAGAGTGCAAATAAACAAGACAAAACCCACTATTGGTTGGTTCTTATTCACTGTTTTTCAGCTCCCAAAGCCCTCCGTAAGAAAACTATCATTCTCATCACGCTGGTATTAATTGATACCGATACTAACCCTGGTATTGATAATCTCAATATTTGGATCAATCCATCCAGGCCCAACTGACAACAGTGAGACAAAAGAGAAATAACAAACAGAATGCTGAAAAAATGAATGAAAAAAGAAAAATGATAATACATATGTGCACTAAAATCTGATGACCTCATTTTTAAAGAGATAATGTCCCCACAGTGAGATTCAGATCATATAAAAGCAATTTTACGTAAAAAACATGTAAGTAATTACTCCTGAACTTAAACAGCAGCCTGCCGCCCGGTCCCATAAACAAAGGTAAAATGAACATCCTTAAGGTGTCATGGCTAAAGGTGGGAAAAGGTACACTGTGGGATATATTTTCATCACATAGCCTACTGTACCTTCTACAGTTTGTCAAGCAAATTACCACCTGCTGTGGCATCCTTTTAAGATGCGGTGTGCCAATAGAGTGAGTGGTGCATTTAATGAAATGAAACCTCCAGGTGAGTAGGTCAGTATCAACCAGGCAACCAGGGCTTAACCTTGATTTCCTCATTAAACTAATCATTACAATAAAAAGACGCTGGTAGTGAATTTAATAAACCACATTTAGCAGGTTGATCTGGGAGTCACATTTGACCTGGACATTTATGTAGGGATATTCTTGCCGTTGAGGGAACAGATCTGGGGAGGATGCTTTGATGCACATGTTTGTGGTCTGTTGAACTGATGGTGTTAGGAAGCCCAGCAACAGAATTACATCCTGTCTTGACAGCTACTTGTTCTTGAATAAATGACAGAAATATACTATTTATTTGGAAATAAATAAATGCTCTATAAATTCTCCAAAGTTATTGTAAAAACCTGACGAAATCATTACTCTAATTTTATTTTTTTAAATGAACAAAACAGCAGAAAACACAAAAGCTGACTGGTTCTCCTGGTTGTTCGTAGCTAAGAACAAATCCAAGATCATTTTTTCATGAATGTCATAACCTTTGTTAAATGTTTGTAAGTAGAACTTAGTAACACATTTGTTCGTAAGAACACTTGGTGAATGAGGCCCATTGACCATAAGACTCTGTCAGGCTAAACTTTTATCTCCAGTGTTGTTTTTTTTTTTTTTTATTATTATTATTAGCTACACCAAAAGTCATGTTACCCTTCTGGCAGCCTGTAGCAGAAGGCAGAGCTCTTGTACTTCTAAATTTCCATATGTGTTATGGCTTGATAGGTAAAGATTTATCTGTTCTTTTGAGATTCTGTTTTATTGATCGTGTGACTTATAAAGCTTCTCTGTTGTCATATGTCATATTTAAAAAAATGTTGTTCAAAGGTCTCTCCCAAAGCAACTGCTTTCACTGCTTGCATTAAAAAAAAAACAAACAAAAAAAAAAAAAAAACTTGGTGCTGCATTTGACTGGAATGAAATCAAACATATTTTATCTGCTGATGACACATGTGGATCCTACATGTTTTGCTGGCCAGAAACTACTGAACTGTTCATCCCTGTCTGCATGTCCTGGCCACCTGCATCATGAGTCACTACAGTTTGACTCACTGTCTAAGGAGAAAGACGCATTAACAAGGAGGTGCATGAAATAACACATTCACTTAGTGCAAAATCAAGCAGGAAGCCTGGTATAAAGAACAGGGAGCCCCATTGAACTGTCAAAACGTCACCATCAAAATTCTGTAGTAATGTGAATTGTTCATCTGTTTGATCTGTCTCCCACTGAAACATCTGACAGTTGTCTTCATTGAGACTGACAGAGGCATTGTCCATAGATTGGGATGTGCTGTGACATACTGAATCCCAAGTTCATGTTTAAAGCAAAGAGCCTGACTCCCTGTCATTCACTGACAAACATAAAGCACCCTGATGATACAGATTAATGATTCCCAAAACATTTATGGAGCTGATCTCTTGCAAAGCGAGACTTGCTTCTGTCTTAAATTTAAACACACAGTCGCTAACTGTGATGTCATCTGGGCTTCAGAATGTATTCACTGTCATTTTTCACATGTTAGCACATGCATAAAGATTTCACAACGAAGCTTGTAAAACATTAACATACCAAATGACTCTGGCCTTGTTATAAATTTCAATGAGGGCCCGACAACACAAAGTGATTATACTTTATTAATGACTCTGAGAATAACAGCAGTCTCTGAGCTGAAGCGTTGACAGGTTTTATCAGGACGAGACTTCGTTTGTTGCTGTTCAACTTACATGTAGTTCCAGTGCCACTCAAAAGTCAATTTATTTTTAAGAAATTAATTTTGGCATACAGACAATGGCATATGGGTTTTCACTATTTTATTTAACCGACATATTAGAACACAACCATGTGAAAATGTTAATGTATCCCACAAAACTCAAGCAACACAGCAAAAAAATAAAAATAAAAATAAAAATCTGAGCACAGCAAAATATTTCACAAAAAATGTTTTGTGAAATGTCAGATAAAAACAATGTTACACTTCATAAAAGATTTGTTTGTTACTCACTAACAGGTCTATAACAACCATTTTCATTCATTTTCTAGGCATAAAACTGTATGATAAGTTTCACATAAATGAAGAACTGAGGTTAAAATAGTCTTGCTATCACAGTTGCCATTTTGGAATCAGCACCACAGTCCCAGCGGCCATTTTTGAATCTTAGAAGTTCATATTTTGGGGTGCTAAAAAAAATCTGTCGAAAGAGAAAGAGTGTGGATGTCAGTAAATTTTACCAGTTTTCATCATCTCTTCTGTGTCTTCCTCTTATAATTAACAAAACAGATGGAGATGATGGCATCAGATTCAGGTAATATTTCCAGTGAGACAGTGGTTCAAGATAAATTGATAATGGCATCATCAGATGCTTCCAGGGCAGCAGCACTTCCTTGTCTCTTTCTGTTAAACTAATATTAGTCAGCATATAAGACCAACACCAAGGTTGTGAGTTTCACTGCAGTAAATCTTTGTCTACATAAATGTACATCTGTGTGTTGTTTCTAGTTTTAGCAGTGAAAACTGCTAACACTGTCACCCAAAAAATCCTTCGAACACACCAATAGCAAAACAAAGGCAAGCCTCAGACCTATCACCATTTGCATCATGTGTGTCTTTGTCAAATATGTTAATGTCTGTTACTGATGCCTTGCAGATGGTTACAGATGTGCCTCTGATGTGATTCAAAAGCTATCTAGTACAAAGCTGTCGCTCGATCATCCCCAGCTTGCTTCACTTGATTCAGGTCCTTTGCATCACCAAAAAAAAAACGTATTTCTTTCTCCTACTCCACCACTTAGCACCAGTCATATTAATATCTTTGTACAAGGCAAATTTATGCTCCAGGAGGCCTGTCCCATGAGTTTTTTTGTTCCAAACCTCTTGCTGTTTCTCTGGCCACAGCCAAGTACATTAACATATGTTCTCACAGTGCACAGTACTACTCTGCATTGGTAAATGCCTTATTACAGCAAGACCCACTCTGTGCGCTTCCACTGAATATCCATAAGTAGTAAAACACAGCCATATCAGCCCACTCAGAACAATAGGGATCTGTCTCACATGACAGGGGGGCTCCTTAACTTGTAGTCAGTGCCCATCTTTGTCAAATTGATATTCCTCCCACTCCGGTAATAGCAGGTGGTAATAATGACAAATAAAGGCAATATTGCTACTGCATGGTACATACTGAGTGTAATAAGGTCATCTGTTGATGTTATTTTTTATTCAGTATTTATGCCTTTTTAACATGCAGAGTCAAATTCTCTCAGTATGACTTGCATCTTGAAAGACTATGCCAGCGTGAAATATGCAAAAGCAAAGAGTGAGAAAAATATCCTGAGCAATGCAACTTGTTCTTGCCTAGAGAGCTTACATGCTTCTAATCATTTCCGAACTGAAATTTCCTGTTATTATCCCATTTACCCTTTTTTAAATTTCTGTCTGAAGTAATGAAAGATATTTCATGGAAAAAAAAAATTAGACTGTAGCATCTTTCTTTTGGCAGTGAGTTATAGGATGCAATGTACAGAATAATGCATGACAGTATGGGGAGATATTCTTGACAGGAAGTTTTAATTAACCAGTGTGTGGGTTTGTACTAGGTATGCATACAACTTGAAGAATCTCCTCACAACAGAAAAACAAATAAGTGGTGACACCCCAGAAAAAAAAAAAAAAAAAAACTAAAAAACTGACATATTAACATGAATTAAAAATGCAGCTTGATTAGCACTAACAAGACGTGTTGCTTGTATAATGTCTGTAAATTGTGATACTGGAGAACAGACAACACACCCACTAGGCTATCTGTGAATGCAGCCAGATGATGATTATGCTGATTGGTGCTAGAACACAGCTTTGGGTAAAATGCATTTGCAAATGGACACTAAGATTATTTAAGCTTTTGGTCATTAGATGCAACAGGGTTTTTTATTTATTTATTTATTTATTTTGTCTACATTTGCTTTTCATCTCTAACTTGGGTTATCTTTGTTCTTTCAGGCTGATACATGTCTGTGCTGATCTAAAAAGCTATATTTTAAAAGAATGCATATAAAACACGACCCACATTGCAGAACTGAGGGGTGGCATCTATGTCATCTAACAAATTTATATTGTAAGGAACAAATAAAAGAAGAAAAAACCAGGAGGCCAGGATACATCACTGAAATATAAAGGCAGTGAAGAAAACTTTGCTCATGAATAAAGTCATTAAAAGAGATTTTTTAATATAACTTAGACCTTTACCATGAATCTTCAGTGTTGTATGATTTATGCTTTCATCTATAACTTAAAATATTACATTTCAAAGGATTTTATTTGTGTTTCTTTTTTAGTTATTTACTATTCTTTTCTATTTCTGACAACTCAGATCGCCTAAGGATAAAAGTTCTGTATCTGTTAAGTTTTAAGATCTGTTCACTGAAGCTCTGTGTAGCTCTGTGGAATATTACAAATATGATGAAAGATTAAAAATGGCTTCATCTTAAAATAACTGCATGGCTAAATTTAAAGAGAAAGTTGTATCATCTGATATATACTGAAGAACAAAGAGTTCATTGTACAAAGTTGAAGCACAACAAAGATAAGTACACCTATGACCACTCCAACAAGTCAGTTTAAGACTTGTGATCATTGCAAGTGTAGTTTGAAATCAAACTCTATTAAAAGTATATTAATTGCCAAAGTGTTTATGTGAAATACATTACACATTACTGACAACGCTGCTTGTTGCAATACAATGTTCTGCTGGGAAAAGCTGTGCTGTCGCATTCCCATGGACTTTTCTTAGACACTTGTCACCTGCTGAAATATCTTTGCAGACAACGTGGCAACACAATCCCCCCTTCAGCCCTCCCCAGCAGGACAGCACCGAGCCCCAGAAAAACTGCTCAGGAAGAGCTCAGAGAACATAGCAAAGAGGCCAGGGTGTTCACCCATCTTCAGAACTTTTCATATACCAATTTGATGGAGTGTGTGGGAAGAAAGCACAATCTACAGAGACCCCAGCCCACAGGTCACAGATCCCAGAGGATCTATTGCTGATGCTCCAATACAAAACTCTCCAGGACACTATGAGCAGTTCTAAGCCCATCCTCTGCCTACTCAGAGCTCTTTTGGTGGCATAAAAAATGCCTAATTCTCCTTTCTACAGTCATTTAGTAGACACTTTTTATCTAAAGTGACTTACTTCTGAGAGCAAGAACAACACAAGCAAGAATTCAAACAAGATGGGACATCATAATTAAGTGGTAGTCAGACCACTGTGAGTCCAGTTGGACCCAGGTAGTGTCATGCAGTGCTAGAGGCAGAGCTTCTCTCTTTTTTTCTAATTAATGTTATTTAAAAAAAAAAAAAAAAAAAAAAGATTAATCCTGGTTTAAGGGATTTAAACAAATATTCTACTAAACCCTTTCTTGAATCATGAAATATTATGTGGCTCTTTTAGTTGCATGTCATATAAGCATTTTTAGAAAGTAAATTTTCAAAACAAATTATGTGCCATTGAAAACAGTTTGTATGAATCAAACTTAATCAATGCTCAATCTACTGTGTTAAGCCTTTGAGTAGTTGTGGGAACTAATTAATCTGTTGCTTTGGACCTGCTTATTAATTGTCCAAGAGACCTGCTTATAACTCATGTAACGCTCAACAACAAGGAAATGTATAAATGTACCATTTTACAGTGTCCAAAACATGGTAGTTACTTAATATAGGTTTGAAAATCACAAAATTGCCAAGTACATGCTCGCTACTATATCATGAAGGGACTCATCCATTCGATATTACTAAAGCAGCAATGAGATCTGAGAATGTGTAAACACCAAGGGTAAGTGTAACTCTAACCACATTCTTTAACTTCTAACCCTAACAACAACAAGTGAAAGAGAAGATTTTTGAAAACTTAAAGGACTCTTAAACAGTCATTTCTGATAGGTCTCAATGAAGGTGGCCAATTCAAAATCAGGAATTTTTTATATGGTTTTTGAACAATGAGAGCAAATCAAAGTACCTGGAGAAAATTTAAGCAGGCATAGGAAAGGCACATAAACACTGAAGTCATTTCCCTTTGACTGTGGCATTCCCCAAGCTTTAGTGTAACTGATTTCTTATGTCATCTGCAGCTATATCTTCTTTTATTGATTGATTTATTTTACTAATGTAACAGTACTGGCAAGGTTACAGAATCTCGATTGGGATTGTTCATAAAAATGAGAGAGAGTACAACAGCATCAATAGGTTGCATAAGCCAAAACCTGACTTCAGCAGAGTAAACCCTTAAATAATAACAGAAGATAAGGTGATTATCATCAGCTAATGATTCCACACATATACACACAAAACTGCATGTGCATTAAAACACACACAATGCTTCAGTGATCTTCAGACAGCTCCAAAAACACTGCATGAAGAAACCGGTTAATCATAAACTGATGCAAAACTCCAAACCTGAATATTAAGTACTCAGCTGGAAGAGATTTTCTAAGTGACAATGATTCTAAACCCACTGCAAACATAACATAAGAGGTTTGTAAGTAAAAACAGCATGAAAAGCATGACCCACTCAAGCGTGCCCTTTAACGTGAGTCCAACAGAAAACCTTCTGTGTATTTTAAAGCGAAAGGTGCAGCAACAAAGCCCCGTGATCAAAGACATCTGAAAAGAATCATCTGTGAACGGCTGAACATCTCTCTGCAGATTTACGCAAGAGTGGTATCATCCATGCCCAGGAGGATCAAATCTGCCATCCAGAACAAAGGTGGACTTACAAAATATTAAAAATTAAAGGATTGAAATCTAATTAACAAATGGAAAATTGACTTTGGTGCAGTCTTTGCATATTTCACAAATTTCTTCATTCATTTGGTGACTAAAAATGTTGTGTTCCATTACAAAATATGTTTTTGTAACAGTTATATTTACATCTAATTGAGCATGTAGTTAATGATTTCATGTATATTTATTTTTTATTTGCATACTAAATAGCATACATTGTAAAATGTGAAATTTTTGCATACTTGCACAGGTTTTTTAATAAATAGATCTATAAAGGAAATAAATATAAGGTACAATTATGTGAATCACTCAAGTTAAAATATTAAAAACAGCATGTAACATTTGCTAACATTTCTTAATCACTAAAGGAGGCTAAAATGTTGCCTTGTTTAAATGGAAATACCTTCGTAATTGTAGTTGATCCACATAATCCAAAATTGAGTTATGGAATTCATACACTTTCACTGTTACTATTGGCTTTCAGAAGTTTGACTCTGAAGAGGAGCTCTCAATCCCTACAACTGATGCACTGTCACTTTTGCCAGAATCAAATTTTATCTGAATATTGTATTGCATTTCCTGAACTTATTTGGATATTTTTTTCTCCAGAGTGGGTCATTTTTAGGTCTTATACTTTAGCTTTAATGGGTAGATGCACTGTTATGTGATAGCAGGGTCAATTTGATTATTCAGGTTTTTTTTTTATATTAATTTTTTTTCTTTGTTTTTTAATGCAGTACTTGCCCCTTATGTACTTTTCATGCACACCCAAGTGGAATATGTTAAAAAAAGAAAGAAAGAAAAAAAGATTTTCCCTAACTTAAAATAGTCAGAATTCTAGTGGACTTTGGGACTTGGTCTTATCCTTTGGAAAAGCTAAGATGCTTAAACATTAGCAATCCAGGCAGCTGAACTCCAGTCCTGGAGCATACAATGACTTTCCATTAATAGGTTGGGGAGCATCAGGAGAGCCCACCCTGAGCAGAGATTTCCACATGGATATGGCCTGTGGCACATGGGTAGCTGCCCCCAGCCATCTGCACTGATTTGACAAATGATTCTATATCAAAGGCCTCCGTACTGATTTGGGTGGTAATTGATTGGAAGTGAGGCCCTCAAATCCCTGATTGGTTTAGCTGGATGTGGGGCCAAGATATGCTGTAGCAAGTTAGAGGAAAGGACAGGCAGCAAGAGAGAAAGTGAATCTACAGTGCAGGAGATCTGGGAAATACACTGTATAACTCATTTTCACATTAAGAGAATTCAGAAAAAAAAAATTGTGAGATACATAGTTTCTTTGCGCAGTATGCATGCTATGTTTCGTACAGAATAAGTCTCTCTATGTTTCTGTATCTTTTTTCTAATGCAGCCATCAGGATATCCAATTTGTTGGTATGTCCATGAAGATTGGATTTCACCATTCAAAAAGAGGAATTTGATTTAGAAATTGAATATTATTGATTTGTTCCACATGGAGGTGTGGTCTGATGCAGATATATGAGCATTGCACATTGGCTTAGGGGGAAACATGCATTATATATTACTTCATCAATTTCCCCTGAATTTTTGATGCCATTAACCACTGTTGCGGAAACGGTGTGACATGAGAGATTACATTAAACATGGAGGGCGTTCATTGTTAGTCATCCCCCTGAAGATTACCTAAATACCATAAACCCCTTTTTGGAATAGAAATGCATAATAGTGCATGGTGAAATTAATATTATTCCAGCCACATAAGGCAATGACTATACTAGATCTGTATAAAGTGTCATCTCTCACCCCTCTGTTTATTTCAGCATTAAGTTTGCGAGCTATTTAAAGCACAACTATTTTCAGATCATGATTAGATAATTAATTGGGTGGTATGTGGCTGAGCTGATGGCGTGAGACGTTCACTAATCATTGGGTTTTCAATTTGTCCCCACACATACCCTCCGTGAGCAAGATGCTTCACTTGAAGTTGCTCCTGATGCCCAGTCAGCTTCTTGCATGGTGGCTCTGTTGCCAGTGGTGTGAGAGCATGTGTTTGAGTGGGTGAATGAAGCTATAACGCTGTAAAGCACTCTGAAGCTACTAAAGTAATGGAAGCACCATATAAGTGCAGTCCATTTACCATATCAAATGGTATTTGGGGATTTTTCAGTGGAATTACCACCGACTGAATATAAATGTGAACTTAGTCATATTTATTCATACGGGAGTCCATGTGTGACCTTAAAAATTGAGCTCGCATAATGTTAGCAATGCTCTTCCCAGCTTCAAGTTATCCATCCAGTCAAGTATATGGTATGCCATGTTGGATGTTCTGCAGATAAGCCAGCATACAGCAGAGGCCTGTTAATGCAGCTGCCCCAGTGATGCTAGGTATATATAGGCCCCACTGCCTTTATTACATGGCAGGTTGACTGCACCCCATACCTTTTGCCATTTGACACAGACATGTGGTGTTTGCTAGTGACAGATGCTGCACAGTACTTGTCCCAGAGGTCACAAGTGACCTTTCGGATTGTCTTTTTTTCAGTCACAGAGCATTATTTGTTTGACGATGGTCGCCAATGCAACCCCAGGCAACCTGATGGAGCCGAGGGTTGTGGCTGCTTGTCTTCTGAGATCACATTTACCTCAAATGAGTTGTGTGTATGTGTGTGTGAGAGAGACAGGGGTTGAATGAGTGAACGTGTATATCGGGGCACTTTCACAGGAATGTGAAAGGACAGGAATGTGGATCTCCGTGTTTAGAGAGATGGCTAGTAACCATTTTAATTCTGATGCTCATAACTCAGCCTAATTGCTGGATGACAAGTCTCTAGTTAAGATGCCAGAGAGATTTTCTTTCCTTTTATAGAATCATCATTAAGATGTGCATCTTTCCATGGTCTTTTCCTGGCCTAAACATTCTGCTGCACAGAACATCTGTTAAGCATTTTATCTGATACCACCAGCAAGTTTTTTAAATTTGTTTAACTTCACGGGATAAAGTGCTTCAACAAGCAAGGTGTCTGTCACACATGTCCATCACCAAACTTTTACCCTGCTATGTCACTTTTCATGGAAGAAATTCTCTTTTGTAAAAAATAAAATTGTAAAATGTGTGCAAAATAAAACTGTGAAATGACACCCTGGAGTTGTACGTCTCAAGTTTACCACAGTAATTTCAGAGCTGGCAGGAACAACGTGCAGTTCAGGCCCCATATTGTTGGAGGTGCTTGATCCCCACCCCTCACCCTCTCCATCTGTCACCTATTTAGACTGTACTGTTCACAGAGATATACACATACTTGTGAGTACACAAACCATCTTAAACACATATACCACCATGAGAAGCAGAACACTTGTATCTTAAAAAGCAAAAACTTTTAACTCAGTGTTTACTGTATAACATTTGGACAAACTCATAGACAAAAGTATGTCACCTGCATTACAAATGTGATTCTACAGATGTAGAGTAAGAACTTTTGTATGTATGCATCCTTTCTTACATTTTATTTGGTTCCTGTCATGCAACAATAAGAATCTGTAATGCATGTTGTAGACCCAAAAGAAAACCTTGTAAAAAAACTGTCACAATTTTCTGCTGCCTGAAGCCTCGAGTCAGAAATATGATCTTGTCCTCACCTCTTACCCTGAATGCCGAACTGTAATGATGCTCGCAGGTGAACCTACTCATCAATTATTTACATAATGCAAGATTTTCAATCGTTGTGTTCTTGCTAGCAAGAGAGGATCATTTAATGAAAGCAGAGGTGAAAATGAAGGAAAAGAGAGGGAAAACAATCCAGAAAATGCTTGGCGGGTGAATAACAGAGTTTGCAATGAACAGACAATGCTTTTGATGTGAGTTATAATTGTAGTTTAACAATGTGTAGACCTCCGGGATATTCACTATGCAATATATGGCCTTTAGACTTGGATCACTATGGAAACCAAAGGCCCTGAACGACCTGCAGTGCCCACCCACTTGGACAGCCGTTAATCATCTTCGCTCAGATCCTGGCACTGCAGAATTTGGCCAATGTGTCAAGAAGCAATTATATATACTTAGTGCTCGGGCACCAGATCTGCTCCCTCCCCTTCTTTCCTCACTCCCTCACTCTCACACTCTTAATATAATCACAGAGTAGTCAGTTTAAAAGCCTCTGTTCATTTCACTATCTATCTGGGGGATGCACACAATGCAGATGAAGAGAAGTTTAGAAAGACAGAGAACATTCTATTCTGAGAGCCATTATAATCAGAACACTCTTAACACATAAATCATATTTGGTCATTTACTCATTTTACCAGCCTCCTGAGCTGACTGACATACTAAATTACCCCAGCTGGCCCCTTGCATTCACTGCACATATTGGGCCGGTGCGGATCATGGAGACTAATGTGAGCTGACTAGAGGGAGATTATGTTCCGCTGCTAACAGCTAAAACGTGAATAACACCATCCGCAAACCCACGGTGTTTCCCCATTACATCAGCCCTGATCAGCTGTGTAAAAATGGAAAAAGAATGAGTCAGACAAAAGGTGTAGTAACACAGAAACATGGTGGGCAGAATATGCTACAAAAATATTCTGTAGCACTACAGACAGAGAGATGTTCTTCCGCTGAAACTTCTCAAAGAAGTCTTCTTACAGTGCAATACAGTATATCATCCAAATCATCCTAAATGTAAAAAAAAAACACACAAAAAAAAGACGTATTCTCATTCTTTTCGTTGCAAAACTGGGATTGTTTTAATGAGGTGATCTTTTGATGGGGTGTAATGGCAAAAGGTTCTGGTGATATCTGGCACATCATGAAAAAAATATCTGCATACATTAACATTTTTTTTTTTTTTTTTTTGGTCTGTTTTTATTCTTTGATAAATATTTGCTCTGTTTTAAGTTTAGTTCTTGTTTCTGTTTAGCTCAATGAAGGCACTAAAACTGATTTAGTGTAAGCAAAATATCAAAGCAAAAGTGAAAAAAATATATATTATATTTTGGCTTAAAAATGGCCCTTTTCACACTAATAATCCTACATGTTAAAATTCACAAAACAGCATTGTGTGGCACATTGGGGATGGTGCCAAGCTCAAAGTTCAAGTCCTATGTGAAGGACATGCAGTGTAAATGTGCACTGACAGACATGCTAAGAGAGGTTGATTGCCTTACTCGTGATGCCCCATCGAAAGACTAGAGGTGGGGGCATTGTACTTTGTTATTATTTACTGTCCCACCACTGTCTGCAGATTTGAGTGCAGCCAGAGTAATTTTAGTCAGCTAGCTATGCATTAGGGATGTGGAGCAGTGTTATGCTTTGAACAGTTGATGACAGGCTGTCAGACAGCTTCCTGTCCATTGGGTTCCTTTTACTAAGGTCCACTCTTGCAGGAAGCCACTCTCCCCCATAACGGCCATTCATCCAGAAAAGGACACAGGCATTTTTTTGACACGTTTGGTGCTAAGTGAACTGAAATTGTGTGAATTTCACTGCATAGCACATTATCACATTTGCAAGAGGCGTGCACCGGGAGCAGGGGTTGAAGGGGAGAGCTACTTCAGTCGGTATGTTGAGATGACTTGAGACCATCAGAGTAGTAATGACTTTGACTGTGCATGTTGAGGACTAATTAGCTTTGCATAAATCTGCCCTTATCGCCTCATGTTAAATAAGTCTGGGGTGATTAACAGAATGCAGAAAGAGCAGGAAGCAACAAAATTGTTGTTTTTGAAATGAAAACAATTTCCTTTCACATCACTGATGAACAAATTAATTTGCCCATCCTTCGGCAATAAAAAATCATGTCATAATAACAGTTCAGAACATCGGATATGTGAAAAGATGAGAAGGGTCTTGGCACGATTCAGAGTTAATTGAAAAAAGAAAAAAGGCAGAATGCAAGCAGAGATAGGGACACAAGAGTGCTGAATTCTTAAAACATTTGCTATTATTCTACATCATGTTTATTCCTTGCCAGAAATCATACTACAGCTTACCTTATGAGGACAAATGGGAGGGGGTGAGTTAAAAGACTTCTCTGGTGTTTGGCTCGGGTTCTACAAGAAAAACACATTATCAGGGACATTTTTTCAGTGGAGGGCATCTCCCAGTAAATCTTCAGTGACAGAAGTTGCAGCTTATTTGCTGGTATTTGCGATTAGCATTTTTGCAATACATTCCAGAGGGTTTAAACAACTCAGCTCCCACTCTGAGCTACACACTAATCCAAGACCACGGCTTTTGTTGACACTCACATTTTAAATCTTTATCTTGACAACATCATCTCATTGTACGTCATGTAAGAGGGAAAAGTGTTGCATTTTGTTTAGTTTTTTTTTTGTCTCCCTTTCTTTCTATCCCTCCACAAGGATTATAAATCCCTCTTTGTCAGAAGATTTCACTGAACATATGTTCAGACTTTTGCACACACGCCTGATTGCAGTTTTTGAGGTTAAATGATTATCACATTGTTAATACACCAATACATCACTCAGACACAAGAAAACACCATTAAAAAGCAGACACAAGGTAAGTCAACAAGCCAACAACAGATGGTCCTGCTGCTTGTGATTATGCAAAGATCCAAAGTATTTGCATACTTGCAATGCCATCGTTAAAAAAAAAAGAAAAAAAAAAAAAGTAAACAAGAAGCCATCTTGAGCTGACCTGGGTGAGAAATGGAAAGAGCAATGGGTGATGGGAAACCCAGCAGGAGAGTGGATGGGCTTTGCAAACGTCTTTGGGAATCTACCAAGGGCCAGCCCCCTGGGAAGGCCTTGTTGATTTCCAAGCAGGTGGTTTCAGTTATGTCCTCATATCCAATTATGTGCCTGTGGTATGTATGATGCTCTGTGACACTATTAATGGCTGCCTTATGGTATCACCAGGACAGATGAGACACTCAACTCTCCAGACTCTTAACATCTATATTTCATTGCTATGAAGAACTCAATGGCCATGGCAAACGAAGGAGAAGAAACAGCCAGACTTTCGCTGTAGCGTAAACACCGTGTCATGAAATATAAATGAATAAACAGTCCTTGCCGGGGTGATTGAATTAGTATGTAAAATTTTCCCAGACAGATTTAGTAGGCAATATAACTTTGATATCTTAAATATTGTGATAAAATGTAGAGAAATAGTTTTCTTTGGGATAGAAGCGACAAATGGATTTTGTATGTTTCCTGAATATTTCTGTAGATTTTCAGTCAAGGGAGACGGACGAACTGACCTTGGCTCCAAACATCGCCTCTAAAATGGTGACTCATAGATTGTTCAGTATATTGTTGATATAAGTGGAGATGGAAGAAAAAGCAAGGTTAGTCCAATTAATTATAGAGTGACCCAGTGCTTTGAAAACACACAGAAGATTCAGAACTGTACCACCACTGAAGGTTAATAGAGAGAGAGAAAAAAAAAGAGTGGAAACGAAAAGCTTAAAAGGCCTCACAAAAAGAAAAAAAACATTTCAGTTTAACTTTAAATTAACTTCACTACCCTTACTCACGGGTTGTGCAATAACTATGGAGCAGAAAATGCAACCTTTTCTTTAGGGATTTATTTAAAGTCAGTTTAAAATTGCAAGTAATCAGCAAAGTTTGTATTCTATATTGAACAACTACTTTAGTTTAAAAGCACAAACAATATGGATAAAGCAATATCAACAAATACAAATATGTGTTTAAGAACTCTGAATGGACTTGGTGCTTTAGTTTATTTGAAGAATGATGCCTGTTCAAGCTTGATGCCCACTATTGATAATCGAAAATGCTTTCCTTTCCTTACACACACACACACACACACACACACACACACACACACACACACACACACACACACACACACACACACACACACACAGATCTCCCCATTTTACTTTTTTGTTATTGAAGTCTCCTTCAAATGTTTGAGCTGAGAAAAATTCCACTTTTCATTCACACCACCTCCCTTTGTCATGCTGCCCCTGTGTAACTAACACGAAGACGATAATTATTAATCATTTGTATTTCATCAGTGTGGAAACCATGCAGCTTTTTGTGAAAAATAGCTGATAGCTCATCGGCAGCTTTTTACAGCAGACACAGAGGATGATGTATTCAAGTGAGAAACCAGGCATGAAAAAACACAAAAGGAAAAACTGCTGTCATTTTTTAACTTTGTTCAGGGACATTTTGCATCTGATAAAGAAACACTATTGACAAGGCTTGCAACAGAGGGCTTTGGATTACACCGCATATTGATGTTTTGTATTTTCAGAGTGCTCAGGGTGGTTATTGTAACTTGATGAGACCCAGAGAGCACAAGGCTATGATGTATAACAAAAAAGTTATTTTCTGAGGAAACAGAAAGATAAGTGAAACTTGATGTTTCGTTGTCTGATTTCTTGGAGACATGCTGATTTAAAGACAATCATTTTTGCTTTGCCTCAGGTTTCTTCTTCAACCTAATAGTCTCACTCAAAAGCCAGTGCAACACATAAATTGTCTGACTCATAATTATTTACTCTGCAATACATATTTAGGCAAATCTTTTTAATATAATTGTACCTTCAACCAGGAAGCCAACTTGATTGGTAGACTTCTTATATTAAACCTTGCTTGCACTCTGTTCCTATGACAGATGTAGTACATAGCAGTCAAGTCACATTCATTGAGCCAACTTCCCCAAGAAGCTCCATGATGAAAAAAAAAGAAAAACAAGAGCACTATTCAGTGGTGAGTGGACAGGGACTTGTGGCACATTTGTGCTTCTAGCCCCATCAGCTCTGCCTCCATTTTCCACACACACAAGGAGGCTCTGTACTGTCATCTTCCCTAGTCCCTCTAACGTACTGTGCTACTTTTAGTAAACTGCATTTCTACAAGCTAGTTGCTGCTTTTCTAGCTCTGTTTTCCACCCCAACTCTGCCCCTCTCTCCCTTCACCCCACCCAATAAAATACAGTTCTCTGACTGGGATTAAAGGAGCAATGTAGTTCAAGGATTATCAAATGCCTTTGATCATGTGACTGCCATGTTTTTGATCTGCAGCACATAGCACCAAATATATTCTCTTTTTCTTGCCTTCTGTCTCTGTCCCTCTCCATGGATTTCCTCTTGCTTGCTGATTCTCTGCAGTATGAGAATAGTTCTTGACAGGCAGTGAAAGAAGAGAATGTAACAAGCACAAAACACATATATGCACTGGTAATACTGAGATGAGGAGATAATGCTTGCACGTGCTATGCAGTATGCATGGTGCAAAAGCTTGATGTTGATGAATATTTATTCATCATGTGTTTGCAGACTCCTGGATGATGTTTCTCCATTTACAGTGAACATTTAATGTCTCCATCCTTTTGCAGCAATGACACAGTTGTTTGGAGTTTAAAGAAAGTGGCCTTAATAGTCAATTGTTTATCTTCGAAACATGAAGTTAGGTTTCAGATGCTTTTATCCTTCACTGCAACCCCAAATGCACCCTGCTGCTCTTCATTAGCAATTCCTGAGCCTTAGGCTATATTGCAATGTTTCAGTTGATGCATTATTATTATTTAGTAGCTGAATTGGACACGCAATCAAAGCATACATGCAATGCTTGTATCACAAAGCTATGCCTGTTTAATGATGCTATAAAAATGTTTAATTGTGAGCCAAGAGATCTGTGGCTTGAATTTATTTAACGTACCTAAAAAAATGTTCTCTATAGTCATTGTACAATCACCTCCAATAAATGTCACTGCAATGGCAGAAGCTGAACATATCAAAACAATTATTTTGATGTGGCTTCAAGCAACACAACATTTCAACGTGAATGGCACTTGAACCTCAAATCATTATAAGGCGTGGTTTCAGGCAAAGAAAAAAAATCCCATCAAAAATGACTGAATATCATTTTAATGGGTAGATCCCTACAAGGCTTTCATACTGTCTACCCGCCATGTTATTAGATAGACCATGTCAGTCAAGCTGAGGAACACAAAATAAACATACAGACAGGCTGACAAGACATAAGCATAGCGCCTTCCATCTTCCTCCCAGCTTGGCATGTTTATCTAGTTTTCCATGTGAGCTTAGTGCAGTACAGTGCATATGCATACAGAATGATGAAGGTTCAGAAACTAGTGCCTGAAGGAAGCTGCACATATAGCACAAGCTCTTTGAAATTGTGCCAGGGTGGGCCTCATTTGCAAAGCAATTTGACAACAAAAGTAAAATACTCTGCAACCTCAAACCAAATTCTGGAGATGCTGAGAGAGGGAATTCAAGAGGGTTACATCCGGTGTCTTGTGTGTGCTTCTGACATGGCTTATTTGCAGACCTTGCATTGCACCAGTGCAATGTCATGATTGTTTTGGCAAGGAAAGGGGACCTAATTTACATGGGAGGGAGTCCTAGAGGCACAGGGGAGCTTGCATTTGACCAAAGTGCCAACAAGCCTGAAGAAAAACAATGTAATTACAACTTACAAAGCTGCTGTGTTTAAACAAATCCTCATTTATTAAAACTGGAGCTCAAGTAAGGGAGTAAAACATTCTACAAAATGGACAAGCCAAGAAAATGAAGAACTGGTTAAACATTTTAGATTAATAAATTCATATACTTAATCAGATTTTAAGGGAAGAGGCAGTTGAATTTGATTAAATTTGTTCTTTCATGTTTAAATATTTTCAATACAAAATATCTTGAAGGATTTCCTCTTGTAGTTAGATACAGAGCAGCACCAACATTAAACCGCTGGCCATGATCCTCTGTTGCCATTGCTCATTTAACGGGGGATCTTATTTTTCTGGTCCATGTGATTTTGAGCAGCCTCTGGTACTATGGATTGTTCTTACAAATGCAATATTTGTGTGGATTAACTACAGGAGGATTTCATTCTATGGGGATTTTTATTCATTTAGTTATTTGTCTTAGTAATCTATATTATGTCGAGGAAGCTTAATATTGCTTTCAGTGCCTTTAGAATGCTGCTTGTAGACTTTGCTTGAGGAAATGTTTATAAAGACACGAACAACATTTCAAAAGCTGTAAATGTTTTAACGTGGAAAAGAAAGATGCTGCTATTAGATGCTGCCAATGTCATGTGCCATATCTGATGTCCCTTTTAAAGTTTTCTATGTCCATGATGTATTTTGAGAAAGCTGGCTTACACCTAGGATATACTCCTAGTTCAAGCTCTCCCTCACTACAAAACAAAAAGACCATCTATTAAACACAGTATTTCTTAGAGAGCAGACAGCATAATTTACTGGCTGTTATCACACACGGCGAGCAAGATCATTTGGATATGATCATATTGTTTAAATAGTAAATTAAGCAATACATTTTGAATCAATAATTCATCTGTAAGAATCATTTTAGCTTAAAAACAACAGACTTTTTTCACTGGCTATTTCTGTAATTGTCCTAAATGAGTTATGTAAATTTCCTGATTTATAGAATGAAGACAGAGGTCTCCTTGGATTAGATTGGTTATAATTATGCAGAGTGTGTGTTTAGAAGATTGAGAATATTACAAAGCTGTCAGCATTTAAAATATGAGAAAAATACAACAAAATAATTGTTGCTCAGATACTTTAGGAGCAGAGGGGCAGTTTTGATACAAATTGAGGCCATGAGATGAGAGACTGCATGTTGAAAAGCTCTCTAATCCAGTCATATTTTGGGTGACTTTCTAAGATAAATACTTTGGCATTGTCTTGATGAGAGAGCTTCGCATCATTTAAGTGTCTTTGGGATCTGGATCAGTCCACATGGTGGGATTCGGACTTGTACACTTGACCATATAATGTGCCATGCTTGTCAAAACCCGCAATGCATTTCTCTCTTCAAAGTATATTTCTTGGCCTGTTCTCGTCACTCACTCCCTCTAACCAATTTGTCATTCTAAGCCTAGCCTCAGTGCTGCCAGCGCCCGGATGATAGCAGTGGGCCTTTCTGATCCAGGCAGTGGCAAGGGACCAGGCCAAGTGTTACGCGAGCCACCCTGGGACACCGAGCAGGCGCTTTTGCCGGCTGATGCACGCCTCCACGGCTGAGAGGAACTGGCTTTGCAGATGCTTTCGATTCGACACAGAATAGAGCTCATCTACTTTGTGGGGACATTTGCTTTGTGCTTGTGCACTGCATTTGTGCTTGTTTGTGTATTTCCTAAGCAAGTGTGTATTAGCATTCATATGTGTGCGTCAGACAGATTAAGAGTGTATGCTTGAGTGTTCACTTGCTATATCTGAGTGCGCATGAGGGAGAAGCTGCTTTTAATATAAAGTCACAGTTACACTGAAATGAGGCTAAGGCTTACTTTTTTGGTTTGCAATTATAGTGTTCACTAAGTTCTGATGACCTACAGTACTACTTCCCCACTAACGTCCTTTAGAGGTTCCTCCACCTTCTGAAGGACAAGAAGCAGCAGAATATGACTGTCACCACTTCATTATTCCTGTTTTAAACAACAATTAATAACCTCATTCAAATGCTTGGATGCTGCTTTGCTGTTAGGCTTATCAGCAAGTTACCCAATTTACCACCGTAGTGTTTTTCTAGTTGGGTGAGCAGAGCCTTAAGTGTATTCAAATTTATATTAGTTGCACATTGTTAATGACTTCTTCTCATGGTCAGGTGGCTCTTCTTTTGATAAATCAAAGTAAACACCATATCATCAAATTAAATTACTCAGTGTATGTACTTCACATGGAAATAAAGCACTATGAGCAATTTTGATCCAAAACAATACAGAAGTTTAAACAAAAACATTTAGAAATAGATCTGGCAGACTGATACATATCATTTCCTAGCTTGTCCAGTTTCAGACTGGAGGCTCTGTTTTGATGAGCTGTCTACTCCTCTCGAAGCAGAGATGCTAAATATCGACCTCTCAAACCCCTGTTTTTGTCTCACTGCCTTTTTCAGCAGTGATCAAACTACGCATGGCTAATGGCATTTCCACAGGCTTGGATGTATTTATCTTGTCACCCACCATTTTACACCCAACAATCAGCACTCTGAAAATAGACATGTTCATTTGTCTGAGAATTGAGACCCTATGGTAACTCATTGAAAGCCTAGGCGACCTTTCTCGTTATACACTGATACTCATCTCACAAGGGAACACTAGCTTTTTATCTATCGCAACACAATTTTGTATTTGATTGGGAATAAATCTAGAAGGCTTCAATCAGTTTCCTTTGTGTGGGCAAGGTTAACGCGTGTGTGACTGCTCCTTTAGTCCTGATGGCAGGAACATGGGCGATTAAGGCCAGAGTCCAATCAAACCAGCTGTGTACCATTCCCCCCATGGCCCTGGCTGTGCCAGGCATGTGTTCCACACTCGTAGCAGGCAGAAAGTACTAGACCAAACCCCCAGTTGCGGGAGTTAGGGCCACACATGAACCAGGACATGCAGACAGATTGGGGGTTTAGCTATGCAAACATTTATCAGAGACAGAGCTGCTATGCAAGCAGAAATAATCTCATTGGTTGCAATAAACCTCAGTGGAGGGTCTGTCAAGCAGCAGTATGGCTGCTGAAGCCTTTTGTAAAAAACACTGCTAAAACAGGAGTTAACAAATATGATGAATCCAAGCTCTTTATGAGTGAAAGGATGTTATTAAACCATGGTAGTTATTATTTCCTACTATAATATCTAAAGCATTCTTCCAAACTAACACTGCTTTACTAAAATAGTCAGTGGTTAAGTGTATGTTATGGGAGGCTGACAACACCTAATTATGTTACAAGAAAAACCTAAGTATGTAATGTGTTTAAAGTATTGAAAACACAGTAATTTTTACAAGTCCTGAGCAAATGCAATAGTATTATTTCATGTAGAATGGAAGTACTTTTTATTTCCCTGAAGAGCATGCATAGACATTTTGTAGCTTTCTAAAAACTAATTTTCATTGTAAAACTACCCTCCTTTCCAAACACACACACATACACACTTTTTTATTCATCACCACATATTCATAACCTAGTTTGTGGGGTATTTTAAACAGAACTTGAACTTTTACTACTATTTCTAGTGGATACAGATGAAATGTGTGACTCCATGTTGATTTACAAAGATGCTTTTTCAGATGCTTTTTTGATTAGATGCGTTAGTCCAAATCCCCAAGCAAGATACCCCCAAAAACATGTGCTTTACTTCCAACCTGCCCAATCCACACCAACCATTTTCTCTGGATGACACGTCAAACCATCAAGAGGCTATCAGATGAAGGTAAATGCAAGGTCTGCTAAACACCTATTAGAGCGATCGATAGCAGAGGCAGAGGTTATGGCCATGGAATGCAAAGGATATTTGTGTCTCCCATTCTGCGTTGCCAACATCTCTGGAACAAGCTTTATAGATTTGGACAGAGGCAAGGGGGGAGGGCTTTATCAGTACCAACACAGAGAAACACATTAAGAGATCAGAACCCCAAAGGTCAATTGTGGCTGTGGGCAGTGCTTTGTTATACTGCAGTGGAGCCGAGCGACACATGTGAAAACAAGTATGACACCAATTATACCTAGAGTTCAGACATAGAAGACCTCACAATCATTATAAATTGTTCATTGCTCTTGATCTCTTCAATCTCTTCACACTGTTTGATTAGTTTGTTTTTGAAAAGGATTCTGTTGAGCAACAATTCAAAGCAATGACTCATTTTCACTGGTTAATTTTCAGTAAATTTTATTATTATTACTTTTGTCAGTTTCTCAAATTATTTCAGTAACAATTGTGACCTTTTCCTCATATACACACACACACACACACACATATATATGTGTGTGTGTGTGTGTGTGTGTGTGTGTGTTGATGTATATGTGTTTTTTTATGTAGATGTGATTTACTTGTTTTTTGCTGTGCAACACTACTCACGGGGACAAATTGACACAAATCCTTAATCCCTCACAAGATAATAACAATAATGTAATCCTTATTCCCAGATGGAACCATTTTGTGAAAGAAAACATTTTTTGGCCCCAGTGAGGTTCTGTTCAAGAAGAAAAGCAATAGGCTGTCATTTAAAATACACAGTAATTAAAATAACACACATGTTAATCCTTTCTTATACAGATGTAAAAACTACAATGAGTTTTGCAGTGTACAGTATCTATTATGTATCCATCTACAATACTGCACACTAACTCCATCCTTAAGGTTATGTAAAAAAAAGTAAGGCAATGTTTCTTTTTTCAAAAATTTTCACATAAATACAAACTAAAGACGTACAGAATTTCACGTTAGAACAGTTGTGTGGGGGCTAAGAGAAAATTATGACTGCAACAGCTACTGCAATCCTATTGCAAAATAAATGCAGCACAGTTGAAAGTTGATGCTGCCTTTTTATTCATGGACTTCATAAGACTTGAAGAACACAAACATGCACAGGCATTCACAGAGCAATCCATCCACAAATGCAAAATGAGGGCAAACATGACACTTTTTAAAGCAGAAAAGAGAACAAATTTGAGATATAAATAATATAGTTTGAGGTCAAGAAAACTATCCATGACTACAGCTAATAGTGGTGAGTAATTTTAATTATTTAGATGTTCAAACCTTGTTAATGTTTGCCATATTGTTATGAGGACAGATGCCTGCAGTAAATACAAATTATTATAGTGATCTTTTAGACTAATTATGAATTCGCATAAGTTTACGAGGGACATTTTGCTTTGTTGTTGGGTTCTATACAGTATTCATTTTTTTTCTGTTTCTTTCCTTTTTCTAAAAAAAAAAAACTGTCTCTTAAAATCCAATAGTTTCTCCCAGCATGAGGGAGCTTCAAAGCCCTGCTCCGTGGTCATGCCGTTGGTCCCTTCACCCTCCTCCTGGTTGTTTGACAGAGCAAAAGCGCAACAGTGCAGTTAAACACACAGATCCACCCCTCAACTAACAGAGGGGACTGCTATTTAGCAAAAGACTTTCCCTTTCTCCTTTGCTCTGAATCTCTCAATCGCCACTTACATTCTTCCTTTCACCCACCTCCTCCTCTATAGATCTCATTAAAGCCGAATACCCTTCTCTTTTTCCAGCCATTCCTCTTTCTCCCAGCTTCTTTAGCTTTCATTCCTTCTCTAACACTCACTTCATCTGTCAGTTCCCTCATTCTCTCCATCCCTCCACAATCATTTACCTTTTTCCAGCCCTAGCTACTTGAGCTGTCCTCACTCTTCAGCTGGCACTCCATCCCAGTGTCCTGTGCCTCTTCTCTATTTTCGCTGCAACTCAATCCCCATAGCCGCCTCTGCCTTACACCTCGCTCCAGATGTAGAGTGATTGATGCCAAGCACAGGCTCTGGGCCATCCCTCCTACCGCACACGTAGGGACATCACGCTGAACCCAAAGGGGGATGCCATTACCTCAGAAAGGGAGTTGAAGTGGAGAGTGGCTGTAGAAGGTTTGGAGAACAAGCCGTGCCCACCCATGTCTGAGGGAAGGCAGGCTTTGGGGCCCCTTGGTGAGGAGCATGAATTGGTACACTGGAGTGCTCATTATGGCTCTGTAGGGACTGTCCTACAGGGCATCTACTGTGTGGCTGTGGAGCTCATTACGCCAGCCAGCCACAGAGCTCAAGGCATCCAGAAGTAGCAGGGCTTGTTGCAGAGATAAAAAAGGGGAGGGATACCAAGATTATCCTTAATCAGAAGCACCTGTAGACCACCGGTGCCTCCTTCCTCATTGCCTTCCGCAAAGACCCTATACCCTTCCTGATGTGCACATACAGATTTTCTTGCTGCTGTAATTATTGCAATTGCTTCACTCGACTTTCATTCCTAAGCACAGAGTTACTCGGTATGCCTGCTAATGAGAAATCCAAGCCATGTACCAGAGGCATTATTTATTTATTTAATTATTCATTCAACACAGTATGTGTAATGTCATTTATTTAAATTAGTATGATTTTAGCACACCGTGCTTTGCACAGCTCTCCCTACAGTGGGTTGTTGGCATTCGACTCACCGCGCACCTCGTGATGGTGGAAAGAGAGTTAATTAAGATTTCATGTGGCATGTGCACCAAAATGAAGGGATCCAGTTCAAATCAACTATTATTGAAATTGGGGTTGATATGTATTGGAATGTTACTCCTGCAAAGTGAAAAAAAATAGTAAAGATCAAATGGTTCAGCTAGTAAATAAAACATTATACATAAATCTGAGAATGGATTAAAAAGGCCTGGTTCAATGCAGATCAGATACAGCAGATCCTACTATATTCAGCCAGTGCATCATGTTTCCTCCACTAATAACCTGTTGTGAAACCAGTCCTAAACAGTGAACAATAAAACTTTCTTCTTGCCTATTTACATAAGAAGTGTTACAGCCAGTTGTTTGGGAAAATGTCTTTTTCTAAAGATGACACAACAAACAAATGTTTACTTTGATGTGAGCTGGAAGGGGCTAGCTAAAGTCTTTTTCAAGTGCTGCGGAGATGTACAGTTGGGATTAATAAAAACAAGAACAATGTGATGTGCATGACTGAACCACTTTTGTAATTCTCTCCTTCCTTGCACACCTCCCTTCAGGTGCTCAGATGTTCTTTGAAACCAACTGTCAAGCTGTTCTCTGTGCAGACAGCATACAAAGAGTTCATCCAAAACCAGCACTTGAGTTTTTGATGCGCTTGAATGAGTATGTGGCATGGCTCACGCTGTTTGTGAAATGTTTTCAGACAACAAGCATCACCCTATATCATTGCTGTATTCAGGCTAATTAAAACCATAACAAAATAAAGCATACTTTTTGGTTCCGTGCCACAAAATTATTGTTACCCATGCAATATGTAGGCAGTATACCACAGCCATGCTGCGCAAAAATATAAGACTTTATTGTGGAATTCTTACTTGCAGCTCCAATTAGATCATCTAATGCCACTTAACGTGAATTAGGAATCATAAAACCAAAAATGCACACAAATTTAAACTCCTCACCCACATTTGTTGATCTAGTCACACAGTAGATTCTGCCTCAATTAAATTAACACGCCCACTTAAATATAAAATAGCTTGCTGAATATGGTCACAGTCTGTGAAGACATTTTATAGCTATTTTTCCTTTTTTGCTCTTGTTTTTTCTTTTTGTCCCCAATGTTTTTGGGCGAGAATTTGAGCCTGCATTATTACCAAAGATTACATTTCATAAAAATATCACCTTGTGTTGATAAAGAATGTTACTTGAGACGCTTTCAAAATGTAAACAATACAAAGATTAAGAGTAGAGTCTTTGGTGAAATTATCACAGGAACCAACTATGTGACAAAAGAGACCACTTATTGTCACATAAATATCTAAAGAGCTCTGTCACTAATCATGGAATGTGGCCTCATTATATCAGCTTGATGAGCTGCCTCACCTGACAGCAATATGACATGAACAACAAAAACAAAAGATTTGTGTTGAGAGGCTGATGAGCTCATTCCCTTGGTGCCCAGTAAGAAGACTTACTTCTTGGGCTACACAGTGGCTGCACCGTGGGGGGAAAATGTAGTTCAAAGAAGTTGTCATCTCACAAAGTGGAATAAAGTGGTGAAACATTCACAAAACACCTAGCTTTATTTGTGTTTTATCTTTGAGTTTAGTTGATGAAATAGAACTGCCACACATTTTGTTTTGCCTGCAGTGTAAAGGCAAAAGGTGAAACAAAGAAACAACAAGCAGGAAATAGAAAAAAAGCATTTTCAAGGTAGAATGATGTATTTTCAATCTCTGTCATGGTCACAAATCAAAACTCCCTTATGCTTTACGAAGCATGCTGCCCCCATTCAGAGCTTTTGTTTGTACTCCAGTATTCTGTTTGTAGTTATGGATCTCTTGCAACTAAAATCTAACACTTTATGACAGAGATACTGAAACTAATTTGTCATGAAATTCCTGCTGCTTACTAGATGATGGATTACATTCATCCGTGCATGGCCTCTAATCGAATTTAGAGCTGCACTCATCAAACTCCTCAGAGGAGGTATGCTGATCTAAGATCACTAAATATGTCTTTATTTTCTTCCATTTTTGACTTGATCTAAAGCTAAAACTGATGTTGGTGCAGAATGGGCACTTGGAAATAATAGGTCTCATTTGTGATGTGATGAAAGAGGAAAATGAGACAAATAAGTCTTGAAGAACTAAACAGAGCATTTAGAGTTTTGCAATTCAAGTAGACAGCAAGCTAAGAATTTAAGTAGCTAAGAAGCAAGCTACATGCAAGCTAGCTAACCACATAGTTAGCTGTAGCTAGCCAGGTTGTTATGCAAATGCAATTAGATAGACAGACAGATAGATAGATAGATAGATAGACAGACAGACAGACAGACAGACAGATAGACAGATAGATAGATAGATAGATAGATAGATAGATAGATAGATAGATAGATAGATAGATAGCTCAGGTAAAGCAGTAACAAGACCACAATCTGCCATTCAGTTTCAGCAGAAATCTGCTATCAGGACAGTTTTTGCTCCCATTCTCCCTACCCACACATAATGACACACTTGAGTTGTTAGGCCAGCCGTTTTCAATAGACCGGACCACAGTCCTCTTACAGAATGACATGGGAATGTTAACTCTGGTGTAGTGTATTTCTTTTCTTCAGTACATTTGTTTTCATTAGATGGGATTGGTCAGCAGTCAAGACCCTCATGTCCAGTAATGGAGCATAAGATTGCAAGCCCATTATAGACTCTCAGTGATGAATAAATGATATATCCAGAAATATCATATATGTGATAGATCCTAAACATTCCAGGTTCTCCAGTCTCTCTGCACAGCCACTGCCACTGAGCAAAAATCTGGATAAACATCCGTTTTTAACCAAGATCTAATTTACTTCATGAATATTACTTACTGAGTGTAACTGCAGCAAAAGTAATTAATCTGGCACATGTGGTGGACCTAATATACACAGAAAATATTAAGACCTTAAACAACCAGTCAAAGGACTTAGTAAAGCAATCACAGCTAATGTAAAGCTGTAATGAAAACAAACTATACACAGAGGTGCAACACCGAGCATTAATGAAATTACAGAGCTGGAACTCAGTAGCCTCCTGTCTGTATTGTGCAATGAAACAGAACAGGACAGGAAAGCAACTGAGGCATGCAAGTCACAGTCACAATTACTATTTCATTAAGGAGCTGCTACCATTGGCAGGCATTCTCTGGCATTGTTGTGGGGAGCCTGGCATGACACCGGAAGAAGGGGGGGGTGGGATAAGGGCTTGGGGTGGTGAAGGGGGGAACTGAAGAGGAAGTGCGGTGGTGTGGGGGGGTTGTGAGTGGGAGGAAACATGTTCTAATTTGGGTCATCTCCCAGTCTGCACGGGGTCGGGTGACAGAGCCTCTGCACCTAATCTTAAAACACATATGCTATAGTGGGTATCCACCTGAATTAATTGGCCTATTTTTTATTTTCTGATACAGAAGAGAGAACAAGTTAAAAGGAAGAAAGCAAAATTATTAAAAAAAGAAAAGTATGGTATATTAGCCTTAGACATGCTTATTACCATGGCATCTGTTTAGATTAAAACTAGGCAAGAGGACAGTGTAACCCTTAACAGTGTTTAAAGTGGGGATATGTACATGCTTTGAAGAGTGGAGTGTGGGTGTTGGGGGAGGGGGGACACATCTTTGTTACCACATTCGAAGCATCCAGTTGCTATGAATCAATGCTGCCTTGGAGACCACAATCCACCAAGCTAACCAGTGCTTATATGTGTCATGACAACTTTTCACACACAGCAAAAAGGCCAGCATTCAGTATCTAAACAATAACAAAAAGCTAAAAATTTCTAGTAACAAGGAGAGTAAAGCATGAAAAATGCTGCAGTGTTGCTTGGTCAACGTGAACTTTTGCAGCTGAAATATAGTTTGACTGACATGGGAAAAATGTTTTATGTCAAGAACAAAATGGAAGAAATGGTCTTAACTGGATCTTACAAAGACCTGAGGGTGTTTGACATTTACAGTAAAAATGAACTGTACATGTCAAAACATTTCAAGCTTAATGTAACAACTGTGATAAAAAAAAAAAAATAGTTGTGGCTAAAAGGCAAATGGAAAGACAAACAAAGGGTAAGCAGGGCTCAATTAATTGCCCAAATAGCTGAAATTACAGCTCATTACTTTTTTATTTTTAAGTTGCCATCAATAAGCTGGACCACTTCAACAATCAAAAAATAGTGGCTGATGGCAGCTAATTTTGTGCAGGTGTTAGACTGCACTTTATTCTTCTCACTTTATGTGTAACTGGTTATGTTAATAGGATTTCAACTCAATTTATTCAAGTGCTGATCAATGGCATGCAATCTCGGCACTTCATGCATTATGTATTTTAATGGAACTCACTTGCTTTATGGCTGAATGGCTAAAGGTTAACAGTCCCAATAGGTGGGACTCCCTGAAGACTAATCTGAACTTCAAACACAGCTTTCCCCCCATCCCCCACTCCACAAAGGAAAAGCGCACAACAACAGACAAAAGTTGTTTTTATCACCACTTCATATGGCTCATTGAGAGAGTGGAGCGATTTATTACCCCACATCCTAAGCTCACATTAATGTGACTATAAATGCCCGTAGACATTGAACTCTCTGTAGGAAGTGAGGCAGAAAAAAGGAGGAGTTAGAGGTTGGGGAATTAGTAAGAAGGGTACTGGTACAAGGGAAGGGCAGGGGGAAAGATATGGGTTGGGTAATGACTAGAGGAACGTGTAGGTGGGGTAGAAGTGAAAATGAGACAATAGGAGGCAGCTGAATAGGAGTAGTTTGATAAAATCAGATCATCAGACATAAATATGTCGCAGTTTCCATAATTATCTACTTGAACTAGGATTTTCATGTTGAAGATAAGTAATTTCAGCAGCGAGATCTTCACTTGCATTCTCTTCAGTTTAATATGGAAAACATCCAGGAGTCTCTGAGGGCCCTTGTCTCTCTCCGCTGCCAGTCCCTGCACAATAAAGCTGGCCTGCTATTCCCAAGATGAGAGTCCCAGCAGAATAAGAACTGTGAGGTAAAAAACCCTCCAGTCCCTACTAAATCTAGAAGTGCTAGAGACATATCCTATGAGGGTCACTTGGCAGTTTTCACCTTATTGTCTTTTCAGTCATCAAGATTTGCCTGTGGGCTTTTTGGAAAATGATGTTGAGCTGCCCGTGAGATGACTTCTTTAACTCTTATGGAAAGTGTACATTCTAAAGAATATATATATATATATATATATACATATATATATATATATATATATATATATGTAATTTAAATTTTTTTTGCCAAAAAGCTTTTTCATGATGCACATTATGTATAAAAAATGTTAGCCCTCTAATGGATTGTTGAGAGGATGTAAACATTTGATCAGTGCTTATTTAGGAGCAATCGAATGATGAAAGACCAAAACTGCAATGTGGCTTTTTCAGGGCTTAAATGGACAAGTACTGCAGCAAGCCTCGCAGCTGGTCTGCTTGAATATGGATTGCACTGCTGGGACATTTTACTCTATGGTTACATAAACAAGCACAGATTCATGAATCAATTCAGAAAGTTAATGAGGACCAATTTGACTTATGCAATCAAAATCTGTCTGCATTTGCTGGCATTATCATTCAGTCATTGTTTCAGTTTTATATGGATAAAAGTGGATTAATGGTAAGATCTGATTGCTTAGGGAATAGGGATATTTGGTGAAGCGAGTAGAGGCTTAAAGCTGTCAGAAAATCACTTAGTCGACAAAAGATTCCAGTCAGAAACATGACGTATAACCTGTAAAGAAGCACTTGACTTCAACACAGCCTGAGCAGGGGCCAGCCATTTTAACTGGCGCCATCAGTCTTCTCCAGGTAATGCAATTAGATGCCACTAATATCTTGGGATGCTCTTCAAACTGCAAATGCACTTTTGCTAAACAGCACACACTGTAATAACTAGTGACAGCACTCAAGGAGCCACATTGAAAAAAAAAGGCTTTTGCATGTGATTGGTTGAAGTAATTGCACATACAGAATGCTGTAGCTGATTGAAATCATAAACTGAAGACAGATGTTATCCAAATCTATGCTGGCTTGTTTGTGTTGTTGCTAGGTAACATGCCTCATCTTGGGATGAAAGATGCATGGTGAGTTTGTGAAATGGGCTTGGGCAGTTCTTCAGTGGATTTACACTTTAATGCTCTTTTTGTTTGGTTTTCCTTAGAAGAGATACTCTTCAGAGATCTACTCATGCTACTGATGCTATTTTGAGGGTCCAGTAAAAGTAATATTAAAAGTCGTGCTTCAGATAAAATTAGCTACAATTGGAAATCAATTACTTCAACTTGCTGCACACACTTTCTAAATAAATTTGTCCAAAAATGTAAGCTAAATTGAACTTTTAAAGAACGAGGATGTGCGGCATCATTCAGATTAAGAACTATCTACTGTACTATAGCCCCTGAGTAGCATCGAGAGGAACTGTCGGGCTGCAGAACCATTAATGGCAGCACTCTTGTTACAATTAGTGGCGTTCGGATCGATACTGAAATATCGATACCTCAGATTTCAGCTTTTTATGTTCTAAAATAGATTTCCATGTTAGAATATAAATATTTTAGTCATTTGAGGTAAACATAGATTATCACAAACTGGAACACAGTGGAAATTAACTATAATATCAGGATCTTGTCTAAATTATATGTAGTTGGTAGGACCTACTTTTCTTCCACCGGCCATTGTCATAAGTGCAATAAGGCACATTGGTGCTGCACATAAAGTGTAGCACCATTTCTCTCACTCACTCAGTCTGTAGCAGTCAGGTGTGGAGCTGAACAGCAACAATATGCTGAATGATGTGTGTGGGAAGACATAGAAGTGTTGTAGCAACACCACAAACCTCCTTAAACATCTGAGAGTCTATCACTACACAGAATGTAATTAAATTATGACGAGGAAGAGGAGGAGAGGAGACAGACAGGTGCCACTAGGGCAAGACGGGTGTCACTCTTTGAGTCCTTTGATGCTGCAGGCAGATACTATCAGGTATTATCATTTACTAACCACTATTAAAGTATAGAGGGAGAAAATGTGGAGCTGTGGATCACTGATGCTGAATTTATGAGAAGTGATGTTAAATTGTCTGTTTTGTTTGAAGATTTTTTTTTGTTTACGTTCAAACGGCAGGAGTCCCTCTTATTCCTAAGACTAAGGCATCTTGTTTTATTATGTACAGTATTAAATGTGGTGATAAAATAAGTAAGTGCTACAATAAATGGCTGTATGAGTTCAGCTTGGAGTGATATGTGTCCCTGGAATCAGCTCTTATCAATTCAACAGGCATACAGTTAGTTGGTAAGGATGCTGCAGAGACTGTGTCATTAAATATTCAGTAATTTTACAATTTCATTGTAGGGTTTTAAAAGTACTGGCTGAAAAAAAAAATGAATGGATAGGCTAGCTATATAACATCAAGCATCATCATTAGCTTACACTGACGGTTAACTGAATATTTCAATATAGGTGTTGATAAGTGTGTAGTTATTGTGGCATTTATATGTTTATGTATTTTATTGGTAATTCCTGATTTAGTCACAAAGTATTCTATAAAAATGTAACTATCACTTACTTTCCCCTTATTGCAGCCTGCTTTGGAAGAGATTTTCCAAGCACATAAAATTTTTGTATAAAGCGTCGGTATCGGATCGATTTAGCTGATACTGGCTTGAATTTTACTTGGTATTGGATCTGGAAGAAAATCTCTAGTATCGCACATCACTAGCTACGATATCTTGGAACAGTCAAAGCCACCCCTTACGAAAAATGTAGACAATTCTTACTTATCACACATCCTAATACACAAATGTGTACATGCACTTACAGTGCATTGAGAAAATGCCATGGGGCTACAGACTTTAGTAATCAAAAGTTCACTGAATCACTGTAATCTTAGACTGAATCTCTTTACTTGACGGATTAACTGGAAAATCAAAGAACACAATGCAATATAACTAAGTAGGGCTGATCAGCAGTTGAGATAGTAACTATGTATCCAGAGGAACAGAGATAGAGAGACAGAGAGGAAGGGAATGGGATCTGCTTCTTGCTCTTACTGTTCCCCTCAAGGCAGCGCCAGGATAAATCTTCTAAGGGATTATCCCAGCTACACAATGTTCTCTGTTCTGCCCATTGTATGCCTCTTTAAACACAACTGATAAATTAGTTATTTATATTGTGAATGGATCAAAGTCATACACTGGATTTTCTTTTGATTTGTCTGGTTCGGGAAGCATTACAAATAATCGACTGTGTGTGTACTTCCAGTGCCACATTTTGTTGTGCAGGCGTTTATGAAATAAGATTACAAACTACAGTGTGGAGTTATTAGCAAGCCAAAACTTTGGTCTCTTTTCTTTTAAACCAGAGGGTACTTTGCAGATATAGTTTCCAAGCACAGAAATGTCATCTGGTTCCAATCTAAAGAAAGGGCAGTGAGCCAGCAGTAGTTAGACAATAGGCATATGTTCTGCTACCCTAATTTTACTATGCCTGTCAGCTCAATAGGGGCCCAAATCAGTCTTCAATGACTTACACATGGGATCAGATATCTCTGTGGGATCCCTTCTGTGTTTAATTTAAGGTAAACTAATAGCTTCATTTATTTGCAATTAGAAAAAAAATAATATCCTGCTTTGAAAGAGTATCATCCTCTCCACCTTTCACTGGCAGCTCACTCTTCAATAGTTCATGAATTTTAATTCATCTTGGTCTTTAGGCCAATCCCCCAGTTGTATGAGGTGACAGAGAGTTCTAGTCAAATTGAATTACCCTCTGTGCGTTGCACTGCTCTCACCCCCTATCATCCTAATTTCTCCTTTCTCCTTTCCTCCTTCTCTTTATGTTGTTCTTCATCTTTTGCCTGATTTTACCCATCCCCGAAAACTTCCTCTTTTTTCTTCATCAAATGCATGTGCAGAGCAGTGAGTTGTGTGCTTGTGTTTTTACTCTGGTTGCCCCTAGCACATGTAAATGACTTTGGCACTTGACGTTTGAAGAGAAAAGAAAAAAGAAGAAAAAAACTCCTAAGTGCAAAATCAAATAGATAAGATGCATGGCTCTTCACTTTTCTGGAGCACACGTGTTTTGACATGAACTGCCTTTTTTATGTTTTCCTTTAAAGTAGTCAAGGACAGTTAGTTTTGGAGGCATTATAAACTCAAATGTTAAGAAAGCATTTGTGTGTTTTTTATTAACAAAATTTTCTGTCTTTCTTTACTTATATATTTATTTTTGTGAACCAAAAAGAAGGATAACACATGTTGTCATAACCAATTAGATGTGCCCTTCATGTTATCAACCAGCATGTCTGTGACCCTGCTTTCTGCAGTCATTCATAGATACACAACCAGTTACAGTCATATAATGAAACTTTAAAAAAAAAAAAGCCAGAGAGGAAAAATCTCACCTGTCAGGAAGTTGGTTGCTCAGGTGACCCACATTACACCAAGTCATTCACATGACCTCTGAGGTGTTATCTCCAAAAGGCAAACATGGCAGCATTACTGACCCCTCCTACCCGCCAAGATGCCTGAAAATATCTGACTTTGCAAAGATTCAGTCTTGCTGCATCTGCAACATCATGTTTCCAAGGTCATATGTCGTGAATGAGGGTGGTAATGGTGGAACGATAAATTATAAGAATCCTTCATCATTACAACACAACTCAACTTAAAATAAATTCATGCTTGAACAGTTCTCAGTAATAAAAAAATGGAGACATCCACTCTGGTCAGCATCAGCAAACTCAGATTTAGAAAGAGCACCACAAACAAAAGCAGCACAATTTGGTAAGGGTTGGGGTTAAAAGTGCAATGACAATAAGATTAACATTTATTCTGTCTGCAAGGTTGAGAGGTTAGGGTATGTCTTGGGATCCCTCATATGAACCTGTTCTTAACTTCTAGTGTGTCCTTCTCTGACCTGGATCATCAACTGTAAACTCATTAGAAAGAGAACACCAGATGACAAATACCCCAGGATCATGCTGAGCATTCATCTGCCACATTTGTCTGAGTGACAAAGCATTTCCTGCTGGTATAAAGGGTCATCTTACAGGGTTACTTTGCATGTCGCCAATGACTGAGGTCTTTACAAAGCTCAGAAGCATCTCCCTTGAGATCATTGATGATGTCTGCAATCTATTGAAGTAAAAAAAATGGAAAAAAAAAAAAAAACATTAACGGACACATTCACCCTTTGATTCCCAAGGGAACTTTTCGACATTAAAGGGAGGGAGAGACTGGTCTCCATTTCTTTGTACGTTTAAGCTCTGAGATGAGCACTTGTACACTGACAAGTGGATAGAACTCCATAACTTAACCAGAGAGACTGGACACCACTGGCAATCTCTTTGTTGTGTCTAAAAATAGTGAGTCCCAGTGGTCTCTCTTGAAAGAAAAAAAAAAAAAAAAAGAAGCAGAGGCGCTCTTCATTATTTCATTATATCCCCCTACTCTGATTTACATACACACTAGAGGAAGAGTAATTTTTATCTGAGCGTCATGGCTACAGAGGGAAGCTGTGCACTGATCCCCAGCAGAGAAGCATGCACACAAAAACAAGCCTGAGATCCATTCAGTGCATCCTTTCCTCCAGAGGCAGACATGATCTCATGTTATCCCTGTTTCCCCTCAAGCATTATGATATGTATGCATCATGTCAGTGAGATTTTGACTGCAAAATTCAGCCTTTCCAGTCAATGTAATAAATAATGCATCAAGGAGCCGAATAGAATTTAATTTGAGACAAATCTTGGATTCAGTGTTGCATCATCTTTCATATGCACTCATCTTAAAACACCTAATGTTTTTATTTCTTTTTCCATGGATACAAGTTTAAATAGATGTTTATATTCTCTTAGATGTATATCTCATATTGCAGTGACTCACTGAAATTGCACTGCACTGTGTACTTCCATAACACACCTTTGAACTATTTGTGACCTCAGTGACTCTTCCTGCATGCAGTCAGCATCCTGAACGAACACATACGTAGCAATATTGGACACACGAGTAGCAGCATATAGTGCACCATTCATTGATTACACTCAATAACATATTGTTGTCCAGTTTAAAATAAAGAAGACAACTGGAGTGTCACTTATTGTAAAGTGCCCTGAAACTTTATCAGTAAAACTTCATATTTCAATTGAAATGAAACAATGCGTAAACATTCCAGCAGGAGCTGACTACTTTGGTGAAATTACCTGGAAACAAAAAACAAACAAACAAAAAAAATAACAGCTAATTATGAAGTTGAACCATAATTGGTTACTAGGAGTCTAAAGACCTTATGACATGTAAGGAGACAACAGCAGGTTTTCTTGTGCCACAAGACAATACAGCAGGAAAATAAGGGCATACAGGGTATTTGGTTGTATTTAATCATCTTGACACTCTAGCTAAACATATTATAAATGGTCAATGTTTGCATTGAGGAGGATGCTTATAAAAGACTCCCAAAGGAATTGTCGACATTTGCTTTGGGGGGAGCTAGGGTAAGGGGGCGGGTCAAACAAATGTGATGTGTCTGGGTGACCTTAATCACTTCCAGGTTCATTCAGACTCGGATTTCACTGGTGTGCCTTATTTCAGGTCACTGCCTCAAAGTCAAAGTAGGGCACAGTCATTATCTGAGGGAGCATAACGCAATCATCTACACAATGCAATAAGGTCGGCACAATTCACTGAAGTCATTGAAGAGTTGTCAGTTACCTCTGGGTTTGAACACATATGTGCTTCATCCAGAAGCTCTTGTCTTTATATGAGAATCTCAGGTAATATAATGTATCTGTTATTCCTGTGGCTATTTCTGTTTTCTTTTGCAGAAAACATTTTGAAATCTCAAACGCAGTAAATTAAAAAAGAATATATATATATATATATATATATATATATATATATATATATATATATATATATATATATATATATATATGAAGCAAATGTGGGAGGGGCAAACTTTGATTTAAAAAGACTGAACTGATTGACAAGAAGCTGATGATTAATATAAAAGAAAACAGGAAAATAAAATAAACCATAAATTGGTTCAATTTATCAGCTGTTCATTAGCTACCATTACATGAAATCATGTATCTTACCTGAAATGTGTGTGAAGCACATATGTTGTAATTAAAGCCACATTGAAAGTGATTGTCTCACTATTTAAAAAACACATTTTTTTTCCTATTAAAAACCATCAGAAAGACATAATGGCATGTATGAGTGATCTTTTTGAAGGCTGCATGCACATAAATTCTTTATGGCCATTGGTGAATAACACACAAATAATTTTTACATAGACTCTTCAAAATGTTCTTGATTATATTATCCTTTCATATTTCAAGTTCAAGCCAACTTTCCACTTCATCCCAGAATGCATTTCCGGGGACTGTGGATATATTACTCATGGCCACCTGCTTCATATTAAAGCTAAGTGTTGTCTGAGTAGAGGTATTTAAGAAACTGGAGCTGTTGCAGAAGAAGAAAATAAAGGAAGTCAAAACAATACCAAAGGCAAGAGATATTTACTGTACTAGTAAATTTGCATAAGCATCGTTGTCCTAACAGTGGCTCAAAAGTTCAAGCCGTTAAACTGAGGTGCAACATGTGTATCACTACTGAATGGCATCTAATATTCTCTGTTAATGGCTCTGTATATCCGTCCTTGATGGCAGCAGTTTTTAACCATATGACATGGAGTGCTTTTTTATTATAAGGGAGCACTTGAGTAGCAATAAAATAATAGAATAAAAAGACTACATCGATCATTGCCGGTATAATAACAAAGAATATGTGAAAGCTGTTGCAACTACAATATTCAGTGTTTGTGGATCTGAATGTAAAATGTTTCATACAAAATCCTTCCAACCGAATGTTCATGTGAAGTTTTTTTTTTCTTTTTGTCAGACCCTTTTACACCTGAATGCATGAAAGCAAATCTTCATGTCATTGTGTTTATGTGGATTAACTTTGCTCTGTGTAGAAGGGTTAACGTGATACATTTGGAGCCAATGCATGTCTCTTGTGTTTCGACTGAACCTGACAGCTTTGTGCCATATCCTGTTCACACAACTGCAACGCCAGAGAAAAATTGGATAAAATTAATGTTTTGGTTAAACGATTCTTTAGTATGTGCAAATCTTTCCAGTTAGCTCACTTATGTAATGCGCAGCTCTAATTAGTCAATGGTCTGATCTCATTTGTTCAAATGCTTTTGCTGCAGGTGTCCAGTCCGAGCTGAGAAGATTGCCAGAGGCATTAGGTTAGGAGGCGGGCTTAGAAAACCAACATAAACGACTTAATGGCTTATATGCAGTCATGCTTCCAGCTTGAATACATGGCATCAGATATTTTGTTGTCCAAGATTTTAAGAAATGTTGAAATAGCATGTTATTGTAAAAGTAAAAATGTATATATTTATATATATATATATATATATATATATATATATATATATATATATATATATATATATGTATATATATATTAACTTATTTAACAGCTGTTGAACAGTGCCATTTGCAGTAAAAAAAAAAAAAAAAAGAGCAAGTGTTTCTTTGTTTTACCTCTTTTTTTTTTATTTTTTTTTATCTTACATCAAGCATGAGATGGGGCCTGTCACATCTGTTGTCAGAAGAGGTCAGCGCACTTCTTGTTAACTCCTGAAGTGTTACAATTACCCTGTAGTAGATTTCTGGGTTTATAGTGTGTCTGTGCTTTTGATCACAGAGGAAGAGACATCTTCAAGCACAAGTATCAATGGAGATATCACTTGTGGGATGTCTTCTAACAACTAGATAAGATATTTCCACTGCACTAGGAAAGCAAGTGTTTGAAATGCAGTGATTAGCACAGGGTCCAGTTAATTTTAACACAGTTTGCAAAGGGACTACAAAGGCATTAAGAATTGACATCAACTTTAAATCTTTGTCTTTATGCATTCATGGGGGAATACGTTCAGGATGGGAAAAAAAGGCAATTGTCTGTAGTCGCCCGATTATCCCCTGCAAAAGCCTATAATCTGGCTGAAAGTACTTAAAGAGTCAAGCAGCAAAATAAACAACATTGATTATCATCCCACTGTTCTTTTTTTTTTTTCTTCCTGAAGAAGACCATACAGAGTGGGAGGAGGATGGAGGCTAAGGTTGTGCCTTCCCCCGTCAGCGCCATCTGCTTGGGCAAATGTTAAGGCAGGCTAAATACCCCCTGAGTCCTCTGTTCAAACCAGATTATCAGCTATTCTAAGGAGGCGGACAGGCATCTTATCATCTCCCAATCTCTTTTACAAAGGCAAATCAAGAATTCTCTGCAAGGATTACCAGGATTAAGGAGGACACAGACATGGCCCTCCTTGGACAAAGTCTTTAAGTTGCCTCGTCTTTAAGTCTGGCTTCCTTCATCTTACAAACGGCTGCATGTTGTTGTGACATTGTCACCAGCAATGGATATTTTTCTAGGGTTCAAACATTCTTCATAAGAGTTACTAAACTGCATTCAGTTGTAAAGGTTGGAAATTGATTCACACATTTAGTCATACAGCTCAGTTACACTTGAGAAAAGAGTCTCTGCTTTACATAACTTTGACAGCATCACATATTGTTGAACAATGACCCACAGTGGGATCTGGCTATGTGAGGTGCATTTATTTGCTTCAGCAGCATGATAGATTGCTGCACGGGTTTGTGACAGTATGCTTAAGAGAATGTGAAATGAGGGAAGAAATTTCAATGGAAACATCTGTGTGTGCATTTCCACAGAATACAGGTGCACCAATGACCTAGTAACTAAAATAATAACTAAAAAAAACAGAAACACAAAACATAAAGATAAGGTAAAATTGAAATGAATAATGTTTCTGTGTTCATGAAGGATTATGGTTAAAAGTACATGGGTAAAACTAAGGCTAAAACCATATTACCTCTGAGAGGGGTGGAATGAGGCAGAAAGGGAGGTGGGGGTGGGGTATCTCCAAAAGAACACTTTTAATGCTCAGTTATCCCAGCTATAAAAACTGTAGTAATATACATACAATATATAGCGATTAAACTCTGGTAAAGCCACGCAGACACATAAACAATCCTACTCAAGAGATCATGATGAGTATCTCTGCCTGGGATAGTTTAGGGAAGACCAAACTATATTTTAGAGGCACATCGGCAAACCCTATGCTCTTTACACACTCTCAGCAACCATAGTTTTAGATCACACTTTTAACAAGGAACAAACAATTGTACAAGCAATCGATGTTCTTCAGATCCCCGCTCCACAGTCACACCTCATTTAATCAACAGAATTGTTTTCAATGAAAACAATCTCCGGGCTGTACAGCTATACTCAGTGTCTCAGAGAGAACCACTCGGCAGGCTTCCACACTGATTTGATTGTTGCACACACAAAGGTAGCTAGCCCACCGCAGCTATGGGGAGATGATTGAATTATTCAGTTTGGCAAAGATTTGGCAGCAATTGTGTCGAGTGTTGCCTTGAGTGGAGTGCAACAGAAAAACAGCATCTTCTTGTTTCCTGCACCACTGCACAGCACATGCATAAATAGCTCCTGCTTAGACAGTCAGTATTGCTTCAGGACAACTTCACATCATAACCTGAACATGCTTGCTGCTTGGTAAATTGACTTACACCTCCCCGTAGACACCTCTGACATTAAATGCTGTGGATTTTAAGCATTTATACTGTTTACATTAACAGACATAAATAAGAGGTGTGGTTTAAGGGGAGGCACAGAACTGCAAAATACAAACTCCATGTTTAAGATACACTGTGTCACCACTAAGAAAAAATATATAGGAATCTAAATGTATAAAAGTAAGTGGCTGCCAACATCACATTAATCAAATTTACAAGGTATGACGAAAGAGGTAAACATATAAACACTTTCACGACTACTGCTTTCAGACAGGTTGAAAAAATATAATAAATACCCACAGTGATGCTGACACTACTGAATGCATTGCTTTTAAAGGATCAGCTGAGGCAGCAACTGCAGTGATCATTTAGCTAAAACAATCTGTAATCTTGAATTGTCGCTCTATGCTGTCTGCAGCAGATGACTTTAATCTCAGTGGAGAATGTTAGTCACTTGTAAAACCAATGTAACATGAAGAAATGCTTGTTTGGCTTGGCCATCCCAAGAGCTACTTTGCAATGTTAGCCACGTAAATAACGGATATGTTATAGTTTTACGTTACAGGCAAGGAGCTGATAACAGCGAAGTACTGATTGCACTGATTGCATCTCAAGGTTGAGGAAAGTCACTGGGCTACTTCTGCATCAAACTTCTCATGTGCTTTCTGATTAATCTTTAGATTAATTACTTTAAACTAATGATAAACATGCCTGCTTGATTACCGTGGTGTGTCAAACTGTCTACATACAGAATCTAAGATGCCTATAGCTACACTGTAGATGGTGAAACTGGGAAACCTGAAAAATAGTGTAAAAAAAAAAAAAAAATACAATTAATGAAGACCATATGGATGGTCTCACCGTCACAGCAGAATAAATGGGTGCACATGTGTTGTGTAAACCCATGTGTGTGGGTCTGTATATTCTGCAGATGTATCATTGCATTATGTATAATCTAATTCCCCACATATAACTGGCGTCCTGGCCTGTTAGATGAAATTGAATACTGTGTCCTCATAAATCATGTATCAATATGTCAACAAAGAAACTCTGGAAACACTTCCCTCACAAACCAACTTAAAGAAAATGCTTCTAGTAGTTGATAAAAACTTAAAATGGAAAAATTCTACCTCAGGAATGCAAGGTCAAACAATAAAATAGTATTAAAAAAAAAAGAAAAATACAACCAGCAATTATGCTTTCCTGAAATATTTTTCCTTCATTCATGTCTTTGTCATCTATATTTTGCATTTGAAAGCATTCCTAATCCATGTTGGGATTAGAATGTTGTCATATGGAGTGTATTTTATATATATTAAAGGTAAATTAAAAATTATTATTATTATTATTATTTATTCTTAATTTGGTATAAGGCAAAAAAAAAAAAAAAAAAAAAAAAATCTAACTACAGTCTATCTAGCTCAAATACATCACACTACTTATGGTTTCTCAAAGCTCTGTTTTGAAGAAAAGGCAATGCGTTTAGCAGGTTTACATTTATCTATTAATAGAAACCTGACATTTATGCACTTTCTACACCAGAATGCTCCTCTTCAGCGTGCACTATTTTCTCAAATCACCAAGGACGTTTTTCCCAAGGGAACTGATTAGCTTTCTCTAAGTTTAAAAATATGAAGTAACTTTGATAAGCAATTAAACATTTTTTTGTTGTCAGCCTTTGTTTTATCCCTTTCAAGTCTGTATTTTTGGATCAAGTCTGCATAAATACAGCATAACACAACATTTGAGTGGTGGTTATTGGATCTTCTTACATCAATCTCCCTCAGATGTGTAAAACCGCACATTTGTGCACTCCAGTACAGAGGTATCATTATCAAATGATCATTATCAGCTTTCATGGAAGGGAGACAGAACAGTAAAGAAAAATAATGTGCATCCAAAAAAAGATTCTTTTCTGGTTTTTATGTCTGTGTACTTCAAAGGATGTGTTCTCTCCAGATTTACATAACTTTTTATCTATATTCTGTTCCTAATTAGTGATGTATATCTAAACCTTCATCGCTTAATTTCTTTCTACTTAAGTGGCATATTGCATATAGACAGTCTGATTGGTGTTTGCACTTACTGCATATAAAACAGCACATATTATTGGTGTCCAAACCAGCACAGCCAAGCTTACTTCTAGAGGTCACAATCAGTTTGAACAAATGCTACAGCTAACTGTGTGTGAGAAGTGCTTTATTATCAAGCCTTTCTTTGCCTTAATTTGGTCTTACTATTACAACAGATACAGTACGGTTGGCAGAAAACTGAATTAAGTGATGTAAACTAATACTGGATGCTGAAAACAGGGAATAAGAAGAGTCATCAAAATATGCAATACAATGCAAAAGACTTTAATAAATTTCAGAAGCGCACACATACATAAACAAAACATTTACAGTTTTCTCCACACTGGCAAATCAAAGTCAATTACAAAGATCATGTAAGGTGCATATTGTACTTCACATTGAATAAAAGTGAGGTTTTCTGTCTCCCTTACAAGGACAAAAGCTCTCCCCATGTATATATATATATATTTTTTTTCTTTTCCCCAAAGATCAGGCAAATCTAATTATTACACAGTGCTAGGATGCTATGTATATTTCATACTGTGGCTCCTACGCAGTAGTGAATACATTTGATACCATAATTACATGAACATAGCTCCTTAAATAATGACAACCTGCCCCACAGAGAGGCCACACGCATAAAATTAAAAGCCATAAAATAGACATAGTCTGCACAGCCACGACATATTAAGACTGGAACACAATCAAAAAGGCTTCTGGTCCGTGCAGTAATTTGATTTAACTATATATAGTCTCTAATAAGAGGAGAAACAGCCTCTGGTCCTGTCCATCTGTACATTTCTAAGTGGATACACAGCCTATGTCTATTTTAATAACTCTAATCCTATGGTCATATGTATGTACGGAATGTGCCTATTAGGCCTTGTCTATCAAATAAGTCTTAAGCTTACCAATTAACAGGACTATTGAACAACAATGCTGCTAACCCATCAAGCCAGTTACTGGTGTTTACTGCAGAAATGATTGTACTTAGAATATACCAAAATGATTCTATGGGGTGAAGAAAAATTAGAGGAAAAGGATGCTCTCAACAAAAGGTCAAAGAAGAATTGTGGATTTCCTGTCAAATGTGAACTTATTGCTGTTTTAAAACAGAATCCTGGATTACCTTTTCATTTTGGTGCTTAGTGTTCATATTAGAAAATGTCTGTTTGTTGGTTTAAATAAGTGCACGGAGTCAAGTCATTTTTGCTTAAACCCACCTTCTTATATCAAGCAGTGCCTGAGGATTATTATTATTACTCATTCTTTACCATCTGGACTCATTTTAACGTGGACCTCATGGGTTAAATCACTTCTGACTTAGGAATCGAAAATGACACACAAAAGGTTAGGCTTAGCGCTTTTCAAATCTGTCCTATATAAACAGCTTTTCATTATGACCCCAGCAGTTAGTCCCTTGTGATTGTAGCTTAGCTCAAAGTATTAAACTTGTCTTTCCGTTTCTTCCAGTGAAATAACAACTTGGCAATATCTGGCACAGTTTTAAAAATGCACTGCAAATGTGGGTGAATTGTGGGGCCAAGTGTATTTCTGTGACATTAGCCACACTCGTCACTCAAAATACTATCAGTGGCATCAAAAGTGGAACAAAAAGAGGCAAAGGGTGACACACATGATACACTGTCAGTGGGCTCAACACTAATGTAAGCCTACGGGTTGTAGGCATTGCAGCATAAATACATTAGAAATCACTAGTTCCATGGGCAAACCCAGTCACATGATACAAAAAATAGAAAGTAAGAAAATAAAATGGCCACCAGGCGGTTTTGAAAACAAGGCAAATAAATGCAGTCAATAAATATAAACACCATCAACTCTGTGATAGATATACATACATACATATAAACATACTTTACAGATCTACTGACTGTATTTGACACCTATTTTACAGATTGGGTGCTGAAGTGGGACATTTTTGGGGAAGATTCTGGGCAAATCATCCTCACTGATAAAAGTAAAATGTAGCATAGGACTCAATAAAGCATTTCAGACTTCCAACAGATTCACAGGAGGAGCGTTGTCAAGTTTCAGGCAGCAACATGAAGCATGTCTCTTTTATTTCTGAGACACCCCACCCACCCTTTCTCTTCCCTTTCCAGATTCATTGTATTTACTCAATTGAATGAAGAGGTGGCGTTTGAGGCTGTAGAGACAGTAAAGTACTTGTTTCACCTCTTCAGTTCTTGCCTTCCTTCTTTCCTCCCTCTGCCCTCTCTCCCTCTTTTCTCTCTTTTTCTCTCTTTAGGAAAGGGGAGCTAGAGATTGATTTTAATCCTGTGGGAGCGAGTTGTACCTGTGCCACAGAGTGTGCCATAGTGTGGTGGTTTCAGTGCCATCTCCTGAAATATAGAGAGACAGACAGATATAGGGAGATTGTAGTTACAATATCATTGAGCTCTGAGCAGCCTAAGCTGTAGCCTTATCAGTGCGAGGCTACACTGAACACTGAATACAAAAATAAATAAATAAATAAATAAATAAATAAATAAATAAATAAAAAATCGGAGAAGAGTGTAGATGAAAAAGGAAAAAAAAAAAAGCATTCTTCAAGGTGCGGCTGGCAATCAAGTTGGTATCATGTCAGGTTTCCTTGAAGAATGCTACAGGTGTCACAAGTCTGTGCATTTTCCTGTACTTATCAGAGCATGCAGTCTCATCCAATTATAACTCCCAATTTGTCTTTTTGTCTCCCACCACACTAGTGCAACACTCTTTATACCCCCTCAAAACAAACATTTGGATTAATTTAGGCCCACTCTTTCACTTGGACCCTTGCCAGTGGGTCCTCTGATATGTACAGAATATGACATTTTGCCACTCCTCTGAAAGTTAGCAATATATATATATATATATATCTGTGAGTGCTTGAAACACAGAGGATCTGACTGGCCAGTTAGGGAGACACAGTGATTGCAGATGTAATGGATAAACCAAACAGACAACGTATAAAAAATAATGATAACAAGGTGCAATCAAAACAATACTCACTGGTTTTTATTACTGACATCAAATCTGATTATACATCTTAATAATGACCCCCATTCCAAGCCAATTCTTTGTCAATAGACCTCGTCTACTATAAAAACTCATACCTTCACCCACAGAAATACATGATAATGTGGAAAAATCTAGTTTTCTGCTGACCTCATTCTCTGAAGCTCTTAAAGTCTGTATTGCAAAATTCATAATGACACATATGTGATTCCAAATGAGGCAAAACAGCTGCACTTTTAGTATTAAATCAAAGGGCAATGTGTGAGATATTGCAAAACACTAGCAAAACATACCCCTGCATTATCCCACAGGAGGTTAAATTCATAAAACAGCAACCCTTCAACAAAGGAATGCATTAACCCTTTCTCTTCCCACTTTATATTCATGGTGATGTCTGAAATCACTCAAGAAGGGTGGTAATTTTTTTATCTGCCCCCTCAAAAGCACATGCTCTTACAAGAGCTCCTCATCACTGGAGGCAGATTGACCTCTAATATCAAGAGGCTATGGGTTAAAAGAAAATAATGAAATGCATAAAAAAAACTGTGAGAAAGGAGGGAAAAGGGGGGGCTGGCATTTGCAAATACTGTTCTCTCTGTATAATGAAGCCATATGGTGGCACAAATCTGTAGTCTCTGAAGTATTTTTACAAGCTTTACTCTTTATCAGCTACATCTGTAAAGTCCCTGAAAACATTTTGGTGACCTTCAACCATAATTGCCTCCTCCTGTTTTCCCTCCCCATAGTTATTCCATGGGTGGGCTTTTTTGTCTGCGCTTTATTTTTACTAGCTTTGGGTGCATGGCGCATCACTGCAAAGTCACTAAAGCACTGTCTGTCACTTTGATGAAGAAAAAGGAAAAGTCAGCATCCTGGCTATGATCTCTGGCATTAGCTTTCACAGGAAAGAGTCAGAATAGCAGACACTTAAAGAACAAATTCAGCTTTTGTTTTTAGAAACTGCACTTGAAATATTCACAACAAATTCCAGAGTTCTCACACAGTGTTTTTATTTCATGCGATGAAAGACAGAAAAACACCTTTTGAAGATGTGCTGCTTTCAAGTGTTCTTCTTTAGACTTGGAAAACGGAGTTTCTTGAACAATGATTAAATCAAATTCAGTTGAAATTTTACAAAAGGTGCTGCTGGTGATCTATGCTACATCACTTTTGGACTCTCAAGGATAGTTTGTGGCATCTCTGATAATCTTTAAAGACAACTGCCTTTTTTCCCCCTCTTTCTTATCAGCCTTATTCGCAAACCAATTACAGTGATTTTAATCATACTGTATTACGAGTGATTAACCCTTTAGTGCATTTAATTAACCTTTGTAGCCACTGATTCTCATCGGGTGCAGCTTCATGCTTTTTTTTCTGACACAGGCTTTAAATAAGCACACTTTAAACTGGTGGGAAATCTAATGTCTAAAGTGGGAGGAATCACTTGTCGGTAGCTTAAGGGGACGCAAAAATTAGCTGTTGGTTTAACATCAGTGGAGTTGGTGACTAGAATCACCAAGAATAGATGTTTTTAAAGAATATTATTCTGTTGTTAGGAGTACATAATATGAAAATGTGAGATCTATCTTCAAATAGATGAGTGATTAAATTTACTTCAGAGATAATGAGATATAAACAGACTCAAGATTTGGAAGAATATTTACTAATCAAATATTCATAGATTTTAAATTATCTGCACAAAAATACCCCACTGTGATCAGCAACATAAGTGAAAATCAATTTAAATCTGTAATGCATAAAATTCGTAAGGGATAATAATTCAGAATTGTTGAACATAAACTGAATATTTCTGCATATTTCCTGGCAGTGGCTGCGAGTAAGAGGGGAAAATCATTCTGACAACTTGTCAGTGTGTCGTATAAACACGTTATGGATTAAATCTTCAGAAGCAGGGGTATGAAGTAGGCTTATGTATAATGTACCATGGCAGGGCATAGCTTTTAACTAGGGTTTCAAATAAAAGGTGGATGAAGGGAATGACTATCAGCTGTGTGTGGGTGTCTTAATAAATTAGCCTAAGTACAATACTTTACAGGATCAACAGTCATTTACCACAACTATGGAAAGAAGAATTTTAAAGCTCACTTAATGTCACATACAGGCATATTGGGAGCAAAAAAAAGAAAGAACTGAATCAAAGATCTAGAAATGATGAACAATATGAGGCTGTAGACACAAACAAAAACAAGCTCTTCATGAAAAAAGTCAATTATTGATGCAACATCATGAAACTGACCCAAAATTGGATGAGTGGCAGTTGTGATAATAATGATCAAAACTGGAACAAAAATACAAAAGCCAGAGCAACCGAGCAAAAACCAAATCTTCAAAAAAATCTCAAAAGAAACACAAGACAAGAAAATGGTTGGAACAGACTGTATGTTTGAAGCTCGGGGGGGGGGGGGGGACAACACGCATATCAGTGTGAATAAATCGGTGCACAGGCCACTCAGCCTTATCTAATTCAGTTGTGCTAGTGATATCAGGTCAAATATCAAGATGTACATAAATACTTCATCATTTATGGACACAACAAGAGCATTCTGTAACATCTGGTGAAGCTCTAACTGAAACACATCAAAATTGCCAACATATTTTGTGAAATTATATCAACATATGCCATTTATAACTGGCATCATCATTAAAGTAGAACATTTATGGGCTTAATGCAGAGTTGACCTAACAGGCTTTTTTTTTATTGACTATTGCTCCCTTGGTGTTTAAGTACATTGGTCTCAAGGCTCTGCATCACCTTGATCCCAGTGACCCCTCCTCTGCTCCAAGCAGTACTCAGTCTTCCCCACAGCACTGTGCCCTGGCCCGCAGCTTTGAGCAAGGCCACCTCTTCTTATATCTGATTTACATTTATTTCCCTTGCCAGCTTTTATTTATTGGGGCACTTCACATCTGGCACATATCTCTTAGGGACCCATGAGCCCTTTGCTGTACCTTGGCATTTAAATGAGCTTCACTCCCACAAAGCCACACTGGCACATTTAAGACACTTCATATTTTAGGGACAGAAGCCACAAAAGAGTAGGGTTATCTATCAAGTTACTTTAGCGCACTTACAGCATTTTTCTTTTTCTTTTTTTTTTGTCCTTTTTTGTGCTATTAACATTGGACTTTCTGGCTTAATGAATACCTGATGAGATGAGTAGCCTTTGACACATTTTACATGCCTTGTTAAACATGTCAGTCAGATATAAACAGCTTCATTTGCCCTTGACCTCAAATACATCAGTTGGGAGTTTAATCATTGTTTTCTAGTCCCCTCTAAATCTAATAAAAATATTTCCACCAACTATTAATAGTCACGTTAATAAATGCAGTCATGACTGCATTCCTGTTATTTCTTGAGATTTTGCATAAGGAATTAACCATTTTGCTGATGCAATTAGGGCTACTTATAAAAGGAGAGATAAATAGAGGTTTATGAGAACTGGAAGTATAGTGGAAGCTTTGCAATATTAATTTTGATATTAATTGTTTAGTTTATCCCTTTTTTTAAGTGTAAATGACATTCATGTAGACATGGTTATGAGGTTTGTGAGTAAATCCCCTGCCTTCATGCTCCCACCCTCCACTTTTCACATCACCTACCAGGGAACAGCAAGGGGAGTGTGAGTAGGAACTAGTGTGGGTGGGTTTAAAAAGGAAGTCATGTATTACCTGTCGGGTGGTGATTTGCCCCGCAGTCTTGAATCCCCCCTGACAGCCACACTCTGAGACACTGTATGGGTCGGAGCTAGTCGATGAACATTTGGAGAGTGAGTCACAGCCCACCACAAAGGTGTTGTCCAAGGGGAGCTCCTGGATCACATGGTGTTTCTTTGGGGCCACTGGAGTTTCCGGTTTAATTTGAAATGTAGGTTGAGGTGATGCAGACTTGTAATGCTTGGCTAGATCAGGACTGTCAGGTTTGAAGGTAGTGGGCGTGGTTGCCCAATTGTACTTCCCCATGGTTTGCTCCTCTAGCTCCACAGGGAGATCCAGTGTACCATTAACATGCTCATGGGTTGGGTCATCAGGCTTGGATTCATCTATGGTCACAAAGTTCAGGAGGAGGCTCTTGGGGGATCGCTTCTTTCTCTTCTTCTTCTTCTTGATCTGACGGTTCTCTTGATTGGGCGACACCCACTCTCCGCTCTGCTTGCCCTTCTGTACTACTTTGTGTCTGGGTGTCTGCCGGCAGCGCACCAAGGCAGTAACAAATATCACCAAGATAACAGTCATAGTCCCTGCTATGATAGCTATGACAACAATCACATATCCATTAGCTTGAGGTGCTACCTCGCTTTCTCCTATGTTGCGATCCAAGGGTGTCTCCATACTTTTCCGCAGTTGTTCTTGGATGAAGGTAGCATTTGATACAGTGTCATTGACAAACAAGTGAATAAGTGCAATAGCATGTAATGACTCAGGCTGGCCTAAATCTTTCACCTTGACTACCAGTCTATGCAACCCATGATCAGCTGCTACTATTTTCTCCTGCAGCGTTATGTTACCTGTTGCTTTGTCGATGGCAAAGAGACCTCGAGGGGAGACCCTAGATGTGATGATGATGCTGCTGATAATACTGTACTGTAGCTCAGCATTCATACCTGTGTCATTGTCAATGGCAAACACTCTGGTGACCACAGCACCAGGGGTAGCGGTGGTTCGCACTAGGTCATAAGAGTAATTGGAGGATGGGATGACAAACACAGGGCGGTTGTCATTCACATCAACAACATTGATAGTGACCTTGGCGTAGGAGGAACTGGGAGGCTGCCCTCCATCAACTGCCTTGACCATAAATGTGTAGGAGCTTTGCTGCTCCCTGTCAAAGGTGATATTTGGTTTGATCACCCCAGTTTGGGGGTCAATGATGAAACTGTCTTTCCCGTTTAAAATGGACAGCGTTATAACAGCATTATCTCCTGCGTCTGCGTCTGTCACTGTAATTAAGCCAACAGTTCCATAGAGAGGCAGGTTCTCAGGCACATAGAAGTTGTACTCAGGGTGTGTAAAAGCTGGGCTGTTGTCATTAAGGTCCTGGACAATTAGCCTGATGGTGATATTGCTCTGCAGGGATGTAGAGCCATTGTCCCTCGCTATGACAGTGAATGAGTACCTCTCCTGCTTCTCTCTGTCCAGTCGTTTGCCAACAGAGAGAATTCCTGAACGTCTGTCTATGTTAAACCCATCCGGTGCATCAGGGCCAAGAGCATAAATAATCTCAGCATTATGTCCACTATCTGCATCAGTGGCGCTTATTTTTATTAACTGTGTGGACGGGTCATTGTTCTCCGGTATGGAAAGCTGAATTTCAGGCTGGGGGAAGATGGGTGCATTGTCATTCTCATCCTTGATTTTAATTAAGACCATAGCTGAGGTGTTCAAGGGAGGTGTCCCCCTATCCGAGGCCACTATCTTAATGGCATATTCTCGAGTTGTCTCATAATCTAGAGGGGCAGCTGTCTCCAGTAAGAACTGATCATTAAAGACAGGCTTCAACCGGAAAGGAACATCATGGTCTGTGTAACAAGCCACTTTGCCATACAGATCTGCATCCTTGTCAGTAACAGTAATAAGGGCTATTTTGGTGTTGAGGGGTGCATTCTCAGAGAGCAGAACAGTCCCGTTTACCAAGTTGATAATGTAGCGAGTGTCTATGGAGGGAACATTGTCATTTACATCGGTGACATTAACAATCACTGTTGCTCTGGAGGGGGTTGAGCTGCCATCACTTGCCAGGATGATAAGTTTATGAACGGGTGTTACCTCCCTGTCCAGCGGTTGCTTCACAGTGATTAGTCCAGTGGAACTATTGATAGCAAAGTGACGTTTGGTTGAGGAGGAAATCTGGTTACTGAAGGCGAAGTGGATCTGTGCGTTGGAACCCAAGTCTGCATCCGTGGCATGAAGCTGAGCTACTGATGTCCCCATTGGAGCATTTTCTGGTACGGAAACTTCCAGCTCGCTGTCTTTGAAGATGGGACGATTGTCATTGACATCAGAGATGGTAACTTGGAGAATGGCAGTGCTGGATTTGGGAGGATTGCCACCATCTTCCACCTTTATCTTCATGACAAAAGTGTCCTTCTGTTCGCGATCAAGGTTCTGCTGAACGATGAGCTGTGGCCATTTGTCACCTTCAGGAGTCTCAATGATGTCTAAGCCAAACTCACTGACACTCTGCAAAGACAAGAGAATGTTTTTGGTTGATTATGTTGACTTAACTACAAAAAATTGTAATGTTAACAGCAAAAGTTTTCAAACAAACATTTAAATGTCAAATAAATGTAAAATATTATCTCATACTGTTTTTTTTTTAATTGTTTTCATTTCTATCACTTAAATTTTAATTTTAGGGTATTCCATTTAATCTTATTTTTGTTTTGTTTTTTAGTGAAGGTTATTGTATAAAGTTTTGTAAATTGTTCAAGGCTCTTTTAAATAAATTCTCTTAAATATAGTAGAATGTCACTGATTTATGGTAGCTATAGTTATAGTAGCATGTTTCTGATCTAACGCAGTAAAATAGGCTGTTGTCTTAAATAAATCTAATTTATTTACTTTGTAGGTTATTCAGCTTCATTTGTTGTCTTTCTTATGTCTTCAATGATAAATGTCAAGAGTTTAATAGCCTGGGCAGCTGGTTGTTGGCACTGCTCTGCTCATCTCAGTTGGGTCCCTGAAAATGTGCAAACATTCTAATCATCAGTTTCTTTCATAGTTTGACTCATTTCTTACATACCCTACAAACAGATGCCAGAGAAAACATAAAAAAAAGGTAATTAATCCTTTTGAAATGTGACCAATCATTAAATTAAATCAAGTCTCTTCATCCCTCCAAGAAACTACAGCTCAAACTGATTAATTTACCTCTTAAGCATCCTCATCAGATTTCTTCTGCCTTCATTAAAATTAGATTTTTCTCGATCTTCCTGTCTTGTGTCAAGAAAGAATCGAGCTGGCAACATTGCACTATTTCAGCTTTGTAAGTGATTTACTACAGAAAAAAAAAGAGCTGGAAATGCAGGCACACCAATCCACTTGTATTTTAGTGCACTGCAAGACCAGGTAGATTAAGAGAACAAGAGTGAAACTATTCTATTTATTTGAGAGGCATTTTGCTTAAGGATAGCTAATTCTAGGCATAAATGAAGCCAGAAAGTAAAAACAAATACACAAATTATCATGAGAAACCAGAGCAACTGGAATTGGTTGTTTAGAGGAAATACTTTTCTTTCAAAATACTAGCACTAATGTTTACAATAAATGATGTATGGTATGGGTCTATACATACGAAGAGAGAGGAAAGCAACAGAGTAGGAGAGAGATAGAGACAGGGGACAGAAAAAGAGGAGAAAAGGAGAGCAGGGGGAGGAAATAAGAAGATCAAGCCCATGAATGAGCTGCATGCACATTATGAAACAAAGAAGCCCTTTGAAGCTCCTTCAGTCAGAAGCAGTTTCATGGTAAAACAAGAAAAAGCATCCTCTTTAAAGAGATAAGCTTCATGCTGCACGTAATGTTGGAAGAGATTACTCTGTCTAGGCACAGCTATCAAATGAGATTAAGATATGTACATTCTCGTATTCAAGAGAGGACCATTTCAACCAAATTGTGAGCACAAGAGCCCGCAGTATATTTAAAAATGTAGAGCTGTCCTTGTGCCAACACAGCGTTGTAGCCGACACAAGGAAACGTGCAGCTGCAGCATGTAAATTATTGTGTACTCTGAAAAATTGCTTGCAGAGGAAACGTTGTCAACATGTCGGTGATTGACAGAACTACTTAAAACAGCCAACACTGCAGCAATGATCTTTCAGACCTTATTTTGTGATCCCTCTGGCAAGATGAAATCATATAGGGATAAGCAGACATGGCATATTAATGTAGAGAATCTGTCACATGGCTAAACTCTGCTGAATCTCTACACACACTGCAAAATAATTTCTCTTATAACTGAAAGGTCCTAGAAAAAATTCTAGGGGCTGTATTGTGATCCACAACCCCATCTGCACAGATCCTCTCAATCCTCAGTTGTTTGACTACTTCACAGATTCTGCACATAAGCGCCCCTATCTGCGCACTGATATTTGGCAAAGCCTGGTAATAATAGTAGGATGTTGAGTTAGCATGTGTCAGAGAGAATGCTGCACAATGATTTATGAGCTAGCAGTTCCTCTATCCTTTTGTCTTGGTTTCAGACAATTTTACAACTGACAAGACACCTCTCACCGCATTTCAATAAGTTGAAGAGAGCTTTCTCTCAGCCTGTGCATCCTACTGAATGCAAAATTAGTCTGGTGGATTGTGATATGATCTAGGGCAGGCTAAGAAAAGGCCAAATACTTGCATGAATCACTCATTGGAAACCTAAAGGCTGAGTAAAAAAGGAAAAAGCTCTCTAAACGGCTAAGTGTGCACATTGTTGCTTGCCTCATTTTTCTGCCTCACATAAACAGTACACGTGCATGCCTTTTTGAACTTTGACGAGTTGCTTTTCGGGCCACAGGTCTCTGTGAAAGCTGCAGAAACGGGGTAGGTGCAATCTAATGAGGGTTGGCTAATTTGAATGAAAATGATTGAGGGACACTGACAAAAGCAGAGGTGGCTGATGATGAGGGAAGGATGACTCTGAACCCCATTTTGCAGACTGTGCCTTGGATTATCGCTGGATGCATCTTTCACTCAAGTTTATGACCTTATTAAAACTCAGAGGAGACTCAGATTGGGCTGTGAATATATCAGGACTCTTGTCACGGTGATGCACATGGATGGGACTAAATGGTGAGAAGTATTCATCATAAGATATAGCACCTCTTTATATATTGCCAACAGAAATTTGATTCTCGCTTGCTTTTGCTCTTCCATCTATGTTTTTTACACTGCTGCTGGCCACGATATCATGCAAATAATTAAGACAAAGGAAAATGGGAATTGTTTGTCTCCATTTGTCAACCACAAGAAGAGGATAATACTTTAGGATACTGATGAAAATGAGGATATGCTTAACAGCTCTCTCTCCAAAAATCCAATGCCTAAAGGCACCAGGCAATGACTTAATTAAGTTTCCTTGGTACTTGAATAAATTTAGCATCTTCAAATCATTTTAGGACTAAAATTGGCCAGCCTGAGATTTGGAATACCAACAAAAAGACAGCTTAGTCTACTCAAAAATTGAAGTTATATTTCAAGAAGACATGTGGATAGACCAAGTAGATTGTCCCTGGAAATTACTCCAGAGAAAACCTAGGTTTGTGGCAGAGGGTTAAGGCTAAGAGTCCACTTCATCATCATGTTTATCAGCGAGGCATAGCCCAGCCAGTGACAGAATGCTGATTTAAACACAATGATTTAAGCAAGATGCTCACTTTAAATTTGCTGAAAGATGCTGACATACAATTCTCCAAAAGCATATATTACTAGAATATAGAATGGGGCTGATGCTTGTAAAAAGCCAAAACACTATGCAAAGTCAACCATGGACTTTTCTTTTCTCCTATTTAAGGGACAACTTCCCTCTGCCACACATGTGATTGCTTTCTCTGACCTTGTCTGCTCTTTTTTGGACAACTTCTTTGCAATGTAGGTGATGTAATACACTGAATCAGAGTTGCAGTCAGAGCATGATTACCAACCATTATGTGTGGCGCTTTTACACTGTGTATGACAAATGACTCATTGTCTACCTTGGCTTTAAAAAGGTGAACACAAAGATGCTGCAATGTTTCTTTTATTTGTCCCATGTGTTGACAGCATGGACAAGATACATATGGAGTGATACACCAACAAGTATGACTGACTGTGCTACACAATGGTAGCAATTTTAAAGCCATCCGCTGAACAGCACAAGAAAACTGGACAAACTATCACTCTGAGGGAGCTTCTGAGACAAATCTCAAAGGACCATACAGAGATAGACCACGGGTGGCTTAGCAGCCAAGAGCTATTCTAGGAAATGCTTGCACAGTCCTTCCCCACTAAACCCCTGACTTTCTACAGCACTTATGAAATAAACAATACCAAAGCCTGAAAATGTCTCTGGCTCCTTTAAGGCTTCTCCCTGTGTTTTAATCATATGGAACCTGGGACACGAGGAAATTAATCTTGGGTGCAATGAGAATATTATGAGAAGAACTGAATCTGGGACAAAAAGCCATGAATACGACCACAGCCGAGACAAAAGGTTTCAGAGAGCTATATATAATGTGAAAAGGGCAGAGGAAATGATTGCAGATGATCATCATAATGAGCAGAACATTTGGTTGGTGATTTTCCAGGCACGAACAATTCAGGACATTGCACTGGAGAGGTCTTGGCAGCGGGGAGACTCTTTAAAAATGCAAACTGGTAGGCAATACAGACACGGACAGCAATGCTTCTGCTCATTCCATTACATTGTTGACTTCATCTGAGGCTGCAAGATGGACCTGTCAATTCTGTCTTACACTGTGCTCTCAGTTACAGCAACCTTGTTGTATTTATTATGTTCAGGGTTTCCTCCAGAGTGCTCGCATCTCCCTCTTTAATTATGCTTCATTTGTATGTGCTTGTGTCGTCTCCAATAAACAAAGCCTAAAGTGTTGTCTAGACTGTAAATGAAAAATTCATTATATTATCTTACAATTCTGATTTTAAGGCTAACTCCATTAGGTAACGGAGAATATTGCAATGAGCATCAATTAGAAGAAAAAAGCTTTTCCTGGTTTTGTATGAGGCATCTATTAGCATAATACAGTTTATTCCTTTTCACTTGCTTTAATCTGCTACAGTATGCTCGGTACATGTAACCTGTTGCTGGAAATTGGTCATGCAGTATGCTGTGTCTGCAATCTCCACTGCTTGTTTATTGATATTAGTGTACATGAGGAAAACTCACCTTTTTATAACTTTCTCTCATAGCGAAATAAAGCATATGGAAACATGAATGGCTGGCATAAAACTTCTTAGGCCTTGCATAGGCCTACTCTAATTTATGAAAAATCAGGCCATATCCTCAATGCCTAGCCTACATTAATTTCTTTTAAGAATATACAGAATAGCCAGACAAAGCTGCAGCACTTTTGCAGGTTAATAAGCTGAATGCGAATTATAACACATGAAATTGCCAGAGAAAAATAATGTAAGCACTTACTAATTAAAAATAGTAAATTAATTAGACCTGATGTTGACAGGTGGCATGCTGCAGGCATAATCAGTAATGTTTGTTGATTATTCTACATGTACAGAAGACAGGCATCTATAGATTGTTTGAAAAAGACAATTCATTTTGTACTTTACATTTTTTTACTTATAATTGTTCCCCTAAAGCTAAAACGGCTTTTGGTCTACCAAATGTATGGCTGCAGGACTGTTCTGTGCTTATATCCCCAAAAGCTATTTAAAGCTATTTATTTTATTAAACCCTCAAAGCAAACCAATAACTGGCACACTGTTTTCAGACACGTATCTTTTACTACTAACTTCTCTAACTCCTTCACTGTTTCACTTATTTTATTCCGTTGTTTTTAGATTTAAACACGGCATTACATACATTTAGTAATAGTATTTATCAACCTTTCAAGAATCTTAGATAAAACTGAGATATATGACAACTCAATTCAGTAAACATGGCAAAGATATTATACTAAATTCATTGAATGTAATTCTCTGATGTTATATGTTATGGGGTAAAACCTTTAAGATTTAACCATTAGAGACAGCTGACTTCAATCTGCAGAATTACAGACATCATTTAATAAGCAACATGTATTTCCTGAAACAACTGGGCTCTAATAAAGTAAGATTTTTTTTTTACAAACAAATGTTACGTAAGTGAATTATGGTACTAATAAAGGAGATTCCTGAGAATGTCAGGAAAATAATTATCATCCCCTGAAGTCGGCTGACAAAGACCACTGTAACTGATATGTAATAGTCTGTCATGTCACAAAGAAAACCCAGAAGCCACTAAAGGTCCTCCTCACTTTGGCTAACGTCACTCTTCAGGAGAGCATTATTCAATAAGACTGCCAACAGAAAGCCAGTGGTTTCCAGTTTACAGTCTGTCAAGCTATAAGATTGTTGGAGAAATCTTTTTACAAATGCAAAACATTATTATTATTTTAATTTTGTTTACATAAGAAATATTATGGATGGGAAAAGGAATGCCATTTTATCCTAAAAAAAAAAAAAAAAGTATCCCATGGTAAGATCACCATTTAAGTGTACTGGCCTGAGCCAGCACAGCTTGCCATCATTGTTGGAGCATCAAATTCTGAATTGTACCAGCAATTCAAAAGTAAAATATCATGACATTGGTCTGAAAAGAATTTCAAGAAAAAGTGACAAAATGAAATTAAACTGCACCTCTAAGCACACAAGCTGTTTGTTGTTTAAAAGGAATCCCATGGATTTAAAATGTCTGAAAGCACGACTAATTGTAACATGGAAAGGCCTTAAAAAGAAATCTGTGAAGCGAAAGCCACAATTATCTTAGAGTTGAAGCATTTCTATAAACGGCATCAAAATCCAAGCTGGACTCCTGGATAGAATTGAACTGTTATGTTAAGTTGTAGATATTACTGCACATGAAGGTCACACTAGCTACTGTAAGGAAAAGTTTGTTTGTACAGTTCACAATGGAAAGTTTTTCTATGTAAATACATTACAAAAAGGACTATTTATGTCTCATTTATTTGAGTTTTCTTTGTGTTTAGAGGTTAAATGAAACCCAATTAACATTTTAAGTCATATTTATGTGGATTATTGAAAAGTTTTTTTTTTAATTTATTTACAATTACACAGCATCTCTGAACAAACTGTCAGAACATTTTTTCCTATGTTTTATTTTCTTTCATTTAATGGAAGATGCTGAATGATTACCTTGACTAGCTCATAATGTTGGATCCCATTGATCCCCACATCAGGGTCAAATGCAGATGGCACCGGGTATCGGGTGTTGATGGCTGTGTTCTCTGGTATTGATATGTTTATTACTGTGGACTGGAAAAGGGGTGCGTTGTCATTCACATCCTCAATCAAGAAACGAATCTTGACCAATCTGAAGATCTCATCGGGAAGCACGGCCACCTCAATCTCGTAATAGCAGCGTTTCTCAGTGAAGACCCCTGAGCACAGCTTCTCCCGGTCAATTCTGTGGTTGGTGGTAAAGATCTCCCCTGTGTTGGCCTCCACCCTCACCAAAGGCACGTCGCCCGTCTTATACACAGGCTTAAACTGCAGAGGCGAGGATAGTCTGATGTTAGGGTCAAGATTCAGGTCCAGGTCCTTGCGAAGATTTCCAATGCGGACGTTTTCTGGCTGCTCCTCTTTCACTATGTAGTCCCTCTCCTGGGCCTTGCATAATAAGACCACACAGGTGAGCAAGACCACCAGTACATGCGTCTGACTTGCTAAGTCCATACTCAGGATTAGATGGGAGCTTCACTTCTACTTTAGCAATTCTGTCAGAAAAGAGACAACACAGAGAGAAAAGAGAAGAAAAACATAAAATTACGTCACTGCAATAAAGTATATAATATTCAAGTTCTGCTGTAATTAGTAAGTTTTTGCCCACATCAAAACTTTTCAACTTGACCTCTTCATCCTGACTAGGTATGAGTCAACATCCTTCCAATGTCTTTAAGAGAAAATTACTGGCTGTTTTACACAATTACCCTTTGATGACATCTACTGAGTAAGTACATGCAAAAAAGGTTATAATTCATGCATTCTATCAAGACATTTATTGCAGCACTGAACCATTATGTATTTTCATTGAGAACCATGGAGGTTATTGAGTTTCCTGTTGCTTTGTAAGCTTATTCATAAACTACCTTGCTTAAAAAAACAGAGAAAAAAAATATAAATAAAACATATATATATATATATATATATATATATATATATATATATATATATATATATATATATATGTCTCTATGAAGTGCCCTTCAAATCCACATATCAGCTAATTTAGAGGAAGCAAAGCTGAGTCTTAACCGTTAGTGCTTTCATGCAAGAACACACATGCACACTCGTGGTTGTGCTGTTTGACAGCAGCTATTAATGGAGAGCCTCATTTGCTCTGAATGTAAACAACTGAGCTTTCAAATATTTCATGAACGCCCATGTGTGTAAACTAGCACAGTATGATAAGAGCACTGTTTAGAGTAGCAGCGTCGGATGGAGACAACAATGTGAGATTATTCATTGTGTTAGCTACAATCAGTCAAATTGATGACATTTAATTGTAACTTCACTACATCCTAGCAAATGCTTTCCCCGTCGATATAGAAAATATAAAGGCATCCAGTAGTATGAAATGATAAAACCTTAAAATGCAGTGTTGATGGGGTTACCATGGATGATCATTATTCATTATTACATTGTCTTGTGATGCTGTTGTTCTACAAAATCTATTTTATATGTGTAAATGCTTGCCAAAGGGCAAGCACTCAAATAGCCAAAAACCCAAGTAGGTCAGTGAAGATGATGAAAGAGTCATGCTCTGCTATGACTTCCCATCCACACTACAACAAATACTGACTGATTTCCACCACTTAATTAGTAGGTTATTGAAGAGATATTTAGTATTATTTTTTAACTGCTACTTTTATTCATTTAATTCCTTAGCAGGCATGTTTAATAAATATACTCCATAATTTATGTCTAAATCACACAGGTCAGATCATATTTGGCCAACCAGGCTTTAATGAGTGGTAAAAAAACAAACAAAAAAATAATAATATTTGTGTACATGATGTGAAACATCACACCAGTACCCAAATATCACTTGAGTGATTTTGACCATATTAGTATAAAGCCACATGTGCAGGAACATTTTATTTACTTCTTGTTTTAAGACTGGAAGCCTGTCAATATTTCAGTAAAATATATCTACCAGCTAATTTCATTAGTCATTTTGCAGTATGTTTTAAAGTCCAACAAACCCCTTGAGTGTTTACTAACTGCTATAACTTTCCCCAAGATATTGGTTTGTATTCATAAGGCAGCTGCCTTGAAATCAAACACCCGTTTCCTTCAAAGAATAGCAAAGTGTTTGCGACAGACTTCATACAAGCAATTTACAGCTGACATTGTAGCATGCATACATGTCTGCAGTAACAAGGGTTTGCAAATAGCTCTTTGGGAATCATAATATTTCCTACTTTATGAAATTTCCATCCATTTGCATGAGTCAAATGGTATCCTAAAAAGGTATGACTACCTAAACGGCACTACAGGGGTCCTCTAAATTGGCAAGGCAACGGCATTCATAGCCATTGAAGTTCCCGGCCGGCTTACAAAGGGGAATTGATTAAAAAATAAAAATTTCATTAAGCTAGTTTTGAATCTGCAACAATTGCAAGGCATTCATGAAACATGCAAAGACAGACTTCACACATCTCATAAAGAAGTCACATGAGACTCATTACAGAACAGTTGGACCAAAAAAAAGAAAAGAAAAAAAAGCTTGGGCGACATTGATCTTTAAGGAGGTTTTTCATTCTCCACATACAGCACAGGCAGTGTTATTCTGTGTTATTCTGTCATGTCGAAATATTGATGAGATATATCCTATTAGTAACAGTGACACACTTTTCTTTGAAGTGCGCATCTTTCTGAGAGTGAGTAGCAATTGCTTTACTATGCTGATCGCCAGGCAGTCCAAGGCTGAGCTCGCACAACGCATAATGAAGTTTAAATTACATCCTTAAATGGAATGTGATTCGCTGAAGTGAAAAAACAGAAAAAGATCAAAGAATGATCTAGATTTCCTATTTCCTGTAAGTGACAATAATGTTCTGCAGGATGAAGGGGTGTAGTATGTTTTTTTTTTTTTTTTTTTTTTTCACACAGGGTACATAAAGGAGTACAAATGTAGAGACAAAAAAAAAAGAAACCTGTGCTCTTCTAATGTCATGTCAGTGAACTAAATTTAACCTATTTCTACTTATTTAACTCCAAATTTAAGCTACAATGTCAGAATCTTAAAGTTTGATCTTATTTAGCTGTAAAGGAAACTCTATCATGTGGTCAAAACATTTTCGCTGCTCGTATTTTATTATCTTGATGCTCGCTGATTTCGCTGTGCCATGATTTCTCAACATTTGCACTTCTTCTCACTTGTCACAATTCTTTACAAACCTGTCCATGAGGGATAAGTGAGGTGAGAGAAGGAATTGTGCAGCAGTGAAAAAAAAGGAGATGGGGGGGATTCTGGGTGTCAGTCAGAGTGTCTCCTTTGCTTACATTTCACTAGGCTCCTGAAATGCTATTTTGAGCCCCAGACAGCAGGTTGAATCCAGTAGGCAAACTCAATCTTCCCTCTTGGGAGACCCATTGAAAAGAGGCTGGCCAGCCCTAGATCACTTTACGTGACAGGGTGATGGGCATGTCGTCCTGGTGTTTGGATCTGCTGAAGGTAGCGGTGAGAGGGGAGCCATACAGCGACTGTCACCCTTTCCCATAAAGATGAAACTTCTATAGAGGATACCTTTAGAATAGGACCGAAAATGTTTGGAGTCCCTCAGCTGCTTTTATTGTTCTATCCAATGATCTTGTCTATGGACCCAGCAAGACTGAAAAAAAGAAATCATCAGCTGATGCAACGCCTTCCATTTTTTTCTTTTTTAAAGATCATGAAAGCCTGTCAAACCAGGTTTCTGTCATGATCAGACAATTCTTTCTCAGTTCATTAAACAAAACGAGTTCTCTCCACACGGTGGATGAACTGAAGTTAATTTCTTTTGGGGAAACTTCAGCAGAGACTCTGTAACCAAAGTCGTGTCGCAAAGAGTTGCATCAGTGGTAACCTTGGAATTGCTGCTAATATATCTAGTAGTGACAAAAGCAAGCATTTTATCAAGTTTAACAGTGGGATTGTCTTTTGTGGTGTGTTTATGCGAAGTCCAAAAATGATCTTAGCTTAAACAAACGAGTGTCTGTTCACACTTCCGTCAGCGTTATAATTCTTAGGTAGGCTTGGATTGTAAAGAGTTGCAGTACTTGGGTAATTAAATGGTCACTGTGTAATATTTCTTACCCTCCTCTATTAGTAAAATGACAGGCTAATTTTCAATGCTGTAATCATGGACCTCAAGAGGGCAGTCCATACATGCAAATGTAATCCAAAAGCTAAATGTATGCGTAACTACTTCGTCGTAGGTTCAAGTCCATTGCTCTCAATGGAAATATGATTCAGTGCAAATTGATAATCTGAAATTATTTTGAACACACTTAAATATCAAAGTATACATTTCTGTTTTATTAATATTTGAAAAGCAGTACATCAGTCTATAAGAAAATATATTTTTATATAATTAAACTAACTAAACTATAACTGAATATTGTTATAGTGAAAACGATGCTGCTACTTGAAGACATTGTGTTTTCTCAAATAAATTCAAAAAGACAAGTTCAGGATAGTCATATTCAGTATATTGTCATTTATGTGAACAAAGAACTCAATAGTTAAAGAATAGTGAATATCAAAAATATATCCAGTAGAATAGGGTTGAACTGTGTATTACATTAACTCTAATAACGTTTTTGGGGGCTGTGAAAAGGGCTACAGTGAAATGATGACATAAACTGGAAGAAAACTACCAGCACAGCAGAAAAATAACATCTTTGACACTTGGAAGGATTTGTTATACTACATATAGGTTTTTCTCATGAAACTTAAAACATCTTAGTCATTTCTTTGCTACAAGTAAGCTGCAAACTCAACATCCAGCCTGCAATATCTGAATTAATCTGAAGTTTATGAAGAATTATATATATGTTTAACCGCATGTGTTTGGCAATGGGAGATGATGGTTACTATTATTTCTTCTATGGATGAATTGAAAATGTGAATCTGAATGAGAAATTTATTTTATTGCGTTTGGAAAAATAACAAAATACAACTAATAATTACTAAAACAAAAAAAAAAAAAAAAAAAAAAAAAGAATAAGAAAAGAAAAGAAAAACATGGCTTTTCGTTTCTAATACAAGTTTTTGCTCAGGCAAATTGGCTCACCTTTGGGGAGTTCACATTACTGTTTGATTTAATTCTGCAGCAAATGCTGAGTTCAAGAGGCTTTGCCAACACGTCCAATGGTAATATACAGCGCATTGAGCGGGTATGATTGTAATATTGACAATTCAAACAACCAACTGTGGCATTAATCATCAGGCCAGCTGAGATTTACACGGACTATTTGAACTGCCTTTCTTATTAGCGATCAATTTGTGTTTATATGGGTATATATATTTTCCCTGAGTCGGAGCTTGGAAGAAAATGATTGCCCCTGAGGTCTGTGACAGGTGAAACACTCGAGCAGGAGCGCGCTGTTGCCGCGCACCCACGCACTGAGCTTGGCGGTCAAGCCGCTGAGAAACCGGGATGAAAAGTCTCTGCAGTTGGATGCTCTCATAAAGAAGGCCAGTTTATTTAGCGATCAGTGCTGACTGGGACTAAATAACGCGTGAAGTCGTGAGCCATGCAGTATAATGCAACAACTCAGCTTCAATTCTCCACGACGCTGTGAAGTCTGTTTAGGTTCGGCTGTTGCAGCTAAAGGGAAATCCATAGACTAACTAAACGATCCAATGTCGCAGCTAACTGACTCACCCAACTACCTTTTAATTGATTTCGAAATGTTCACCCAGTTTCCATTGGTACCGATTCTGGACACACACATTAACTGTACATTTTCTAAAGGCGCGCGCGAAATGGAACAGTTACATGCAGTAAACGCAGAAGTAATACAGTCATAAGAAATATTTAAAAAAAAAAAAAAAAAAAAAAGCAAAACTCACCTTTTCTGCTTAGATGTGATGAAAAATCAACCGTCACTACCGTCGCGAAGAGACATCACTGATTTACAAAAAAGAAATGTCATGAATTAATCTGAAGTGGGAGAAAAGGGGACAGAGGATCCTCATCAGAATCGGCAGCAAAAGGCAAATAGAGTAGGGAGAAAATGTTATCCGCTACAAAACTTATCCATGTGCTAAAAAATGTGGTCCTCGCGTGCAAAAGAAAAAGGAGAGAAAAAAAAAAGAAAAACAGCGATCAAGTTTGTTTGAAAAGGAGGCTGTAATTCCTCTTCGGATGTCTTGGTCTGGCAATCCCACAAGCGGAGATACGCAGTGATCCAGGGCTGTTTTACATAAAGTTTGTATCCCTAGCCTGTTTTACCTTAAAATTTTACCAGCTTAAAATCGCTTGATTGGCACTTACATGTGCGTTAAACCTGACCTGGGTGTAAAAGTTCAATCCACGAGTAGTAAAAAACAAAGAAAAGAAAAAAAAAAGACTTCTACTAAACAACTAAGAGCTTGAACCTAATTTATTTAACGACCACTTGTTTAAACTGTTGTAAGGTAGCGCACGTTCCCAAAAACTCTTAAATGAGGGATGCAGAGAGCGCATCGCCCCCCCAGTGGAGTTGGATCAAAGTGTGCCTCAGTGCAGCATCACTTACAGGAGCCGGGATAGGCGGTTCACCGTATCTGTCTGCTAAGCTGTAGATGTCTCAGTAGTATTGTATGAACTCAGTTCCTCAATGCTGCCCACCTCTCTCCCTTTCGCTCTGCCTCCGACTGACATCATGGTGGAAGGAGGAGCCAGACGGAGATTTAAGAGCCCCAGTCCTCTTAAAGCCGCACTGCGTTGGAGAGATGCTTGCACAGAGATGTACAGTAGGTGCATGTCGGGGTATATGAGAACCACAGATGCCTCTGTTTGCAGTAGCCACGTAATCTGCCTGAAAGCAAAAGGGGGGCACTGTTCTCTTTCATATCAAACATTGGTTCTGCTTTTCTTTTCTTTCTTTTTTTTTCTTATATTATTATTATTATTATTTACATTTTTTTATTTTATTTCTAGCAGGGGTTTACTGTAACTTTGGCATCTCCAAGTAATGAAGAGGTTCAAACTCTCTCCAGACATTCCTTACTGTCAACATACGATGGTGACTAGTTCTCAAGAATGGGCAAAGAAGTAAGCCAGATTATGGGTTTGTTCACATATTCTGTAACTCCACTCCTCAGGAATAGCTTCAAATAGTACTCAAACCTGAAAGTTTATCTCAATACAAGCGATTTGGCAATGGTTAAGGTGAAAAGATCATGTATATCCCTCAGTAGAATAATGCTGATCAAATGTTTTTGGCATCAGCAAAGTAATAACCTTTGTTTAACCTTATGAGGTGAAACATCAGCAAGTTTTTTTTGCGGCTGTAGGAACCATGCGCTGTCAGATACCCATCAATACCACAGCCATATTTATTGCTTTAAAATCAATGATTATGCCCCTTTCAAGCTGTTAGGGTTCTGTTGTGGAAAATAGTGCTTTTACACTAACACAAAGGGTTTTAGTCTCAAATCAGCATGGTCATTTTATAACTGTCTTGTTCCCTCAGACATCATATAACAGAAATATCTGTCAAGTTTGAGACATTTATCCTCCTGGACAGCTTTCTGGAAAATCTATTTTCATTTATTTCTGCTATTTCTTTCAAAGCATATTTTGTTTTTATACTCATAAAGTGACCTTTCCAGTGTCATAAGCAACTCCTCAGAATGTGCCAGGTTATATTTAAAATCTCTAAAAGAACTGCTTAATGTGTTGTGTGAGAAAACGCAGATTACTCAACACTATGAGTAGTTTCATTTTCACTCTGACAGCAAAAAAGGAAATGTTTTGGTATCAGAAGGAATAGAACTGGGTATATTTTGTCCTGTCTAGATGCAGCAACCTTAAATTAAAACATTTTATGATTTAACATTAAGTATAGTATGTGGGAAAATGTGTTCAACGTTTGATGAATAATCATAGTTAAAATGAAATCAAAACAAATGTTGCAGCTGCATAAACCTGTTTAGACTGAAAATCAAAACAGTGATGTTACAATGAAACTGGAGCAACTGTGCCAAATAGTCTCAAAACATAACAGTGAAGCTGGGAGCAAAATAAAGACCAAGTTGAGAAAGGATTTGTGTTATTCATCATTAACATCTTTGCGAGTGTTGCAGCTGATGCCATCCCATTACAAGATAGTGTTTTATTTTATGATCAAGAAGACATTTACATCTTTGCATCCCGCTAAATTTTTGGCTTGTTCTGCATACATGCAAAAGAAATGCAAAGAGCATACTGGCTAATATACCTTATCAGTCAAATACAGCTGTGCAAATTAATTGTTGAAGGACAGAGTTGCAAAACTAAATTAGAAGGTCGTTTTATATTAACAGTCAGCGGTGTTGAGAAAGAAGAGCGTCTTTGTCGACCATACCAGATTCAATGACATTCTGTGTTTTTGTATAATCCTTTCACCTTAAGTAGCATAACTTTTACAAAGAGAAGTAGCTGTTGTACCATCATCTTTCTTCATCGCTCTGTGAGTTGCCATGGATATTTTTTTCATTTGCATCAGAGCATAAAATGTAAATCTCTCTGAGAAGTTAAAATATAAAGACAAAGTTCCCTACAACCCATCACTCATAAAGAGAGTAGTGCAAACATAACAAAAGCTGTTTTCTGTATTTTTGAAGAATTGGAAACATACTGACATTTTTTTTTCTTATACATACAGACCTGGTTTGTATCCATGGCAACTTTCAAGAACCACTGAGATTTACACAATGAGTTGAAACTATAGCTATTGCCTTCTTTCTGTCTTTTTTCTGTTTCTCTCTCTCTCCCACTTTCTCAAGGATCTCTGGAGAAAGAAAAAAGATTTGAGAAAGATGGAGTGGACAGAACGAGGACAATTCAATATTTGCTTTTACCTTATTGGAAACAGAGATAGAATTTCACAGAAATTGTATTGAAATAAAGGAAAGACAAAAGATACGCTGAATGAAATAATATTTGAAAATAATATTTGAACTTTTTCACACATGATGGAAAAGTCTTTGCAGCATGCTGCATGAGAAGAAGTCAGCCACAACTGGAACAATGGAAATGGCTAATTTTTGCTTTCAATATTCTGAACTCCATAATTTCTCCAAAATATAACATATATGCCACAACTGTAAAGAAAAGCCTCATTTTTCTTACTGTAGATTTTCGTTCTACTTTTTCTCTCTGTCCCTGAATCAATAGTTAGAGAAAGTCTTGCAGAAGTAGTCAAACTTTTGAAAGATTTACACCCATCCTATAAAACCTTTGTTGCCTTTGTCTACTAGTCCTACTATACTATCTATACCTATAGTTAATAAGTACTAAAACCTCCACCTTCCACCGTCATGTTATGTTTGACAAAGATTATTAACAACCATAATAAGAAAATCACAAATAAACATAGATCTAAAAAAAAACTGACCAGTTTATGTGTCATAGGACTATGTTTACTTTGAAAGTCAATGTCCTGTGCAGATTTTTTTAAATCCATATGCTTTTTTGTATGAAACTTTTTCAAGCATAAGTCTAAAGTAAAAATGAAATTTGACTGTTGAGAAGACTCCTGTCAATAAAACTTGAGTCAGGGAAGTTTGAAGCACATTAAAACAGAATAAGACAGACGTCATTAGAAAGCAAACAACTTTTGAGGCTAATGAAGGGTCTAACATTGAGTGGCGTATAGCTGCAATGCACCAATTAGACCACATCCAGTTTGTGAACCACCATTATTGTCAGTTTACACACCCTCAAGAAATGGCAAATTAATATGTGTGTGTGTGTTTGTGTGAAACAGAGGAATGATATTGTTAGATGAGTGCCAATTTAAATAATGTCTTGTTGAAAACTAACTTGACACATCTGTGTTTTTTCCGTGACCGTGTCCTGTCATATTTGTCCCTGACAGGTTCTAAACTGTTAGTTGCTTTGAAAAGCTTACACCTAAGAGCACTGTTGTTAGAATCTAAGTTTTTTTATTTCTTTTATATTTCATTTTAAATATCTTTTCCTTGCATTTCAGGTTTCAGGTTTGAATTAATTTTAATGATTACTTTCCTTTTTTTCAGCATAAGGTGGGTCCTTACAAGGGGAATAAGCCATGTGGATTAATTAATTATGAATCATCTATTTATAACACCAGTATAATAAGGCCTGTGTGCTAACACCTGATCCATGTTATAAATAGTGCAAAACTACAAGAGATTATTATATTATAATGAGCAGGTAAAGAGTGCCAGTTAATGACTCTGCTGTGTCTGTAAATAAATAATGATTCAGTGGAAATGTTTTGCCGTTCTGCTCTGTTGCATGTATATAAAGGGAAAGGAAAAGCAACAGAAAGTATGTTTTTTAAGTTGTTGTGTCACCACATGTTGCCAGAGCAGCATCAATGCAGGTAGACATTGATTCTCGAACACTGCTGAAGGGCTGGAACACTATTCTGCCATTCCCTCATTTTGTTTTGATAACAGTGGGGGAATCACCCTTAGGTGTTCACTAGGAATAATGCTCTGTGTTAGAGAGCTTTGTGATCACGGAAGAGAGAAAAAAAAATGTTTAATTGAAAAATAATGTTATATTTAGGTACATGATTTTAATGATTTGCAGACACTGCTAAAGGGACAAGTGGACTCAAAGTGTGCAAGCACAATCCCATCCACAACACTGGACTTTTACTGTGTTTCACTCTGTTTCCCATGCAGATTTAGTTTAAGTATTGATTTGTCAGCATGTCATAAAGCCACATTTGTATCTCATCTTGATGCCATTTTGCCACGGTTATGGACTTTATGTTTATGTTTTTGGATTTCTGGTCATGTTTAGTTAGTTTACCCTTGTGTGCTGTGGTTTTAGTTCACCTGGTCTGATTAGTCATCCACTTCACCTGTGTCTTGTTATTCCCTCTGTGTATAAGTACTCCTGGTTTTCTGTTATTCCATGTCGGATCCTCACCATTCACGTTTGCCTGTTCCCTCTGGTTTGTGTTATCTGTTTTTTCCCGTTCTGAATCCTGAAAATAAACCCTTTTTTACCTGCACCGATTCTGCCTGACTGCCTGCATTTGGGTCCTCACCTCCTCCGACGCCCGCCATTCGTGACACCATTTATTTGCCATGTTTCCAATGGAGGAAAAGGAAGTCTTGGTAGAAGGTGATAATCCCTTGCAAGAGGTCATAAATTTGAGATTTCTCTATGCTCTTTTCTATTTGCCTGCTATGTAATTTCCTTACTGTGACTCATCTGTGCATTGTTTTGCTTAGTGTAAGATTTGGCTAAGTGGCAGAAGGATGATGGATAAACTCAGATTTTCACCTGGTGCTTGGTTTTATTTTATTTACCAGTTAAGTAATGTAAGGGCATTGTGCTGTTAAAAGTCTTGCAACGACATTCTGCAGCAGCTGCAGACGTAACAATGAGGACTGGCTCACTCTTACATAAAGTCCATTAAAGAAATCTAACAAAGAAAAAATAAAAGTGTGTATCACGGTTTCAAAATGCTGCCTGGAGAGTAAAGATTTAACCTTTGCTAACTGCTTTAAATGAGAAAAACAAGGCTTGACTACAGCCCTAATATGGTTGTCTAATTTAAAATCACTGCCCAACTTAAAACCCAGGTTGGTAATAGTTTTCTTAAAATATCCTGTCAGGGGTTCCAAATCAACAGAAGTGGATTCACAGGGGCCATTTGGTCCAAACACTGTCACCTCATTTTTCTTTTCATCAAAATTTAAAAAGTTCAGGGCCAACCAAGCTTTAATATTCTCCAAACAATTTAAAAGAGGTCTGATCGAGAAACCATTCTTCCTGTTTAGAAGCGAGTAGATCTGACAGCAATGGAAGGCAACTCCATGCTTTCTCAGGATGGAACCCAGAGGCAATCAAAACAGTGAAAACAGCAGAGGCTCTAGAACTGAGCCCTGTGGAACTCCACATGACAGGGGAGTACATGATGATACAGAGTCTAAAATATTGACACAGAAGAACCTATCCATCAGATAAGACTTGAACCAATCAAGTGCTGTGCCATGAATACCTACAAGTTGGTTCAAAATTTGGTGATCTACTGTGTCAAATGCAGCAGTTAAATCAAGCAAAACCAAAACAGCAAAGTGACCTGAATCACATGCTAGGAATATGTCTTTAATGACCTTTCAGACCTGATTGAAAAACCTCTAGTGTACTGTTTCTGTTCAAAAGCCATTGTAAATGGCAAAATACTATCATCTTTAAAATTCTGGAAAGAAAAGAAAGCTTAGAAACTGGTCTATAATTAGCAAACACAGAGGGGTCAAGACCAGTTCTTTTAAGCAAAGGTTGGACTACTGCAGGTTTAAGTTTGGCAAGGACCACACCGGAGGACAAACTGTTATTAATAATAGCAAGAACACACCGCACTATACTTGAAAAAAATTCTTTAAAGAAATGAGGAGGAACAAAATCAAGGCGGGAGCCCGAGGGCTTAAGATGACGCAGCACATCCTCTAACAGAGAGGCACAGGCTCAAACTGATAAAAAAACACAGTAAGCAGCTGAGACTGAGGGGTCAGGGGATGAGATGAGGGCTCTAGAAGTAGTAACTTTTAAAAAAAGACTTTATGAAATGATTACATATCTCATGAGATGCTTCCAAACATGCCTTCTGTGGAGAATTAAGAACTAAGTTAATTGTGTTATATTAACGTCTCAAACCAGGAGCTGAGCTCCTCTGTATCATAGGAGGAAAAGTGTGAAGGAACGTGAAGCTGATTAAAAACAGCAGAGAACTGAACGCCAGAGGAAGAGTTAAAAGTTAAATGTGCTAAGAAGGAGCGCAAGCTTTAACATCAGTTCATTTAAAACCAACATCAAATAGAACAGACATATGTTCTATCTGGAAGTCCAGAGTCAGATATTTCTAAGCTGGACACTGGCAGACCATTCCAAAGAACCAGATCCACTGTGTGTCCATGCTGGTGTGTTGAGGACATGGAGACCCCAGAAGGAAATCCATGCTATGGCTGGGATACATTCTGTGTTAGGACAAACTTCACTTTTACAATCCAGCCGCTTTGTTTTCCACGATGGCGGTGACACTTCTCGTAGCGTAGGAACCTGGTATTCCACAAATTACTGCCAGGAGTGGTGGTAAGGTTCGTCTCCACCATTTTCAAATGAGACTAGATTATGGCAACAATGTTGGAGATTCAACAAATTGTGGTGATAAGCATAGCATAGCATATACCAGCATAGACTCAATTTTTTTTTAATGATGAGAGTCAAAAAGAGCAAAAATACTAACAAATCTGTCAGGAACAGACGAAAAGCCCAGCACACAGGTGCCATCTTGTTTTAATAATACAGTTATTATTATTGATAGTTATTTATTGGTAAGATAGAACAAGCAAATTGCACTTTGGTTGGTGGACTTTTGTTGCACTCCTAGATCCCTAAACTTTGCTCAGCACTGCAGTGATCTCCAACCTGACAGTGCAAAAATACTATTTACATGAACAAAATGAGTGTAAACTCAATTATAGCCCAATTCAAAGACCGGTCCAATAGATTAATTTAGAATTACAACAATTTGGTTGTTCAGCAAAACTGGTTGACCTTATTGGTTGTAAACAAAGGTGTTACAGGTACTGACCTCAGCACAGTATGAATGTTGTATATGTCTTGTGATTTGTATTGTATTTTGTGTTTATGTGTTTACTAAAAACTGCAGAATTATATAACTAAGTCTTGACTCTGGTTTTGATTTAATTGCGCTACTACTCTTTCCAAGCCTAGTACTGGTCCAGTGGCATTATTTCTCTGTCTTGACACATACATATAGGTCTTCTGAAAGAAAATTTTATGCTAGATCAATAGGATCACTTCTGTGTAGTGCGTTATACGTGGTACATGCCGTGTCACCTGCTTTGTAAGAGCATTTGTGCACTCTTAATTTAAATGACTGACCAGGAAACTATATGGAAATAAGGGGGAAGTAAACAGATACAGTATGTAGTAACACCAGTATTTCATTGTGCCATTATATCCGATGTTTCTTGTTACTGGATATATCCCCCAGATCAGGGGGGACTAACGTCTGTCCTCGAGAGCCACAATCCTGCAGGTTTTCCAAATTTCCCTGCTCCAACACACCTGACTTAAACTAATGAGTCATTGTGCAGATCCTTGTAGGCTGTTGGATCCATTTAATTTGAGTCAGGTGTGCTGGAGCAGGGAAATTTGGAAAACATGTAGGATTGTGGCTCTCGAGGACCGACGTTGGCCACCCCTGCCCTAGATCATCCTTTCCCCAATTGGGGGTCCAAATATAAAATCAGGGGTTTGTCAGGTCATTGTTTAAAAAAAAATCCATAGATTAATCTTTAGAATTAACATGTTAATTTTTTAATGCATTGATGCATAAAAACCAACGTTATTACTAATGTCACATTAAACATCCAAATTTGGCATTATCTCTGCAACAGAAGCTGATTTGGGGCATGTGGGTGCTTTGAACCGAATCCACCAAAAAACATGTTATCCTCCTTATTTAGGACATTTCTGATAGTTTTCAAGTTTTTCAAGTATCCAGAAACAAGGTTATTGGCCACAGGAGAACCCATTTGGTATATCACACAATAAGTCACCAAGGGACAATCGAGATAGATAGATGGATGGATGAATGGATGGATGGATGGATGGATGGATGGATGGATGGATGGATGGATGGATGGATGGATGGATGGATGGATGGATGGATAGATAGATAGATAGATAGATAGATAGATAGATAGATAGATAGATAGATAGATAGATAGATGAAAGCATTAACTATATCATTGCTACATCAATACTGCTCTCTGGAATGCTATGTATTTCCAAACAAGTAACTGACTGTTAAACTGTCTTTTGTGTTGTTTGGTGGAGGCGATTGTACATGCTGTGGCGATGCTTCCTTCCATCTGTCTACTGTGAAGCAGAGCCTGGGGCAGCACTGTCAGACAAGAATGGTCTTCCTGGCTGTATGTAAATTCAGCTGAAAAAGTTCCATCCTATATTCCTTATTATTAATTCACAGCATTTGGAGGAAGATATAAAAATCCTTTATAAATCCCATTCCATTGTGCAATAGCTACAGCTAAATACATAAATCAAAACTGCTTAAAAATATCATATTTTAACTTTTTATATATTGTTCACAATGGATTCATCAATATAGAAATGCAACATTTGGTTAACACAGTGCCTAAGAATAAAGATGGGTCAAATAATGTGTTTGCTTTTGCTCACTCAAGGTCATGGAATTGATTTCAAATAAAATTTTATGTGGTGGAGATTTCAATCTTAATGATGAGACTTTGTAAGGCCACGAGCAAGATGTTCCATAGTGGCAAGAAAAGGAAGCGGAAAATAAATTGCATTGAAGTGTGTTAAGGATGGCAGGATGGGTTTTAAATCAATCGGCTCTTTGAAAAAGCAGCTTTATTAAATATATAACACAGTGTTTCTCACAAGGAGAATCTGACCAGTGTCACAGAAACACATGGTGCGATCAATGCTCACACATATTTCTCTTTCATCCATGATTTTTTGGGGTAAGCCAAGCAAGAATAAGAATAACACTTCCATGATGGCTTAGGAGTGATTATTTGGCACTCTCCCTCCCCAGATGGCCGAATGCTTGATGTTCTTCTCACGTTCTGTTGCGTTTTCCCTGCCTTGAATGGGCTGTGTACACAACCATTGTTTGATGAGTAAAATTGAAGGCAAGCCTTGTAAACTGTGGATGCCCCTTTGCCAAAGACATGGCACTGCAAAGACAATATGTGCAGACATCTCTTTTGCACCCTCAAGACTTTATGCTACTTAGTTTGAGGCTTTAGACAGAGAAAGAAAAAAAGATTGTTTTATGTGGAGGGAAACCTGACAACCTTTATGCGTTATTTGCCTTGAAAACTGATAGAGCTAAAGAAAAAAAAACTTTTATTATCGGGGTTTTATGTTTCACCTTAACAAGAAGATATTCATGCAAAATCAGTGTTACTGCAATTACTGCTTGTAAAAAGAATTTAACATTCCAAGCTGAAAATGATGGCTCAAATTTTCTATGGCTCATATACTTCATATTTGACTTGACATAAACTATTGATCTGCCATCAAAAGTAAGAAAACACAGAGGTCATCTATCAGTCAAACTCTGTTCTGAAAAATGATCTCAGATTAAACACTGTTATTTAATATTTGATTGGACAAGCATGCTGTTTCATCATGCCATGCTCAGGTCTAGTGGGATGATAGTGTGGTCGTAGATGTGTTCACATTGTAGTTTACTCTGAAGTGCACTAAAAATGCCTGCAGATGGCAGAGAACATATTTGCTAATCTGCCATGACTTCCTCTGGCAGTGTTTTAAAGAAGAAATCTGTTACATTTCCTTTGTGTTATGTATTTTTTATTAGATTGACTTCACCCATTCTTACTGAAATAAGAGTTGGACAAACATAAACCATTACCACCATCAATCAAGCTCAAACTACTCTTAACTTCAGTTCATATATCTGTCCATTGATTAATCCAGTTTATCGACTATGACCAGTTAGTTTAGAGCTCTGACCGCAAAACTACAACACCTTGGCATGAATATATAGTTAAACATGTTCTTTTGGTCATCACCGGTCTCTTTACCCCACTCATGCTTGTTGTGGTTGAACTGAAAAAAAAAAAAAAAAAACAAATCTCTAAAAAATTTCTAAAATCTCAAGGAAAATATTCCAAAAAAAGTGGAGAGATTTTATTATTATTATTTATTTAATTAATTTAATAATAATAATAATAATAATAATAATAATAATAATATTATTATTAATTTGTTACATCCCTGAGCCACCACCTTTCCATGGTGGAGGAGTTTGCGTGTCCTGACGATTCCAGTAGCTATGTTGTTGGGGGCTTTATGCCACTGGTAGGATCACCCATGGCAAGCATGTTTAGGGGAGGGACCAGACCCAGGGGTTTCCCTTGCCCGGATGTGGGTCACCAGGGCCCCCATCTGGTGCCAGGCCTGGAGGTGACATTGGGTCACAATGGGTGACAAAAAACTCAGGCACAGGAGGAGTTTGGAGAGGCCAAGGAGAATGACATCTGGACAGCTTCTGGTCCACCATCTGGTGGCTCAGAAGGGGAAAGCAGTGCTCCATCAACACTGTGTACAGTGGGGATGGGGGACTGCTGACCTCGAATTGGGACACTGTGAGGCGGTGGAGGGAATACTTTGAATACCTTCTCAATCCAACACATCTCCCGACAAGGAAGCAGAGTCTGGGGACCCTGGTGTTGGCTCTCTTGTCTCTGGGGCTGAGGTCGCTGAGGTGGTTAAACAGCTCCTCAGTGGCAAGGCCCCAGCGATGGGTGAGGTCCGCCCTGAGTTCCTTAAGGCTCTGGATGCTGTAGGGCTGTCTTGGCTGACACGGCATTGTGTGGATGTCGGGGACAGTTCGCCTAGACCGGCAGACTGGGGTGGTGGTTCCTCTCTTCAAAAAGGGGGACTGGAGGGTGTGCTCCAACTACAGGGGGATCACACTCCTCAGCCTCCCTGGTAAAGTCTATACAGGGGTGCTGGAGTGGAGGGTCCGTCAGATAGTCGAACCTCGGATTGAGGAGGAGCAGTGTGGTTTTCGTCCCGGTCGTGGAACAGTGAACCAGCTCTAGACCCTCTTGAGGGTCTTGGAGGGGGCATGGGAGATTGCTCAACCAGTCTACATGTATTTTGTGGACTTGGAGAAGGCATTCGATGGTGTCCCCTGGGGACTCCTTTGGGGGGTACTCTGGGAATATGGAGTGCCGGACTCCCTTGTACGAGCTGTCCAGTCCCTGTGCAACCGGTCTCAGAGCTTGGTCCGCATCTCAGGCAGTAAATCAGAATTGTTTTCGGTGATGGGTTGGACTCCGCCAAGACTGCCCTTAGTCACTGATTCTGTTCATAACTTTTATGGACAGAATTTCTAGGCACAACTGAGGTGTTGAGGGGATCCGGTTTGGGGGCCTCAGGATTGGGTCTCTGCTCTTTGCGGATGATGTGGTTTTGTTGGCTTCATCAGGCCGTGATCTTCAGCTCTCACTGGAGTAATTCACAGCTGAGCGTGAAGCTGCTGGGATGAGAATCAGCACCTCCAAATCCAAGATCATGCCAGAAAAGGGTGGAGTGCCTTCTCTGGGTCTGCAATGAGGTCCTGCACCAAGTGGAGGAGTTCATGTATCTCGGGGTCTTGCTCAGGAGTTAAGGAAGGATGGCGTGGGAGATTGGCAGGCGGATCGGCATGATGTCTGCAGTGATGCAGACTTTGCATCTGTCTGTCGTGGTGAAGAGGGAACTGAGCCAAAAGGCAAAGCTCCTGATTTACCGGTCGATCTACGTTCCTACCCTCACCTATGGTCACGAGCTTTGGGTAGTGAACGAAAGAACAAGATCGCAAATACAAGTGGCAAAAATGAGTTTTCTCCACAGGGTGGCCGGGCACTCCCTTAGGGATAGGGTGAGAAGCTTGGTGATCTGGGAGGGGCTCAGAGCAGAGCCGCTGCTCCTTCACATCGAGAGGAGCCAGATGAGGTGGCTCGGGCATCTGGTTAGGATGCCTCCTGGACGCCTCCCTGGTGAAGTGTTCCAGGCACGTCCCACAGGAAAGAGGCCCCGGAGAAGACCCAGGACACGCTGGATGGACTACATCTCTTGGCTTGCCTGGGAACGCCTCGGGACCCCCCTGGATGAGCTGGTGAATGTGGCCCGGGAGAGGGAAGTCTGGGTTTCCCTGCTTAGGCAGCTGCCCCATGACCTGACTCCGGATAAGCAGCAAACAATGGATCAATGGAATTTTTTACCTTCTCCTATTTAGCATCATAGCAAGCAGAATGATGGTCTGTCTGCTGTGTTGTGCTGTACAAATTTCAGCAAAGAGGAGCGTTATGGATATGAGACCCCTCTTGATTACTTAAGCATTATTCTATTCTAGTAGAGAGAGAAAAAAGACAGTGATATACCAGACGTAAGGTAATAACATCAGCTTTTCAATCTTAGCAGGAAAAAAAACAAAAAACAAACAAAAAAAAAAAAAAACAGCTGCCACACCTGTAAGGAAACTGAAATACATCGAAAAAGAATAGAAGAAAACCTGGAACATCTTCAAGAAAACAAAACTGATAATCATCAGAAGCACCTATAAGAAGACAGCCAAGCTGTTAAAAAAAAAAAAAAAAAAAAAAATATTAATAACAACAAAAACAATAGCAACACAGAGACAAACATGAATAGTTTTGGTCATGAAACCCACGGGAAGGCACAAAGACAGTCTCAGTAAGCAAGTTAGTATATAATAGAAATAGTGATAACTGATTGTGCAAATGTAACTGGGCCACCACAATGATCATTGCCACCCCAGGGGGCCCTGGGACCCAGGAGACCAGATGCCATACAAGAGCACGTATCCCAGCCAGCGCGCCACTGGGATGACCACACCACCTAGAGGGTGACAGAGGAAGGCCCCAGCCAGAGCGCCCCACAGCCACAGAGCACTGACCCAGGTGGCCAGGGATGGAAATGAACAGAAACCAGGGCACCAGAGCAACCCACCCAAGGCAGAGCTTCCCTCCCAATGCCCAGGAGGACCAGGTCCCCCCGGCTATCCATCTAATGCAGGCTAGCACCCACCCCAATGTCCAGGTCAGGCACCCTGAAGACCAGGGTCTATTTGGCCCCTCCATCTTCCAATACCCCTTCCCATCCCATCCCCTTTGCATATTTGTCTATTGGTGACTAATTGTATTTAAAACTGAGGAGCGAGTTGCCACAGGGAGCAGTGAACGATGCTACTTAGATGGCCCAATCTAAGTGGAGAGATTTCTTCAAATTCTAAAGCTGTACATTAATGCCCATTGATTTGGTGTTGAAATCATGACTAAATTTGTTTTTTTGAGGGTCAACACACTTTAGTCCATGTAATGTATTTTGGCAAACATACTGATTCAAATATTATCAAGATACAGATTTCAGACCACAGCTGGACTTTAAATTCCCAGAGTTAGAACCTAATATGAGTTTCTTAAGAATTTATAGTAAAAATGTAACTAGGAATATACAGCTTGACCAGTGAAAGTAAATATAACAAAAGGCCTTTTTAAACATATTGTAAATCATCTGTCACAACTTATAATAATAAAACACAACTCAGCCATTTGTGTTGTTTTTGTATTCTCTTATTGTAAGAAACACCATGTAATGTTTGAGACAGCTCACAAAGACATGTAAAACTGCATAAATTATGCCTCTCCTGCAGGTAATTGGTGGTGCTAAAGGGCTACATAAAAGTAAAGTAGAGTTCATGAAGTGATTGGTTAATAGCAAATCAGTGCATTTAATCATCAGTAAGGCCAGCTTTTCAGCATGTCTTAAGTAGAGTGGGAAGGAGCATTGCCATTTTACTGAGGGCAAAGAGTTTACTTTAAATGACCTTGGTTACAGACGAGGAGTAACTAAATGTGCTGAATGATTGTCCAATTAATCTTCAGTTCAGGACGTATTGCAGTGAAGTGCCTATTTGTGGCTTGCATTGTGATGTAGTTTTCAAACAGCTTGAGTTTAACAGGGATGAGAAGTGAAAAATAGTATGAAATATTCTGTTTATTCTTAATCTCATCAAAGACATTATTTTTTTGCTCCTTCAGTCAGCCACATTTATATTTTCCTAAATAATCAGTTGAAAAAGCAGTTACACTTTAAATAATTTTGTCTTGTCCTTAAGATGAGATTGATCGTTTTCTTAATGCTTAGAATGACTAAAATACTACAAGCTTCACATGTATGGTTGATTCTGCTCACTTTTAACAGTTTTTGAGACCTCTGGTGAGCAGGTCTACTGACGCTTACTGTACCTAACTAGAGGGACTAAGGTGACAGTATTTAGATATCTTCTCCCCCATCACTCACATGACAAGCTAGAATGTGTCCATAGTTTTGTTGTCAGGGTAAAACTTACCTGTAAAAGTAAAAGTTACTTACCTGCTAGCTAATATTGTAGTGCTCAGACAACAGGGTCCTAAGTTCATGGGGCATGGCCAGTACAAAGCCAGCTAATTGATTTGCAGAAAGTAGCGAGGAATTCTTGCTTTTCTGAGGTCTGTCTGCTCTGGAGCTGCCACAGGTGATCAAAATCCCCATCTATGTACTGTTTACTCAAGAACTCATATAGACTTTTATGTTAGCATTAGTGGCCTTACGATGAGGGCAAGTGCAGCAGCTGCTTTTGTCAATGCATTAGAATAGATCTAAAATTCTTCTTTGGCTTCCTAATAACAGCTTTTATATGTTGGCAAATAGAAAGCGATCTCTTTTTTATTTTTTATTTTATGTTTTTTTTTTGCTTTCTAATAACATTTTTAAAATGTTATGTGCCAAAGACAAACAATATAAGAAAGACAAGGTGATCTAGAGTTGTTCATTATAGAGTCCTTTTCTTTAGGAGTGGCCAAATGGCAGCTATCTTTAGTGACTGACTCCAAATGCTGCCTGCCAGGTAGGGAGCACGCTTCACATGGTGCCTCAGTGCTGCTCAGGTTGGAGGGATGGCTTTGTACAGCCTCTGCTTCTGAGCAAATATGTCCAACTTCGTTTCACTGACACCTTTAGCTGTGCTGGATTTGTCACACATCATGACCACAAACTTCTCAAAGGTCTCCAAGTCTTCATCATCCACTACAGGTGGGAACTGGCTCAGTTTGCTGAAGACACCGGAAGCCTCATCACAAACATTCCAGGTTTGTCAAGTAGACTTCTTCACTTTGCCACAGAATGCTGAAAGAACATTGCAGCCAGTGAAGGAATGAAAGAAGAGCATCCCTTTGCTCTTTTCTGCAAGAGTAAAACACAAGTCATGTACAGGAACCTACTTCAAGTTCTGCCTTAGGCCAAAAGCAATCCACCACTGCTGTAGACCTAGGTCCTGAAGTCCCTGCAGAACACTTACTGCAATTTCACTTTAGAAAATTGTCACAGCATGAGTGGATAAAACTACTGGTGGGATCAGACAAAATTTGGTGATTCCATCTGCTTTTTGAGATGAGATGAGAAATATGTAGATAAATACAGTAGGTATTGTTAAAAGTTAATTGTTAAACACAGTAGAAAGTCTTACACACCAATCTAGGATTCTTGAAGAGCTAATGAATTGTCAGAGAACAGATCAAATTTATAGAAACAGAAAAAAAAACAAACAAAAAAGAAACAATCATTTTACATGGAGGTTTATTTTTTAACAGTGCCATCCTGACAGGTGTAGAGTCCAATCTTTCAAAGTCCTCAGCATAAGCCTGAGGCAGGGTGCTCAGAAGTTCAGGGCTCACTTCATTCTGCAGGGAACCTTCTGGTGAGCAAAGGCTCAACAGAAAAATCAACAATGATTATCAAACTTATCCTCACTTCCTAGCATTTCAGTGAGAATAAAACAGTAGAAAATAGAGGCTTTTGAACATGAACACTACTTGCAATGTAAAATATTTCGCCTTATTATAAATGCTAAACTTCTGTCAAAATTAGATCAATATAAAAAATCCTTAGCTTCAAATGATCTGTTTTAGACTTAAAAATAGCACTCCTATCCTTTTTTGTGGAGCAATAGCAACACATGTAAAACTGAATTAGATAAAGAGAGCAGTGCTTTTTATGCATATGTGGAGGTAGACTATTGGTGCACTAAAAAACCAGGGGCATTTCCAGCCTTTAAGGACAGCCTGAGCTTAGCTCAGACCACATGTAAGTTCAAAGATGAGTCATGTTTTTTTTATATATAAAAAATGTGTTATACTATAGACAGTAGTGCACATAGTAGTAGACTTTCGAGTACCTAGATTATAATTTAACGTCCAGATATGTTTGCATGTTGAAGCAGTGTGATCTAATGTATGATGATGTATAACATTACATCTAGACAAGACATTACTGTATAGACTTCAGTTCATCTGTGTTCACCTACTATTGATGCTTTCCCTTATTTTTTCTTCCACTTTCCCTTTTCTCTTGGACTGGTCTGTCTCTCATTTCAACACAGATTTACCAAAAAAGACAATAAAATGTTTAACATTAAATTTCTCAAAAAAATCTACGTGTACAACAACAATGAAAGTAATCAGCCTTCCTGGCTATCCAGAGCAGTGGCTATCAAAAGGGGTAATTTGGAGTATGGCAGGAGGTACTTGAGCTGAATAAAATATCAGAGAATAAAAACCTTGAGTCATAAAATAATAAGGAATAAACTCAATAGCAAAGTACAAAAAAACCCCACATATGACTACTTTAGTGTTTATCACGTTAATTATTTCTTATTGAAAACATTTTAACCTCGTCAGAGGGTAATCAGCTTAAAAATATTTCATATGTGTACAGTACTGAAAAATACTGAGAACCACTGCTTTAGAGTGTGAGCAATAACGATTATATATAATAAACTAAAAGCATTGAGAGAACGCAGACCTCTGCCAAGCTATTGGGTCAATCACCTAAGAAAAACCCCAAAAGGCCCAACATCCCACCAAGTACTCCCTATATTCTGTATCACCAGATCCAAAGCATCAACATGATCCAGGTCAAACACTGTTGGATTATAAAATCTACCATGATGTAATCTTGTCTGTTTTTTTGCTTGTTTGTTTTTGTGATTCTGGGCATTATATGAGTTCAAAGCTGTTATGGCAAATTTTTCTATCACTCAATAGTAACTAATCCTTAAAACGTTTCTGGATCACACCAAAATGTAATCACTTGCTCCTTTTTCCTATTTCTGACATTTCCTGAAAATCTCATAAAAATCTGTCCATAACATTTAGAGTTATGCTGCAATCAGACAGACAGACAGTAAAACGTACACTGCTGAAAACGCAACCTCTGCTTTGGCAAAGGTAATGAAGACAATAGCTCTCAAACTATTTACCATCTCAGAATACATCAGCCTCTCCAGGTACAGCCTTCATGAATGATTAAAATATAGTAGAACACACCTAAACTTTTCCATCAAACTAGACAGACTAGTTCCAGGTGTTGTGACAGGTACCCTTGTGAAAGTTGATCATCACCAGAAATTACATTCACTTTGGACTTTATTTACAACATAGAAAAATGTTCCTCATACCTATGTTTGGTGACCTTTTTTTTCCCACTTTAACCTACTTTATTAACATACTGCGTCCAAAATACCCCAAATAATCAAATCTTACTCCAAACAAATTCTAATTATTACAATAAAACCCAGAAACACATTTTCTTTTCTTTAGTAAACTGACAAAAAGGAAAAGTACATAAAAAGAAACACGGCACCTGTCCATCCCAGTTTTATACACATATTAATATTTGTGTCTTATCAAATTCAAACCATCATATCTCTGGTTTTGTATGGCCTATATGTCAAAAGGAAACTGGGAGAGAGTTTTAGATCTGAACTTTCCAGTTAAGCTTACAGCTAACAACTAGTTTTGTTGTTACTGTGGTGTTAAAATGAGGTGATCACATATACAAAATCAAAAATTTATTAATATATATATATATATATATATGGTTATATAAAACTCATGCTTAAGCTAACCAGCCAGTTAGTGCAGGTTTATCACCATTATCCTTGGATCTGTGCTCATGCTGGCATGACTGGATCATGCAACATTCTTACAGCATCTTAGCAAATAAGTAGATCACTTGAAGCTGCAGTATTTCACTGAAATGTGCACTGGCGCTAATTAACCCCTCCCCCCTCTTCCAGCCCAGCAAGCTTTGTTGCATAGCTCCAGTTATGAATGAGTGAGTGAGTGAGCTAGTTGGTGGGGGTGTGTGTGTGAGAGAGAGCCTGTGGCTGATAAGAAACAATGGAGCAGAGCAACTGGAGCAAAAAATGGTAGTTAACAGTAAACATACAGTACAGATTTCAGTCCTTTTGGTTATCTGGGGCTAAACTCAAAACATCTGGGGCCTCGGTAAAATCAGCAGATGATATAAATAGTCCAAACACCAGAGTAAGCAGCTAACATGGCCACCTTTCCAGGATGATCAGACGTAGGCCAGTTCAGTCAGTCACTATACAGCTAGCCTTCACCTTGTATAAATACTGATCATTGTCTGGTTTACGTTTCTTTAGACTTAAACGCTGATGTGCTGCTCTGTCTACTGAATTGTCAGCTGTAATTGTTGTTTTTTTGTGCAGTCTGATTTTGTGCCACAACTGGAACACTAAAGAAACAGTAACAGAGCCCAGGGCATATCATTGAAGACACTTAATTTGACTTGTTTCCCTCAGTCTGTATGGCATGAGCTCACTTAATTTACACTGACAAAGAACTGCTACTCAAAGTTATAAAATAAGAAGTGAAAGAAGCACATTTTCTCCCTGTATGTAAGATTCTCTGTCAAAAGACATGGATCAGTCTGTTGTACAGTCAATGTGCCTGAGCAATGCATTGGCTGTGAATTTTTTTTTTTTTTTTTTTTTTTTTTTTAAAAAAGGGGGGTTTCATGAAAATAGCTAGGGTCACCTCAGCTTACAACAGGATAAATGCTCATTCTTCCCAAGTAGGGTGCGAAATAGCAAGCCACAGAAAGGCAAAACAAATTTCATGACCTTGAATAGAAGGTCCTGTAGGTCCCAGATAAAAGAGCAAAACATTTTCCACCATTATGGAGACTTTTCACATGGAGGAGAACAACCGTCTTCCTTTTTCTTCATTCTCTGATGATAGTTAGAATGAGAACTGGATGTAAAGACAAATCCAATCCAATCCAGCTTATTTATAAAGCACATTTAAAAGAAACAGCATTGTACCAAAGTGTTGTACAATTTTAAGCAAATGATAAAGAGTAAAATTTGTTTTTGATTACAGATATGCATCTGTAAATTCCATCAATCCACAAAGATCCAATGGCAGGGTTAAAGATTTGCAATCCAAAGCAAAGCATCTGGTTTAGCAGCAACAGCAGATATCTGGAAGGCAAGATAAAGATCACCTGCCACTACTAGACCTTGACATTAGGAGCAGCTTTAGACGGTATACAGGATTTGCTATTTTGTTTTTTTTTTTGTTGTTGTTTTTTTTGGGATGACAGGCAGTGTCCACTGGTTAATGTAGTCTTCATAATGAAATCATAAAACTTTAATAGGCTAATTTAGTTCTTTTTTTAATTTTTTATTTTTTTTGCTTACTATATGGGATATGCCTGGGTATATATATATATATATATATATATATATATATATATATATATATATATATATATATACTATGTATCACTGCTGAATGAGTGTATGAAAGAAAAAGCTCTAAGCTTTAAAATGCTATGTTTAATTGTGTGTCAGAGGGTGAATGCTGCTTTAACTGTCAAGGTCTGAGATGAAATTAAGATAGTATTATTCAAATGCAATCCAATTAGCATTTACTCAGCTTGCAGTATGACATATCTGGAAACAGTCAAATTATTGCCATGTTAAATAGAGATCCTTTCCTTGACATGTCTCTCCTGTAATCTAAAGTTAATAATGTGTTTGATGCATCAGCCAAGGCAAACAGTCATTTCTGAGCATCTGTCTGAACCTTTGACCTTGTTGTTTATATGCTGTTAGTGAAGTACAAAACTTAAAGATAAATTAAACAATATTTCAAAACTGTTCATATTTATGTGATATTGTCAAATGGCAAAATTTTATTAATAATAATAAATAATAAAAAGTAGGAGAAGAGTAGGAGAGAAAAATAAGAGAGAGGAACAGGCTGGAGGTCACTATAACACAACATGAATGACCAAATTAATAAAATGTATCTGTATCAACCGCATTTGGAGATTGTTGCTGCATGAGACAGTATTGCGCTGTAGGGTCACTACTGCAATCTGTAATGCTTTCCTTCATTGAATGTGATTGTATATGCTGTAATTAAAGTCTAAGAGCAAATTGTAAGGAGCATGTCTGTAGTCTGAGAAATGACAGTGTGTGAAAAAATAAAAGGAAACATATTTATGGTGAACTCATTGAGCTTGACATGAGCATCCCAAATCATGGAGAGCAAGCAGCACACAGTGATAGAACTGAAACGCAGATGCAAGCAACATTTAGATGAACAGAGCAAACATCATATAACAAGCCTGCTGGCCAATTTCATAAAAGTGTATGCCATGTAATGGTTTAAATAAGATGATTTAACTTCATCTTAATGAGCCAATCCGTGGGACTTTTGCCTCCAAGACAGCATAGACAAAATTTGCAGATTTTGAGTGGCATTCACATCACACAAAGTGAAACACTGCACAAAAATCAGCAAGATGTTATGTTCAACGTTTACTTTAATTAGATGTCAGGGAAAATGTGGGTTGCTAAAAACAAGCCATTATGCCATTAACTTACACTGAAGGGACAACAATCCAATCACACTGTCACATTAGGGGTGTAAACTGTCTTTCTGTGGAGGCAGGAATCCCTAATCCCTTAGTTTTTGTATTCAATACAACATGTAGTGTTAGTGACGGTATCCAGAAGGAAAATAATTCCTGCAGTCATTTGAAAAAAAAAAAGAAAAAAAGAATTTATGGACATTTATTTAATCACGAATCATACTATCAACTTCCTTTTAGATTATTCAGATGATGACCAGTAGTTTTTTTTTTTTTTTTTATTTGTTTTATTTTTAGAGTTAATCATCCTAACTAGAAGATGGAATTGATGATGCTGTTTTGATAGGTGGTGAAATGTCTTTGGAAAAACTCAAAATATCCAACAGATTCTCACCTAATTTCCAGTTTTCTGAGGTTACAATGTAAATTACACTTTTTATTACATTAGGACAGCCTTTAAAAAGCCCATATCTTGCTTCTTAAGGTTTCCCTTACCTTTTAATGTTTTATATAATAGGCCTGCAGAGTTACAAATCTAAACTCTAACACTATCAGGGATTGTTCTCTTCCGCCCACAGAAAGTCAGGATTCTGAGTTGCCTGGATTACACTATTTGTTCTTCAAGCTTTTTCTCCCTAGATTTGACATCTCCATGAAAGTCATTTGCATAATTTCCGCCTTTTCCTAGTTTGGCACACAGTCAGACAAAGAGTGAGCAGTTGTCTGGCACTATGCCATTACTGACAAATCAGTTGACCAATAAGAGAAAACAGCACTTCAGGAGCGTCTTAAAGAGACAGGAGTGCAAACAGAAAGTTTCATACAGAAGGTGAAAAGAGGTGATGCAGCAATGCAATGGCTCAGAAGCATCACAGCAATACAAAACACTACACAGTTAGCTACAACACTAATTGTGCAGTATAATTGTGTAGTCTAGTGTGTAGTGTTGATACATAAATAAAAAAAGAACAAAAAGTCTTGCAAAACCAAAACACTGTTCAAGTATTTAGTTTTGTGTAAAGGTTTCAGAATCGTTAGCACTCATTAAAACATTCATGTTTCAGCCAACAACTGTTGACTATTTGCTTCAGTATTTATTTAAATCTATTACTGGTCAAGTGTAATCAGGTGTATATAGGAAGTATTGTGTTGCAAATCAGTTTTAACCCTGGGTTCTTTTGTATTTTATAGTGTGTCACAGAAAATATTTGAGTAATCCTTAAAAAAGCAGACGAAAGATAACAAATATAATGAATAATCTATGAAATAATTGTAGTTACAGTAAAAGAATCTGCAATTAGAAAATTTACAGAAACTGCTGCTGACAGATTAGTCTGACCTGAATTAAGAATATTTTCGTAGAGTCAAAATGTAATGGCTATTTTTCTGCAAGCACCCAAAGATCAATCTGATTTTATCAATCTGTAATTTAACAATTTGTTAATAAAGTGCTCAATCATCTTATACTACATCTGTAACTGTTCCAGAGCCACTCTTATCTCGTTATTATTAGTTTTAGCTCATGATTCTAAAACTGACATTCTGAAAATACCGTCAACAATCAGCTACATTTGTAAATTTTGCAAGTGATTACTATCTATAAGAAGACATGAACATGACCTCAACCCACACTGGCAGATGCTGCAGTAAATGGGAGTCTCAAACAATGGATTTTACTCTGCAATGCACATCCTTTACTTGAGATGACTACCTGTATTGTTCTGCTCTGTTCTGTGCAGGCTTTTCATTGTTGGACTCATCTCTCAAATAGACATTGTAAAAGTGTTAAATAATTTTCTCTCTCACGGCCAAGCAAGCATGAAAATACTAATTCAGCCTTTATGTCAGCTGATTTTAAACCAGGTCATCTGTTTTGGCAAAGAGTAGACAGAAAAAAAAAAAGAAAAATAGTGGGAAGAGCCAAAGAAAAATATTGTCCAAATACATTGCTGTTAAAGAGCTGCCATGACAGATCAAAGAGTAACTTCCTGTAGAGCTGTCTCTGTCAGTCCATCAGTCACATTAGCAATCTAAGTGTAGCTCAATCAACTACAGTCTTTGTAAGGAGAATCTGTCTGTCCCCAGAATGTGTCCATCAGAGGAAAATGTTGTATTGATTACTTGTCTGGAGAGCCTACAAACTGCAGCTGCAAGTGGTAGTCCGTAACTCAGCTCTGCTCTGGTGACAAACAAATGCTGAAACGTTTCTGGAGGTGAACAGAGAAACTATCAAGCAGATGTTTATCGTACAGACAGAAAATAATTTCTTCTTGACAATGTCACAAAACACTTGGTGCCAAGCAGTTAACGAAGCATCAGTGAACTCATAACTATCTTATTTTTGATAAGAAGAGTGACAGTATTATGCCAGGGTTGTGGCAATCTGCCAGTCTCGGATGCCAAGACAACAGCTCTGTGTAAATTCAAATTAATCATCTTGCCAAGAAACTGCAAAAAACACACACACACAAAAAAAGGAAAAGAAAAAAAAAAATGAGATAATGAAAACGATGGTATCAGCATTGTCCTGTTTTCACATTTGGTATTCTGCCATCCATGTTGGTTGCTGACTATTGATATTTACTTTATATTGTTTTCTGTGTGTTGGCAGGTCAAACCTTTATAATGAGGGCAAACAGAGAGGCTGCAGTGTATAAACACAGAGCCAAGCGTGTGCTGCTGAGTTAAATGCTAAATATTAGCTGCCAAAAAGAAGTGATAAACAAAGCGTACAGTGAAGCATTAATTTGTTCTTTCACGCTGTTTATATTTGTTTGTTATGTGATTAATTTGCTGATTCCTTTCTTACAGACCAAACGTGCTGCATGTATGACATTTAAAAGGGCAAATCATCATTTTGACAGATGAATTTCAGTTTAGTCATCAGATATCAGCCTGTAAAAGAACATTTGTACTGTATCAGAAATTGCGGATTCTGGAGAGCGCTCCAGAAAAAAAAAAAAAAAAATATATATATATATATATATATATATATATATATATATATATATATATATATATATATATATCACACTGATTTTCTTGCAAATACTTTATGTATAGCATGTTTGTTTGATGAAAAACTAACATATTGCATCTCCCCATCAGCAGTAGTTATCAAATATCATTATTTTCATGATCTTGACTCCCTGAAGAGCTTTTTTTTCTTATTGTTTTCTTTATCACCACAATACAAAATGTTAGAGGCAATGACTTATTTCACACTCCCTGCTGAGAAAGAAGATATCAAAGTGACAAACAATGAAGATTAAAACAAGAACAAAAAACACACGATAAAAACTGTCTCATGCTGAAAGTCATCAAACTTGAATAAACGAAAAAAAAAAAAAACATATAAAACATATTTTTTATTGTATTTTGGAAAAAAAGAAAAGAATTGAATACACTTTTAGACAAAATAAAGACTTGCATTCAGTGTTTATTAGCAAGCTCTTGAAGTCCCTCCCGCTACTTTGTCAAAGCAACAGTACGATCCCTCTTCAGTTTTGTTATTTGGAGACTTAAACAATTCAGTTTGAAGTGTGGCTTTTTTGTTTTTTAAAGGATGTGGATTTGGCTTGTAACCACTGCTTCACATTTTACTGCCACAAGATTTACATAAAAAGCCTGCAGACGGGAAAGTTTGGAAGAGATTCTGGTGAAAAGTAGACTAGGGATGAGCAAGAAAATGAAAGCCTCAAGGACTGGCGGGTGGGGGTGTCATATGTGTGTGCGTATGTGGGGGTGTTGGTGGCAAAGATAGAGAGAGGTTGGGGGGGGGGGTTGCCGGGTAGCTGAGCTTTAGCCTGGCTGCGTTAGAGAGCAGCAAATCCGACTTGGTTGGTAAACAGAGGCTCCAGGGACACTTCTTTTGCATGCAGGCTGCTGCTGACTAGATGGAAGCCCTCTGTGATTCTAATAGAGTAAGCTCATAGAAATCAGCGTAAAAAATGCCAATAAGGCTGACAGCCAGCACTACAGACACAGGCTCTCACACAAACACATCAGCACTGAAAAATTATACAACTCACAGACACACACACACATAAAGATAAATATGTATTTACTTGTGAACTCTCCAGCTTTCCAACAGCCATAAACACGGCATTTTCTGAGGAGAAAATCGGTTTTAGCTTCAAGTACCATAAGGGCACCATCTCTCTTTAATTTAACCCCCATTGACTTTGACTGGACTGGTTTAAAGCAAGCGCAGTGCTTTTCAACTCTACACAGCCACTAACAAACTAATTTTATGGTCGAGATTTTCAAAGGGGGATGAAGCGCATTTTAGAAATTCCCATACTGCATGTTATTCTTTTGCTCATGGACAGTTGTGTCAAAAGCAGACTTTGAATGGAATGTTTTTTAGAGTTTACTCTCTAATGAGGTTTGTATTCTGCTTCATAGAGTTGGAATTTTATTTTTATTTATTTTTATTTTTAGGGAGCCAAGCATGGCTACAGATAGTCTGCACCCACAAATCAGCAGCACCCAACTTTACATCCCAGTGACATCACACATTCAAGGGCTCAGCCTCTGATGTCGAGCTTGAAGAAATACTGATGCAAGTTCACAGACATCCCCCAAACTGTCCTGGGACGCTAAAATAATCCATGAATACTTAAAAATTTGGCATTACCCTTTAATGAGCTCCCGTTCCTGGTTTGTTGTGGACCAACGTTCACTGCACAGTATGGAAGGTCCTCTCTAAATGTATAAGAAGATGAGAGCGACCGCCCCTGAGATCTGTTTTCTCTTCCTTTTCCTTTCTTTTCCTTTAGAGGAATGCACCTGTAATTTGTCTTCATCAACTATTATGGACATCCTCAGGAACAAAACCCAGACCCGAAAAGTATCAAATCAACAGCACATATTTCAGAAAATGGCAGATCCAATTTTATGCATGTCCCTGAGGCTTCCCTCTGACTGTTAGTGTGCTGACCCTTCACTCATTTGATCCTGCTTTTTGAAGCCTAGGAGAAGCTCTTCAAGATTGTTTCTGTCTTTTGCAACCTGTGAGGTGGGCCTCAGTTGAATAGATGCTAACAAAACGTCCCAGTGATGTTCAATACAACATCCTGAAGATGCAAACCTGCTAGGCCAAATTGCAAAATGATAAAAAATACAGAGGAGATGGAGCACTGGTTCATTTTGACATCTGCTGAGATAGTGTTGTCTTGTTTGTCATTTAATGTGATGTCTAGTAGGAGAAAATGCTGTAAAAGCTCAGTTCATTTTCCTTTTTCTTTATTTCTACACTCACTTGCTCATGTCTGACATAAGGCACATTAAGCTTAAATCAAAGTTAGTCCTCTAGATAACTGATATATCATAGCATATATCAGATAAGCTTGATGTTCTGCCCCTATAATCTGCACATTTAAAAAAAAAATTATCTTTCTTTTTCACTTTGACATTTTCACGCTGTACAATCACTGCAGGCTTTCTCAAGCCACAGATCAACCTGCTGTGTTCCATCTGGCCTGGTGAAATATTTAAGACCCATTTAACTGCTTTAAGTATCAAACTGACAGACATTGTTATCATTCCACCGCCTGTCTCATCCGTATTTATCTTCATTTTACACTGGAAAATATCCCACTTGCTTTACCCTTGGTACCCTTAATAGTTTAATTTAATTCTTCACTTGTATTATGCTTTTGATAATATAAACATTTTAGAAAAGGACATTCCTTGTTTCCATGTTTAAAACTTACTACTAATTTGATATTATAAATTTCAGTTAAGCCCAGATTATTAAAAAAATAAGTAAATAACATGCTATTTGAAGCCAGTGTTTAGATTACAAAAATCAGGCCTCTGTAATAAAGAAGTCTTGGTGGTTACAATTCAGTGATTGGTGGTATCATACTAGCAATGAATTCCTGGGTGGAAACAGCAGACATATAAGAATGGGAAGTTCTTGGAGTCCAGATGCTGGTGGTGGTAGAGTTCCAAGATGGTTGAGGTGATTGAGGGGCCCTGGAGAATGCAGATAAGGAGAGGATGAGGAAGATGAGGGTTGCATGCACAATAGTCTGAAAGGCAGAGCGACAGAATTAAAGCGACATTTAAAGAACGAAGGCTAAGGGCTTATTGGCTCAGAGAAATTCAGCATCAAGATTATTGGATGACAGCAGTGACGTGGAACTGCAGATGGAATTATTTTGACAGTGTGGAAAAGCGGAAGTGAAGAGGAAAATAAGCATGCAGGAACAGCTCAAACTCACCACAGAGGAACAAAGACGGAATAAGAGAGAACAAATCCTTCTCAGTGAATTTGAGCATAAGCTTAATTTGTGAATAATTTACACTTTCCATGAGTAATATTGACTCATTTGAATATCAAGAATAATAAATACTGCGTGTAATACACAGATCTAAGTAAACTGTGTATACACGTCAACCTAAAAAAAAATAAATCTACATAAATAGATCTGTAAGTAAAAGTCAAGATTAATGTTTTGTCTATGCTCGATGTTCTAAGCTGTAAATCCTAAACTTGACATTGAATGATTTTCTTAAAATTGCTGGTTGGTTAAAGTTGTAAGGTTGATATATGTGTGGGTAACTCAATTGCACATAGATAAATTTACAAATTATTCTCATTTCTATGTCACTGCTCTACATCCTGTTCGAAATCAAATTATAATAAAAAAAAAATGTAATCATACATCCTGTCATTAAACAGGCTTGTGCAACATTTTTCATGGTGGTAAAAATTGATTAGTACTTGCCCAATTGCCTTCCACATTGATATTCTATGTAGAAATCTTCCGAGTGTATGAACAAACAAGGTTTTCCACTGACACTAAAAACATGCTGCTGCAACTTTGATTGGAATACATTATGGGTGTGAGCCAAGCGTGATATCAAACAATATGGATTGGGTCCACTCAACATACTGCAAACTGTCAGGTTCAAATGATAAAACCAGAGTGAAATTGGCCTGCGTACAAAGGTTTGCTGAGGGCAAGGATTATAAAGGTTTTTCACCCACCACCTTACCCTCATATTGATCTGAGAATAACTAGGAGATTTATCAACACAAAATGTTTGACAGGGAATTCAGTAACACTATGAATTAAGTTGCAGCTACAAGAGTGGAATAAAAATGCCACGATAGTGCAGATTTAGGAAGGGACAGCTTGGTCAGTTGACCTCCCATACATAAGGTATGAATTGTGCAGATTAGCCTTATTTAGTTGAGATTAAATTTACAAATTAAATTTTTTTTCTGCATATGCACGTGAAGCAAATATGATGTCTAGATTTGAAAATTTACTTCTACTTTAATATTGTTTATGCAGTGGTTACGCCATACTAAAACTTGTAGAATCTAAAGATTTTTTAATTTCAATTATATATATATATATATATATATATATATATATATATATATATATATATATATATATATTCCTTTATGCATTAAAGGTTTCACAGAATATCAATCTGACTGCTTGAAATTCTACTCCTACCATAATATCACTGATGTAAAGATCAAAATGTCACCAATTTTGGCTATTAGGTTTAAAAGTCATTGATGATAACTAACCCCTTTAGGAGAATACTTCTATTTTAGGGAGGCATGTTTTCATGTATTTAAAGAGCCATGAGATCCATGCATTGGACACTTGCTCCAAACCTGTCAGCTCAGAAGACGTTTTTGTTGAAAACTGAAGATGTTCTGAAGAATCTCCTCTATCTCCTGGTGTATCTAAGCTAACACTTTTGACTGAGAGAACATGTACACCTCATCTGTTTAACAGAGCAGTGTTATCTTTATGGAAAGCAGTTTGTGAGCCTTGCGTTGCCTGGAAGCACATGTGGGATGAGATAGCAACAGAAACAAGAAGATGGGAGGCAACACAGTGCATGGAGCATTGAAGCAAAAAAGCAGCGAGGGAATATGTCAAGAAATCAAAGCCCTGACAAGTTGAAGGGGGGAAGAGGAATCAGACGCACAAACATACACTGTGTTTTTCTCAGACCTGGAGACGGAGGCGCTCAGCTCAAATCAAAATCCACTTTGCTATTTTCATACTTTGGTCTACTCTCAATGTTTTAGTTTACTTTTTTTTTTTTTTAAAGCACCTTGCTCTGCCTCAAAGTGGGACGGCCTTGCCTGTAAATGACCCACTTATCTGTAAATCTAAATACGTCTACAGATGCATATACTCGAAGAGAAAGAGGAAAGACAGCTTTGCTTTTTGAGATTTCAGAATAGACATGTCATATAAGAGACCCACATTCCCTTTTCTTTTTGCACTAACAGATAAAAGACCAAACTACTTGTCCTTTTTTTTATTAATATTTAGACAAGATTACAATGTTTTGTGATTTTTGCCAGATAGCTCATCTGGACATAATATGTAAATTTTAATTGTTATCTTTGCAAATTTCTCTTAATGTTATTTGTTTAACAATGCTAAGATTTTCAAATAATCTTAAAAGGATATAGCTCTAGGGTCTCAGGATACAATTACCTTTAAACCAAAATGGTAAGAAAAAAAAGTGCCAAAACAAATCTTCTATAATTAACAGGTGTCATTTAAAATAAGGATCTTGGTTTCAACCTCTAAACATGATCTTGTTTTCCTATATTTATGAAACGTAATTACACCTTGTGACACTAGAATTAATCATTTATAATAGCGTCTCACAGATATTGTAAAGAGCATTTTGATGGTTTTGCTGATAGAGACCAGGAGATGCGAAGGTCAGTTACTTTCTGAAGAGAACTTTGACAATTGAGAGCCATGGATGAGCAGAAAAGCTTCCAGAAACGAAAGTTATCTTTGTAATTACTCGGTGCTTGCTTATCTCTGATGACAGTGGCACATGTCAGCACAGAATTGTGATGAGAAAGCTGATATTTGGCTATCCTTGTTTTGACCTTTTCTGACTTCATTAAAAATATAAACAATTTTCTAGTTTGTCCTTACAAACTGGGAACTCTTGATATATCTGTGTAAAGTGATTGATTAGTTATGTTAATGTTAACATGTTGCAGCTTTAATAATATCTGATGTGACATGCAGACATAGCCACATTCATTGACATAATTATAATCAAACAACTTTAGTCACAACCACAACAAAGTTTCCTTCTGTTTTTAATACTATTTCCATTCTTTTCTTACTGTCCCTTATGTTAACACCTCTGCACTTCTGCCTCCTTTTGCAGTGTTTCAGGAGTTTTTCCCAAGTACTGCAGAAGCTCCACAGAGATGCGCAAGGACACAAGTCCAAAGGTTTAGCAACAAATAACAATCTATCATGGGACTACAGAGCACCTGCTGGGTCCCAGATGTGCAGTGGCAGTTTTTTACAGGGTGGCTGGTGGAGTACTCCCTAAGGGACTCAACCGACAGCTGTGACAGTGACTACAGCACATCTCCCAGATCCACACATCTAAACCCTTCCCAGCTGGTTTACGTACAGATGTGCAAAAGCCAGTCTGAAGCAGTCATGCATGTGTCCAAGCTTTATGGATATAATATACACGTATGGGGACAGAAAAAGAGACGCAAAGGAAATGAAGAGGGCACATCATATACTCTGCTTGACTGGAGTGCACTGTAAGACACTGAGTAGCAGCTGGCTTCTGATAGGTGCTGCTCTGTCTAGCTACAGGCTACAGCATACAGCACAGTATTATGAAAAATAAATGAACTGACTAATCTCATTTATCACTTTACTTCTCTGCCACAGTCAACCAGTATGTTTCTACTGGTAAGTCAGCATTGCATATTCTTCACCCTTAAATAAACATTGCATTACACACACATAATATGAATATGTCTGTTTTCGCTGCCTCTAATTTGTTTGGCAATATAATATGATGAAAAACAGGGCCTAAAAAGGGTTTAACATGTTTGTACTTATATAAAAACTTGATGGGATGGTCATTCACAGACATCTGATTTATTTCTTTGTATGCATCATTGTACAGGGAACAAATACTTGTATAGGCTTGTTTATCTTAGATTTAGGTATGTACCTTTTTTTTCAAAGTGAAAATTGTTTAGATTTAATAGTTACAAAATAAAAAAATAATATATTTGGACTGAAGGACACCAGTTGTGAATGGTTTCAATTACACATAGAAGGTTTTAGTCTTTTATAACATGTTTTATTTGTTTTGAAGAAAACAGAGCACCCTAGATGAAACATGTAAAACTAATTTAATAGCAACAGAAATCAAAGTTGGATTTTTAAAGTGTCATAAGTGGCACTGACACCTAGTGTTTCAAATTTAAACTGCACTGAAATTATTTTTATCTTCTTTTTATCCCTCTGAAAAAAAATGAGAACATTTTAATTATTTGTACGGAAAAAATCCTAATTATTCAGCCTTTACCAGCTGCAATTTAACAGAAATAAGTGACCAGACAGGACACGAAAGCATGATTATTTGATAGTTAGGTATTTTCAGATAAAGAGGCATTCAAATATTCAAACTGGTACGCCATCATTCTCCTTCTCCTCCTCTGTCTCATTTTATTGTTTGTATAAATATGTATGTCTGAAATACAAACTAACAGATAAAAGAAAAACTCACATTAAAGAGACATAAATCAAAAATGAGGTTTTATGACATAAAAATTCCTATAGATTTCAGCATCATCTGCAACTAGTAGCGGCTCTCTAGCACTCAGTTATTTGACATGTTTATTGCAACATGGCGTTTATTAATGTCCTGAATTTTATAAGGTTTGAAGAAATTGTTTTATGTATTTATTTTTAGAATCATGATACAAAATGCTGAAAGAACAAACAACCTGAAGAAAAGTCAAACTGGTGTACCTCATGTATGCCTTGTTGTCCTAACAACAGCAGAGAACAGAAAAGGAGGTAGGTGCATGTAAGAATGCCCGCTTATTCACAACTTTTTCAGGGAAAACAAACAAACAAACAAACTGTTTACAAGCTAAGAGTGTGAAGAAAGATACACAAACTGTCACATGAAGGCAAATGGCCTCCAAGCCTTAAAACAACCGACCAAGTGCTGTCATTTGTCAAGTATCTTGCCAGCAGCAACCTGGAGGCTCAGCCTGTGTAAAACAGACATTTGCCCAGAGGGCTTTTCCCTTTTTTTTTTCTTTTCTTTTTTATATCTCTGTTGTACTTAACTTTCTGGAGTATACCACTTCTTTTACACCTGGTACCTAGATTCTGAAAACATCCGCTTTCATTAGAAAGAAGGGCAAATGAAAGCAAGGACATATCGCCTCCACTTCTCTGATGCTGGAGACTCTACATCTGGAAATGGTTTCATTGCATTCTGTTTGCCAAGATAATATGTCCAAAAAAATAAATCAATGAATTCATTAATTTATGAAAAAAGTACGACAAAAATATCACATAACAAACACAATTTAAAAAAAAAAAACGTACAAAGTGACCCACATAAAGGCTACAACAAAATGGATGTGCAAACGTTACACTTAGTTTTGTCATGTTTTGGTAGTGTCCTTTATAGAGAAAGGAAGAAACCTGTGTGCAAGTGAAAGTCAGTATATCTTGAGTCCTATTTTTAGTATAAAAAATAGTTAAAATATTTACACTAACACACTTTGTAAATAATTTACAAAAACAAATTGAAATTACATTTATTTCATAAATATCACTTTAAAATGCATTTTTTTAAACTAAAAAATGTTGGGTAGTATAGTTCTTAAATATGTAGGACCATATAAGAACTGTAATTGGACAAGTTAAGGAAACCAATTAACAAAATGTTCATGATTGATTAATTATTAAGAATCTTTAGCAAATAATCACTGTCTGAATCTAATATCACACTTATTTAATAGGAAATACATGTTGGCTCATTGCCCATACACTGGAAACCAATTCCCCCACAACTTGCATTTTTTGCTTAATTTGGTCAGACCAGTATTTTTCTATAATCTTTTCAGTTCACCAGACTGCTACTGTAGAGTGAAGAGAAGTTTTCTAACTGGAGGACAATCAAATAATATGTTTATATGCAAGTCACATTTTATGTGAAGCAGCAAATGAACAAAACATTCTCAAGTTTCTCACAGTGTAAATGCGACCACAGTGAAACTGGATGCATGTTTGACAAATTCAACTTCCACTGCAGATCACCATGGTGACGCCAGCTTTTAGTTTTAATTGTACATATACAGTTGTATATATATATATATATATATATATATATAAACATGTTCTAATAATGGACTTGGAAAAAAAAAAAAAAAAGGAACAGCCACAATGCATTTATGTCTTATAGGTATCATCATTAAGTATACATAGAGGATTCACTGCAGTATTGTTTTGTCTTTTGTTTTTTATGCTTGACCTTTTTCTCATTGGACATTTACAGTTACATGTGCAAAAAGGCATATCCTCATTTTCCGGTTTTCATCATACATGAGTCAGTGAAAGGGAAGTACTTAGAGTCTCAAGAGAGATGTCAATCTAAAGATAAAAAGCCAAAGACCAAATTATTGTGTTGATTGCATTTATTGTAGTTGCTTTATGGTAAAATGCTTTGCACTAGTCAAATTTCAAGAACCTTAGATTTCCAATGGTATTGCACATGTGAACCCACTTGTTCACAAAACTAGTGTATTCAGGGAAGTTGTGTAGGCTGTAGGTTGTTCAAGAGGTGAAGACATCTTCTTGCCAAAGACTGATGTACCCTTTCTGTTCTTGAGGCTTATGAATGCTTTGCACTTTGTGGTGAACCCTCCATGCTTTTTCTTGTAAAGGGTTCTTATCTTGGTAAACTTGGATAGCAATATCCCTACTTGCTGGATAGTGAGATTGGCTGGAGGATTTTTTTATTTTTTATTATTTAACCATGTAAAGATCCTGCCATCATCCAGTGCTGTTGGTGTGGGTTCAGAGTAGCAGCTAATATAAATGAAGAAGAGAGTTTTACATGACCACCTCCTTTGCAAGCAAACTTCAGTAGGTGACAAGGAGATGTGGCCAATTGGAGCAGCTCAGCCAACCTCATCTCACAGAAATACATGAAATAACCATGACACCTCAAGACTTATTTTTGTGGTCCTGGCATATAATTGTTCAAAACTAATGTGCACACACGGCCACCATTTTTCCACTATCCCTTTTGTTAGGTGTGTATTCAGATTTGAAGTTGCCACTGTGACATTAAATCAAGCCAAAACACTGAAGTGCTTTATTGGATGTCAGTGCAAATTGTAGGGAAAAAAAAACAAAAATAAGAAAAACAAAGAAAAACCTCCTGTTTTTATTTCGGTGAGGTCATTTGCTGCTATATATTTCTGAAACCATACATAAAACTAACATAGACAAAGACTATGAAACTGCAGTATCAAAGTGAAAGTTTAAATAAATATATATATTATTAACTAAAAACGGTCAGTAGTTCCGAGGATTTGAGGTCTGCTGGTGGACTGGATTCCTGTTGGACTGGAACAGAAGTATTCCTGTGTCAGTGCTCAGCAATATGCTTTTTATTATTAGATCTGTCGGATTGTATTAAATGAGGGTTGGTAGTTCTTCTGCTTTTGCAATCACAGACAAACAGTCTATGATGAGATTGAGTAAATATGTGGATTTATTTAAGATATTTTAGCCAAAACTGTTCGTAAGTTATATATATATATACATATATAAACTCTTAAAAGAGCCTAAAGCAGTGGGAAATTCATATTAAACCCTATGTGGCATTGCATGTCCTGCTGATTAAGGCTGTTTTTTTCATTTTTTTCAAGTTTTGTTCATTGTTTTTTTATTGTTGTTTAGCTCATTGATCAATTTTACATTGTTTTACCTGAAAAAAAAAAAACACATTGCTGAGGACTGGAGTCTTTTCGTACTGGATTGGTAGTCTTCCTTTATCGGTGCTGCTAATCAGCAATATGAATAGAAGATAACGACCTGCTGGACCTGCAAGGAGGCGAAGGAGGGCCCTACTGTCTCTGATTGGCCAAGCTTGATCTCTTTCCCTCACACTCAGACACATTCTCTGTGCTCTCAAAGCTTCTGCTCTTGGGTATTTTTTCCTCTCTCTTGGGCTGCTGATTGAGCTGTCTGTCAAACATCCTCCAGCCAATACAATAATAGATAAATGCTGACCAAACAAATCATCACCATCTTCTTCAGGGTGCACTTGTTTAACTTGACACAGTGCACCCAAAAAATCTGTACTTAACTGGGATTGTCAGTAAACACATATGGGTAAATCAAACCATTGATCTTTAGTAAGCATTATATTTTTATTATGCTTTTCTTTTTATATATGCACGTGTTATTATTTTTATTCTTTTCCATGAAAGAAAAACACGGTAACTTGCTAACTCACTGGATTTGTTAAATCTGTAGCAGAATTAGCAGTATAATATGCAGTGTTAAGTAATTGAGATACATTACCGTGATGTCAGCTTTATTACACTTTGTCAGCTAAATAAAGCCGTTTTTAATATATATAATATATAATAATAATATATAACATGAAATTAACCAGTATTTTCAAAATTTCAACCCCATTACTCATACAGGATCTGCTTCCACTTCACATCTTGGAGAGATTGTTAAACAAAATTAAATATATAGTCAGCCATCCTGATGTAAACTTTTATTATCTTCACTTTATGTGCTTTCACAAAGTCATATTATGCCTGGTACACACATAAAGATTATGAGGCTGTTTTTGTCCTGATTTTGCCTCTTCCCGACCAAGAACAGCAAACACCCGATTATCATGAGTCTCATAAGATTTTCCTGTACAATTATCATTTGGTCTGAGGTGTGTTACGAGCAGATTTGTCCCAATAATTGGCTCTGCAATGGGTTGTAGCCGAAATGAGTTGTAGCCTAGAATCGGAAATATTAAACATTCAATATTTACGACTCAATATCTTTGTGTGTGAGGAATACCTTTAATATCTTTAACTTTTAGACTTGTGGCTTTTTAGTGTTGGAACAGCCTTGACCCTTAAGTTTCTATCTTCTCACAAGTTAGCATCATACTGTGTCCCCTTGATAAAACTGTTGTCAATAGTGTAGTGTAGCAACCCATCCCCGAGCAATTTTCATGACTGTATTTCTAGCCAGGTAAAAACAAATTGCATCCACTGATGAACTAAAACAACTAAAAACAACTAGAACTACATTTACTTGGACACATCTCCAAAAAAAAAAAAAAAAAAAAAAAAAAAAGTGAAAAATAGCAACACATGACTTGTTCCTTACAAACGGTTCGAAATACGGGGGAGCTAAGGGGAGCTTGGCTCCCCTGAAAGGCAGAGGAGCTCCCCTAAAGACATTCAGCTGATATTTTAGGGGGAGCCCTAAAAATCTTCCAAACAACGTGCATGATCTGTTCTTTTTCCTTCAGCACAGGCACAGCAACATTGTTTGTCTGTTGTGTGCTGTGAGCATCCACACAACCACCTGATGTGCTTCCTTTTGTGGTTAAAGAACTCTCTGTCGCTGTTTCTAATTAAACAATCTGCATTCAGTAGTGTTTTTAATAGTAACAATATTTTTGACCGTGCTATGTGCACTAATATAAATGTGCGTGTATGTGATGTGTGTAGTCGCGGTGCACGTGCGAAAATAAGGCTCCCCCAAAAGCCCCAGTGTTGCCCTGCTTAGAAACTTTTCTTTTGAAGTAGTTGCAGTGGATATATGCACAGCTTTGCTGGAGCACACTGTCTGGAGTATTTAACCAATGGGGAAATTTTGGAAATATGAAACCATGTGATAGTGGCCAGGTTGCTGAGAAAATGTCTTACAACTGAGAGTTTGAGAATACTGAATTGAATAAATTCCTTCTGCATAAACCTCTTTCTTTCAGCTCCATGACATTTAAGAGGATAATACACTGTTTTAACATGTCACCATAAGCCAGAAAACATCGAAGAAAGCATGTTGTGGGCCTTTAAAGATAGATTTTTTAAAGCCTAATCTTAAAACATTTAGCTTTTCTACCAAACCTGAATTTTTACACCCACCAGAGATTATCTTAATGCATTAAGGTTTGGAGATCCATTCGACTTTTAAATACACTTGGAAACACAGGAAAACCTGCACTCAGAGCAAAATGTTCTATTTGAACACTATCCTGGTATCAACGTATAAAACATATGCCATAAATGGTCAATAAGGGCTCGGTGTGTAAGAAGCAGATTTAAAATTCTATTCTGGATTTTAAAGTGAGCCTAAGGAGAGAAACTAATATAGAAGAAATATGAGCTCTGTTGTTCATTCCTGTCAGAACACTCACTGCAGTGTTTTGAATCAGCTCGAGGCTCCTCAAAGAGTTATTGGAACATTCCGATTATAAGGAATTACAGTGAAGAAGTCAATGAAGAAGACTATTATATTTGATTAAACTGTTTATCATCAGAAACTGTAACAAGTGCAGACGGTGAGGTGGAGGTTTCCTCCCTGAGAAATGCATTTCAGTAGCATTGTGTTTTCCTCTGAGACGATAACAAGGGTAGATTTGAAACTCAGTATGTGTGCTTTTCGTTTGGGTCAAAATAAATACAAAGCTTGTTACCTTATTGTGAACTTCCAGTCTTTTAACAGCTTATTTCTGCCATAGCAATACAACTAGCTAGATGGGTAGGTACATGTCCTAACACAAGCAATAACAACAACCCTAAGTGTTCTTTGGTGTCTCTGACTGGTGTTAATTATTATGTTGTCTTGTACTAATGAAGAACCAGACAGACTCCAATACTTGAGGATAGTATATTTACTGCTACTACTAGGGCTCACATGCACAGTGACTACAGTTCCTCCTTACATAATAAGGGAAAGTACCTTGACCTTATTTATTTATGCATTTATTTTGCCATCAGTCTTGTTACTTTTGTAGGTAGCTTCTGAAAACAAGATTAGGTGGGTAGTTTGGAATAATAATGGAGAGGAGACAAAAACCAGAAAATAAACATACCCTGAAATACACCCTCATGTCCCATGTGCTCCTTTATTTACAAGACAGGGCCTTTTCAGAAAGTATGGTTTAATTGACTGGGGTGTATAAGTAGTGACACAACAGATTTTTTTAAATTCATTAATCAAATAAATCACAAGAATCAAACTCCTGTTTAATTTACACAGGTAAAGGTCAGTCACCAAAATTAAACTACAATAATAAAACATGAATAAGTTATCTTTTTTCAATATTGTAACTGTAGTTAAATTGTTATTGTATCAAATTGTCTGTAAATTGTAGCTACTGTGTACACATTCAATTTATTTTGCTTGTAACAATATTAGAAATTCTATATATCTGGATCTTGTATCAAAGCCTTGAACCTTAAGCCCCCCTATACCACCAGACTCACAGTGTGATGGTAAGAATTGTGAAGTGCTACGCAGAGAAAAGAAAAAATAAACTTACCTGTTGACTGACACACTCGCACTCCCAGTGTTATCCAGATAAATGGTTGTCAGTTCTGTCACACTTTATGATTACATTGTTGGTCAACTTCAATTAACATTTTCTACCATTTTTCTACCAATATAAATGGTTTTCTTGACAGTGGCTGGAGGCTGATATCCCCACCAGACCTTGTTGGTTGTTTGCACACACCACAATGACATTGTGAATGTTGCTCTCTAATATTGCCATGGAGAGCATGTCAGGAACAAATGATAAATAAATAAATAAAAACAAAAACACTATGTTTTTTTAGAAATTGCAGGGATTTTTGGCAAAACAGCAGCATTTGAAGCTTTGGGGATGAGAAAAGGTCAATGTTTCCTGTAACAACAGATGCAAAGGGTGCTACTTCTGCCAGAAAAGTTTGCTCCGCTCTATATGAACAGCTTCACTGGCCTGAGTTAGTTCCACCCAACATATCACACAGATTCTGCTGGCATTCCAAAGTCTGAAATGCTTGCCAGCATGCAAAATTAGTATACAACCCAGGTGCAGGATGGCATACACATTTTCCTGAAAACAGGGAACCTTTTAAGTCCCATTAATAAGACCACAAAATTATTTTAGTCACTGTTGGGCCAGATATTAGAGTTGATAGCAAACAACAAAACAGATAACAATACTAAGCACATTTTTTCATTCGTGACTTAAAAATATTGTCTTAATTTATTCTTGGCAGATTTGCTTTCTCAATATTTTTACTTTTTCAGTCCTTTATGAAGCACAATCTGAGTTTTAGTTTCCCACTTTTGATCTCGTTTGTCCTTTACTTCCTTTTGCAAAGGCAGTTTTGTATTTCACAGCCAGACCAATTACATCTCCCTCCCACATGCAAATATAGCCTTTATATCAGTATCTACATGTGGCTGTTACTTGATACCCATTACTGTATTTTGCAACAGACTGTATGTCAGTAATGGCATCTTTTCCTAAAAAGAAATGGCACGAATACAAAAAACTTGTCATGAGTTGAGAATTTCTGTATTTTATCATGTCATGTTTTATAAAGCATGTTTTTGACTGATCTTACTAATTGGACTTTCAGACAGTCAGTCAATAGATTGTTGAATCAAGTTTAGAGGGAAGTGGTGAAAATCTTTGATATGATGGCTCAAACTCAACTAACCATAGAGCTGAAGGGTGCTTTAATAAGGTATCCTTGTGGACCATTACAAGAAAGAAAGTGTAGATTTTCTTCTCTCTTGGAAACTTTCCTGACAATGTTTTATTTGACTAATAGTGAAGTAAGATGTTGAAAGTTTGTTTTATAATTATGCAATGTTTAATTTGACTACGTATCAAACAAATCTGGGCAAGTTTAGGAAACATAATGGTATTAGTGTAACAGAAGATGAATGATAATTTCTCAAATGACTACACTGGCATCTTTGTTTCATATTTCAGTGTGATCTTATCTAGTTTAATCACAAAAAAATATAAATAAATGGCTTTGGAAAGTAGAGAAGATGTTTAGTGTATTATGTTTTTGTGCCTAAGCGATGAGAGAAAAATACTTTAAATGAAATAAATAATACATCTCTAAAAACACTGTTCTTTTATTCATCCTCCAACAACATTGCATAAAGATCTAACCTTCCTTACATTAAAATAACTGGAATACTTCAGATGGATGAAAAGTTTAAAAATCTATGGTTGTTGCTGCCAGTTTAATGGGAAATCTTTGCAACTACACTAACAACCACAGAGATAAAAAGTGACATGAATGCAAACCCTGCTTTTTCCATGGGCTGCTGCTCTCATGGGTTTGCCAAGAAATGTGATTGCTGTTTTTGTGTCTGCTGAATCTTCCATGTGAATCTCCATCATTATAACTGACATGTGATCTAAAACAAGACAAATGGTTTGTACTTGTTTGTGTCCAGTGTGTGGAGAATGTAAGATTAAAACACTATCCAGAATTCGATTGATGGTAGGCGCCCTGTGTTCATAATTGCTGTTTCTTTGCATACACAGATGTTTGTTGAAGAATAGTGAATTGCATTGGGGAGTGTGTAGCTCAAGGGAAAGAGCGGTCATCTGCCAGTAGGAAGATCAGATAGTAGTTTAGTGTGAAAGCACTTTGAGTGGCCAACAACACAAAAGAATAGTTATATAAATACAGTAGAGTCAATCAAGTATTATTTTACATCATCTCAATAAAAGAAAATAAAAAAAAAAAGAAAAATGTAATGATTTTTGAAAAAGCTGTTTAGATATATTATCACTTTCCTCAGATTAAAACCACCGTAGCCAAACCTGACTTAAACTTGTGGCTTACTATTATATTGAAATATGTCAAACAGCAGCATCAGAAACCATGGGGGATACGATAACTGGATCCACTTATTCTTATAATGCTCAGGATAAAATGTCAATGGGCATTAGCTAATTTCATCAGTGATGCCTTTTATTAAATTCTTCTAAAAGCCATTCCAGTTTCCTTGCCAAAGATGTCATATTAATTTAAGGCTGGAGACCTTGAAAGAAGGATAACCCAATTTGTACATTAATATGGTCAGTCTATGATACATTCTGAGATAATTAAAAGCACACACAGCAAAATATTCCCTCTGACAGCGAGATCTTTTAGATTCTCTTTTATCAAAGAGCATATCTTTTTTATTTATAATTTTTATTTCTCTGGCATTTGAATTGATTTATATGCAATGAAATTTATTTTTGTCATTCACAGGTTGATTTATAGGATATGAAATTGCAATGTCAATGTGTGGGTAGGACTTTAACCTGTTATAACTCTTTTCCTTTTTAAACTTATTTAGCATTATCTTATGACATGACTGCAGAAAAGTCTCAGTTTCAGTCAGCTGTACTGTCACCTTTAAACATGTGTTCTTTGTTATTGTGTGTGCATTTATTTATTTATTTTAGTTTTTTACAGATACTATATATGATACCTTTGAGTTCCTATTTTAACAAATATGATAGAAATAAAATACTTGTTACTTGTTCCCACTCATTTCCTCAGTGCTTCTGTTACCATGGTTTCTATGGCAACAAGTGCAGTGTTTTGCTCCCACAGATGCCACCGCCTGAGTTGTTTTTTCTTTTCTTTTTTTTTTCCTTTCTTGAATTCAAAGCAGTGTGATATTTGATTACACTCTTTTGTTTCTGTGGATTTGTACAGTAAAGAGACAAATTTGAAGTACTGGCAACTAATAATCAGCAAAATAATGGTATTTTGTTAGCACCCCTTGTAAAAGTAGTAGCCTAATGCTACTGCAGTGCAATATGAACATACCTGGACCTAGCCAGAGTAGTCTTGTCTCATAGTCACAAAGCAGAAAAATGTATTATGTTGGTACACATGTGAATTGTGCATTTTTTTTTTTCAAGCCACTCAGTCTGACTTTTAAAATAATCTATCTCAGTGGGACATCTGGTCTGTGTGTCAAACATACTTAGTCTGACTAGTCAAGGGGGCAGGAAACAGCAGCAAGTAATTAATAAAAATATTGTGGTGCATGTTTAACTGTCTGTTTTACTGCAAGTTAATGCTTTGATGTTTTCCTTGCTTGGACATTCAAGTAGTTTTGAATGTCCAACATTAACCAAATAGTTTAAAAAATCTGAAAAGCAGCCATTAAGCTGCTATTAAGTAAAAAAAAAAAAAAAAAAAACTCCTACATGGAGTTATTGTAACTCAATAAGGGCATTTACATGGACACTAATAAACTGATCATTACCTAATTTCTGGAGTAAAGGCAGGTACACACTACAGGATAATTGGGCCGATTTTTTTCCCAATCTCCCCCTTACGATCAAAGCCAGCAAAGGCCCGATTGTTGGATGTTTGCAAACACCATTGTTACCAACATCTTGACTGGTCCTTGACTGATCCTTGGCCGATCCTTCACAGGTCTGTGGGGGTAATGTAATCCCCCGCAATGACGTCGTCAGCGAGGCTCTGCCCCTAAGCAGCCCAAGTAAAAAAACAGCTGCAATCCCTCTTTTGTCCACGGGGAGGAGCAGTGATTTGATCTTGCTGCTCTCTAAACAGTTTATAATGAGCTGTGTCGCTCATTTGTTGCATTTTTGCCAACATTTAAAAAATGATTTGATTTGAAAATGGCGTCAAATAAATGTATCAAAAAAGCCGACATGTGTAGCTAATGGTGTTATGAGGCAAAGCACAACCTCCTCAAGTCGGCTAAGTGGTGAATGTCACTAGCAGCGAGCTTTCTAAACATCCCGAGGAGCGCTGCCAGCGGTCATTTGACTGCAACGTAAGTTATTCACAGTGGGGGTTGATACAGCTGCTGCATAACTGAATATTGACAAAATCATAACGTAATATCGGCAGGTAAAAATAACATAATACTGATAATGTGTAAAGCAGGGATCACAAAAGTCCGGACCCAGCCCAACCTATATTCTGAATTAGGCCTCAAAGTGCTATTATCCTAAGTAGATAAGTAAATAAATGGTTTATACTGTGAAATGAAGTGTCCCTGGATTTTATTCATAGCGATCTAGTGATAAAACGTGATAAAACGTCATACAACTGTGTCTCAGCGGTGGGACAGCTGCCTGCCCGCTGTCTGAAGCAGGCACATGCGCAAAGGCTGGTAGGAATGACAGGAACCAGCAGCCTATCATCACACAGGGTTTGTGATCTTACAGCCAATCAGAAGCAGAGTAGGGCGGCCATTTATTACAACTCCATAGCCGTGATATACGACAGTTTGGCTGAGAAAGAGTCTCCCTGAGCGGCTCTGTGGAAGTTTAGACGTGCTAAACTGCTCGTAAATATTGATGTGTTTACTTTTCCAAACAAGTAAGCAGGTAAAACTATAGACAACAACTATCTAATAAAAGTCCTAAAATACCAGGTTCAGCCGTTTAGTTTTTAATACACTATAAGCATGATAGCGTGACTGGCGGTCATCAAAAGACCGCTGGCGACGCTTCCAGTGTTTAACACTAGAAAACCCAGAGATTTCTTACCCCTCTACCATGCCCAGAGTACAACCAAAAGGCTGCCCGGTTTGAAATTAACAATTCAATGGCCAACAATTAGCACCTTTACATTTGTAAACACAGCCATTACCTGCCGTTAGCTGTTCAAGCATACTCCTTGGGGGGAGGAGTGTGCTTGAAAAGAGCCTTGTGGACTGTGCTGTATAGTTTCACTCACCACAAACGGTATTTGTGCTTTTGACCATTTCTCACATTTTCATGTACCCTTTATTGAGCATTGGTCATGTGAGTTTTCATCGTCATCACACTACGCCCAGCTTGCTTTCAAGTGAGAGATTATCACGTTTCTGTTTCCACAAAGGCAAGAAGGAAAGCATAATCAAGTATTTCAAATGAGAGATAATTACATTCCTTTTGACCTGGGAACAGAAAAGCAAAATCAATTTAATGTTCCTCACTTCCTAATATGGTGCAACAAGGTTCACAGTCCTCAATGTTTTTAGTAAAAAAAAAAAAAATTAAAAAACACCTTACTAACAGGGTGGAATGGAACATAACAGAGTGGAACAGAATATAACAGGGTGGAAAATATTTGTTCCCAATTCCAAATAAAAACGCTTCAATGGCCAGATGATCAGCAATGAATAAAGATATTTCTACAGTGATCCAGATTTTTTGTTTGTTGTTTTTTTTGTTTTACATTTTAGATTTTGTAAGAGATGGGTGTGTTTTAACAACAGCAGTTTTATCCGTGACTTTAATCGATAATTATTATCATTATCCAGTGTATAAAAATGTTGGTGTAAAAACGCCAAAGATAGATAAGCATGATGCTGAACTTCGTGGTCTTAGCTCCTGGTTTGGTGTGTCTTGTTCTGTTTATTATCATTCTGAAAGGTATACCAAGTCAGCCCACAACTTGAACAAAGGCTAAATTCCTCAACATTCGCACTTGCTCCATAAAATTACCATCTCCAAGGCTCCTCCACCACCACTTTGACTATGGATTGATAAGTAAATGAGCCGCAGTTTTGTAATTGTTGCATTGTCAAAACAGTTCTGTTAGTGTTGTCACACAAAATTCAGTAGACTAGTTGGTTCCTATGCAGTGAATTTACATGTTATTACAAAAATACACAATAATAAAATAGGCAAGTGGCAAGATTAGAATAATGTTATAAGTTCTGCGCAAAGACTCCTTTTTCATTTTCCAAAACAAAACTGACATAAACAATCTTGAAAAAAATGTGCACGTAGGCTATGAGGAAAGAATGAATGCAATGAAGTAGGGACTGGTTGAATAAACACGGTTTAACTGGACGCCTAAGCGAGCGCGTTGCAGGATGGCTCCAGATTTTATTGTCAAATGGTTCCAGGTCAACCAAGTCCGAACTGCTTAGAGCAGAGTCCTGCACGGTTCCGTTTTGCTACGCATACCTGCTCTAACCCGTTAGAATGACTCCCGAACCCGACTCGTCACCAATGTATTTATTCCATTTAAATCCGAACCAGACTGATGTTTAACCCGCGACCCGAGCCATTAACGCATCATTGCCATGCTGCACCGCTGCTCCTGCTTTCAAGTCTTCTTTTCCATTATAGCCTATTGTTGTTTTATCATTGTGTTAATCTAAAACACATAGATAGCCTATGAATGTTTATTTTAGGCTTGCTCAACATTTTTAAAACAGCTTTATATTCCTCTGACTGAACCATTTCAGAGTGAAGACTAAACCAGACCAGTGTGTTTTATTTTGCCACTGAGAGGTTATAATAGGCTACTCGGAGATTGCTGTGCTTTAACAAAATGTAATCCACCTTTCCTGGCAGCAGCTGTGTTCTCCGTTCCTGGACTACAAATCCGGCGGCAGAAAACTCTGCTGCGCAAATACCAGCGTAAAATAAACTTTCATATATTTTCTCTGTGTTGTTGTAGTATATTCTACGGAAGCGTCCAGCTGCCACAGCCATGAAAAAAATATCGAAGCAGTTTCTCGTTATAACGAGATAGATTCTCGTTATAACGAGATATAAATCACGTTTTAACGAGATGTATTTATCTCGTTATAACGAGAATCTTTCTCGTTATAACGAGATAAGTTAAAAATGTATTTATCTCGTTATAACGTGATAAGTTTATTATAAGAACATAGCGGTGCATATAGCCTTTATAATTTTCATTTTTATTGTCAGGAGACAACATATTATTAACTGAAAGCAGCGCGCACACCCTATTGTCACTCAGACACATGCACGCACCGTCTCACTGCGTGCAGGCAGGTGACGCACCGTGTTGCTTATAACGGTCTTGTGTGCAAGAATAAGGTCTGCACCAGCCTGTTAACGACCCATTATTTGAGTCAGGTATGCTGCAGTATGGACATACTGAAAACCTGCCGGACACTGGCTCAAGAGGTCCCAAGTTGGGGATGCCTGCTCTGTGGCAATTCAGACACACAGGCACCCACCGTCTCACTGTGCGCAGGCAGGTGACCTACGTGTTTCTCATAACTGTCCCACATTTCTGTACAGCAATAAACCAGAGTAGAACAATTAATCATTGTCAAAAAGAACTGAAAAGTTTCTGCTTGATGAGTATATTTTCCATGAAATGTATTTTGCTCCAATATAGGTCGTAACAACATCTGCATACAGTACAGGCTATGTTCTTATAATAAACTTATCACGTTATAACGAGATAAATACATTTTTAACTTATCTCGTTATAACGAGAAAGATTCTCGTTATAACGAGATAAATACATCTCGTTAAAACGTGATTTATATCTCGTTATAACGAGAATCTATCTCGTTATAACGAGAAACTGCTTCGATATTTTTTTCATGGCTGTGGCAGCTGGACGCTTCCGTAATATTCAGATGATAAAACAACAATATAATAAAAAAGAAGACTTGGAAGGAGGAACAGCGGTGCAGTAGGCTATGGCACACGTTAACGTTAAAAAGCACATTGCTTGTTGTAAATACTTGGTTTATGCTTTAAGAGGTAAATATTTTGGTTAACATGTTGAAGAAATTTCGTTGTTTCTTTTTTCATCTCTTGCTATGCTATTGAATTTGGCAACATTAACATGGAAATTCACTGCATTAGGACCGACTAGCCTACTGAATTTCTGGTAGCATGACAACACAAACTGGACTCGTTTGACCACTCTTACCCAATGTGCAACAATCACAAAACTGGGTCACTTGTTCAGCTGCCTCATTGCGGCTCATTTACGTATCAATCCACAGTCAAAGTGGTGGTGGAGGAGCCTAAGAGATGGTAATTTTCTGGAGCAAGTGCGAATGTTGAAGAAGGCGCATGTTCAAGTTGGGGGCTGCATACAGTACCTTTTGGAATGGTAATCAGAGCGTGTCGGGGAATAGCCCACCTGGAGGGGTGACGTAATCGGGATTCCCGGCGAGCAGGAAGTCGCAGCACAGCGAGTGTTGGATGTCCCCCCGCGATTAGACACATTGAAGTGGAAGAAATTATCTCCGATCCTGCGTGGGGCTTTTATCTGTCGCCCTGTCTTCTTATGGTGGTGAAATAAATAATATGAGAATAAAATAACCCTTCCTAGCTACCTCAAACAGATTCTGTGTTGCTTGATCCAAATCTGATTTGTCTATGTTAATAATGCTAATATTAAAAGATTAATCAGTATGATAAATACATCCTATTGAGAATAGAGCTAGGGGCTGTGATCCAGTATTTGAAAGGTTTTATTAACCTACTAGCATTCATTTCTGAATAAAACAATTGGCAGCGCACATGCATGTTACAATTTCACATTCCACGTCAAACGATGATTATGTATTAAGTTTTATGCCTTTTTATGAATTGTGACTGGCCATCAGAGGTGCTTTGAGTGGCGCCTCTGCCGGTCAGTGTAAATTCAGATAAAATCTGACAGACTACGGGCGATGAGAAGTCTGTGAGAGAAGCGCCATCTTCTGGGTCTACCCTATATTACAAGGAATGGGTGGAGTTTGATTAAAACATCGACACTCCCAGGAGAAGGAGGGGGCCTCTCTGGCGGCTGGAAGTTGGAAGGCAGCTGGCTGGAACTGGAATGGAACTGGGCTGGAAGCCAGCAGGTATTCGGCTGGCTTTCAGCTTGGATGGGAACTTTTAAACCGCTACTACTGTAAATTCAGCAAATTCCCTCCTAAAAAAAAAAAAAAAAAAAAAAAAAAGGTAGCTTATCAACATGACAGGCATGCTTTGATTTAAAAGGCTTTTGGAGATACACTAGAGGCTGGATGCACAGGTTAATGATTACTTTTAGTTCATGAATTTATTATTTCAGAACATGTTTATGGCATCCATGGTATAATCCATAGATAGGATATAATGCCCTTTGTTTTGCAGTCCATGTCCAAGATAATTTGAATTATTGTACAGATTTACAAACAACTTGCAAAAACAAGGACGAAAGTCTGTGACCAAACATCCATACTGTACTGAACTGAAAAAAACAAACAAACAAACAGATAAAAGCTACCCACAAACCCAAAGATGAGACCTTGAGAGGATTAAACCGGAGCAGTCACTTTTTATTTTGACTGCGATTCTGCTGCTTGTGCACTGCCAAATTGTTGTATATTGCATTTATAAGCAGCTGTTTGTGAGATTTGTGAGATCATGATCAAAATAGGAAGCCATATAAACTGCTCCTGAGGAAGGGAAATGAGGTGTCTTTCATACTAAAATCATCTCCAGATGGCATGACTTTGCTGGGTGTGCCCAACATAAATGTCATCATCAGATTGTGTGTTTGCAGTTTTCTGTAGCCAGCCATGAACCCAGCAAATTGTTGTCACCACCTAGGTCGTGATGCACTGGATGCAGGTATACTGTTGTTTTTATTTAGATGCAGGAAGGATAGAAGAACTAAGTGCATCTCTGCAGGAGACCGTCCATGTCTGTATCTGCAATTGAGCAGAATGAACAGAATGATTTTTGCTAGGAGACAGAGTGAGAGGGAAAGAGATAATTCAATGTGAATTATATGAAACCCACAATTGTGCATAAATTTATTAAAATGAACATGAATAGACATGAATGGCATTCAGGTGCTTTTAACTGAAAAACATGAAGGACATTATAATAACTGGATTTAAAAATATGTTTTCTGTTTAAAACACCAACACAGATAGCTATAAGAAATGGTAACCTCTGTAACCTCCTGGCTATGCAAGGGTTACATTATGTTAAAAGAGTCCAGACTAAAGGGGTGAAATGTTTTTTGTAACTGGGTTTCCTGAAAAGTGTTTCGTAAACTTGTAAAAGTGTTTCACATCAGTGTAAAGTTGCTTTGTCATTGGTAAAAGTGTTTCATCAATGTATTCAGAACTTTGTAAAAATGTTTTGCAGTTGCACATCAAAGATTGTACAAGTGTTTTGTTTTGTAGTTGTAGTTGTTTAGCCCTTGGTAAGTGTTGTAAGCATTGTACTTACGTTTTGTAAATGTTAACATGGTTTCTATGATGTAAATGTGCACCGTGACAATGTAAAAGTCTTGTAGTGCATGTAAATGTGTATCGCAAAAATGTTTCACTCAATGTAATCTTGTTTTGCACTTCACAACCACCATAGGACACAGACTGAGCACTGACATTTTTTGCACAATTTTTATTTATTTATTTTTTTTTTTCCGCACTTGCATTTGATGCCACAGTTTGTACTCTTTATTTGGCTCAGTATTGTTGGCATGCTAAACCCTACAAGTAGTAGTAACAGGCCTGGGAAGTGCTCACTGCGCAGTTGCTTGCAGAGCTCAGCAATAATAAACGCACATTGGGTCATTCTGGCATCGATGCACCTCCAGTAGAGGACCCATCCATTCAGTTCAGTGATGTCCTAAATGTTATAAAACACCACAAAGGCCTCAGGATCTTGTCAAGTATGTCCTGTTGTAGTAAGAGGAACTGATCATGCTGTGCCCCATCTCAGTCTTCCTCATTCATTTGTTGGAGCATAGACAAAGCTTATTCTGCATTCATTCTTCTGATTCTGTTCATTACCTCCACAAAGGCACTGGTTACGTTTTCGGCCGTGTTGGTTTGTCTGTCTGTTAGCAACATGATGAATAAGGAACACATGATTCGATTTTGGGGGTGATCCGGATCACCACCTGGATCCAGGAATTTTTTAATGGATTCTTTACAAAGGGGAGAGAATTTTGCTATTAGAGCTTCTAACTCCAAAGCAATGCCCACAATAAAATTTCATAACTTTACCATGCCATTCTGGAAAGAAAAACGCACCAAGCAAAAGAGTAAACAAGTGTAATCAGCCTAAATACTGTTTCAAAAGAATGAGGCTTGCTGTAAAAGAAGAGTGATGTTTTGACTTTCATGTAGGCATATTTCCCTGCTGTGAGACACCAGCCATGTCAGTATACTGTAGGTCACATGTGTTGATGAAAATGGGCTTAAAGGGCACAAACAGATCACTGACAAAACTCATGAACTGTAACCTAAATTGAGGTCAGACATGCTTGTCTTTGACATCGCCATATTACAGAAACACTGGAGAGAAAGAGAGACAGGATAAATAAAAAAAAGCTGAAATGGTTGACACAAACACACAAACCTGTTTGTACCTGGTCATGTATGTAGGATGTTGTGATAAATTAAATTCAGACCAGAGGCTAATTAATGCAAAGTGATATTGGTAAAAGAATTGCAATTTATTCAAGCAGAGCACCAACAGTAGTAAAGGGTGCATCTTCACTTGAAATATTAGATGACTTCATTGCTACAAGGTACAAACAATTGCTTGACATCCTGAATGTGACTTTTAATTTAAATGTACTGCCAATAAACAGAGGACGCACCATGATAGAGTAAAATTATGGACCTTACTGGAGCTGAAGGGAATGTAAAGACCAACCAGGAGAGCAGAGAAAAATAAGGGTCCAAAAGAAAAAAAAGAACAGAAAAAGAAAAAAACTTTTTTTTTTTCTTTTTCTGTTCTATTTTTTTTTTTTTTTTTTTTTTTTTCATTTCTTTGGGTTGAACAAGGATGGCAATGAGGAAGCTGGTTTTTCAAAAGTCACTCTCCAAAGATTTCTTCAAATGCCTTCAAGCAGTGCATGAAAGTAACTTGTGTTATGAATGCTCTTTTATATCTTTTTTAGCTCTTTTTCATTGTCTGGAGTTATAAAAAGAAGCACTTTATGTTACAATGCAAAACCTTGCAGGTATCAGTGATAAGGCTGATCATTTATACATTGTCTCCCAATATTTGCTGTCTAAATACAATAATTTGTGCAAAGTTGTCAAAAAATCTATCAAATCTATTAAAAAAATAATCTATTAAAACCTAAAAATGGATGTCAAAGACAAATGGCCAAAGCCTTGTTCATAGATAACATCATAGATTAAAAGTAAAAGAAAGTAAATACCTCCAATATTCAAATTATCCATGACCTAATCCAAGAATCCCAAGGGAGCATGATGTGAAAGGTGGGGGGTAAATGTATGTTTACATTTGTTTTTCTTTGTATTTCTACCACACTTTATTGAAATGGGGCATGATGGTTACCACCACTGTTCACAGGAAGAAAGTGGCTGGTTCGAGTCTCGGCTGGAGAGAGGTTGGAATGGTGACCTTTCTGTGTGGTGTTTGCATGTTTTCCTGGTGAATCTTTGGGTTCTTTCCAGGTACTCCAGCTTCTTCCCACCATCCAAAGACATGGATGTTTGGTTGTGGTCACTCTAAATACTCCCAATGAATAAGTGTGAGTGGTTGTTCCTTTTTTAGGTTGGTGTAATCTAAAAGTACAGGTTAAAAATACATCGTATGCAATATATCTTTATCACTACATGAAACAAATTTGTTCTTGTGTGCTTTCATTGAACTGATCAAGAGTTTTTGTAAGATCAGTGTTATAAATTTTTTTGTACTTTATGGCACTAAAGTCAAACTGCTGCTTGTGAAACTAATGAATTCTGCCTACACGCATATCATATCCAGCATGCTTAATGACCTCATTTAGCTGAAGGGAGGTGAAGGTGCTCTTAGCTTCCTGCATTTACTAATTGTTTTTTAATTACACCTCAGACTGTATCATCTGCATTAATTTGAGACAGCAGGTCAGTTTCTTGATGGAGACAGAAACCATTAATGGAATACTAGTTATCTTAAGCCTTGTAATTTAATACTTTGTTTATATCAAAGTACTAATTTATTTCAGTCATATTTCTATTCATCAGAATTTTGAAAATAAAGAAATATAATGCTCCTAATTTACCTCATGTGACAATAAAAAACAACATTTTATTCAGTTTTATTGAAGGTATTATTTTTTATTTGATGTTAGAGGATGTTCATTTGATTCCAGACCTGTGTGCCTTGATTATGAAGAACGCTGTATATTCTTTCACTGTTGCTCTTCACAAAAGGTAAAACCATCACAATGGCTCTGTAAGGATGATTGTGAAAATGGCTTCGCTTATCATTGCATCTATCTTTGAATTCAGCCTTTGAAAGCTGACTTGTGTGCTTGCTGGCAATGTCCAGCTGTCTCTGCAGTTGCCTTTAGAACATGATGACCTTGAAGTGAGTTGTGAAGCATCTTTCCTCTAGTCTCATTAGAAATATTAAAAAAAAAGTCTCATGACTTTGCAGTTAACATCTAGCAATGGCAGAAAGCATTCACTTCGCACGCCGGCCCTTCAGACCTCTGGATGACTTGTGCCATGTCTCCAAGTGTACTCTGTGTGACCTAAAACTGACCTCAGAGATGTTGGTGTTTTTATATACTTTCACTGAAAAGTTTGGGCAGTTGGTCAAGTACATCTGGTAGAAAAGAAGACCTTGCAAAAACCACTTGTGGTGTCAGTCTTCATGACTTCCAACATTAGTATAAAAATTTAGTATAAAAGTTGTAGCTGACACATTATTTATCTCACTTCCGTCACATTTAGCACATTTTTTTCCTACATTTAACATAACCACATACATACATGGCAAACATTGTTTTAAATGTACATGTTTTATCTAAACCTAAATATTTAAATCCAAATTTTATATGTTACATCTAAAACTTTAATACTATGTCTAAATATTTCATCTAAATCTAAATGCTATATGTTAAATCTAAATGTTGAATCTAAATATGTTTAAATATAAATGTTACATATCTAAATCTTAAATGTTATATGCTAAAACTTGGATCTACATTTAAATGTTTCAATCAATTAAATAAATTCAATTAAAGATCTTAATTTTACTTATAGTCATAGAACATCTGCATCTGGCTCTGTTTTCAAATATAGAGAACATACTTTGAGTATGACAGACATCTACAAGTATCTTATTAATGTCCTTTAATCAGAAATTCTGTCCAAAATACTGGCCAACAGCCTCATCCTTGTTAATTTTCAGGATGGATCTGTAGTGCAGAGGACAAGACCAACTCGTTATGATGTGAGGCCTTTATTACGAAGCTGGATTTTCTCTTATCGGGTTAACTTAGGGGTTAACCCTGGGTTTTTCATCCAACAATGCTGGTTTCAAACCATGATCAATCACTATGGTAAGTTATGCTAAAGGTCTTGCCTGCCCCGGAGCAGGTTATGTTCTGAATAGGAAATCAACTAGTAAAAAAGCACCACCTTCCGACAAATCAGTTCTCTTGGAAAATGTCCATTCTTAGAACATCCTGTAGACGTTGGGAGCGCAAATCTTGAGAGAAGCATTTAAGAGAGAGGTTTTTAGGGATAGATGCATCCTTTTGTTAAGAAATAAAGCCTTGCCACTTACTTGTTCTTGACTTGTTTCCAAGTCCTTTTTTTTAAAAACTACACTTTAGTAGAAACTTGACAAAACCAAGTACATTAAAAATAATGTTAGTTAAATGGTGGCATTAAAATTCTGTGATATTCGATATTTGTGGATTTTTAAGGGGTTAGTGAAGCGTCTACTGACTGGAAAACATCACAGCGTCAGACAGTGTTTTTTTTTTTTTTTTCACCATTTATTACTTGGTCGGTATTAATATTCAGTAAAGTGTCCCGTGATAAGCAAACAGTAATTTTAGAGGTGTAAGCGATTGAACGTGCTACATTGCTGAGAAATTGTCCTTGGCTAGGTAGGCTGTCCTACGAACGTTAAGTGGACTTTGAAGTGTGTAGAATACGGAGAACACTTCGTAGCCTACGTAGACCCTGAATTGGGACACAGCTACAGTCTGCAATTTTCTGCAAGCATTCCTTCCTGGCTGTTGCTGCTGCAACAGTGTTGCTTCAGGCCTGGATGATGTGTTTCCCAACCACCCAAAACAAATACTTTCCATTCAAAGTTATAAATAGATATGTAGCATACAATGAATTCTATTAAATACCAGATGATGGATAAAAGGTATGATGTTAAATGATGATCCTTTGAAATTTTGATAACTTTTCTTAATCCATCAATCAAAATAAGGTTTGATGTTACTGAAGTAATTGAATTCTGGATGAAAATCCATTTTGATACTGAACAAAGAGCGTTAAAACTTTTACTTAGGAGGTGCACATCAATACAATCAAAATATGGAAAATATGAAAAAAAAAAAGAAACACACAAATAACATAAAAATATACAGCCAAATCAACTTCTTTCAAGAGTGGTGATTCAACAAAGATTAAAGTAAATAAAAGTTGGTGCTTATTTATACCCTATTTATAAAATGTATAAAAATCCTTCATTTGTAATCACCCTAGGAGCCCTTGAGCTGGTTCTTTGGATACTTACTGTTGTAAATTGTTGGACATTTATATAGCCACAATCAGTACATGAACATATTTGCTTCTCTACAGGAGTCGGTGAACAATCTTAAATGGGAGGAAAATTTGTCTATTTTTGGTGATAGAAATAAAGTTACAGTCACAAAGAATACTTAGAATGATGGGGTGTATTTATTTTTTCTGAAATTGTAGCTGATGGTAAAGAAATCAGATGTTTGATGGCCCTAAGGCAGCATGTATGCTTTTCTCATTGTTTTCTCTTCCCTGCTGTTCTTTCATTATGTGTCAATCTTGACTAACTCTAGTGAAGTGGAAGCAGTCAATATCACCTAGTTTTGTACCATGTGAAGGGTAAACTCTAATCGGAGACTGCACAGGGTGCATCAGTCCACGAAGGGATGGCTCATCTCCCAGATAAAAAATGTTGAAGCAGACAGAATATGAATCCTGATTGCTTTTAAAATACTTCTGAATTTCTGTTGGCTTAAAGAAATGTTTGAGTTTTAGAGCAGGACATTATGGCATAATGTTGTTATCATTATAAAAAAAAAGAATATATAATTAAGTTTGTATTTAAATGTATTTTATATCATTAATTTACTTGGTGTTAAGTATAGGAAGTTGTCAGAAACTCCCAAATCTGGTGAGACGGAAAATGTAGCACAGTTACAACGGCAAACCCATTAGATGACATTGTTGAATGTAATACCTAAATGATGGTTGCTACTGGTGGTAATAGTGCCTTAAGGTTATAGCTGTCAGTGATCATCTCCGGCAATGAGCATTACAGGCAAAGCCCTCCCCACACCCTTTTTCTAGGATCCATAAAGGCCACCCTGAGCTTTTGTTCAGGCAATCAAGATATGCATGGACATTAGCTTTGAAAGCCAAATGGTGCAATTCAACCCTGACCTGCCTTCAGCATAAAATGAATTGAGACTGAATTATTCTCCCTCAGTTACTTTCTTATGCAGCACCATCATAAAGAGCAGTCGCTCTAATTTCCTTTGACAAATCGTTAAAAAGGCCCTGCACTAATGCGTCAATTCATCTCCACTCATGCTATTCAGGACAATATTCACACCCACATACTATTAAGAAATAAAATATGATTTACAATATACAAAACTTTGGTTGTTTGCATTTAATAATAGCATTAAACTACTACCAATAAAGCAGGTGTTTTAAAATGTATATGTGTCTAGCATGTAAAAAAATACGAACCAAAATTAACCAACAATATAACTAAGCAACTTCTATTGTTTTATTATTGTCCATGTTTTTTTGTTGAAGGAGCCATTTTCTGATTTTTCTCAGAATATGATGCTGCATAACACACAAGTAAATGATTGTTTTAGTACATATTGTCGAAATGAATCTGTATTATATATAAATCTTTCTTGTCTCCGTTGTACACTGGTCTTCTGGTTGATATCTCCCAGCATGAACTGAACACTGCCAGGCAAACATGCCCTATCTCTGGCATGTTTCTCCATTTTTCTATTCTGTCAAGGGCAGCAATCTCCCCCAGCAGTAATGACATCACCAACTTTAGGCTTCAGACATTTTAGATCCATTTATCCATATGACTGCAAGACGCCATCCGTATAGACATTGGTATTTAAAACACCTTATAAAGAAATGATCAGTATTAAGTGTCTAGGTTGTGTATGTGGTAATTATTTGTTCATTAAATACTAATGCACGCCTTATAATTTCACAAATTCATGACGATTGTAAACAAATTGTAATGTTTTACTATCCCTTTGGGTGATATTTAACTATTCCTTCACCAATAAAAATCATTAGTGTTTGCATTGCTGCTTTGAAATAATTGTGATGATTTTTATTTAGTAAAAAATGTTGGAAATACAATGTAATTTTTAAAGGATTTATAAGGTAAAATTATGCTGGCTAGCACAGATTATCATTGATCTAACTGCAGAGGCGTCAGAGATGCATTTTGCTTGTTTTAAAAGTTTGCCTGTCTTGTTTGTCCATGATATCACATTTTGTGATGTAGTCAGGTACCTTCCAGTTTACAACATGTTGTACAGCGGTCTTCAGTTCGTCTTGAAATCAGCTCCCATGTGTTCAGAGTTTGCTATCGTATCTAACTTTTTAAATCTAGAGAAAACATAATAAATATTTTAAGGAAGGTCTGTATAAACCTGTTTCCCTAAAATTGATCTGTTCAGAGATCCGCCTCATATCCAAGATCCAAGTTTTTTTTTTGTTTTTTTTTTCCAGCTGAGGAGTTGTGTTGTAAAAAAAATGCATTTTACCCACTTGGACCTTAAATTATTAATATTAATATTCTGTACATCTGAAATGCTGTGGTACAACACTTTGTCTGATTAGTAACACGTTAGAATGAAAATATTAGCATGTGTGCTACTTACAAAGACTACATATTGTGAAATAGCGGATAAAAGAAATAACACTCCCAGATTATATGTTTTATTTGAAACTCATTAATTAATTCTGTATGTCGAGTGTCACATCAGCCGTTTGGTTTTCACACAATATAATTCCCCTGGTGGTGAAAGTTTTTTAAGGTCTAAGAAAAAAAAAGTCCAACTAAGCACATAATAAGCTACATGAATATAGTGTCATATTTATTTGGAAAGGCAATCAGCTTGGTGTGAAGTTCCTCTGTTCAGTAAAGCAGGCCCACTCAGCATGCTTCACCTGTTGTAAACATGCAGTGGATTTGTGGCATGCCTCTAATCTTTTTTTAATTGTGCAAGTGGGAAGAGTGATCTTCCTTTTGTGTCTGTTCTCTTTCTAATGCTGCTAAGACTATTAGGCTTGAACCATGGCAAAGGCTTTGGGGAAGTCTTTTGTTCAGTAGATGTTGGCGCATAAGTGATAACAAGATTGAATTGCTTTCATGTTGAACAACAAAGTTTGAATAATCCACTGAAAGCATAGGGGTAATTTGGTGTAGCATCAACAGGAAAAGCCTCGGAGCTCATCTTACTTGTTAGCTCAGCTGATTCCAAATGGAAAATTTGCCCCTGATCCTAAACCAAGGGTATAAAATATTACAAGCCAAAGATAACTCAATTACCTCTAATCCTTTCATGAGAATACTCTTCACTTTCAGGAATTCCAAACAATAGCTGACAGCCTCAAATGTATTCACCCTGGTACAAGAAACAAGATGGAGGATAAATATTTTAAGAATCAGTGTCATGCAAGTTAAATACTAAATCTTCCTTCGACTCATCAAGATGAGGAGAGTTAAACATCAAACTATGCCACCACAGTCCAAGTATGTAAAACAGCATATTTCCAAAATAAAAAAAAGATGCTTCCATATTTACCAGCAAGAGTTCAGCAAAACAAAACAGAGTCCAGTTAAGCCAAAATGGATTAAAGCCTGTGAACACACACACATGCACAAATTTTTTTTTAAAAATATAGATTTTTAACTTATGACTTTGATTCTATTTTGTATGTATAAAGAAGATATGCTGACAAAGGAACTACTTGCTTTATTGATGTTTTTCTCTTCACAATCTCCTATTTTACTTTCAAATCTGTTTTTTAAGTGATGGTACAGCCAAGGAGAGGTTAAGACTCTCATGTCTCCCAGCAAAGAAATTCTGTACACTTATATCTTAGGCTGAAATTCTCAGTGGAAAAAAAAAAATGTTTTATCTTTATTTTCTATTATCCTTACATTTTCATAAGAGGGAAGAAGTTAAATGCCCCTTTTGTCCTTGTGTCTTTACCATGTTTAGTCTTTCTGTAGGAAGGTGTTAGGAACACCAGCAGCAAAAACATGATTTTTTTCTTTTCTTTGGAGTGTAGTTATGTAGCTTTGACAGTTACCCTTTTATAGTTGACTACATGGTGATGATAATTCTGATTATTGTTGGACAAACACTGATGTGAGAGATTCTAAAGAGGCCCAAGCATCCTCCTACCCCCTCTTCAGTTTGATTATAGATCAAACAAGAGACTTGAGATGCCACCTTTACCCAACAGCAGGCATAAATATCTGAAAAGAATGTTCATTTAAATTGCAAAAGTTATTACTTTTAGCCTCTTATCCATTCCTTACAAATGTGAATGCACAAGAAGAACAACAACAAAATTACTTTAGGAAAAAGGAAATTATCTTTAAGGATATTGGTAAAATCAGTAGAAATCTTCTAGCGTTAAAAGTCATGAAACGATATATTAAAGTACAAATAGCAGGGATTTCAACACTACTCCAAAAGACAAACTAGGAAATAAACATTCCTTTTAAACAAATATTTCCCTGGTTAATAGTGCTGACTGTCCTTTGCTGTACAGCAACAGTCAAATTTTCTTTATATCCCCATCACTTACAGTAGGAGCTGAAAAACCTTTTTTACATTCTGACAATTAAAAAAAAAAAAAAAAACAAGGACATTCATTTACACTGTTTAGACCAGCAGCGATAAGTGAGGATTTACTAACATTCAGTGTTTGATTTCTTGCCTTTTGTAAGCATTGTTTCATTATTCTTCTGCTCCCTCCAAACTGCCTTTTCTCTAACGTCTGGAGAAAGTGCAATGAGGCAATGGCAAATACTTTAAGTATTAAAATAATGCACAAATAGAATACATATATATATATATATATATATATATATATATATATATGTATAATGATAGATGAATAAATTTGAGCAGCATTTTTATTTGGTCTGTAGGTAATAAAATACACATAATAAATGTGTTCAACCCTCTTTTTTTCCTCATATTCAGGCTTCACATGCTTCATCTGTATTAACTTCTCTTTCCCAGTGAGCCTGCGGTTCTAGCTGGAAGAGACATGTGAAGTGCAGAGATCTCCCAAAGATGTTAAAAGTATGCAGACGTTTAGGCTTTCACAGAGAAATTATTATTAAAGTTACATCCCCCAGGACACTCTGCAATAGAGGTGGAAAAGTGTAAAATAAAATAATGTATATGAACACAATATAACAGTGGACACATACCTTTACGATTATCCCTGTGCGATGTTTCTTGATCTTCTATTCTGTATGTCAAATAAATAACCAGCATTCATTGGCCGTATGCATAAAGCAGTTCCTGTTGCCATGCCTCAGAAAGTTGTAATAACTCGAAGTTAAGTAAAGTAATGCTGCATTCAGTCCATGCACGATGGACCGAGGGAAATCTGATTCGGTCCACTGGTGAGATTGGACCAGAGCTGGTGTTTGCTCTCCTGCAAAAAAAAATAAAAAAATAAAAAATCTGCTTCAGGTTATAGACAAAGGCCAAGGCTACAGAATCACTTCCCCAAGCCCCCAGAATCTCTGTATCCCCCAAGCAACGCCTGAGTCCTAATTGGCTTTTGTGATTGGCTTGTTAGATAGCCAGGGTCCAATCCTGAAATTCCCACTCAACTCATTCATTTTCAGCGTGAGCCACTGAGCCTTAACGAGATGTCCAGTCCTGCAAGCAGGCGGCTGTGATCCTCCTGGGGCCAAACTGAGAACTCTCTTACTTCTTGTGTCTCAGAAAGATGCTCCCTCGGGTGACGAACGGGGCCAAGAGATCAAAGAGTGTGTCACTGTAACACTCTCACTCTTAAACACAAGTTCATTCCTCACACCCAGTACATCCAACTAATTAAACTTGATGCTCAGGAAGAAGCCTGACCTCAGCAGTTAGGTGAACTTCAGTGATAATCATGGTCAAAGCTAAGACCCCACACAGACTGCAAAAAAACAAGTTTACTAGAGATAGAGTCTCACAGTCTGGCTGGACCGTGTTTGGTCATTTGGAGATGAGCATTTGGTGCATTTGACAATAACTCGAAGGAGAGCAAGCACAAATTACTATTGATGAAATTGACATAGTGCCGTCTTATCAGTCTTGATAGTGTAATTGACTTTAAAATTCAATATTAGAAGCCAACTTACACTAACAAGCAAAAGTGACTTTTAATAACATAACATTGATTTACCAAGACGTCATCTTGATCTGTATAGATAAAGTTATAACTCGTGAACTTTATCAAGGCAATAAATTCACCTGGTACATTGTCATCCTGCTGAGGATTCCATAATAATTTGTATTATGATGGAAGTATGACATTTTCTCTTGAGAAGGGATGTAAAACCTTTTACTCCATTGGCTGCCCCTTGCACGGCATTGTTACCATGACGATTTGTTAACAGAAGACTTAATTTCTAATTAATGATAAGAACCTGCCTTCATTGCATTCTACACAGCCTTTTCTGTTAATGAAAGCTGTTCAGTGTGTCTCTCTTGAAGTGGTGTTTTTCTCGTTTTTTTTTTTTTTTTTTTTTCATGAATTAGCAACAAAAGGGTTGTCAGCGAGCCAAACTATACATGAACTTTATAGTTATGCATTGAGATGTTTTGGTAAATTGTTCGTTATTCATAATAATGGGCTGGTTCCAGACAAGAGAGAAATGAATGATTAGATTTGTGATATGCATATTTTATAAATATAAGATAGATAGATAGATAGATAGATAGATAGATAGATAGATAGATAGACTTAAGAGTTAATAATTTACAAATAAAGGGAAATTATGTTGTGTAGTTCCCTCATAATTTCCTCCAGCTGTGTGTTTTAGAAGGGACTGTTGATCATTAGCACTTCCTCCACATTGCGCATGATCTGGCATCACTCCCTGTTCTGTCAGAGACACATTCTCCCATCTTGTGTTTTAAATTGTAGGAGGCAAAGAATGGTGCTGTGTGGGGCTCGTTTGCTAACGACACAACACCCTCATGAGGCTGCGCTGGCAGCATGCCTAGCCACCAGAACTGTGGCACAGTACACTAGAAAACTGGAAGTGAACTGGCTCTTATTTTTTAACGTTCATGTTTATTCAGTCATTTACCCAGCAGTCATTAAGGCTGTGTGTGCAACTGTTTCCTGTGATGTATTTAGACTAATTATATTAAACTTGCTCTTTGGGTTTTAATTTGTTTACAGTGAATGATATAAATGAGGCCTTTCCTCTGATGGCCTTAGAGATGATTGAAGTGTTGCTCTGTATTGCATCTGCGCTTGGTTCAAAGCTTGACCAGAGTTTCCCAGTGCCTCCAAATTGGTTATTGTTTTTGATGTGGTTTTGGAAAATGTGGTTGCTTTATGAACTCTGGTTTACACTCTGCAAAATAGTTGCCCCTAAATGGTGAACGGTAAAGCATATACATGCAAAAAGCAATTACTGCCCCTTATATGTATGCTGGCAAAACATGAAAGTGCATTATGAAGATGGCATCTGAATACGTACATCACTACCAGAAAACATCAGAAAAAGGAGGCATTGAAAACCAACATAGATTACTCTCTCTAAAACCATCTAGGATTCAGATTTCATTTTCACTGTTGACTCTTCTTTGCCATTAATAAAATGTCCCCATTTCTACCTCAAATTGACCTAGAATAGTACTAAGACATTTTCACATAGTGTTTCTTTCTCAGATTTCACAGCACTCAGACATAAAAGATGCAACGATTTCAGCTAGCTGTTGCTGGGGACTTCCAGATTGAAACTTTATTTAATACTTCACACGCAAAGAGGGTCAGATGGTCACCCTATATGGAGTGGAGTTAATAGTTTTGGCTTTAGATCAACCCCCTGTATTGTTTAAATAATCTATGAAAGCTTTTAAGGTGTCCACAGACAAATATAAAAGACTTATAAACTTTTAATAATAAGCAGGATGATAGTGTATCACTCTGACTCTGAGTTGGGGATTATACATTAATTATTAGACCTTCAGCTTGTTCTGAAACCTTTTCCAACTGGCTGGCTGGGTGTGAACCTTTCAGTGAAGCTGGTTCTGCATACAGAAAATCCAAGCCAAAAGTGGTTTAGTCTTTTCATGCATGCAACATTTCTGTACTAAGCAATGCTGGAGATGCACAAAAACAAATAAAAAAAAACAACTTCATTTGTCTATTTATTAGGCTTCACAATGTGCAGTACAGTTTGAGTATTTTCTCTCACATAAAGATGAATCAAGCCAAAGACAGAATACATCAAATTATCAATACTACAATAAATATGAAATAAATATCAATACTGCCAAGTGTATTCATGTTTGCACAAGGTTTAGCAGTGGGGGTGGAAAACAGTTGTAGGTTGTCAGAAACCTTTGAGGATGAATAAATATGATGAAGGGCCTTAATTATGTTATTGCTGGCTTGGAAACCATATCACAGAAAATAGACGTGAGCATGGCAGGGAGGTAAAGAACTCCCACAACCCTCACAGAGGAGGAATGACAGGTACTTTCCGTTGAGTGTTTGAATGGCCTGTTTCTGAATCCTGTGTCTTTGTGTACCTGAACGATCCTTTGATCAATTGAATAGCTGCAAAAATTTACCTATGCACACTTAAATGGGTATAACCGTAGTAAAAGAAGCATTTGGATTTATCTGAAGCTACATGTAAAGAAGATTTGAGTTAAAATACTGCTTATGTCTCAAATATGAGCCCACTGAGAATATTTATTATGAACAGCGTTACATTTGCTGTATTGACTTGGATCTGCTCATAACTGAGAATCACTTTGAAAATGCAAACATCAAGGTGTCCATCTGCCTCTGAGAACCTTCAGCCACAAAAAAGTTAAACCACACTGACATGGAGTGACTTTCAAGCCCAGCGTTTATGGAGCTCATATAGAACAAAGGAAATGCTTAAAATTTTTTGCCCTAGATGTAAACTTCCTAGCTGGCAGTTATCCTTGGTGGTGCATTGTTTTAAACAAACCCTGGGAAATTCAAAGTGTGACACATAAAGATGGAACCAGCATGACTTTGATAATAAAATACCCAGTCAAGTATTTCTCTATTAGTTTGGTAGGTGGTAGCTAGAGATGCACCGATACCAGTATCGGTCAGATATCATGTGCATGTACTCATACGCAGTGTTCATAAAAGTGCTCTGATACTCCCCCCCCCCACCACCACCACCACCACACACACACACACACACACACACACACACACACACCCAGGACTTCGCATCACCCAGGAGAGCTCCTGTGTCAGTGAGTGAGGCAGAGCAGTTTATCCAAGCATTTGGTAAACCCTTCTGACTGTTTACTTGATTAGTTCTGGGGTTAATATATAATCAGACCTGAGGTTTATCAGTGTTTGCTATGTGTGATTATAGCTACCTTACATGTTAGTGTTTATTACAATCATTATTAGTATCCTGCTTTTTTATTTAACTTTTTCTTTTAAAATTTTCTCCTCTACCTAATCTATTTTTTTAATTAATTTAACAAATGTATTACTCATGCCATTATCTTAGCGAAAGAATTTTATTTTAGGCATGTGATGCTTTGTCACAGCAGTGAACAGAAAAAAAAAACAAACAAGAAACACTTTATTCTCCTTATTTGGGAAGATTCTGACAGTTTGTCAGCCTTACATTTAGAGGATGCTGCAGGATGACTCATGATATAACACAATTAGTCATCACATCTGGTTCACACTCCTTACCAGTGAACTGTAATGGGATTTATTAGTACTCATATTGGCACTCAGAATTGGCAAGTACTCAAATGTAACATGTACTCAGTTATTGTAAATATGGAATCGGTGCATAGTGATAGTGTAGTGTTTACTGTGTGTGTTACTGTTAGGTCTCAGGATATTTAATGTATCCTCTTTAATATGGTAATGATGTTTGCATTATTGAGCACTTCTGATTTCAAAAGACCTTGCATGAGGCTCTGCAAAAGAGAGGAGAATGAGTGGGTCACTCTCTGCCCTGAAGCAAGAGATGTGAAGACAGGTGTAAATTTGTGGTTAAAAAAAAAAAAAAAGAGCTGTTGCATGCTCTGCCACACACATTTAGTGAATGTCTCAGGAAATTGTCTCAAATTGTGAAAAAAGGGCACAACAAAATTCCTAATTTTAACAGATTTTGAAACAATGTCTACTTCTAAATTCAGCATTATAAAACAAATTTAACATTAAAAACTAAGCTCCATCTCCAAGTCTCTGGCTTTTAGCTGACCTTTGTAAACTTTCCTGCTGAACTGTTCTATCCTTGTAGGGGCACCTCAGGTAGAAATGACTACTCTGTTAATTGGGTTATTCATAGCAGCAATGCACCTCATCACCGGATTTCAAAGGCCCATGTGTGTCATTAAATTTGAATTAGACTCATAAGCGTGACCAATAGTTGGGTGTGTGCACTCAGTAAATGTACCCCCAGTTGTGTAAATGTTAGAAATTAGTATTTACCAATGCACACAACTCATATATTTGGCAAGAGTGAAACATTCTCAGACATGTCAGTACGGTAGGGAACATTTCCACATTGTACAACACAGTAAATAGTCTAAGAAGTAGTAGGTGAGGCACTAAATTACTCAGTTTCAGCAGATAGTATTATGTTGCTTACAGCCCTGGTATTGTTTGCTTCCTGATAAGATAATGGCAGGAAAATATATATATCTTTTTTTTTTCTTTTGCTGTAGAAGCAAATATGCAATTTCTATGTTTACATAGAGTTGACTTAATGCTGAGCACCCTATTGATTCTTTTTCCCTACAGCTCTTTCACACTCTTAATCAGACTAACAAAACAACGGGACAGGTGCTCCTTGAAGATACTGGCAGCACCATTAAGTATTTAGCAACAATGGTGCACCACAGAGGATGTATTCCTATTCTAGGCTAACCTACTTATCACCATAGTATGAATGCAAATGCTGATGTTCACTACCGTGCGCTTTGCATGTTTAAAACATTAGTTGAAAATCACACATCTGTTCCCAGCACATATGCCTCTGTTCAGAAGAATTATATCAAGAAAAAATAAATAAAAGATATAAAAAATTATCTTGCAATATTGAAGAACTGATTTCATGTGGAAACTATTATCTGAGGTATTTTATGTGGTAATTGTATGTATTACAGCTTCTTTTTTTTCTGTCCGCATAGGCCAGACGATTTCCCCTTTGCAATACAAACACTGAGAATACACGTTTGTAAATGTTTATTTCATGGTGAAATGACTTCAGACCCACAGATCATTCCATCGCCATGCAACAGAACAGATGAAAGATGTTTTAAAGTAGGAGCCAGTGTGTGCAGTTGTCACATTGTTCAAATGTGTAACCTTGCTCTCTGTGGACCAGCAGCAGCATGAGCCTTCCTCATATGAAACAAGCTCTATTACCCTTTTTTGTTAGACCACAATACCTCAGGGTAAGAGTTTGGTCTGGCCCGGTTGACTGTCAATGATGCAGTTTAGCTTTTTTTTTTTTTTTTTTTTTTTTGTCTCTCCCATGCCTGAGGAGAAAGTATAATTGAGAAATCAGCAGGGCCTTCTCCTCCTCCCCCTTAAAGTCATTTGCTTACATAGTGTGTTCCCACACCAATCATCAGCTTAGCGGCTTAGCTGTATTTGTACTTGAAGATTGTGTGGCTATTGCCGTTAGCTGTCTTATCCTGGCTGTGACTGTGAAGAAGAGTATAAATTTTGGATTTTGCATACACACGGATCCATTTGTAGTAGGGTTCTGTCACTGAAATGCAGTGATTGAAATCACTAGCAGTGGAGCTACATTTGTGGGTGAATTACCTAAAAAATACAGACACAGCAAAATAATCTGGTAGAAGTTGACACTGAGTGACAATGCTGTCTCTGGAATGATTGCTTTTGATGATTGTGAAAAGTGTTGCCACACAAAAGAAGAAAACTGCTGTCATTTCATGCTGATCGGAGAAAAATGGATTTATACGGCAAAAAACACTGCTAATCATCTGTCAGAGAAAACATACGTAAGACTCCAAAGTCGTAATTGTATGATTCTTTTTGAAAGCTTTTTCATTCTTCTTATATGCTGTGGCATCAAAGTTGCATTTATCAAAGATTATATTTTTTCTTCAAATAAAGAAAACAAAGAAATAAAAAAGTATCTCCTCCATCCACATCAGTTTAGATCCCAAAGTAGGCTTTTACATCTATTAGAGGACATTTAATCCTTTTTCCTTATATCTCCATATCTGAAATAATTCTTCACTTCTGTATTGTGACACTGTAAAAGGCTACCATTTCATTCAAGTTACAGAGAAAAAAAAAGGAAATGCTGAGATGTGGAATTTTTCATAGATAACTGTGTCATCATTTCTGGGGGTTAGAGTGGAGAGTCAAGCCCTTAGAGATGGGATCATTTTCCTCTTCCTGGAAAATGTCTTCTAAAGTTGTACGGTCCTAGATGATTACATGTAGGAGTTAATAAACTTTGAAATTGTCATCCAGGATTCTTGGTCAACATACGCTGTGTAGTTTGAGATCTATACTTCAACATCTGAATAAAACATATTATACCCATTGTTGGATAATTATTATCAAAAATGTAAGTCAAAGCACATCATAATGATTTTTTAATCATTACTGTTAAACAGCTTACATTACTGTATGTACTAAATGCTGAATAAACGTTATCTACCGCATGACAATGTGAAGGATATACCTTTAATAACCCAACTTACTCCCACCTGAAACATGACTCCCCTGTCAAGCTTTTATATGCTGACACCAGAGGAACCTATGCGAATTAATCAAAGACGCAAACTAATATAAAAGCAACTCACACTAAGAGAGATGACTAATTAAAACTGGCAAAGGGAATTAATATATCATGTCAGCAGTTGATGAATAAGTATCAAAGACTAGTCTGTCTAATTTGTAATGTAGCTCACCTATTATGCAAACTTTCACAGGTGCACCACTTGCAGATCTTGCTAATTTGAGAGTGGTAGAGAACATCAGGGAACATTCCCTCAGTTATCTTGAATTCAGGAATGATCTCTAGTTCCTCCCATATGAACATCAATAAGCTCAGAACTATTCAAGACCCCTGCTGTTTATCTTCTTTCTATCTAATACATTCCATGTTCTGTGGTTATAGTTTTGTTGGTTATTGTTTTGTTTTACTGTTTTAACCTAATTTATTAGGTTTATTTTGACCTAGTGAATCTTTTTAGCAATATTTCCAGCTCATTTAGCATGTTGAATCGGCATATGATATGTCAGTTAGATAAACAATTATCTTAGGCTGTTCAGCATCGATGAAGAATTCATCATTTGATAGCTTTCAACATTTTACCCTTTAATGGAGTTTCTTTAGATTTTTTAATGGTTAACTCCTCCATAACTAACAGACCAAACATTACCAACTCTGCTCTCAAAATATCCTTCTCACAAACCATATCCTTGACCTACACAAACTTAGAGAATGAAACACAAGAGTACAATGATAAGCAAAATTTCCTTCTTTATGCTTGTTTTAAAGTCCCTTTAGTTTTCCTTAATTAATATCAGAAACTACTGACTGGGGACTACTGCCCCCATCTGTTCCAGAGATTTGTGACCTCTTGTGTAAGTGTAAATAGTACATCCTAGCTGGCAGTCTTGAGGTTGTAGCTTTGAGGATTTATTTGTTTGTCCAGATGCTTGTGCTGTGAGGAGACAAGGGGTTCCTGTTGCTGTCACTGGTTCCTGAAGTAGGATATCTAGGTTTTACACAAGCTTTGCAAATATTGGAAGAGGTTCCTAAGATTCAGGTATATTTGATATATTTGTAATGAATGTTTTAGTGTGTGGAAGTCCCAAATTCCTAACCCCTGTCATTGGTTTGCCTGTACACTCTTGCATCCAAACTGATTTCCTCTTTGAGGTTTTACTGTGTGACAACATCATGCTATAGTCAGCTTGCAAAACTCTAAGCATTTTCATTATTCAGACAGCTACAAGAGGTCATTGTCAAATAAATCTTCACATGAATATTTTTTTGATGAAGGAATGACCTAACATTTAAAACACTGTACCACAACACCGTTATGAGTGTTTGATCAAGCTAATTCTTTTAATGAAATAAAATTTCTGTTAACATGTCCTCAGACAATATGTAATACTGTAATACTGTCTGAGCGATTCCAAGGATAATTCCGAGGTTACATGTGTTCAGAAGACTACATATGCACCAAAGAGACTATTCTTTATAAAGCACATTGAATTAATTTGTATCAGGTTAAATTCCATTTACTGTATTTCATTCTAACTGAAGAAACTATTTACTGAGTAGTGCATTAAACTTTCATTCATGTCCTTGAAAACTTTGTACTTAATAACGATTTAGCTTGTTTCCTGATGATCATTTTTACACAGATATGGTCAAGCACAATACAACTTGTAAAATAAACTTGTCAATGTGTTGCTTTTACTCAGTGACTAATAATGTGCAAGATATTTTAAACTGAGATCTGGTATAAATTTCAAAAATCATCTGAAGAAGAAGATGACTGAAGTATTTAGGCACGAATACTGTTGGAAAGTTCGGAAGATTATACCTCCTTGGATCACTTAAAGTGAAATTTATTCACTGAAGACTTAGCTCTTCAAAGAATTACTAGAAAAAAAAACAAAAAAAACATTTTTCCATTCCAGTATTAATATTATCCCATGATCAAAGGGCAGTTTGTTAGACAACACTATAGCCATGTTGGGGTGTAGGTGCTTTATATGAATTCTTTGGGGTTGCCTTCTACTTTTTGTATCATATTAACCACCTCTCCTCCAGGTCAACATTATACAGTGAATCAGACCAGGCCAACTTCTTACTTTCCACCATGGTCCAAACGCACAGCTCATGTTATCACAGATGCTTTAAACAGTGTACTTAGGACACCATGGGGGCCATGATCAGTCTCTTATGCTACACAACAAGAAACACATCTTATATCATCTTTCTACTGTATCATAGAGTTCACTGAAGGTGAAATATACAACAATCAATGTTATATTAGAGCTTGAAAATGTCATCTTTGTGTATCTCTCTTTACCTTGGAAAAGAAATGTCAGTGCTGACTCTGAAAAAGCCAACATTCTTGTCTCAACACTGAGCTATGGTCTGTCATTCCTCGAACCATTCTTAGGAGGTATTTCTGGATATTAGGGACAAACCACCAGCTCCGCCATTTTGGGGATGCTCTCACACATTCCTTAAGCCATAGTAATTAGGACCTTGTTAAATTTGCTCAGTCTCTTAACATTTACCCATATCCCCCTGCTTGTAACACAGTAACATGAAATATTGACTGCCCAAGGTAGGTAGATAGGACTGATTAGATAGTTTAAAGTTTCAGTGACTCCAGTGATTCAAGAGGAGGCTCAGACAGTACGTCAGAGATTGGTTATGTTTTATGAAGTATCTACTTTATAAATAATTATTTATGGATTAAAATTTGTATTTGTGTTTCTATTTCACCTGTAAATATAGACTAGACTAGAAATCCTTTCCTTGTCAGTGTTTAAAAACAAGAGACTAAGCTGACTGGTCCTGGAGCCAGTTTTCGTAGGGTAGGGTAGGGTATTCATTAAGAAAACAGACATGAGCATACAGCATCAGTCAAAAGTATGACAATATCTACTCATTTAAAATGAAAGGTTTCCATACTTTTAAATGATACCACTAACTGATTTAACAAGTTGCCTTTGGAAAAAGCAACAGAGCTTCTGCCTCCTGGTGTAAATCTCTAAATCTGTTGTGTATATTCTTTTGAAAAGCAAAGAGTAAAGAGTGTGCAGGTAAAGAAGCTATAAACAGAGAATTGCTGATGAGGCAGCATCTGTAATCCTCAGGTGTTAAAACACTAATCTTCCCATCTGAAAGGTTTGAAACATAGAAGTATTTCCTGAAGTTAAAACATAGTGCCTTAAGGCACAGGACAACCAAAGTGGTTGTATATTGAAAACGGCAACAATAAAGATGTTTCATTTTACAGATTTATGGTACAGATGACATAAGTAGCCTATGGGCTTGGTTGATATAGTAGATTTTATCCACTTGCCAGTTTTTGCTCACATGCCTGTCTTGATGTGTAAAAATAAACCCTTTATTGTGAATACTATGCTGTGAAGCATATTAACATCAGTACTAACATGTTTTTGCTTTCAGCAATTGTCAAGGGGACCTTTTTGTAAAAATGGCACACAGTAATGAAAACACCTTTTTTTTTATAATTTCATTTCATTTGATAATTATGAAAACCTAATAATGCATTTTTCATCAGTATATTATAACAAAAAAATTAAGCAAAATGGTTTAGCAAATTAAATAACCTTTTTCCTGTTTCTTTCCCTTTTGTGCATCTTAATTTAATTTTTACCCTTATACCCATTTCATTTAGATTGAAATTTAGGAATGCTTAAGCAATTTGAATCAGGCCCCTTGTGAGGAACTGACTTTGCTATCAAGGTTAGATCAGAATGTATATATTGTACAGCTTGTTGGCTCACTAATGTGAGCAGCTGATAGCTATACAGACCCAGGACATAATGTATTATTTCTTTTATTCTCTGATTGTGTTCATGACCTTAGTGGATGTCTGAGTGCTCTTTTTAGCTGCACATCAAGCAACTTCTTAAAATGACTTACTTCTCCAAATCTGGAAAGATGGACAGAATTTACAATACATATCAGTATCCTGAAAAACCTTTATTATTCAGTGTAGTCAACCACCTAAACCAGAGATGTAACTTGAAATTGTACTAAAGAGAAAGCCACATGTTTACACTACTCTCTGTACAAGTCCATGTCATATAAATGAAAAGACAGTAGACTCATGTCCAAAAGTTTTCTTCCGTAAGACATTTGGCCTCCACGTTATCCATGATGTGCTAATATGCATGACTGTAGAGATAGGGATGCACAATAACCATTTTTTTAAACCGATACCGATAACCGGTAACTTTCAGCTACAGAAGGCTGATACCAATAACTAATAATTGATAACAAACACACTTAAGATAATGACATCAGTACTAGACTTTTCACTGTTTATATGAAGAGATATTGATTTTTTTCCAGTGAAAAACTTTCAGCATGCCTCTCAAACATTTTCTGAAGATATCAAATAGAACTATTTGATATAATGTGTGAATACATTTGGCAATAGCATCATACTTGGATGGAAGGCACACATCATCAAAGTAGCGGCGGCTCGGCATTGTACTGTGGCTCCAAGTGATGAAACAGACAAGAAAAGTCTCTGTCCTCAACAAGGGCAAAGGGCTGTTCATCAAGCGCCATCATTTCTGTGATAAAATCTTCAATAGCCTTAACCCGTGAGTCATGTCTGGCAAATTTCTTGGATGTCTCCAACACCTCACGGATGTCTGTCAGTCCCAGTGGCTTCCTTGTGGTTGGCTTTAAGTTTTTTGCATCTTTAGCAGCCCGGGCATCCTCATACGCTTTCAAACCTCCATCGAAACGATAATGATGTTTCAGGTGACAGATCAGGTTTGTATGATTGAAGCTCGTGCTACTTTTCCCTCCTCTTGGAACTTGTTTGGAACAGTTATTACAAATAACCAGCAAACCGTCTTCTTCGGAAACTTCCCACACTACCGACGCCATGTTCTCTGTTGTCAAACGTAAGCATGCTATGCTGCATGCTAGTGGTGCTGCATTCACGGGGTGATGGAAATTCCCCATTCCCACGTTTGCTAGTTGTGCTCCAGCCTTTTCAAGTTCACACTTCTATTGTAACATGTGGAAAAATACACTGGATATCGGTTTAAGTCGGTAACTCAGTCAGTTTTCTGGTTAGATAACAAATTAAAAACTACCAAAACTATGACTGAGTTTTAACAAGCTGTCTTCCAACATGAAGGATTTATTCTTACATTTTTCCAGTCAGAAAGATTTTCTCTTTTTGTGCCAACATCACATGAATGCAACATTCACTGCAGACCATTCAGGTCTCATAGTATAAGCGGAGCACTGCCGTGCTGACAAAAATATATATGTTATCGGAGCAAGTCATTATGATATTGGACTTATCGGAATGACATAATAAGTTCCTGTTATCGTGCATCCCTAGTAAAAGATCAACATATAGAGTTCTATTATATGATTAATAAAAGAAAATAATATTAGTTATAGGTAACGAGTCATTAGCTATGTTTACATAGCACTTTCAATCCGAAGCATTCAGTCAGAATAAATATGCCCCATATAAACTTTTTAGCTGAGCCGGTGGGTGGGTAGGTGGTTTGAATCTTTTCACGATTGGTTCAGCAGGAAATAATAACCATGTATGCACTCGTTCCGACAGTTTTTGCTGTATGCTTCTGCACATGCTTGACCCATGCGGGGGTTATGTGACATAATGAGTTTCTGAGAAGACTTTAACAATGGATGCAGGAAAACAAAACGGGACTGCGGCGGATACAACGTTCTTCTTATAAACAGAATAAGTATTATTGTGCATTTCAGGGTTCACAAAAAAAAAACAAAAAAAAAAACAAAAAAAAAAACAACACGTCTTACCAGCTAGTAGGCACTGCGCATGTCAAAAGCATTCCAATCATATTAAATATGTCCATCATGTAAATACAACTGATCGGATCACTTTATCTGTTAACATGTCAGCGGGAATCTCAGATCAGACTGATTTCAATGGGATAGATTAAATATTTGTCCATTTAAACATAGCTACTGTTAAATGTCACTATTAAATACATTTTTTTTTTATCATATATAGTTTTTTTTATATTGGTCAACAAAATCTGATAACAGCCATCTACATTGGTGTGTCAGGTATAATGGGAAAGCCTTTAATCTGCATTCAGGCTTTCGTCAAATGATCACACAGTAGACACAGATTTTTATTGGCTTCATCTCGACTAAGCACCAACGGGAACATGAGACACGCTAATTTTCACTAAGAACGCTGCTGTTTGGCCATCAAAAATGGCTGCACAATTTTTTCACAGATGTCTACTGAGTGTAATGTCTGTTTAATGTGAAGGCTCTGAAACTGATTCAGAAAAAAAAAAAAAAAATGGGATTTCATTTATTTTTTTATTTTGTAATGCATACTCATGACAGCTGGAAACGCATTCTTTGGTGCAGACATTCATGCTTCATTCAAAAGTTAGAATCTTGTCTGATGATCTCAGAGACTCCAAATTATCAGCAACCCAGCCTGCATGATACAATGACATGCCACCCCATCATGTTGTCTGTGACATTTCTCTTCTCAGAGAGGTAACTGGTAAATTTTAATCCAGAGTACTCACAGAAAACAATCTGTTGGACACAATGGCAAAGGATTTAAAATGCTTGTTTTAGCATATGTACCCAGATTTAAACATTTAAACTTTTGGTGTAAAAACCATGTGGGGTATGTAGTGTTCTCCTGTAGTGTGATGAGTCAATGGCATGGATTACGTCCATACAAGGGGGCAGTATCACTGATCCAGGAGTATGCATTGTAATTTTGGACAGATATGCTTGTAGTAATGTCAAACAAATGAAAAAACTACAGATATTAGATAACATATTTGTTTGCATGTTATATAACTGACAGTCTGAACATAGACTTTAAATTGCCGTCATATTATTCTTGAATGGTTTATTATTCCATCAACACAAGTCATAGAAAAAGTGTATTTTCAAAACTAGACAAACTGCTCATGTATATTTGTGTCTTCTGCAATATTTCATGTTTAACAGAGGTATGACTTCAATAAGCTCAAGGATATACAAACTAAACCAAAACTAATAATCAAACAACAAGCCCAGCGCTGTCTAATTCACTACCCATTCAGTTTTTGACTCAGAAGTAATTGAAAAAAAGACACTCTGACCAAATTATATATAGCAGGAATAAACTTTAGCCATGCATTATTTACGCTGGGTTCACCTTGGCAGCTTGCTGTATGAGATTAAAAGAATAATTTCAAAGCTGTAAATAATCTGTGCAGGCACATACTACATTCTCTGCAGGGCAGTGAATTATTTATTATAATCTGGCAATGCAAGGTTGTTTATCACATATTAATGTGATACATCAGGGGAGTAATTCTCCTCTGGCATTCCAGAAGCAGTTTCCCTCACTCTGCGTCGAGATTCATTCTCTATCTATGAGGATTCATGATGCTGTAATCTGAGTGGGAGTTTATCTGCACCTGCAGCACCTTGTTGGGGAATGATGGTGATTATGTGTAAAGACTTGTATGACTATGCGGGGTTAGATTATTTAGGTGTTATTCACAATACGGACTATGAAGTTACTATAAGTTATCCAGATAAAAGGTATTCCCATTCTGCTCCTTTTGATTTTTTTTAGGAAGATAGATGCAGTATTCCCTTGATTAAAGCTGTGAGTGACAGGATGATGATGCATTAAGCTATTTTGATTGATTCAGTAAATTAAATGGCACATTATTGTACTTAATACTGTGTATAAGTGTATTAAACCTTTGACTTGAAGGCGATCTGTCTAAAATGAGCCATTACAAACTAAACATTAACACACCTTTAACTTCCTTATTGTAAGAGATAATTGGAAAAAAAAGTGATACAACTGTTTTTATACTGAATACTTTATATACAGAACAAATCTTTGTATCAGCTGAACAATATTTATTACCTTATTAACAACTATTAATTCCCAGATGGCACTTTTAATTTCAATAGATTTGGTTGGTTTAAGGTAGTCTGTCCTACTTTCTGTTTGCTTCAATAGTTTAATGAAAAATGTGGGCAAACTGGTGACTGGTCCTCACTGTGGGCAGACAATATGTCACCAGTTGCACAGGAGACGTGACTATAAGTTTAAGAATGAAAGATTGCCTTTAGGCTCATTAGGAACAACAGCTGGTTGGGTAATGAAGAGGAAACAGTGTGTCAAGAGGTTCCCTGAACTTCCCAAGAGATGCATTTGCAGAATATGTGACTGAAGAGAAAGATTAATGTTGACGCATCGTCCCGTTACAGCACTGAAATGACAATGAGAAGCAACTAATCTCTGCCATTGTTTAATATTGGGGTAAAATGAATAGCATATTACCAAGATAAAATAACTATGGTGAATATATGAGTACACTTTGTTATTAGCTGTGATTTGGGATTCAAGTAATCATTTCATACCTGTTTTAATTCATATTTATTTGACAGATTCAGTCGGGTTCATGTAAGCGAGTCAGCCTCACAAACTAGAATTCATGGAGTTCTTCAGGGTTCTGTGTTTGAACCAAGAACATTTCACTTTATAAATACTTCCATTAGATAATATAATTAGACATTATAGCTTAATTTCCATTGCTATGAAAATCAACTTCTTGTTGACAACCACGCTCTGCACAGGCAGCATCATGAGATACATGCAGTACAGAGGTGCTTTGGACACACTAGAAAATGCATCATACCAAAACAATGGGGAGAAACTTAGCTTAAAGACTCAACCAATTATTGGCACCGAATCTCAAACCAAACCAAAAATAATTTTATGGAAATGTAACAAAAACATGAGAACAGCACCAACCACTTTAGACCAGCTAAATTCTCCTCTTCAAGCAAACCACACCAACAAGGTGTCAAAAGAAAGCAGAGCCTCTGCTAATTACAAAGATCTTCGTTGCAAAGCTTCACACAGAAAGGTTTATTCTTCCTTTGTATCCTCACTCCACGTTATACCACTAACGGGATAAGTGATTTCTAAAGTCTGGATGTGGAACAGTGCTGTGGTATCTGAGATTATAGTGAAATCATGCATGACAAAGACACAAAAATTAAACAAATAATATTAGGGGTGTTTGTTTTTGTCCCAGATTTTTCTGCTTAATTAATGTTTAATTAGTTCATTCATTTTTAAAAATCAAAAAAATCAGCATCAACTGTGGAACAGTTTATGAGTGCAGCCTAAATTAATGAGGTGATACCTTGTCACTGTGAAAACGCTTCTGACTTAAGAATTACATCCATCCGTTTTCTGCTGCTTATCCGGAGTCATGTCAAGGGGGCAGTTGCCTAAGCAGGGAAACCCAGACTTCACCCTCCCCCGGCCACATTCACCAGCTCGTCTGGGGGGATCCTGAGGCGTTCCCAGGCCAGCCGAGAGATGTAGTCTGTCCAGCATTTCCTGGGTCTTCCCCGGGGCCTCCTCCCGGTGGGATGTGCTCGAACACCTCACCAGGGAGACGTCCTGATCAGATGCCCCAATTACATGAGAATACATGTAATAAGAATACATAAGAATGACATGACAGTGAAAAAAAATATAATAAAGAAATGACATTTTTATTTGCTGTACAGTGGTCCCTCGTTAATCGTAGGAGTTACATACTAAAATGAACCCGCAAGAGCCGAAATCCTTGAAGTAGTCAGCTTTATTTTTTACAGTTATTATAGATGTTATAAGGCTGTAAAACCCCTCTCTATGCACTTTACACACTTTTCTCAGACTGGCATTAACGTTTTCACACTTTTCTCTCTTGTTTAAACACCTTAAAAGTTCAAACCTTTATAGAAAAATAGGTCCAGTATTATAGAATGAAACCGGAGGACACAGAACACAATGTGCTGAAAAAAAAGCATGCAAAACTGCACAAAATAAATTAATAAATAAAAATCTGTGAAACAGCGAGGCTGCGAAAGGTGAACCGCGTTATAACGAGGGACCAGTCTATCTATTTATTTTGCTAAATTTCCCACTTACAATATATATGATCTGTTTCCTTTATCTGATAAACAGAATAGAAAAACACACTTGGCTGGAAATTGAAATTAATTATGATTCACATTGTATTTTTCCTCAATCTCTATGCTAAGTCAATATGTTACAAATGAACCTTTAAAACCTGTCAAAAGGTTTTACATAAGGATGCTAGCCTATGTTAATTTAATCTCTTTCAACAATACTACTGATTTCACCAGAAGTAAATCTCCAATACAAAAAGGTTAAATTTCATTCTGGAGATGCTCAATTGACCTGAAATCTTGTGCCTGGGTAGTGTATTGTAGTAAGATGACTTTACTGCCATGTTCGTGGAGCTGTTCCTGAACAATTCTGTCCATGTGGCATGGGGTATTACCCTGCTGGGAAAAAAAATTTTCTGCAGCAGTGCTCCCATGCTGTGAGGGATGAACCTGATTGGCAATAACACTGCAGTCCCGTGGCACTGAACCATTGCTTCTCTTTTATCAAGAGCTGAAATTTGTGCTAGAGAGAAAAAAAGACCTTACATCACTGCCATAGCCAGATATGTGGCATGATTCATGCATGTTCTTGTGCAGATTCCACTTCATACCCTAGTTTTTTCATCAGCCTGGAACAGCAGGAACCAGAATTCATAGATATTTTCAATTGTCTGGTGGAGTTTTTTTTTTTTTTTCTTTCTTTCTTTCTTTCTTTTAGTGCACTGATTCCACAGTTGCTGTTTTAGGTGGAAAGTAACTTAACACATTTTGTCACAGCCTTATAAGGTTTTGTAAAAGTTTAAAGATGTTTAAAAATAAATCTACAAAGGAGATTGGTATGCTAATTTGTTCTTATTGACCACTGTCAATATATTTGTTCTTACATTTCAAGAGAAATAAAGATTGATTGCACTTGATTGATGTGACACAAGGTATAATTTTTACACACACTGATGTGACACAGCTGACACATTGTGTTCACTTGACACTATTTATGTCACACATGCTGCTATCAAATCTAAAATAAATCACATTATTTTTCAGCTCTTTTTGATTCATGTGCCAACTAGAATTTGCAGCCAGATATCAAAATCATTGGCTGAATGTTAAACTGTACCACACTGCAGTAAAAACGGAGCACTGTTCACAGCACATGGGTGAATTATGGCAGGAGGTTGACAAGGACATCCATCAGGAGGATATTTGATACAGCAGAAAACTGTCATAACATGTAAGAGGAAAAATGTAAAGAAATTTACGGACCAGCTTAAATGCATTGTTAGGAAAAAAAAAAAAAAACGTTCAGGGAGCGATGGTAACCACTGCATATGTAAAGCTTCATATTGTTTGTTGTATTTATGTGTTTACAGTTATATATGTATTTATATTAGGCATCATTAGGTAAAGAATATACTGCTTTCACATGTCCTGTCTCATTCTCAGCTGTTTGGCTGCTAAATTTAGGTTAAGAAAGTATATTGTGTTTATTGTGAAAGTTGTATTTATTGTGGTCAGACAAATTGGCTGTGGTTTATTTAGTTTGTTTTGAAGCACTGTTTTGCTTTATCAGTCGATCAACTGAAAATCTACAGCACTTATTACTGATGTTAACAAGACTCAGCAAACGTCTGGGATCATCTTATCACCCAATACAAATTTGCTTGTAAACATTGTTAAAAAAACAACAACAAAAAAAAAAAAAAACAATAATAACTCAAAGCACTCAGAGAGCACAGACATCTGCCAAGCCATTGAAATTTATTTATTTATTTTTTGTTAATAATTGTGGGCAATATTTTTGAATTTGAAGCTTTAATGGCAAAATGATCCCTATCTCTCAATAGTAAAGAATCCTTTAAAAACTTCCTGGATCCAGGCGGCAATTCAGATCACCCTTACAATCTAATCACTTCTTCCTTATTTAATTTCTGAAATTTACAGAAAATTCCATCAAAATCCATCCATAAATTTTTAAGTTATGTTGCTAACAGACAGACACACAGACAGACATCCATCCAGCCCTTTGTCACACTGGTCCCACTGCAGATAAGCGGAGGGATTATGAATTTAAGATGTTATGGGATTTAATATGTATCCCTGGAGTTTGTGTTTCATTGTGTATCAACACTTTTTTAACATCTAAGAATAAATTGATTTCACAATTTCACACAATTTGACCCGGTATGCTGAGCATTGCCAACCCAGGAGGATTTGGGGAGAGGCTCCAGAGATGGTCTGGTATGTGTCAATCATAGTTGTCAGTTTGTTTTGTTTTTATTTTTATTTTTTATTTTTTGTACTTTTTCAATGTTGATATGCTGACATTTTTATTCATCCCATGATGCAGGATGCAGGACTAAATCATTCAAAGATATCATTTTCATGTGGGGAACCGAAGCTCTGTAAAGTATTCACTGTCCTGCAAACCAAATCAGTCTGACATTCAGCATGCCCCTAGTAAATACACCCCTTTATGCACACAAATTTTCAAGTGCTCCTAGAATTATGTACATAATATGGATCTGCATTTTCAAATGGTGACACTCCTTTATATTAAATGGTATTAAAGTACATGTGTTAATGGGTTCTCTGCCTAGAGTAAATTATGTTATCATGTATGGGCAGCCTGGCAGGTACAGATGTCTATACTAACCTTTTAGTGGCTTTGGCCGTTGGGTCCACTATTGAATTTATAATTAACTTGTGAGAAAATGTGGGCATTTTTCTATTAAAAGAGACATCTTGTCAGTTACAATCCTTACAAAGATATTCACTGAACTTCCTGTTGGAAGAAAGGTCAATAGCTGTGTGTAATGAGTAATTGACTCAAGGCAGAGAGCAGCTCAGACTCAGACTGTGGTTCTGATCAAGTAGCGAAATGTGATTTATTTCCATATCATTTTCTTCTCTCGTTTTCTAACGTGTTACAGAAAATTTGATTGAAGTGCCACTGCTGGGGACAATTCATCACCACAAATGACCTACGAAAATGACGCTTAAATGGGGTGAATGATGAACAGAACATGTTTTTTTTTTTTTTTTTTTTTTAATGAACAGTGCTACAGACAGGGACTAATGACCTGCGAGGGTGAATATTAGATTTAAACAATGGGCTGATGTTTGAGGTCCACTGATGATGAAGCACAGACCCAATAAGCAGACAAAAGTGAATAGTATTTAAAGGGGTCACACATTTTTATAAGCCTAGCTAAAGGATTAATGACCATTTTGTTTGATTTCAACAGACATTTTTAAATTAACTACTAAAGAAAAATAAGCATCTGCAGAATTACAACATCCCTCAGTCAAATATGATTGTTCCTCTTGTTTATGTGTACTACTTCATAAGTCAGATATAAGTGGCAGAGTACTGTTTGTGTCCCAGTAAACCAAATATCCCCTTATGTAGATTAGAAAGTTGGAACAGAATTCACATTTGAAGGCATGCAACACATGAATTTATAAGATGAAGCTTGCTTTAGATCTGACTTTTTTCCCATTTTTTTCTGTTTTTTTTTGTAGAGGTTTATATTCTGGAAAGTAAAGCATAAAAAAATGAAGGCATCATAGTTGAACAAGAAAAATAATTCATAAGAGGGTTCAGAAATAAATAATGGAATGTGTGGTGACATTGTATTTTGGATACTTGGTGTTCTGCTGCTAGTCAAGCTGATTGAATATTTATAGAAATGTATGACTAATGTCAGAGACAATACCGTACACCCAAAGAGTTCAATGATGACTTTTGGGCATGTGAGGCATTAAAGGACAGCGTTTGAAAGAGTTAGATGTGCACACAATCATGCAAGCAAACAAACACAAAAGCATGCACATCAACTACACACGCTATGCTGACAGCTGGACTTTTTTATGGGTTTTAAACTTTATTTCACTGTTATAAATCACACTGTCAAAAAACAAAATTATTAGCCAGTGAGAAGTTTTAAACTTCAGTGTAAGATGTCGCCTCGAGGCAAGATCATTCACTTTGGCCACAAGTCCCCCAGATACAATGAAAAGACTGGGAGGGGTCGTTCAAGTCCATGCATTTTAAGAGGAAAATGAATTATTAGGCCTTTTGTTTTTGGTCTTTTTTATCCACACACAGAGGCGTTTCCATGATGAGGAGTTTTGCACAGGCATTGCAAAACTAAACTCTAAGGCCTTTGTGTGGAACACTCTCTGCTGAAGGAAATACATAGTATGCAAACACGCTTGGCAGTGTTAATCTTGACAACTGTTTAACATGGATGTAATAGATCTGTATGATGTTAAGCCTGCACTGTTGAAAAGACCATGTATAATTCTCTGTGAAGTGTAAGAGCTAAAACTCTAAATACTTTTGACAGATCCCAGCAGGTAAAAGTGTGGAAGCTTCTGGATGTGGATTTTAGCTGCTTTATTGGATATGATGGAATATTTCCATGCAATGCAAATATTTTTTTTTTCCACCATCAAAGTCCTCCATATACAGAATGAGCATAATCCTCTGATACAAACTTTTCATTATTGAAATGCGTAAGCTCAAACTTTTTATCCATGAAAAGAAACGTTCTTCATTAACACTGGTGCACATCTCTCTGTTACACTTCAGCTGTAAAAATCATTATGAAGTTTATAAAAGCTAAGTTAAAAGTAGCTTTTTTTATGTATATCTAACGTGCTACTTGTCTATCTTGTCATATTATGCGCTGATATTTTTCATATGTCTGTCCTTACCTAAGCTGCCACAACAGAGGCTGGATTTAAAAAGAGTTGAAAGCGTGGAAGCAGTGGAAAACTAGGAAGTATATTTTTATCCAACCCAGCTGCCAGGAGAATACATTGTCAGGTTGCATTTTCAGAAAACCAAAAGTACATAGTCTCCTTTCCTTTTGTTTCCTGTCATCATTCCTTCTATTTATTTGTTTTCTTTGTTTTAACTTGACCCTCAATTTTTGCACAAATGCTTGATGTCACCTTTCTCATGCAAAAACTATTCTTGTTCTGATGTTTAGCTTTGGAATCTGATGTAGAAAGTCTGATCACTGTTCCTTCTTCACTTTTCCTTGTTTTTAATGTTCATTTTTGGTTGTGCATTAAGCACAGCCACTTGAATACTTTTAGAAAACATTTTAAACTAAATACCTGATAACTGTCAGAAAAAAGTTAATCAGTAAAAACAGTATATCACATGAACATTACTTACAAAATGTCAAAATGTGGGTTGTTTATTTATTTAAGTTTTTTTTTTTTTATGTGTGATTATTTTGATCAATTTTAAACAGTATCATCCAGTTATGGCTTTAAGTTTTAAGCAATAAGTTCCCACTGATACCTGAACGATAAGGTTCCAGTATAACACACAGGTAGAAATTCATTAAAAGATACCAAGACTTTCCCCTAATTAAACTGATTTGTTGAAATCCCATTGTCCAAAAAAAAAAAAAAGACAGAGGCATGATAACATATATATTACCTTTGGAGAAGACTACTTGATAATGGACTTTTTGATCAAGTGGTGTTTTCTTCAAAGTTCTTGCGGCGACTGTTCATTTTAATATCAGTCAGCAGTCTCGCAGTCGCCTCACAGATTTAGCACTTGTCACAAGCAAATGTCAAGACAATCCAGCTAACCTGAGCTGTCAAAGCACTGCCTTCCACCAGGACTTTAAAATGCCATCACACAAACAAACAGACTAAAGCTAACACAGACAAGTGGATATATATTTTCAAAAAGGATAGTACCTCAAAGACTTTTTCTTATTGGTGTTTTCTGTCACACAAAAAAATACACCATGAAACCAGGATCACAACCTGAGATCACAATATTCACTTCTACAAGAATCTTTTCTTTGCTAACTTTTCAGAATTGTTTTTCATGGTATATAACGCTGCTCTGCAAGTGATTGGACACTGAATTGACTTTAAAATTAATATATTCATGTGCACTAAAAGCTTTAAAAAGAAGATTGCCTGCTATCTCCTTCTCAAACATGCAAATACACTTACATGTGCAAGGTGCAAGGCAATGTTTCATAGGCTTTTCACTCTTTGCTGCCACTGGTCTCTGTCAGAAGATTCAATAGAAATGACCTAATAACGCTACACAAGAATGTGAAGCTAGATGTTTGACATTCCCCTGGAAGCACCCGTCTCCTTTGCAAAGCCATCAATGCAGTATCAGTGAAGCCTCATTAGAGCTGGAATCTGACTGTAGAAAGAGAATTTTTGCAACATTAACTTTAACAGTACCAATCCAGTAAATAATATTCTTGTTATGGCCTGATTACCTGCTACAGAGAGGGAGGGAGACAGAGGCAAGGATGTACTTGAAAGAAGCAGCATGTTTGTCTTAGATCTTGGTTTTGGTGAATTTAGAGCCAATTTAAGAAAAGAGCACTGATTTAATTGGCTTTTAATTCCGATAAAGAAAATAGCCTCCTACAAAGGATTTGCACCTTAAAACACTATGAAATGCAATTAATGAATATTATAAAATATTTAGAATATACAGTAGTTTAACTGTAATGAGGCTGATGATGAAGGTGATGACTGATTTTATTTTAACTCCAGCAAATGCTTGTGATGGATTTTAAGTTACAACTACCAACTTTTGTATTTTTATTTATTTATTTTTCTGTCAGAAGATCCCTGGATTAGGCTGTGTGTTAATAAATATTACCAGAGGCAAATATGCAGGTAGTGGCAGCGCTGTAAAAGTGAGGTTGGCAGTGTGTGAACAGAACACACAAACAGAGAGACGTACACATGCACAGACACACATGAACATCTTTAACACAGCAGTTGAGCAAAACACACAATTCACATGTGAATGTGAAGCCTTAAGGCCCATTTATGCTCTATGCTAGAGACAGATATGTGGAATTTTGTCCATCATCTGCATCCTTTACGTGCATTATGTGTTCTGTTTTTGGGGCCCTTAAAGTTGCATACCCTGAAGGAGCAAAAGGAGTAGTACTACTTGAATCCGGAGGGGCACAGCTCTCAGTACAGCTGACAAACAAGCCCTAAAAGGAACAAAGAAGAAACCACATTGTTTTTAATGAACATGTTTTCAGAACTTATGTGTTTGCTAAATTTGTACATAAGTTTTTAAAATCAACTATTTATATTTGCATTCTCAGTTTTAAAAATTGTTCGTTAAACATGTTTGTGGTTTTCACATTGAAAAAAATCAAACTTTTCTACACAAATGTTATGTTTTCTTTTTGTTTTTTTTTTTGCTTTTGTTTTTGTTTTTTTGAGGTGATTTGAGGTCTTATGTGTTAATGCGGTATGTTAAAATGAAAATGATGACGGTAGAATCACACATACAAAACAAGGCAAGGTAAACCATTTTAAAAGTGAAATATAAAACAGTAAATTATACCACTGAGGTTTAATGAGTGGTGCTGCTAATAAGACAGGATTTATTGTCAACTTCTCTAAAAACTTATGAAATGGTACATGTAATTTTATATTGACCACTCACATGGGCCACCTTGAGGCTGTCAGTACAAACTGTAGATACACCATTTGACATTGATTAACTGATTTCAGCTCTGTTTAATTCAGCTGCCTCAGCTGGTGAAGCTTTATTGTGTCATGGTTTCCCAGGAGACCAGCAACACCTTTATGTAAGGGTTTCACAATGGCCCAAATTTGTGTGTTTGGGGAGTGTCAGTCCAACAACACCAACGTTGCAATACTACAATGTTTTGCTTTTTCACCTTAAAGCATTCCACTGAACAACCAATATTTTTATATATTTTTCTTCATGGATATCCACTTCATTACAAATACTGCATGGGTATAGATTTCACCACCATAAATCAGATGGTTGTTTATCTAAAATCTTTGACAGGTAACTTCAAAAGTTTGGGAAACAAAACCACTTAGTCAAAGTGGCAGAGGAAAATCCTCAAACACAAACTCTGGGTTCTCCATAAATATATATATATATATATATATATATATATATATATATATGTGTGTGTGTGTGTGTGTGTGTGTGTGTGTTCTCCCTTTGACCTTCACATCGTTGCTTGTGTTCACGCAAAATCTAATCAAGTTACATTGATTAGAATTTTTTGCTTGTGCAAATTAATCTTATGTGACTTTAATTATTAGTTGACTGTTTTGCAGTCAAGCACTAAAAACATTGCCATTGCCTGATGTTGTGGATATTGGCAAGGCCTGGACATATTGATGCCTCTTGTCATTGTATATTAATTGGTAACATCCGAGCAGATGTATGAATTATCAAATCAAAGGTCTGAAGGTCTGTTTTTCTTTTTCGTTTTTTCGACGAGTTGAATTCAGAGGTTAGCTTGTATGAAACAAACAAAGAGATAACTAACTAAATTAATAACAATAAATAAATAAATAACAACACTGACTATTAAAAGGCTGCCAAAATAGCCTTCAGAGGGATTGCTGAGTAAAACTGATAGTGATAACAATAGCGTATAAAATGTATTCTCGATGTATGCTGAGGTAACTTACATTTATCTAACTATTATTAACTCTTTTTTTCTTTTTTCAAGATGAGCATGGGCGTTCCTGCTCTATAGTATACAGGTAAAGCAGTTCAGCTCAGTCAAGTGAAACAGAGGTGATTGTACATGCCAAAGTTCTCTCACAATTCTATAGCTAAGACTACCACACTCTCAAAGTTGTCTCACCAACTCACACCATAGATTAGACTTGTGGCTTAAGTTCTATTCTATCCTATTCTATTCTATTCTATTCTATTCTATTCTATTCTATTCTATTCTACAGTCATTTAACAGAAGCTTTTATCCAAAGCGACTCACATTTGAGAGTAAGAACAACACAAGCATAAATTCAAACAAGATGGAACATCATAATTAAGTAATAGTCAGACTGCTTTGAGTCCAGTTGGACCCAGGTGGTCATGTAGTGCTAGAGACAGTGAATTATATATATATATATATTGTATTTTAATGATCACCAAGCACTTTCTATGCATTACTGTTCATCATACAGAGGCAAATACACCTGTCATCTATCAATGGAGTGCTGCTGTATGTAGGAGTGTGCTCTATAACATGCCTCAACACCTCTGTTTCGTAGTTGGCAAGTATGTGCATGTGCACACATGCAAAAGGTCAATGAACTATTGCATCTTTCAAAGACCTTGAATAACACTGTGCTATTTAATGCAACCAGGGATGCTGCTCCTATAGCAGCTTTACTGTAAAGTTCAAGGTCAGTGGGATTTATAAGTTTTTAATTTCACTAGCCAACAGACTTTCTGTGGGCTATATCATTCTGTTATTTTACTTTATTCTTGTCTAAATCAATATTGTGAGAAGGCAATTAAAGATATTATTTCAAGACATCCTGCAACCAGACAGCAAATCCATGGGTCAGTTGTCAAAACACAGCAGGGCAAAGAAATACTTCCTGGGGACAAAATACAGGTGAGCAAGCCAAGAGTGCAGTGAGCATATGTGAAATTACAAGCTCAAAATAGAAGCAAAAGTTATTTATTTAATCTCCCATAAGGTGCCCTCCTGTCTCCCTCCTTCTCTCCCTCAGTGTCTCCCTTTTTTTACTTTCTATCTATCCTTCGATCTATGTGCTGAGTTGGCTAAAGGGGAGTTAACGAGGATAAGTGGACCACACATGGGCAAAATAGTTCAATAAAGTAAGCTAGAGCAGATGTTAATGATTATGGATTTACAAGGATGGGGAAGAATACATAATCACTTCTCACCCGGATTTACAGCGTCTGTACGTGCATTCACTTTCATTGAGAAAGTTTAAAAAGAAAGCAATTCAATACTTTGTTTTTATAGTGTTTTTATCAAACAGAATCTGAATATCTTCACTTTAGAGTTTTTCTCGTGGTAAGTTTCATATTTCTTATTCTTTGGCAAAGTGTCCTAAACATTGCACAACAACCTTCATTGCTTTATATTTGATATTATTTTTACTCCAAACCTGGTGCTAAAACATTATAGCATACTATCAGTTCCACTACCTTCTTTCATATTAATTTTTCCCCCGGTTGATTTTACAACCTTTTCCTCACCTCTAACTCTTAACTCTCCCACATTAAAACTGCATACCTACCATTCAAGGTTTAATGCCTCACTGAGATTAGCAGGTACAATGTTATGGAACATACACAGTATTGTAGAACAATGTCCAACAAAGTATCTAAACTTGCATATAGTTTTTAACAAGGAAAACAGCATCGGAAAGCATGTGTTATCACAACAGTTTTCTGCAAATTTGTCAAAAGGTTAAAAGTAAAAATATATTTAATGAAAAAAAAGTTTATTGGTACATGGCAAAGGTTATACTTCAAGGGGTTGAGTAAAAGAATCAGAGAGGTCCAAGCTTTCTATAGCTGAGATACTCATTAAGTAACAAAACAGGCCATTGATTTTACAGCTTTGTCCAGGGATTTTATGGGACATAAGTGACTCTCATAAGATTTCACTATGCGTCATTAAGTCAGAGATGTAGATGATCCTCCAAACATTTTCCCCGTTGTAATGACAATAAGCCAAAGACCTTAACAGCACCTTCACAGAAGGTATGCATGGGTCTTAAAGGGACCACTCAAGGTCACTTTGCTGTTTCCTATTTTTGAGTTACTATGGGTCAGGCTTGCTTCTATCATATTAACAGACAGAGCAAGCCACTTCTTACAAATATTTAATGTTAACTGACCTTCACTTGGGTAAACCACAGATGTCCGAGGGTCAGTTAATGCAGCATGTAATGTTACTTATATGTGTTTTTCTGCATCATCTATACCATATTCCAGATCATAATGCAAACTTCATACAACACAATCTCACCAACCATCTACATGGTGATAATATATGTAACTAGAAACACTCAGAGAGCACAGACCTCTAGCTAGCCATAGGGTCACTCACCAAAAACAAGAAACAAAAGGCTCAACACCCCACCCAATATGCCGCATATATACACCAGATGCAGAATATCAACATGACCTGGGACAAAAAATGTCAGATTATAACATCTGCCATGATGCCATGATGTAATCTTGTAATTTTTTTTTTTTTTTTTTTTTTTTTTTTGTTGTTTTTGGCCAATGATTCTAGGAATTATCTGATGAGTCAGAAGCTGTAATGGCAAATTTACCAATAGTAAAGAATCCTTAAAAATTCCTGGATCCAGAAAGTGATCTGGAATAGCCCCAATATGTAATCCCTTGTTCCTTTATTCTATTTCTGACATGTCCTGAAAATTTAATTAAAATCCATGGGTTGAGAGGTGTAGACCCAAATGCAGGCTGACGAAGGCAGGAGCAAGGCTTTAATTAATAACTAAACCAGAGTACATGCATGAAGACTAAGGCGTTAAGACTACAACTAACAATGGACTGGCAAAGCATAAATGAAACCGAGGGGTACACACACACACACACAGATGGACTAATGACAAACAGGTGAAGTGATTGAACAAATCAAACCAGGTGAACTAATAAACAGGAAACAGAATACACAAGGGAAGGAATTACAAAAATAAAACAGGAAACAGAATTAATCACAAGACCATAAATACCAAAACCCAAGAACAAAAACCAATCATGACAAAAGTCAAATTAACACCACAAAAACATCATTAAAAAAATTAACAGAAGCAGAAGAATGATGCTCCAATAAAATGACTGAGGAAGACTCTGATGGGGGAGAAATGGTCAGATGGTCCTTTTTATTACTATAGGACCAAGTTATACATCCTTGACAAGACGCTGAGGGAGTTCATCTCGAACTGCAACTAGAAGATGGCCTGTTGTGTTTTAATAAGTTTTGGACATTGCTGCAGTGAATGCAGGGGCAGATTGGGCCAAAAAAAATCTGCCTTGGCATTTTGGCCCAGACTGGTCCATTCATGATCATGAACACCACTAATCTTTGAGCTCTCTTAAATGTGAATAGCAACCATGCAACTCCCTACAGCCACTAAAACCATCCAGTTAGTGTCATTTGTTAGTAAAATAAAAATCTCTACTGCAGCACATTCATAGACATTAGAGCAGCATTCATCCAACTATGTGTTTTATAGAGAGAAGAAACAGAAAGAACAGACGTGAGAAATGATGAATCAGATGAAAATATTTCCAGTTAAAGGGCCTAATTTACTCAGATCCCTGATAAGGAGCGCAAAACTGCATGCACACACAAATAGATTGCTTGTTTGTTTATGATTTACAGCTGTTCAAGAATGTTGGCTCAGGTGAGAACAGGCAGAAACAGCAGGATTTAAATGAGGATTTAGTGTGTGTTGTGGTGTTTCCATGAAGAGTTTAAAAGCAAAGCAGGAAGGTCACAAACGCAAAATGAAATTTGACTTGTTGAAGATACATATGTTAGTGGACGAGGCAAATGAAAAATATTGCTGAGCTCCAGCAAAGAAATCTAAACATACCTTGCTCTGCTGATTGCAAAACTTTCAGCCTTAGACATATTGATCAAATAAACGCTTAGTCCCTCAGTTGCCTTTAAATTGTCAAGTCTCCTCTTTGCAACAATAACTGCACCCATTTCTGCGTGAAGTTGTGTCAGTTATTGCCTGCCTTTCAGACGTGCTAAATATAGATGCAAAGTTAGCCAGTGCAATCAGTTGCATGTTTGGTAAGTCCCATTACATGTGCTACGTTGATAGTGCGGAGCAAAAGTCTTTAAGAGCTAGAATTCTGAGCAATATCTCAAAGTGGTCTTGAGACATGAAAGTCTAAAAGTTTTTCTTTGGATATTGGCTGTTTTTTTTCACAATTTTTTTAGTCCTGTCCTAGTATTTGAATATTTTCTAGGTATGTTTATTTCTGTACACAGAGATATGAATCTTTAAACCAAAAAGAAGCATGTTACTCAAGAATTGAAATCTTCTTGTGCTTATACATGACAAACAACCTAGAAAAAATAAATAAATAAATTGCATCTGTCAGCACTTTTTGTTTCAAAGACACAGAGGTTTAGCACATTTTAGTAGCTGTTGCAGGTGTGAAATCCTGTTTTTGCATTGACAAGGCGATTTCCAAACAGCTAGTGGCTGAAAACATGTCACATATTGGTTTGGTCTGCTTTATGTCTTTTTAAAAAAAGATGAGGAAATGTAACATGGAGACAGAAGACGAAGTGGTGGTCTTTAACAAATTAACAATAACTAAGAGTAATGTCCAAAAGAAAGAAAGAAAACAGAAATTCCAGCAAAGGCCTGATGCAGAACTTGAGAAATGCATGTGTTTTATCATCTGATCTATTGACATTTCACCAAAGACTCATCAGAAATGATCTCCTTCAAAAGGTGTGTGTCAAGAAGAATCTGTTACAGAAGGGAACCAAGGAGAAAAGGTTGAAGTTTGCTACATTTCACAAAAACTAAACTAAATCTGTGCAAAGGGTCTCATGGAGAAATCAATTCTCCCCAGAGCCGAGACTCAACTTTACAGAAATGTGGGATCATTTTGAGAGAGAATTGAGCAAAAACAGCCGACGAAAGAGGGGCTTTAAAATGTCCTTCACGAGGCCTGGAGAACTATTCATGAGGAGAACTTCAACAAAAGACAAAGTTCAAGCTGTGCTGAAGAATAAAGGTGTTCATACCAAGGATTGACCTCTCACGCATATTACAAAAGCACAAATTCTATTTCAGATTTATATCTTGTATTTTATTTAAGTAAAAGCACTGCACCTGCTTCCCACATTCCTGACAATATGTAAGTAAATAAGAATGGCTCAAAATATTTGCACAGTAATGTATAACAGGATAAAATCTTTACTTTAAAGAGATTCCTAATAGAGTCACATGAATGGTATATTTGCTGTGAACTGAATAATTGTTCTCTCCATGCAAAAGTGCAAATAATAATAAAAAAAAAATTACTGTTTCTATCTGCTCATTTTATTTATTATATTCATAATTCTTAGTCAACCTGAGGCAGGTGACGGGGAGTCAGTGAATCGCGTGATCTTTTAACATGAGAATTCCATCAAACTCAAAGTAACATTGCGTGCAGAGAGACTGATGTGGGAAGTACTACTGCGGTTGTTAGAGGGCATTTCCAGTAATGAGATTAAACATTTGGACAGAAAGAAAACGTGAGACACCTTAACCTACACACACTGACAGGAGAAATTTCTTTCAAGCTTACTTTATTTTGTGTCACCTTTCGTCTTGTTTAAGAGACAAAGCATCATCCACCATTCTGCTTGACAGTTATAAAGCCATTGCAATGAATTAAAGAGAAACAAAACAATGAATGCATTCATTAGTATGTACCAAATTTCCCAGAACATGCTAAACTTAATAACACCTGACATTGTTGTTATATAAAACTGTTATATAAATCAGACTCATACAAACTCAATGTACAAAATTAGTATTTTTTACAGAGCTGTGAACTGTAGAAAACCTTCCTCTATTTTCTACGATGCAACCACATTGAACAAATTAAAAGATGCCAAAAAAGAATTCAGGCAACAAATGGCATCCTGATTAAAGAACCAGCAGTCTGTTGTGAAGATTAGGAATTCTGCACAATAATTTTTTTTTTCAGGTTCACAAAGACATAAAATATGCAAATGTATTGTAAAATTGCAGGAAATTGGTATTTAATGTGCAAAACATCTCTAGGGTAGAACCTCCAGACACACTGACTAAGGCTATACAGTTTTTGGCCTTATTAAAATTTTGGTTCAGCATTTCTGCCTAACAGAGGGAAGGTAGGGCCTGGAGGGTTATAAAAACACAAACTGGCAACACAGAATTACCTTTGCAGCAGCTGTGAAAAAATTCCACCTGTAAATGGGCTGTGTATGTAAACGTGTTTGCCCACATACAGAATGTGACCCAGAAGAAACATAAACGAGATGAGGAAATATTGCTTGGCTTTACTGTGCCTTACAAAGAAAAAAAATTAGCATGTAAACTAAAAGTAAAGAATACAGTGATAAAGACATTCTAGTTTGACACATGCTTGATTGTATAGATTTAGAAAAATTGAAGTTCATAAAATTAAAAAAAGAAAAAAGTTATATTGTTATATTATTATAGACACATCCCAGTTTTGTATTTTATGTTATACAACTTCCTAGATGACTGCTTTCTTTGTTGTTATGTTGGATGGTACTCCGCTAGAGCCTTTCTTTTAATAAAAAGTGCTTGGTTATCCAGTCGTATAGTCATTATTTCCCTGCTTTTGTCAATTACTTTGATTTGGGCCTCTGCTTGATGAGGTGTTCTCTTGTCCAAAGGGATTACATGTCTGGCTGGTGTTGCCACTGGCTACACTGGTGTGGTAAGAATGGCAGCACATTAATTCATTGTAACTGGGAGATAGCATCTAAATGTTTGTCAGATCTATTGCCTACTGTTTAGGGCTACCATTACTTTTATTCTGTCAGGATTGTCACTTCAGATGGGTAACTGCATCAGCTCACTGTTGTCCCCTGAAGCAGAAAGGGTACAGGAGTCTGTGCTCTCCCAAACACACAGCTTTACACATGTGAAATAGCCAGGTCTTCAGCTGAATACTCCCAATGATTTATATCAATCACTTGTTTCAATAAATGAATCCAAAGTGGTGATTAAACATGTATGTTACATGTAATTTCTTGCTTAAAATGTATTTAAAAAGGACTTGAATCACCAAAGCCTTCAGGCTGATCCCTTTTTTGGAGTCAGTGTTGCATTGTCTCAGTGTTTGCCTTGTCATACCTGTCCCAATTGTAAAAATGGCAATGTCATGTTAAATTTATGTTCTCAAAACTGTTTTGTCAAATAAAAAAGACAAATAAATTTAGGAAATTTCTGAAGCTTACAGCTGTCACCCAAATAATTGTACTTCAGTGGATTGATTTGGTGAAGCCTGGATGACACGGATTCGTTGACACTGGACCCTTAAAGCAGACAGGAATCCGTTTTTGTCTGCAACTTATTCCTCCCAGTCTTAGCGGTGCATATTTTTCAGAAGATAGCCGTAGGCTTAATCGCTAGTACACGTTATTAACATGTTATGGTAACTCAGACACATGCATGCACCATCTTACATGTGCACAGGCAGGTGTTGCTCATAACTGCCCCACATTTCTGTGTGTACAACAATAAATCAGAGTAGAACAATTAATCCTTGACCATGAGCTGAAATGTTTATGCTTGACGAGAATGTTTTCCATAAAATGTACTTTGCTCCAATATTTCTAGGTCGTAACATCTGCATTCAGTAGTTACTTTGATTCATGTTCTTATAATAAAACGTATCATGTTATAATGTTTTACATTTCACAGGATGCATCTTATTTGTAAATAAGTTAGTTCAAATTACAAGTTCCCTTTGGGAGGAATAAGGTATGAATAAAGTATATTTCATTAAAGTAGGTAAATAAATAAATACATTAATTATAAGCAGCAAATAATACATAAAGCACAAGAAATATACAGAGCAGTGAAGATGTCCAGCTCCCCACTCAACATAGTACTAATTTGCCGCCAGCTACTAAAATTGAATGTCAAATGTTTTGGTCCTTAAAATTACCAACATATTACTCGGATTACCAACATAAACTCTAGATTTTTAGATGCCTTCCAAATGATTGTAATCTTTTCATGATAATAAACCTGCACATGGACAGCTTTCCAGACAGAGACAAGAAAACAAATGCTGCCCAACACAGAACAAGTCAGTTACTCTAAAATGACTTACCATTCGAATAACAAGGGTATCCATCTTGTATCTATTTATTTATTAATTTTTTTTTTTATTAATTTATTCTGAGCCTGCAGCAGTGCAGAAAGCCAGAAAGCTGTCGGATCTCTGATTGGACAGTTTGATTTGTCATCATCCAATCAGTTAGAGGCGTAAAGATTGGGTCAAAAATCTGCAACTTCAGTCTTCCACGCAGTTTTTTTGCTTTGTATCAATGAATTATGGAAGCTGAAAACGGTCTGGGATTGACTATTTTTATTTCTTTTATCGTTATCTTGGGAAAACAAGTTCATTTTCTCATTATGTTAAGATAACATAGTTTGATTTCTCGAGATAATGAAATGATTAAGTTGTGCTCAAAAGTTACTGTGTTACACTTGATTTCATTGATCAAAATACACCACATGACAGCTGGGGAGGGAAGTCATGGCGTATTTGTGTAATTCAGTTAATGAGTGATGGTAACATATAATTGTCAGATACATCTCAATTTCAATCTTTGTCAAACTTAATAGAAGTAAAATGTATGTATTGATCTGTGATGGATATTCCTTGATACGACGTCATCTTGCATCCGTTGCTGACTTAACTGTACTGAGACATTCAAGTGCAGAATGGTTATGTACTGGGATGCCCCTTGGACCGACCAGTTGATGTGTAGTCAGAAGACCAGTCCCTGAACAGTGACAGCCATGCAGCAGTAGGACTGCTGCGCCCAAAGCCTGGAAACCAGCACTGCTCCCAGTAGATCACAAATACAACAATAGCCATTATAATTTGATAATGTCTAAAGATGTGCATGTTAAGTTAATTTGAGTCCCTAAATTCTCACTAGGAGTGAGTGTGAGTCTGACTGAATGTTTGTCTCTGTTGATTATGTGATGGACCAGGAACAGCGCCAGTCCCCTTGTGACCCTACATTTGAATAATCCATTATCGAGATAACAAGATAAATTATCCTGTTATTAAGAGAAAACAGTGTTAAAAAAAAACATACGAGTCCGGCCGCTCTCAGCTTCAGTTTTGAACAGATGTTTGTAAAATCTCATATTTCCAAATACAAATCTTTTTCCTAACCATGCAAATCCTTTTCTACACATTCACAAACTTGAATTTCTCTGGCAGATTCTTTTTTGCAGGGTGACAAAATTTGATTTTCAAATTCAAACTGTGAAATTATTTGCAAACATTCATTTACAGCTGCAAAATCTTTATGGCTTTATGTTGAGCCCATAAAACAGAAGTCAAATGAGATTTTGCCAGGTTACCAAGGCTGTAAAGTTTGGCTTCTCAGTCCAGGTGCTCCAAGGGAGTTCTGAGCCCAGGAATGTGCATATTGAATGCCAGTTTGCCATCAAAATTTGACAGGAACACATAGGTTCACACACTTTCCAATTGCTGCTGTAAAGCAGAAAACTATAATTTCTCCATAAATTGATGGAATGATTCCTACAGTATTATGTAGTTTATGCAAAAGCTTTTTTCTTTCAATACGTTAATGCAGCCACCTGATTGCAAGAAGTTAGGTATGTTGATGTATGTGAAGGCTCAGATTTAGTGTGAGAAGATGTGCAGGAGGTTAATGCCATTATGCATTTACTATGACTTCATGATATGTTCTTTATATAAAAGTGACTATACTAATAACTGTTACTTTCACCAGTATTTTCCAAGACACTCCTGGAGCCAGTTTAAGTTTTCCTGATGTTGCCATCGTTTGGGATGGTCATCAGCACATTAGCGTGTGTTATTTATGCACAGCACCATTAACATGTTAACAATCTGCTGTTTTGTACCATAAGTAATAAGACATTGTACAGATCGGATGCTGAGTCTTTGAAGACTTTATCCACTCTCAGTTCAATAACAGGGGAGGGAAAATATCTCTGTCCAAAGATCATATTTTCTTTTTACTACAGAATCTACGAATGAATGGCTTATCAATCAAGTTGAAGGACAGGCAGTCAGTAAATGCAGTAAATGGCTGAAGCTCTTGGCGAGGGGCCAGCTAAGAGCATGTAGTCTTGCAAAGCTAGAAAATGGTAAAAGGTAAAAGCCTTTTGTAACTTGTAAAGATTGAGGCTGTGCTTCTTTAATACTATGGTAAAGGAATCAAAAATACAATACCAGCCAAAAGATTCATAGTATTTTGCAGGAGCACAAATAACTAACATACTCTTGGTAAATCTCATTTAAAAATCCCCCTGAAAGATTCATACTGCATATCTTAAATGTCAAATGATGTCATTTCTGGTAATATAAATAATAAGTGAAAAAAGCCACTTGAAGTAGTTCTGACAATTTATTAGGATACCTTCCAATCTCATCCTAGTGAAGTTGTTTCAGATATGTCCCACATAGCAAAAACCTTGGGGTACCCCAGCATTTTCAGAAAAATGTATTTCGTTCAACCAGTTTGGGTCTCACTGTCAACCTGGAAGGGTTAGTTTTAGCCAGAGAGGGGAAATCCCAGGTCATTTTTGCTGCATTTGCTGCCCTATCACCTGGTCCCAAATAAGCAGCAAATAATATATTTGTGGGTGGAATAAATACATGAAAACTTACATAAACTTTTAAATGACTATTAAAAAAGCGATGCATCAATCTTATAATTTTGAAAAGAATATTTCCCCAGTGACCCCACTGATGTAACGAAGACCTAAAGACTTGATGTGTCATTCTGTCTTATATAGGGTTTAAACAAAGAAAATTCCTCAGTCCTGTGTCCTCCAATTATAGAGTTTGCCTATAGGATGCTCATTTGCATGGAATGCATGTTCTTGTGTCAACCCAGTCTGTGGGACAGAGAACCCCATATGGTAAAGTCTTTAAGTGTGTACCATACAAATGCTATGCTTAGATACCTCACCACATTGGACTAAGCACAAAAAATGCATGGATGGAATATTTCAACTTTGACTTTACTTCTTTTCGGGCCCAAACCTTTTACAAGCTTTGATTTTTAATCGTATATAATAAACCACAATTTTTAAATTCCTGCACCTGTATTCTGTAGTTATTATTGTTTGTATTATGAAACGTTTTGTGCTTGGAAATCAAGTGAAAAATCAGATGACCCTTTGGTTCAGTTTCCATAGACAATGAGCGGTCAAACAACTTTCTTTGACAAGTCGGTATTAGCATGTTTGCCCATCAGTATAAATGTTTTAACATGTTAGCAATCAGGTTCTTTTATACTTTACCTTTTTTTGTAATTGTTAAGTATTTTAGTGACATTGCACTTCTTGAAGATGATGTCCCCATTTATTCCTGCATGACCGGAATGCTGTAAAATACAGTACGAGTCGTCTCTGCATAAGGCCCCTTTCTGGAATATTTCCTTGCCATCTGATTCAGAACATCGGGAAACTAAATTAGAAGAGTGAAAGATCATGTTCAGTCCACATTAGCTGTTCTAGAACTGCCCAATGTGCACATTTTACACTTAGCCTAAATTGTACTTGTCATTCTTTATGCCTTCATTCATTTATTTCATGTCTTGGCATTTTATAGAATGACTAAGCAAAGTATTTAACAACCATATTTCATACTTTGTCTAAAAATGCCCAACGTTCTATAGAATGACTAAACATTATATACAATGTTGGCATTTCACGCTTTAGTGATAACACATATATTGCATGAAAAATCTTTAAAAACTTTGGAACATTATGTTTTGCAGAACCCATTACGTTTGATACCCGCTTCATGTTTCATTCTTACATCTCTGTTTTCTACTCAAGAAGTCCTTTACTTTGCTGCCACAGAGTGACCACATTACTGTGATGAAATCAAACCTAACATGATCTATAATTAATAGTTACAGCTACACGTAATATAAACTTGTATGTTGCCGTAGCATCATTGTGGCATGACAGCTTGTAAACAGTGTACTTAATGAAATGACCCATAGAAGGTCTGGAGATTCAAAGATGTACTTAAAATAATAAATGAAGAATATTTACTGAGTTTCACTGAGTGCAGTCTTTAATAGTTTTGACAGATTTACCAGCCCCCAAAGATATCATGTTATCCAAGTTGTTCCATACAGATTCAACCCTCAGCTGCACTGTACCTTAAAATAGGGCACATGCCTCAGCAAGCACAGTCCTTTTTTCATTACAGACATGGGAAGAGGCAAAGGGGTCCCACACTGTTCCACCTGCAGTTTGATGACTGTGACATCACACAGCTACTACTCTAATCTACTGGCCCTGTAATGATGCATCAAGACGGGTATAAAGCTACATAATGGCCCCCCGTAACCCACAGTTTCTTTACTGAAAGAGAAGGAAGCTGGTGGGGCACCCAATATACACAGACCATGCAGGTTACATGAACTAGAGATGAGGTCATCCTTGACTCGAGGTACAGGGTCAGTTCTGTGTTGCTTTTTGATTTGCTGGATGAAAAGTGCATGTGAAGCAAGAATGCAGTGAATCTGCTCAAGAAAAGACAATGGACTGTGAGCGCACAGGACTGGATAATCCTATAAAGTGTATAGTATGCATTTCGTTCTGTCAGGGCCCTGCAGGGAAACATCTAAAATGGACTTTGTTTTAGACAGTATAAGAAATATTTTAACAGCAAAAAGATTTACATAAATGTAAATTTATGCAAATCTTTTTTGATTCTAAAAAGTCATAATCTTTATCAATAATTTAATTTAATGCTAAAACTATCATCTTTCATAAAGAATATATACTGTAAAAAAAAGAATATGTGTGCCTATATGATTGGGTCTCACTTTCCTTACATTTTTGAAGAAGTATTTAATATCTTCTTATTCCTCTTAGATTATCTGTAAACCTACATTGTAAATAGTCACTAGAGTCATTTATGGCGACAAAAACATAACATTTTGTGGACTGTTCATAGTTAAGAAAAAAAGTGATTATCTTTGAAATCTATCAAGATCATGCAACATGCCTCCACTCTTAGTGTAGATAAATTATGATAAAATGCATATTATCTCAGAAAATACAGTGCACACGTGCACATGAAGGCAGTGGAAGGTTCTCTGAGTGCCCTCCTTGCTCCATTGAACTGAGTCCAATTTACCCTCTTTTGAATATTTGCTGTGGGAATAATGCTGCTGGTGGTGGTCTCTCCACACCTACACAGTATGGAGAGATGAATATCCTTTTAACCGACAGCAGTGATGGTGCTGGGCTGCAAGTGAAATCCCCATATCCTTAGAACTCACCTGCTGGCACAGCTTTGCTGATAGCCTGGCTGTAATTGACACATCCCTTTGTTAATTATCAAGGTGATGTGACACATGTACTCATAGAGATCAGTGAATCTGCTTTGTAGACACATTCCCTGCTCAGCATGTCAGCAAGGTGTCCTTTGGAAAGAGGCCTCTGTCTCTGGTGATTAAAGATCCTATCATGTCACATCTTCCAGGGCCAATAATTAAAGCAGAAACATAAAGCAGCATCTAATGAACTGCAGCTTGATGATTATTCTATCAATAAATACATATCATTCATCTATTTTTGTGCTTAAGTTAATTCCTTGCTTGCATTATGTCAATTATAGGGCAAATGAATCATCAAAAGTCGGCATCTTCATTGTAACTGAGACCTGCATGTTTGCAGGACTACATAGGTGTGTGATTAGATTTATTACAAAAATTACTATGTGTTTTAACTGATATGAATAAAAGGAATAAAAACAGAAATAGCAACCAAATAAAAAAAAAAAAAGATCTGTACTTATATAGCGCTTTTATCCAAAGCGCTTTACATGTACGTCACATTCACCCATTCACACACTGATGGTGGAAGCTGCCATGTAAGGTGCTCAACCACAACCCATCAGGAGCAATTTGGGGTTCGGTGTCTTGCTCAGGGACAACTCGACATGAGCGCGACAGGCGGGGATCGAACCGGCAACCCTTGGGCCACAAGACGACCACTCTACCCACTGAGCCATGCCATTTTTTTCTTCATGTTATTGTAACATGAGGGTATAGCTTTTACCCTAAATAATAACAGTTTGCATATCTAACTTACTTTGTTCAATGATTTGTTCAAACAACTTTTCTCATCAGTTGCACCTTGACACAAGTGAAGGAAATAACCATGTTAACATAAACAGCATTACTTTCTTCAGTATAAGGTAATCCAACTAAATACTCTGTCCATTGTTAAATTGCATTTACCATTGCAGATGATAAAAAGTGGAGCTTTACTATAATTCCAAACACTGTTGTGTTGTTGTTTTCATCTGATCGAGGGCTTAGGGGGAGAAACAACCAAATAAGTGATGATGATTGACTGAGGAAGAATAGCCTGTCATGGTAAGACAAACAGAGGCAGACTTGGCCAAGCGTTTCACCTGAACACACGAGCACACAGTGATACAAATGACCAAAATCTGCATGCAACAGCACTGAGTCCACAGAAAACAAAGGAAGGCAAGAAAGTTATGAGAAGTCTTTATAATGACAAGAAACACAGTGTTTCCTCTGTGAACTTTGGTATATATATAAAAATTAAATAAAAGTCTGACAACGCCGCTCTGGAACTTTCACCCAGAGGTTAACATTAACCTTCCTGAACACAGTGCAGGTTCAGGTTTGCTATACTTACGAGGTATGAAACAGGGTTCCAAATAAAAAAGCTATTTTTCTATTCACAATGCTTAAAAGCCAATGAAACAATTAAAATAGAGTTGAAACTTACCAGAAGATGAGGAAATCCAACAAAGAGTAACTCCAAGCACACATGCACAACACACACACCACCACACAGGACAATACACATTTCACATCTGACCATGAGCCCTTTTGCAAGACTTTTGTCCTACATGCGTGTTATAATTGATTGTGTGTTACATTTGGAGGCACAGAGATTAAAAATAAAAAATGAACAAACAGCAGAAAATTGCATTTTAGAAACAACATGTAATTTAGAAAAGCAACAAATACAAAGATGGGTATATGTATGATATATAATGTCTAAGTCTGCTTTCACATCAGATATATTTATGTCCTGGCTACAGCCCTATTTAAAAAAAAAAAAGATTGTCTCATTGAGGTTGTACTTAAGCAAGCACATTTTAATTATGAACAATGTTTTATGCATAGGGTTCAACATATTTATCCGTAAAAAAAAAAAAAAAAAAATGCAGCACTGTCATCCTTCACATCAAAAAGGTGAAAGAATCAAGAGTAAGACGAACTTGAAGAAAAAAATCAGATATTGAACATACTGACATTGTTTTGTTAAACTGTATTTTAAACTGAATTTGGGCATCCTTAATATGGAGTTAAAAAAAAGAGAAAAAAGAAAGAAAATTTAGTTTGTGGAATAAATGTTCTTATATGTCCTGGGTTTGCTCAGCAGTTTTACTTTCCATAATACCGTTTACTTTAGCTTTTAGATTTCTTGCTTCTATCAAAAACCTAAAATATAAAATCATATTAAACCTCAAAACTCTTATTATTAAAGACAATGTCAAGTGACAGTCTTTCCCTGTGCATTATAAAATTTTCATTCGTTGGTACACAAGAAATGCTAATGATGTGGCCACGGATGGTAAAATCCTTTACAATTCATTCAGTAACAAATAATATTATCCACAAAACCCATCATTACTAATGAGTACAAGTGCTGTCAGTTATAGTATAAGCAGCACTGTCTGTGATGTGGCTTTTAAAGTTAGACCAACACGCCAAATTCAGTGGAGGTCATTAAGTGGTGATAAGTCGCTGGAGAAGAGACTGGTAGACTGGTATCTGCACTGGTGTTAGACAGAATGAGTTCCTTTCCCAATTAAGATAATTTTGTTCCAACAATCATATTGTTCTGGAGTATTCATGGTTCTGTATATGAAGGTCACAACCTCTTCTAAGCACACTGTTGCTCATATTTTAGGCCATCATGAAGCCTCGGGCACAAAGCTAAACACTATGAGCTTGTCCCTTCCACTAATGATGGTAAGTCACATGAATTTTCTTCCAAGGCTGCAAATCTCTGTTTTTATGGGACCAGCCTGTGCACAGCATACAAATGATTAAGTATCCAACAATAGCAGCAAAGGTGTTACTAAAACATGTTCTCACTCCTAATTTGACATGTTCTGACATTTTGTCAGGAGTCTTCTTTGCCTCATTTCATTGTTTGCAGATGTCAGCAATTATGAAAGACCTACAAAGGTTAAAAGACTGGTCCTGGTACTGGAAATCAATTCAAGAGTATAAAATTATATCATGTATGTGATTGCTATTGTTTTACTTTCCTTTCAATGTTATTTATTTATATTATTATTGTTATATTTCTTTAATTGTTTGGTTGTTTAGGAACCATAACGACTGTTGTGTTTACAAACACATTGTTTCATTGTCATCCTGACAAGGTGAACATCTCATTTTCCACCAAGCTTCTTCTCTATTTACTGTGTTACCAAGGTGATGGATGTTGCAACAGCAATTACACCATCAAAGGACATATTGCTGTGGTCTCATACTCTCAATTTCAGACTTTCAGAGACTTTGATTGCGGATTATGAGATAACTCTAAAAATGTTAAATGGAAATCTGGTGTGATGAAATGCCATGCCAGTTGACCAAACTGACCATGTGATGAAATGAGCATTAGAAGAAGTTGGTTACTCACCTATTCCCATTGGCAGAATGAATGGTTGATATTTGATATCAACCAATGACAAATACAAAACAATTGAAATAAGAAAAAAGTTTCATAATTATGCAAGGACAGTAACAGGCTTATATAGATAAATCTCTGATGGCTATAAGGGAAACTACAGTCAGAACAATTTATATTTATTTATTTTATTTCATTGAAATTTCGACAAGCCTTATGATAATACTGGGGTATATGTTCTATATCTACAGCTGTTTCCTCCATTTAAGACATTTAAATTGTTTTTGCAAAGCTAAGTCGTTTCAGAAAGGAAGCCAAAATAACCAGGCAAACATGATGTTGGGGGGGAGAGAGGGAGAGAGAAAATGAAAATCTGTGTGGCTGGCTCCAGTCTGTATGCTCTACGGCTAACATGGTGCCGTGGTAAGGAGGGAAAAGATAAGGGCTGCGGTGTTTTCACACGGCTGAGAGCTGTGAGAAGGCTCAGGAGTGATATGTGGTGACAGCACAGTGCCACGCTGTTGACACAGCCTGCATCTCCTGGGTACTGAGGGCGGGATTGCCCCGGGCTTGATTATTTACAGGCCTGTGTGTCTTCAAAAAAGATTCTATGAGGACACTCTGAGAAACCTTCCTTTGCAAGGCCTTTTAATTGGATCAGAGCTATCATTTATTAATGGGACTGACTATATGCAAGTCTAGTTTTTTCAAGCACTATGATTATTAATAGCTGCTGGATCACAGGACTGATATGACCTGTATGATATTCCGTCTCAGCTCGTGAGAGGAATACATTTCTATCACCAAATTGCAGAGGGCGGAAGGGAGAATATAGCGTTCACAGCCAGGGAAAGCTGAGGATTTTTTGAGTATGTTGACCCTGTAAGACATGCATGGTAATTTCAGTGAAATCCCGAAAAAATATTGACTTGCATTGAATTGCATCATATGTTAAGCTTGAACGGAGGGTTCGAGGGATGTTAATCTAGGCTGAAGGTTCAATACTGTTAGCCTACTCCCGGAGTCACTGGGAATTAGATTGTTTCAAAGAATGACTGATTTATTTTTGATTAAATTTAACTTCAAAGAGATTGATAAGTAACTCATTTCCTGGTGTTATTTTTAAGGGTCCACAGCTGTCAATCCATGTAAATATTAATATTAGTATGTGATTTCTTTTTATTTTTTTTTTTTATTGGTCTTCAAATATTCTTGAAAACAGGATAAAAAAAAATGTAATAAGGATTGGTACACACAAAGAGACATATTTTTATTCATTTTCCACGATGCTAAACTCACAACTGTGACAGTATTTGCTCAGATGTTAATCTTCCCTTGTTTCTCCTCCTCTCCTAAACTGCTTCTAGCCTCCTGCAGGATTTTCAGTGACACATTAACTCCTTTTAATTTAGAATCACGGGCGGGGATATTCTTGAAATGTTTAGCATATGCTTAATATAATGAGAGAATTAATTAAATAACATCAATAGATCAGTTTTATAAGTGACATTTACTAACACATCTGTGTTACAATGGAAAAGACTATTTACTTTCCAATGGTATCCTTTAAACCATACGTGTCCTGATAATAATTGTCACTTTGTGTACCTAATTTACATGTCATCCTCTTGACTGGTTGCCTCCACAACTCTTTTACAGCCTGGGTGGAAAAGCATTTTCACTGAAGAATTTATTGTCATTATGTTAAAAGACATTTCTGTGTTACTTATTGTTTAAACAACCTCCTTTGGACTGAAATATGTCAGAAATATGTCAAAGAAAGAAAGAAAAAAGAAAGAAAGAAAGAATAAAAAAGAAAGAAAGAAACTGAAGTTAGTTATTGAGTAAGCACTTTTATCTGGCAAAGAAATGCATTAATGTCAGATAGAGACCAGCAAGGCGACAGCTTCCAGCCATGCGCTGTCCTTATTTGTTAAAAATGAGGAGTGCATTGAGCCTGCCACTAGCCCTCTTTATAATGTCAGTGAGGATGATAACACCATACATCAATCACTTTTTAGAAAGATGCATTAGGGTGACAGTTAAAACTTAAAAAAGAAAGCACTCACATTTAAAAAGCAAGCCATTTGTGTAACCTGTTCGCTATCAAGGTATTACTGTCTACACATGGGAGGAAGAGTGCATTAGCATATTTTTGTACCTCTGCCTTGGAGCTAACCTTTTGTCATCAAATTACAGGCCTGGCACAAACACATGTTTATAGGTCCTTTAATGTTATGTTCCACTTCTAAGTAGGGAAAGCGAGAAAGAATATTTTTTTAACCCAAAAGTTCAACATGATTGTTTGATGTGACAGATGTGAGAATAGGAGTGGGTGGACTTGACTGATGTTGAGCTCTGAGCACTGGGTTATGATTGAGACTGGAATTATAGCTGCTGTGAAAAAAGAATCAGAGCTGAGTTTTGACATATATGTGATTTATGTGTGTACATGTGGGTGCATGTTTATCTCAGCAAGGACATCACTGTAATCACACAGAAATCTATGTGGTTGCGGTTATTAAAAGTAATTATGAATTTTTAAAAAATATCAGACAAATTTCAGACATAGAAATAAATTTAATCACATTTTTTTTAGAAAGTATGGGTTACCATTTAATTTGTACAGTCTTACAAGGGCGTTGTGTAAAGTGACAAACGAAAGGAATCAAACACTATGACGTTAATACACAGTGAATGGCAATCCTCAATGTAGCGAGACCTTAATTTGCTAATGAGTTCAAACAGGCAGTTTAACACAAGACTGTCAATCAAGCCTTTGGCATTTTGGCATCTGACAGTAGGGTCATGTGTTCCTCTGAGGGACATGAGCACTTTACCCACATTATACTTGACTTTCTGTGTTAAGCACCAGAGGGAAAATCTTGTATTTTACACAGAAATGAACAGTCATTGAAATGCATATTAATGTCTGTTGAGAGTAATCAATTTATTTCATTGGTTGTTATGTATTACAAGGCTGTATCACTGATATATATATATGTAAAGTTCAACTGTGTTATGCTATTATCACCATTGCGTGACTTGATGTATTATTTGCCTCTTAACTGTAAAGGAGAGACACATATATGGGATGCAACTTGTATCTAATAAGCTAGATAATTATATTATATGGTAAGTTTAGCGATAAAAGAAACATACTATTACATAAAAGAGTTGATTTTCTCACTTCAGAGATCTAAAGGACATAAAACAGTAGTTTCTCATATCAACAGCAATGTCACAGAAATAACAAAAGTCTGGATAAAGTTTTAAATTTTCGTTATTATACTGAGTGGTCAAGGAATATGTCTGATACAAGCTTGATTTGAAATAAACTTTGGAAAAGTAGCTACTGATTCTCAGCTGCCTCTGACAGTTTTATGGAGAGATTTCTACTGAGAGCAGTGTGTGGGCTGTTGGGTAAAGTAGACGGTGAACCAAACCACTTTACATATATGCTCCTGTGTATGACAGTACAGGAGCAAGCCTTGAGCACCATCGCATTAAAGGCTCAAATCTACCACAATGTTCAGGATCCCAAGTTAAGGCTATGCAAAGAGGCCCCTGACACAGTCCAGAACAGCAGGATGTGAGATGCTGCATGTACAGAAACATCTGTGCAGAACATGGCTGGAGACTTCTAGGTCACAATAGGAAAATGAGACGGCTAAGATCTTGTGGGACCTCCAGATATAGACTGACAAATTGGTTATGGCCAACCAACTAGACATTGGGATTATGCATAAGCAGCAGAGGAAAGCTGTTGTGATCAATGTAGTTTTTTTTAATCGAGTCCCACCACTGGTATGTATATATATTTATATCAATGAACTGAAAAGAGTCAAACTATAACTTCTCTTTTCAGCACAGTTGATGAATATTATACTTTGTATTCATTAACTATTATTTTCAGTAAAAATCAGGAGCCAAACGTCCTTGTGAAACTGACTTATTGCATCATTGTGGATAACACAGATTTACAGACTCACTAATGCTAAGCTGCTCTCAGTCTTGCACCTAACAACAACTTTCCTGCTGAGTTCCACAAATATGTCTGGTGCATTCAAGCACCACTTTTCATCAATCTGAACTGAAAAGAAGCTAAAATTGAGATTTCTTGCAAATACAAACAGAACCATAATTCCAGTATACTTAAAGCCTGACAAGGAGCCAACCATGGCATGAATTTAAATTTAAAGACCCCTCATCAGTGAAAACATAAAAATAAATCAGCAAGGCCCTATAGGTCATAGAATAGGGAAAGTCACTACATCTAAATTCCATTCAGATCAAACCAGTTGTACACCCATCTACTTAACTAAATACATTATTCAACACTACAGCAGGCAGGTACCATTAGAGCCACCTCTGAAGAGTAAGCCTATATGTCTTTTTTTCATATTAAGATAATTGGGCTTTAGGGAATCCCTTATTAACATGGTGATGAATTTATACACCTCCGATGGAGCTGCTGTCATCACCTAAGTACAAACATCATAAATCTTCACTTTGACTGACCTGAGATGAATGCTCATTTTTCAATTCACCTTTTTCATAAAGCCCCTGACAGCAACTATGTTGTGAGTGCATTTACACAGAAAGAACATGAAAGCCTAAAGTGCAGCTTTAAGTGTAGAAACATGTAGCGAAAACAGATTGTGGACAAAATGTCTAAATTTATATATATTTGTGTTAAATGTTTGCATCTCCTAATCTGAGTATGCTATATGAGGATTTATGCATAAAAAAAAAGAAAAAAGATCTCCATCCCTCTCTCTTGCCCATTACAACCGCTGTCCACCCTTTTCCTTCTTTCAATTTTGCCTATGAAATTCTATGGATTCTCAGAGCTGAGCAGAAATGGCTGAAAATTTAGCTCTCCCTGATGGGAGTAGACTTTTCTTGTTCACTGCAAAGAACTGGCTCTTAGAGCTGGCTCGTTCACTAACCAATCATTGCTAGCAAATACAGTCTATCCCTGTTACACAAGTCAGAAAGTTACTAAAGCTTTTAAAATAGGCAAAAGGAAAATTTTGATAGACTACATGTTTGATGATGTGGACACCTCAAATCTAGCTGGACATGTTTGAGCCAGACTTCGATCAATAGTACGACAGTGAATGAGACTACAGGAGAAAGTCTCTGGTTAGTAAATATATTCAGTACCAGATGTGCAGCATTAAATGGTTTTGTTGTTTTCCAGCTCTTCACTGTATATGTATTTTTTATGAGAATGTGGGGAGGCTGGCAAAATGTCCAATACAGCAGAAAACATCTAAAAAAGTCTTAAAATCTTAAAAAAAAAATTATGCTTACAGTTATTGTTACCCTTTGCTAAATTGTCAATGATTTTTCTTTGAACATTATATGTACGGTGGTTAGTAAATGCAAACCATGGTTGCCCATGTGAGAGGTTTATGTGTCCTAGTAATACTAGGAACTATGTTTTTGGGGCGCTTCGAGCCACTGGTAGGGTCACCCAAGGCAAACAGGTCTCTAGGTGAGGGACCGGACATTGTGTATCCCAAAAAACTTTGATGATGGACACCGTCAAGGCTGCACTTTGATATTTGTTCGTTTCAGAACTTTTATGGACCTCAAGACTGGGTCTCTGCTTTTTGCAGATCATTTGGTTCTGTTGGCTTCATTGAGCTATGATCTCAAACTCTCACTGCAACGATTCACAGCCATGTGTAAGGCAGCTGGGATGAGACTTAGCACCTCCAAATCTGAGACTATGGTCCTCAACAGGAAGTGTCCTCACTTGACTGGGAATGAGATCCTCCCCCAAGTGGAGGAGTTAAAACATATTAAGGGCTTGTTCGTGAGTGAGGGAAGAAGGTTTGATTTTAACATTAGTGGGGACATAAATGTGGTCCCCAGAGTCCACATAAGTGTTGCACCTGTGATAGCTGCTTATTTAAAATATCATGTAAATGAGTGGAGGACATCTATACAAGCAAATGTTCATAATGCAAAATATCCTTTTCTGTGATCAACATTGTGATTTTTGGGGGCGGTCTTGGCATTTGTTTATTTTGTTTAATGATTTTGTAATTTGCTGAGTTGAACACATCTATTGGCATGTTTGTTTCTTATCATTATTGTCCAGACACAGTGCAAACTACTTTCATCAAGCCTCATGGGGATCCTCCAAGCCGGGGGTTCTGCCTGCTCAGTCTGGGAGTTCTTTCTGCGGTGATCACCCTTGTCTGGGTGGCTGGGGCCCTACACTGCAGCCTTATGGCTGTGGTGTGGGCCCCGGTCTGCCCTGATCAGGCTGGTTGTCATGATGGCAGCCACTATACGACATGGGTGGACTGGCTCCTGGTGTGGATGGATCCCCATGATATTGTTTCCTCACAGCAGCATCAAGCCAGATGTTTATCACTTTTAGTGTTTTATACTACTTTTAGTTCAGAGACAGAAATCAAGTAGTCATGTGCAGAATGGGAACGGGGGTGGGTATCTGCTTTGTGTTTATATGCATGTTTGTGCGTGCAACTGTATGAAAGACTTTTTTTTTTTTTATCTAGTCTCTTTTGATGTGTGCAAAGGCTCGTTTTGATTTTAATATGCATAAGTATTAATATTAATATTATTAAAAATCAATAATAATAATTAATAATAACAATAATATGCATAATCTATCTATCTATTTATCTATCATTCTATCTATCTATCTATCTATCTATCTATCTATCTATCTATCTATCTATCTATCATTCTATCTATCTATCTATCTATCTATCTATCTATCTATCTATCTATGGGGAAAATATACCCATTAATAGATACAATTACAAATAGAGTGATAAACCATTGTAACAAAGTACACCATTATCCATAAAGCTGTAGTAACATAGAAAATCTATATGTGATCGGTTTTCTGCAGTTGCATAAAATGTGAGATGTTAGAGGAAATGTTCATTTCCACACCATTATTCTCACTTTAATTAAAAAAAATGTTCTTTTTTCTTTTTTTGCAAGGATCTGTATAAAGCAAGAATGTCTTAATAATGATGTACAGTATTAAGTAAAGGTCAGTTTAACACTTCAGTATGCCATATTATGACTTTGATTAACAAGTCTGACTACTAAAGTTCATCTGTTTCTCCTCCTGCATCATCTCTCTGAATTACTTGGCAGTTGTGTTTCCATCACCTAACAACTCATTAAAGCATGCTGAGGATTACTATCACCTTTATTTTTGACACAGTGGCAGGTAAAAAAAAAATTCTTTGTGACTTTTACACAATAATTTAGCGGCCACATACGTGGACAGCACTTTATGGAAATTCAGAACATTAGTCCACATACGTGGACATAATTTTTCCTCTAAAAGTACATAACATCAATATATGACGCTTGCTTTTTATTCTAATTGGGTTAAAACAAGCTCAAATAACAAAGAGAAATAAAAAATGCATGTAAAAATCTGCTTGGGCCTTAAGAGGTTAAATATATATATTTATATAATATATTTTACCCTTAAATAACTCCTGATGTCTACATTTCTTTTCTTTGCTCCTGAAGTTGTTTTTGACCATTAGACGCTCTCTGACACTAGCTAGAGCTAGGCAGAAGTGCTAGCTTTTTACTAGAGAGAGTGACAGCATGACCAGCCAATCACATTAGCAAGAATGAAAGACTTGAACCAATCATATACTGTAAGTGAAAATGGTTTACAAAGCAGGACTTACAGTGAAGCTGTCAATGGAGATAACATATTTCCCAGCTGTTTTCTGCAAAGGAAGAGGGAAGGGACAACTTCAGACTTGCTGGATATTGATAGGGACATGTCCCTACTCTCCACACCCAATTCTTCATGCATGAAAGTGAGATATTGTACAGATATATTGGTACGCCATCTGCAATGATGTGGACTTTGCTTTGGTTTTTAATGATGAAGGAGGTTTTCTAGGCAAGTCTCACTGGGACAAGGCCCCCGGGACTTGCTGGCTGACCTAGGAACAGCTTTGGTTTCCCCAGGTGAAGCCTAAAAATGTGAACAGGGATGTTAACAGTTTCCTTAATACTCAACTTTTTTTTTTTTTAATGTTGCGTACTTCTTTTTTGGTTATCAGCTCGACTCCTAATTAGTTTCACATATGTTCTGTTTCCCAATTTGTGCTGTAGATATCAAGAAGCTGTGGACGTGAGGACCCAAGTGCAGACAGATGAGACAGGAGGCAGACCGGTGCAGGTAAATGGTTTTAATAAGTAAAATTAAACTCACATAACAAAAACACTGACATGGCATGGACTACATTTAAACAGCAACAGAGGTAACAAACAATGGACTGGTGAGGAGGAACTGAAACCAGTGGGTTTAAATACATGGAAAGAACTAAAAAGGCACAAGTGAGGAGAATGAACTAATCAAACTAGGTGATTAATGAGAAGAAAACAAAAAGCAACACAGAACTAAACATGACACAAAACACCAAAAACCAAGAACATAAACAAAAAACATGACAAAAACCCAGAACATGAAAGAACATAAAAGTAAACCAAGGAACAAAAACCATGAATTGTGACAGTATTATCTGTAGCCCGATTCTTCCTTTAGCTTGTTTTTAGTTTGTTTGCTTACCAGCACCCTTTCCTTCATGTCCTTTAGAGTATACATTCTTTCACTATACCCTTCGAACATCCCTTTAATGATTAACAGGATGGTTCTTTGTTGAACTTTGGATTCAGCATGCCTGGACACAGCGGCAGCCTTCAGTTTAGTTTTCGTCTCTTTGTTCTACCCACGTACCGTAGCTTTCATTAATGTCACTGTTCTTCATCCGACCTACCTGCAAATGTGTGTCTTGTTTGTGTCCTCCTCTTTGAACAGATCTATAATACTAAAATTTGGGCGGCTATTGTCAACCTTTCATATCTGTTTCTTCTTACCCATCATCTATGTTCAGATTTAGTGAACCGTTTTTCTTTTAAATGTTTTTCTGTCATTTTCTTCTGTCAGTGAAACAGATCTAAAGAAATAAAACAGGCTAAGCTCAAACAGCCATTACATCAGAGCGATTAGTGCTGCTTTTGATAAAAACTGTATTTTAGGAAACTGTATGTGAGCAAGTAGAAGAAAACAGCAATGTTGTGGTTCTTGCTATATTTACATGTGAAATTTTCATGAAGCAAAAGTTATAAATGACAGTGTCCTATTAGTTTACTGACTTGTGGTCAGTGTCATGTGTTGTGCCTTGCCCACGGGTTTGTTTGTACTCACTGAACTTTTCACAAAAGGGGCGTAGGCAGCATAAGCTCTGTTAGATCTGAAACTGAAGATAATGAATCGATGGTGGGCTTAATAGCCTATACATTCAGTATTTTACATAGTCTGATAACGTGTTATTAGCTCTCTACCATAAATATTTCCAAAATAATTAATTTATTTTTCAGTCTACTTAGGCAAATTAATTCAAATATAGTGCTTAACATCTTTAAAAATACTAAAACATTATTCATGCTTGTATACTGTAAGCATTAAACCAAATAAAACATTCAATTAAACACAACATTAAGAAATAGAATGTCTTTAAAACACATTGAATCAACAGTCATGTAGCTTATCTTGCATAAATCCTTATCCTTTTACTGAGAGGAATACAATGAATATAAGATCACATTCTGCAGTCAATTTCCAACAATTGGCATAACTTTATCTCTCCTATTTTCCTCAGATGAGGTGAGAAATGAGAAAAATGCACAGGAGAATTGGTCAGATGGCTAGTTATCTTGAGCCTATGAAAACAAAATGAGGGTGTGCAACAGCACATCAATACTTTGCCTTGTCACAAGGGTCTCCAGAAAGTGACTGAAATTTTATTTTTAGAGCCACTAACTTTTGACTTGTCAGATTCTAGCAACCTGTCATCACTTCAAATGTGTCTCTGGGCCTCCACTGCTACCTTAAAACTCTGACTCAAGTCCTGTATAATTTCCCCATCTTCCCAGCTCCCCCTGTGCTAAATTGCATTGGAAGATGGATTCTTGGCATCTGAGGCTGTCAGGTCTCAGCCATGGAAGACTTTATGCACTAGTACACCCGCTATGAAAGTGAATTCTGGAGGGATGGAGGGGCATAAGAGTGGTGAGTCAACCACTGCCACTCCAGCAGGTCTTTGGGTCCTTTTTTTTGCTTGTGATTGTATGTATTTAACACTAATGTCAATGCTGCAGATCTCCTTTTTTCCTCCTTTCTCATTTTTTTCCTTTCTCATTTTCTCTGTCTCTCCAAATCTGTTTCTCCCTCACGGCCTTGCGCTTTCTCTTTTCCAGGTTTCATAACGATGATAGGATCTGGTCTAACAATCTGAAGACCATCTACATTCTAGATTGAACTATTATCTTCATTTTCATTACAGTTATTATACTGTGCATATGTATGAATTGTAGAACATATTCTACATTATAACATGGCCTGGGTGAATATACTGCTGTGGTTGGCTGAAAGCTGTTCATTAATTTTTGATAACCTCTACAACAAAACGCAGCGGTCATCTGGGATGGAAATTTCACTTGTCTGCTTGGGAGAAAGAAAAATCATGTGTGGTAAGTTGAATTTAAAACACTCCATAATTGCAGGTACTTTGTGTTGTCATTGTTCTGCAGGAATCATCTTGCAAATGATAGATTTTTTGGTTTAATAACAACTCTTCCTTCACCCACCCTCTTGTTCCTATTCCATTTTATTTGTGCAAATGGGACTCTTTTCAGATCTGAATGGGTAAACCTCGTTGCCTAAAGACATCTGCACACATAAGAAAATGCAAGAGTGAATTAAACATAAACAGCAACAATAAGATAAAGCTGTAATTAAGTTGCCTCTATTTACCTACGGCTACCTGGGAATATCTGCCTATCGCTGGTGGAAAAAGCCTGCTGGTCATGTTAATGAAGGAAAGAGACCAAGTCATCTTTGGGAGGTCAGATAGTTATTCTGTTTTTATTTAAAAAAGCCCACATAATGCATCTATTCAGTGATTAGTGATTTATATTTAGATGAGAGATTCTGAATTTAACAGTAATCACCAATTGCATCAACCAACTATGGTTCCTCTCATGAAATTTTCAAAATGCCATACTCGGAGGCCACACCATTCAGGAAATGTGGGAATGACATGAAATATTTAGTCCTTATAATAATAAGCCTTTTCATTTCAAATACCAGCCTCGGGGAGTCACCGATTTTCTTCGGACAGATGGTAATGATTAAACGCACAACATGATTGTGAATTTGACTGATATTCTAATGACAGGGTGAGCTCATAAATGACAGAACAGCCATGTTGTGAAAGACAACTTTAATCATTTTTACTGGCCTGAAGGACAGTATGCTAATTGGATTTCCCAGAATAAGACATAACAAAAACAAAAAATGTAAAAAAAAATATAGAAAGAGATTGGTAGCAACAGCAACAACAAAAGGGTGACTTGGAATTGTGTCCAGAACATTTAATGAATAGACAAGGTTATTACATTCTTGGATATTAGGATAGAAAGGGTGCATATTTGACTCATCAAATATTTATATTTTATCTGTAGATGTTAAAACATGGTGTACAACCACATGAAGTCAAAGAAACTATTTTGGAGGCAACTGCTCTGTCATCCCTTGATATTTCATATTTTCACCAAGTAACACACACATACGGATAAAAAACTAAAAATATTTCAAAGATGACCTAACACCAGCAAACTTTTCTGTCTAATCAGCGGCTGTGATTTTCCTTGATTCGTTTTGCATGCTGTTGTTTCTTTTAACATCAACAGGTAGTTATCTCCAGACACTAAAAATGTAATCAGAGTATGTTAACAAATATACTGATATAGATGGCTTAAAACCAAAAACATCATCTTGTTTCTATCCAGCAAATTCAACTTGCTAAGTGAGAAAAAAGAATGCATTTCTTTAACATATTTAGACTCTATTGCTATTTATCCAATTCAGTTATATTTACATTGTTAAATGCAACTTACAGCAAAACACCATTTAGGACAATTTATATTGAGAAAAATCCAGCACATTAAATATGAGCAACCACTTGGTGATACTAGAGATAAATTATATTCTTTTAATAATAATAAAAAAAACTCCCAATTTTTGTCCTAAAAATATATATTTTTTTCTATTAATGAAGATATAAAAAAATGAATGTAAATCACAAAGCTATTCAGCATTTTTTTGTTTTTGGACATACTTTATATTACATTAAATAATTGTAATAGACATATGTAGAATTACCCATCAGTGTTTCATGCACGTGAAATGACTTTTTTTGGATACCTTAAAGCAATTTGACAATATAAAAGAAAGCAAATATAAAAATTTTTTAAGTGAACAGAGTTGACAAGTAATTATAGCAGGAAAAAAACTGTGCATGTTGTGGTGACCAAGCAAGCTCCAGAATAAAAGATTGCTGTCACTGTGACCAAAAGCAGTGAAATCAGAAAACTACGATCTTCATCTTTGAATATTTTGCAGCAGTCAAGCTCTAAGAGAATTAACAACTCTTAAAACCCCAGAAATGTGTGGCATGTTAAGTTGAGTTTGAGTTAATGTTGCCCAAATGGATGTGCTGGTTTTACTGTGGTCTCAGACTGGCAATGCCAATACTTTGGTGAGCACTGATGGAGTGGGACAGCACGCTTCAGCAAAACTTTGACGAATCAGTGAAACTGAAACAAGCTGGGGACTGACAAAAATCTTTCAGTTCAATAATAAAGAACACAGGGCCTTTAAAGTTGTGGGTGTTGTTGGTGGTATTTAAAGTGTGTCGTATGGTCCCAGTATGCATTTTGAGAATACCTTCAACTCTATTCTGTGCCTAATTACCTCATATTGAGTAATTGGATCAGTCATTATTAAGATCTATACAATTTATTCAGGGCACTAACCTGTTTGGGCTGTAGTCTTGTCTTATTAGTTGGTACTGGTCCAATTTCATAGCTTATATGATTATATAAAGTGAATGCCTAAAATCACTCACTATTTCCACTGTAAACTGGGATGCCTTAAAGTCACACTATTAAACTTAGGCAGATTTTCTTAGTGAGGTGCACCCTTTTGACAGCTAATTTTGCACCCATCTTGCGTCCTGCCTTTATTTTGAGTTCTCCCCAGCCAGTAAAAGTCAGTCTGATATTGAACCTTGTCTCATCTTGTGCTCTGTACATTTTTTTTCTCTTCCTTGGATCCTTCAACAATCCCCTCTTGCATTTCTTTGATAAAATCAGTGCACGTTTAAAAAGACCAGTGTGTTGATATCCATATGCATGTGTGTGTGACAGAGCATTGTAAAACAAAATTCTGCTTGAAGTGACACAGCAATAAAAAGTTGTGATGTGCAGCTTCCCAGCCCTGGGGCGCTGCTGGCCAATGACAGCTCCAGGAATCTACATAATAAATGTTACTGTGCCATCAAAACGAGTCAGAAACGCAAACATTTAAAGACAAAAAGTTGCACAGTGCTACATTAAATTAAAATATTAAGACATTGTTTTGTATTTACAAAAATACTCCAAGCTCTGCAGTTGGTTGAAAAGCCTTGGATTTCTCCTTATTCCACACTTAAGTTTAAGAAAAAAAAATGAAGGATTACAAAGAGATATCTCTTTCTCTGCTGTTGTTGCTTAAATCTAATGACAGGCAATAATTTGAAAGTGACCCTTGATCCCTGTTGTGAATCACCATCCAGCCCAAACACCCCCTGTGGACCGATGTGGCTTATAAATATGGTGCTTCAAATGTAATGAGACAGCTTTGTTATTTGATGGCCATGACCACCTTCAGGCATAGTAAGGTGAATGTGTGACATGAGCACACTTACACACAATAAATCCAACCTTGCTCCGTTGTACCCTCCCAACACTCAAATGCTTCTGTTCCTCACTCCAGCTTGGACTCCCTTAGTGCTCTGAGGGTTTTTTTCCTCCATGACACACACTAACAATGACTGATGGGTAACAAAGCTTGCTGGAAAATGTCACTTTCTATTCCACTCATGTGTGTAAAAGCATGTGTGGGGTGAAGGGACTAGGAATGAGGGGAGTCAGAGAGGTTAAAGACAATGTAATGTATAGCTTCAAATGTAATAAAAAAAAAACAACAAAAAAAAATCCTTAAAAATAAATAAAAATAAATAAATAGGAACTACTTAAAGTGACTACTTTTTTATTTCAAATTCTTAGCAAAGCACAATACAGCTGTTTTTTTTTTTTCAGAAGAATCCATCTATTTACTCTTTTTGAGATTTTCTGTAGCTGATTTTTTCCTAACTCCTATCTTTAAATTTTAATTAATTTACTGTCTGCAAAGCACAAAACTGGCCACAACATACATGCAGGGTTTTGATTTGCATGATGATCAAGAGAGTTGATTTGACTGGATCAGGGGATATCTGGTCCCTTTATTTATTTTAATTCTTTTATTTAACCTATACTCAGTTTTGGGGAAAACACATAGTGGCCATTAGTTCTAATTATGTAGCTCTTCCATTCTGTTGGGCTGGTGCAGCATTTTTATTAATTAATACAGATTAATTATTCAGGGCTGACAGAACCAGATCAGTTCACACTAAAGTCTAGCCCACACAAGTCAAATCAAAACTATTTTTCTGATCATAGATAAAAGATTTATACTGCCTGTGTGGCCCCATAACACACAGTTTGCCTGTGGCACTCTGTTAGTATTGATTCACACAATGAAAGTTATGTATTTTCTCTTGTGCAGCAATTCTTATGCAGCACTAGTAAAAGTTATTATCTAACATGGCGTGTAAGATTCTTAATGATGAACACTTTAATGATGCTAGAACTGCCCGCAACTTCAACTCTGGATGCATGCAAGTTAGTTTAGTTCATTTACACTAATTGTTAAAATAGTGTGATGAATAAAAAAAAAAAAAAAACTTTGTCCACAAATAAATAATTTAATTTCTGCCTTCTAATTGATAATTTGTTCTCTTTATTAAATGCTATTTTAATAGCTCTATATTGTGTTGTCATTAGCTATTACAGACAGTAAGACCAGCAAGATGTGCATAACTCAAAGCTCAACCTTTATCCTACTAATTACTTATTTTAATTTCTATTATTTATCTCTATTGCTATTCATTTATTTAATATTTAATTCTCTTTTTTTTTATTCCAGTCTTGTTCATTTTGTTTTTGTGGGGTTAAGGGGTTAACTTTAGAGGCCCAGCTAAATGTTTCCCTGGTCAGCTGAGGTTAAGATTGGCATCACAGCAAGAAAAACCGACAAGGGAGTTTTTAAAGGTATTGAACACTTTGCATGTTCACCGGTCTGATAAGTTCTGGCTTCTGTCTGATGTTTTTTTTTTTGTTTGTTTGTTTGTTTTTTTTTCTTTGGAATTAGTGAAGTTAAAAAACAAGAGCAATTTAAGGAGCCATTACCTGCCCTGGCTTTATCATTAGCCAGTAAGACTAAACCTGCAATCAGAGGTCTTGGTGAGAACTGTGGAGTTGCCCATTTAACAGTGCATCTGTATGCAAAGTCAAGTGAGTACTCTATATAGCAAGCAGAAATGATGGTTTTCTGTAACTTTTGTTTCCATTCTGTCCATAAACACAAATATAAGGTCAACGTTCATTTGAAATTTTGTATGAAAAGGTTAAGGAAGTTTTATGTGAAGAGAAGACAAAAGTTCATTGCAATGAAAGGCAATTGAAACATGTTGAGCTGGCTTCTAAAACACAACACTGGTAGCACATGGATGCCTAAAAGACTACTGGATTGGCAAGATTTTTACACTGGCACATAAGACAGAGAAGTGGCAGGAAGCCATATATTTATTTCAGACAATAACATTTAACATTTAAAACTAACGTTTCAACAACCTCCACATGACGACTGCCATGGCACCAGCATGATAGAGCAGCTTCTGCAGTTCTGGTTTGATAATTACTCCTCACATATGGCTTGCCTTCATGAACACACCCTAAATTACTGTGCAAAAGTAGTGGATGGAAACAAAACAAATCAGACTTTACAGACTAAATTCAGAATCCATGTTGCATATTACTGAAAATCCTGTTGAAGTGATACAACCCAGTAATTGGTACCACACAGAAGACATTACTGGTGACAACTCTAACATTCCAAATGAACAAAACAAGGTGAAATGATGAAGTAATGTTTTATTTCCCAATGTCAATGGTCCACTTCACTGCATAATGTCATGTTAAAACACTTCTGGCCATTGCTCTGCCCCATAATTCAACAGTAAGAGAGGAGATTATGACCATAGTTTCCAGTTGGACCTAAACTACATTAAAGACTCATCCTTACAATGTGGTGGTTTGATGCTACTTTAAAATACCTATTTATTACATTTTACTGTTTCTTTACAATAAACATATTACACAGTGTAGGTTTGCTGCAGGAATTGATTAACAAAGTCTTAGACTTTGTTTGTGATCTAGTCTTATTTTTAATACTTGACATTGATGGTGGACTAGGACAAAAATGTTGGCCCTGGCATTTTTGCTCAGACCAGTAAATATACAATCATGCACACCACAAATCTCAATAGGTCCCTTAAATGTGAATATCTACCATGCAGCTACTTAAACCCACTAAAACCATGCATTGAGTAAGCAGGATTCAGTGAGAGTAGACATGTTAAATATCTCCAACAAGTATTGTTAATATGATAACTGTAAAATAAAATAATCTACTGTGTGTTTGCCGGAGAAAGAAAATAGAAAAAACAGACATGACAAATGATGGATCAGATGAAAACTGTTCTGGAACAAAGTGCAGAAACAGTGACTGTGTGTGTGTCTGTGCTGCCTGCTCTCATCTTCTGGAGATCTTATCTCAGCCAGGTTCAGCAGAAGATTGAATGGAGATTTTTATTTATTTATTTTTCATCATAATGATTAAGTCTGGTCCAGAATTATTGGATTATCTGATAAACAGGCAAACAGCTGCATCAGTATTAACATAAGGACACAAACGTAAATAAATAGACTGTCTTAAAAAGTTTTTTTATTTCTGTATATTGTTCATAAACACCAACACAGAAGCCCACAACCAATAACAGATAAGCTGATACAGAAAACCAGAAAGCTGCTGAGACACTAAAACTGATGAATGATGCCTGCTCTCATATATATATATATATATATATATAGTTTCTTTTATTTCTTTTAAAGTTTGTTGTTAATGCACTTGTTATTGCTTCCTGCACTGTAATGCTTTTAATGTTAATGTAAAGCACTTTGAATTGTCTTGTACATGGAATGTGCTATACAAATACATGTGCCTTGACTAGAAAAATAAGAAAGATGAATAAATAAAAATAACGGAAAAAAAATCTTTATTTCTAATATACACTACTGTTCAAAAGTTTGGGGTCACTTCCCTATTGAATCCCATGGCAAAGTGACCCCAAACTTTTGAACGGTAGTGGTGTATTTTCAATGCAAGCATTCAAAAGGTACCTGAGGGAACTGGTGTGTCTGTAAATGCATCACTGGTGGGGGCAGGACTCCCTGATGTGCCTTGGAGTGCATCACTGTCTGTGTCAGTGGCTTCAGAAACTGATGCGCCTGGAGCAGCATTGCTGACAAGTGAAGCGTCTGACTGGACACCTGTCAGGGCCGTCTATTATATTATATTATTTCTTGCATTCTTAGGTGTATACTTGCTAGACGGACAATTCCTCTGGTCCTCCTCAATCTGTCAAAAAAGTATGCTTGGCTTGTGCAATGCATTGTTTTCCTTTCATTTCTATGTCAAACCACTTTATAAAATTTCTCAAGTGGATTGCCCAAACAAATTGCCCAAACAAACAAAACTAGACTAAAAAGCACAGGTATAGCGTTCATGTTAGGTTCTGGTCAAAAAGGAAAAGAACAGATCTCTTCCCAAAAGGAATTTAACCGTTATGTTCACCCCCCCTTGTTTTGTGTTCTCCATGATAGTGGAACAAGAAAAAATCAAACAACCAAAAAAAAAAACAAAAACAAAATAAAAAACTCTTCAGTAATAATTCTGTTGGGCTTGGGTGACTGTTGAACATCAAATGTATTACCAGTGATAACTCTCCATAGGACTCCAAAAAACAGATAACGCTTGGCGTTATTGAGAGAACTGACTCCAATACAGACCCTGAGACCCGTCTACTTCCTCTCACATGCATGGGGGACCAGAAAAGACAAAGCAACCCCCTTTGGTAATTTACACCTGAAAAGTCAAGAGTCACACATCTACCGTGGTATCTGCTCTTTATCTACAACAGGAAAACAAATTCGTCTATAGCAAAAGTTTTAAAACTCTCTGAAAATGTGGAATAAATACCATGGAACTGATATGGGATGATGGTTATTCAATGCTTGTTAACTCCCCTCCTCAAGACCTAGCATCCTGCAGGTTTTCATGTTTCCCTGCTGCAACACACCTGACTCAAATCAGGTGTGTTAACAGCCTGTGTCGTTAACAGGCTGGTGCAGAAGTTAACAAGTTGTTGGAGAACCTTTTCATTTTAATTAGGTGTGTTGTACTAGGGAAACACTAAAACCTGTAGGTTGCTAGATCTCAAGGACTGGTTGGTGAACACAGCTCTACAACATTCAGAGACCACACAACCATCATGACATTTATTAGAATTTACTATTATGCTGTTTTGACTTTTCTGAGCTTTCTACAGTGTTATAATGTTGAATATTCATCAGACAAGTGGCACCGTTTTTTATCACACAAGGAGGGAGTGTTCCTACAATCAAGAACCATGTTTCCGATCCTGAGCCCCAAGCTGTAAGAAAAACTGAATAAGTTGTCTGTTTGCTTTGATAGTTGGTGAGTGAGAAGGAATTAACCCACTTACTTACTTAAATAAAGGAGTTTGTGAAAAATGCTGGATTGATTCCTGCACTTGTGAACTTACATATTAAAATACATTAAACTAAAATGAGCATAATAAAGCCACTTTAAGGAAACAAAGGCTTGTTGGTCACTGAAGCAACAACTCCAACCACCAGAAAAGTTAAAACCCATTTTCTCTTCCCTTTTCAATATGTTCCTAATGAATAGATGGATTTTCATTGTTATTGAATAGGCTAACTAATATTTGTCTATATGCTAATGTCATGCAACTAAAATAGTCCTATTTATGTTAAAGTTCACTGAAACAGGTTAATTGGCGATGTCTTTTTCTTTATTTATTCTGTGATGTTATTGTAAATGCCTTTTGCTGCCATGTTATAATCAGAAATGATAAATGTTTTAAGACTTTTACACAGTAAGAAACATTTCATATTTGAGTTATTTTGCCAGTATTTTTTGATTTCTTATTTAGTTTTATTTGGATAAATAAAATGCAATGCTTTTTACTCAGAATTAAAAAGTGGAAAGGAATTTCACTTCTTTTATTTTTTGTTTATTATGATTTATTTATTTATTTATTCATTTTATTCTTTTTGCCTTCTGCTTTTTGCTGAGACCACCTCACAAAACAAAAGACAGTTTAGTCATTTGTTTTGTCTTTGTCAAAGTAGTTTGTCATAATCTGTTTAATTTTTTTCTTTGTGCTAAGTTGGTGCCTACTTTTGTTCAGGCCAAACTGCTTACCACAAGGTTTTTTTTTAATATTCCAAATTAAAACCTTCAAGCCAAGACCTGGGCTTGTCATGACCATGGACTGTGTTTGCGTCATGATCATGTACATTTTTTAGTTATGATTTTGGTTTATAGTTCTGGTTTTTTGTCATGTTTAGTTTTTGTTTTATGGTTTTAGTTTTTGGTTTTGTCATGTAAAGTTAGTTTTCCCTCATGTGCTCTGTTTTCTGTTCCTGGCTCGTTAGATCACCTGGTTGGATTTTTCATTCACTTCACCTGTTCCTCATTACTCTGTCTGTGTATATATGCCCCTTGGTTTTCAATTGTCTTTGTCAGGGCCTTTTGTTTACCCCTGTCGTGTCATGGTTCCTGTTTTGAGTGCCGGAATAAACCTCGGTCAACAGCATCATTTTGCCTTACTGTCTGCATTTGGGTCCTCACTTCTGTCGCCATTCATGACAGTGCTCTATTTCTTTTTCTAATCAATCAGGTATTACCAAGTTTTTTTTTGTTGTTGTTGTTGTTGTTTTTTTTGGGGGGGGTGATCTTAAGAGCTATGTTTTATTGCATTTGGACCAAGAAAAACTAATGCCAACTTCTAAGAAGATGTGCTCCATCATCAAAGGCTGCCTGGTATGATTCTTACAAATGACCACAGACTCTTTGCTGATCCAGGGCAGGTTGATCCAGGAGGGCAGGGGGACTGACAGTCACCTGATCCAAGGGAAGGCAGATGAATAAAGTGACCCAAATTGCATAATTTCTGCTGATTTGATGCTTTATTTTATATTTTCCTAGAGAAGTTTTAATAATTTGTATCTTTTCATCATAAATATTAATAGACCTCGATTTTGCTTTAAAGTGGATGTGATTCTTTCACTCTTTACAGTGTTTCCAGAAAACAAGCAACGAGCATGCAGCCTTCAGATTAACTATTAATAAGGCTGAATTTTCTCCATTTATGCAGGAGGTGTGGGCCCCAATGAGAAATAACCATTTTTAAGCATTAATGTTGCACATGTGTGTGAACTCCTTATCCTGATAAACTGTAAAGTACACATTGAGCAACAAAAGCTTGACAATTTAATTTTCTCTGCAAATTCTCATATCACATACTGAAAGTTTGCCTCATGGGGCTTTTCAATTTGTACAATAAACGGCATCACTTATCCTTAGGCAGGACTAACATGTATGCATTTCAAGCTTCAATGCTCACCCTGTTCACGTGATGACATCATGCATAGCCAAACCAACATTAAGGTCAACTGCTCTGTTTTGCTTGCAGTACAAAGTGGAGAAAATGTAAACTTTTCAAAGGGCAACACAGGGACCAAGCAATCAGTCTGTGTCAATGACCATTTGAATAGTTGCTACAACTTTTCCAAAACACTGGGTCATTGTCAACATTTACACATGTAGATGTGGTTTCTACTACATACACTTGAGATGTAATCACTTCCCTTAATGTAGAAAACAGAAACATGGATTTAACCTGTAAGTCAACTCAGTGGAGGTATTAAAAAAAAAAGAACTGTGAGGATGTCATTCCTGTTTTATATATAAAAGAATTAGTAAAGGACTGATAATAGCTGATGAGCCTTCTAAATGTTCAGTATTAAGCTTTCACTGTGTGATCTAGGCCTACCAACAAGAGAAAAGCCTAACTACATTCACTGTCAGCTCTTAAATCAAGAAACTCTCCAGTATTGGTGGTCTTATGGGGCCACTGGGGTGATTTCAAAAGCACTGGTCTCCACAGTGGTTATCTTGAACCAGTGAAGCAGAGAAAGAGAAAAAGGTTTTAATACTATCACTTCTCACCTAGAACTCCAAAGAATGAGGCAATTTCAGTTCTCCAAGGAAATATGCTGATGATGTACCATCTGTCAGTGCCATGCATGCATTTGTCCCTGACAGTCATTTATCTCCTCATATAATATTTTCATTAATCTATGTAGCTAATGAGTGATTCTGACAAAATCTTTAATATATGTTCACAGTTATGAATTGCAGAAGGAGACTTATATGTTCTTTGCGGAGGAAAAACTGAACATTGAGACGACAGCAACTTTAATCATTCAAGTACTCAGGGCATCATTTTATCTGTCCCGAATGATGCACTTCTCTCTCTGTACATCTACCTGAAAGAACCACCCGTCTAATTTTTATGCCAGGCAGCTCAGCTGTGCTCATGCAGAATTTATTCTATAATTCATATGAATGTGTTAGATGGACAATATTTGCTTGGCCTGTGGCCTTGCCTGCTGCAATGCTCTGTGCTTGGTGGAGAGGGCACCAGGAGTGGATAATATTTGCCCAATAGCATGCTCAAGGCACACAATAAGCACTATGCTGCACTAAATGATTATGCAGGCATTTTGTTTTCCCAGAAAAGTTAACTTACCTTTTGTTAAGCAGAGTTCTGAAACTATTTATCTTTTAGTACCTTGTGTAACAGCAATGTACTAGAATCAACTCAGACACTGTGCAGACAACATTTTATATTTATGGACAAAAAAGAGTGACATTGTGACTTTTTCTGGAATAAACTGAGAGCTCTAAACTGAATGCAGGAGTTGAGCTAACCCTTGTGGATGTGGGAGTCTCACTCTGTGTTCTTGCATTAAGAATAATTCTCAGTGCAAGGTGTGGGTAGTTAGTGAGAGTTTGTTAGATTTTTTTCAGGGTTTTAAGAAAAATCCCACTGGGATTAGTTTAGCTTTCATGAGATGCTCTTACATCACTTTCTCTCCTCTTCTGTTTCAAAGAGGATTACATGCCAAAGACGTTAATGCCATAAAATACATTTTTGGCATAAAGGTGACTTTTCCTAAAGTGTGTGTTTCTTTATTTATTTGGTAATTAAACCTTCACAGAAATCCCATAGGCGTGAAACTTTAAATATCTAAATAAAGCATATGGTATAAAAAACGGTAATTGGGTAATAACTACTGTGGTATAGTTTCAAACTGCTGCTGTGTATTTAAATTACATTCCATAAAAATTATTCTGCAACCTTAACAGAAACTCAAACTTCAGCTAAAACTTTAGTGCTGCAGATAAAATTATGCTTTCCTGCTGTGTTGCCATTGACACTCTTTTTGTTTACATTTCAGGTTAATTTGAATGAACAAACATCACAAAAGTTTTCTTTTTGTATAATGATGATACCTTCTCATAAACAGGAGGCAAACACCAACACCTGGCTGTTCTGGTGGATCAGCCATTGCAAATTAAAAAACAATTATTCCACAATAAAAGCAACATAAGAACAAAGCAATAAAACAGACACCGTACTTCCACCAAGCAAAGGGTTTAATTCGAGTAAAGGTTCTAATCACCTCGGTCCTAAAACAGTACCTACAACAAAGAAAATAAAGGAACCAATTTAGCATGTGCTAATCAAACATTTCAAACAAGATAGCAAAGGGACTGATCATCTGCTGGGCCAGGACACCACACCACCAAATAAATGGTACATCAAGTCATGGAAGCACATCAGTACAGCAGTGGAACTGTACCGATCCGGCTTTTATAACAGCCGCTTATCACTGAACAGAAGTGCACAGTTTGCTGAACTGGAAACATGCAAGACTTAAGCTTCCCATCTGGGAACCAGAAACATACACACTGGCCCCTGGCTCTTAAAACTAGCTCTTAACAGGTACCAACTCTTTGATGGGACAAAGCGAAAAACCACTTCATATTGGTTACGTCAACAGTTGGGGGCGGTGTTACTTGGCCAACAAAAAGCATTGTAACACTGTACCACCATCTTCAAACCAGAGAAGCTTTGTATTATAAAAAACAAACAAAGCTGGTCTGAAGTATATGTTGCTAGTTGATGGCGTGTCTAACACAGCTGTTCAGAAAACAAGCCAATTCAGAGGTGCACTTGCAGCATGAAGTGGAAATTAACAGGATTCTTAAAACTTAATAGCACAAAATGACTGAGCCCAGGTGACAATGACAGAAAAAAAAAGATGTTATCACGTTGTTATGACCCCTACTCAACCTAGGGGTAGTCGGGTTGGTAACAAATCAAAATGGGACAAAACTTAAAGGATGCACAATAATTTATTACAATACAAACGGGTTCAAGTGTTACATAACAACCAAGGTAAGTAAAGAGATCCTAATTAACACAAGGAGTCCTCATTCGAGGTTAGAATTAACCAAACACAAGCTATTCTTAACCAAACAAAGTCCACTATAATTCCAAATGTATCACAAACCAAAATATTACTCTTACTCCCTTAAACAGAGTTTTTATATACACCAAATCAAGTATATTCAACAAACAAACAAAAGGTGTCCTCTAAACCAAGGAATACAAAAGAGGGCGCAGAATCTCAAACAATAACCTATTCCGGTGTCTAAATAAATAACTAAAGGGAAGATTAATGCTCCTACAAACCAACAAGGTTCTCAGTCCAGCTACTACTTCAAGCACAATCCCAGCACTGGCAAGCTGTGGGCCGAAGGAACACAGCTGCCATGATCAGCGTTGCTGCCTCCTTTTTATAAGCCAGGCGTCGTGCTGGTTGGCTGAAGAGGAGGAAGTGCGGTGAAGGAGTCGTCCACTAAGGTGTCGGAGGCTTGTCTCCTCCGAAGGAAGGTGGAGCCGACGGCGACCAATCACCAGGAAGGAGGAAGAAGGAGGAGGTCTCAGAGGCGAGGTGCAGGGTGCAGGTCCATGCAGCATCTCACTAGCACGTACCCAGGCCAGAGGCCAGGGGACGTGACACGTGGTTACATATTACTAAATCGTGGCCACAGATTACTAACTCGAGCAATAAGATTATTAACTTGTGGCCATACCTTAGTTAAGCACATATTTATGGGCAATTATCATTTAATTTGATTGTATATTAAAGTTAAGATTAATAATAGAATTGTAACCAAGCTTACTGGTTTGAGGATGCATTAGTAACCCATGCACACGATTTAAGAATGCTTAGTCCTGATTATGTTTTATTTATTTATTTATTTATTTGTAATGATATTACCAAATTGATTCAGTATTTAATTAATTGGCTAACGCATTTCGTTTTCATCTTTTTAAATTCATTAAAGAGATGGAGTATCCTTCATGAATGAAAAAGGTCTGTCAGAATTGCACCAAGCTATTACAGGTACATTTGTGAAAGATATTCACAGAGTTGTGCTAAAAGTCTTCTGTTTTCCTTAAAAATGGATGACTCTACCATAATTTACACCAAGTAACTCATTAAAATATACAGAGGATAACCAGATCAAAAGTAAACTGTTAACAAACTCTGAAATTGAGTGAACATGGATTTAGAATACTAAGGAAAACAAATCAGAAATTCACTGAAAAACAAATCAGAAATTCTCTGAATAACACAAACCTCACTAGTCTGATGCTTATTTCAAAGCTTGACCCTTCCCAAGCCAAGCTTGTTTTCCGGGAACTCTTATCAAATGGAAAGAGATTAAGTAGACAGAGAACAGAGAGGAAAGAATAGAGCATGAAGGGAAGAGCCACCAAACTGACTTACACTGATGCAGCTTAAAGAGTCAAGAAATTACAGCAATGAATATAGTTTTTATACCAAGGTGGCAAAGACTGATATATGAGCAGGTTAAGAGCATAAAGATGAGACCAGAGAGAGCTATCTGAGATGACAACTAAGTAAGGAGAACGAGACGTCAAATTAAAGCTGCATATTAATCTGGACATACGAGTAGGACTCTGCATATAATAGAATATATATATATATATATATATATATATATATATATATATATATATATATATAAATATATGTGCACACACACACAAACACACACACACACACACACGCACACACACACACAATTGTATAAACAAGAAATTAGTTTGTATTCAGTTTATTGTTTACAGTTTCTATGGTTATCTGGCTATGGTCTAAGATAATAGAGCAGCTTGGATTATCCAATGATTACACAATCATGGACGGATCTTTAACACACAATGACATAAAAACCAGTAACCAGTTTGTCTAGATTGTGTTCATGGAATCCGTATAGTTTTTTTAATTGGTTAATGAGTATTAAGAGAGGCCAACCCAGTGCACTTAAAGAGACATGAAAGCTTTAGATAGTTAAAGATGTGTCATTTATTGTGTGTGACAGCAGCAGAGAAACGAAAAGAGATAGTGGGGAAAGAGGGTTGTCTTGGTGACTGGCAACAATAAAGCATCCTGGAGTCGGGTGATGTGTTCTCTGCCAATTCCCTCTTATCTCTTGATCTCAGACATGCAAATTATTCCTCCACATTATTAAAGTTAAGTGGAAAAGATGAGCAAAAAGCAAGGGATTTGATCTGTCATGGTTGAGTGAGTGAGCAAGCAAAGCAGCCACAGAAACAGTGGCAGGGAATACAAACTAGATGCTCATGTTTCAGACATGATGGTCAACAATAAACGGGTGTTAGTGCGCATGTGGACCAGAAGCAAACTGCTTCAGCCTAATGAAATTTGGCTGCTCATAAAGAAACAGTGACAAATTAAATGGGCCATCAAAAGCTCTGCATATGGACAGAGGAAGCGTTTCCAGATGTTATTAAAATAATTATACCTACTCTTTCACTGTCACCTAAATCACATTTTTTTTTTTTTTCTGTGACAATGTCACACTAACATGAAACATGGTGAGAATGAAGCGATGGGAAGAAATAAGAGTATATGGAAGAACTCCACAGGGAGTGGTAATCCTAAATTTTCCAGATACATGGATCAATATCCAGTATTCATGGGTAAAAAATGACCAGACATAACTCAGCATCTGTGTTATTCCTATACCAGGGCAGAGGTGCCTTTTTAGTTCCATTTGTTTGTATGTGTTTCTGTGCTTACACATACAGTATCATACAAAAAGTGTTAAGCGACCCCTCATTTCTTTATGACTTTTTATGAACTTGCTTTTAATCTTCAAATTTATCAGTAACCCTTTAGCATTTTGAAGGTTTTTTGGAGCTTTTTGAATTCAGCCCTTACTTGACCCTTTACAGAAAAATGAATTTTCCAATTGATAAGGGACAAACCAGTTTTATATAGACACATAACAGATAATTTAGCAGAGGGCATGTTAGGAACAAAAGAACTTGGAGACTTAAAAAAATATCTAAAGCAGGTGAGCAGTAATGTTCTTAAGAGAAAAAAAAAGAAAAAAATCTATCAGAGGCCTGTTACAAGACCTGAAAGATGAACCTGGCCCTTCAGTTGATTCATCTGCTGTTCACTGAAGCCTCATCAGAAATGGTCTCCATGGATGGGTGGCTGTCAAGGAGCCATTCTTAAGAAAGGGAAGCAGAGAGAAAAGGCTGAGGTATGCCAAATTACACAAGAACTCGATTGAAAATCAGTGCTAACAGGTCTTGTGCTGAAATGAATTTTCCTCAGAGCCTAGACCTCAACATTATCGAAGCAGTGTGGGATCATCTTGATACAGAAGAGAAAGTAGCTTTGAAATGTCCTTCAAGAAGCCCAGAGGAATATTCCTGAAGTCTACTAAAAAAAATCATGACATAGCTTGTTAAGACGGTTTAGACTGTGTTGAAGAATTGATTGGTCATGCCAAATACTGGCTCTCAAGCCAGTATTTCCATTTATGTTTCCACATGTTGCAATAAATTGCTTCAGCTTTTTTCAATATATGGACAGATAAGGGGCTTGGATGTATTAGTTTTTGTTTGTTTTTAATTCAAATGAAACTTGTGTAACCTAGCCTTACAATTGAAAATGAATTGGTTTTAAAATAATTCTTAATTTGAATAAAAACTGTCAAGCAATGTGATACACTTTGTCAAAGAAAATCACTAAGAAAATGATCTCCGTTCTGCCATAAGGTTGCTAATTTAGTGGTTTCACAATGTCACTACCACAGTAGAGTAAAAAATAAACAAAAACTAATTCTCAGGTAGTTTTAACTTTCTTTTTGGCTCATGACACATACTGTATGGCTGAATTGATGGGTGGATGAGATGGATTGGTGGGTGGGCTGCTGGGTGTGTGGTTAGGTTAGAAGAACACACTTAACAGCTGACACTTACTATGCTATTCTCTTAAGTGACGCAGTAAAAAATAGGCTGGCAGAGTAAAAAAAAAAATGACAGACTCCAATGTCCAATCTTCTCTTCCTATTTCCATTTATGTGTTTCTAAGAGATGAGTGAAATGAAAGTAGAGTTGTCCTGACAGCCAAGAAATGATTTCTCAAATAGAATTCAAGTAGGTTGGTACGTATGTACATGTACATTAACCAGTCACTGCCATGGCTATCATGAGATGCATATTCATCCAATGGTTAAAAGCATTTATCATTAATTGCCAATCAAACAATGTCTCATTAGTAAATACAATATTATATCATATTCAAAATTAGAGAAGGCAAAGTATTTTACAGGATCAGCAAAAACAAAGATATATGACAGAAGGCTTCATCTGAAGATGATACTGACAGCAGCTTTTAGCTTAATCAGACAACATAAGCACCATAAAAATGGATTGGGAATGATTTCCCAGGTAATAAAGAACTGTTGTTTGCAGGCACATGATGTGGAAACAGGACAATAATTCATGTGCTTAGCAGAGTGCTGATGGTAGTCATAAGTCATGACGGTGCCATTCACACTGCATGTTAGTAGCTTGTAGGTTAAAATGTGGCTATTGCTAATATACAAATACCTCAATGCCAGCATTATCTCTTTTTTAGCTCACCACTCTGTCTTACTCTCATAGGTGTGATATTTCTTAAACGATTTGTAAGAATTTCTTTATATCTGGCTGAAGCATGTTCAGATTAGATTTGCATTGATATATTTCTTCTTCTTTTTTAATGCATTGTCCATAGAATGAGGATTAAACTGGGAATTATAACTGGTAGAGGATTAAAACTATGGTCTTTATAATTTAAAATAGTATGCTTGTCATTTTGGGGAAAAAAAATAAAGCCATTAACAACAAAAACAAAACAAAAAAAAAAACGTATAAATACATATAACTAAGCATTATTATGTTCATTTGTGCATAGCCATGGCTCTGTGAAGAAGGTAAACACAAGGAGGCTTGGATCAATTTAAACAGAATCCAGGATCCTCCTATAGTTCTTTACTTTGGGTGATTTTTGAGCAGGAACAGAAGGCCAGCATGCAGAGTGGGCCTGACAACACTGAGACAAGCTCTTTTAATTCTTATTGTTCTGCTGTCCACAGTGATGAACCCTGCATTTATAAACAGAAATGGGAGCTTAAAATGGAAAGTGACTGTGTTGGAAAATACAGAGAGGATGCTTAACAAACCAGGTTTTTAGCTATACTTCTCGCTGCACACATTATGGCAGTTTCTATGTAATCTTTAAGAAGAGTTTTATAGTAACATACACCTAAAGATTAAAGTTTGCCTGAGCAGCACTGTTTGTGGTGAAACCTAACTACCTCTGCCAAAGTGGAGGTTATATGAATTGATGTTCATTCAAATTTTAAGGAAATGTCTGAAATGGAATATTTAGATTTTGGGGGTGATCCAGATCACAGCCTGGATCCAGGAATTTTTCTTAAACAGTAGAACCGCCAATATTCCAAAGCCCCTATTTTGACATTGTGCTGACGCAGCTTAAAAATGACGAAGGTGGTGTTGACAGAGGCCAGTCCCACTTGAAGGGAAACAATTAGGAAACAAATGCATAATATAATGCTAAAGTAACAAAACAGCTCTGGATGTCAGCTGATCACACGTGGATGTCTCAATAATGAATGCACACTGGATCATTCTGGCATCGATGCAGCTCCCGTGAAGGACCCATGCATTCAGTGCAGCAATGTCCAAAACAGCATAAAACACAACAAGCCATCTTCTAGTTGCAGCTCGAGATGAATACTGCCTCTGCATCTGGTCAAGGATGTCTACTCCTAACGTGGTCATAATGCAGTAAGAGGAGCTAAACATTTCTCCCTCATTTGAGTCTTCCTCATTCATTTGTTGGAGCATTGCGAAAGTTTATTCTGCATTCATTGTTCTGCTTCTGTTCATTTTTTAAATTATGTTTTCAGGTGCATACGTTTGTTTGTCTTTTAGCAACATAACTCAAAAGGTTATTGACAGGATTTTTTACTATTGGGAGTTAGGAATAATTTTGCCATTTCAGCTTCTAACTCATCAGATAATGCCCAGAATCACTAGTGTTAAAAAAATAAATTAAATAAAAATAAAATAAAATAAAATAAGTAAATTATAACATTATAACATCATGTTAGATGTTATAATATAATAATCTTTGTTTAACCCAAATCATGTTGATATTCTAGATCTGATTCTAGATAGATTTAATATATAGGGGTGATATTTGTGGGTGATTGGACATTTCCTCATGTGAGTGACCCTATGGCTTGGCAGAGGTCTGCGCTCTTTAAGTGCTTCTAGTTTGAAATGTTATGGCCAGTAATGTCTCCTCCTTTAACCAAGCATCAAATTTTTATGCCTGTGTTTGGACTCTGTAGTTTTGTTAAAAAATAAATGTTTTGCTGCTTTAACTAATTGTATTTTTGATGCTATCTTTGTGCTACTGCAAATAATCTATGATTTATTCTTTGTGTGTAGGGTGAATATGAGGTGTTCATTTGATGGCGTTTTATTTATTCTTCTGCCTTTGTTCTCTGTGTTTGGTTGTGATCGTTATCATTTGTCTGTTTGCTAGCAAGACACCAGCAAAACAGCTTTTGTAAAGGTGGTGCATGGACAGAGAAGGAACGCATTTAATTTCAGTTCAAATTAGGAACACAATACTATTAAAATTTATATATAAAGAATTGGCCTTGGCAGAGGATGATATCCTATGACGATATTTGTCTAGTATCACCCAACACAAGATAGAGACATCCACTTCCACTCTGTACAAAGCTGCTATTGTTGGTGCTGTGACCTATAAAAGCAAGTTTAAGAATTTGGCAAAGTAGCTTTTCTGGTACAGCGACCACTTATGCACATATCAGAGCTCGGCTAATGCACTATTGCTAACTTAGCAACTATGGTACTATAATTAATGAGTTTTCAGACCCTTCTAAGAACTATATTTCAAAAAAAGCATTTAGCAACAAATCTATAGTTCACTCTTCTCCGGGTCTTAGTTTGTCAATGAGCAATGGGTGCTGCCGCAGGCCCCTCCCACCATCCAAAAGCACTCACAGGACGCTCGTTCTCACACCACAGCAGTGCCACCTCCCAGCTGCAGTCAGAGCAGGAGATGTTCAGCCACTGGCTGATCCCGCCCTGGCTTACCGTCAGATTTTAATGCCTATTAATAAAGAACGTGGACAAAAACATTTAAAAAGGTAAAAGTACTGTAACAAATTGTGGACTCTTAATCAGAGAACAGCTAGAGATGTTTGTTAAAGTACTTAAAATGACACTTTAACTTTAGGTCTGTTCATTTTTGGCCAATGATATTTTCAGATTCTTTTTTTTTTAATTGAAATGCAGTTAAATGCATTTTTCCAGACATTTCTAGAGCTTGATCTTACATCATTAATTTCTGTGTCTACCATTAGATTCAGTCAGCCACTAAAATCCATAAAAAAAAAAATTAATTAAATTGCTTATTGAGGCAACTATTGTTATGCGATTAAAATGTGATTAATCGAGATTAATTAATTACAAAGTCTTTATGAAGGATTCCAATCAAGTTTAGCTGACTTTTCCTTTACTAATTGTTAACATTAAAACATAATTAAAACATGACGAACAAGCAGAGATGTAAACAAACATTGCTTTTCTTATTCAAAAAAAGCTTAAACAATAATTTAATCCCTTAAGTATAACAATGCTTATCTGAATGGTTTAGGGCAAACTTACTAATGAGCTCAGAATCAGCATGCTTGTATTGCTTTGATTTCATATAAGGGGAACACTAATTAAGAAAGCTAAAGGTTGGAGAACACAAAAAGTAAAAGAAACAAACAAAACAAACAAACATTCATAGGAATGTAACTTGGATTAAGCTACCGTATTGTCAGTGTGTCTAAGATTTTTACCTTTCTTTTATTAACTAAGTGGGTTTTTGTGTACATTACCACGTAATCGAAGACAGGATTTCCCCTTGCCAAGGAAGGAATTCTTCTATGAGCAAGTGAGGTTGTCTTCCCGCCGCTGCAATCTTGACTCTATCAATACATATTCATCAGCATCAGAGAGCCATTCATTTACCAGATTGGAAAATGGGCAGTGAAGAGAGCTTGACATTCACTTTGCGCTGAATTGTTCTCACTTGACACCTAACTTGCTGATTGATGAGAAATATCATGGCCTGGAGAAAAAGCAAAGTGAAAGATGAATGAGAGTAATGCTGCAGCACTCGTCATATCTCTGAACTAAAACTCTTTATTAATATTTTGTTTGGGCCTGGACCTATCCATCCCTGTTTGTACAGCACAAGCTGGATTGGATCTGTCATATCAGGTATTTACCTGCATTTGTCTTGTTGCTTTCTTGAGTGTGTGAGATTGTGTTATGGGGAAAATGTGTGCATTGCTCTGCCTACATTGCACCAATGTATTTAAATTGGTCTCAGTGTTAACCAAATGGAAGATATAGTGTAAGCTGGGTAATATTTTGTAAGTGCCTTGCAGCAAATAAAACAGCTACTCATAACAGTGAAAAAACCTAATTAGCTTTGTTTTTTTTTAAGGACAAAAGCAAAGAATTGCATTTCCAGTGGCATTCATCTTAACTCTACACTTATATGGCCAAAGTGTAATCTGGTTAACATCCAGTTCCTTTACTTTCTTTAACTCATTTGCTGTGTAACAGCAAATAAGTTTGCCCCTGTTCCTTCAACATATTTGATTACACTGCAGATAATGCAATTCATTTGTAAAAAAAAGATTATTCTTTAGTTGATGCACCTTACTTGCACTAACCGCAACAACAAAGTTTATTTTAAGAATTAGAATAAGTGAAGCACACCAATGTACGTCTTACTGCCGTGAAGGAATTAGTCTTTGTGTGTAAGAGATGAGTTTGATATCCCAGTTTACCTCACTCTTGATTGGAAATCATTACTATTCTTCTCAAGGCTTTCTGTCAATGTAAGTCTTTTTCTTTTCCCCCTTCAAATCCAAAGCCACGTTAACACCGTTTCAGGAATAAGTAAACTATGCAATGATACTAGGATTGAGTTTTCTGGGAATTGTCCTTAAGTTGCTGCTCCCTCTGCACAATCACACATCGATTCTTACAAATCCTAAAAGTATTTCTCAAACTTGTTCATTTCTGTTAGTTTCCATTTACTTCTTGAATGACTTTCTTTGCAGAATGTTTGAATGTGTTGTGTATCATAAGCTTTCATTTGCAATGCACACTGCTAATTAAATGTTCACAGCGCCATGGCTGAGATTCCCTGTATTTTCCATAAATCCATCATCAAGCAGAAAACAGTGAAAATTAAACAATATCTGCAAGCATTAAGTATGTTTGCCCTGGTGTTTTTCTGAACAGAAATAACTCAATTATTCTTTTCTGAGATGCACTAGAGAGGATCATCTTGCTACATGCTTCTACAAATCACCACTAATGACCAAATCGGCACATTTACAAGTGAAAATTTGACAGCTTAATGAATGTCTTGTCAAAAGAGGGAAATTTTAAAAAGGACATTCATTGCTATCAAGAGACATGTTGCTTTCCTTCATTTTTAAATTTATGTGGATTTTCAGAACTTTCAAGGGTAGGTTTTTCCCTTGGCACCCCTGTTAATTTCTGACCCTGCCAATAAAATCCAAATTGTGATTCATCCCATCTTTCTTAGCGTCACAAGGCAATCTGCAGATCCTCTCAACCTCGTATGCCAAGATTTAAGCCTTTGAAAGGTCAAGTGTCTGGATCATTTTCAGTGTCAGAATATTGATTGACTTGCTAGCTGAAGATCAACTGACAGATTTACTGTTCATCAATTCATGGCAAGATTAAGTTTTAAAATGATCATTTCAAGCAGAGGTTAATTTTAACTTCTTCATGCTTCTAATGACAGGACGAATTTGTGGTCATGATTTCTCTATTGTATTTGAGGCTGCTTTTGTGCCATTGTGGCCCATTATCTCGCAGTGATGATGTTTGGGATATGACATTCCAAAAGGTCATTGTGAGCTGAACTGTCAGTAGGGCGGCGTAATCATGAGAAAATGTCCTATAATCAGCCCAGCAACCTTCCTAGTGTGAGTGTCCTAAGTATGATTCTGAATCTTTTCCATCTACATGGGCGTGGCTTTATGTCTGACCCTGCCCTCTGATTCCTGCCCTCTCTGTGGTAGGGGACAAAAACAAGTTTTGATGGGAGATCACAGAAAGAAAAGAAGAAACTCAATGGGATGAGGTCACTTTCCAGATCCTCTGTGAGCAGTGTTGTTGTTCCTCCCACACTTAAATTAGGTCAAAACAAAGTTTCACTCTAACATTTCCACAGGGTACAAGAGAAGTGAGGTTACTGAAGTGGAACCCTGTCAGCCACTTCTGCTAGTATACCATCATTCGCACTGTGGCTTTATTGTTATGAGCTATGCTACAAAAGCTGCACTAGTGTTCAGGCCAAATAAGAAAAAGTAAAAGTAAACTGTTCATTTATTTGTGCTGCATTCAACTCTGACTTTGTGGGAGTATGTTTATGTTCTTAGAGATTGTTATGAAATGCCTAATTAGAGCAGCCAGCTTTAGAATCACCGGTCAGGCTGACATTGCCCTTAAATCATTCTGATGTTCAAAAGCATCAACAACAGCGTCTGCTTTAAAATGACTTTTCTTTCTTTTGTTCAGTTTGGATGTAATAACATGAAATGAATCAATGAATGAAGGACTGAATTATTGAATGAAAAAAACTTAGCGAAAGACAATATTTTTAGTTTCTTAACCTTATTTTTAATCTCTCTCTCTCTCTCCCTCTATATATGTATACACTATATATATATATATATATATATATATATATATACATATATATATATATATATATATATGGTGTATAATCATTGGAATTTGATATATAGACCTTATATTTCTTAAATTATCCATTTTAAATTAATACTGTGTGTTTGTTGGCTGTGTGTGTAATCAATCAGCTGAGAAAGATCAGTGAAAACCTTAATCTCATGTTAATTGCAGCTATGCTAGCTGAAAAACTACTGGATGTATTTAATAGCTCCACCTAAGTATGCTAGCACAGTGTGCCATCATCACATTAACTTCAAGTATGTGGCAAGGAAAGAAACTTCTATGAAAAAGAACAATAAACAAAGAAAATAACATCAAGATTTAGAGATTAATATTGGAAAGCCTCCACAGTCTCCCAAGATCATTGAGAGCAGAACCTAAAAAGCATTTGAAAATAAATAGTTGACCTTAAAAGTACTTGATATTTTATTAAAATGTACCACTTCGATTCCCCAATATGCCCTCACCATCTGGGTATTATCGCATCACATCCTCAGGAAATTCTGTGATGGATATTTCATGTAGCAGAAGTTTTAAAATGAATGATTTCACCTACATTTCAAGATGAGCAGGGAGAAAAGAGACATCACATGCCTAATTCTTACTAGTGCTTCTTAAACTCAACGCATGGCAAATCTGAGTCCTTAAGCTCCCCCAGAAAAATGAGTGAAAAGTAAACATTTATGTCCGGGTGAGCGGAGGTCGATCAGATGTAAACTGGAAAAATCACCATCCAATTTCCATCACAATTCTTTACCATTTATTCAAACCTGAAATTTAATTACAGAATGAACAGCAACAGAGGAAAGATTTTTCCATCTAATAAATGCACAAAAATAACTTTCAATTGACCTTTAATTTTGATAATAGCAGTAATAATAATAATAATGATAATTAAAGAAATTACGTGTGGATTGACTCAATATATCCAAAAAATCATTAAAGTGCAAAACTGCTTACAATAATTTTAAGTGTCCAAGTATTGTCTTGGGCTTTGATACAATACCTGGCAAGGCAGTTAATGCTGTACATATTGCCTTTGACAAAGATTAAATATGCAAATGATTAGTGCAATGAAAAACCACTGGTGTTAAGATTAGGCTAAATTTAAAAAAAAAAAAAGTTTTACAATTTTCAGTTACAATTGTGATTTTGACTTTGCACAAGTGATATAAAGGGCCTCAGATTATGTTTTTTATTTATTTTTTTTTTCTAACAGTATCCCACATCCTGCTCTTAGGTGCTGAATTGTTTCAGGGGTCTCTTTGCAAAACCTGTGCTTGGTATCTTGCCTGGTGTGATAGAGCTAGGCCTCTATTGCTCTTGTGCTCATGCTTGCTCCTGTGCTGCCATGATTGGTATCATCTTCTTGAGGTATTTGTGGATAGTGGCTCTGATGCTCACTAGTTTCCTTTGCTGCTTTTCCATGATCACTATGCCAGGTTTTATCAGTATGTATCTGGAAGTCCAACAGGATCTTAGCCCTCTCATTCTCCACCACCTTCAGAGGTGTTTCCCATTGTGACCTAGATGTCTGTAGTCCATATTCTGCACAGATATTTCTGTACACTATGTCTGCTAGTTGGTTATGGCATTCCATACATTCTTTTCCTGCCAGTATCTTGCACCCTGCTGTGAGGTACTGGTTTGTTTCAGGGGCCTCTTTACACAGCCTGCACCTGGGGTCCTGCCTGGTGTGGTAGATCTATCAAATCTCATTAAAGAGATTTATAATGGTGTACCAAAGGAAAGAAGAAAAACAAAACATAAAAAAAAGGTTTGAAGCTGTTGCTAAGGTATCATAAGAAAACTAAACAACATAAAACCATGTAATATTTTAAATCAGCGTGGCTCTTTTATACTTTTGCACATTTCTCTAGCATATATGCTTTTTCAAAGGGTAAACACAAGCTTTAGAATAGCTGATTTGTACTGTATGCAAAATGATGGTGGACAAATCTACAATGGCTCCCTGCACAGTAATCAAGCACTGGCCTGAATGTGCAGGAAGCCATGCCACCATGAGTCTGGTCCAAGCAACTCTATTCAAATGACTACATCCATGTCTCCCTGTAGAAATGGCTCAAATGAGCCTGTTAGCCTTTGAATGAGTCGGAGAGGAAAACAGGACATGTCAACCACGGAGAGATCAACAGGGAAACAAGAGGAGCACTGGTTTTTGCCTCAGGGAGTTGTAGTGGCTAGTATCCTCTTTTCTCTCCTGCACTGATTTGACAGTCAATGCCGACCTGCCCAAAACAGTGTTACATATAACAAAGAAACTTCACGAAGTTATGTGTCAAATCTATCTAAGAGTATTACTTTTAGACTACTTTGTCCTCTTTCTCTTAACTAAATTTCTTTCAGGTGTGTTTTTTTTTCTTTCTTAGCCATAAAAGAAAACACAAGCAACTGTTTGTAGCATTGTAATGGGTTATTATTAGAAGTGCAATCACAGCAAAGAAGGTGTCATTGAAAACAAAGTCAAGATCTTAACAGTTCACTCATTCCATCTGTGTTTTCTGAAAATAAACCACATATTATGTAGGATAGACTGCACCACAAACTGAAAATAATTGCTGCTTAAGATTCATAACAAAAATGTGATACTAGTCCAAAGCCATTTCTTTGGCAACCTCTCTAAAATATAGTTTGCTGGCTCCCTACAGCTCTTCTTCTGGCAGCCATACTGCATTTCAGCTTGACTGCTTTAAGCTCACTTTAATCAAGCTCCCCTTTTCTGTTTTGTTATCACTCGGTCATCAGCTGAATCTTGTGTTACATCAAAGGCATGCGGTGACACAAACCCCAAAAATAAAAATAAAAAAATTAAAATTAATATGGATTAAACGTTTGCTTAAAGCTTACAGTAAAAAGCTGCAACTTTAAGCAGGGAAGGTGAGTGTGTTGGTGTGAAGAAAGAGATGCTTCCTCCTCCTTCTCCTCAAGGGATCAACAACATTCACAGTTACCGTGGTGACCGATGAGAAACTGCTCTCCTCTTGCCACATAAACCTTATTTACTATTGCAGCTGTTCAATTTTGCAACACCTACCCCACCTTTTCTCTTATTTGACGCTCATGCCTGAGGAACTGTGCCTTTCTCCATCTTACTACCCAAGATAAAATGCATCTGGAAAGAGTGCTGCTATAAGACCCCACATTCCTAGAAAGCTGCCCCTAGGTTAGAGGAAATGTAAATTTGGCTTTTAAAAAACAATGATTAAAATTCTGTGGGTCAGCCTGTTTACTAGAGCATTGTTTTGGAACTTGCCATTTAAAGGATTCCATTGTTTGTTTTGTTTGGTTCCTCACAGGCTATTGTTTTTGCAAGAGTTTTGCATCACAATCTTTTTACTTTTGTGGAGAACCACATCTGTCAGACAATAGGAAAATCACAGGGCCAGAAAGCCACACAGTCCTGATGCCACAAGCGGAAAGAGAAACCTATCAGCCATAGCTTTAAAAGTCCTTGCATAATTGTTTAGACCCCCTGCCCACTCAGAACAGCTCTGATTAGCCTGAACGTGAGGTCTCTAAAAGTGTCCAATGATGACCGACAGTGGTTATTTTGAGGATTTTTTTAGTCTGGAACAATGTTCCTGAAGAAGCATGTGTTCTCTTTTGCATTACTGTCTGATAAATAAGTTGTCATAAAAGAGTGACTAAAACCCCAGACACAATCTGTTTCCCAATACTCAATAAAGTAACCTGAATGCTTCACTCTAGCAAGGTTAGATTGGGTTGTATATTCCAAACCAAGTAGCTGTTATGAAGAAAAATGAATGAAAATAGAAAGTGGGAAAACAGCTGCACATGTTTTTGTTCTTCAGTCCGTGTATCTTATGACTTGTTCATAGATAAACAACAATTTACATTGCGCTGTATGCTGCCGCTTGGTCAAGAGCCCATTGTGTCATTTTTTTTATGTAGAAGGTATTACTTCATCTTAATTTTCAAATGCACAAGGAACTGCTGAACAACTGCATATTGCCAATTAAAAAAAGTTAGTGCTAAGTGGCACACTGGCTGTTCTTCTAGATAATAACTTCAACAGCAAAAAAATAAAAAAATAAAAAACAACACTATTCTATAGTATTGGGTTATGAACAACTAACACAGACCACATAATGAGGTCAGGAGGGTGGAGGTAGATAGATGCATGGTTGTTTTTAGTCCCTTTATGCTGTCTTTATTTTAGCTTCCTTTTCTCTTCTAGCAGATTTCTTTGTTACACATTAAATGTAGTTAAGATTGGGAAAACATTATGTATAGTGTTAATATAAAAAACCATCAGACACTACACAGTAAAAAGCTTCAAGATATTTTCCCTGCTGTCATAAGAACACATTTTGTGACTAATATGTTAGTTTGGGAAACATTGCATAAACATTTCTCTCAGAGTTACAGAACTAACAAAGCTAAATTATGTACAGTCACTTTAAACAATGGTTGATAGTTCTACCTAAAGTCACCTACCTGTTTTCAACTAAACCATTCTCTAGTTGGTTTAAGTCACTGGACTCACATATATCTTAATTCCTATGGAAAAACAAGCCATCATGTATCAGTCTAAAAACTTTACAACAGACCTACAACAGACCTTCCCAACTTTGACCAATATTTCTTAGTTAACAAACTGCAGTATTTCTCCAAATGGCTCAAACCTAGCGGCCTGGATGAACCATGGTTAGATATAGAGCAAGTATTGTGTGAGGATCTAGTTATTTCTGACCTACTATTCATCAGCACAACCATCATACCACATAATTGTTTTAAAAGCATTAACATCAGTCCCACTTTAATGGCTTGGTGAGAATTTCTAAAAAAATAATCAAGTCTTCACTTTTTCCATGTAAGCTTAAACCCATCTGGAACAACCCTGACATCCTGCAAAACAAAAAGATGATTAACTTCACTCAATGGAAAAATAAAGGAATAAAACAGAACATATAATAGAAAATGAAAAATTCTTGTCATTTAATATTCTCACTTCACAATATGGAATCAGCAGCACTAAAGTTTTAGAATATCACCAGCTTAAATCTGTTATGTAAAAAGATATACCATTAACTAATTAAACTTACAGCTATCAATCAGAGTGTCAATGCCCCAAAGCTTTAATAACAAATATATATATATACTATTAATTAAGCTAGAAGATTCAATCTCACTTCCAACTTCAAAATGGGAGACTGACTTATCCAGAAACTTCACTAACAATGAATAGTCACAAATATGTTAAAATACCTTTAAAATGACCAAGAATTCAAATATGCAACTAAACAAAGAATGTTCAGGATGGGTCTGTCACAATCAAATATCAGCTCACATTGCACCGACAACACGATGGACAGCTACTTTCATACCTAGTGGTCCTGCAGGTTCTGGCTTCAGGTAAGTGAAGATGTGTCAACATGGCTGAAATGTATTCTTGCAAACCCAACACTGTGCCTACTGGTGACTTGGATGACATTGACATGGTAATTATCTCTGCACGCATGATAGAATAGAATAGAAAGCCTTTATTGTCATTATACAGAGTACAATGAGATTTAAAAGCAGCCCCGTAAAAGTGCACACATAGTAGTAACAGCTTAAATAAAAAACGCAATATAAGAATACACTATACATAGAACCTCACAGTCTTATGCATTGCAAAGAAAACTGTCCTTGTGAACTGGAAACTAAACATAATCTGTGTATTCAGCAGCTTAGGAACCTATTACTAGATCACTTCAGTATTAAGACAATGTTTGCCTCCTCAAAGAATCATTTAGCTGAATTTCACTCCCTCTGGTCCCCTTGTGACTGGCTGCATCACTTCAATATTGGTGGGTGGTGCCTTATGGCTGCGGTTCCTTGGTGGTATCTTGTGGTAGGGATCTGGGCTACCCTGCTTTGGGGCGGCTCTGTGTCCAGCCCTGTTGGGGGCTTTGGAGAGGGGTCTGTGGTTGGGGTTGCTTCGTGCCAGTGGGGTGTGGCCACTGGTGGGCTGCACCACAAATTCAGTTGGTGGGCGTCGGCCCTGGGTCAGATGGCTGGGCTGTTCTGGGGCAAGCTGGGTAGGGGTTATGGGCTCTGGTGCTGGTGCTGGGGGGTGCCCCCACCATCTTGGGGGAAATGAGGTCGGTTTGGTGCTGGGGGGTCTGGATCTGCCCAGGTGGGCTGCATCCCCTGGTGTCTGGTTGTTGCCCCGGAACCCAAGTGGCCTGGGGACAGGAGGGGTATAGGGGTTTGAAGTGGTGCTTAGTGGGGTTTAGGGGTTCTGAGTGGGAGGTGATGGGGTGTGTTTAGGGATGAAACTGAGTGGTTTGCATGTGCATATGTATGTGTGTATATGTGCCAGGGTGAGTGATAGTGGGCGAGAATATAGGTGTGTATGTGGGGAAGGGATTGATCACATGCTCTTTTGGAGGAGGCCTGGATGGACCCGGGGGTGGTGGGCCGTAGGTCTGGCCTCTCCCACTGTCCTCCTCCCCCTCCTCTCCTTTCCCCAAAGGCATGTGGTGGGTGAGTGTCCTCTGGGGTTGGTGGTGGCTCTATGGCTGCGGTCACTGTGTGTCCTAGTTGTGGCTGCTCCTGGCCTGTCCTACCCTGGGGGGCCTCTCAGGAAACAGGGGAGCCCACTGCCACACACACATGTAGGGTGTTGGGTCATGTCACAGTGGGTGGAGTGGAGAGCTTCATCTATGTGGCCTCATTAGCTGCACCCTGTGGCAACTTGCAGCAACACAGCAAACAACTTCTGGTGGCCATGCCATGTAGTGCATTGCGGGCAGGGCTGCTCGTGTGTGGGCTCATGGGGCCCTGGGTCCTTTGCTCTGGCCACCCTGGATGGCCGGTGCCTGTGCCCTGTGACTGCAGGGTGCTCTAGCTGGGGCCTTCCTCTGCCACCCTCTGGGTGCATCCAGGATCATCTTCCTAGTGGGGTGGCTTGGGTTTTTTATACTGGGATTTCTGCTGAGCACCTGGGTCTCTGGGCCGCCCTAGCGGATACAGGAAGGTGGCAGGAACCTCACAGAAACCAAAAGAATGATAAAAGTTTGAAAGCAGATTATTAACAGAGAGAAATAGGTTTAGTCCCTGGAAATGTGTGGTGATGGTGCAGAGTAGTTGAATCCTGGTCGAAAAAAAATCAGGACTTTTATAACTATTCTCTTTATTGAAAAACTTCCAAACACACATGCTAGCATCCCAAGTTTCCAATCACATAATTTCATCATAATAAGAAAAACAGTGTTTCTCTGTTCACCTGTCAGACGTTTAAATGGGTCCAACCTATTTTAATGGCAGATTATGGAATATCAACAGTCACATTTACACGATAGGCTCAAAAATAACTTTCCCTACATTCTACAAAGATAACACTTTAGTTTCGAATCATCTAGACTTTCTGTATAATTTTGTATTAGGCATTGTACTTTTATTTTAGGAATACCTCCCTCACAATAAAAATTCCTTACTTTTCAATGGCATTTTCTTGGATAGAAAAGGTTACTTAAAAGTTTATCATGGATCACATTTCCTATCTCATACAGCCATTATCTGACATAACCAGAGTAAGGATGTGTTACCACCTCATTTACAACCATGAATTGTGACACTATGTATTATGTGTGCTATGAAACATTGCGTTAGACATTATGGTTGGACTGTGCTGAACATACACAGATTTACAAGCACTGAGATGCACATGAGTCTCATAAGAGGCTCATATACCCATTTGGCTCCCACCCCCGAACCTTGCCTTCACTTACACACGCACACACACACGCAAGCAAACAAAACATTAGTACGCCTCCATCTTTCCATACCCCCTCTCTAAGGAGAGAGGCTTATGACGCTAAACTAATAAAGCCAGCATGGTGGCCACTGCAGGGACTGCTGCACTGTTGTTAGTTGGCCTCAGCCCCCAGCACGCTTCTTGCTTTTCTTTTTGGTTTTCAAGCATATTGTGGAAAGATTATATCACACACTTGTGCTAGCCCCATGTGCCGCCAGTATCATCCCTCTACCATTAGTGCTATGACCTTAGAGGGCAACTAAATTAGGTAAATGGTGTGTTAATGAATCACATGTTAATAACCCAAATGAATGGAATACAAGAGTGCTGCCCTAAGTCGTGACATCTTTTTTTTTTATAGATGCCTGGATGGCATTTGGTTGCCTAGGGGACAGTAAGAAGAAAGTCATTTGATATGGCATGGTAATAATGCAATATGAATTATCCAACCTGCTGTTGAATTAGGGAATAAATTTTACCTGTGATAAGGAAAAATAATATAGCAAATAAATACTTTAATCAGTGATGTGAGAACAGGTCATAATGGCAACATGACTGCTTTTGTGAATTGCTTTTGTTGCTGTGGAAAAAAGAGAAAAATCTGGGCTTTAGTAAGAGATTTAGCCTGTGGGCTAAAGTACAGTCCACCTTGCAGGTTGTGGCATCACCCTGAGAACAGGAGGCTGCCTTCAGGCTTGGAATCTCAAGGTCTTGGACAGCATGGGGGTATATATTGTTTTCTTTCTGTAACAAGCATAGTCTAATGCTTGTATGCAAATCCACATTATTAAAATTACATAGTTTGGAGGAGTAAGAATGAAAAGCTGATATCAATCAACATCAATTATTTTTGTTTTGCAGCATGTGCACACAGATTGTGCCTTCAGCGCTGCTTGCCATTTCTTAATGACCTGGCTTACTATTGAGTTCAATGAGAGAGATTAGTTCAAAGCAGCAACATGTTTTTTTTTTTTTGTTTGTTTTTCTTTTAGGAAAACAAAACTGTCCATCATTTTAACATAATTTTCCATCTAATCAAAAGCCAGAGTGGACAATTGCACACTGAGAACTATCTTCGATGTTGATAATTCATCAAGATAAATTAAACTCCTCAAGTTGCATCTCATTTCATCAGAGCTCACAGAGATAAAAAGAAGGTACATTTCTTGCTCATCAAAAGATGTGGAAATAAACACACACATAAATAAACAAAACGTTTTCAACAAGTTCTTGCAACAAATGAAAGAAAAAAAGCTGGAAATATACTTCCACACCAAGTTTCCTGCATGAGGCATGAAATAAAAATCACAGCATTTAGAAAAGTAGAAGACACATTACATTTACAAACTACTTGAAAAGCAAATACTTTATTTTCTTTTGCCTGGAGGTAAATGCTATGTAGCAAACAGAAAAAAATGAGCCTTACTCTTCCATGCACTTTCATTTCCTATGGGAACTGTTAGCCAAAAGCTCAACTATGCTTGTGATCTGAAACTACAATAAAGTCAGAGATTTTTATGATTGTGAATAAAATCATAATACTTTGGAAAACCTGCTCATATACAATCACCTTAAAATATTATGTAAACCCTGCTGTTACCTTCTGTGTGCAAGCTTATGTACTTCAAGCAGTGTTTACTGTTCATCCCTGGGTTAAATTATATTTGTAGAATTCCACAGATGGAGAATCAATATTTATGGAGGCATGTGTTCCATTGTTGCAATACTGATTCAATTTAAAGTTTTCCTCTCTCCTTCCTGACAGAAATTCTGCCAGGAAATTGCTTCAACATAGCTTCATAACAACATTATGCCCCCCCCCCCCCCAAAAAAAAAAAAAACAAAAAAGAAAAACAAAAAAAAAACAGAAGTGGACTATAAAACAATGGAGAACTAATCTGTGTGCAGTTGACACTCTTGTTAATGTCGTATGTTTGAGTGCAATTTAAGTGTTTCATCATGGTTTCAACTTGACACTGATAAAGCCAAGCTCCAACAAGAAATGTTGATTCTTCACTGAAATATTTCTGTTAAATCAAACAACATGTAGCTGACTCAAGCAGGGTCATTTGCTAAAATACTAAAACATGAAAGACTAAAGAATCCTCTTGAACTTCAATAACTGGTTAACCAGTGACATTCATTAAAAGCTGAGACACAGACTTTTCCCCAAGATTACAAAATTTATTTAGCTATAATAATAAATAAAAAGAACATTATTTTTATTTGTCATAAAATGTTAAAAACCTACTGAAATAAAATCTGTGATGGTCTAAAACAGCAAGTCATAAAAGTTTAAAGTGAGGAATAGTTGAAAGTGGTTGCAGACTGAGGATAATATTACTGGGGTGGAATACTCACCGCACCCATCCACCCCAAGCCCACAGTAAGCAACTCCATCACCACCCCAGGTCTAAGTACACAAAGCCTTCCTAACCAACCCTGCAACACAGTTAAGCAGAAGTTACAATCCACACAATGCAGCAATTTAAAAAAAAAAAAAAAGAAAAAAGATTCTTGCGGAAAATCAATAATATTCAAACAACAAAATGAATATTAACACCAATAAAGACCAATAAAATAATCCATTTCAGGATCCATTTAATTTGAATTAGGTATGTTGAGGCAGGGAAACATCCAGGGCTGGACTGGGGCAAAAACTCAGGGCAGAACTCATCAGGCTCCACCTTGTTCTTGTGTAGGTTTCCATCTTGGTAGTAGTCGCTGAGTTGCTGACTGTCAATCATTTCTGCCTGTGTATCCCGACCCACCCACTTTCTTGATCACCCCACATTTCCCACCCTAACGCTTGCAATTTCTGGCATTTTTCAGATTGGAGAAAAAAGGAAGCCATGTTTAAGCATATGAATAAGGAGTTATAGTAATCCAACCTTGATGAAACAAAAGCATGGACCAAGACTTCCAATTATGCAGCTCGGAGTTTGATGGGTGTCAATCATCCGTCCCCACCGTCACAGTCCCCCTCTCAGTTCCACCTTTTTGCCCATTTTTGGAATTTTCGGGAATGGCAACATCCACCCCCCCCCGAAAAAAAAACAAAAAAAGGGCAAAGAGGTGGACCTGAGAGGGGGGCTGTGAAGGTGGGGACGGATGATTGACACCTATCAAACTTCGAGCTGCATAATTAGAAGTTCTTTTTTTGATTTTCCAGGAATGGCGACCTCTCGTGGGCTCACCACCTGCAGGGGCCATAGAGCTCCAGATGCAGCGGGAGCTGGGCAGCAGCCAAAGGTGGGAAGGGACGCTGGTGGTCTGATTCTCACCTGCAGAAACTAGCTCTAGGGACGTGGAATGCCACCTCTCTGGCTGGGAAGGAGCCTGAGCTGGTGTGTGAGGTTGAGCAGTTCCGGCTAGATATAGTTGGACTCACCTCAACACACGGCTTGGGCTCTGGAACCACTGTCCTTGAGAGGGGCTGGACCCTCTTCCATTCTGGAGTTGCTCCCGGTGAGAGGTGAGAGGAGCAGGTGTGGGCATGCTCATTGCCCCCTGACTTGGCGCCTGTACATTGGGGTTTACCCCGGTGGACAAAAGGGTAGCCTCCCTCCACCTTCAGGTGGGGGGACGGGTCCTGACTGTTGTTTGTGCTTATGCACCAAACAGCATTTCAGAGTACCCACCCTTTTTAGAGTCCTTGGATGGGGTGTTGGAGAGCATGCCTTCCCGAGACTCCGTCGTTCTACTGGGGGACTTCATTTCTCACGTGGGTAATGACAGCGGGACCTGGAGGGGCGTGATTGGGAGAAATGCCCCCCCAATCTAAATCTGAGTGGTGTTTTGTTGTTGGACTTCTGTGCTCGTCATGGATTGTCCATAACGGACACCTTGTTCAGGCATAGAGGGTCCACATGTGCACTTGGCACCAGGACACGCTAGGCCGCAGTTGGATTAAAATCAAAATTCTCCTGTATTAATCTGATCAGGTTCATACTGTCTTTTTCATTATTGAGTCTCTACTTTCTTTTTTGTCAGACAAATAAATAAATTTGACATGTTTCAAACTCGTCTTTATTCTTCCTCAGAAGAGACACGTGATGTTGCTGTGACATTTCCTATCAGCTGTTAAATCAGCAGTTTTTTTGACAACCACGCCCTTGTTGTCTGACACCCTATGTAGGATCGTGTTAGTGGACAAGCAACTAGAATGCATGATTTATGTTCTGCTTTTTAAACATATCTCAAAGTTTCTGTAAGAAAGCATTTTCTGGTATCCAAATTTTAGTTGGTTTCTATGAAACGCAGAATGTTATCACAAAATGGCAAACAGACAATTGTCTGTTTCTCTATTTTGTTCTCAACATTCTAATAAAAGCAGGATGAATTGATCAATTGTTTAGATAACCCTGCAATCTGTGGAAAGTTTTTCAGCCTTACATGCAGCCCTGTATGCCACTCTTAAAAATCTATAATTGTCTGTAGCAAACAGGAATCCAGAAGTGACAAAATTCAATCAAGATGTGTTATGAAAAAAAGATATGGCAGCATAATTATATAAATAATTGGTCAATGCCTACATTTTCTGCATTAACTTTCAGTTGTCAGTCAAAACAAATGAGACTTCAGTGCTGCTCAAATAGTATTGGCAATAAAACCGTCTTTTAAGCTTCACAGGCTTTAAAAATAACACAACTGAGAAATACTTTATTGAATTGAGGTAAGATCATTGTAGGGATACAATTGTCACCACAAGCTGAGCTCACAATTCAATCCCTGATCTTAATGTTGCTATTCATTATGACATTTATCTATATCATTACTTACTTATTACCCACACTGGTTTACTTAGCTGGCCCATTTATTTACATCACATGGAACAAAACCACTTTCTGTAGTTTTAATATTGGAGGGAACGCCTTTTGTTTCAATGCCAACACATACTGAGACCAAGATGAATTCGAATTACTTTCTCACAGTTAGTGATAAACGTTGCCATAGCTACTCTTTCTGTGTCAGGATATCGCCTGCCACTGCCAGAGGACTCTGAGACAGAAGGCTGTCTCGCCCCAACAGAACCTGTCTTCTCATCAGATTGGCTTCGGTGGCTCACACATCGACAGACATTTCTAGTTTGCATATTGCGATGACAGGCAGGAGGAGAAATAGTTAGCATGAAACAGGTAACATACAACCTTCGGAAACTATTGAAAGCAGGAACTATTTCAATCGAAACAGGCACAGCCAAAACAAGAAGGGAGACTTTAGGTGCAGCCTCTCAAACAACTCATATCTGTGTATGTAGGCTAATCAATACACACAGTTTTGAATAGTCAACTTGGACTATATGTCTTTCTTTGTTGGTGTCTTTTAACTGGAGAGGGTTTATCATTCACAGAAGAAAAAGCTCAAACTTCCCTGCTCCAAGACTCACATGCATGTTGGCACACATGCACATACGCCTGCACATGTGTGACTGCAAATGTAAACTGAACAGGAAACTCAAGAGATACAGTGACAGAGACGGTATCATTAAACTTCTATACCTTCAGAAAATTACAATGTTATCGTTATTTTAAAGTAAAAGATATTATTGAACTTTAACATTATTGTTTCTGATGCTAAGATTGAAGGATTTAGAAAAGAGCATTCCAAATGAGTGTAATGTTATTTTAATTATTACAAATGAAAGTATTCAGGTAAAAATGACATTTTTATTGTTAACCTTTTAGGTTTGTTTTTAGATGTTAAGGATATAATCTTGAAAATCTGAATTAAAAAAAATATCCACATGACCAATAAAACTGACAGACATAATGATTTTTTTTAATCCTATGAGATTTTTCATCTGGTCGAGACCTCACACATGAAGATAAAAAAAAAAAATCAGGTTTGTGTAGTGTGCTCTGATAATGTAATTACAGAACAACACACACATGACGAGCCGGACAAACGTCGAAACGTAGAAGAAGAACCATAGCAACAACCAGCAAAAAACACAGAAGGAGAAACATAGTAACAATCGTAAAACACAACACACAGCATGGAAGAGGACATATAGGACAAGGGAATGATGGTGGCCTTGGGACTATTGTTAACAGACAAATACAGAAATGAAAAGAATAACAGACTGGATACAATATGAACACATGCTTTATTTACTTCCTTGTTCCCCAGCCAGCTCTTTCTCTAATTGGTTACATTCTGGCTCACGTCACCATGCACGCAGTCAAAATGCACGAGTCATCGGCGTTCCTCAGAAATCGGCTTTGAAATATTGAACATGTTCAATAATTCTGATTGTTGGCTACGACCCATTTCGGAGCGGATTATCGGGACAAATCTGCTCGTAACACACCTCAGACCAAATGATAAGTGTATAGGGAAATCTCACGATTATCTGGTGTTTGCCGTCCGAGGTCGGAAGTAGGCAAAATCGGGACAAAAACAGCCCAAAAATCTGGGGCGGCATGGCTCAGCAAGGTAGAGCGGTCGTCTCGTAACCTGAGGGTTGCCTGTTCGATCCTCGGCCAAGTCGAGTTCGTGTCAAGGTGTCCTTGGGCAAGACACCGAACCCCTAATTGCTCCTGATGGGTCATGGTTGAGCGCCTTGCATGGCAGCTTCCGCCATCAGTGCGTGAATGTGTGTGTGAATGGGTGAATGTGATGTATGATGTAAAGCGCTTTGGGTATCGTTCCAGTTACAGTAAAGCGCTATATAAATACGGACCATTTACCATTTTACCAGGCTTAAGACGACTAAATGTTTCGATAATTATTTCTTTTTTATTTTTTTTTATTATTATAGAAAAGAAGGTCATTAATGTTATATGATTTACTTTTCGCAAGTATATTGTTTTAATCAAATCCTATATTCACATCTTCAGCACATCTCAATGATCTTTGGGTTGATTTAATCTTGAATTTTCAAATTTCAAAGCAAAAACTGACAGTTTTTCAAAACTGTTTCAACTTGCATGTAAACCATACTTTTTAGTTTAATCATTGTATAACAATTGTTGGTAAAATATTTATTCAGTTGCCATCTAAAGGGCATATTGTATGGTTTTTCACCAATTTTTCCTAAGAGTTATTATTCACGTGTTGTTGATGTTATTGGTTATTTGGTTAATCATGGGTTGGGATATTTAGTATGATTTTTGAGTAGTATGGTTTTTTTGTAAATATATGCATGGTCTCTGGGAAACTTTTAATGTAAATATTTCCATTATTTATCTGTATATAGTTTTTTTGAAAATCCATGTAAATGGTATGATCCCGTTAGGCTTGTGTACTATAAGAAATCAGTCATTCTGGTAGGTTGGTATGTGTGTCTTGGTGAAAATGTCGACATTAAAGTAACTCAATGTAACATCAAGTCATTTTGCCTCTAATGTGCTTTTCTCCATGCTGTTTGCCAGTTAAAGCTGTTAATTTGTAGCATATCGTGACGGCAGTCCCGACCTCTACCTTGTTACGTAGTACCAGACCTTCCCCCTTTTGAAGTTCATCATACAAGGCTTTTTGGTTGTAGTGCACTTTCTGTCCCTCTGCATTCGCTTATTCTCTCTTTACTTCTTCCAGGTGACAGAACGGCTAAGAGCTTCCCTTAAAGTATGTTCATTCAGAAAAACAAAGAAATCTACTTTTGTGACAGACATTGGGAATGCGAGTTTGTGGTTGTGTAGTATGTTGTGTCAGTATGATCAAGTGTGTGCTTCTAAATTACTTATGTGTGTTTTTAATACATAAAAATGTTTTTATTATGCAAAGCACTTTCTGCAGCTTTTATGAATGATAAGTGCTTTACAAATAAAACTTGATTTGATATTAAATTCTGACTGAAATTCATTTTCCCCTCAGAATCCTTTGTTATGGATGGTAATTGTTTGCTCAATTTAACACTGTTCTGTGCTGTTCAAGAAATTGAAAATTTACTGTTCAAACACAGTAAGACTGAGTCACAACTGCATCACAAATAAACAATAAATACTTAAATTTAATAGTTCCATCAATCATTTCAGTAACCAGCATGGAAATTACCACAGTGAAAGTTACCACTCATTCCCCTCAGCTTGCTAAATGTTTACCTGGAACAGCAGATGACACAAAGTGGAGCTCTTCTGTTAGAATTGAAAGAGCTGTTGCACACACTGTGTTCCACTCTCACCATCCCATCCCTCTGATTTTCTTCATCTTGGAGGATTAAAATGAACAATACATGGAAGGTGCTAAATTTAATTTTAAAAAACGAATAAAAATTGTAGAAATTAGCCGTCATATTAATATTGTGGTGTATATCTGCACCCTTTTCTTACATTTGTAATTTGTCCCTAATGGATGGAAAATTTCCTTCATATCTGAAAAATTTTTTTCTTTGTATAAATCTGCTGATAAATATGTGCTATTAGTATCAAACAACTTACTGATGTTACTGAAAAAAGGGAAAATACTATTGTAGTTTTATTTGATTTACAGCAACATCGGAAACCACTGATCATAAATTGCTTCTAATTAAATATGTTATCAGGGGACTTGCTTACAATTAGCTGAGAAGCTATTTAGATAACAGGCATCAATTTGTACATGATAATACAGAGTCCAAGTTGCTGAAGGTTACATATGGGGTGCCACATGGTTCTGTACTAGGGCTTTTGTTACTTATATTGTTTTTAAATGATTTATGTCTGATTTTTATTTAATAAATGTATCCTATATGGGTTTTTCTTTTTGATACAGTGAAATTTGAATTACAGATAGTTAAAAAGTGGTTTGATGCCAACAAAATCTCTCTCTCATCATTAAAATTATATCATTTGTTAACTGTACCATAAATGATGCACTGTGTTGAGGTTTGGTGAAAAACATATAAAACTAATTCAATTTCTTTTTTTTTTATTACAAAAGATTAGAATAGTAACTAATAAACCTTATCATTAAACAACAAAATCATTATTTGTTCAGTTATGCATAAAGAAATATACTTGTTACAGGTGCTGCTCATTGCAGACAGCTGGGGCTCATCCCACATGCAAATACCTGGCTGGATCAGACGCACCCGGTCTCCTCCCCGCTGATTGGCTCAACGCCCAGCCAATCATACTGCAGCTTTTTCCCTTGGGGATATAATAATAGTCTGGTTAGTTTGGGCTTGCCTTTGTTATAGACACAGTTTAGGTTTGAGTTGCGCTTCGGGTTACTATGTGTTCTGCCATTTTGTTAACCTTTTGTTTGTGTTGTGTTGGGCTAGTTTAGGCTATTTGTTGGTGATTGTGTTCATTTAGTTTATTGCAACTGCTGCACCTTTTGTTATTTAGTTATCACGCCAAGTTAGGGGCACACTTTTGTTTGTATAAATTTTGTATGGTTTACTGGGTGGATTTTGTGAATGGTTTCAGCTTTAACCTTTTTTATTTCTTTCAGGAGTTCCTCTAACCCCAAAACTTGGTTAGGTTTGACTTCCTGTTTTAGCTCTTATTTATACTCACCACAATAAAATGCTCTGTTTTACTTATACACCTGTCCACGACTGTCTTTTATGTTGCGCCCCACTCATACCCCTGAAACGGGACGTAACAATACTGAACAAGTAGATTATAAATCAATCCAAATTTTGTACAAAACTAAGAACAAACAATTACCCTCTAATATCCAGAAGCTAAGGTAAGCAGGTAAGAACCAGCATTAAATGTTGGTTTTTACTTTACACTGTGTTTTTGTTAAAGGACTAAAACTCTCGAAAGATTCTCCTGAAAATATTAAAAATTCCAATTTCTTGAAAGCATTTAAAAATATGTACAATAAATAATTGTTTCTTACACTGATGCAAGAGACACCTCCAGATGTCATGAAGTTAGTTTTATGATTGTTTACTTATTTATATCATTTATAGTATTTATAAATTGTTTACTTATTTTTCTTGTTATATATTTATTAAATTTTGCTTTATGTGTTAATCTTCTTCTGTTGTTAAAAGGGGTTGGTGTTGTATAAGCTTTAGATTTTTTAGTCTGTCTATTTTATTTATTTTTCTGGGTTCTTTTTTGTCTGTAATGTTTTGTATTCGCCTCCATTAGGAGGACCCAATTAACCCAATTAACAAACCAATAAAGAATAAGGAATCTTGTTTTGAGGTATATTTCAGATTTTTTTTTCCTTTTTTGTGGCTGCACCATAATCTGCACAGACTGGAGCTATTTGGGTTCGTAACTATCTTGTGTCACTTTTACCCATAATGCATGAACAGTAATGAACTACTAGTGAAAGCTTTCCCTCCTATATAATAATCATAAACATCATAAGCTGCGTTTCCATTACAGTTTTTTGCTAAATAAAAGTGATTTTTCTAAAACTTCAAAAAAGTACAATTACGATTTGCAGGTGTTTCCATTGAATAGTGTTCAGTGCATAGGCTGTAATTTTCATAAAATCTCGTCCCGCGAGATTTCCACTTTGAGGAGGAAGGAGATTTTCACTTCCTTGTTTTCTTTTGCTCTGAACCCTGTATATGAACATTTGGATAAAGGAAAATCTCATGCTAGGATGCTCTTTATAGACTACAGTTTTGCTTTTAACTCTCTGGTTCCTGTGAAGCTCATTCACAAATTGAAAACTCTTGGTCTTGGTGATGCCATTTGCAAATGGATTTTAAATGTTTTAACTTGCAGACCACAGAAGGTCAAAATTAATGGATGCTTCTCTGATAAACTTTCTATAAGCATGGGCTCCCCACAAGGTTGTATTTTAAGTCCTTTGCTTTTCACTTTGTACACATATGACTGTGCTGCTAATCATCCTAACAATCTGATTGTCAAGTATGCAGATGACACCACTGTTATTGGTCTGATAGTTCAAAGTATGAATCACATTACAGAGCAGAGGTCAAAATGTTGTTTGCTGGAGTGAAGAAAACAACCTTGTTCTGAACACTTCTAAAACCTGTGAACTGGTTATTGATTTTAGTTGGTGTAAGAACAACGTGCCTATTATCATAATTCTGAGGTACAAATGGTTGATGAATGTAAGTTTTTGGGTGTGACTCTCCAGTGATCTGAGCTGGCAGTCAAACACTAGTAACATTGCTAAAAAGGCTCTGCAGTGTCTGTTCTTCTTATGAAAATCCCTACGAAAAGGGAATTCACTTAAAACAAAACTATTCTTTTAAACTTTTTTCGGTGTGGTATCTAAAATCTTCTTACCAGCTCTGTAAAAAGTGTGGTTTGGTAATCTCACTGTGAAAGAAAAGGAAACTTTAAACAGAGTGGTTTGCTCTGTTCACAGGTGTGATGGCCGTATCTGCGGCCACACATTTAAAGGCGGTAACCCCCACTACACCAACACATTTCAGTTATGTTAGTTTGAGTTAACACTGTTTATATTTGGTTTAAATTAGGTTGAAATGCTTTAGTTCCCTTTTGTTAGCGCGCACATTGGAGCACTATTGTATTTTCAATTCTGTTTAAGTTTGTGTATTTAACATATGTTTTTCTCTTAATGGGGCTGGGGGGAGCATGATGAACGCTGGGGGGCAGCAGTGAGCTCAACAGGCAGAAGCCAGGGAGCAGGAAGTGCCATGGGCCCAGACCAAGTCAGCTCCTTCCGGAGGGGAGATTAATGGCTTTTATATCGTGAAACAATTAGTTTTGTTGTTACGATTTTGATTAGTTTGATTTCTTGTATTATTTTTGAGTAATTCTTGTGTTAAGTAATGAGCTAACTGTTTAGGTTTTGTCTAATTGTTTAATGTATTTGTTTAGTATTTGTCAACACCTCTTGAGTTTTAGAACTGGTCTGATCTGGTCTGGTGTTAGTTTGGTTTCTTTTGAGTTACATGTTAAACAGTTAGTTTAAAGTTTTCTGAGTTATCGTTATACTTTTGTTTATTTTTGTTCATTTGACCTCTTTTAAGGGCCCAAACTTTTTGTGTGAGTACTCTTTTGGGTAAATAAAACCTGTTCTTGTTTTGAAACCAACTGTGTCCTTGCCTTGTACCAGCTCGATCCTTCACAACAGGACAATAGGCTGTGACCTATAGGTCCTGGAGGACATTTACAAATCTAGACTTTTAATAAGAGCTTTACAGATCATCAGTGATCCCTCTAGTCACCCTGCTACAGAGATGTTCGACCTCCTGCCCTCAGGGAAATGATATGGCGCTATTAAATGCACTACATCTCGTCATACTAAAAGTTTTTTTCCACAAGCTGTCATGACTTTGAACAATGCACTTTGAAATGCCTCAGACATGCACCTTACTGTTTTAGTTACCTCTTTTACTACTATTTATTTATACATTGTTTTTATTGTTTCTTAGTATTTATGCGCTTCAGAATGTGTCCATGTGTTGTATTTTTTTAGGTTTGTGTTTCGTATGTTTTGTCTGTTTAAATGTCGACAGTGCACTTGAGCTCTTTGCAACTGTTTTCCAGTGTGTTTTTTAATACTGCAAATGGCAAAGAAACTGAACTAAATTGAACTATCAAGGATGATGGTTATATTTTTCTCTGATTATTTGCAAAAAGATTTCTGTCTCCTCCGCCATCCATACATACTGCACCATCTTTACTTGAAATGAGCTGGTCATATGACCCCCTTTGTAATGGTGAATTATAAATGTGAAAAAAGTGTTTCCTTTACATTTTAGCAATATACTTCTATATCAACACATCTGAAAAACTGCCTCATGAGAGTGTAAAAACCTTTGAGATTTACCAGTTTTATTTATTGCAATATTTAGGTTTTGCATAATTCAATGGGTAATGGAAACACAACTATAGTCTTTTAAATAACATGTCTAGAAAACTAAACATGGAGTACTTTACTTCAGTGCACAAGTACAATTTTCACGCTTTTTACAATTTCAAGGTAACTGACAGTCTGAAACTTGACTTAATTGGCCGAAGAGCAGAAAGCTGTTAAGAAGATCCAGATATCTTTTGAACTTCCAACCCTCTATAGATTAGGTTTATTTCTGTAAACTTTCAACCATTACTTGAAACACAATGCACCGATGTCTTTGTATATTGGCCTCTCCCCACTGAACTGCAGTTCTGCAGATTTAAATCAGGGAAGACGCATTGTTGCAGTCATTTCACTGAGAAACTGAGAAAATAAGAAGATACTGCCCATTTTGTTCTCAATGATGCATGGTTGCCAAGCAGTCTTGCCATTTAGACATATGATGAGTATTAGCACTTGCTCAATATCTGGAATAAAGGCCTGGGGGTCACCTTTAATGTTGTCCAACAAAGGACCATCCTTAAAGGTGCAGAGAGCTCTTTAAGTCAGTTCAGCAGTATAGTCCCACCACTGCAATGAGAAATCCTTTTTTATGTCAGTAAGCTTGGCCTGATTGAATTCCTTTGCGTATCAGCGAATGGATCAACTAAGAAAGGGGAGCAGATTTGTGCTTGTGATAAACTATATCCTCTCCTGAGCCAAGGATTTACAGCAGGCCATGCTGATGAAATCCACTCCTGCAGTGTGTACTGTGTAGCTGCTAAGGCATTTTTAATAGTAATGCATAATCCGGGTGCAGAGTGTCTTACAATGCCAACCATGATATCATAATTAATAGTTTTTCTATTGTTTCCCCACTTGTGTCCTTTTAAGCAAATGTAAGTTACTTAAAATGCTCACAGTACCTACATCAAATTTTGAGCATTTAAGCAATATAAAAAGCAAATTATAGCACAGAGCACACTGTATCATCAATCCAGTTGTGTTTTTTTCTTTTTTTTTTTTTCTTTTGCAAACTTGAATGACCTTGGCCTATTAATGTGTTCTCTATTACTTTTGAAATATGGTTAAACAGTTGTTGTTTTCAGTCCCTGTCCAAATCTTTAGTTTGTTCATTGTTTATTGTTTATTTCTCCATCAAAAATTGCAATAAACCACAGGAACCTCATTGGAGCTCTCATAGCTATGAAAGGAACTGCTCAATCTCCTTTGTGTCCACAAGGCAGGAACTCCTTTTAGTTAAGTTGGATTCCTCACATTGAGGGAGGAACCTCCCATGATGTGTTAATTGCAAATGCAAATATGCAAACAGTCCAAATGATGATTGACTGAACGGATAAGAGCAACATCCCACAATCCACATTTACAGAGAAAAAGAAGAAGAAAAACAAAATTTAATGCAAACCAAAGCAAAAAATTAAAATAAAAAAAAAACCTCTTAAACACTGATGTTACCCAAATAAACATTTCTTGATCTTTGCCAAGAATTTTAAGAAAGCACAGAGGAATAGTAAAGCCAAGGCTTAATAGAGCTTGCACAACGCGGGTGGATTACAATGTGACTTTGACTCGTCTACAAGGTGCCATCTGGTCCTTATGTTGCTTCAGCGTTCATGTCTCAGTGCAAATGTAACCAAAGAAAAAGGTCTGTTGTTATTAGCAGCTACCACAGCTTTCATGTACAATCCAAATTCCAAACAGGTTGGGTTGTTGTATAAATGTAATTGAAAATAGAATTTGATTATTTATAAATCACATAAACTGATATTTTAGCCATATAAAATGTAAAATGTGTTTAGATATTTTTATGAAATAGTAAAAGGCTTCAGTTTTTATATATTTCATAAACACTCTACTGTGAATAAAATAAGGGCTTATTCTTTTTTTGTCATTTTTGTGTCAAAACATTCTCAGAATCTGCTTCTTTAGAAACTGCGTATTGATGTTTCTTTTTCTTTTTTCTTTTTTTTCCATAAAAACGTATAACACATTATCTCTTTGTGTATGATTGCCGCTGTGCCAAAGTTTCTCCATTAGCCTCAATTGGCTTTGTAATAGTTCTGCGGATGTTTCAGGGTATGTTTTGGGCCATTTGCTGTGCAAGTATGTCATAGGGACATTGCCTGCAGTGAGCTGTGGCTATCAAGATGAGGCTGCAGAAAGTAATGGCAGACATAATGAAACCAATAAGAATAGAAGTAAAGAGAAGCCTGATGTGCAGCAAGGAAAATCAATTTGAAACAGGTTGAACATGAGTATTGGTGTTCAATCTGAAGAAGACAATTAAAGGCAGACAAGTCAGAAACAACTTTACTCTTAAACTTGTTTTAAGTTGGCAGACAGTTTCAAACACTGTAATAAATATCAAGCCCAGGACTTACTGCTTTAATCGGAGTAAATCACAAACCTTGCCAGGGTTTGGTTTTGAATTTTTTGCACACATTAGTATGATAGGTTGCTAACCTTTTACACGTTTGACTAGTTAGCATGTGAATACTTGCAAGAGCTGAATTTGAAATAATTGTTGGAATCTGATGCGTCATCTAAGTGGAGCAGTGACATGCATAGAAAAGAGATGATATATGCCCCCCCCTCCACCTCCGGTTCTAAATGCTGGAGGTTGATAAGCAGAGGTAATTGGTGGCAAAAGTCTATGATGACGCTCCACTAGTATCAGGAAGAGGTGGAGATGGGTAGGAAGGCAGATTGCATTAAAAGCAGCCTGGAGAGGAAATTACATAACAGAAGACGTTTGTAAAGCACAGGGATCAGAGTGATTGGCTTAAAAAGTACCAGGTAAGAAGACCGTCGGATCAGAGCTGTGATGACAGAAGTTAACAATGAAGTAAGTTTGACAGCGTGGGAAAGTGGAAGTGACAAAGCAAAAAAGCATAGCAGGATAAAAAGCCCACAAACCAGATAATTACAGCAGACAAGATGGAAAAGATCTTTCTTGTCAAATTTTGCATGAGCTTCATTAAAATCTGTTTTTATCTCTATTTGAACTTGTGGGTTTAGTTATTGTGTATTAGTTTTCTTTTGACTCTGCAATGGAATAAGCAGATGTATTATATGGATGGATGGTTTAGGATTAAAATTTTAGGATTAAAATTTTGTTTGTTTCCTCACATGAATGCTGGACAATATTTAGAACATCAGGTTGAGACTTTATTCACAGATTAGCTTTACAGCAGTAGATTATCTATGAGACATTAATTCTCAAACCTGAAAATACAATCAAATAGCACCTTGCTTGTAAAAGTAGGGGGTGCAGGATGTGAAAATTACAACTGGGAAGTCACAATGTTTTATTTAGAGCACATCAAGCACAGCAGATAAAACTGCCTTTTCATCCATAGTGACATCTATTTTTGTGTTGATATTAACTCTACATGTTTTCTTGTGTCTGCAATTTTGAGAAACAAGCGTATATATATATATATATATATATATATATATATATATATATATATATATAAGTCACAGGCAAGTAGAAAAGTATGAAGCAGCCACACGAATTCTCTGGAGAATCACTTGTACTATTCACACATTCCCTCATCTCTGGCCTTAATATCAGGGAGCTACATTTGTTAAGTCCAGGGAGTTTGTTGCATCTGACAAAGCCTTGTTTTCTCACAGCCCATCCAGAAAATGTGTAGCAATTTCAAAAAATGCAGGCATGTGTGAAACTGAGACAGATATATGAGGATTTGATGATATTCTAAGGTATTAAGAGTCTTTCTGTTTGCATTTGTGGGAAAATAAAAATCCCTGCATGGCCACAATTTACTAAGACATGGAAATGAGATAATAATCACAACTTAGCAATGCATGAAAATGAGATAATATTGCATAGCTCTAAGTTAGTAATGCATGAGAATGTGATAACTAAACTGTGGCCACATCTTAATAATGTGCAGTCAAAATCTGCTGTTGTATTCATAATGTTGAATGAGCTTTGAACCAAAGGGCTTTTATCACACATGAAGCATAGATTAATTTGATTTAATCTCATTTTATTTTATTCTTGTGATGAATAAGCAATTCTCTAGTACTTGTGCACAGTGCTATCATTAGTAAAATAAACGTTATTCTGCTATTTAAAATGCACATTTTAAAACACTAAACAATATAAAGACACTGGACATTTGGATCCTCTTGCTGTTTGATCAGATATTGAAAGATTTAGTAATGATTTCCTGCCTGTTTGCAGTTTGTTGGCATCGTTTTTTTTTTAACCTTTTTTTTAAACTTGTGACTGGGAGGTTTTCACTAATGTCACTAAGAAGAAACTTAAAGTTTTTACAAATATGAATTTGTGTCACAACATTAAGTTTCAGCACTATACACCACTGATATGTCTGCGAACTCTTTAGGTTTTTCAGCTTGAAGTATATGTTTTTGTTTGAGAACATGTTTGATCTACTTGTTTGTATATCGAACTATTAGTGTTAAGACCCTTTTCAACCCTTATCTCCGACTTGTTTTCAAAGTATTTGATCTGCACTCTAGCAAACATCACACACAGCTTTCAGTCTCAGACACTGTTTTGAAATAAGTTTTTTTTCTGACTTCATCATCTGCTAGTCAGCGCCTCAACTTTTCATTTCCTAGCCCAAAAAAAACTTTAATGCCACAATTTCCACATAGACAAGTAGGAGCACCAGATTATTCTGCACAGTTTACAGAGAATGTATGAAAAAAGGTTGAGTACTGAAATGGCAGGATGAAATTCACTCAATAGGCTCAGTGTAAACAGCACTGCATGTAGCAGTGTGCAGCATTAACAGAAGAAGTATTAGTAATACATCCTTTGCTTTAAAAAGATTGGTTGCAGTTATAGTACGAACAACGATAGTAATTCCTTCCTAAAGCTACTTGGTTGCCATAGACACAATCGTAAAAAAACCTCCAACCTTTATTGAGACCATTTACACTTCCATTGACCCTGCTGATGGTATCGAACAGTAACTGTCCTGGATTTACAATGTCTGCTCTACACTGGATTTTTGTCCTTCACTGGATCGCACTCTCCCAGGAACAGAATGTAAGAAATACATTTATACGACTTTTATACAATCAGCGTGGTTTGTTTTCTGGACACACAAGGTCATAAATCTGCAACACGCCATCAACAGCACACTGTAAATGTGCCGGATGCAATGCAATGAAAACATTCCAGTCACATATCAATGTTGGCCAGAGAGGGACAAATACAACACACTGCTGAAGACCCAAGTTTCTGACAGTGATTTTTGTCACTTTAAATTATTGAAAAAAAAAAAAAAATGTGGTGACACAAATGCACAAAGTAAACAAAAAAGAAACATAAATAAATCATGTGCACGCACTTCTTTTTCTCCTGTCAAAACTTTATTTTAAAAATAACTAACAATGATAATGAAAAATTAACCCAACGTGACAATTCAGTGATCTTTAGCGAACCTTTTTGTGGCTTTAATTTGTTGAAAATGTCATCTTGTTTGTACTGCTAAGAGTGATTATGCTCACTCACTGTTGTGGTAATTGCAGAAGGTACAAGCACCCATACGCAGATGACCTGCAGGATGATCTCCTTGGTATTTTTTAAGTCTGCTAGATTAACTTTATTAATGCTGTCTGTCATTCTGAGTGTAGCAAATAAACATTTTAACCTCTGATCAGCTGAATTCAGTGTTCGGGCTGTGCTCGTAACCCATTATGAAAACATTATTTCTAACCACATTTTCAACATTTTTATATCTTTTTTTTAGAAAAATTCGGTGCTAAAGTCAGAACAGTCAGATTTATTTACTCTTCAGTGGCCTGTTAGATAAAAATGGAATCAGGGTAGACAAAGGAAGCAGTCCAGAGGCATTAAGGAAATAAGGACATAGATTATTGAAAAACACATCAGTAAAAATTGCTTGCAGTATATAGACAATCAATAATGTACTTATGCATTACATTGCAGATAATTGTTAAACACATACAGAAGAGCTTCAGTCGTTTTTTTTTTTTTTTTTAGCTCGTGATGCTTTGTCTTTTTTTTTTTTTCCCCTGCATCCTGAGTTACCTTCAGTTGACTGAACACCAATACAGATCAACAGGAAGAGCAGAGAAGTGGCTATTACTGGCAAGAGTTTGACATGGCTCCTCATAATTCCTTGCAAAGATAGACTTAAGGAAATAAAGAAATAAACAAAAGGGAAGAAGGTGTTTCTTATATACTTAATTAGTCTTAATAATAAACAGTTTAAACTAAAAACCCTGTCTCCTCCAATAAAAGCAGCTGAGCGGTGCGAGAATTCAATTAAATTTCAATTAACTTATATCATCAATCCACCACAAAAATCATCTCAGGGCACTTCACAGAGACAGTAAGCAAGTTGAATAAAGTCCAATTAAATACAGCTGAACTGAATTATAATTCAAATCAGCCCAGTTCATTTAATAGAAATTTAGGTAATTCAACACAGTTAAGTTCAATTCTAATCCAATTCAGTCTAATTCAGTCCCATTATAATCAAATTCAACACAGTCCAGGTCAGTATGAGACTATTTCTAAAATGCTCATTCATAAAGATAACATAGTCTTGTTAAAGAACTGCGCTAAACCTTGACTTTGATTCCTGTCCAACATACATTCAAGAGATCATGAAGAGTATGCTCAGTTTTTGTTTTTTGTTTTTGTTTGTTTTTTTTGGTTTAGTTTTGCTTTGCTTTCTTGGATCATGAATTTAAATAAAAGGCTAAAAAAATGTCTTATGTGGTGGAGGCATGCAAAGTAATGCTTGGAAAAAGTAAAGTCGAGAAAACAAGCTACATCCCTGGTGGCAGTTCAGTCCTCTTTCACTACAATCACCACAGGCTCCACAAATACCCAAACATCTGCATAGCCTGAAAACTCCTCAAAAGGACGGCACATTGTCTCAGAGCAATACCAGAAAGAATAATCAGAAGCTGATGCTTTGTTCATTCCCACAATGTGGAGCAGTACGAGGCCTTGCCTCAGAGCTCGTGTGAAGCCATGTCACATCATAGCAAGCTCTGGGATCCTCCAGGCTTTAATTGGGACACAGGGAAATGAATTTTTTCAGCTATGACCTGTCTGGGGTTCGCAGCCTGCATGGGCAAAGTGACAACATTTTTCATTACATGTAAAGATAGATCTTATCTCTGTAATCACATAGAGGCATCCCCACGATAAAACAATTTCCTTTCAAATTCAACAATCTATAATTTATTAGCTATCATTTATGCTGAAAGAATAACTATGCCAAACACATAATCTTTTTTCCCTCCTACTTCAATTAACTTTTGATGATTTTTCTCCCATACAAATTCTTCTCATCAGACACTATGACTAGCAGTTAGAAGGTTATGGCCATTGTAAACTAGAGCCAAGTGATTTTTTTTTTCCACACTCTATGTGCCTTATCAAAGCATAACTGTTAAAATCAACACAGATATTATTTTTTACCAGTGTCCCTCTCAAAAAAAAAAGACTCCATTATACTTATCACTTACAGTAGCACAGGCAGAAAATGAGTCATTACATTGTAATTTCTTGCTGCCAAGATGTCATCAACCCTTCTGGAGAGCTCAAGTTTGAAGAGCCTAGAATCATGGTATTCGCCGAATGACAACTGTATCCACCCGGGTAAAAGCAGCACAGCCAAAGCATCAGACAGAGAAGCATAACATTTAAATCACCTTTGTATTTTCCAGGCAGATTTTGTTGCCATTCTTTGCTTTTCACATCACATCTGTCCCATGTAATGGTTTAACTAAGTGATTATTTATGAAATGCAACTACACATTCTTTCCTGCAGCTGTGCAGGACACCCTGTCATGAAATTATCAGGAGCATGAGACAGTGAACTAAAAAATGCTTGCTGCCAGGGACTATCACAGTCACTGGCTGCAAATGCACCAGGCTCTGTCATGCAGATAATCATCCTTCTGCCGCAGGGAATCACGAGCCTACATAGTGGCGGGTGTCAAGGGGGCCAATGGGCGATTGGACTCCCTGCTATGTGCTCCCCCTCTACAAGACCTGTCACAGGCCCAGTACAATCCCAGTACTCCAGTGTGACAAGACTGACCCAGAGCCTGTGATCCTTACTCCCTTGCATCGCTGGCACCTGCAGGCCTAATCTGAAGGCAGCATCGTAATGGCAGAATTCGGCCCCACTAGAGGCCGCACAGAGAGGACAGGTCATTACTGCTGCGCCCTTCAAAGAGACCTCTGCACAGCGCAGCTGTCCTTCCCCACTCGATCACACTTGGCACAGGCCACTTCTCATGCCTGCTGAGCATGTTCACCGACACTTTACACTTCAACAGGGGGCCCAAAGGCCTGGGTAGGGCCAGACTTCTGCTCCCCAGAAACCCAGCCCTTCTTCTTTTAATAAATGTGTACTCAGAGCACAAGAGACATTAACTACAGCGTTTAAGTACAATTCACTGTGCAGGAGGAGGTCCTCAATTCTCAATTAAAAAAAAAAAAAAGAAAAAAAAAACATCTGGCAATGGATGTTCTTTGCCTGGGTGAGCCATCCTGGGATTGCACAGCTTTACATTCCCATTTGTACCTAATAATAAATTTCAAAGAGCATGACAGCAAACGCAGAATTTGTCTTTAATTCCTTCATCCCCCCCACACACACATCCTACTCCCTTCCCCACCCCCCTCACTATCGCCTTCTTTGCGTTTTAAGAGGCATGAAGTCGGCTGGGTTTGTCAGTAATGGTTGATAACTAATTCATTGGTCGTCGCTCTTTTCAGAACCCAGTGGTTTTCATCTTATTTTCCACTTTAGAAGTTTCACTTTTAATCTTTTACTAGTTGGTCTGTCTGGATGCTGAATCCCATGCTGGCTGTTTTATATATCCTTCCAACAATGAAACTGTCCTCCTGAATGCATTGCACCCTTTAACATATCATTCCCAAGTGGTTGAATGCAAATGCCCGAGTACTCAAAGAAAGTTCTGAGTGTGTGTGCTTGTTTGTTTGGATTAGTATCTAATTAGTATATAATCTTCAATAATTTTAACATGAGAAAGGCAAGCCATTTCCACATTTCTAAGCTGAGCAACGGCATGCATAATTTTTCATATCAGAGAACAATATAAGCCGTAACTGGAGGCTAACTGACTGGAGAGCCACCCCAGGCCAGTGTTTTTGAGACTAGAGGCAATATCTATCATAATCAAAGGCTTTTTTATGCAAATGTGTGCTGACTGACTCTTTTAGAAGTAGAAAGGCTTTTGTATTTCCTATTGAGAATCAGTCTCATTAGGAAGTGGATATTCTTCTCATAAGTGAGCTGCAAGAGCAGCTCGCAACTCCTTTGCTATGTACATCACCACCGAGCCACATATGCAAATTTTAGGGTGTATGATTTTAACGGTTAGAAAAGAAGGAAGTTGATCTGATCACTGTGAGCCTGTGCAATAGTAATGTGTACTGTTTTACAAAACATCAGTGCAGATGTGAATTGATCTGGACAGCCAGTGTCACTTTTTGATGCCATGATCATAAGGAAGTCAGAAAGTGCCACAGCAACCACAGAAAGGCTGTGCACACATGGTTCTGTCACATTTCATTAGTGTTTTTGAGTGGAAAAAATAAAGAAATAAATAAAACCAAGACTCCTCAAGGCCAGCTTCTGTAACAGGGCAGCAACCTTTTGTCAGCAGTTTAACATTAATCAAAGAGTAGGTTTGCACAAAATGTCCTATCTGCAGCATAAATGAGCATTGGGAAAGTGAGGATAAGAATTATGAAATTAAAGACATTAATTTGCAAATCTGTGCAAGAGTGTGAAATGCATTATGCAATAAACTATTGCCCTCTGTTGGGCAACTGTGCTATCTACATTGGCTTTTGCATGCACTAAATGCTTATTAGAGGACTTAGACAGTTAGAATGATGCCTCCTCTCCACTCTCACATTATTTGATTTATAAAATGAGTAGATAAACACTCATAACAAAATATGTATTTGACTATTCACATTAAAAGACTGGGACTGGGACATTAAGGTGGTCAGATTCATGTGTACACTTTAAGGTGCCTGCTATCAAAATATTCTTTTTTATTCCAGGAAAACAATGTTGCCAGGAGTCCACACTTTCCATTTTTTTTATGTAGTTTAGGTGGATAATTGGATAACACAGGTTTATCCTCGGCAAGCACTTTGTATGAGCAATCCAATTTCACATCCTCCTGAAGGGAAACCATTACTCTTAACCAGGGCTTGATACTCCAGTCACCTCTGCCCAGAAACGCAGCACAAGGTTCTCCTCAAATCCTATCAGCACCTAACCTTGTTAGTAGCCAATCTGTATTATTGTGCTATAATTCCATATTTTGCTCTGTCCTCACTGTGGCACCAGCATTTGAAAAGATAAAGCTTCTACCATTTTGTTGACAACAATGCCTTGGCAGACTGTTCCATCTATGAACACTGCCACGTTCCAGTGCACTGTTCAAATCAATATCCCTGGTGAGCATTTAACTATTTAATTCTCTTTTGTTTAAAAGAAATACTGTTTGCTAAGCACTAGCATGCCACAGTTTGACACTGCAGTGGAAATGTAAGTCATTAATCGTTAGCTAAAATGACTAGTTTGATTCCACTTATTGATTTCGTGAAATTTTTTTCTTTCTTTTATCTGATCTTGTTGAGTTGTCCATTTTTATTTATTTAGTTTTTTACTAAACAGTGGAGAGTGATCATATGGATTAACATGCATTAATATTATGTTTAACAAGAGCATTCTGATAATGAAACAGAACAGTACAAATTTCTTTGAAATAAACTGTGCACTGCCTCTACAAGAGTCTCAGAAAGGTTAATTTGCAGAGAATGTTGCCTCCAGCTCTCAGCTTCATTTTTGGGCAAATGCCACTCTGCTTGATTGGATAATTCATTTTTTCCAGGCAGAGAGCTGAGATAGGCCAAGGATTTTTTTTTTTTTTTTTGTAACTTTTGACATTGCACATGTGCCACAATAAATGTTTCACAAATTAACTCTTGGCTCAACACCAAGAAGTACTTTTCACATTTAATGACACAATCATTCAATGACACAAAATCAAATCCCAGTCATTAGCACAAAAAAAAAAAAAAAAAAAAAAAACAGCCCCTACAGGAAGAACACATGATTTAATGTGATAATTAATTTTTTTTCTCTGCACATATGCAATTGCTTTGGAATGATCGTACTTTTATGTGAACTGGTAATATCAGGCACAAGTGCTAAACCAGTATGTCACCTATTTAAATACATATCTTTAAATCTGGTACATATAGCATAAGACTGCATTCTTGACCTTCTTTTTTATACTGCATGGTAGGACATGGTAGGTGTCCAGTATCTGGCAGACATATATGGTGAGAGAAATAAATACACAGTGGATATGTGAAATTGAAACAGTACATAGTCTCAGTTGGGGATTCACAGAGGATGTATCTGCATAAGCCACATTATTTGCTGCATATTGCGTTCCACATCTACACTTGCGTCCAGTAAAAAATTGGTATTTATGACACTGTGTTCTGGAGTACAGACGAGAGAGAAAATATCACATCGGATGTTGGAGGAGCCGCCAAATAGACCAAGATGGGGACAGTGGACAACAGCCTGATGTGCTTAGATACTGAAGATACACTGTTTAAATGACATTTGAAAAAATAAAAAAGCTTATTCTCTTTCTGTCCAAGAGGAAGAGGAAGAAATCAATATTGGTTTCATGTTTGTGTATGAAATACAGAGAGAGGGCTAAGATGTGGTTAGCTTCCTTTGTTCTTGTATAGAGACAAAGAGTTTGTGTGCTGCAGTCAGTAGATGGATGAAACGTGTTGTGTTTTGAAAGGTGTTGCTGGTAATGAGAACTGATCCTGTGACCTCACTGGATCTAGGTTCAGAATCTTCCCCTTATGTTCCCTCTTGAACCTGCATGACAATCTCAGTGGGTATATCAAGTCAAGTAAATTGTATATGAGACCGAGAAAACAAGCAGGTGTTTTTTGAATTGGTTCATAAGGTCCCGGAGGCCCTATCTTCTCAATGTCTTAGGGACTTGAGGAATCACAGCTCAGACATGCCATACAATATTGTGAACAACAGAATAAATACAGAAAACAACGACTTGCATTACTTCACAGGAAGATGTAACAAGACCTGCTGCAGTTCAAGAAAGACTGAAGACATCTGTGTCCCTCTGAGATTTAAATTTGTGCTGTTAGGCCTTTTATTTTTAGACTCAAGGCTCCCAGTGGGGGTTGCAGGTATGCAATGCTGTGTTTGTGTGCGTACATGCAACTAAATAACTCACTGTCAAACACAGCCACTCTATGACTTGTGTCTGAATAATACACACACCTCATTTTACATTTTTTGAACATTTCTACCACTGCAGTTGAGCAATCCTTAGGGACTTATTAGACTGTTGACTTGTGAGCAGCTACTGGGGAAATTAAGGTATTTCAAAGAACAAAGAGCCACAATTTGTTTACAAGTCGCAGTAGTCCTATATGTATTACATAAACAAACATACCCTATAATAGATCTTTGTCAAAGAGGAAGAAAATGTGATTTTCATTGGTTTTATTTAACCAAAAAGACCACGAGACTATTAAAATCACTGTCATCACATAATAATGCTGCCGTTTACACAGTAATGAGGCTTAATCACAATTTTTACTCAAATGAAAATGAGTAAAATTTTTAAAAGGTCGCATTACGGTTCACTCTTATCTATATTTGCTTTCTTAGTTTGTTGAGAGCATAATTTATTTTTAATATTGTTGCATACAGTAATGACTAAGATTCCAAAACAAAATTTTGATAATGTGATTATATGGACCCCTTGATCAAATGTAGTATTTCATCAACAAGGCAATGTCCTAATTCTTGGAACCTGTTTAAATAGGACTTTGTTGCTGGTGAAACCCCAGAATCATGTATTTTCCCTTTTATATTTTTCAATAGCTATTTTATATTTTTAGGGCTGGGATATATGTGCTGCCACATGTTCCCAGCATTCATTTGGCACGTAGGCCGCTCGTGTTGATGCAAGGTAACTTGTCTCCCCCCTTCCACAGTGATAAACACTCATGTCTTAACTGTTGGCAACAGATTGAAAGAGTTTTGGGAGTTGATGCCCCAGAAATACAGTGTGACTTTTCTCACTATTTTAAAGTCAGTGTTGTGTGCTGCCCCTAGTGGTGACCTTCAGTATTGAGCGTTTTGGCTGTGCCATGCTTTTGTTTTTTGCAGCAAGTATATACTCAGACATAGAGGAGCGTTGACATGCACGCTTGCGTTCACAGCAAGTATATCCCAGCCCTTATACTTTGCAGGCCTAACGTCTCAGTAAATATGTGTCTTGACTGATATATCAGACACTGAAGTCAGTGTTAATGTGTGTGAGCTGTTTTATAATAAGGTTGACTACAAACTACTATTTATATCAGCTTATATAAACTTATTTCTATTATTTGAGTGAATATTATTAAATATTATATTTGTGATCAGCTTTTCTTTATTTAAATGGTTGCAGTTTCCAGTAAATAGTTGTTTTTATTCTTTTCTGACCAAATTTTGGATTCATTTGGTGTTAGATGAATCACTATTAGTATTGCCAGAGCCGGCTATTTCACCAGCATCACTGTCAGTCATTCCAGCATTACTGGCTTCATTACCAAACCCTTCAGCATGGCCAGCATCTTCCTCTTTCATTGGATTTGACTGTAGTCCTCCCATCAACAAAAAAAAAAAGCAAGACAAGCCAGAAAGAGCTGGATTGTGATGAAGCTAAACAGGTAAACCCTGAAACCAATAAATAAATAAATAAAATTAAAAAAAAAATGTAGGTGAAGATAATTAAAAGAAGTTTCATCATGCAGCCCATATTTCAAAATATATATTTTCTTTGTTCTTTTCTCTGATCTTTTTTCTTTTTCTTTTTTTTTCTTTTTTTTTGCAAAGGCCTTGTGCTCCAACCAAAATAATAAAAGGAAAATAAAAATAGAATATGCCAAATCCATAACACAGTTAGATATAACAAAACAAATGACCAGCTGTCATGATCTGCCAGCTTTTGTCCTTGTATATTTAGTTTTCTAGTCTTGTCAGTTTTAGGTTCTGTCTTGTTTTCTGTTTTATACGGTAAATTTCGCCATGTGTATTCTGTGTGTTTTACTTCCTGTTCCCTGGCTTCTGGCCATTTAGTGTCACACCTGCTTCTTGTCTTGTGATCAGCCCCTCTGTATACATGCTGCAGGTGTTCCTTTATCCATTGCCAGTTGGTTGTGTGTGATAGTTGTCAGTTAGTCCAGTCTGTTCCATAATTTTTGTGTGTGTTTGTTTTTCGAGTTTCCTTTAACCTTGTTTTCTGCTTCCACAATCCCAGACTATCCCTGATCCCTTTACAAAAAAACTATAAGATCATAAAGCGATAAGGTCCAATTTTTTATTTTTATTTATTTTATTTGAGTGACGGCTCTACGCTTCCGTAGTGCTGAATATCATTTTGGTTTATTCTGGAACATTCCACAACCTACCACATTTTTGGAAAATCTGCAATATCACAATACATCAACAGCAGGCTTTTTAAAATAGGCTGTACTGTCAACAAACTGTACTTTGATGAACACTTTCTTACATTAGAAACTTAATTACCATGTTGTGATTTGATCAGCTGATTTATTTTAAGTAGTATGAAAGCGGGGAAGCAATTATATTTTCCCACACTATGATATTTTTTTTTAAATGTTCTTAAGTGTTTGTGGTGCCTCTAAAATATGTGTGTTGTCAACTAATCTTGGTCTCTTTATTTTTTTTAATTCATTTTTAGAAATTTAGAAGAGTACCTGGCAGTGTTGATAATGAGAATAACCCTTGTATAGTTGCCAGACACTCCAGTAAGAAAGTTTCTATTTAAAGCTTGCATTTGTTAATGCTAGTGTTACTTTTTTTTAACGCCAAGCAGTGTTAATTTATCAACTCTTAAGGTAAACACAACATTTGTCTGACAACCAACACTGTATGCTTTACAATACACCAAGAGATTGAACATCTTCATTTAGGTTTTGTAGGAAAGAACAATGGAGAAGTTTGTAAAGCACAGCAACACAGCAGATATTTACAGCTTACCTGATGAGTCGTCATGGCAAATATGTGGATGCTGATACAGCTACAAGCAACAACACCAGCATGATGAAGACACAGGTGTTGCCAGCTTGTACAACCACAACGTAGAGACAACTCAGCGAGGTAAAACACAACTACTCCATTTAAAAATGTACAGTCTGGTTAAGAACAGCTGCTTTGTACTAACTACATACCAACTATAAAGCATTTCTCTGACAAACACGTGCCAGACGTGTGTGTAAAGTAAAGAATGAAGTGAAACAGGAACTGTCAAATGCATTTTTTGCTGTGCAATGAGGCAATTAAATGAGTGTATTATCCTTGTCTTTTGTTAAAGATCTCTTGTCATTTATGATTTACCACACCAATGATGGAAAATGACTTGTCCTCATTTACGAAGAAAAATTAATATCTGTTTTCTAGAAATATTCTGAACTTCATCAGGTTGCATTAAATCTAATTGAAGCAATTGTTCTGTTAAAAAAATCATTAGTCCCTGAATTATTTTACCCCATGTTTGTAGACTTGAATAAAAATCATAAGTATTGTGATTTGTCATCTTGCACAAGTTAGAAATTACACAGCACATTTACATGTTATAATTGCATTTATGATGCTTTTACAAGAATACTCCCTTAAATCATATGATTTTTACTTTTTGAGTTTTATGTTTTTACTCTCATTGTTGGCAATAATCTTAATGCTTAACCTAGTAACAAGGCCAATATAGTAATTAACCCAGTTTGATTCATTTCCATACAATGCGCTGTTCGTATTACTGGTAACTTCAAGATGATGAAGTTGTGCTATAAGCTTTTCTCATGCAGTATAATAATACATTAAAAATCTTAGTATATAAGCCTTTTATTTGCAGAATATTACTTCAAAATAGCACCACAGGGCATTCTGCTGCTGCGAGCCTCTAACAATGCCATATCTCATAACTGAAATGAAGCATTTTCAGCCATATAAATACTGCTTTTAATGTCTCACCTGAGACTGTTGCTTCGCGCCCCCTTGGCTGTATTTCTACTTCTGTTCCAGGTTAAAATGATAAACTGGTGTCTGTTTTTTTTATTAGGCATGTGTTGACTCATTAATACTGCAGGTGTATGGCTCCCTTTCGTGTAAAGGCTTCTCACAGTAGGGTGTACAAGTAAAAAAGTACCCAATAAGTGGTCATCAAAAGTATTATGTACTTTTAATTTTTTTTCATAGTTCATGTTCATTTTTGATTTAGCTGCTGTTCTGCTCAGAGCTCCGCTGGAAGGTGGCAAACAGATGAAATGTGCAAGGATGCACCATCACATGTAGAATGTGGAATGTGAAGTATAATGTAACATAAACACCATAATTCTAGCTAACAGTGTAATGCAAGTCATTTATATTTGTACTTTGCATTTTATAACATTTCTCATCCAGTTTTTACGACATTTCTGACACGGCTCAGGAAAATGTCCAGTCAAAAAATGAGAGACTTGGAGCAGGATGCTTTTTGTTTGAGGAGTGAGTTAAATTAAATAAATAGTAGGCACAATGCTAGAGGACAATTAATGATGCTTATCTGCTTTGAAAAATTCAATATCCTGAGTTATGTAAAAGTAAATAATTGCAGCAAAATGTCTTCTAAGTTAAGCTTTTTTTTTTTACTTAAAATATATTTTTTGCCCTAAGTAATGTTGTAGAAGAAGGTGATTGTGTCAGGGCATCTAAAAAGCCTCATCCAAACATTTTTTGTGCACATTCTACTCCCATTAATATCCAGCAAAGTGCTAGTCTTTTTCCTATCTGATGAAAACTTGGGGTGGTTACCAATTAGTCTGCTGTTAATTATCTCCTTCTCCTTTGATCTCAACTATGACGGCTCCGTCAGACACACTCATTTATTCATCTTCTTTGCTGGTGAGATGGACTTTTTGGAGATTGCACAGATTGACGCACATTAAATGGCTTCTGAAGCAAGCTGGTAACTTGTAAGAGTGCACACATGGTTGTTGCATTTTTTTCCCCCTTTTCTTTTTAAAGTCTGTAAGTCTTATTGCATCTTTAGCTCCCTGCAGTGTGAAACTCAGTCTTTTGGAGCATCAACTTGTCCATACTTTTTCTTTTCTTTATTTATTCTTAGATTTATATGCTTTCATTTTTAAATATGCTTTAATTGCTACCAACAAATTAATAATAAATGTGGTCTACTTATTTGCTTGTTTCACATAAAATCTCTATCATAGAAATCAAGGACATCTCATCATGTGTATAACAGGAACAGAAGATTTTAGAAGAGATGGGTCCTTTTTTTTTGTCAGGAGACACAATCTTTGGCCATCCTCACTTATTTTCTTTTTCAGTTTTGGCTGGGGATTAGCTTTAGTGTAAACCTCAACCAATCACCAACAGGCAAAAAGAAACAGCCATTCTGAGGTTGCCAGGACTATCAGTAAGTTTATTTCAAAATGCCACGGTATATCTCACCCCTCATATTGATATTCTTGCTTTCACTTACACCTCTATTCACACTAAAACTCATTTCTGCTTGCTGTGAATTGGCAGGGAGCCTAGATTTCTTAATGGCACTCACCCAAATGAGTATGTAAATGAGATATGGATCATGCATTTAGAGCTCTTTGATTTAAGCAGGATACAGTACATACAGTGCAAGCCTATGCGTGCTGATTTTAAATTAGCTGTTAATGATTATTATTGAAAATGCACCTTTTTAAGCATATTTACACTCTATGGGTTGAATAAACGCTACGTTTTGGTCAATGTTTTACAGAAAGTCTGACACAACTGAGAGAAAGCAGTGAGGGGAGTGAGGGCAGAGGAGAGTGGAAAACGAGATGGAAATCTGTGTCCCTCAAGCCCCGACTTTGAGTCCCTCCAGTGAAGAATCCCACTCAAGGGTAAAGGATAATCTCCATCTGAGAGACGCCTCTCTAGCTTGACCAAAGCTTGAGCTGTAAGGAAGAAACAGCCTTTCTGATCGCAGCACAACAGGTTAAACAGATTACAAAAGGCAAAGTGTGCACTGAGGGACTCACAAATTAAAGGCTGTTTTATTTAAATGCAAAGGGACTCATGTTGAAAAACACAAAACATACAGGGAATGCAAACGGAGGGGAAAAAAAAAACTATTTAAGAAAAAAAGCTGATTGTCAAAGAAACCCAGTCGTTTTAATTAAGCAGATAGTTTTATGAGAGAAAATGAATGAAAACATAATCATTTTTGCTGGCATGCTAATCTGCTCTTCTTTTTCTGTTGCGTGTTCATGGAGTGGAACAATTAAGGTTTGATTGCTTTTACAATGAGCCATATCTCTGAGGTAAGCTTGCTGTCAAACCTGTGGCAGTGATTTAATTTTACTCAGCTAATCAATCTGTTATGCTCCTCAAATATTTTGATGGAAGAGCAGTCACCGTTACTCATTTTTTGAAGGAGCACAAAGAAAGAAAGAAAAAAAAATCATACAAATCCACACATCAACTTTTTCTTATTTTTGGCCCTAAGAAGTGAATTTTGTACAAACATCAGCTAATTACTTCCCCTTTTTTTTAGATGCTGTAAACTGATGTTCATTTTTTGCGCTGTACTTGGGGAAGGATGTCATTGCTAATGCATGTTTTGGAATAAGCAGACACAATGCACGTCCTCCTGGGACAGGTCTAATTACATGTTCAGAATCTCCAGCATGGCTCTCTGGGCATTTTTACCACTGTCACTTCTCATCCACTCAATTGGATTGGATGTATCCCAGGAACAACCTACAGCCTCGATTTCCTCTACAAAAACAGGTCACAGTGAGTTCGTAGTGTGTGGAATGAGTATAATTATTGGGGTACAATCTCTACACACACACAGACACACACACACAATTACTTCTAAGAAGATTGGGGGTGTTAGAAACCGAGTATTCTTGGGCTTTAGGATTAGGATTTCTGGATCAACTAGGATCAGCTGCATATTGTAATCTTATTGACAGGAGGAATCACTATGAGATTCTAAACCATAAATACAATAATCTGCATTAGTTGAAGAGAAGTCTGTTCTGCAGTTTGACTATGTGAGATCATGTCATGGTTTATCTTGTTAAAGCAGAATCTCCCCATGTGAGAGAAACGGATCAGCTAAGCTGTGGCATTCCAGAGTCTTTATAGCTAGGCTACTGCAGCAGCTCTGCTCTTCATAATGTCTCTTCTTAAATCATAAAGGAAGAATCAACCTGTGATGAACTGCACTTGGAAAGTCAAAAGAAGTGTTTTTCTTTCTGCAACATTTTATCCCTCTCTAATCTTGGAAAGTAAACTATAGTCCTGAAGGGTGGAAAACAAGACCATTGACAAGCTCTAAACCCAAGGGATGCAGTTGAACGCATGCTTGGTTTGTTGTATTCGCATGTAGACCCTCCCAATTCCCTTGTCTGCGTGTGTCTCTGTCTTCTGTCTGAGGAGCAGCGGATCAGAACCCCCTATACATGCAGTACACAGTTAGCAGGTCATTCTTCTGGAGCCCCACATTGCTGTCAGAGAGCTGGGCCTGCCAGATTTATCATAGTCTCTGAATTTTGTATTTCAGGCTTGTGAGGGCAAAAGTTGATGCTGACGTTCTGAGTGACAAGCTGCTTTACCGTACGGAAATTCCAACTGGACCGTTCCATATTCATGAACTGATTTAAATTCTGGCACAGTACATGGGCTCCTACAAGATAGCGAGAAAGACAGCCAGTGTATCCTGTCCAAATCTCATACAGCTGTCTTTGTGCAACTGTACAAGTAAGTGTGGAGCACACTGAGTGGCAAGGATGTTAGTTTCCTTAAGTTTTAAAGGTTATTTCTTCAGCAGAAGCAAATCAGTTCCAGATATTGTTTACAGTCTGACATGTGTGCTGCATACTGAGGGTTTTATTTCCAGTCTTCTGACAGTCTTTTGATAAAAAATGTATTATTTTAGAGTTAGCTCCTATCATGCCCTTGTAGCTCCATGTCAGACGCCCAGTTTGGTTTTAAGATATTTGATTTAAAGAGACTTCAAAACAGCTTTAAAATGGAATTAATTCTTCACATACCTTTTTGGATTTTGCCTCACCTTTCAACGCAATATGTGTTATGATGTGTATGAATGTGGAGGGAATGCAGTGTGCTGATACAAAGACATGGCGACCTTAAGACCGGCATTGTGTTTCCTTTATTTTTCTTGTGTTTGAAAATGCATTGTGTCCTTTTGTGTGGCTCTTTCATTTTGATGTGACGTGTCTCCAAATTTTCCATACGCTAAATTAACCTATTTTGTTTTAAAAGTGATAAGTTACCGTCAACTAAAGTGTTTTTCTATAAAATGAAAGACTTGGATGTTTACCAAAACTTTTGCGCAGCATGTCATACCGTGTGCCCCAAAGCCCACGGGAATGATAATCAGAGTGCAGACCTGTTGTTTGTATGTTTTATTGACTTGCTCCAGGGTCTTCAGCAGGGTCTCACACTTTTGCACCGGCAAGGGTAATCATGGGCTGGTCCTGAGCTTGTGAGGTGGAAGCGCACAAAGGCAACATAATAGACAAGTTCAAAGCTTGGATCTCTTTGAGAGACATGCATGAGTCTTTTCCCCAGGCCAAATATGATGCGCCTGCTCCAACATGTATTACATTATAGAAGTCTGTGGGAGAGAATGACAGCCCAAGTACTGGATAAAATCCTGCATTATGTTCCCAGGAAAAATGACATTTTATTGGGTAGTTGCACCTCGAGAGTCCTCTTTTCTAAGACAGCTTCAGAACCTGTACGTTCAGGCTTGGTTTGTTTGTAGAATTTATGTCACCATATTTATTTTATTCTTTCTTTATTTTATTTTGTTATTATTGTTTTTTTCAAATGAAGCAAAGCAGCTTATGTTCACACAGCAAGAAAATGTGTAATTTCAAATCTAATATTTCTGGGTCACTGTGCACATTGCCAGTGACCAGGAAGGATATATGTTTTCCAGCTGTCTGACTGTCAGGAAAAACAATGCAAACACACAAGCTATTAGTTCACTTTTCATGTGTTTTCTACAATAAATGCAACAAAGTAAAAAAAAATTAGATTTGTGTTTCCTGTGTTTTCTTAGCTTGGATATTGATGCCGGTTGCACACATCCCTTTACCAGGCAACAGTAGAGGAGGATGGTATTTTTACCTCATTTTTCTCTGCTTCAGTATGCTAAAACTCTTGTAAATTCAATTTCACATGGAAATAAATATAAGCCTAATTTAAAGCAGCAGGAAATGAAAGAAAGATATACAGCATTACTGCCTGTGAGTGAAGGTTACTTCTTACAAGGATCACCATCAATACGGTCTCAACTGATTATAAATCTCTGTAATCACAAACCGATGTTGGTTAATTAAAACCTCTTCTGACCATTCAGATATAATTCTGTGCTGCAGAATTCTGAAAAACTTTTTTTTATGTCAAACTTGAGGGTTGTAAGTTCATGAGTTCTTATCTTGTCTTATTTCCTTTCACCTTTGTCCTTCCCACCAGATTGGAGCATTGTAGAAAAAGTTAATGAGACTATGTGAGGCATTTCCACAATCAGACGTCCCTGCTTTGAACCTGTCACGTTTAACCACTATCAGTTTAAAATTAGGTACAGTTGCATGGACTGTCCTTCTTTTTTTTTTTTCTTTCTTCAATTACAAATCCTGCATTGAAATATTTCTGTAAATTGAGCTGTAATATTAATGATAAATTCTGTTTTCACCATTAAATATTTTTTGCTAAATGTGCTGCACCCATTTTTAAAACACATTGAGGAATGCAGAATGGGTTCGCTGTTGCTAGTTCAAACGGGTGCAGATGATCTTCTTTAAATACCTTTGGGGTCACAAGCTGAAGTTTATAGGAAACGACTGGCCATAAAAACTAAAAGTGACAAGACCCTTGTTCTAGGGTAGGAGAAGTCTTGCAAGCAGAGTTGGACTGTTGTGAAAAATACAAGTCACATAATATGTCTCTCTCTCTCTCTCTGTCTGTGTTACTTTCACTTTGTTTGGTTGTTTACTTCTTTTGAGTTCCAGCCAGCATTGCACCATTAGATATCATGCAGGTTTAAAGAAAACCGTTTGAAAGAGTACTTGATTGGAGCTCCATGATGTTTGAGAAGGTACTTGATTGCTCTTTTTTCTGTGAAAATAACACCTTATACTCAAGATGCAACTTGAAGACTGGAAGATTTAGACAATGGCTACACTGAAGACGCCTAGATACTGGTCACCACAGGTGGCATTGGTAATACTGAATGCAAACTGCTCGCCTGTCTTATGCAGAGTTGTAACCATTCAGGCATGTTTCTGCATTGTTCAGACTCCATGTGTTTGTGTTTTTGACAGAATTCCAGTTCAGCCCATAAAGTATGCATTATAATGTCACAACAATGAAATATTCTTTGGTTTCAAAAAGGCTTTATTATAATGAAACTTCTATGATTTTTGATGCAGGTGTCTTGTCAACATAATGTGTATAACTGGGAAAACATCATTTTGAGCTTCATTTTCTTCTGACAGTGCTGCATGCTGTCATAGGAACAACACGTAAATAATGTCTATTTTATTATATAGTTTTTAATTATATCCAGAACAGAACAGTAATAGCTAATATGAGCTAAATCGTGTTCTTAGCTCTGAGATATTCATATTCAAAGGACCAAACAGTAAATAATGATCAGGACTGCTAACTTGCAACCACTCAGCACAAAACCCACAGGCAGTTCATATGAAAAACTGCCACTATTTTCAGTCAATTCTTTTTCAGGAATACAGAGAAGGGGGATGCTAGGCAGGTGGGTTAAGTGGCTGATGATTTGGACTCATTGTATACCTTAATAGAGGAACCTGTTTGTGCTGCTTATGACCCCCATAGATTGACATATTGTTCAGGGATGTGCACAACCAATTGATTAGCCGAAACGGCACTAAAACTGCAACCAAGATGCAAAGGGCTTTTGAGGCCCTGGGCCATTTGCTCTGGTTGCCCTGGATGGTCAGTGCCTGGCGGGGTCAGTGGCTGCTGATCAGCTAGAGCCCCCCTGACCCCCCGCAGTGGGTCAGGGTAGAAACCGCGGGGACCCCTGTAGAAACCTGTCACACTCTTAACTTTAAAGGTACAACATGTATCATTGTTGTTGAGCTTCTCTTTAATGAGCATGTCTTTCAGGCAACACACTTTTTCTGCTTTCACAAGGTACAAAGTCACCCAACAGAGTCTTTTACATGGTGTAAGGAAGAAACAGCTTTTTTACAGGTGTCACTTTCACCTTTTGTTGAGATCCCTTTGCTCATTTTAATAGTTTGGTCTACACAAAGATAATCCTGTCATAATAAAGCTACTGGTCTTTGATATTACTTTCCTCAAAATAATTGTCAAAGGGTCACTGGGGATGGGTACTTAATTCCTAGAAGCTTTCCCAATTTAGAGTAAGATTATTTAATTTCCCCTCCTGAATGAAACACACAAAGACGTGATGTGTGGCACATTTTGCAGACAGGGGCCATGTATAATGTTGTTCTCCTCGCTTAGATGTTGTCCCCACCCAGACTGATCGTTGACACTCTCTGAGACAAACAGGTTAGAGCGTGGTTGGACAGCAAGACTAAATCACTCACTTTAACATATGTGTGTGAGCTTGCATAATATCTTTCCCAGAGACCATTTACAATCTGACAAGCAATAATGAACGTCAGTAGACTTATTGCCCTGAAAGATAAACTTTAATCAGGCTCCTTTGCCTTCCTCCTGTTTGAGTATGCCTTGGCATACCCTGGATTGTATGCATCACAATGAAAGCAAATAGCAAATGGGAAGTTATTTAAGATTTTTCATTTAAATGTGAAGACCTTTCCTAATATAATCACCATCATGAAATTGCCAGAAGTGACCCTCCAATCAATCTCTGTTTGATTCATTTTACCCGCAGACTGTTGTTCCATTAACTGAAGCACATTGGCTGCACTTTTAAACTTGTTGGATGTCTGGAGATTTTTATCTGTGAATGTCAAGTTTTATTCAAGTCACACTAGATGGTACAGATTCACAGAGTAATTTGTGTGCACAAGTTTAAATTTATAAATGTTTAGTATTGTTCTCATTGTGAGTTTGACAGATCAAAAAGGGAACAGAAATGGAAAAGAAGTATTTTTCTTTTAAAGATGCATAAATTATGTTGCCATTAGTGTATGGTGATGATATATTGAAGTGAAGCTGTGCTCTGTTAAAGCAAATTAAAGATATGCAGGAATCAACAGCTGATGCCTAGACTTGGGAAGAAAAGTACAATAAAAAAAACATCAACTAATATCTTCAGATCTCCAACCAAAATGTAGAAATAATGATCATGAACAGGGTAATTAAACTAACGAGGCAAAGAAAAAGATAAAATATTACACTGAATATATGCAAGTGGATAGAGTGTCTTTAATTAAGAGTTAAGTGTATGTAATAATTAAAATGACTAAGTGGATGGATATCCAGGTAGTTATAAGGACTGGCATCTGTCAAATTTGGATCTTCACAATTTGTTTTCAGATGAAAATGACACAAATAAAGGAGATTTAGTAATGAAGGGAATTCAAGATAATCAATATCTTCACATTGGTTAACCAATACAAATCAATTTCTCACTGCCATTAAAGGTCTGAATGTTAGACTTTTGTTAGAAGTTGCTGTTCTGTTTAGAAAAGGGTTAGAATGGGCATAAAATAGATGAACCTGAAGAGGCAGGAATAGTGGTATATGATTTAGGGACAAAAGATGTTCTAAATCACAAAGGGCCTGCTTTATTGAAGGTTTGTATCTGTAAAAACACGTGCAAACTTAATGCTATTAAGTTTGCACATTTTTATTTACTAACTGTGCGCACCGAGGTTAGCCTCTGTTAAATGGACAAAATAATGCATGCAATCCATTTAGAGTGTTTGGCCATGATTAATATGCAATATTTTTTTGCCAGAAATTGCAAAATATTGGGAAGAGCAGGTGCAAATAGATCAGTGTAGCGCATGCAATGTAATTTACCAAACATCAACTGCGTTGGCTAGTTTAGCGTTTTTATTTAGCATGTTTTAAAGGCAGGTATAAACTGGCACAACTTTATGCAGAAATGGCTGCAGTTATTGTTGCAAGGAGAAGGCTCAGAACCTTAAAGTTGACAGAAAACTTCTTTTCTGAAAGTGTAAATGTTTTTGGAATGCCAGAGACAAAGATTATTAAAATATATGACTGTGTTGCTGTGTTAACTGCTATGTTACACAGGATGGACTGTTGCTGCTGCGCTCTGGGTCTGCTGGCATTGAGAACCATCACCTCCACCTGTACCCCATCTTCCATCGCTCTCTTAAAGCCATTAATGACCATCGTCAGCCCAGGTACAGCACTGACCAGCTGCAAAGTGTGTTGCAAATTGCCCCCATTAACGCATTAAGCGAGCACCTTGTGTATAATGAAAGGTGCCACTGGAGGCAAATTCATTTGATCAATATGTCTTGGTCTGAAAGTTTTATTTCATCAATAAAAACTATTGTTTTTTGACATACTTTGCTCTGCAATCAGCTCTAGTGTGTCACACCTGGTATTTCAGTCATGCTCCTCACAATAAGTGAGCTGCACCAGTTGCTAAATATTGGTCAGAGGCATTTCCTGTGCCAGGTTCTTGCCTGTCTTATTTGCTGAGGTTCGCATTATTGTTTTTGAACTTCATCTAAATATCTTGCCACCTTCTCCTAACTTCATCTGGAGTTCTTGTGGTTTTGCCAACAGCATTTACTGTTTAGCAAATACTCTTCCATACTGAACTCATTCTGGAGACATTTAGATGTCTTTGTTGGAGCTCAGCAATATTTTAATTTGCTTTATCCAATAATATCTGTATCTTCAACTGGCCGAATTTCATTTTGTGCTTGCGACTTTCCTCTTCTGCATCTAAATTCTCCATGGCGACACCACAACGCAACGCTAAATCCTCAAGCTGTTTGCACTGGTCATCAATAGTGCCAACATTCTTAGTTGTTCACCTGCAAATCATAAACAAATAACACCATCCATCCATCCATCCATCCATTTTCTGCCGCTTTCTGAGTCGGGTCGCAGGGGCAACTGCCTAAGCAGGGAAACCCAGACTTCCCTCTCCCCGGCCACATTCACCAGCTCATCCGGAGGGATCCTGAGGCGTTCCCAGGCCAGCCGAGAGATGTAGTCCATCCAGCATGTCCTAGGTCTTCCCCGGGGCCTCTTTCCAGTGGGAACATGCAGGGAACACCTCACCTGGGAGGCGTCCAGGAGGCATCCTAACCAGATGCCCGAGCCACCTCATCTGGCTCCTCTCGATGTGGAGGAGCAGCGGCTCTACTCTGAGCCCCTCCCGGATCACCGAGCTTCTCACCCTATCTCTAAGGGAGAACCCGGCCACCCTGCGGAGAAAACTCATTTCGGCCGCTTGTATTCGTGATCTCATTCTTTCGGTCACTACCCACAACTCATGACCATAGGTGAGGGTAGGAACGTAGATCGACCGGTTAATCGAGAGCTTTGCCTTTTGGCTCAGCTCCCTCTTCAGCATGACAGACCAATGCAGAGTCTGCATCACTGCAGACGCCGCACCGATCCGCCTGTCGATCTCCCACTCCATCCTTCGCTCACTCATAAACAAGACCCCGAGATACGTGAACTCCTCCACTTGGGGCAGGACCCTATTGCAGACCTGGAGAGAATACACCACCCTTTTCCGGCTGAGGACCATGGTCTTGGACTTGGAGGTGCTGATTCTTATCCCAGCCGCTTCACACTCGGCTGCGAATCGCTCCAATGAGAGCTGATGATCATGGCCCGATGAAGCCAACAGAACCACATCATCCGCAAAGAGCAGAGACCCAATCCTGAGGCGACCAAACCGGATCCCCTCAACACCTCGCCTGCGCCTAGAAATTCTGTCTATAAAGGTTATGAACAGAATCGGTGACAGAGGGCACCCTTGGCGGAGTCAAACCCGCACTGGAAACGATTCTGATTTGCTGCCGGCAATGCGGACCAAGCTCTGACACCAGTCGTACAGGGACCTGACAGCTCGTACAAGCGAGTCCGGCACTCCATACTCCCAGAGTACCCCCCACAGGAGTCCCCAGGGAACACGGTCGAATGCCTTCTCCAAGTCCACAAAACGCATGTAGATTGGTTGGGCAAACTCCCATGCCCCCTCAAAGACCCCGAAGAGGGTGTAGAGCTGGTCCACTGTTCCACGACCGGGACGAAAATCACACTGCTCCTCCTCAATCCAAGGTTCGACTGTCCGACGGACCCTCCTCTCAAGCACCCCTGAATAGACCTTACCGGGGAGGCTGAGGAGTGTGATCCCCCTGTAGTTGGACCACACCCTCCGGTCCCCCTTTTTGAAGAGGCGGACCACCACCCCAGTCTGCCGGTCCAGGGGAACTGTGCCCGATGTCCACGCGATGCTGCAGAGGTGTGTCAACCAAGACAGCCCTTCAGCATCCAGAGCCTCAAGGAACTCTGGGGCACCAAGGGGCTTTTTAACCACCTCAGTGACCTCAGCCCCAGAGATAGGAGAGTCAGCACCAGCTACCCCAGACTCTGCTTCCTCATCAGAAGATGTGTTGGTGAGATTGAGAAGTATTCCCTCCACCGCCTCACAATGTCCAGAGTCGAGGTCAGCAGCCCCCCATCCCCACTGTACACAGTGTTTACGGAGCACTGCTTTCCCCTCCTGAGCCGCCGGATGGTGGACCAGAATCTCCTCGAAGCCGTCCGGAAGTCATTCTTTATGGCCTCTCCAAACTCCTCCCATGCCCGAGTTTTTGCCTTAGCGACCGCCGAAGCTGCGCTTCGCTTAGCCCGCCGATACCCATCAGCTGCCTCTGGAGTCCCACAGGCCAAAAAGGTCCGATAGGACTCCTTCTTCAGCTTGACGGCATCCCTTACTGCCGGTGTCCACCAACGAGTCCGGGGGTTACCGTCGACAGGCACGGACAACCATTGGGCACAGCTGCGGCTGGCCGCCTCGACAATAGAGGCACGGAACACAGCCCATTTGGACTTTATGTCCCCCGCCTCGCCTGGGACATTGTTGAAGCTCTGCTGGAGATGGGAGTTGAAACTCTTTCTGACAGGGGACTCTACCAGACGTTCCCAGCAAACCCTCACAACACGCTTGGGTCTGCCAGGCCTGACCGGCATCCTCCTCCACCATCTGAGCCAACTCACCACCAGGTGGTGATCAGTTGACAGCTTCGCCCCTCTCTTCACCCAAGTGTCCAGGACATGCGGCCGCAAGTCCGACGACACAACTACAAAGTTGATCATCAAACTGCGGCCTAGAGTGTCCTGGTGCCAAGTGCACATGTGGACACTCTTATGTCTGAACAAGGTGTTCGTTATGGACAGTCCATGACGTGCACAGAAGTCCAAAAACAAAGCACCACTCAGATTTAGATTAGGGGGGGGGCGTTCCTCCCAATCACACCCCTCCAGGTCTCGCTGTCATTGCCCACGTGAGCATTGAAGTCCCCCAGCAGAACAAGGGAGTCCAAGCTGTGTGTCGAGGTGAGTCCAACTATATATAGCCGGAACCACTCAACCTCGCGCACCAGCTCAGGCTCCTTCCCCGCCAGAGAGGTGACATTCCACATCCCTAGAGCTAGCTTTTGCAGCCGAGGATCAGACCGCCAGGGTCCCCACCTCTGGCAGCTGCCCAGCTCACAATGCAGGTGGTGAGCCCACAGGAGCAGAGGCCCATGTCACCCTTTTGGGCTGAACCCGACTGGGCCCCATGGGCAAAGGCCCGGCCACCAGGCGCTCGCCTCCATGCCCCACTTCCAGGCCTGGCTCCAGAGGGGGGCCCCGGTGACCCACGTCCAGGCAAGGGAAACCTTGGTCCTTGCTTTCTCATCATCATAGGGGTTATTTGAGCCGCACTTCGTCTGGTCCCTCCCCTAGACACCTGTTTGCCATGGGTGACCCTACCAGGGGCATGAGCCCCCGACAACATAGCCGCTAGGATCGTCAGGACGCACAAACTCCTCCACCACGATAAGGTGGCGGCTCAGGGAGGAGCCACAAACAACACATGCAATCTATTTGCATGCGCACACAATTGTGCACTCCTGATTAATGAATCAGACCCAAAGGCTGTTGTCAGGAGATCCCTTAATGTCAGCTTGCAATTTCAAACAATTATATTTTGCAACAGCTTTTCTACTTGGTCAAAATGCATGACTAAAAGCTGTAACATAACTATGGTATTTTGTTTGTTTATAAGATGATATCAACCATCTAAAAGAGTGTTGGAACAAGTTTTTGTAGATAGACAAGATCAGCTTTTAATTTTTTAAAAGTCTAAGTTCTAGTTATCTTCATTATCATTATTATTATTATTATTATTTTAAAAAGTTTGCAGTTAGGAAAACATAAAGTTGTTGGCATTTTTAAGTCCACCTTGTACAGAAAGGCCTTTCTCAATTATGAAAGAATGACTTTTGGATTGTATGCTAATCAAACTCTCAAGAAAAAAATTCTCAGGTCATCTGTCTAAGAACTGACTGTCATGACAAAGTCATAAGAGAGAATAACCTTAAGGAAAGAAGTTGTTCTTTAAAAACATGCATAAAGAAGACTATTGATGTTTATAAATGACCGAGTCAAAGCCCTGGCCTTAATCCAGTAGCAATATTTTGACTCAAACATTCCAGAGCTGAAAGGTAACTGTGCAGAAAAAAGTGCTACAATTCTTCAAAGCCAAACTGATCAAGGGTTACCAGAAACCAAATATTGTTGCTTCAAATTTGATCAAACAAGATGATTTTCCCTAAAAATAAACAAACAATATTTACTTTCATTACTTGCTTATTGGGTCTTTCTTTATCAATTTTTAGTACTTGTGAGAAAACCTGTTTACATGTTATGTCATATTTATGTATTGTCATACTACAATATTACACAATTTGCGTATTGTTATAATTATGACATAACCAAGTGTTAAATTCCTTTGAATTTCTACTGCAAATATAACAGATTTTTGCCAGTTTGCAGGAGATGTGATATGCATCTGTATCGTGATGATTATTTTTAAATTGATTCCACAAATTCTTTAGAGAACTCAATTCATTTGTCTTTTTAATAATGCAAAATTTAATAATGAACCCAATTTGCTTCTCCTCAATGGCCCTCCGGATTATCCTTGGATGCAGAATACCATCCTGGCATCTAAATGTCTTCAATACAAGATTAACAATTGACAAAGGGTTGCAGGTTGCAGGGTGATTATTGGCTGCAGGCGGAGATTAAAGCAAAGCAGCAGCATAGCTGACAGTTTGGTTATCTCTTTTGGACTAAATGAAAATCATGGCCTGAATCCATCAAAGGAGATTAGGAAAATGTGGGCCCATTACTGATGTCCTCTCACAGGTTGGTGTGTCTGTATATGTCTGTCTTCGATTGCAAGCCAAATTTGTTGATTCACCTCTGCTGCTCAGAGGAGTTGACATGTCTGCAACTTAATTTCTATGTGCACTTGAGAGCTGTTGCTTTAATTTTCTACCAAATGCAGCTGTGTTAGCTAAAAAGAACCTTGCTGCACATCTGAAATAATGAGCTAGTTAACATTCTGTGTAGCACTGTATATGCCTTTAACATATAATCTAATGAGAGTTGGATTTACAAGCATACTGGGGGGAAAAAAGAGAAAGAAATCACCTGAACAACTGTGAAGGCTTCTTTATTAAAGTTGCTAAAGAGCTGGTAACTCTCACTAGACTCTGGAGTTATCAGAAGAGTAGAGTACCCCCCTCTAGTTATTAGCATCCAATAGGCCTGCAGCACTACAAATGCATTTCACCCAGTGAGTGACAAAACCACAGCTGACATTGGGACTGTCAAGGGCACATTTCCCTCAACTAGAGAAGAGATCCACAGGGAGAGGCGAGTGAGTGTATGTGTCGAGAAAAACAACAGTGTTTTATGAATTTCTTGGCCACTCACATCTTTCAGCAGTAGTTAGGCAGCCATCATCCAGCCGCACAAACCAATCCCTCCCCCTAGTACCCTCCTCCACTCTAACCAGAGGAGAGGAGTCTGCGAGATGTGCGTTATGTGTTAAATCCATGGTCTTAGGGCAGTGTGAATCTAAAAGCAAGCCTGTTGTCAAAACCAATTTTGTATATCACAGCGGGTTGCCATGCATTATCATAACACCAGCTCAGCAACTGCAGCTTTGAATTCATAATCTAACAAAGGTGGGCAGGACAGTGTGTTCCAAGGTTGCCATTCAGATGTCTAATATAAACAAACAAAAAATGACAGTAGAGAGTAACAATTTATGTTATTTAGAGGACCTGTCAAAGTTCAATCAAAATTCAAAGTATAGTTTGATTTGTACCACCAGATAATAAAGCTGAAATTACTACAATGCTTATTAGGTTGAATTAAGTACTGTTAGTGATGTATTGAAAACGCTTGTCTTATATAAATGCTTAGACTGTGGAAAAAGCTAGCTGAATGTTCTCCAATTTTATTAAGAAAAAACTGATATTCTTGTTTGTGCACCTGGAAAGCATCCATCTCTGATTATATAAACTTGTGGTCTATTAGCCCTCAATACCAAGTCTTCTATCAGGAATCTTGGGGTAAATTTTGACTCTGGTTTTACTTTAGACAGTCACATTCGGCCTATGGTTCGCTCATGTTTTTATCATTTACAAAATATTGCTAAGTTTAGTAGTATTATCTCTCGAACTGAACTGAGATTGTTATTCATGCTTTTGTCTCTTTGAGATACTGTTAGGTATTATTCACCTGCCTACACAAAGCATCATTGGACCTACGGCAGATTTTTCAGAATGCTAATTCTCCTGACTAAATCTCTAGAGTTGTCTCATGTGACTCCTCTACTTGTCCGGCTCCATTAGCTCCCCAGCCACTCCAGAGTACACTTCAAGATCTTGGTCCTCGCTTATGGGGTTCTGAATGGTCAAGCACGAGCATACATCAAAGAACTTTTACATCTGTATGTCCCTAGCAGGTACCTAAAATCATGTGACCAAGCTGTGCTGGTTGTGTCACATACAAGGCTGAAAACTAAAGGCAACAGAGTATTCTTAGCAGTTGTGTCAGGACTCTGGAACTTTCTACCCCTTAGTTTAAAGGTCTGCAGACTCTGTGGAGGTTTGTAAAAAGCAACTAAAATTGCATCTTTTTGCAATGGTTTTTACTAAAATATTTTGTTGTACTGTAATCTGTCTGTCCCCCCTGTGACTCAGCAGACCCCAGTGATGAAAAACAATATTGGAGGCAAGTTTCCCTTGCCTGGATGTGGGTCAAAGGGGCCCACACCGTGGATCCATGGGGGTTGGGTGCAGTGTGACTTGGGCAGTGGCCAAGGGCAGTAACCCTGGCAAAGTGATCCTCTGATACAGAAGCTAGCTCTAGGGACTGTCACCTCTATGGTGAGGAAGGAGCCTTAGTTGGTGCGCATGGCTTGGGCTCTGGAACCAGTCTTTTCAAAAAGGGCTGGACTTTAATTGCATTATAAATAACCCACACTCATGCACACAAAACTCAGGCAGGGGGGCGGAATTCTTCTTACTCCCTTGTCTTTGGACGTGCTTGGGGCCACGGGGGGGTGGAGGTTCGGTACCTGCTGGGAGTCCTGTGTGGGGTGCTGCTGGGCACCATTTGCCCTGGGAGCGGTCCTTAGTGCCACATTGGGGGGCTGGTGAGACCCCTAGGAGGATGTGTGGAGAAGGTTGAGGCCCTTGGCCTGTCTTGCCCCTGGTGGGTGGGTGGGAGCCTGGGGTGGTTTTGCCTGGGGCAGTCAGGTTTTGTCGGGGTTCCTGGGCGGGGCTTTGCTGGGGAGAGATGGGTGGCCCTTGGATCTGTGGGGTGCCTGCTCTCCATGCGGCCTGCTCCGCAGTGCCCAGTGCCCACTGGGCCTGCTCACCATCGCCCTGGGCTGCTCACTACCCCTGCCCCATTGCGCCGGGGGTCTCCGGTCTGAGGGCCCCTTTGCTCTGGGCTGAGTGGGGCTGCTGCTCTCTCTGCTTTGGCTGTCCTGGGCTCTGCTCTGTGGACCTGCCGGGCCTTTGGGGCCTCGGGGTCCCCCCGTCTCCCCCTGATGCTTCAGGGTGCGGCGTGGTCACGGCCCCCTTGCAAGCACATGTTTCATCCTTGTTGCATGGTCACACATACATGTTCATGTTCGCACGTGCATGCTCACAAACGTGCTCGTCTCGCTATCCGCTTCCAACTGAATGTTACCGTCGTTTGTGTGTTGGTACATTTCTCTACAGGTACGTTTGATGACTGTTGTACTTTTCCATACCATCACTATTCTATTTTCTTTATTTATCATGTAGTACTGTGGTAGTTTATATTGTTTTTGTGAATACTGATGTGATTTAGGCAGCCTAGACAACTTTTATTTCCACATTTCAATTCTGTCCTTTTCTCTTTTTCTCTCTTCTTCTATCTCCCTGTCAGGTCCGGCATGGCATATCATGACTAAAGAAAATAAGATTATGATAAAAATAATAAAAATATTCCAAACATCAAGGGCAACCATTTATATAACATGTCTCCCTTGGTAGAGCAAATCTGTCCAGCAAAATATGACAAACAGACAGCTGTTCTGTATGTTAGGATGCTGGACAGGACAGGGTAAAAAAAAAAAAAAAAAAAGGGCTGGACTTTCACTCTGGAGTTGCTCCCAGTGAGAGGTACCAAGCCATACTCATTGAAACCTGACTTATCTTACCTACTGTAACCTTTCACTGATCAGGCAGCAATTTTGTGTTCTTACAAATCCAAGGTAAATGCTTGTTAAGCTAAGCAACTATTTATAAAAACATTCAAATGTGACCTTCAGCGTTTTAAACATATTAGACATTCTTTAACAATAATGCTTCCAGAATACCTTAACACTGATTGTTCTGCACTTTTCTATATTGCAAAACAAGCTGGTCTCAGGCATGTAAAACATCTCTAAAACCCCTGATATCATTATACAAGAGAGCGCTAAAAATCCATGACAAAAAGCCTCGACTGCACCATCACTGTAATGTACTAAAAGAACAGAACATTCTGAGTTCTGAGAATGTGGCTTGTACTTAAAATTCTTCATAATCCCGCTGCTCCTCCTTTAAAACAATTTGTATCTCTTACATCAGAGGAAAAAATCTAAGATGATGCGGTTGAAGGCAAGAGGGGAATGTAGTATTCCCAGGTGTAAAACCTAATTCGGCCGACCTTCCTTCTCTTACAGACTCTGTGGAGTCTGTGTAACATTCTTCCAACAGGATCAGTTAGATGCACAAACTTAAAGATGTTTTCACACCTGAACAAAAAGTGGTTGTTTATCGAACAAACCCATACACACTAATTGTTTTATGTGTGTGTCTGTGTGTAGTCTGTATTTGAATGAATTTTAGTGGCAACATGTTTTTTTATTTTTCTTTTTTTTTGTGCATGTTTTTTTTGTGCAACTACCTGTCCAGGAACTGCAAGTGGAAATTAGCAGCATTACTAAAGCATGGCACCAAACATGTTTCCCTTTGAGGTAAATATATTGCTGGGTATGTTCCTGTCAAATAAATAAATTCAAATTAAATTCAAATTCAAATTCAAATTTAAATACAGAAAAGCAATGATCACTCATGCTGAATATGAACACTAGTCCTAAAAAGATTTAAACTTTTTGTTGTTTCATGTGCTTTTAAAAAAAAAAAGTGTTATTGATCACATTAAATCCATAGTATTTCTTTCTTGTGACTTAAATAATATCTTTTGAATATAAAGATGAAGAAAAAACCATTACATGGAATATAAACTGGTATTTATAGCTCATGTCTTCAATCTAGCAGCTTTCAGTTTAAGTGTTTGCTTTTTATGCATCATTAAAGCGCCAGGTTTCAGCACTCAGAGCCATATGAGAACAAACAAAACATGCACCTGCAAAATTCTTTTGACAATGATGAGTCTGACGTGGTTACAGCAAGCATATGTGCATGTAGAAGCACTTACCAGCTTCTTAGTAGCATGCTGAGATTCTTCATCAACCTCCACCGGGAGGCTGCATCTTCCAACCTGCGGTGGCGACACTTCGATCAGTCTAATTATAACAGCAGCAAGAACCGGTTTGTATAATTATTTTGTTCCTTGGAGCTTGCATTTTAGAGACATGCGTGTCTAATGATAAAACAGTGCCAAATGCCAGTTGTTGGTTAAGTACTCTCTCTTAGGCCAAGCTTGTCATTAGTAACACGGAGAACCTACTGATGTGAGACAAGGCGAGGTAAGAATCGTGTTTTTCAGTCAGATAAACAAAGAGAGGGTCAAAGGCTCTGCAGCAGGCAGCTTAAACTGTACTCATTTCTACATGTTTTTCATGGCCAGTCGAGGCTTTATTTAATCATTTAGAATTTGTAAATCACAAAGCCCTTTGTCTAAGAAAACTGAACATTTAAAGTTGAATCATGATGTTCGACAAGTTTCGGAGAGGAACTAAAATCAAAATTAGAGTCATCAGCACTAAAGTGCCACCCATCTTATACCCTATTGGAGAACAGAAAAGGATTTTCAAACTCCTTTTAGTAGCAGATTATGGTACAAAAAAAAAAAAAAAAAAAGAGACTCAAGTTGATATTTCCAATTTTTTTTTGAAAAAGCACAAATAGGTTTTGTCATTACTGTTTGATCAGTGTTTCAATAGTCCATTTACACATCCAATCATTTAATCTCCAGGTCAGTCTTGCATTATGATATTTTTATTATGACAAGCTGTTACACCCCGTTTGTCAGATGTCAAGGTGCTATTGTGGCAATGGGTCTAAAAAGAGAACTGCTTTGGACACTTTTTGCATACATTTTTTTTCCCCAGATAATTATGTTCTTCTGCTAAAGAAAGATATGGAGCCTTCCATCCATCCCCTGCATCCTTTACATGCATAATTTTGTCTGTTTTCAGATGTGTACCCTGACACAGGGAACAGAGCACCTCCACTGGAAACCATGGGGGCAGTGTCAAGCAGTAGCTGATGTTTGGAACAAACATTAGAGGAAGCCGTGATGTTTTTAATGGCCATCCACTATGCTACTTCTTTTTATTTTTTAGCTTCTTTTTCTGAGAACATTCTCTCCCTTGCACTCCCTTGCAGCGGATGTCTTGCATAACAATCATGCCAGCGTAAAGGTTGCATGGAAGTATAGGGGGAAGTGACGTTTAAAATGGACGTACAAATTTAGGCATGTGGAGGAAGAATAAATCGGCCTTTAGGATAAAACTTCATGGCAAGGTTTAATGAAAACTACTAAAGAGAACAAGCTGAAAATGAATATGGAGCAAATTTTTCACATTACTAATAATCTTATAAAAGGGTTCAAGCATTGGTTTTGGACACGACAGTCAATCACAGAGAAGAATAAATAAAGATGAAAATAGTTGGGTTCTGTCAGTACAATCACTTAATATTTTTATTAAAATAATAATCCCCAAATTGTTCTCTACCCATCATAGTCAGTTCTTACCGACCTAATGAAGAACTACTGAAAGGTTATTCAGAGTCACTGAATAGTTAATGTGAATAACAATGTGTGAATAATGTGAATGTTCAGTTTCATAGCATTTCCATCAAGATACAAATGTGTCTACATTCCAAACAGAAACACTCAAAAACTGGAGCACAGCTATACTTTGTTATTGAACATATCAGTTTAGATGTTTATGAACAAGGAGCATTTGAGTGTAAGTGGGTTAAAGCACCACTTTTTATGATAATGTATAAGGAAACGTATTGAGGATAGGCACCTTTGCAATTCACTAAAACCATGGGGGTCTGAAATAATAGGTCCTTGGTGGCACCTGCACTCCATCTCTGCACTCCAGCAGATCGACACATAAATGCTGTTGGACAGCTAATACTTATTATCCTCAGATGGTTTTGGAAATGAGACCCTGGCTGCTTTCTCAATTTGTAATAGTAAGACAGTGATTTAAAGAAATAAAGAAGCTAAATTCAGGCACAAAAGCAACGTCCTATTCATTGACATGCCCTTGACTCAGAAAGCAAACTGAAACATGTATCTATAGGGGCATTTCAAAAGTTCACCATGCTGACAATGTTAAAGTTAGAGTGCTTGATCTTTTATCTTCTACAAGGATGTTTCTCTAATAACTACTGAATCTGCACCAGTAATGAAGTCACTGGAGGTCACCTGTCAATGTAAAGCATCACGGGATATGGATAAGCATACTCTCTCGCTGTGAGGCAACTATAGGCCCAACCACGCAAACACAAAAACACAAAAAAGAAAAAGAAATGGTTTGATCTGCTTTGAAATTTATAATTAAGATTAGCTCTTTCCTGAGGTTAATATCTCATAAACCCCATCTATGATCTCACTACTTTTTTAATGACACCCACACAGTATTCAAAGAGGTTTAACCTCCAAAAGTAAGAACCTTGGAAGGAGCAGCACACAGAATATTATACATCATTAATTTGACTTAATGATTCAGTTGATAGTGATATGGTCTGATGAAGAACTGCAGCAGTTTGGAGGAGAGACAGCTCTGAGTTCTGGCAGTAAAATGTTTGAACAGGCTGCTCTTTTTTTTTTGTCAAAAGTAAAAACAAAATTTCCACTTTCAACTGTGTTTAAAATGAATGTAGAAGACCAAGGCAGAAATGGAAAAAAAAAAAAAAACAACAACTGTTAACCAAGGCAGAATGCTCTTTTCACATTCTCTAAAGTTGAAGATATTTATTCACTTCCTTCCATTGTCTACTCTCATCTGTGTCCCTGTCAGCTGTTTTCTCCTTGACATCTGTGACAGCCATCTCATACAGTGATCTGATTAGACAGTCTGTTCCAAATTAAAGTGCAATAACCTTGGGCAGGCTGACAGACGGGCATGTTGCAAAACATTTTAGATATATATTATAATGTCTTTCAAAGTGAATCTATCTTGACCCATTTTGAAGCCAAAATACAGACAGCATCCTTGCATTATGTATTTCAAATGTTTAAATGAGTGCATACACCATCATTGTGACAATGATACATATTGAAGAAACATTTGGGGAAAAGGACAATTTGTGAGGTACAAAATGCAATGTTTTCATTAATATGTAAATTGATTTGGTAAGATGCTGGAAATCTTGTAAGATCAGCTAAATTAAAGAGGGTACTAGAGATCCGAAGTGGCTGTTTAAAAAGCTAATGGCTATAGGCTTAGAAGTCACCATCATATTATATTTACTAACGCTCAGTCATTTCAGTATTAATATTATTCAGTATATATATATATATATATATATATATATATATATATATATATATATATATAGTGTCCATTAACTTTTTGACCCATACTCTCAGGTGACCTGTGTTCCTATTTTAATTTTTGATTATTCTGATTATGTCATGGCTCCTTTGTTTGATAGAACCAATATTTTAAGCACAGCACATGTATTATCGTGTTGCAATATTGTATTTAATAATGGCCACAATGACAATAGCCTTGGATAGAATTTCATGACATAGTAATAATTTTTTTGTCATGGCTCACGACTTGTGTTCTTGTTTCATGTTGGTGGGTTTTTGTCATGTTCATGGTTTATGTTCTTGGCTTCTTGTATTTAGGGTCATGTTTAGTTCTGTTCCTCTTGGTTTCTGCTTGTTAGTTCGCCTGGTCCTCTGTGTATTTATACTCCTTGTTTTCAGTTGTCCTTTGTCACATCATCCGTCCTGTTTCCCAATAGTTTTTCCCCCTGCATGTGGTGGAAATGAGGATCCATATGCAGGACAGGGAAGCAGACAGAATGCAGGGAAAAGGGTTTAACTCCTAAACTAAAAACTCAAGAATCACACAGCAGAGAAAAACTACTGGGAAACAGGACGGATGATGTGACAAAGGACAGGGGAACTAAAGAGACACAGGTGAGGTGAATGACCAATCAGACCAGGTGAACTAACGAGCAGAAACCCAAGCGCACCACAGAACTAAACATGACCCTAAATACAAGAAACTATGAACATAAACCATGAACATAGAACCCAAACACATGAAACGAGAACACAAACCGTGAATCATGACAGTTTTATTATTAAAAGATTAAAAACTGGATTTTTTTAATGCATCCCAGAGCAGATGAGCAAAGCAATCACCAAGCATCAGTAAACATTCTCGTCCCTTTGGCTAATGTTAGCACAAAATACTGTTGACAAACATTAAAACATACAATACATGAAAAATCTCACCTCTAATGTTTCTGAGGAACAAACATCCAGGGCTAACTCCATCTCTTCTCTTACTGTCACATACAACTCATATATACAGTAGTAGCGGTTTAAAAGTTCCCATCCAAGCTGAAAGCCAGCCGAATACCTGCTGGCTTCCAGCCCAGTTCCATTCCAGTTCCAGCCAGCTGCCTTCCAACTTCCAGCCGCCAGAGAGGCCCCCTCCTTCTCCTGGGAGTGTCGATGTTTTAATCAAACTCCACCCATTCCTTGTAATATAGGGTAGACCCAGAAGATGGCGCTTCTCTCACAGACTTCTCATCGCCCGTAGTCTGTCAGATTTTATCTGAATTTACACTGACCGGCAGAGGCGCCACTCAAAGCACCTCTGATGGCCAGTCACAATTCATAAAAATGCATAAAACTTAATACATAATCATCGTTTGACGTGGAATGTGAAATTGTAACATGCTTGTGCGCTGCCAATTGTTTTATTCAGAAATGAATGCTAGTAGGTTAATAAAACCTTTCAAATACTGGATCACAGCCCCTAGCTCTATTCTCAATAGGATGTATTTATCATACTGATTAATCTTTTAATATTAGCATTATTAACATAGACAAATCAGATTTGGATCAAGCAACACAGAATCTGTTTGAGGTAGCTAGGAAGGGTTATTTTATTCTCATATTATTTATTTCACCTCCATAAGAAGACAGGGCGACAGATAAAAGCCCCACGCAGGATCGGAGATAATTTCTTCCACTTCAATGTGTCTAATCGCGGGGGGACATCCAACACTCGCTGTGCTGCGACTTCCTGCTCGCCGGGAATCCCGATTACGTCACCCCTCCAGGTGGGCTATTCCCCGACACGCTCTGATTACCATTCCAAAAGGTACTGTATGCAGCCCCCAACTTGAACATGCGCCTTCTTCAACATTCGCACTTGCTCCAGAAAATTACCATCTCTTAGGCTCCTCCACCACCACTTTGACTGTGGATTGATACGTAAATGAGCCGCAATGAGGCAGCTGAACAAGTGACCCAGTTTTGTGATTGTTGCACATTGGGTAAGAGTGGTCAAACGAGTCCAGTTTGTGTTGTCATGCTACCAGAAATTCAGTAGGCTAGTCGGTCCTAATGCAGTGAATTTCCATGTTAATGTTGCCAAATTCAATAGCATAGCAAGAGATGAAAAAAGAAACAACGATATTTCTTCAACATGTTAACCAAAATATTTACCTCTTAAAGCATAAACCAAGTATTTACAACAAGCAGTGTGCTTTTTAACGTTAACGTGTGCCATAGCCTACTGCACCGCTGTTCCTCCTTCCAAGTCTTCTTTTTTATTATATTGTTGTTTTATCATCTGAATATACTACAACAACACAGAGAAAATATATGAAAGTTTATTTTACGCTGGTATTTGCGCAGCAGAGTTTTCTGCCGCCGGATTTGTAGTCCAGGAACGGAGAACACAGCTGCTGCCAGGAAAGGTGGATTACATTTTGTTAAAGCACAGCAATCTCCGAGTAGCCTATTATAAATCTCAGTGGCAAAATAAAACACACTGGTCTGGTTTAGTCTTCACTCTGAAATGGTTCAGTCAGAGGAATATAAAGCTGTTTTAAAAATGTTGAGCAAGCTTAAAATAAACATTCATAGGCTATCTATGTGTTTTAGATTAACACAATGATAAAACAACAATAGGCTATAATAATGGAAAAGAAGCGGTGCAGCATGGCAATGATGCGTTAATGGCTCGGGTCGCGGGTTAAACATCAGTCTGGTTCGGATTTAAATGGAATAAATACATTGGTGACGAGTCGGGTTCGGGAGTCATTCTAACGGGTTAGAGCAGGTATGCGTAGCAAAACGGAACCGTGCAGGACTCTGCTCTAAGCAGTTCGAACTTGGTTGACCTGGAACCATTTGACAATAAAATCTGGAGCCATCCTGCAACGCGCTCGCTTAGGCGTCCAGTTAAACCGTGTTTATTCAACCAGTCCCTACTTCATTGCATTCATTCTTTCCTCATAGCCTACGTGCACATTTTTTTCAAGATTGTTTATGTCAGTTTTGTTTTGGAAAATGAAAAAGGAGTCTTTGCGCAGAACTTATAACATTATTTTAATCTTGCCACTTGCCTATTTTATTATTGTGTATTTTTGTAATAACATGTAAATTCACTGCATAGGAACCAACTAGTCTACTGAATTTTGTGTGACAACACTAACAGAACTGTTTTGACAATGCAACAATTACAAAACTGCGGCTCATTTACTTATCAATCCATAGTCAAAGTGGTGGTGGAGGAGCCTTGGAGATGGTCATTTTATGGAGCAAGTGCGAATGTTGAGGAATTTAGCCTTTGTTCAAGTTGTGGGCTGCATATATGCAGCCCACAACTTGGTATACCTTTCAGAATGATAATAAACACAACAAGACACACCAAACCAGGAGCTAAGACCACGAAGTTCAGCATCATGCTTATCTATCTTTGGCGTTTTTACACCAACATTTTTATACACTGGATAATGATAATAATTATCGATTAAAGTCACGGATAAAACTGCTGTTGTTAAAACACACCCATCTCTTACAAAATCTAAAATGTAAAACAAAAAAAACAACAAACAAAAAATCTGGATCACTAGAAATATCTTTATTCATTGCTGATCATCTGGCCATTGAAGCGTTTTTATTTGGAATTGGGAACAAATATTTTCCACCCTGTTATATTCTGTTCCACTCTGTTATGTTCCATTCCACCCTGTTAGTAAGGTGTTTTTTTTTTTTTTTTTTTTTTTTACTAAAAACATTGAGGACTGTGAACCTTGTTGCACCATATTAGGAAGTGAGGAACATTAAATTGATTTTGCTTTTCTGTTCCCAGGTCAAAAGGAATGTAATTATCTCTCATTTGAAATACTTGATTATGCTTTCCTTCTTGCCTTTGTGGAAACAGAAACGTGATAATCTCTCACTTGAAAGCAAGCTGGGCGTACAATAGTGTGATGACGATGAAAACTCACATGACCAATGCTCAATAAAGGGTACATGAAAATGTGAGAAATGGTCAAAAGCACAAATACCGTTTGTGGTGAGTGAAACTATACAGCACAGTCCACAAGGCTCTTTTCAAGCACACTCCTCCCCCCAAGGAGTATGCTTGAACAGCTAACGGCAGGTAATGGCTGTGTTTACAAATGTAAAGGTGCTAATTGTTGGCCATTGAATTGTTAATTTCAAACCGGGCAGCCTTTTGGTTGTACTCTGGGCATGGTAGAGGGATAAGAAATCTCTGGGTTTTCTAGTGTTAAACACTGGAAGCGTCGCCAGCGGTCTTTTGATGACCGCCAGTCACGCTACCATGCTTATAGTGTATTAAAAACTAAACGGCTGAACCTGGTATTTTAGGACTTTTATTATATAGTTGTTGTCTATAGTTTTACCTGCTTACTTGTTTGGAAAAGTAAACACATCAATATTTACGAGCAGTTTAGCACGTCTAAACTTCCACAGAGCCGCTCAGGGAGACTCTTTCTCAGCCAAACTGTCGTATATCACGGCTATGGAGTTGTAATAAATGGCCGCCCTACTCTGCTTCTGATTGGCTGTAAGATCACAAACCCTGTGTGATGATAGGCTGCTGGTTCCTGTCATTCCTACCAGCCTTTGCGCATGTGCCTGCTTCAGCCAGCGGGCAGGCAGCTGTCCCACCGCTGAGACACAGTTGTATGACGTTTTATCACGTTTTATCACTAGATCGCTATGAATAAAATCCAGGGACACTTCATTTCACAGTATAAACCATTTATTTACTTATCTACTTAGGATAATAGCACTTTGAGGCCTAATTCAGAATATAGGTTGGGCTGGGTCCGGACTTTTGTGATCCCTGCTTTACACATTATCAGTATTATGTTATTTTTACCTGCTGATATTACGTTATGATTTTGTCAATATTCAGTTATGCAGCAGCTGTATCAACCCCCACTGTGAATAACTTACGTTGCAGTCAAATGACCGCTGGCAGCGCTCCTCGGGATGTTTAGAAAGCTCGCTGCTAGTGACATTCACCACTTAGCCGACTTGAGGAGGTTGTGCTTTGCCTCATAACACCATTAGCTACACATGTCGGCTTTTTTGATACATTTATTTGACGCCATTTTCAAATCAAATCATTTTTTAAATGTTGGCAAAAAAAACAAATGAGCGACACAGCTCATTATAAACTGTTTAGAGAGCAGCAAGATCAAATCACTGCTCCTCCCCGTGGACAAAAGAGGGATTGCAGCTGTTTTTTTACTTGGGCTGCTTAGGGGCAGAGCCTCGCTGACGACGTCATTGCGGGGGATTACATTACCCCCACAGACCTGTGAAGGATCGGCCAAGGATCAGTCAAGAACCAGTCAAGGACCCATCATGGAAACAGGGGAACTTTTAAACCGCTACTACTGTATATATATATATATATATATATATATATATATATATATATATATACACACATATACATATATAAATATATAAACTGTTTTGTTTGTTTTCCCTGGCCATATATTGCTAAAGTATGATTGCTTTGCTTTCCCATGAGATGACATGGGACTAGATGCTGTGTTTTGCCCCTGAGTCCTGCAGCTTCATAATAACAATATCATGTAGTGTGTGACATGTTATATTATGAAATCTAGAAGTATGTATATCATTTAAGAGTAGAAAAAGAAAATTATGTCTGAGTAGTCCTGTGTTACTGATATTAAAATCTTATTTAGGACTGAAACTCATACAAAATAAAAACATACAAATAAATAAAAAAGCTAAAATTATATGAAATCTGTAAACTTGGAAAAAGTCTACGAATACTGTCTTTGACATTATCTCATTCAGAACAGGTACAAAGTGTTTGTCTTTTCCAAACATCTTAACACGAAGGGGGCAGATTTTTACTCTGACAGCTGAGGTCAAATGAAATTCAGATCATGATTAAACTTACAGACTATAAGGAAAATGTAGAGAGTGTTTTCAGGGAGATGTCTAGTTAAACACTGCCTTCAATCAAGTGAAGAAAATGGTAAAAAAAAAGAAGACTGGAGACATGTTCATTTTGCTGTTGCAAAGATATGTATTAACATGGCTCTGAACATGAGTTAGTCCACTGTTGTACAAGAAAGTGGTCTGTGAATTGCAAGTGATTGGAAAGTTTGTGTCTGCATATTAGCTCACTCAGCTGTTTAAGCCAATTCATTCACAGTAGTCTGAGGTTTGGGTGAAAGAGAAATGGTGTGCTTTATAGGTTACGGGGCTGCTGCTTTACTTTAGCTTTTATAATTATAATTTCTTTTTATTTCCATTATAAGCAGTTTGGCTTATATCTTCAGGAGCATAAATTGTAATGTAAAAGATGCCAAGATGTTACAATGCAGACAAAAGTATTACGCAGTTAGCAAACAAGCTGCATACACACATTCTGTCACCAGGCCAGGGACCAATCACAGCCAGGCACGATAACACCAACTTTTCACTAACAAAAGAACAATGCTGACATTAGGGGGAACATTTAACAACTAAAACAAAGCTGCACGCAATATATGTAAAATATATATATTATTTTAATTAGAACAAGACTAAATAAAGTCTTCATGAGGCATGCTTGAAGATTTAAGCATTTAAAAGTCGTTGCACAGAACCATATTCTACATATGAGATAAATGTGTTATACTATGTGTGATTTATTTATAGGAAACCTATGAAAATGTGGAACGCAGCAGTAACAACATCATAGTCTGAATGGTTCAGATGTATATGAGTAAAGATAGCTTCCTATCACAGAGCAATGCTTTCTGAATCATTCTAGCAAACTCAAAGAAAATGTCATGTTATCTGTCCGTGAACTGCACTGCAAAAGAAGGTAAATCATGTGGCAAACACACAAGTATTTTTGTTAAAAATGGTAACAGTCTTATATACCAAATATTGGGTATTTTACCACAGTACATGAAATCTCAACTATACTGTTTTAGTTTATTTATAGTGGATTCTATATGTTTTGGACTATGACTCAAGTGATGTTTCTTTTTGTTGAGTAAAAAATTATATATATACATACATGTATATATATGTATATATATATATATATATATATACATATATGTATTAAGTGGGTAGGGATAAAGTAAAAGTACAGGGTGGGGTGTCATTTTCTCTGAGTAATAACTTGCCATATGACTAGATGTGTAATAACTATGTTATTTATGAGAACAGGGTGTACAGTTTTATGAATTTATGAGTTAAATGGAATTATCTCAGGTTATATATATATATGTTTTTCAGTGGCTTTCTTTTGAAGTAATATTTGGTCCATTATGCTTAAAAGCAGAACAGCAAATTTGTCACAGTCAGACAGTTAACTGACCTCATGGGCAAAAAAAAAACTTTATTAAAACTGCTTCTAATTTCCCTGAAATGATTTTGAGTTCAAATGAGCTGATGTTAGCTGATGGCCTGACACTAGGGTGTGCATAGGGTCATGAACTATGTTCTGGAATATGCCATCACACTTAAAATCTATGGTAATGTTCAGAATTGAAGCTAATGTGAAAGACGTGTAAGTCAGTTAATTTTTAATACCAGTTTTAGCTCAGTTCATCATCATCAAGCCGTGGTGCTTTGCTTCATTAAGCTCTTTGGAAGATCACCCAGAGTCATTTGAAAATTGCAGCATTTGCTGACATTAGTAAGGATTCCTTTCAAAGTTCCCTACCTTTTAAAATTTTTTGAATGCAATTTAAAATGTGACATTTTGACAATATTTCCTTAAAAATATTAGCATACTATATACTTTTTTCCTAATACACAATGTTTTGAAAATACAGACACATGCACTGAGTATACTCATTATATACATTCTTTTTAGTCAGAGTAGCTGGACTCACACTGTATCACGTCCTGATGTCTAAATCTAAGCCATTAAAAAAGCTTTGGTCTTCTTATGGATTATCAATTAAGGTTCATATATTTCCCTTTTGCAATTAAAATGTGAACATCAAATGAGGCATGCCTGTCATCTTATCTTTTTCATCAAACTATGTCTCTTAAACATGAAAACAGGCATTTAGAATCCATCGCAGCACTGCTCTCCATCTTTCATTCTCTTTTTTCTGGTCAAATTCCAAATTCAAAGCTAAAAACTGGATGTTGCAAGCTTTTGTTGCTGTTTCAAGCATTTGATATGTGTGACTGAAACCATAGCTTATCCTTTTCCACTGGAGCATTCAATGCACGAATATAGCATTAGCATATGTGTTGTGTGTGTGTTTGCTTGATGAAAACATGGAGAGATAAGGAAGTGACTCTGAAAAAGTTAATGCCACGAGGGGTGACGACGTGTCTGTCAAATGTAACACTCTGCTCTGCAGAACTGCTTTCCTAAATTACAGTAATTTTCATTTAATCATCAAATGTATGCTTTCAAGAAGTTGATGATGTGCTTCACATAGTGAAAAATTGCTTATTTCTTGGCTGTGTAACACTTCAGCCTTAATTCAACTTTCTGAGTATTTCATTTCATTTTGCAGACCTCCCCGTAAGGTCTGAGGGTTCCCTCTCTGGCTATTACTGTATTGTTTCTATGCAACCAGTGTAGCAGCACTTTGATGTACATATTCATCAACAGCAGAGTAATAATAGTCAATTGATTTGCACATGCATCAGTTGAAGAGGATGTCTTGTTTTGATAATGAACACAGATGGGGTTTGAGTAATTGCTATATTTTTCCCAGATCAAGTGGGGTGATTGTCATATGCCCCAATTAAATGATTTGAAAATAAATATGCAAAGTGATGGGAACACTTTTGTTTTCTGGCCACTATCTAAGGTGCTATTATTTTACAGCATATGTGATTTGTGATGCCCAAAGAGAGAGAGAGAGAGAGAAAAGGAAACATTTCCTATCATCCCTAAGGTGGTAACTGCGTGTGGTACAAGCATACAGAGAACTAGGCAAAACTCCAAGTCAGCTCTCTGGGGCAGGGCTAATCATGTTTCTTTATTATTCCCCCAAAGCAGTGGTGTATTATAAGTTACAATGCACCATGATGCCACTCTGCATGTATCCACTTAGCATTCAAAATGTTAATATTAATACAATTTCATAAATTAGGCAGATTTTTTTCCCCTGGTTCTTAATGTTTTAACACAATGCCGTTTCCTATAATGCAAAATACACAAACACATTTAAAAATGTGAAATAACAGTTGGAAATACCACAATAAAGCCTGGGCTGAGCTATTCACAGTGGCTTTATTTTAATTAATGCATAATTCAAAAAGATAAATTTGCACAATGTTGCATCAGAAAAAAGAAAATTCCTTGAATAACCCAACATAAATGTTTCAGTATTTTCTGGGTGCTGGTTTTCCTTATCCAGGCAGAGACACCGCTGACACGAGGAGTTGCCTGTGCCTCACACTAATATCAAGCTCTAAAATTTTTGAATAATGGAGGAAACAGAGTCCTCTTTTCAAATTGTCAAACTGAGTTTCTGTCAAGTGGGAGACAGAGAAAACCAGCCAGTAAAAGACAGAGGGAGAACTTTGGTCAGTATCCACTTTGACAGGAATGACATTTCTATCCTTGTTTACTTGACAGAAATCTATTGTTGCTGGCTTTTCACACTGGTTAATGCACATCATTCCTATCAAAGAACATAAGCTTGATATTTATATCAGTCAAAGCAGTCAGGGTCTCAGCTGAAGCAAAATGTTGAATGTTACAAGCATGCACATTATGGCATACAGTGTCTAAAAATATCTTAAATGACCAATCAGTTTCTTTAAAAGGTGACAAATTAAATAGACAAGTTATATTTAAATGCGATGCCATGAAAACACAGCCTTTCAAAGCTGAAAGTTGGGAACGGCTTCCACTCCTGTGATATTATATCTTCACGAGCTCTCCAAAGAGTCACGTACATGCCCACAGATTTGGCTTTTGTTTCTGCACAACACTTAGCTTGAGTGCATGAAGCTAGACTACAAGGTGGAATGGAAATGTAAAGGATAGTTAATGGAGCCCTGGTTCTTAAACACATTCATTTTTAAAGAGATAGATTGCAAATGCTGCAGCAGAATCAAAGTCAGGCCACCTGAAAGCCATTACAATAATGTTACATTTTCACAGATTATTTATTATTCTGACAATGAAAGGTGCAAGAAGCCACCTTAGAGGAGACGCCATCCCTCCATTCTGTCTTTTGGAAAAAAGATAGAGAAGATAAAAAATGTGCAAAGGCTCTTTTCACCCTGCACACATTTCTAGTTGGCTTTCATTGTTGCTGCTGTCAAAAACTGACAGGCCTGAAACACTCTAGACAATATCCTCGGGATATATGCCCTTTCTGCTCTTAGGTGAGATCTTGGAGGGACTATTAGAGATGTGAAATAAACTTGTATGTCCTTGATAAGTTTAAGAGGTAATCATCTTCTTTTTTTTTCTTTTTTTAATCTTTTTTCTTCCTTGCTGTGTGTGTGTGTTAGTGACCAGCTACATGCATTAGGGCTTTGCAGTAAGTTTATCAGTTTTAGCAAAATATTTGTCATGCATGTCATGCATTATGTTAAACATTAATCATTCATTTTGTTAGTCAAATAGCATATGGCATTAAATCCATAGCAAAAAGGAATGACAATTTTAATTAGTTATTTTAGCCTTGCGACATAAGATAAAGAGACATTCAAAGCATTCAGTTTTGTTGTTCTGGAAAGTAAGACCTCAACATGAGAGCAAGGACCTCCACCTAACATTCATTATGACAGTATTTCACATTGGCTTCTTTTTGGTTCCTTAAATCTGCATTATATCTGCCAGTTATAAAAAGAGGTCACTTTGTATGTTAACACAAACCTACATAAAAAACATGCACCCAAGCTCTTTTCATTAAGTGAAAGCCCGTTCCAGGTTCATCTGTGTTATTTCAGGCTTCCTTGGTCAGCTTGATGGTGACTTTTCATTAAAGATCAACTATCAGGGTATCCTTTATTCATTCTTCACTCTTCCTATAATTAACTAAACATTAGCTACTAAAAATTTGATCAGGAGTCATTAATGAGTTTTTTTTTTTCATTTGTTCCCTGGTCATCACTCTGTCCTTTATTGTAAAGTATTAGCCTATTATTCTGCTGGCTAACTCTTTTTTTTCCTGTTTTTTAAAGTTTCTCCTCCAGCAACAACATTGAAATTTTTAGCAGGTGATATTTTAATTACTGTTATTTTCTATAAGAGGCTGTCAGGTGTACTGATGTCCATAATAGAGGGTGCAGCCTCTCTCCGTCTTGCCCCTTGTGTTTCTTGTTAACAAGCTTTGTTTTCATTGTCCGGGACACTAGACTGTGTATGTTTGTGCATGCATGTTCCTTACCTTTTCCTCTATGAAATAATTAATCTTCCTCAGTTTAAAGGTTCCCAAAAAAAGAAAAAAATACATTTTGAATGTGTATAGGTCAGTGTTTGCTCCAATATGGGAGTCTATGAGCTTTAGTATAAACTCCAGTTGCACTTTTGGGTAAATTTCTTTACGAGCTACACTCCTGCTGCCAAAGTGCTTCAGTGGCTTTCCGAGGTCTCATATGATACTGTTAAACAGTTGCTCTTTAACAGCACAATCCATCTACTACATCAATACCATCTAGTATCATTATTCTTTTGCCATTACACTGTGCAAAAGCGAAGTGGTTGTAATAATGTCAGCAATTCAAAACTAGTGTTACCATTTGATCCAAATTTTATAGGTTGTCTTTTTGTCCTAGTTTATTCTTTCATGATAATTTTCTGTGTAGTTTTGGCTTAATCTTGTAGAAACACATAAGGACCACCACAGTGACAAACTAACAAATTGCAATGATCACCACCACCTCAGCTTTTGCCCTTGCAGAGGATTTAATCAATGCACTTAATGAACTTCCAGGTAGAAAACAAAACAGGGGCTGAAATTAACAAATAATACAACAACCAAGCAAATTAGTAGTAGTTTTAAGTCAGGAAATGTCAAAGCAATTTTCTTCCAAGGGTATGTGAGTATGGAAAGGTTGGAGCCTGTCAAGGGGGATTCTTTGTAATTATTTAGTTAATACCAGCAAAGTGTGGTTGTGAGATGTGTCTTATAGTTACTCACCATTTATTAACCACATGCTTTACCATGTCTAATGAATTTAGGAGCCTGTGCATGGCGTAATGAATAAATATGTCATTCAGGATGGAAGCTGTTTGGTTTTTGACAGAGTAAACTCCGATCCATTAAACACCTCGCCCCTCGCTTTGTTTTGCATAGTGGTATGTTTACCTCTGAAGAAAAATAATAAAAACAATAATAAATAAAAGAAATATTATAAAAAAAACAAAAACAAAAACACAACAAAGTGACTCTTAATTCGTTGACATAAAGAGGCCCTCACTCAGACTGTTTTAATGCAGTGTAGATGCTTCGTGAAGAAATCGTTGGTCAGTTTAAATCACAGTATTTTGTGCATTTTTGGTGTTGAAACATCAAATCATATGCTGAGAAAAAGGAACACATACTGTAGCATACAGATAAAGACTTCACTGCCATGGGGGAAGCATCTCCAATCAAAAACATATTCCAGACAATTTGCATATCCCACTCTTCCTTCAGTGCTAAGACAAATATTACACAGTACCAGCAGCCATGGTGGTTGAGGAATTAATAGAGTTCTGCTGTTGTCAGTCCTGTTGTATTTTTACTGTCTATGCTTCTGCGGCTTATGAGGAAAGCTGAGACTGATTAAATTTGATAGAGGGTGAAGGAAGGGAATGTGTACACAGAGGCACACTGGGAAATTATCTGCAGGGGAGTTGTCAGCATAGAGAATCACTGTATGTTGGTCAAAGAGATTTTGTTTAAGGTAATCTGAGAAATACAGAATAGTTTGGTAGGCTTTGACTTGTTTAGATATATCCACAAGGTTGGGAGGGAGGTGATGCAATGAATTCTTATTTCGTTGTGGAACCAGTTTCAGAGGTTGACCCCATAACCTTGCTTTCACCACATTATGTGTTTTGTCTGCATATGCTCAACGCCTGATCTCCTCCTAGCCCCATTCGATGAGGAATCAGGATTCACTGAGGGATCCAATAAATAACACTGGTTCGTCATTGAGCAGATTAGATGTCAGCTAACTTCCGCTACGCCCCACATGCCATCTAGAAGCCCTGGGTGTGGGGGTGGGAGGCTGTATCCCCGGAATGATGGGTAATAAAAATGAATCATAGATGAAGGCCAGAGACAGGGTGCTACACGAGGAGTCTTGATGCATTAAACAGGAACAGTCGATACGTCCTCTTGTGATAATAGAGCATACAGGAGCTGCCGCCAAGCTATTTAACGCTTGTCAATCTAAACTACAGAGGGCTACGGCTGCATTCTTTGAAATGTTTCATTTGGCAGGTTAGGTATTTTTATTTTTTATAAAGTTATGCAGGGATATACAATTTGTGAAATCTGGAATGGTAAAATAAGGAAAACTGTAAAATATGCATTTACACACACTTTTTTTTCCTTGAAAAGATTAAAATAAAAGAATGCCTTACACGTGTCTGAGTTACTTTAGTAATTAACAATGACACAGACCATGTGCCATGCAGCAATAAGATTTAGAGCCCTGTGACTTTCCTCCCTTACAGTAGTTAATTGCTCCTGATCTCACTTCCTTCGGTCATCATTTTGAAGAATGCTTTCTGCAAGCCTAAAAACCACTTCCTTGTTCCACCTTTCAGCAATAATTACCTACCCCGCACACTGATGGATATATTAGGAACAAAGGCAGAGAAAAACCCACTAATCTCATGCTTTCTCAGAACCACACTGGATTTTTCCAGTGTGTCACTCTTAACATGCTAACATACTGCAGAAACAAAAGTGCATCAAATTGGCCCATGGAGATGGAATCTGACATACATGTCACCTCTTTTAAAGTAAATACAGTAGTTAAATCTGTGCATAGCCTAACTGAATGGGATATGCTTGTTTTGAAGAAGCTTTTTACAGTATAGCTTTGCCTGATTCTATGATTCAGAATGACACGACCTAATGCAAATAAAGAACGTGAGGCTCATGAAGCAAAGCAGTAGGTCATTGTAGTCGCTCACATACAGGCTCACATAAGTTTGAACTCTTTGTGCACTCTGCCACAGTAACAGTTATTAATATTTTCCCATTAAAAATGAATTTGAGAAATGCAGGGAGAAGGCAGTAGAAAGAATGTGTTTAAGTGTATGTAAGGTCGGTGGTTTGTGTTCAGTCAAAGTGTGACTGTAAATACCTATATGGATGTGCTGTTCTTCAGGGAAAACATTTAATTAAAAGAGAAATCCCTTACCCAGACACTGTTTCATATGAAATATAATCTATTTCTGAAATTATCTGTGTCTCTAGTGTTATTTCCCAATGATATAAACTGTTTCTGTCTGAATGAATTCTACTTCTGTTTTGGTTCAATGTGTCAGGGTTTATCTAATAAAAGGAGCAACATGGAAGTGACTGTGTGCTGTTCCATTTGGCATGCTAATTTAACCACAAGTGCTTACAGGATGGACAGAAGAAGGAAGGCTAACTCTTGATAAATGATTGTATTTTACACAGTTTATGGGTTGCAGTTTCTGACATGTTGAAAAGAACATTGAGATATTTAGAAGGAAATCTGGGTTTGGTTTATTATTTCTTTGTTGTAACAATGTTTCTTGGCAGTGAATCTTATAATGTTGGAAAACTTGTTTATTTTCCTTGAAAGTGATGCCACATTTTTAAGGAAATGCAGGATGAGTTGCAGAGTTGATTGATTGATATGTGGATTGTGCCAATGAAAAACTTGTCAAATCTTCTCTGCCAGTGCCAAACAGCTTCTTCTGTTACTGACTGCTGTGCGTCGTCATGTATTTATACTGGTGACAAGTGCACTCAAACCTGGACATGTGGAGGAATTTTATTTTCAGCAATGAGTCCAGATTTTGCCTATGCTAGTTAAATTGTAGGGTAAAAGTGTGGTGAAGACACAGAAGATGCTGTCCTGAATGCTGCACCAAAAACAGATAACAGGACAATAGCTTTTGGTGGAGGCAGTGTGGTGGTGTGATTTGGCATCTCCCTAACTGGAAAAAACAAGGCTTGTTTTTAACTGGAGGCATAACTGGAGGCAATTCAATTCAAAGATAATGAGATAAGATTGTGCAACCAATGGCAGTCCCACATGTCTGCAGTTAGAGATTGAACTCTATCCTCCAAGATGCTTGCCCCCTTAGAACAGGGTTTATCAGAAACCGGCTTTGTGAGACCTCCCTCTGCCTTCCTGAATTTGATAGTGAAGTGGATGCAATGACCTGCCTGCAGTCCTGACCTTGACCCCAGTGAACACTTGTGGGATCAAAGCACCAGTACCTATACTTTGTTTCTTCAAAAGTCAATAATTCAGTTCAATAAATACCAAACACGAGTTAATGACAGAATAGGCTGTGCCACATACCATCACAGTGCCACTATCAAAAGCTATTTTCCCATCTATGCAGCAATCACCAACATTTTCTCCACATTTTTTCCACACTTTGAACCTACGATCCAGCTGCTGTAAGCAGAATCTGGACTCATTTCTGCACATAATGTTCCTCCACATGTCCAGGTTTCGGATCACATGTTCTGTGACACCAGTTCAAACTGGCCTGACTGGGAAGGAATGTCATGGCAGTCAACAGCAGGATAAGTTTGGCATTGGCAGAAAAGATTGGTTTTTCATGGCTATAACCCACATGTTCAGTTCTGCTGCTCATCCCGCAAATGCACTTTCCTTACAAATGTGGCACCATTTTAAAGGGAAGCATGAGATGAGATGAAATGAGATGAGATGTACTTTTTTGACCCCCATCGATTGTCCAGCAGCTTAGAAGGCACAAGAACAGTTAAAAAGGTAAATAGGTAGATAAGGACTTTATAAAAAAAAAGAGTGCAGTCAGAAAAACAACATAATACACCAGTGCAAACAGAAGTAAACCATTGTTACAATAAATAAATAAAAAAAAAACAAATTTCCTTATTTCTTGTGCTACAATTGTATACACAATCATACATGACATATGTTTGATCAAACATTAAATTACGTGACAATACATCGCAAACCAACAGTAATATGTGTGATCATTCTCACAATTTTGTCATCAAACTAAACCAGAAAAAAGACCAGCTATGTGATGTCACTGCCTTAATTCGTGGGGAAGTGTGTAGCAAACCATGTATCCCTTGTGGCACAGTCATTAAGTCACCCTGTCTCATGAGTGTCTTGGATTAAATACCCTGGTGGCTTACTTACAAACAATGTTCCAATTAATGAAAGTGGCATGTTTTCAAGGTCAACAAACACTAATAGTGCAAATAGCCACAATCCGCTGGACTCCTATCATTGCCACTCATAGCTTAATATGTAGTTATTGATCATCCATAATGAAACTGAACTGTTACAGATGCCCTTAACTTTCTACTTTTTTATTTATTCTAACGAATAAGTTAAAAAGAAACGGCCTGAATAAATTTATTGTACAATTCAATATGCATTTCTCACTGTATAACTTTATGTTATAAACTTTTAGAGTTAAAACTTTTTAAAAAGGTGTTATATACCACTTTATTTTGCCCTTAATATCTCACCACAGATGAGCACTTTGAATGTTGGAATAAGAACTTCATGAACTACTGCTGTTCATATTCACTCCTGTTGATTTATTTTTGAAACCTTCACACTGTTGTCAGTGAAGAGAAAAATCAATTTCTAAAGAAAAATCAATGCCAATTCTTTTCCCTCAGGGCTTGTCTGTGGCTTATAGTACAGGGAACAAGTGCAATGGAAATAATGATCTTGTTCTTCTGGTTACACTACTACAGTTTTTGACCGTCTGAAAGTGCTCTTGAGGTCTCCTGTGGAATAGGCTCCGAGATTTGAGTTCGCTCAAATTAGTGTAAATTACCCCAACTCTTCCTTCTCTTACTTGAGTCAAAAGCCCCTCCGTTCTGCAGCTAGTGTAAAATGCTGCAGTGAGGCAGGGGAACAAGACATAATCACATAGCCGATCAATTTAAACATTCCAGGCTTGCTTGATCACATTTCTTACGTCAAAATTCAAGATTTTACTAATATTTTTACATTATACAATGTTTACTTGCTAATTGATAGAAAAATGGGATCAAATGTGTTCTAATCATGTGAACTAAGTCAGACGGAGGCTGAAATAAATATTCTAGGGAGGAGCTGTCTTGCTGGTCTGTCCACAGGCAGATATAGTGTCGTGTATGAAAATGAGTTCCTAATATGCATATGTTTTAGACAACAGGAGGATAGAAGTCCCACTCTGTGCTGAAGGTTATTGATTTAGACATGTTTTGTTGCCTTTTTTTTTCTGAAAACCCCGACAAATTAATATAGAATGTGCATATGTTTTGAATATGGACTCCTGGCTGAGTCAAGCATTGTTGATAAAACACAATCTTTTTGCAAAGGGTAGCCGTGAAAACTACGGGGAGCAACTAAACAGATTCATGAACACAATGCATACTCAAACAAATAGCACCATCTTCTGAATACCAAAAACAGTGCCAACTATCTCCTGCTTTGATTTAGTACCACTACATTTATTATCATCCATTTAAATCCCATTTTTGCTTTGTATTCAATGTGGAAATGTTTTTTTTTTTTTTTTTTTTTTTTTTCCCCCTCTCTTGCTTCTTTAATGTAAGAGAAATATTATGCTGTTTTACACTCAAGCCCAGTCTTGTATAGAAACCATGTTTGGTTGTTTTGTTTTGTCTTCTTGGGCTATATAATTTTATTTTGCCATTAAGCCTGCAGCAGTGTTTTTGTCTTTTGATATGACAGTTTACAGATGAGAGAAAAATATGTGATAATTCTGGTTTAATTGAGCTGGAGACCTATGAATGTTAGGTCTTGCTTATCTGCTTTCTTCTGAAGCAACAGTTGATAGTATCTTTAACTCTGCCTCTTCCTCCCTCTCCACATCTTTCCTAGTCTTTCTCTCCCTCAGTCCCTCTTTTGGCCTCTTGCTTTAATCACGAGGGGGCCACAGGCTGCCTCTGATGGGCCGTGGCTGTATTGCTGTCACAGTGTCCCTCCTCCTCCTCTCAGCACATGTGGCGCCTCAGCCAGAGCTGGAGCAAGGACACAACCCCTTCAGGCAACCACCTCCCAAATCTGAAGGGATGAAGCACATGTTGCCACAGATAAACCACTGTGATCAATCTCATGGATGCACAGCGAATCAGTGGAGCGAAAGGCTTTGAAAATCAAGCCTTGTCCCTGATGTGCCCAGCAATGATTATGTGGTCAGTGGTGCCAAAGGCAACCAGCAAACATCAAGGAACTTGGAGCAGCAGGCCTGTCAGTTCTCAGCACTAATTAAACATACACTAGTAGTCCAGTGATATGATGCCATCAGGGCAAAGGCAGACATCTTTTGGTATTTAATAAGTCAAAAATCCCATTTGCCAAATAACTTATTTTATTATTAAGTGGTTATAAAATGATCTCAAATGTCATAGATTTGGAGGTAGAGGTTGAGATGTGCTAATTGTGCTGTTTCGTCACCACACTGTGTCACTTCTATTTAATTTACATAGCCTACATCCTTGTGACAAATTTTAATAGAGCTTGAGCATGAGGTCTGGGGTCCAAAGGTTGCTGTAAACCAGTATTATATATATAGTATATTCTTGGATTTATATTTCGAATCATTATCTACTGTACTGCTTTGTCTACATTAAAGTCACTGCCTTACTTATGTTTACTTATGTTACACAGGAACAAATGTATGACAACTGAACATTAGGAACAAAAACCTACTACCATTAGCCCTTACAGCCATTGGTTTTCCATCTCTTCATAGGGCTTTAGTTATTCTTTATTTAATCATATTTTGACCACTCCTAAAACTATGGATTATATCTATTTTTACCTTTCAGTCTTTGACAGACACTGGAAGCAGCTATTCCAACTGCAACAATGTGACCTGAGTAGCAGTTGGAATTATGTGAGAATTACACCAAAATTAAGGTAAGTTGTGGCTGAAGGCTGTGCTGAGACCCATTTTAATTTACTCAGCTTTTACCAAATGCCAGTGACATGGTGGCAACTGTTGTGTGACACCACAGGGAACATGCTGGTGATTTTAGAGTGTGACAAAACAGTGTGGAACTTGTCAGTGCCAGTGAGCTAGTTCTGACTCTGCACAGTTTATTGACTTTGTCAAGCAGGACAGATGCAATTCAACAAGATGATTAACACCATTATTAGCTACAATCAACAACTGCCCAACCGTCATAAAACAGGATGTGTTAGGATATGAAATGATATTGACATTATACAGACCATTAATCACTGATGCAACCAGTTTTAATGTCCAGTGAGTGTCAGTGTCTAAATCTGCATCAAGCTGCTTGGTAAACATGAAAAATGCAGTTATAGGTAGTTTTATTTACTGAATTGTGACGCATGCTCACTAAAAACATTTCATGTATTTGTGACAGAATCTTTATTTTAGCTAACTTTAAATCCTATGTTACCAGCATCTACAAACATTTAGATTTCCCTCTCCTTTCCTCCATTCTCTGCTGACAAGAGTTACCTTTCATTGAGCACAGATTTGATCTCTGATAGCTGCAAGATGATTACCAGTCAGCCTCTGTTATAACATACTGAAGGCAGGTTGTCCTCGAGAATCCTTCAGAACCGAAGGTGAGACTTCATGCTCAGTAAAGATCAGTGTCCTTTTTTACCATTTTAATGACAGCAATTTGGATCTGTATCATAGTATAACAGCATCTTTTTTCCTGTGCTTTATCTTGCTGCCAAGTTGAGACTCAGCCTGGTGGTTTCTGTGTAATCTTGCTGACAAACAAACAAATGGCACTGATAGCATACCTCTGCATTGGCTCCTGCCTTGACGATGGAATAATCCCTGACATAATCTTGGAAAAACAACAAAATCTGAATCTGGCACCTGCCCAACTCTTAAGATCTAAATACAGAATATACATGCTGCCTGAGCGCCTGACATTTTGAATAAAAAATGATTTTGTATGTTTCTATTTGTAGCAGTTGTGGTTAATTTAATGAAACTGCACCTCAAAGTCTTTGGACACTTTGCCTTTTAGTCTTCATAGGGAGTGTCTTTTTCAGATATAATTGTCCTCATCAAAAGCCTCAGAAAGATTTGGTATTAGTTCAGTAGCAAATTACGAAAACAATTATTCTATAACCAGTCAAAATTGAGTTTATGGTTTCTTTGGTCATTGTAACTTTAGACTCTGAGCCTCTCAGGGGAATGAAGAACAAGCGATTCGGTGATATCATTTGATACATTTTGTAATCCAGATAAATGAAAGATTGAAAAACTAACAAGTAGAGCAGCAACATATATTAAAACTCCACCAGTCAGAGCTTTCTAACAAGCGTTATGCAGGTTTCATTGTTTTTTTTTTTGTTTTTGTTTTTTTTTTTTGTGTGTCTGTGTGTGTGTGTGTGTGTGCGTGTTGTTTTCTCAGTGAACGGATCATATCAATCTTTGCTCTTTTGGGTGGTGAATGCAACTACTTTTATTTGAAAGCTAATCAATTGTGTCCTCAGTTGTCTGACAGCAGCGGCCTGTCACTTCTGATCATTTATTGCATGCAGGTCAGCTGAGGGACTGTGGATTGAAAACAGAGCAAACTGCAGGATGAAGCAAAGTGCTGCAACATCATCTATCATCCTCATTTGCACTTTGTCAGATGCCCACCTGCACTGTGAACACATTGTTGTTCTGAGATGATGCTGACCCTGTGGTTAAGTAAGGCTAACATTGTGTGATGTGTTTTGGGACCCCCTCCTTCCCCCTTGATTTGGTTAAGCTGCCTGCATAAATTAGGACTGTGTTCCATTGCTCCTCAACTGAAGCTCATACTGGCAGACCTCCAGCTCAATCACATTGATTTTCCATAACAATATGAAGAACACTGCTCACTGCTAAGGATTAATGAATTGCATCTTCAGAGTCACTTTGGCATTCCTAATGAAGGTAGATGAATATCCCTGAGCAGGCCAGCTGTGTTTGAATTGGTGCTGACGGTGCCAGGGCACATCCACGGTGAAGCTGAGGAAAAAACATAAATATTCCATGGACTCATAAATCTTCCTTTGGTCTGTCAGATAATTTTAGTAAAAACATATGATTCAAAGTGTGACATTTATCATCATCAGACCCAGTTCCTTTAATCCTGTTTCATCTCTCCTCCTTTTCTCTTAACCTGAAATGAACATGTTTGCTCTTCGTATAATCAGTTCAGAAAACAGTACTAACATATTTCTGTGGCTTCTCTGTCAGTTATAGGTGACAACTAAATATTGGGTTGTTTGATCATATATTCTTATTTTCAAAACCCAGTATCCAAATTCTCAGTTTATTAATATTGTCTTTATAAAAGCAGTTTTACCATGGCTTTATGGTGACTGGACTGAACTGTATTCATTTCAATTTCAGTGAATACAAATTGTGGTGAAGGCATTGAAAATGTCAAACTTAAACATTTTTATATTCCACCACTGTGGTTTGCATCAGTGTGGAGGAGTAGAGAGGGTTGATGTAAAGCCTTAGCACATGTAGGGGTGATGGAAGATTCACTTCTGGTCCAAGAAATTGCAACTGACCTACAATCAAGATCCACAGCCAACTTTTACAACAGTGGGTGATGAAGAACAGATGGTGGACTTGTATAGGTTCCTGGGAGTGCACAAACAGTAATCTAGACTGGCTGGACTTCACTATGGTCCTCTGTTGGAAAGGGCAGAATAGACTGTTCTTCTTAGAGGCCCAGTTCTTTTTGTTCTACCAGTGTTTAGTAAGGACAAAATACGTGTCTCCATTGTGTTGAGGAGGCAGATCAAACCTGGAGAGGCTTAAACTGATGAGGAAGGCTAGCTTTCTTGTTGGAGAGGAGGATGAGAGATAAAATCTTGAGCATCCTGGGCTCCTCATTTGTTTTTCTCTATGATGAGCTGCGGCAGATGGAGGCCATTCGCAGCCAAAGGCTCATGTTCATCAGGATTCAGGTGCTCCTTCATGACTATAGGTGCAACCACTGGAATGCACATGCCTGCAATAATCATGCTGCTTTTATCCAAAGTTATCTGAGTACTGTATCTGTATTAATCAGCTCCCTCTTGTCTGTACTGTACAATTTTAGGATGTACATTAGGCCATCTGAGGATCTATGAGATTCTTTTATGCCTCACACATCAAAGAGGAGATATTTTAATGGCCTTATAGCAGATTCTCTGTCACTCCAGCATTAATCGTATACTCTGTGACATACATTTTAATGATGACAGGATCTTTTAATGTAGGAGTCTAAGTTAGAGATGACAACTGGTCCACGTTGAAAGGAAGGTTGGATGCTGCTGCTTTGGTGCAGCTGTGTTTATAAATTACAGCCAGACTGTGTAAAATGATTTTGTCACACAGCTAAATAAGAGACAGAAGTGTGATTTTTGGCAAGCACTACATCAATGACATGTTTATATTTACTTCAATAAACTTTAATTTGGAGAGTTATGCATCTACTAATTTGCTAACATTGTCAAATAATTTGTTCTCTTTATTTTTATTGAATTCATTACTTTAATACCACGCTCACTTTTACTATTCTCAACATTTCAAATTCTTGCAGTTTTATTATTTATTTATTTATTATTTATTTTAACGAGAATGAAATGTAAAAGATAATCCACACTGCAGTCAAAAAGGTAAACAGTAATATAGTGTAAAAGTATATGACAGTATATGCATGTAAAATAGTAATAGTAAACGTTTCATTTTTACATGGAATTCCTTTAAAATTTGTTGGATTAAAAAAAAAAAGCAAATGAGCAAGTTATATAGTGTTTTATAAGAATATTTTCTCAAGGAAATCCTAAATCTTTGTACAAGGTTCCATGTTAATCTATTCAGTAGCTAAGATACTATACATGAAAGTGAGGGAGCAACAGACAAACTGGTCCTGCCATCCCCAGAGCCATGCCAACATCAAGGCTAAAAAGTGGAACTGACCTCATCTACCACACTGTGTAGTCTTTGAAATATCTCAGTTTAACATTGCTTTCTGCAACAAATCTCTTCTGATTTCCACAGCAGTAGTTTCAAGACATTTAGTAGAACAACTTTTTTTACCAAAAGATTCATGCATTTTTCTTTGTGATGAATAGATTAATGACATGGAAATGAGGAAAAACTTGCTATGACAAATTTGCTCTAATAGACAGGAAAGAAGTGGAGGAGAACTATTTTCTGTGCCTTTAGGAAAGAACAAACTTACCGAACATGTCAGATTGAACTGCTTCTACGGAAATGTCCTTTTTTTCTTCCACTCTGTTGTTATCAGTTCAACAATTTATTATACACAGTCATGGAAAAATAACTGATTGCAGTCTTTGAATTCTAAGGTAGTTACTTATCAGGACCAGTGTAGAGAATGCTACTTTAAAAAGGTAATTAGTTTTAGTTACTAGTTACTTCTTACAAAAAATTAATGGCATTAGTAACAGAGTTGCAGCATTATTAAAGGAATTATTCCGCTGAGGAGGAAAGCGTTTGATGGTGGAAAGAGGCTTTACCAAAACAAAAGAGGCATTCAGCTTTCAGGGCGAAATTGATAATAAAAATAATACAAAGTTAATAATAAAGCGTAATTGTGTATGCATTTCTTTCAGGTTATAGTCTACAAAGTGCAACAGTTTCGATTGGAAGTCTCTTAACATATGGACAATTATTTGGATTGAAATATAACTTTGCTTTCTAGAGCAGCTGAAAAGAATAATACAATAAGAAGAAGTTGTTTGAGGAATCATAATAATGTGAAGTTATCTACTAAACAAATAAAGGCCAAACATTAACATATAAATCAGGTTGAAAAATGTTCAAATTTTATCGGTAAACTGACTCTGATTTGTTTGTTCCGGTTTTTTTTTTTTTTTTGGTTTGTTCCTGCAGAACAAGCCGTTGGATCTGAGCGGGTCATTTGGCTGATCAAGTAAAAACTCTGCGATCAATGGTGTGCACCCAGTCACACCACAACACGGCAACTTTTCTACTCAAACATTGAGCGTGTTCTCCATTTTCAACCGGATCACTCCTCCTTCTCTCCACTGTAACAGTAGCACATTTTAGTCCGAACAGATGTGAAATTTATGCTTATCCAAAACAAAACTAATCTTCTGATAGTAATGCGCTGTCAAAGTAACATTTTATCCTCAGTAATAGTAATGGCATTGTAAGAGAGTAATTAATCAGATTACCCATTACTGAAAAAAGTAACGCTGTTAGTAACACTGTTTATTTTAATGCTGTTACTCCCATCACTGATCAGGACATAGTAAAGAAATAAAATCATCAGGGCCTTACCAGGACCAGACAGTCTAATCAGATATGATTACATCATGTCATTGTTTATCTTACAAAAAAAAAAAGTCAAAATGTTTAAGCGGGTTGTGAAAACTCCATGTTAAATTGCTTAAATGCCTCTTCTACACAATGGTGCATCAGTTCATTGAGATATGCAGGCACTGATTTATGTGTAGCTTTCTAAATGTCTTGTGTTTTAGGTGTAGCATTTCTATCAGGTGGAGGTCTGGACTTTCAAGTTGTGATGGGTTCATTGTTTCACAGCATGACTCAAATTTGGCAGAGCTAACACATAGGCTACAATCAGACTGCAGGCTAAAATGACCAAAATCCATTTTTTTTTGCCACAATGCGACCTGTATCTGATCTTTTTATAAGAGCCTAAACGACACAAATGAAATTTTTTCAAATGTGACCCAGGTCACTTGCATATGTGGTCCTAAATCTGATACATGTCTGATCTTTTGCCATGTGACTTTAGTCTAAATGGCCAGGTCGCATTAATCCGACCTACACGTCATTGATAAACGACATTATTTCGAGTTCAAGAAGGCGGGAGCGTCAGAAAAAAAACAACCATGGCAGACGATAATGTGGAGTCAAGTCAATGGAGCCCATTGAAGACCTGAGGTTTCTGAGTTGGTTAATATTTGGGGGAAGAGCTCTATTCAGGCCAAACTCGAAGGGTCTTCTTGGAATCGGGCAGATTTTGAAAACATTTCAAGAGAAATGGCCGAGTGTGGACACAAGTGGTACTGGCTCCAAAGCCAAAGAAAAGTAAAGAGCTTCCTAGCCAAATACAAAGAGGCTGAAGACTCAAACAAACGAAGTGGCTGTGGACGTGTCACTTGTCCATTTTTACGAAGACCTAGACCGCATTTTGTTTTCTGTGAAGTCACTTGTAAAAATTGTCGCTTGCGAGTTGAGGGTTCCTCTGCTTCCTTTGTGAAGCCCTCCTGTTTCTCTGACATCTGTCCACAAAGCAATGACTCCTGGTTGCTAAATGGAAACATTAACGCAATAATTCTTTCTTTCAGGAACTATTGTCCACTGCCCGTTTCCTTGGTTACAACAGGCGTCCGAACCAGCTCGCCCCTACCCAGACACATGTGCACAACTTGTCTTGACAGAGGAACAGTGACAATTAATACCTAAGGAAATATGTACATAAAAAAATTTCCACCATTCGCAACTATGCCTAATATTTGCTCATTTTCACTGTATTGTTTCAAACGAAAGAGCCAATGCTTACAAATATTCAGTGTTAACTGACCTTCCTTTAGGTAAATGTCAGATGTCTAATGGTCAGTAAATGCAGCATGTAATGTACTTCTATATGTTGTTCTAAATCATATGGACCATAATTTAGAATTCATATATCATCATCTCATAAATCGTTTCCATGGTGATATCCGTCATAAAACCACCAGATGTGACGACTGAAGATAAACAGCCAACATTGATGAAGGAACTCTGATAAAACTGATGATCTGGATAAAGACACATTTTTTTCTTTTATCATTTAAGTGTTAGTGTTTGTGCTGCAGTGATAAAAGTTCTACAGCAGCATCACCTAAAGTAAACAACTGTTTATAAAATAGATCATTGGCTGTTTGTTTTACAAGTTTTTCTTCACTTTTTTACATTAGATGATCACTTTAGTTGTAATAGTCAGTTCAGTATTTCCTAAAATCTAGACCTAAAGAAAAGGTTTCATTTGTGCCCACCCTTTCCTGGTCAGTGCTCCTGCCTGGCCCCCAATAAGAACTTTTCTGGACTTGACCCTGAATAGCTGAAGTATAAACCCTGTCTACCACCAGCCACCGACTGTGTTAGAGAAGGTCCTGCTAAAAACAATACCTTGGGGTAAATATGTGATGGGATGAACCATCACATCACAACAAGAGAGAAAAGCTGATCAGCTGATCACAACTGTCATGATTCACGGAACTCCATGAGAGGAGAGGGAGGTGTTGTGGAATTTTATTTATCAAAGATCACACACTAAGTGAGAATCAAACAAAGTATTTTTAATAAGAGCTGATCAGACAATGAGAATCCCACAGTCAAAGAGGTTTGACATAACAGAGCAAAAACAATTGCTTTTTTTACAAAAGTAACTAAAGTTACTTTTTACAGTAACACATTACTTTTCTGAGTAAACAATCAACAAAGTGAGTTACTTTTTTAATTAAGTAACTAGTATTTAATTAAAAGCACAATACTGTATATATATATATATATATATATATATATATATATATGTGTGTGTGTGTGTGTGTGTGTGTGTGTGTGTGTGTGCTTTTGCTTTTGTTTTTTCAAACACTGATTCACTGTTCCATGTCACAGGGTCCTGTAGGGACATCAGTGCAACACAAAAGGAAACTCATGTCCTACCTGGCTGGTTCTGATAACAATTAATTTCACTGAATCTGCATCTCTGCCCGACATCCATTCCCATTTCAGACCACCAGTTATGTGAACATTGACTCAGGAATAATCATTTGTTGAACTTTAAAAGTGGCTTTCTTGATAAGCAAACCTTTGAATTATTTTTCTGCTTGGCTGTCTCTGTGAAATAGTTCTTGGCTAATGCAAGTCTGTTTCCAGATACAGTGAGCTGGATCTGTGGCTACAGAACCAACACTGTTTTGTCCACAAACAGCAATGTGGTGCAGTTAGACAATGCAGCACAAGTTGGATTTTAATATAAATACGCTTCAGTAAAATTGTAATGTACTCATGTCAATTGTCTTATGTTTGCAATATATTTTTTGCAATTTTTTTACTCTAGGTAGATGAAACTTACTCTCATGAACTAGCTGCTTAAGAGTGCTTCAATCAAGAGACAAAAAACAATGAATCAAATTGTGAATGCATTAACACATCAGCACTTCTTTAGTTAAGGAGATGCAGAGGACACTAATCCAAAGAATGCAATAAAAGACATAACAAGGAGAGATAAACTCTGAATCTTCCTTTTAATCTCTCTGTACTCCCATGTCAAAAGGGATACGTTGATACAGACACGATGTAGGTTGCATTTCACACTTAAGGACAAATCTATCTTGATCTTTTCAACCATCTCTCCAACTTTTGCTCTTTGCTCTTGCACATGGATACAGCCTAACCCCACACTTTCAAATTCTCTTCATAAACAATCCAGCATTAAATCAACTTTAAAACAGCTTTAGAAATTTAGAAAATTTAAAGATGCTTTAAAAAATAACAACTTAAAAACCAGAGAGACAGAAATATGTGCAGGGTGGCTTGTTTGAGCATGAATGTCATTTGATTTTCAACAAGCATGACATCACTTGCAAGCAGCTAAAATAAAAGGGAAAAAACATGGAGGAGACCTGCACAGAGCCTTTATCCCTAGTCACCCAAGCTGGCTGGAAGCAGCGTGACGCATTGCTCACAGGCAAACGAGATGAGGCACTGTTGGAACTGAAGGCAAACAAATCGACTCTCCACACTTGCATATGCTGTGTTTCTCTGCAACAGACGTGGACGCGCTTGCACACACGCAAGACACACAACAAGAATGGAAACAAAGGGGGCAGCTCTGCCTGAGGCCACCTACATGATACTCTGAACCATGTGCAGCTCCATGTGCCAGCTTTGAAATGTCTAACATTCAGGTCAGAACAAGGAAGTGCATCTATCTTCTGGATGTCAGCTCCCAGCATTGATGGATGACCTGGCCTGTTGAATTGTGGTGGCCAGGTGACAGAACTCCATTAATAAACAGATTGCAGGACTCCACTCCTTTGTGTGCCATCAACAAGAGGTGCTGTTCTTTATTATTTCCGTGCTACAGACAATAAATACTCATAAACCTAATGACGCCTGATTACTGCCGCAATCTTTGGCTCATTAGGCTGATTAGCTACAATCGTGCAACTCTGTGGATGCCGGATGTTTAAATATACACTCCTGGTGCTTTGTATGCAAGTGTGTTTTGGACTAAATGACAGATATACTCTAAGGCCTGTCTGCCTGAACATTTAACACTCCAGCTTGTTATTAATGTAGTAATGACACCATTGTCTTTGCATATCTTTTAAACAACACTAAACTTTTGACCTTCAGCCCTCACAGGGCTGTGTTTGTGTGTTTTGCATCAACAAGGGTGTTCTGCAGTAAAACCTTTCAATCACACTGCCTCACATAAGCGGCTTTGGTGCAGGCATGTCTCTTAATTTACAGTCCTTGGTGGTGGGAAAATGTCCTTCAAAGTCAGTGTGAGCCTTCTATGTCTGCAGACAAATCAGCAGAGCGGGTGGAGTCACTGACCCCAATAATTTAGTGCATTGCTCTAGACATTTTCAGATGCAGCAGAAAGTGCCCATTTTTCCCAAATCGAGCCTTGGACCCTCCTGTTTATTACAGGTCTGTGACCCACGCTGGGCCCTGCTGTGCAGTAGTAGAGGCGGGGTGGCGGTGTTGAGCAAACAGGGGTCGTTGCAATAACACCGTGCTCCTCCACGTCAAACAAAACAGCCTTAGTCGTTAAAGGAAGTAAAAACTTCCTAAAGTCCCTGATGTAATAGTTTCAGAGTCAACAAGGTAGCTTGTTGCCAGATATTGTGAATAATAAGAAAAAAACTTGATTTCATATTTTATAGTTGCTGTTGGAAATATATATATATATATATATATATATATATATAATCTTTCTTTTCTATGTAATTTCTTTCATTTGTTAATTTTCTTCAGGGGAGCACAACAATAAAAGAGGGTTTATTAAATTTGACCAGACCTTTATCTATATACTGATCAGGAGCTAAGTTTAAAAGTTTGATGCTCACACTACCATGCATATGCCAAAAAAGCAGATGACCTTGTGTACAGTTTTCTATACTTACTTTTTTTGAAGCACTCAAACAGCTTTTTACCGCCTGCTAGAGACGGGACACTGATTAAGTGTTATTCCCTAATTACAGAAACTGCTAATGTATTCATCTCTCAACCTCTCATCCACTTTGATGTCAATTTTATTTGGTATGGAGACTTGTTGGAGTGTTGGAGTTATTCTATATTTAACTCTATATTAGTGTACTGAGGCACTAGTCTTTGACTCACCACTAATTCTGATTGTTTCATGAAAAAAAATCCTTATTTTTAAGAAATTATTGTAGAAAACCTAACTAGAAAAAAAAGAAAAGAAAAAAAAAACAGTCCCCCGTCTTTAATTTCACTGAAAAAGAAATAACACATAAAAAAGTGCACAAACATTTAACTGTCTCAGCTGGCGCAACATGGAAATGTGTGTGTCTTTGGTATTGGTGTTGTTGGTGGGTAAACAAATTATTAGCTGGAAAACCCGATAAAGGAGTAATTTAGTCCAATCAATTTAAAATCACGTCTGTAGCAATCCAGGCATGAGTGCACCAGTGAGGGAAGTCTAATTCTGCCACCTATTTAGACATCTCTTGCTAACAGAGAAACAATATGATGACAGTTCCTCACTGGGGGTTGTAAAGCCATTTCAGAGAAAACAATGGCTTTTTATTGTATATTTCAGTAACGCAGAGCGTTTGTATTTATTCATCGCAGAGGAGGAAAGTGAATAAGGGATGGCAACATTGATCTAGGACCCCAAGGCTTCATTTTCCCATGGAGACAGCATGGCTAATTAGGCTAGCATGTTGCCTGTTCCAGCACAGCTGCAGTGAGAGATTAGACAGACAGAAGCTGCCAGCTGTTACTAAGATGCAGTATCACTGACTAATTGAGACCAGCGAATGATTGTGGAGCAAGGCCCACGCCAGTCGTTCACATCTTGTCGTTCATAATGTGTCCAAAGTATATAATCCAGTGATAAGGTTAATCAATGAGACTGCTGTAGAACAGAGGAACTGATTAAAATGTAAATACTCCCAATGTAAATGACTCAATTGGATCATGGGAAATAACAAGGTATGGTCAAGAGATCTGGACACTTTGTAACTGGTTCAAAATCATAATACATTTTCTCAGTTGGAAAAGCTTTTGTAAACAGACAATAATTGTCCATCATCTGTTTGATGATGGTGACTAATATGAGCTGACACACGTAAGTGCTCACCATGGATCTCAGCTATGCTGTGGGTCATTAAATATAATATTCAGGACATTTAAAGACAGCTGTTTGTATCCTGTACAATTTTCTCAGGAAAGAGTTTCACAACCCTGAGTTTCCCTGTGATAACCCTATAAATATATATATATATATATATATATATATAGAGAGAGAGAGAGAGAGAGAGAGAGAGGTAGCTAGGTAGGTAGATAGATAGATAGATAGATAGATAGATAGATAGATAGATAGATAGATAGATAGATAGATAGATAGATAGATAGATAGATAGATAGATAGATAGATAGATAGATAGATAGACTTTTTTGTGAAATTCATTTGAAAATAACAACATAAGTCTGGGAATTAGGTATGCTAAATGTCAGAGGGGATTTCTATTTGTTAGTTATGGACAATTTTCCATATGAATATTATTTTTAATTTTAAGAAAGAATAACCATTATTTATTTATTTTTTTAATCATTCAACAAAAACATGCCATTTAAAATGTAGTAACTGAAAAGCAATTTCAGTGGCAATCAGTGATTATGTTTGTATTTTGGAACTTATTTTTTAAAAATGTGAAATTATATTATTCTGAACTTTGGACCATAATTGCTAATTTATCTGCATTAAGTAGATAACACGTCATCCCGAGATGTGAAAGAGCAGGTGGTGTTTGTTTTGTGCTGTGATCCACATGATTGGACTGAATGCTGTCTGTTGTTTTATAGCTTATCAGGACTTGTGATGACAGAAAATTCAACTGTGGTTAAGCTCGCTGTTGAATTAACTGTCCTCCATACTGTACAGCCACATAGGATATACTGAACAAACCAGCTGATAGGACCTATGTGTGCATGCACATACACATGTGGCTCAAACCACTCCATGTGAACCTCCTCATCTCTGACAAACCATTATGTACAATCCTGCCACTGTATAGTGCTGTCAGAAGCCTGCCAAAATAATCTCCTCTGAAGGAGAATTTAACTCCATACCTTCTGGCACAGTGCAGCGATGCAAGTTAATGCCTTCTGTGATAACTAATGGGAGAAACTCTTAAAACTTTAGAGCTTATAATAAGCTTGTCAGCTTATCATATTAGGCATGTGAGCTTATAACATTAGCATTTAAATGTTCCCGGGAATACAGTAATGTGATTGGAGGTTTAACCATTTTGACTTTACCATTGAGGAGAGAGGGAAGCAGACAGATACCCAGAAAAGATGTTGATGCTGTCTTGAGGAAGTATTGAGGATTGCTAGATCAGATCTTGCTATTGTTTATAGGCTTGTGTGAGTTCTGATGGATTTAGTGTTATTAGAATTACTGAACAGACACTCTACGCAAAGTAATAATGCTATCAATAAAATATAGATTTGCAAGGACTGGAAATTTTATGGTTTCAAATATTAGCATGGTTTCAAAGGAGTTGGGATGTCATGTAAAATGTAACACATACAATCAGTGGAGAAAAAAAAAATCACTGCATGGGCTCAGGATCACTTCCAGAAACCCTTCCAGCTCAGTGCCATGTACACATGCATTTTAAAATGCTATCTTAAAAGAAGAAGCCATATGTCGACATAATCCAGAAATGCTGTTTTTGGAAATAGTGAATGTGTTGTCCTTCAGATTAAAGAAGAGAGGGAAATCTGGCTTGTTATCAGCACTCATTTCAAAAGTCTATGTCTGATAGTATGGATGTGTAAGTGTCGAAGGAACTGGTAAATTAAACATCTGATGTATATACAGGTTTTAGAGCTATATATACTTGCATTTTTCAGGTAGACAATAGTAAACCAACTTCAACAAATGAAAACAGTGGGCCCAAAAAAAAAACAAAAAACAAAAAAAAGTAGACCATGGACTGTTGAGCTGATATACTTTTATATCAGGCAAGGACAGGACAATGTTCCTCTCTTAAAGACCACTTGGTCCTCTCAGCTCCAACATTTTTGTGGATTGTTATCTAAAAAAAAGCAGATTTTACATAGAGGTATAGTGGTACACATGGTCCTGCCCCAACTTTGTTGCGATATGTTGCTGTCATTAAATTCAAGATGTGTCAAATTTATGAATTAAATTGTAAAATATTTCACTAACAACATCTGATATTGTCATGATCTGTGGGTTCTGGATCGGTTTTGTCAGTCTGGTTGATTTGAGTTTGTGATCTGTTTGTCATCTGGTTTAATTAGCTAACTCACTTCACCTGTTTCTTGTTAGTTGTCCTCAATGTATTTATACTCCTTGGTTTCAGTTAGTCCTTGTACTAAGTCCATGCCTCTTGTTATGACCCCTAGTCTACAGTCCATGGGAGTAAGGCTGTCTGGAGATTTCCTAGTGGGTTTGACGCAGCTCCAACTGGAACCGCCCCTCCCTCTGACGTCGGCCAGAAGTCCACTCCTACTCCGTGCCAGCTGGAATGATTGCTCCGTCTCCGCCTCCAGGTTCTACAACCAATCCAGCGGAGCAGCCAGGCCTTCAAAAAGGAGGAGGCCCCAACAATCGGGGCAGCTGTGTTCCCGTGGGCACACAGTTTGCCAGGCTGGGTGTTGGAGAGTAATCGCTGGACTTTAGAGTGTGTTTCGTGAGCTTGATTCCTGTCTTGAGTAATTGTGTGCACCATTGTGCTTTTGAGTTGATATTGAGCAGAGACTCTCTCACCAGTTTTTGTGTGAGTCATCTTAGGTTATCGTTTTGGATTTTTGTTATCGGCCCTAAACCCCTAGATCTTGTGGAGGGCCGTAACACCTCTGTTTCAGTTTCCCTAGTCCTATGTCGCTTTTATTTTTATTAAACCCTGTTTTCCTGAACCTGTCTCATCAGCCTGCATTTTGGTCCACATTCCATACAAACTGTGGCAGATTTCTATATATGTCTATACTTGGTTGTGAATGAATGAATTGAAATTTTGTTTACCTTTTACACAATGTTCCACCTGTTGTAGAGGTGAGGTTGCATGTTAGCGCTGATGTGTTGCCTTGGTCTTATGAGACTGCTATCTCTGAGTACTATAAATAGAGTTGTTACTATTTAGCTTCTCTTTTATCCATGTAGAAACATGTGCCACTGTGTCTATGGTGCATAGTCACATTTCCTCTGGTACCATGTTGAAGATGAAGAGTTTACTGGTCTTGGTTCTTTGCATAACTGAATATATTTATAAACCTGTTTTAGGTCATCTGGTTCCCAACTGATCTCAGTTAACTGATTAAAAACCAGACATGCTAAAAATTAGCAAACGGTTTTTAATCTAAAGTGTCCACCCCCAATCCCCCAACCCTACCCAAAGAACAACAAATAAATAAACAATTATAATGGGGGGTAAAAAAGGGATGAAAGAAATCTGTTATCATAACCTGACTCAGTTTATCTAATTTGTATTTTTCTGTACCTTTTGCATCAAGGGGGGGGGGGGCATGATATACCAGAATATATGCAAAGAAAATGCAACATTTTTTATTTTTTAATCTCATGTTTTAAACTTGACCAAAAACTCACCACTTCACCTATTCATGGGCGATCTTTAAACCACCATGCAGTGGTGGTTTTAAATTAATGATCTTCCTTGGAACCAATCAAGTGAGCAATTTTGGGATTGACAGAGATTATTAAACAAAACTAATTATAGTCATTGCTATAGAACAATAATATCCTGCATACTAAAGTATTAATATGGGAGATTAAAATAGGCCTATCCATTAGAAGACATAATATTTCATCCTATCTACAAGGAGGAAATAGGTCTAACAGGCCCTTTTATCTGTGAGGAAATGGGCACCAGCAGTGGTGGATCAGTTAATCACTGAATATGCTTTCCCATCAGATAGCGCACCAGCTGTGTACTTTGTATTGGCTGGACACAACTGATAATACACTGTGGTGGTTTGGCAACACTGAAAAATGTATAAATAGCAGTCTGACCTGTTTAGCAAGCAACTATAGAGTCCTTGGATCATTGATAATGTCCATAATGACCAATAAAATTAATTCATACCGTAAGATAATTCATTCATATGTACATTGATTGACCTAAATGTTTAATTCTGCTTGTCAAGATGCCTCTATTAAATCTTCTGGGTTTTTTTTTTTTATTTCAGACTTGTTTGTATTTACATTTAATCGGATATTCTATGTAAATATGATTATTTTTTGTTTTTCCCTAGTTTCAAAATTATCAAAAAAAAAAAAAAAAAAATACTTGTTCAATTTTTTAATTGCATGCCATGTACCTAAAATTTGGTGTGTACATTCTTCTGGCATTATTTATCTGACACTTGAATCTATGAATACAATAACAATTTGTCCCATCAAAACAACAACAAATTGTTCATATCCTCAAAACTGACACATACTCCAGTGCCTCTTTTTGTCCTTTATGTAATTATGACCAATGTTCAAGATAAACACGTCAACTTGTCCCAGTTAATTTCTTTTTAAATGTTAGGTTCCTCACACAGTGCTTTACTAAAACACTTAAGCTTTTCCTGGTTGAGTTTAGGCAATAATAGCACTTAGTTAGAGTTAGAAAATGCTTATAATTGGAGTAAAAATGTTTTCATAAAACAATGGTCAACTTAGTGGAGGCTATTTTGCTGGCTGCTTCTGTTGCATGTAAAAAACAATGTCTTTCAGTGAGGCAGTAACATGGCTGTTGGGGCTGGAAAACTATTTTGCCACCATCATGGTTAAGGCTAAAACCATTGTCCTTTCACAACATTACCATTACCTTCATGCATACAGATTTTACAGTGTATTTGCAGCTGCTGTTATGACAACTGGAGATTGTATATTCTAGGAGAGGTTTTTTTTGGCTTGCATTAGAAAGTTGAATTCAGGAGGAGTACATGTAAAAATAGAAAACAAATGCTGCTCAAATATTGTCTTTTAACTAATGTGGATTGTAATAGTTTTCAGATTATCCTTAAATCAGATTTATACTGGGGCAGAAAAGCAGTCGTAAAATGTTTTAACAGTGACCTTGGGTCTTGTTTTTTAAGTCTTGTTTCATACTCGTTTTATCGTCTCACAAAAGAGAAAATTACTACATGTGAGTGAGAGCGACTTTGATGGGAATTAAACTGTGCTGATTTACAGTATATGTGAGCAGAGAGAGTAAGAGAGGAGCAAAAGAATGTAAAGGGCTGGCACAAAGCAACAGTCAAATAAAAACGGATGGCAGCCTCTCACCTTAACAGAGTTAGATTACTCTTGTGTGTTAGTATAACTTTATCTTTTTAAAGGGTAATGAACAGAGAAAAAGGCACCAATGGGTATCAATTTATGTAAACAGTAACTTATAGTTAAATTGCACTGTCTTCAAAGGTGAATTCCCACATAGCAAAAAAAAACAAGAGAATTGCTAATTATTCATGCAACTGCGGAGACATTTCAAGACCTTTTTTTTGTTTCTTTTGGTTAAAATACCCAAACCAACTGTATTACGAAAGGACGATCCTCATTATCTGAAATAAAGAAACGTGTTGTTCTCTGAATGTAGGTCATCCTTTGCTCTCATTAATAAGATGGCTGCACAATTAAGCTGAAAAAATAACTTCTTAATATATTTCTAAATGCATTGTTTTTGAACTGCTCTAATCCCTCATGTTGCCTTAAAGTGTTAATTTAATGCTCCCATTCAATCAAGTTCAAATAATTTTCTGGCACTATTGTTCAGTAAGTACCAATTAGGTCATTAATTATTGGACTTAATGAGTATTCAATTGCAGACTATATTAAATTTATTTCTTTGTTTCTGGAGAAAGTCTACAGGTAAAAAAAGCAGTGGCCTCATTTGCCACATTATCCAATTATCTTAGATGCCAGAACAGTGCCTAATTACAGCTTTCACAGCACTTGAGCAGAGCAAAGCTGATAATAGTGTAGCATTGTTTGTCTTTTGACAAACTCTGATCGAATTTAATGGAGGGACAGAGCATAGCAGTTTTTGACCGTTTCCATTTTTTTGTCCTCTAGCCTTTGCTCAAACTGTGACCTCAGGCTGCTTGTGGCAAGCTACACAGCGGTGCTACATCTGTTGTTAATGAAAGTCAAGCCAACAAGCATGAGATCAAACTGCGATGGGAAGAGGTTCCTTTGTGTTAAATCTTCAGTATCAGCTGGTTTAATCCTACCAAGGGAGGAAAAAACAAACATAAAAAACCTGGCTCACAATAAATGCCAAACAAAAGCTGTTTAAAGCAATCATCTCAACCTGACCAGTCATTAGAATGAAAACAAATCTGTCATCAAAAGCTACTTTATGCTTTTCCATGTCTCCTTTAAAATATCCCTTTACCACTTTTAAAGAACATTTGTAATAAATATTAATTATTAAATATGAGAGCAGTGATGATTAAATTATACATGGATCAATGGGGTTAGTGAGTGAGTCATCAATAGTTAAAGACGAACGATACGCGGCTCTTCCTGCAGAATGTCAGTATCCTTTCTAAGTGGAGCCGCTTAATTGCTCAGGATGACTCCTGTCTCTTGCATGTCTCATGATCTACTAAAATGCAGTATAGAACAACAAAAATCTCATTATGCTTGTAAACCATAACAATCCTTACTTCTGCTCAGGGATGTAAAAATTTATTTTTTAAGATTGCTGTTTGGATCTCTGTAGGTGATGACATGATCATCTGATCCACTGGACTCCTATTTAGGACAATGTCTTGTATGCTTCTTAAAAAGTATTTGGAAATGAGTAAATGAGTTAAGTAAACCAATACTGTCAAGATACACTGCACTCTGACAGTATGTCTTTTTTTTTTAACAATATATATATATATATTAATAAAACAAAACTTATAATATGTTGATGGAACATCAGTGAAAAACATCCTTCAGCCCATGTCATACAGGTTTAAGTGTCGTGACGATGGGAGCCCTGTGGTGGCTGAATTCTTTATCAGCCTAAAGCAATCAGGTGTGTATTCAAATCAAAATGACAGACAACGATATTAAAGCTCAATGACATTTTGCGAACCTTTGATATTGCAACTGGTTTTTATGCCTCCAGGCATTCAAACTGAAACCTCTGGGGAATTTTACTATTTCTGAGTCATAACATAGATGTGCTGTATTGCTTCAAATGCAGGAAAAGTAGTTTCTGTATAACTTCTGAACAGGAAAAACAGATTGTTATGCAACCATTCACTTCATACTATTGCGCATTTACAATAATTAGTGGTTATGCCGCAGTGGGTAAAACAACTTAAAGAGGTGAGTATAGTATGCGTTCTGTTCCAACACCAGTTCAGGAAAATATCTAAGCTCACAGCACGAATGACACCTTTCTTTAGAAAAAAAAAACATTAGAGATTTTTACTCTAGTATTTACCAGAGTTCCAGCAGCTGGATTGACCTAAAGAGCTTATAATGAAGCTTGTTGATGACTGACTTTGCCCTTCAATCATAGTGTGTGTTAATTGAAAATATAACTCATAGCTCTCAATAGCAGTTTTTCCTCGACTTTTATCTAACACTGGACAATAGACTTTGAAAAGGAAAAAAAAAAAAGTAGGTGGAGCAGAAAGAAAAAGATAAAAAGTATAAGAAACACTTTTTCAAGAATTAAGAAAAGTGCTCTTTTGTTTAGTCAGGTGTGGAGCCCTGTGGTGATTAGGCACTCATATGGCAGCCATGGCTGTTGGAAGCCATGCAGAACTAACAATAAGCCTGATCTCCGTGGGCCAATTAGCCTTTGGAGTTCCCATGTAAAACCTTTCATGAGAGGCCTGTGAATGGAGGCCATTACAGAGAGCCATGCCAGAGGAGCCGCTGTGTCTCCAGTGGATATCTTCTTCCCTGTCCATTCAAGCCTGCACTTGTGACAAGCAGCCATGTCCTGAAACTGTACACACAGGCTACTAGGGAATAGAAAAAAAAATGACACTATGCCCTATCGGAAACTAATTACAGCTCCTAAATCAAAGCCTCATCTGCCGTTAGTAGGAAGATGGGGTTGATTGAACCCACCTCAAAATCATCATCATAGACTAAATTTGGTTCTAAGACAGTGGTTGTCATTCTCACAATGAAATGTTTCTCTTAGAGAAAGGCTCACTGAAGACCTTGAAACTATCAGAAAAATGTAAAGTTTTCCATTCTTAATTTTACACTGTTGTGCACAAGGTTCTTCAGGCTGAAAAGATGATTTTAATTACTGATTTTTTTTTTCACAGTATTAAAACATTCGTCACTGTACTTGAATAATCCCTCCGTCTGTGTGACACTTAAAAACCTTCCTCTGAGATGTCATGCAGTATGCAGAAAACTGACGCCAAAAGAGAACAGCATTGTTCAAAAGTAGATTTTCTTATTGTTCACATAATGCTGCATGTCTGCTTTTGCATGAAAGGGCAAGCAGAGAGACTTTAGAAGACTATTCTTTTTCTGTTTTTGCTCATTTGCTGCTGTTTAGCTTAGGTGACAGATGTGTTTCCTGTGAGTAAAGGTGTGAAAGTACATGTCAATGTAGGAGCATAAATATGGTGATGGCCACTCACTGATATATTTATTGTTTCCTGTGACTGTACATCTATCTAATCACAGAAGAAAATGAAGATCCTCCTTATTCTGGATTCTTCTCACAGCCCAGCTGTTGGTTTGAGTCACATTCACACAGAAAGGTTTGCTTCGGCCTCAGCTGCTAACGTTTAAAGAAAGCAAAACAAGAAAAAAAACAAACATTTCTAACACTGTTTTTCATATTAGTTCTGCTCTCCTGAGGCACTGAACTCTGAAGAACCGTTGGGGTAACATCCTTAGAGCTTGGCATTTCCAGTGAGGATTAGATACCTGGAATTTGAAGGCAGCAGAAAATGGAAAAAAAAACTGCTTCACCTGCATCAAAGAGCAACCTTGTCATTATTAGCTGTAGAGAGAGAAACATGCAACTTGACAGAAGTGAATATTGTCTACTGTTTTCTTCTTTCAATGTATTCTTCTTTTCCCTGTCAAGATGTTTCCAGTGTACCATCCTTGAAGTGTTTTAATGTTACTGTTTTAATTGGGATTTTGTTAGATATGTGTGCCATTAGCGCTGCAGGAGTAAGCCTCTCATGATCAAATGTGTCACGTCTCACATTACTTGAAAGCCACCCCCAAATGGTATTCCTGTTATTTCAACCTTTTAGTAAAGGATGAAGTGATTTTGTGTTTCGCCCCTGTTGCTTTGTTAACACCAGGGCTATATGTGATCTTTTGTTTCATCACAAAATGAACCTTAAGTCACTGTCACAATGAAAGCACATTACAGTACTGAACTTTTATATTTAATAAAATATGAAAACACCTTTCATTCTGTTTTACTCAGCTTACCTTTCCTGACACATTGTGTTAAACTGAAAGGATTGCAGTTTAGCTGCAATGCAACTCAAAATATTAATGGCACAATAATGAATTGATATACCTCAGTTTAGAGCTAAGTGTCTTAAATATTAAGAAATTGGTGCAGTTCTGTTTGAATCAAGTGCTGCTCCATGAAGAAAATGAGAAATGAATGTACTCCACATGTTAGGACTAGCCACGTGTAGATTAGCAGCTCCTGGCCATCGATTTTTGCTGATGATCTAGTACATACTTTGGATTTACATTTTTAAAAAAATAATTCCAGTCTCAGCCCTGCACAGGCACAACAAGGCATGTGAATTTGTGTTAAATAAGCTGGCAGAGACACTAAGACAGTCACCAAATTGTCACATGACAGTAGGTGCATTCATGCCAAAGATAGTCCACAGGACTCAACTCGATTGGGTGGGGAATTCCGATAAATTTTGCACCTTCCTTTGGTTTGCTTTCACACTTAACTCAAGCAGACTATACTGGCTGAACATCAAACACTTACAACAACTGTTTACTGGGGGAGAAATTCCCCAAAATGATGTCTGAGCAAGAAGAAAGAAGAAGAAAATCTGGTTCATTGATTGACCTGGACTGGAAACCACAAGTAAACAATGGAAAAAAGAAATTGATACTGTCGTGGGGTTTCTGTTTTTTTTAGGGCTAGCACAGGGTTCTGCAACATTTACAATCCAAAGAGTCATTTTTCCCTCAGCCCAGCTAAATAAAACGTGTTTAGAGATATTTTGAAAAAGAAAACTTCTGAATTTCTGATAAATATCTACTAGGGGAAATCCATGAAAAAAATGCATTTGTCATTATGTCCATACTTAAAACATTAGTTAGTTCTGTAGCATTCTTTAGCCGTGTATTATGTGCCCATGTGGAAAGTTCAGAGAGCCACTTGCAGCTCAGGAGTAGCAGGTTGCAGACCCTTGGGCTAACAGGAAGACAAGCCGAACCCAGGAAAGAGCAGATTGGTAAAGAAATAATGTTTATTTGGAGAACCAAGATAGATAGAAATAGCTTAGGGAAAGCAGATGATGGTGCAGCAGGGCAAACACAGGCTTGTAGAGGGTATCCCAGTCTCAAAATGGAATTCTTTTGGGAAAATGGAAGTCCACAAAAAAGGAAAAACAGGAACAATATTATCCAAAAATTATACTTTAGAACAACATTTTTTAGAACATCTTTTTTTTTTTTTAATCATCCATCCTCTCCATTTTCTCTCCTTGGTTCTGACAGGTAGCTGCATCCACTGGCACAGAACCAAACAGGGTTTAAATTGTTTCATTGGTTCAGCCTGGTGTCTGTTAAGAACAGAGTCAATGAGCTACGTGTGTGAGGAACTTATTTGCAACCAAGTCTGAAACTGGATTGAGGCAGTTAGCTTTATCAACAATAGCTTCAATTCCCTCTAGTTCAACTTATGCAGAAGAAGAAATTATTGTGGTGGTAATCTTTTCATGAATAAAACCCCAAATATCAGCAACTTAAACAACATAATCAAGCTGAGGGAACACCACATAGAACAAGAGAGCAAATGAGTTATTACTTAGCTATCTATCATCCTTTTTTGTGTTTCTTTATTTTGTTAAATAGTTTTTCCCTCAGACCTGATGGCGAAATCATCTCTTTTTGATTTTTGGTCTTTATTTTTACAAAAGTTTGCCGTTATCTAGTTTATGCCATATGACATGGTGCCATAAAGCAAAACAGTGTTGTGCCAGACAGGATACCAAAATTGTGCTGCATCTCAGCCTGAGGGAGCTACAGGACAGTTTCAGGCCCAGTAATGTTCAAATCAGAGGTCTGTGTTATTCAAAGTGAGTCAGATGCACATAATTTTAAGGTTCACACATTTCTCAGGTGTTGCTTGATACTTCTAACTAACTGGTTGTAAGACTGAAATACCCTTTAATCATAACAAGATATGTTTGCACATTATTAGATTTTTTTTATTGTATTTTTCTTTTGTATTTTTATGATGGAATATGGTTCTAATTAAGTAATTCATAAATGCATATTTTTTTTAAATATTTGAAATATTAAGATAAGATAATAAGATAATATAAGATGAATAGATATGAAATTATCTAAAGTGTGACCCAAAATGTGCATTGATGTTAAAACTGCTATTAATCAGTGATAAAGGTTATAATCTCTACAGTTTTTTTCAGATTGTGTTCATGTCTCACAAATGAAGCATGATACTGTGACTTGACAGATTATGGCAGGAACACAGCTTTTCTTTCTCCTCAGATTGGTCGTGGAAGGACACAGAGACATGTTTGCATCAGTCGGATTGGACTTCAATAGGGATGTGTGTTTGCGTGTGCGTCTGTTTGTGTATGCTTGTGTGTGTTGGTGATCTAACTGAAATGAAGACAAGCAACCTGCTTTGAGAAGCGCTTCCCCATGTCCGGAAAACAAAATGGAGGGAGAGAAATCCCTTTGATAGAAAAAGAAAAACTGTCTGACTGTGTTTGATAGATCTCAGTGTAATATTTTTAGTTTTACATGAAAATTGCAGCCATCCAGCTCAAGCGATATCTGAGGGCTTATGATTTGCTCTGTGGATACACAGCCACCTCTGCAATTCCATCAGTCCCCAGTAGCTGACAGGAATGGATAGGCTCTATTAACGTAGATACAGGGGGCCTAAGGCCGTGTTGTAACTAGTGCTATTAATCCATATAGTTGGTCTATCAAGGTGCTGCCCAGTATGTGGTCAGAAGGAGTAACCTGCTGTCAAAGAAACACCTCCTGAATTTAAAATGATTGCTTTATTGTATTAATATGGATTTTGGCTATATTTCCATCTGTCTGCTATACTTTCAGGTTTTGCTCCACATGTAGGATATTACTACAGTATAAGGCTTCTTTGATGTCTTTCTTTTTCTTATTAAAAATGTTTCATTTGTGTGTTAGTTATTTATTTAAATCATATCTGCTGTTGTTTTTATGCATGACATTTCAGCAAGTGTAATTTTGGGGTTTAAAAAAAAATAGACACTCCACAAGGAATAAGCATGTTTCAATGCATCTCATTGGCTCCCCAGTCTGTTAGGGAGAGGCATGTCATGGCTGGGTCCTTTGATCAACACTAACACCATCAGATTCATGTGTCCAATCCAGTCTTGAAAGGGACACACTGGGCTTATATACTGTGTACATTTGCAATTTAGATCCAACGTGAAGAATATTGTTTGAACATTTGCATCTCAAAGGCACAATTTTAATTTTTGAAATTGGTCTGGAGCTGGTGAGTTGAATTCTTTCCTTCTGTCTTTTTTCCACCTCTCTTTTGTACCTTCTATTACTTTTATGTTCTGTGGATCTGAAGGGACTTATTGTATTTTTCAAATGGAAATTAAATAAAGAAAATACAATGATCTGTCACTGACAGTGCTGCACCTTTTGGTATAATTTATTAAAAAGGTTATGCTGACATTCCTATTGATGTAAAACAAAGGGATTGTAATGAAATTTTAATTTCACTGCTGCTGCTGCTATTTGAATATAAATCAACTGCATCTTGATTGTGGAGCATATTAATAACTAAATGAATGCAACTTTACAACAAACACAAACTCAAGAGATTTTGACTTTGCTACATCACTGCATCTGTGTATGATGTCCTTCATTTACTGTGGTGTGTATGTTAATCCAAGCAAAGCAACTTATTAAAAAAACATGAAAATGGTTTGTGAGGATCACATTTCTTCTGCAAGCCAACAAATCAAAGTGATCTTTTTAGCATCTGTTTCTAAATGACACCTCGGGCATTCTTGCAAGTTCTTCTATCAGTCTGAAAATGAGCCTTTTGTCAAATGTGCAACTTATATTGATTGTTCTAAATGTTAATGTCTTCTGAGCTGGGACATCTGACATTTCACAATTAGAGCAAGAGTAAAATATGTTGTGTTGTAATGATGTTTACCCACAACCGTGCCCCAGAGGTTGAAGACGGGAGGGCTACTGTTGGCAGGGAGGTTTTCTGTATTGATCTATTGTGGGGGAAAAAAAATTAATAAAAGTCAAATAATATCTGTCTTAAAAGCTCAGCATTCATGTGAATTTAAAGAATTTAGAAGTTTTACTAACCTTCAGTTCCAGAAGTAATCACTGACAGAGAATTCAATGTCAATGAAATAGAACTTTTTCATCTGGATTTTTAGTAGTCGTCTAAAAATTGCTAAATGACTCCATTTCAGACTTCCATCACGGCAGCAGGGAGTTTCAGAAAAGCTGAGAACAGTGATAAATATTGGTACTATTTACGAAACATTCATTATTAAGTTTCTTTATTCTGTTAGAAAATTAGGCCATATTAAAATGATCTGGTCTCAGGAGCTAAACAGACCTTTGATTGGAAAAAAAAAACACATTTTGGAATTTGTGTCATTGCTTAAGACATGGAAAGCTTGATAACTTTGTAACAGAAGTAGCGCTTCATCAAGGAAGGAGCTGGTGGGGAATGGAATCTGCAGTGCCATGTAGGAAAAGCTGTTCGTATAATTGACTTTGTTAAAAACCAGTTGCTTTGTGTGTCCTAGAGTAATTAAGCAGTTGGAATTTTACATTACACTAGTGAAAATTAACAAAGAGCACATCTGGGTGTCCCATAGGTTTAGTCATTAAAAAGCCCATTATTTTTCAAATTACTTTTTCAATCTTTCAGCCCCCCTAATCCCGAGGTATTTCCCAATAGACAAGTTCCTGTTCTTGTTTTGAATGACTCCTTTAGGAAAGTTAAATATTTAGCAGATCGTGTGGCCTGCAATGGCTGCTCCTTGCTGCTGAACTCTATTTCCAAGACAAATGCAGTTAGGGAGGAAGGAGACACTGCAAAGATGCTGGAGCCAAATATCTTAAAGCTGTAGCTTAGTAATTATTTTTATCAGTACAAGAAAAAAAAAATATCTGAAATGACAATAACTGTTGGATGTATTAAATCACTTAATACTTTTGGGTTTGTGATTAATGTAGTTTCTATAACCTTACTTATTGACCACAGTCTCTTGTGGACAGCATTACAATTATTGAAAAGCAATACTGTCACTTAAATGTGCTTTATTATTCTTAATTACAACTGAAAATGGTATCATGGGGAAAGCTGACATGAGAAAGCGTCAGTGAAACCATCATAAAATCATTAGGACCTGATGTTTTGATTTTTTCCATAGAGAATTGTATCCATTCCCCGAAGAATATTAACTTTGTTTAAAACCTAAAGATGTGCGATGAATCATAAAATGCCTGGCATGGAAGATAGATTTTGTTCTAATAAGAGCATTAGGGGGACATTCTTCTTTGCTTCAAGATGCTTTCAAACTGCAGGACCTTTTTTCACACTTATAATAGTTGCTGGGGAAAGAATATTCAGTCTACAAGAATTTTAAGTGGTCATAGTTTTTCAGCTCCTACCTCATGGTACTCTTTGGTGAAAGATGAACCATCTCAGACATAGATGGACTTTCCCATAAAATGTAATGGGATGATGTGTTGGGTTGGGGGAGGATGGGGAGGATGGAGTGTGCATGGGAGAAAATGAGTTCAAACCTTTGACTATATATATCTATATCTATGTGTTTCTATGTATGTATGTGTATATATATGTATGTGTGTGTGTGTAAACTCATCCTAGTATTAAGTCCTGATTCAAATGACTGCAGTAGACATAGCTTTAAATGCACTCCAGTTTGGCTAAACATTAATGGGATCACAATACCCAGGTACAAGCAAAGTTTCACAAAAGACAAGACAAATGGTTGCAGTTCGCACTTTCTTTATAGAAATGAATGTCTACTAACTGCAATGTCTCACAAGGACACAGAATATATGCAGACAGAAAGAGATGAAATGTCTTTTTCTATTTTCTCCAAGTCATATACCACACGTCAGTCATGATTATCAAATACACACCCTATAGTACACAGTGCATTACCTTCATGTTGTCATGTTGGCACACTTGTCCCCTTGGGGTTAGAGGAAAACTGGACCAGTAGATTTTGGCTTTGTAAACATTGATGATAAACTACATGCAATGTGAACATCTTAAGTCAACTTGTGTATGTTCAAAAATAATTTAAACCCATGCTTTTAGTAAGTACAGTAATATAAGTATTCTCAAAGAGGGCACATTTGTTTCAACCATGTGCAAGAATCTAGAACTGTTTGGTTATAAACAAATTTGGGTGCATATTATAAGAATGCAATGGAAGTTGAAAAGGGAGGAATTGAATAGAATGAACTGATTTTAATTTAGTAAAACATGTAGTCAGTTTGAATTCAGCAAAGCTGTTTTTGTTTTCCCTGCTTGTAGTTAGTGGCTTTTGTTCCATATGAATGGAAACCTTACACCAGGAGTAAATGTCTTGGATTTGCTGAAAAACCATATCAAAATAATAAGGACATTTTATGGGTTTTTAAAATTTATCTGCATACAAACAAATATATTTTGGGTCCTGAAGCCCACTTATTCAACTTCTAGTTTGGTGAAAAACAGACTTTAGCAAAAGTGTCAAAGCACAGACCTTGAACAATTATTATGGGTCAGGAAAACCATATTTTTAAAATATCAGTTAAGAACATATTTTGGAAAAGATTCTCCGTCATTCAGGTTTTGGCAATCCTTAGTGTGCAAATAAAACCAGGGCTCAAAAACCAAGAAAAGCCCATCTTTATTCAAGAAACTTGGAGGTCAAGTTGACAGTGAAGTGGACAGTCAAAAGAGAAAATGGCCACTACAACTGTATGATAGTATTATTCTCTCTTGGTTTATATTAAAGCAAACCTGCTTATTGCTTTTTGCAGGTTTTGCTTTTGTTTTTTCTGATTTTTTGTTTGTTTGTTTGTTTTTGTTTTCTTTCAGCAGTTTCATAAAATTTTAGAGCACTCAGAGCCATCCACAGAAGGCTTCAAACTGAAAAACAAAAATTCATGGCTGGCATATCAACAATGTTTTTCTCTTCAGGGGCCACTGCTGCTTCGACATCACAGGGATCCTGCTGTATACATTTGAAGCTGGTTTGCAGCACCACTGTGTTTCTAAACGAGATAACATTCAGAGAGTTAAATTGTAATGCCATACACAATGTGTGATGCCAAAAAGCAAAGATCTTGTCCTAATTAATCCCAGAGCATTTATTTAAATGGCTCAAAAATATATTAATAAAATCTTTCATACTTAAAGAAGATTGTACCTCAGTTTATTTATTTTCCCCATGTCTGTGTATGTTACTTAATCTGTATGTCATATTATTTAAGTTTGTGTCAGCCAGAGTTTCACATTCAGACTCAAGTGAATAAAGATGGTAAATTTTTCAGCAAGATCCTGATATAAATCTCAGGCTGTGGCTAACTTTGTATATGCCACCTGTTTTTTTTTTTTTTATTATTTTTTTTCTCTCGGAGATACAGTCTCCAAGTGTAGAGAGCATGGCACAATGTACTCGCACCTCGTCAAAAATTCTCAAAGAGTACAAAATATAGTGAATGAATTATTTACTGACATTGGAATATTTCTGGAGGTTTGCAGCAGTGATGGAGAGTGGCCAAGTCTTTCATCCATGTGAGACTCTTGACAGTGTTTGCTGCTGTAACAGGCAGAGCTCAAGATAAGAGAGCGCTTTGACCAGCCTTGCCTACCCATGATAAATCTTTATCATTTTAGGTGATGGCCTGACCTCTAAGACGGGTGCCGGCCAAGGGGGTCCTCATTAATACAACTTGAAATCCTCCTGGCTCATTCCTTTTATTTTCTTGATGCCTGTGACCTTTCCAGGATTGCTGGTATCAAATGAAACCCTTTTTAAGGCAAACGAATTGGAGAGGAGTTTGATCAGCAGAGTGTGTGATTCAGTGTGGTCAAGAAAAAAACAGCAAAGCAAAGAAAGTAAAGCTGCAGATAGCATTGTGTTTTTCTTTGGTACCCGATACCAATGTTTTTGAGCATCTCAGTACGCTTGAGATTACCACTTATATCTTCTACTATATGTTTTAGTCAACTGGTGAATTTACACAACTGAAACGGGCTGCTGGTCTGCAGTGAGGTGTGTGGAACAGATACAGGGAGCCTCAACTTTCAGAAGATCAGTACAGTAGAAAGCAGCATCTTTACTGGATGTCAGAATGATAGAGCAGATGGTGGGAGGATATGGGGTTATTGAGTTATGGAAGTAGTCTGTCATTTTAATACATTTAGCATTTAATGGTTACATCATGGTCTGTTTAAGCAGTGAAACTTGAAAGTTGCTTCTCACCTGTTAAGTCTGTCAAAGATATCTGACTGTAATGTCAATAGAAACAAAGAGTATTGCTTTGCTGTTAACATTTTTGTCCGGAGAAAAGTGCATTAGTAAGCCTTTAAGACTGATGGGAGTGCCACCACACCTGATGTCAGGAGCAACTTTAAGGACCACCAGTCTTAGAGGGTTCGAACCTGATCATTCTAAAAAAAGAGGAGCCTCAACATAGTTTAACACATTTACTTACTTAAGTATATGTCAAAACTTCTCAGCAGGGATTTGAAGAAGCCTGTAATTGTGAGCTGCTTATATTTGTTACTGATCAGTTTAGTTTTTTTATTTTTTTTTATTTATTTATTTATTTTTTGACTTACCACAGCTGGTGAAAGTCAAACCTAGTACTGTTTTCTTTGTTGTGTTACACTTTTTTTTACACTTCATTAGACTTTGGTATTTCCACATTTCTACAAGTGTAGAACATTAGCACACACACATACATACATACAGGTAAGTGCTTGGCTGGCCTCTGTATGACATACAGATATACATAGAAATACATTCCTTCATAAATTAACTTTATGGGGACTAAAATTACCTGCATCACTCTTTAAATAGAATATCCTTCATAGAATTTTTTCTTTCTTCTTTTTCTGGTATAAGATGACACAGATATTAATTCCTTTAGGAAATAGAGGTTTTCTGTCACAATTAAGCCATGAACGCTAATTATAGATTGATTAATGGTATGGTAATTGTGACCCTTATATGAGACGCATTAACTCAGTTAAAATAAATTATACTGAATAAAAACTTTCAAATCCTGATGAGAGTGTCCATTATCAAGGGTTAAAGAACAAATGTCTACTGCAAGCTACTGCTGATATACTCGAGAAATGTAAGTATATAAATAGTTAAACAAGCAAAAGTGTCACTAATGCATTTTTTTAATCACATATTGAAGGAAATTGCACACTTAAGTGTATCAGCCTGCAGCTACACTTCACTCAGCAGAGTGTGAGTAACAGTGTTTACATATTTTCGCATTGGTGTGTCTTTTAAGACATGGTGTTTCAAATCTCTTTAACCTTTTAAACAAGCCCAATTATGTTTTTTTATGTGTTACAAGACTTATCTGCAAAATCAACCATTAACACCATGGCATGGAATTTGTGCTTTGAATCTTCAGAGAACCACCATTCTCTGAAAAGTGAGGTCAAACAGGTCAGGCGGTCCTCCTCCAAAGATATGTCCCTGTGGTAGATACAGGCCATAATTACGTCTGAAAAATTTGTAAACGACTGCATGTGAACAGTAAAAGAATGTAATGTAGTCTAAAACAATGATCAGTTTCTAATCTTGTTCTAAGATGTTACTACTGGGCTGGCAAAGGGCCCCTGTGGACCCTCAACTGCTCCCCAGGTGCACCACTGCTCCTATAACTATGATGGGTGCCCTGAGGAATTCCAAAGGGATTAATAAAGTATTCTGATTCTGATTCTGGTTAAATGCAGCTGGGTTTAATAAAGTATAATGAAAAATAAATAAATAAAACTTAAAACAGCCAAGCAATGAGAAAGGCTGTTTTGCAATGTGTTGTGTTTACATGTAACCATGACAACTTTTTTTTTATTCTTTTTTTTTTCATGGTTTTAGCAAAATTCTATTATGTTTACCTCCTTCATGGGTGCCATTTAAAAATATACATATTATTATTAATATTATATTATAATATATATTATATATATATATATATATATATATATATATATATATATATATATATATATATATATATATATATAAAATCACCATCCCACTCTCAGAAAATGCACCTTTTTCTCATCAGTTCATCACTCTTTTTCCAGATTAGACTACTTTTTAGTCAGCAGTTCTCTGATAAGAAATATTTCAGAAACTAAAATCTATCCCATCAGTGGTCTCGCACTAGTTTCTTTCACTTTGGTGAATAAGAAAGTCACACCAACAACTAGAAACTGGATATTTATTACATTGTTACTTAAAGACACTGACTTTATTAGTTTCTTTAAAAAAGAATGGGGCATACATTTACAAATAATGACCTTCCAGGAACATCAGCAAGTGTTGTGTGGGAAGCAGGAAAAGCAGTAATGCGAGGTAATATAATAGGTTTTTCGTCTTATAGGAAAAAGAAAGAGACGGCAAAAGAAGAGTTAGAACTTGACATTAAATCACTAGAGGATGCCTACGGTGCCTCCCCAGTTCAACATGTATTAAATAGAAAAAGAAGAGCTAAGCTGGAGTTAAATAAAACAATTGATGAGAAAACACAGTTCTTAGTGCAAAGACTTCGCTTGGAGAATTTTGAACATGCTAACAAGTCTGTGAAATATTTAGCTAATCAGTTAAAAATAAATAAAGAAGAAAAAGAAAAAAAAAAAAACAACTATAGCCTCTATTAAGGATCCATCAGGGAATATCACTCATGGTCATGAAATAAATTTAGTTTTTGGGACTTTTATCAAAAATTATACACACTACAAGTTAACCCACCAGACAACCATATTGATCAATTTCTCAGTAACACCAGCCTCCGAAAATTACATTACAAATCTCACTCATTCGATGAACCATGGTCAGATCTGGAACAAGCACTTTGTGAGAATCTGGAAATTACAAACTTGTCATTTATTAGTCAACATATCAAACACCATAACTGTTTCAAATGCATTAATATCACAGTAGCTCCTCTTTGACAGCCTGGTGGGAATTCCTTAAAATAACCAAGTCTTCACTCTTCCCCTGTACGTGTACCCATCTGGAATAATCCTGACATCCCGAAAAACAAATAAATGCTGAACTTAACTCAGTGGAGCAACCAAGGAATAAAATACTTGGAGGATATAATTGTACAAAAAAATGTTTATATAATTTGACATACACATAGCTGGGTGATATTAATATGGAAATTAAAATGGCACATATGATCTTCACTGCCTTATGTATTGCTAAGGAAATTATTCTCATGAAGTGGAACCAAGAAAAAAAAAAAACAATCTAAGCATTAATAAATTCAGAAATCTCCTGTCCAAACACATCAGTAATGAGATGATGTTTGCCTCCTCAGAACATCAGCTGGATGAATTTCATTCTCTCTGGTCTCTCTGGTCCCCTGTGATTAGCTCCATCACTTAGTGGTAGAGGTGGTGGGCTGTGACCTCGCCATCTGGGGAGTTGGATGCTGGCTGGAGGACCAGGTTCAGTCCCCAGGCAGAGCGTCTGGGCAGAGGACAGAGGAACTATGTTCTGGGGTCACATGGATCCCCATGGAGGAGAATGCCCTGTCCGTAAGATGTCCCAGGACCAGCAGGCAAAATTTGGTGGCAGACTGAGGGGTAAAAGGTGAGTAGCAGTAAAAGGAAATAAATAGTGAAATTAGAAAATAAGTGCTATAATACTGAAATTAATGGTACAAAAAGAGTTTTATATCACTCATAAGAATAAGTAAGAAATAATAAATAATATAGAAAAAGAAAAGAAATTAAAAAACAAAATGAGATACTACTATCCCCTAAGGCAAAATCACCATTATCCAAAGGTTGCAAGCAGGCCCTGGGAAAATAAATAAATAAATTAAAAAATTAAAAAAGGAGGCAAAGTGCTCTAAAATTGTCCTGCAGTATTCTGGGGCCGGCGAGGTGGTACAAGGTAATTATTGGTTAGGGTACTAGATTTGGCAGGTTAAGGGACCGACCCTCTTGCCATCTGCTGTTAAGGGGACCCGTACAGACCTAAATTTAGTTCAAATGTTGAGACAGCTACAGCAGGAGAACATACTATTAGTTTTGGTTTAATTAATGATTTGGTCCTCCTGTTGCAGCGGTGCCAAGCCTATGAATCCAGATCCTCTCAGCCCTCTTCCTCTGCCCACAGGTCCAGCGGTCATTGTTTTCCAAACCAGAAATTATGAGGTGAGTGGATGAGTGTCCCTGAAAGTGTTGAACCAAGTGGGTGGTAAGTCGACCTCTCCCAATGTTAGAAAGATGCTGTGATAAACAGTGTGGATGGAATGTTTAGTTTCTCATATAAAATGTTTCTTGCAAAAGGTGCAGGTAATGAAATAGACGAAATTTAGACGTATCTTCTCTGCAGTGGTGATTTTAGGGAAGCTGTGGAATAGATCTATTGTCTTTAAATTGTGATCTCACGAGAATGGATTAAAGGTTCTTGTGTTCCTGTATGCTGATATGATTTTGTGGTTGTGAAAAGCCGAGTGGTGAGTCTGTAAATCTGTAAAGTTATTCTTGATGATGCACTGAAATCTTGTAATTTTCTGTAAGAATGTGGAGACAAAGGGAATGAGTTGTAGTGATGGGGAAGGGGTATGTAATGTTGCAGTTGTACTTGTAGGGTCTAGGCTGCCTGGGTTCCGAGGTCGGGATTATGTGTTCTGTTTTGTGTAGGGGGAAAGGTTAGGGTTAGGAAAAGGGGATGGTTAAGGGATTAGGAGGTGGTGGAGGGTTAGATTTAGGAAGGGGATCAGGGAACAGGGTGGGTGAAACGTTAGGGTTGGGGTTTGGGTTGGGGGTTAGTGGTTAGGGTTGCAATTAAATCTGCATTGGCCACCTGAACTGAAAGCTAGGGTATTGGGTAAAGGTGCGCCTCTAAGAGCCAGAGAATCAGGTTTGATCCCCAGGCAGAGAGGCCAAGTAGAGGAATAGAAATTGTGTTTTTGGATCTGGTCAGGTCCTAGTACACATAGATCCCTGGGCAAAAAGACACCCGATCCCTAGAACAATCCAGAGGCAGTGGGGGAGACTCAGAAGCAGGCGGAATGGTAAAAGGTAATTATCAATAAAATTAATAAATAATAAAATATATAAATGAGTGCTGCAGTATTAAAAAGTACTAAAAGGGTAAAACAAAAAATAAGTGCTGTAATATTATTTTATTGCTAAAAGGTTAAAAAAAACATCACTCTTGAACAAACATGGATTAGTAATAAAAAAATGATAATACACATAATCTATTCTGCCATACAAGCCATGAAGAAAAAAAAGGAGCATAATAAAAGGGGAGCTACAAGGTATTCTAAAATTGCATTGCAGTATTCTGGGATCGGTCAGGTGGTAACAGTTAAGTATTAGTTAAAAACATATTAAAAATTATAAATAGGGATAAATGCTATAAAAGAAATAAGTGCTATGTAAAATTAAATATAAAAATGTGTTAAAAGAGGCTTGGACAAGCATAAATATGAGGTTACTATGAACACAATTGTACCTTAAAAACCACCTAGTATTTCTCAGAAGTTAACTATGGGTTAAAAAAAATAAAAATAAAAAGGCTGAGATAAAACAGGGAAGTATTTTCTTAAGAGAGGGGGCCTCTACAGGGTCAGAGTCTGGATTTGAAATAACCTCTTCTGAACTGCATGTGAGGATAGCAACCCTCTCGCCAATCAGGCCGACATCATTGAGGGGACCCATGCAGACAAAAATGTGGCTAAAGGGTCGGGACCGCCACATCAGGAGGGCACAATATTAATTCTGAATTAATTAATCATTTAGTGGTCCTAGTGCAGCTGTGCTGAGCCCATGTATTCAGATACTTTCAGCTCTCTTCCTCTGCCCACAGATCCAGCAGGTGTTGTTTTCCAGACCTGAAATTATGAGGTGAGTAGTGAAGTGTACTTGAAAATGTTGGACCAAATGGGTGGTAATTTGACCTCCCCCAGTGTTATAAAGGTGTTGAGATAATCGAGTATGGATAGAATGTTTGGTTTCTTCTATGTAGTGTTTCTTCCAAAATGATGTTTTAGTTGTGGAAAGCCGGATGGTGAGTCTGAAAACATGTAAAACTAATCTTGATAATTTGATGAAATCTTGTGATTTTGTGTGAGAAGGTGGAAACAAAGGGAATGAGTTGCAGTGATGGGAAGGGGTGTGTGATATTGCTGTTGTACTTATAGTGTCTGTGCCACCTGGGTGCGGAAGTAAGGGTTGTGCAGTCTGTTTAGGGTAGGGGGGAAAGGTTAGGTGTGGGTGAGATTTCTCTCTGTCCTACCTCAGTGTCCCGGAGATGACGGTGAGGTTAATACATGAGGCTCACGTAGAGAAACTGTAAACTGATTAGCACGAGGTATGGCACTTTCAACTCACGATTCACCACCGTGGAAGCTTGGGCACTCTGACACTGTGTGCGTGTATGTGCTGTATTCAAGATGGTTCAGAAGGTTCCGATCCAGAGCCTGATTTTTGTGTGTGCTGTTGTTGCATTGTGGGATGTGTCCCACTTGTTGTGTTCTGTGTGTGATGTGCTGCAAAACGGTCCTTTTGGGTTTCAAAGGTAAATTTAGGACCTGGGTTTGCTATGTGTAGTGGCAGTGTGTGTGGTGTGGATGGGTGTTGTTACTTGTGTTTTACTGAATGGTGGGCGTGATCTAGTGTGTTTGGTAAATATGAGTACATTATAAGATGGGGGGGGGGGGGGGGTAATGGGGAGGAGTTAGGAGGATGTAGATGGTTACTTTAAATGCTGTGACCAGTGTTGCCACACGGGTTGGTACCCGTTTTGTATTTTAGGATGTGGTATGCATGTTTGAATTGTGCGCCTGGATTGCTGTCTATTTGTAGGTCATTGTGTGGGATGAGAGGTAGTCTTTTTAGGATAGAGTTTCCCATAAGGATTACTGGTTGTCGTGCTTGCAAGTGCTGAGTCTATGTGGAATCCGCTTAGGTGTAGAGTTAGCACCTGTTGGATCCATGATAGGTTGTGGTTTGTGTTTTGTGCATGGGGAGTTGTACTCCTCGATTGTGTCCATGGTGCATGGGAGGTGTTACCACCTCTTGTGTGTGGCCATCTAACTGATCGCCTGTCTGTTTGTGTTGTGTGTGTAGGTGGGGTTTTTGGACCCCTTGTTTGTCTTTCTGCACTGTCTCCATATGTGTTTTGACTCCTCTAGTAGGTGTCATTTTAATCCTGTTCCGTTTTGGGGCAAGAGAAGAAATACCCAGGTCTCTTATAAAGTCCTGTGTTTGATACCTTTGTTGCTTCTTTGAGCCTTCCCTGTGGCAAAGTTAAGGATTCGGTTTAGTTGGTCCAATGGGAATTTTTTCAGTTGGGCTAAGATGTTGTCCATTTTCTGTAGAAATGCGGTGTCCCTGTTTGGGAGTGTGTGGAAAATAGTGAATAAGGGCAGGATCAGGTTGACCCAGAAGTCATTGTTTTTCTTCTTATGGGAGATGCAGTTGCCATATTGTTTTAACATTGGCGGAGCATCCAGTAAAATACTGGGTTCCATGAGTCTTGGCTTTTGAAGTTGCCGGGTGTAACATGGCGTTGTCCCTTGCTTTAAGTGAGCTGGTATAAGAAAAAAGTAAATCTTTAACCTTAAACTGAGTTCCCAGAGGGTTAGAATTATCCTCAGTTAAGGACAGAATGCATATCGGTTGTTCTGGTATGGGCAGGTAAAGTTACGTCAAAATTATGCTGAGGGGTGAGGGGAGTTAGGGTCAGGGAGAGTGTCGGGATGGGATACAGACTCTGGTTAGGGTAGGGGGAATCAGGGGATGGTGATATCTGAAGTAGGTTTTGTGCAGCGTTCGTGGCCTTAAAAACAACAGTAGTATTGAGGAAGTGGATTTGAGTACGACTTGTGGTATGTTTAACTGTTATGGAAGGATGGTGGTTGTTAAGGGAGTGAATGAAATCCGAGAATTGGTAGAAGGAATGAGGCCAAATTCCAAAAGTATCATCTAGGTATCTGAGGTAGAGGGTGGGTTTGAGACATTTGGCTAAAGCTTCTTGCTCCCACTCGTTCATGTAAAGTTTGGCGTAAGAGTGGGCGAAGCTCTGGCCCATGGCCATCTATTTAACCTGGAGAAAGTATTGGTTTTTAAAGAAAAAGTCTTTATTCTTGAGGCAAAGTTTGGTGAGTTGAAGACGTTGACATTAAGAATTTGTTGAAAGCCAATGCAGCCTGCTTTTAATATTTAGATTCAAGACTCAATTCTGATTACTTTCAGGATTTCAGAGTTGGGCTTAACAGCCTGTTTGTAAAACAACAGTTAACGGGGTGACAGTGGCTCAGGTTGTAGAGTGGGTCATCCATTGACCTGAAAGTTGACGGATCAGATCCCACTCCCGACATCAATCTGTTGTTGTGTCCTTGCATCCAGTAGCTTACCATCACCAAGTATGAATGAGGAGTGAATGAATAATTGATACAATGTAAAGTGTTTTGAGTGCCTTGAAAAACACTATATAAATATAATCCGTTATTTTTATTATTAACCTTGTCAGCCACTGCATTTAAAAAAACACTGAGCCTTCAGCAGAGCCTTTAAAGCTGTAATGTTATGCTTTAATTAATGCACATAGTCTGAAGCTCTGAAAAGGGAATAGCCCAGACAAATTGATCTTAAAAGACACAAACTAGTGTAGACTGCCCCTCAGACATTTGTTTGGTTGTAGTGTTTATCCCACCACCCAGTACCTGTAATTTCTCCCACATGGTGCCTAACTGATATGGATTAAACAATTAAGACTATTTTCTCTGCATGACTTCTGGCTGCTCTCTTTGCCTTGCAGAATTGTGTTTCAAATTACATTGCCCCCAAAAGATGAGCCTGCTTTATTTCCCCAGAACAATTAAATATGGCAGGTCTTATCTATAATTTAAGTGAAAGGGATGTGTGGTGACTTGAACTTTTAATTTATTTATTTTTTTCTTTTTTTTAAATCAGAAGATAACTTACTCTATTTTTATTTTGCTTTATTTTGCTTTTTATGTTGCCATTCTCTCTAATGAATCTTCTGAGATCATTGTTTGCTAATGAATTTTTATAAAACATTTAAGTCAGAGTAAAGGTCACTTTGTGATCTGGAGGGTTAGAATAATAAAAAAAAATAACCTTCTATTCTGATTTATCATCATATCATTCCTATGTTTGCACTATAATACAAGAGGTATGACACATTTCCTATCAGACATCAGGCTACTACATTGCCTCTTGTAACTTATGAACAAAACATTAACTTCTACACGTATGTGCAACAAAGCAGTAGTTTCCAAGAAAAATCACAGAGCATTAAATCAACTAATACGTAAAATTAAAGTTAAAGGCAAGAAAGTGACAAATTTGAATCAACATCCTTTAAAATTTCTCACTTTCTTGCCAGATTAGTTTCCCATCACCATGGGCCCCTTGTCACTACATATTTCCTAACACATGAATTCTCCCACTCTCATAGGGGGAAAAAAAGAAAGAAGTGGGAGAATAAGCTGTCTTTTGATTGAAAAAGCTCAACCCAATTAAACTTTATAGAGACAGCGAAGACAGGTGTATTTCTGTGGTGACTTAAAGATTTGTAACAATACCCCAAAGCAAAGGCTTCAACTGCACAAAGGACACCCATGTGTGTTGGGGTTAATTGGATGACCCAATCCATCTCAATTAAAGATTTTAAGGCACACATCCCCTTGTGTGTGTGTGGAAATTGAAATCGGCTACAGATGGCTCTTCCTGTGGGGTTGCTCTAAATAATTGCTGGCAGATACCACTGGTGGTTGTGATGGTGGAGGTGAGTGGGGGATACATTTGCTCACAGAGACAGGAAATACTGTTGAGTGTTGATTGGCATCATTTGAGCACAGCTACTCTAATGCTACAGCAGATTTTAACTGAATCAGGTCTGTGTGTGCTTGTTTGTGTGTGTGTGTGTGTTTTTTTCCTTAATATGCTGAGGACTATACTCCTGCAGGTCAGACATTGAGGCCCTATTTATATTAAAGGTTTTAGTCTATAAATCTGACATGTTTCACTATATATCCCTTATACAACAGTATATGGTCTCACAAAGATTATAAAATGTATCTTGTTAGTATTTTAAATGGTGTTGTAGTTTGTCATCTCCTAGAAAATGGTACAAAAATGCTGATGAGTCATCCTGCACTCAGAGGTATATGCTAATTTTAAATATAATTAGATGCTTTCTGGTTTAAGACTTTCAGCAGTCAGTATAATAGTTATGGTCTAAGTACATGCAATGTCATATGTGCTGCATGTGCGGAAAATAAAGCTCTATACAGTTAAGAACTAATTTGGAGTTTCAATTAAAATTTGCAATATTGATCCAGTACCAAACACACTCATGTCATCCACATATAAATCATTTTGTATCCATCAAATAATCAATGTGTTTTCATTCCAACCAATATAATTGAGACTATTATATCTATCCAAAGAATGCTGTCATTAATTACTTATTTTGTTGTTTTGTTTTTCATAGATCCTAAAGTCTAAGAATGATCTTCCCTTGATGCTTATGGAAGCTTGGGACCCTCATAGTGAAACCTCTTAACTTTCTCTTGAGCCTTCTTTTATTGTAAATTTAAATAAAGACATAACTACATCCCAGAGAGTGTTCTTGACTTGGAGCCATTTAGTTAGAGACATGATTATCTAGTTAAAATTTTGAAATAAAGGCTGCTATTTAGTGATAAGAAAATAAAAATCACGGTTTTACATAAAAGATAACAGTCAAGTAATCAGTGTCACATGTGTCACATGACAATAAAGATGAGTTCCTTTAACAAAGAAATGTAGATATAGCATATTTTACAAGGGAAGCAAATTCTTTAAATAATTCTCAGGAGACTGGGCTGATTATTTCATGACAACAGGAGATGGTGATATTACACTATATGACACAGACTGAGTGGTCACTTGGCATGTTTTAGTTATCTGCATCACAAAAACATCTTCAATACCTGGAAATACTGGTGGATGTGTTATGTTGTGTATAACAAGACTCCAAACTCCCATAAGACTTGTTGCAGTTTGCGAAATGCACATTAGCCTGTCCGTTGATTGTGTGAACTAATCAAATAAACCAACTAAACTCAGATTTAGTGGGCATTGATGGGCAAAACCAAGGGACAGTATACTAAAGGCAGGGAATTAACTTTGCGTTAATCTGGCCTTTTCCCAAACCTAAGTGAGTGAGTTTTAGTGGAACAAATCTATTGAAGAAATAGTACTGCCTAAATCTAACCAAGTAATAAGTGAAACAGCAAGTGAAGGTAGCCAGCAATTTTAAAGGGCAACTTCTTCCCTCAGAAACAGAAATGACTTGGGGGATAGGTTTCAGTCAAACTGACCACTAATAATACAATCCTTTTCTTCTCCAATTAATATCTGAGTGTCCTTTGGCTAAATATAATTTCCACAACTACCTAAATGTATCTTTTGTGTGTCGGTAAAAGTACTATATGCACAAAGTAAAAGGCTTTGTGCAAATGGGGTGAATATGGCTTGTACTGTAAAGTGCTTTGAGTGTTAAAAAGTTGCGTATCAACTCTTGTGTTTTTGAACCTCTGGTGAATTCAGGTAAGTGCTTTAAAACTTATGGAGTGTAGAGAATGATTAGATAGGTCATCCTTTCTAACATGTTTAATTCAGAAACAATTTCTTGATATGAGGGATGTTATGAAACACGTCATGAAACGGAAGGCTAATGGCATGGCATGCAGACATGGGTATCTAAACACGATTCAATGTTTGTTGTAACTCCAGAGAAGAATGTCAACAACAACTCAGCCTCTAATGGATGCTGCTTTTGGACCAAATCATTATGACAGTCAACTGTCGTAATTATTGTCATTGTCATTTTGACATCATTTCTGGCCTTAATTGCCCCCCTTGAAACTTTTTAGGGAATGTAACCAAAGGCCTTAAAATCATAATAAAACCTGATATAAGAAAAAGAAAGAAAATTGATATTTTAACTTTAAAAAATTATTTTTTAATACATATCCATTTACATAACCACTGGAGGCAATCATTATGAAAATGACAAAAGGAGTATCATATTGGAGACAAACAGATAATAAGAAGCATTTTGATGACGAGTGGTCCAGAGGTCTCAGAAACTCATTAGATAAATACATTTGACATTACACAACTGAAATTAAATTTACAAGAAAATATTAAATTCTAAATAAATTTTTAAAGAAATAAAAACTTAAGTATGAAAGTAAATGTTTTTGAAGGTTCTTTTTTGAATCAAAAGGATGGACAGACTGACTCACAGAAAGAATGACTGGCTTAATAATCGGTCAAGGACCAAAGGGAACCAGGCAGATGATTTACTAAGAGAATGATAAATATCAGTAATAGTAACAGAGGACCAGGTGTAATAGGGAAACAAGGAGGTAACATAACAGAATAGGTAAAGGGATAACCTCTACAGAATGACTGGAAGAAACACAACAAACAGAAACTCTAACCTGAACCTGAAAACCAACTTAAAAGCAGAATCTCCCAATGTGAGGGAATGGCACCATAAGACTTGATATACAAAATCTAACTAAACCAAAAACAGAACCAAAACTCACAGGTCATTAAACTAGTCTAATGTTTTGGATGTGGACTCTAAAAACAGTTTTTATAATTGATAGTTTTCGATCATTTCACACATACTAATTCCATATTGATTACATGTTGATCATTAACAGCAAAAAGTAAGCAATGTTTAAGAGCCAAATAAAATGCACATGCAGACAGTCACATCATTCTCACTTCCACATTACAAAGCCAATTTCAGTTGTTTATGTTGACATTAATAGAGTTGATTTCCCATGACATTGCTGTCCATCTATTGCAACAAACACTAACAGTCACATCGTGTTGACACAAAGCACAATAACTTCTGCTTGCCTACATTGTTCTTGCGGCGCAATGAAGAAAAAAAAAAAAGAAACAAGGACTGGAGGATTTCTGGTTAGCTGTGACGTATAATGTCTGAGATTCAATGTTAACCTGAGTTCATCATTAGCGCTGAAATGTTTCTGACTGCACAACAGATAGGGACGAAAGGCAGTTCTGTATTCAAAGGCCTTTCATTGGCACACAAAAACTGTAATGTTTATGTCAACACATATTGAGGAAGAGTTAAGATTAGCAAGAAATCCCAGATGGAGACTTGAAAAACTTAGTGGGTGATGTTGTGAAAACTGTGGCACCTTATGTCACATTTACCCTCCTCAGTTTCCTTATCATCATTCCATTTTTTAAAAAATCAATCACCCTGTTGTTAAAAAAAAGAGAAAGAAAAATAAAACCGTTTACAGCTGAAATATATTTACCTTCAAGACAGCCGGCGACAAAACAAATGCCACATCGATGATGCGGTGCCACAAAATCAATTGACGTTACAGGCAAGTGAGAAATTAATTCTAAAGGAAGAAATGTATTAATGATTGTCAAGCCTTTTACTTTCTGTGCATTTAATTTTCTGAATGTGTGGCTGAACAAATATACATATTTATATAGCCTGTACATTTAGTAATCCCTTAACATGTGAGGACCGGCCTGACTTTTTATTTACAAGACATCTAGTCAGGTTTTAATGCTTTCACAGGCGTGTTTACAGATATCTTTGTCTTTGCTTTAGTGCTCATCATGTTTACTCTCAGGAATTGGAAGGACACTGTCATTTTTAAGCTCTTGTGAGATGTGTTTTTCATCATCCTGCCTTGTTCTTTCAAAGTGTGACAGAAATAAATTTTGAAAGCAGCCTTTTGTTTTTATTCGATTGTATGAAGACATGAATTCCAGTTGCTTTCTATAGTTTTATTTTTATCTGTCCAGTAATTATATTTGCCCACAAATTGAATTGACCAGTTCCCTTTGCATTCGGGGAACTTAACACTTGCGATGCTACTGATAATTTAGTCTTTCTACAGTGTACGGCCAACAGCTGCATGAAAATTAACCCTGAAGTTTGATGCAGGAGTTTCATTGATTTTTTTTTTTTTTTCCTTTCTTCTCCCCAACAAGCAATTTAGAGAGAAACACAAAAAATGTACATGCTGTTTTTAAACTCTGTGATGGACTGATCTGATATTGGTATTCTATTAAACAAAGGTGTGAATGGTATTGATATTTTGTTCCAACAGTAGATGCAGCCATTTTTAATGGAGACATGTCCCACAAGTAATTACAAAACTAATTTGGTTATGGTACGCTAGTCAAGGATTTGATTTTCCAATGAACCATTTTGCTTGACCAAACATAGGCCTAATTACACCTATGGATACGAAGTGACTCAGATCAGAAGGTTTCCACCACAGGGTTCCATGAGCATCGATAATCCGAGCTCTTGCATCACTATTAAATTTGTCTGGTTAAAGATTTGACCGTAAGGGAAGTTACAACGCTGTCAGTGTTAGTTTCTCTATGTGCACCGAGCTTTTAAGGTGAACAGCCACTGACAAAGACGGATGTTTGCATTCATCTGAAACACTGCAAGAGCTGAAGGCACAGTGATCCACCGCTATTTACTTGTCTGGTTGTATTAATGTGGACAAATGAGAAAAAGCTAATTTGGCAGTACACAGCGGTCAAGAACTCATAAGCTGATCAACCAATGTTTAAAATGAATGAATGAATGAATGAATGAATGAATGAATGAATGAATGAATAGCTGCTCACTCATTTTAATTTACTCTTTGCAGATGCACTGAGACCTAAAACATATAAACGGTTCCAGGTGTGCTACCATGACTCATAGAACATAGATCAGATAAAAATAGATTGGACTGACAATGTTACCTGATCACCACAATGAAATGTTGAGCTCTAAGCAGCTGTGTTCATGAAATGTGGAGAACATATTCTGTAACCCTTTTTTAGTAATACCCTATGTTATCTTTCAAAGACAAGGCTATTACTAAAAAATTATTCCAAAGCCTTTATGCATCTTTTCACACTGATGGTGCATTCACAGATGTGCAAGTTACTTATATCATGTGCACTAATGTGTATTCATCTAGATAAAATATTTAACTTGATAATTAATATTAATAATTTATATTTTATATTAATATTAGGCACCATCACACTAATTCTAATCTGGCAGTGTGGACACCAGTAAAGTCTAAATTAATTAATTGAATAAATTAATTTAAATAAATCATATGAAATTAATCAGTCTCAAGATGTGTTACATATGGACTCCACGGAGACAAGGGCAGGTTAACTATACTTTATTATAAATACAGAACACAAGGGAGAGGTCTTACTCGAACTGAAGGAGAAGGTTGGAGGGACTGGAACCAGGAACGGCGAAGGGGTGAGTCCATGAAGTATTCAGGTTTAAGGTCCGACCGGGAGTGACTGTGGTGCTGGTGTATATAAGGACTGGTGAGTCAATGGGGGACAGGTGTGACAGGTTGGGTTGATTGGAGAGCTGGGATCAGGGACAGGTGTGGAGGATCAGGGGAGTGCTGATGGAGGAGTGGCAGGACAGACTGTGACAAGATGCTAATGACGTGAGTTTTAATGCGAAGGGAACCATAACATGATTCAAAGGGGAAAAATGACAAACAACCAGTATTAATAATATATATATAATAAACTAGTCTAACATGCATAATTGTCAGAGGAAATATTTACAAAAACAGGTAAAAGGGAAGAACATAAATCATAGACTGTATATAAAAGATGGACAGAGCCTCCGTGACGTCACCCGTAGGTTTCTGAAGAGCAAAAGTGAATCTCGTTGGGCGGTTCCTACCATCGCCGTCTTGGCAGCGTCACTCCTGGAAAATACAAAAATGGGCAAAGTGGTGGAGCTGAGAGGGGGATGTGAGCGTGGGGGTGGTTGTTGACCTCTATCAAACTCCAAGCTGCTTAGCAAAGAGCTAACTGAGCAAACTTGGATCTAACATGAGCTAACCGGCTAATGAAGGTAGGTGGGCCAAAGCTAAGGCAAGCTGTTAGCCGGATAAAAACCGTGTTTGTGCTAAACCCTCCCTTTATGCCGCAGATACTGAATACATGTCAATCAAAAGACATGCCCCTAATGATGCCAAATTTCAAGATTAACATCCAAACGGATGAGTTAGAAAAAAAAAATCACCCCCCTCACAGTTGTCATGAAGGTAAACTTGACCTATTAATCCTAAAATGGATTTTTGTACCAGGCTTTAAACATGTTTATTTCTGCTGTGAAGTTGGTCTTTTTAACATGGGAGTCTATGGGGATTTGCTCTGATTTGGAGCCAGCCCTTTGCGGATGAGGGGTGAACTGCATTTTTTTGCACTTCCACATAGGCTTCACATTTTACCACCGGAGGTTGCCGCTTGACATAAATCGAACAACAAAGTGAAATGTGAATTGTGATGATGTTCAAACCAGAATCTTATTGTAAGGCAATATAAGATTAAAACAGAAGTTAATTAACCTGTGATGTTAATTAAACTAATGTTTAAAGAAACCTAGAAAGATTTCTGAATTCTAAGAGCAGAAAGAGTCTCACCTGAAAAGCAAATTATTTGACTAAAATCCAACTCTGCTAAAAATTTGGTTGAATTGGTTGTCTGACAGACAGGTAGAGAATGATCCGGACGGGACTCGTCTCGTTCTGTTGGATCGGGCTGAACCACTTATGACCATTGTAATGACACTCCATTGCACAATGAGAGGAAGTCTGGATTGGTGATTTGAATCCAATTCCTGGCAAATTCCCAGGAAGGCCTGAAGATTAGTCACAGGTGATGGTCCAAAGGTTTGAAGGTTCTTTCTGTTCATTCGGTCTCTACACAAGACAGGGCTGGATCGGTGGTGTCACGAGATGGTAGATAGTGAGTTGTTTGTGGTGGAATGGGAAAAAGAATCAAAAGTCCAGCTTTGAAGAGTCAAAAGAAAACATTTAGTAAACTAGTGCTGAAGCTTGCCAAGCCTGATTTAACCACTTGTCAAAAATCAGCATACCAAAAAAAGAAGAAACATAAAATATTGGAATCAGACTATATATACATTAATCTAGTCTTTCTTCACACTTGTTGTGGGTACTAGCTGGTAAGAAAATGTACATTTAAAGTAAGAGGGGCAGGTGAAACAAATAAAATGGGATTCTAATGTTGGAGTTTCGTAGTCTTTACTAAATCTAGAAAAAAATAAAAAAAAAAAACAGTCCCCAAGAAAGGCTTTCCTTTAATACATTTGCAACAGCATTCTATATTTGACAGTTGATGTACCTGTACCACTCTTAATTTGGAATTAGTCATAATTGTCATAGAGCTTGTTTACAGAAAACTTTCCAATCTCTCAATTTGCATCATCAGTAAAACATATTTTTACAAAAATAAATAAACAGAGAAGAGTCCAGAACTGGACTGTGAATTGACGAAATTAAATGCATGCATTACAATGACTGTTGTCACATTTGAGTTGTTTTTTGTGCTGGGTTGAAAGTTTCTCCCATTGCCAGCTGCCATTTCAGTCCACTCATATGTCCAACTGCTCGGCAGTTAATTTGTCATTTCAAAGAATGGTAATAATATCAAGAGTCATGTATATCAGTAAGTGAGGAAGACTAGAAATGGTTGAATTCCTCCGGAATTGGGTGTGAAGTCTTTGTTCCAAAACAGCGTAAGAGCCACATTTACGAGAGCCAGAAAGCACAGCTTGCAATGATGTAATTATAAGGTCTGCAGAACTGATCAACCAGCTTATGAATCCCTGCAGATGGACACTGTACAAAAGTCACTGGAGCAGGAAAAAATTTTTTGCTTATCACACTTGGCAATTGGTTACCAGAGGTGAAGCCTTTCTTGACGGTTTTGACAGCAAGATATCACTTTGGAATGTTTGAGTAATAAGCCTCACAAGTTTAAGCAGAGGACAGTACTCTACTGTCTTTTTTTTTTCTGCACACACACAGTTCACTCTTTCCACAGACACTCCGGCACACACACACTTCAACATGCCAGTTTCTCCATGCCTACCACCTAATTAGGGCCAGTCCTTGCAGTTTCAGCTCCATGGAGAACTGGATTTCCCATCTTCTTCAAGGCAGTCCAATACGTTAGTTGTATTTTCAAGGCACGCTGTTAACTCTGGTGCCATATTTTTAGGGGTGAACACCTGCATGTTTGACATCTTGTGCCGTTTGATACCACTTCTATAAAATGGCTGAAGAAGTCTGGTTGCTTATAACAAGATGTAACATGGCACCAAAATCAAACCCACTGGAGCTTTTGAAACACTGTTTTTAATCACATATGCCATCTATGTGCAGACTAAATAGTTTCAAATAGTTTTATGGTGAACTAATAATCAAATTACATGTTTGTAATAAGATAATGAAAATGCATATGCTTACATTTACGTAGATAGCATAGTTGTGTTCCAGTGGACCATGACCATTTGATCTTCTATTCAAGCATGCCAGCTTCCCTGATCAGCCAAATTAACATATTAATTGTTTACTCATGTCCTCACTCTGGTTTCCAAGGTGTTGCCTAAGAGATGCAGATATTTCTGAGCACAAACACACACACAGATCAGTTTGTTCAAGTAGTGTGTGTGTGTGAGAGAGAGAGAGGGAGAGAGCAAGACATGATGCGTGAGTGCACATATGGCACAACATTGTTGTTCTTGTCTGCGCTTGCTGGTACATGTGCATGTGCACAAGGATGGGTAATCAGAGGTGCTTTGGAACTTTACAAGAAGTCATTAACAGTCAAGACTATTGTGCAGACACCATGATTTCAAAGGTGCTCCACAACAGCTTGTGCGGCAAGGGCTGATTGAACCAGAACACTTGAAAGGGGGAGAGAGAGACGTCAGGTTCGCAGCATCCTGTCGCGGCCCATCTGCCTCTCTCTGCTCCTGCCGTTAGTCTCCTTTGTGAGGAGGAAGGGGTTTGAACATCAAAGAGCAGCCATGCTACCTTGGAGACAGAAACAATTAGTAGGGGATCTGGTGAAAGGTGGCATTGAGGAGAACCCCATTCCTTGATGGTTAAAAAAAAAATACGCCAATAGCTTTCTGAAGAGTTAAAGAAGGATTGGGTCCAAATGACTGAATGCCACAGAGTGGTATTAAATTGACTGTATCAATGGAATTGGATAATGACTGATTTAAATGCACCTTGAAAATGTGTTTATTTATTTGTCCCCATTTTTAAATTGAACCATATGACACAAAAACCACAACAAACTGAGCTAAAGAGAACCAGGAAAACACCTCGAGTATCTTCTCATTAGCACTCCCACAATATCTCCACAGCAGCCCGGCCTGAGTCCAGAGCAAATCTCAAGGGGGGTTGGTGCTTCATATAGAATACCCTTGAGCTGTTTCACAGCTATCTAAAATCTCCTCGATGTCTTTGCTTGCTCACTAAGCAACTCCACCTACTTTCACCCTGGCATGCATTTCATTATGAATGTGAAGTTTGAGTTGGCTCAGCTGCTGCTCTGTAATGCATTTGTCATCCATGACCAGGCCAGATGAGGTTAGACCAAATAAACAAAAAATTAGGTCAATATCATCTAGTCCTTTGTATTGGGGTCAAGCAGTACTATGAGAAAGGAGAACTGAAGGAGAACACTTGGTGCAATTTATTCATGTGCTATTAATTGAAATTTCACTTATATATACAATACTACTATATATACATATGCAAGTGACCATGCATTTGCAAAAGTTATTCTAGGCCACAATAAACTATACTGAGGTCATATATTTTGTTACGATTGTAAATAAAAAAAAAAGCAAAAAACAAAACAAAACAAAAAAAAAAAAAAAACAAAACCAAAAAAACAATGGTACTTATGTATTTCCCACTAAAAATGACAACTCTGCTGTAACCTCTTTTGATTTCTTATAATACAGTATAAGTTTGCACATTATGCCAAGAAATGTATAGATTAACTTCATAATTTAACTAAATAATCATTGGAAAATTCAAAGTAAAAACTATAGTATATCAGAACTGCTCTGGTCTTAATTAAGCATATTTAATATAATTATCTCTCAACAAAATGCTTCATCCATCTTTAGGTACAGCTAAGATATATTCAACCACAAGTAATGCATCTACCAATACTGTAAGAATTTAATATATCAGCCACACAGTTAATACCTCTAAATCTCTTCAAGGACATATGCCACACAATGAACAGGTGTGTGCATGAATGCAAGATCCATGGAAACATAACATTAACAAATGAGTGTACCTTAACTCACAATCTCTATAGAGGAAAAACATTTCTTTTATACATATATATAGTGTATAGTGTAATTAAATGTATTTTCTGCTGTCAGTGTGCATCATTTGCAGTCTGTTTAGTCTCACTATTTAGCATTGTTTATGAAGTATAAGTACTTTAATGTGGATGGACAGCAGCTCTGTGGAGCTTGCAGAGTTTATTCTCTTGATCTTGCACAAAGATACACTTCGAAGGAGCAGATCCTGATTCAAGGTTATTGCAGATATTATTCTGCCCCTTTCAGGGCAGGAGCATAGACAACAGACACAGACAGACAATCAGACAGATACCAGCCAATCGCGAAGCCGTACCAGACCTGCAGGCATATGAACAGCAGAGGCGGTATCAATCCCTGGAATGAGGCCGATGACCAATTCCAATTCAGGGCCACATCAAAGAGTGTGAATGCAGCAGCACTAACAGGGATGCTGGGGGGTCAGGGACACTAGCAGAGGGATTTAGTCATTTCAGAGCTTATGTGAAGCACCATGGAGAGCAGCCATAAAAGGACAATGTCACTTTGTGACCTGCGGTTGGAGGGATATGAACCTGGAGCTGGATGGGAGTGTTGCACTGTTTTGACAGACCGAAACATGCACAGAATGACTGAATTGCACAAAACACACAAACCTGCACACAAAAAGAAAGACTGAGATATAAAGACAGAGGCTTTACTGTTCCTAATTTTTCTCTTTGCTCTTATTTGCTTTATAACTTTGATCCATTTCGTGGTTTCTTATGTTTTTGTCCTTTCTTACTGACACAGAAACATGCAAGTCAACACATATATCCGTCTATGTGCATAAATCCAGAGGTGTAATTCCAAAGGATGATGATAGTAAATGACAATGGTAATTTTTGACAGTCAATTTACCACTGATGTCCAGTAAAAACCCAGTGCTTTTGCTTTAATGCAGCTTTGCATGGCAGCCATATATCACATACTTCTGTGACATTTACAGGGTGCAACGACACTCACAGGAGACATTCAGATCTGTCTCATCTGCATGCAGCGCTCCAAACATCAATCTGGGAATAGTCTGGTAGCTTTTAGGACCGATAAAGCTGATCAGGGACTTATTTATTGACTTTCTTTTTTTTTTTTTTTTTTAAGAGGAGACCTTTGTATGTGCAGTATCTTTAGTTTACCAATAATCAGAAAAAACGTGAACGGAGTTATAAACGTTATAATGCTTGTACAAACCAAATGTATTAGGTTTTTCAGTGAAAGACTTCCAAATCATTTAGTTTTTATTTCCAGAGTGGGTTTGTTGTCAAGTTATTTGCTCTGATGTCGCCTGGATAGAAAGCTGTCAAGGCACCATGCAGTGTCCAACACTTCTATTTCAAAATACCACCTATTTGGCATCAAGATAAAATAAATTGTTGCCATTTAGATCATAGCTAATGGTTGTTGTTGTCTAGAAGTGCTTCATTGGGAAAATAGTGCTTCAGTAGCTAGCACAGCTGGATAAGTGGAAACAATGAGCAGCATAAGGACTAGTAGGAGAAATGATGTCCTTCAGTGAGATCCACAGTGGCTCAGCATGGAGGATCACTGCATAACACAGTTTGGTATGTTAAGATGATTTGATGGTTTAGTGATGAAGATGCATTTTATTTTCTTTACCCTTGCCAAACAGGCCATGCTCCAAGATTCATTTGGATTTTTCAGGATAATTCCCAAGATAGATTTCCTCATCCATTGATGTAACAGTCCATACAACTAATCAGTCTAAACTATTTGTGGTGCAGAGGACTGAACTATTGTATGAAGCAGGATTGGCAATAGGACTGATCACGAATGACGTCAAAATGCTATTTTTAGAACAGCGTACTGCGCAGGCGCCGCCGCCATATTGGATTCGGACAAACAACCTGTAGAGCGTGTATACTGTGTTTGTACGAGCAAAGTTGCATTCCGAATAGCCGAATATTTCTTTAACAAAACCATTATGGTAACAACTAAACACTGCTGCTTCGGTGTCTGCCGAAGTGACTCGCAATATAGTGACCGTGAACATATGAAGGGAGTGTTTTTCATTCCATTTCCAAAGCCCGGAAGAGAACCAGAGAAATGCCAACGTTGGGTACGAGCTTGTAAACGGGAGGGATTCACTGAGAAAAATGTGACAAAGGATACATACATTTGCTCTCTGCATTTCCTCGGTGGAAAAGGGCCAACAATTGATGATCCAGACCCAATACCAGCAACAACATCTGGACAGGTAGGTTCTTTGCCTTTTCCGTGGCAGAATGGTCATTCATACAGTTCATGATATCCTTTTTCCGTAGCTGGTTGTCCAGACAATTGCCTCTACGCACAGCTCCACTCTTTACTGAACTTAAGGCAACTTCTTGTCTTTCATTACTGGACGAACTATTATAACTATTATTAATTATAATGTCTCGGATTCAGATGAATTTGAGACATTAGTGAGATCCCACCTGTTAATCCCACTTCTCAAGTATTGCTCAAGTAGTTATCTCAACTCAACCTCCTTTGTCTCAATGATGTCTTTTCCCCTTTTTTGCTTACCTCTTGCTTCTATGGTAACCTTAGGAGAAGTAATTCAGCAACAAATGATCACAGAATGATACGAGTATGAGAAGCTCAAACTAGTCTCATGAGACAAGAATGAACAACAGATGATAAACTCTGCTTTACTGTGGGCAGTTGTCATGGAATCCAGTAGCTGAACACTCCACATTTTGTAACACAGGCTTTTTAGACCTTACCTCTCAAAGCCACCAAAGTATTAAGACTAATGGGCCACTATTTATTTTTCTTTGACCTGCCTGTCAGCTGGGTGTCAATAAAACAGGCCAAGCTTGCTCAGCCAATGTTCTATTGTCATGTTTTGTTTTGTGATTGTGTTTATAAACCAAATGAGGTATTATCTTATAAAACTCATTTTCTGTTTCTAGGTGGAGAAAATAGCCCGCAAAAGGAAAGCTCCTACCCAAAGAAATGAGGCTGTTTCTGAAGCAAAGAGAAAGAGGAAAAGATTGACCCACAACAACACTCCATCGTCCATTAATTGTAATAGAAATGAAGTTCAAATAAAAACATTTCAGATGCATTTGTTTTTTTTATTGTGACTGATAATGTTCACTGTGATCTTGGTTGAAGATCCTCATTTGCTGGACTTGACCCTCGCTGTAATGCAGCTTTGATGTTATACCATGCACCACCGTCTACAGCTGGATCAATTGGTAATTTTTGATCCACAGCATGCTGGCATCTGTACAAACACAATGCATGGAGTAATGTATTTATCTAATAATCAAACAGAACAATGTCTCTGAAAATAAATATATCTTGCCTTTGTATTTATAATTCATAAAGGAGCTATACCTGATATTATTTTAATATGTCTAAGAAGAATGGTTTTTACATAGTATATTATGTGGTATAAGGGGTAAGTCCATAAAACCGAATGACTCATTGATTGCTAGGGATGTAAGGAAACAATCGAAAATTGATTTAAAATCAATTCAAACTGGTTTAAATGGAAATCGATGTAGAAAAAAGGAAAATTGATTTGCATGTAATGCATCAATGAAGATGACGTTCAAAACAAATCATCTTTTGTTCACAAAAAGATTTGTTTTCCATTCCTATCCATTTTCATAATAATTATTTGTTCAGTGTTAAGTTTTGTTAGTACAACAAGCAATAGAAGGCCACAGTTTTAAACAAGGGAGAAAGGGGCAAATATAAGAAAAAGACTATTTGGCCATAAAATAACTCAAAACAATTTTATTGGTAGTGGCAGGCCACTTTTTCGGACAGTGGAGTTAACTTCTGTAACTGATTTAATATCACGTTTAGCTCCTTAACAAGTTAGGGTTGCACTGTCAGAGTTAATAATGGGTAATAGCCTAGATTTAAAATAAATTCCTACTATAACATTCTTACTACATTTTGGTGGCTAAAGTGTGTTTTAGGTCTGCTGAAATGTGAAACACACTAGTTACACCGCATACAACACTAATAACTGAGCGAGAGCTAGCTTAAAAACAGCTTACCTTTCAACTAATAAAGCTTTCTTTCCGCTCACTTTGAGGCCTCTACATGTCAACCAACGTTTAAGTTCAACAACACTGTGTTTATTGATTGAACTGTACTGAAATGAAGCTCCCGGGACGTCTTTTTCTTCCAAAACTACACGTACACTAGGTGTCGTCATTGTAAGCTAACTCTTTGTTTGTCCGAACTCGCGCTGTTGCCGGAGCTCATGAATATTGATGAGTAAATGTGACGTCATTTGAGATCAGTGCTATTACCAAGGTATTAGGGTGTAACCATGAGTCTTCACAGTCACAATGGGGGTTCATACCTCTTAAGAGGGCCATAATGATTCATTTACTATGTCTAACATTCTCTACAGCAGGTTATGCACCAGATAACAGTAAATGCTGTGGACTTTAGTGCAATGGTAATGAGAAGATCTCAGGAAGGTGATAAACTCTACATAAATTTATACGAAAGATACAAATGAACATGGGCTTACTTGTCATAAGAATACAATACAACAGTGATACTAATAAGGCCCTAAAACTTATCAAAGTCACACAGCGCAATTTTTTGCAAACTTCTCTCCCTGTCTATGGCTGCAGCAACTATAGAGTCTGAGAAGTTTTGGTTACTTACCAATTTAATAACTGTGTGATTGCAATGTTGTAGAAATTGTGCCTTTCCCTCTGCAGCCGTGATGAAGTGTGGAAAGACTGCTCATGCTGCATCAGTTCAAACAAATAAAGAAACTCTTCCTTGATCTGACTGTAGTTTTACATAATCGCATTTATGATTTTGACACAGTAACTAAATTCTCGCAACCAAATAAATAATATACAACACATCTTCATTAAAAAAAAACAAAAACAAACAAATAAAAAAAAAACAAAAAAAAAAACTGCTCAATATAAAAAAATGGCTGTCCCTAAGTTAATATGTAGCCTAGGTGTAGTGTGATGTAGGTTTACTGTATGAATCACAGAACTATTCTATATAATTCAGCTGACGTTAGGTCCCAGTGCAGGCAGGGAACTGTTCATTGTTCACCTGGTTTCTGCTTCCCCACTCTCCGTCAGTCTGGTTGATGTTATGGTTGATGTAATTTCTGCATTCATCACGCATACATCATGCGCATAACCACAATGGGCGGGCAGAAAGCTAAGCTTTTAAGTGAAATACGCTGTGTTTGATTTTACCAAAAAAATTAGAGTGATTCCAAGCATTTGTGTTTTCGACTGATCAAATTTTTGAGGCGAGAAGGCAGATGGACAGGGAATACATTTTTATAGATTTCATGGTAAAAACATGAAGAAACACCTGCAAGCAGCCTGGATTCGTGTGATAGTCATTGCCACTATCCAACTGAAATCAATCTGATCATCACATTGGAGAGAAGATTTGTTTGGTATCAACAGTGCCTTTGAATCCATCCTACAAAACCACACTTCATTTAGCCTTTAGCAAAGGCTACTCGTGGTGCATCCTTCGTGGCCTCTTTTCTCCCAGAATTCACAGCATACAAGGTGACAACGAATGAGCAGCAAAGCTCCAAAGAGTACATTCTTTGTTTACCATGTTTCAGTAGAAATGTGACAAAACCAAACGCATTAAAAACATGTTTGTTAAATGGTGGCATTACAATTTTGTAATATGTGATACTTGTGGATTTAAATGGGTTAATGAAGAGTGTGTACCTGCTGGAGCACAACAGGGCCTCCTTTTTTTTTCTTTCTTTTTTTTTAACATTATTACTCGGTTGGTGTTAACACTCACTAAAGTATCTTATGATTTTAAAACTTAGCAATTTAAGAAGTTTAAGTGATTCAATGCCCTATGTTGCTGCTCTGGGAAATTCTCTGTACATGAAGGACCTGAAAAGGATGATAGGGAAGTCTCAACATTTCTTAGTGAACTATGGGACCTCAGAGCTATTGATGATTCAGGGCAAAGTCAGGGCTGAACCTTTATTGGTATAAAAGTAGCTGGCAGGTACTGAAAAGACCAAACATATATAACATAATATATTCATTATGACAAATATACCCCCACTGATCTTTTCTTAAAATAAACGTCACTGGGTGCCAAAGACTTTATGCACCTCACAGGAATCCAGGTTGTTAGATTTTCATCAAAGTTTTCAGGGTTTAATTCTTCTCTCTCAAGTTAACAGTGTTGTGCAAGTGCAAGATTTAAAAAGAATAATTCACGTTCATAGTTTATCATTTCAATTTTGAACTGGTTCATAGTTCAGCTCACTTCAACAACATTGTCGCATATTATATATATATATATATGGATATATACAGACACACATGGACAAAATTGTTGGTAACCTTCGGTTATTGAAAGAAAAACACACAATGGTCACAGAAATAACTTGTATCTAGCAAAAGTAATAATAAATAAAAATTCTATGAAATTTAACCAATTAAAGTCAGACATTGCTTTTCAACCATGCTTCTACAGAATTATTAAAAAAAATAAACTCATGAAACAGGCCTGGACAAAAATGATGGTACCCCTATATATGTTCATAATTTCTAATATATACATTAGTTCTGGGCAACTATTACAGTTTTTAATCGCAATTAATCTCATGAAATGCTTGAAAATATGTGAAAAATTAATGAATTCAGTGGACCACATATCAGTGAAGTCATCAGAAACTATGTTTGCTCAAGAATGCTCTGAATGACCAACAAACCTGTCACAACAGTATGAAATATTATGTTACGTGAGACAAAAAGAAATAGAAACTATATGGAAACATCTGAAAAGCAACAGACGTTCGATCAGCATATGAAGCAGCACCGATTTTAACCTGTCCTGTCTTCTTTTTTGCAAACACGTTATTCACATCAGCATTAACAAGTGCGTGCTGCTATCGATCATCCACTTATATTGCAGTAACATATAATGCTCTTGAATGAGTGCAGTGTGGTATGCTGAGTACAAACCACAAAAGCTACTAAGAGGCACGCCTCAGTTGTGTCCATCACATTGTCATCTCTGCGTGAGCATGCACAATTTCACTTCTTCTTATTCACATCTGTACTGCCTAACTTACCACAAATTAAGCATTGTGACTGAACGATTATTCCTTTTCTTGGAGTTCTTAGCCAATATGGGAAAATGTAATTCTTTATTAAGATCAGAGCACCCCCCCACCCCCACACCCCCCACCCCCATAACAATACTGCCCCCCAGTGCATGAATCAGTTGACACCCAAAATGAAAACTGGCAGGATTTGTGGTTTGCCGTTTAAAATCATGCAACCCCTTTTCAGTAGCTTCAATTTGCTTTATAAGCTAAGTGACATAATTTGTTTGTACCTTATACATAATGCAACAGAAGCATTCAAGTTTCACGTGCTCACCAAAGACAAGTCCAGGGAGAAAGAAAGGCGTAAGACAGTGTCATTGCCTGAGTCAGCGCAGCTTTGATTTTGCAGCTTTGGATGTGGAGCTGGCGCCTTTCCAAAAGCATGCCAACCCCCTCATTCTTCAAAGTGCATTTCTATTACTAGCACTCTTGGCAAGCAGGCCTCTCTGGCGGTTAAGGCTGAAGCGCCTCCCAGACTGAGGATGATTACGATGGCCATAACATAAAAACTGTTATTGGCCTTGTTTGGTGATGGTTATTACAAGTGTTATCAAAAACCCACACATACGTCTCCCCCTGTTGCAATTCTTTAGGGCTCTGGAAACACTGTATACAGTATGGGCACTAATGAATAGGTGATTTGAGTAATTCGACATGTATCATAAATATTAAATGGCTCTTTGCCCTTGGTTACCTTTGCTGCCAGCCAGAGCCTTTGTCATGTATACTGTAGCTGTTTAGCAATTTAGCTATTGACAGAGGTGACAGTAGGGGACATTTCAAAGAGAGATGACTCTCTGGAGTTCACATGTCGATGTTAGAATAATCCTTTGTTGTGCATTACTACATAAGTTGTATGTCTGTTAAAAGCTTAGCCTTTGTGGTGCCATCATGGTTGTTTTTGTAAGTGCATGACTACAACATGGGAAAAGTCATGAGGATAGTGATGTATTCGAAATGGAGAAATTTAGTGTTAAAGGGTGTGACAAACTATTATTTACTATTTCATGTTACTTTTTTATTATTGACTTAAAATTGTGTAGTTAATAGCTTATATATATATATATATATATATATATATATATATATATATATATATATATATATATATATATATAAGTTTTTTTAGAAAGCAAATTTAAAACAACCACTGTTGACCAAAGTGCTGTGACAGACAAAAGAAGTGAAAATTAAAAGCAACACAAAATATCCTATTAAAATTAGTTAAATGAATGGGAGTTAACTACAGTTAAAAGCCAATGAGAAATATAAGTCTACAGCAGTTTTGCTAGTAGTAGCACAAACCAGCCATGAGCGGGGACAGCTTAAAGTAGCTGTTCACAAGAACTCAGAGGTCTGTATGGAGAGAGGAGGTCAGAGATGTACTCAGGTGCCAATCCATTCAGAGCCACTCAAAAGAATTTCCATATCAATTCTAAATTTCACAATGTAGAGATATAGGAACAGGGGTGAACCAGTTGCAGACAGGATAACATAGCTTGGGTGACACCATAGTACATGCAGTTACAGTAATCCAACCATGAAGTGATCAGAGCTGTAATAACTGCCCCCAGGTCATTGGTTGAAGGAAATTATTTCAGTTTTGCAATATTTCTAAAATGCAGACAGCAATATTTTTGCTACTAACTCTGCTTTGCAAGTTTTAGTTTATTATCAAACATAGCCCTCAAATTTTGGGTGGTAGTAGTCCAAGTAAGTGACAACAACGCCAAGTCTGGAGAGAAATTAGGAGGGCCAAAAATAACCACTCCTGACTTGCTGTCATTAAGTTGAAGAAGGTTGTTAGCCATCCAGCACTTTACTTCCTGAGGGTAATTCTGGAGCACTACGGTTGGTTTATAGTCCTCAATATTTAACCACATGTAAATCTGTGTATCATCTGCATAAAAATAATATGAAATGTTGTATGTGCAAATGTAACTCAAGGGAAGTATATATATATATATATATATATATATATATATATATATATATATATATATATATACATTAAAAAGAGAATTGGCCCCAGTATTGATCCCAGTGGAACTCCGCATGTGACTAGGGCCATAGAGTAGGAGAGGTCCCTGAGCTTGACTAAGTTCTATCTGATAAATTAGAGGTGAACCACTGGAGGAGAGTTGCTTGAATACCAATTTGATGTTGTTGACAGTTTAAAAGAATCTGCTGGTCAACCGTATCAAGAGCTGTACTGAGTAGGGCCTGTTCTATGCCGATCTCTGAAACCCATTTGAGATTTTTCCAGGATGTTATTCCTTTCTACATAGGAGAAAAGCTTTGCATAGACAATCTCTTCTATAACTTTGGACAGAAACGGGAGCTTGGAAATTGCTCTGTAACTGCACAAATCTGATTTATACAGACAAGGCTCTTGAAAAGGTGTTGAATAGTTTGTTTCTGTTCATAGTATGTTTGAAATTAGACAGGACAGTTCCGTTTGAGGCTACTGTTAAAAATAAGATAGTAGATGGTCCAACAAACTCCAGTGATTCTTTCAAAAGGTTTGTCATTTTAGGTATTTTTTCCTACAGTCAGTAGATTTTGTGTTACAAATTTTCTGCATAATTTGGGACACAGAAACTAGCTTGAAATCTTTGAAAACAGCAGGCAAGGAAACACGAAGGGGGAGGCATTTTTTTTAGAATTCATCTAATATAAATTTACATTGTACAAATGTAAATACTTTTGGGGGAATGATCTATATATTCCACTTAAATTCTGATATTCTTTTATTTGTCCTGAAAAAACCTGAAAACCTTTTTAAATTACTATTTGTGCAGTAATTATAATATAAGATAATCATAAGCTATGGATAGTGGGTGCTCAAATCCTGCTTTAAACAACTTGAAGGTTATAACTATCTGTTTAGCAAATCCATCATAAGAACCTATGGAGGTGCTCATTTACTTGTGCACGTGCAGCTATACGTGGTGAATATGAACAAGTACACGAGTACAAGGACATGTTTAACTAAAGTAGTATGTGTTTTCAGATGATATATGTTTGAAAAATAAAAAAAAGAATAGCAAAGCACAATAGCTTACTCTTATTGCAAAGCAAGGGAGCAAAAAGTGGCACTTCAACTCTGTTGCTTCCGATTTTGATAGTTTTATGAGCAGCTGAATGATTTTTACATAACACTCATTACTTACTTCTTGCTTTTATGTAGAGTAAACCTTCTGAGCCATGTGCAACACTGTGACATGAAGTTTATTTATAACAAAATAGTTGCAATGCAATGCATTGCACCCCTCATTTACTTGTGGGAATTGTGTCTTCCTCATTGGGTTGGGGAAGTTTGCCATGAAATGGATGTGCCTCTGTCATACTTACACCTCCCAATACAGAGTGTTTGCTTTAGATCCCAGACAATAAGGAGCAGCATAAACACTCCCCCACATTTCTCACAGCTGGGAGACCTGAGCTGTAAAATGCCCAGATTGATAGAGCAATGTTCAGTTCCTCCTGAGTTAGAAGGGCAAACTCCTGTGGTGCCTTTGCATCAAGCATGCCCTCCCTGTGACTCGGCACTGGAGATAAACTTTCCCAGACAACAATGCCTCTTCGGTGGCAGCAGCAATGGGGCTCTCTTTTATTGCTGGAGCTGCAATGTGGAACAATTAACTGCTCACCATGGCCCGTAGCACAAAGTACAAGAACTGACAAGTGGTCTCGCTCTTTTGCTTTCCTTGTGCTTGTCCAATCCCATAACCCCACATTATTCCCAACATCACAACCCCTCCTATTCCCAAGCTTCACCCACCAACCATTACAAAATATCTTTCACTGCTTGCTGTTCTATAAATTGCCAACAGTGAGGAGAGGCAGATACAAATAAAGGTGATTTAGCCCAAAGAGATGCTGAGCGATGGCTCTCATTAGTTCAGAGTGGAGACCAAAGTCTAGATTTAACTGAGAGGGATTCCTGGCCATTAGCACACTGGCAGAAGCTGTATTGATAGGTTTTTAATAAGACGCTACATTAATGGTTATCATGAGTGAGTGGGTTTATGGTAATGGGAAAAGGCAGAGGAGGGGAAACGAAGTCTCCCATGTGTTTTTTGTCAAATTCAGCCTGGGCTTGGCCACCACAGTTGGCAGCTTGAACATATGCCTTTGCAGTTTGACGACTCACGTAGCACAAGCTCTCTCTGAGGTCTACATATAGCAAATACAGAAATAGCATTTTCTTTTTCTGTAAATGCAGTGACACGAACGTAGGGAACGTTGTGTCAGTGATGAACGGAGCCAGAGGCATGTCTCCTGTGTGCATAGAAGTAATTTCCTCCTATTAATCAGTTGGACTAATTCTCCTTATGTTCCATTTTTAACCCTACAGTGTCACTGACTCCACTTGCTCTAATTGAAATATTAGGAGCCAGTTAAGTAAATGAAGACAATTTAATCAGTACCCTTCTCATGCTGTTCCAGTCTTTTTCTACTGTTGTCTGTTTCCCATGTGACAGTGTGATCTTTCTATTAAAGAGAGAAGTTGAGAGATCAATTTAGACAGCCTCTTTTTTATAACAAAGTTGACAACTCCATTGTCACAGTGCTAAAAGTAGCTGAGAAAAACCTGATTTAATTGTGGCCTTTGCCAAAAAGTGGCAGATCATGCCAACAACTTTTCCCCTCCCTGCCCATTTGGCTATTCACCAGAGGAAATTGTGCAGGATGAGTCAACAGAAAGGCAATGGACAGCACAAATGCTACTCAATCAAATCTTCCTTGCAAGCAATTTCTTTCCAAGGCACAAGATGTTAATTTATACTGATCTGTACTAATGTAATGAATCAATCAATCACCAGGATCAGTTTATTGAAATAAAATGCATAAACCTCCAGGATAATTAAAGTAATCCTTTATAGGTTATTTGATGAAGAACATTTTTTCCTTTCATAAAATGGAGACTCAACACAGTGGGTTGTTAGAATAGGCTCAAGTGTAGCTCAGCCTTGTACCAGTAAGGATGTTTCTTGTTGAGAGTGATACTTGGAAATACTCAAATCAATACACCACTGTAATGGAGTGGGACTAAAAGATAGTGATCCTGTGTAACCATTTACAACTACAGCTGATACATCCCAGATATAATGCAATTAGGGGTAATTGGTACCTAACTGGGGGGTGGGTTAATTCTGCATAACATGCCCATAATTTTCAAAAGTGTATCTGGACTCTCATAAAATTACTGCTAGTACTGTTTATTTGTTTGTTTTTTGTTTGTTTCTTTATTTGCCTCTTATGAAATCAAGTCTGCAGAAAATAGGTATTTTGTCATCTTTATTTATCTCTAGACCAGAAGGCTTCATCCTTACCTGTTTAGTGCTGTCAAAAAACAGATTATTCCAGATTAATTGTCCTTCTTACACCTTAATTAAACACTCAGTTGGTTTATATTCTTCAATTTGTCCTTGACAAAATGCACACCTCTCTTTTTTCCATCGAAAGCTTAAGGACAGAAGCAGTAGTTTCAAACCTGGGTTGGGGCCTTTCTGTCGGCACTCTACTTGTTCCCTCATCCGTCCAGGTACTCTGGATTCCTCTCAGCTCAAAGGAAGGCATTTAGGTAAATTGGGGATTCTAAATTGCCCATTGGTGTGTATGAGTGTGCTAAGCTGTCTCCATGAGTTAGTCCTGTGATGGAGAGGGAGTACCCTACCTCTCGCCTCATAGCAGCGCTCCAGCCCTTTATGACCCTGAACAGGATAAAGCAGGTTTAGAGACTGGATGGATAAAACTAAAAACACCACACTCTTCATCGCATTTACTGGTGCTGTAAACAACATTTATACTTCTTTGAAGCATATAAAGGATTTATTCTTGTTGAAAGAAGCTATTGATCAGGCAAATGATGAACCTAAGAGGGTAACTAATAGTTCAGTCAGTGGTATTTGTTTGGGGGGTGTCAAGCCATTGGTTTAGCTACCATGTGACTTTTCAGTTGTTTATTAATTCAGATAAGTTTAATTACTATCAAGTAATTTTGGTGAGCTATGCTCACCATTTGATTTGCTACAAACAGTTGAGGTTTGCAGTACATGTACAACCCAGGTTGGTTGAAAAACAAAACAAAAAAAAAAAAAAGACAGGTTTTGCTCAGAACACACCCACGTAGTCTACTTTGGTTTCCACACATCAGTTATGCATTGTTTAAATCACTGCACACTTTGTAATTAGATTTTATTTTTCATTGCTTTTTCAATTTTCAGTGCTTTGTTTTCCCTTGGTGTTTGGTGTCATGAGCAATAATATATTTCATTTTGTCATTATAATCCTTATAGGAAAGCAGGCTAATCGCACAATGCAGCTGACAGGTAGAGGATTTGCAATAAGAAGGTGTGAGAAAACGCTAACTTTATTTTGACAGTTTGGCATGACAAAGTGGGGTTTGTCTCTTATCCAGTCAGGCGTACAGCTATAGATGCAACTGAAACATGAATAGGGCACCAGAAAAAGACTTCTACACAGACATCCCTACATTTTGGCTCATTAATGATAAACATAGTCTTTTCTTTTTCAAGGAAGTGCAGGGTTTTCTCATAACTTTTAATGTTAATCTAAACTTCCTGATCCAATTTATACATCATTTTAAACATTAAATTGCAAACTTGGGGATGACTACATTTTGCTTTTTATCATATTTTGCCATCAGCTGTTCCCACCAAGTTGTTAGCATTTGATTAATATTCAAAACATGTGGTAATCGTTTCAGCAGCATCTCTGTTCAGGAGCAATGCTTGTAGACTTTTCGTCAATTTCTATCTCCCTCCTCTGCATGCTGCTCTGTCTGATTCGTTTTAAAAGGGTTGCTTCCACTATTTCATTATGCTTTTCTTTAAGAAAAAAAATATGCTGTGATTATTTTATGCTCACAAGTTTATGTGAAGAGCCAATCTCCATGTGTTAGTTACATGAAACACTATGAAATCAGCTTTGTCAACTTTATACAGCGATTCTGCCGTGTTATTTAATTAACATGTTTATCTGGCATATTGATGTGGCGCATCAATAAGCATTTTAGATAGTACCGTCCATTTACCTGAACAAATAATCATTGACACTTCTTATTTACTTTTAAAAACGGTATGTGCCTTTTACAGTAAAGCACATGAAGAAAGTGGAACAAAAATTGAGGTGAAGCAATCAGCTGATAAATCTTTCTTTTTTCTTTCGTTTTTTTCCTTTCCCTATCAGACGTGAAAGCCTGATAACCACTGCCACCCCACCACATCCCCCTTCTCTTGCCCTTCACATCTGTGTGTCTGCACAGCTGCGATAAGCAAATCAATATCCTGTCAGTTCTTATTTTTACTAGCCCAATTCTGCTCTCTGCACCTTCCACAAGGTGACAAACTCCTGCCTTGTGGTCTGGACTGGACAATCTCAGTCTCCTCTTTGTAGAATATTGTCTCTCAGGCGACTCTGAAAGACATTCTCTATCACTAAAATGTGCCAACATATGGTCCTAATGCAGCCAAGATGGGTGCTCAGTGATGCTAAACCTTATCACTTCTTTCAGTTTACGCTCGGTTTATCAGATTAAATGACTGCGAGGGAGGACTTGTTTTAAACATCTTCTGTGTTATATTTTAGGCTGAGTTGGACTGACGTTACAGCTAAAGTTCCAGAAATGCTGTGACGGTGCAATAATCTAAGACAAAAGGGTAGCAGCACCAATTTGTTTTAAGTCAATAACAACTGATTACTTCAAATTAAAATATTTACATTTAGAAATACATACTGTGTTTTGTGGAGATATGTGATAAAGGTATATACACTTAGTGATTTTCTAGGGAAATGTTAACATAACTGCTTGTAGGTATGGTATTCATGCATTGATTAATGTTAATAATCAGATTATATGCCGGTTCTAAAGACTTAGCAAGAGATAAAGACTGAGGCTTTATGTTGTGCATATTAAGTCAAATATTTGTACCCTGAGGAATACAACTTCAGATACAGCACAGCCACAGTTATGTGGAAAATTGTATTGCTCAGGATTAATTTAATTGTTGAACAAATAAACTGCTCAAAGCAAATCCAAAATGTTATTGAACCCAAACACAAACATTTGCAAAAGGAAAAATAGCTTTGCTTTTCTGAAGGGAATATCTATTTGCATACAATTATAAGACTACTATTAATCTCCAGAAATCCCTAACTAATTATTTTATTTTTTAATTTTAGTGTAAGTTTAATAAATGAAGTTTAAACCTAAATTAAATTAAAAAATAAATTAAAAACAAGAAATGCCCAATGAACAATACACAGTAAAAAGACTTTTTTTCAGAAACTGCCAAGAGCTTAATGTCAGCCAAGCCTGTCAGTTTCTTAATATGCTACTAGTTAATCATGTTAAATCACCAGGCACGGCTTCCCAGGTGACATCCCAACAGTTCTCACACTTCTACCGCAACCCCCCATTTGGAAAAAAAAATATCCATCCATCCATCCATCCATCCATCCATCCATCCATCCATCCATCCATCCATCATTCTAATAAATATGCGTGTTTGTGTGTGCATATGTAAATAGTACCCTAAAATCAAGGTACCTTGGTTTTAGGGTCATGGTTTGGATTTTTTGGTTTTGGTTCTATGCAAACGTAAAACTTTTTAACTTTGGTGTAAACAGGAACATGTTTACTTACATTTAAAATTAAATCAAGAACAAAAAAGAAAACTTGTAGTAAATTATCCAATAAAAGACTCTTAAATAAATATATATATGACATTAATCGAGCTATGTCCCTTCCCACCTTTTTCTTTTTTTTTTTTTTCCTTTGGACAGTATCTGCACATGCATACTATAAGGGAGAGAGGGGTGCAGGGGAGATAACCATGGTTGGTAATTATTATACCGGGTTCACGTGGACATGGGTTGGAAAATGTGGACCTGTGCTCGCTCGATGCCCTTTTAATTTTTTGGGCTTTATACAGTCTGCTGACAGAGTTTTCATACATTAAAGTCTTTTAACAATTTAGTTTAAATCCAAGAACAAGCTATCCACCTTCTTTCATACCTGTTACTTGTTTCTCCATCCTCTCTCTCTCTCTCTTTCTCTCCCTTTCTTTCTTCTTTTAGTATCTCAATCTTGATGGTCTGTCTCTCTCTGTCCCGTCACCATGGAAGCATGGTTGTAGCCTAGAAAGAGTCTGAGCAGGGCCTTAGATGTTCTTCTTCTTTACGTTTTATGGTGGTTGGCAAAAAAAAAAAAAAAAAGGTGAATTTTTCCCACCAATTAAATATAAAAATAACTGCATAGCAACCTATAGAGAAATTAGCAATTTGAACATTGTTGAAGACTGGAGGAGTTTGGTTTTATGAGTTATAGTCATGATAATTAACAAGAATGCAACTGATTTGCCTCCAGTCCACTCCTGTTCTTTCATTATAACATTTGTTTAGTCACTTTTTGTCGTCCACTTTCAGTTTCTAGTCTCTTAACTTCAACTGTATTCTTTAAAACTTCAAAAACTAGGTTGTTGAGCTCAGATATTAAAAAAATATTTTATAATGGTTTGGAAAAAAATCCTTGCTTCCCTATAAGAAAAGGAACTCATACAGCATACAAGCCTCATTTTTCACTGAGTTGTGTCCTATTTGTAAAAGACAGAAAAGGTTATACTGACACAAAAAAGGCTTTCACTGAAATTCATTTCTTTGAAAGTTATTGAGTGTCACAAAAACTAAAAATGAAAAATAGAAAACAAAGAAACTTTGTGTACATTAGTACAAATACAACTCCAGCTACAAACCATAGATGCAGTATGTGGTTTAACATAGGTCTTTCTGAAATATGTGAGGCCTTCCCTAAAAAAGACACAGTCTGGATAGTAGCATATGTCACTCTAAAACCTGCATATACCTTGTACCATCAATGGCGCCTTCTCAGATGTGCAAGTTGCCAGTTTATGGGCATTTATGCATCCCCAAACAGAGATTTGGACTAAATAATGGCTGATAAACAAAATTAGACACCGCTTTTCTTTTGTAGAGAGGACGCGATGTTAAAGAATTTCCAATGTTCTTACTCTAAAGCCATTTAGCCTTTTGCTTATTCCATTTCAAATGAGCTCTGGCTCAAAGAAGATGCTAGCATTTCTGAATCATGTTCACATTTGGCTTCTTCTTTTCATTCATGGATGGATCAATGAACTATGTTCAGAGACAATGATTAAAAAAAAAATAAAGTCAGATATCTCAATTTTGACACATTGTATAGATAATGGAGTAGTCAATATCTTCAGCTTTTATAAGTTGAGGAAAATTATTCTGTCATTGCTCTACAATTTGTAGATACCTTTTTTCCCAGCTTGCTGAACCTCTGGCCATTTTTTCCCATACAAAATCATGCTACTGACCTGTTGTCAATGAACCCAGTTATTTACAAAATCTTTGTCTAGATTTCTTTATTTTACAACCATTTAGAGTTCCAGTCCTTGATCCAAACCTTTTTAAAATGTGTAAAATTCAAAAAGACCTAATATTTTTCGTGAAATTTCTCTATTTATATTGTGAATAATTTTTTTTTTTTTTGTTTTTAGACTAGCATTAAAGTGCATTTTGTTTTATTGATCCTTTACACAGCATTCCAACTTTGGCCTTTTTTTATTTCATTTTTTTAATGAGGTTGAACAGTGCTAAATATTTCACAATCTGCCATAAAACTAAGTTGCTTTAACACTAGAAGTCCCAGAGAGGGGTCAATGGACCTTTCTACCTTTACAACCCAGAGATGGGTCGATTGACCAGTAGGATTTTAGCTAAAATCCTGTCTTAAGCTGCGAACAGCTTCTTTTGTTTGTAGACGAGTCAATTACTGGCACACCCCAGGAGGGCGCATACTTAGGGGAGACACTGTAGACTCTTGAAACCGGACTGTCAACTTTTGCCCAAAGCTTGGCTTGAGACACTGCTTGGTCCCCTGAGTATGAGATTGGAGTAGACCTCAAACAGATTCAGAAAGGTTTTCCTGCATTCTAGTATATTTCAAATAATTAAAAATATATTTGATATGATATATGATATATACCTCCTCGACACATTTGTGTGCTTTTAGAAGAAAAAAAAAAGATAATCATTGTGGGCCTTCAATAAAAAAGCAAACAATTTAGAATGATATGACAAAATGATGAATTCATATTTTTTTTAAAAATCACTTTAAAAGGTCCAGCTCTCCTCTTTTCATACAAATGAAAAAATACAAATTTTTCAGAATTTTTGACCAATTTTTCAAACTTTCTAACCCAATGTTCATGTACCTTATGTCCAAAAAGCCCAAGCAATGAACAATTTTGAATATTTAAAATGAACATTTTTTGATTGTGGTGGTACAGGCAGGGTCTGTGAGTAAAATGTCCAGAAGCATTAGTGTCTAAGTCAAGAGGGCATAAATGTCAACATGACAAAGATATAAAAGAACAACTGTGAATTTTTTCCAATGCTTTTTATTTTTGTCATAAAAAAAACAACAAAACAGTTAAAATAATGCAAGTAATGAAACAATTTCACAAATATTTACACAAGGCTACAGTGGCATGCCCTTGTGTGAATGGCTTTTCTGCTCTTTCAGCAGTCCGTCTGTGCTAAGTCCAAACATGCTTGGCACTTCCATGGTATGAAATGAAATGAAATGAAAAATACTTTATTAATCCCAAAGGGAAATTCAATATTGTAGTAGTAGTAATTTTTTTTTTTTTTTTTTTTTTTTAAACAATCACATTAATTAATTAAGGGCTTTGTTCTTCAGCCTGATAGCTGCTGGAAGGAAGGATCTTCTGTATCTCTCTGTCTTGCATCGGACTTGAACAAGCCTCCCACTGAACACACTCTGTTGTTTCGTCACGGCGTTGTGTAGAGGGTGTGAAGGATCTTCCATTATCTTCGTCAGCTTGTACAGAATTCTTTTTTTGATGATCAACTCCAGCGGCTCCAGAGTTACTCCAAGCACAGATCCAGCTTTCTTGATCAGTTTGTTAATTCTTTTCAAGTCTCTGGTTCTGATGCCGCTGCCCCAGCAGATTGCTGCAAAGCTGATTGCACTTTCAACAACAGACCTGTAGAACATTTGCAACATTTTGGTGCAGACGTTAAAAGATCTCAGCTTCCTTAAGAAGTAGAGTCTGCTCTGACCTTTCTTGTAAATGTACTCAGTGTTGCTTTTCCACTCAAGTCTGTTGTCCAGCTGAACTCCAAGGTACTTGTATTCCTCCACCACCTCCACCTCCTCTCCCATGATGGAAACACTTCTATGTGTGTTCTTGTTCCTCCTGAAGTCAACAATCATCTCCTTTGTTTTCTTGGTATTCAAGATGAGATGATTGTCACCGCACCATTTCACAAACTGACCGACCAGTTCTCTGTACTCTGCTTCTTGTCCATCACTGATACACCCAACAACTGCTGAGTCATCAGAGTATTTCTGCAGATGACAGAACTCAGAGTTGTACTGGAAGTCTGAGGTGTACAGCGTGAATAGAAATGGTGAAAGTACAGTCCCTTGTGGTGTTCCAGTGCAGCTGACCACCATCTCAGACACACAACCTTTCAGTCTCACAAACTGTGGTCTGTTTGTGAGGTATTCGTAAATCCAGGTGGTTGTGGAGGGATCCACCTGGAATTTCTGCAGCTTCTCACACAGCAGAGCAGGCTGAATCGTATTAAAAGCACTTGAGAAATCAAAGAACATGACCCTCAAAGTGCTGCCTGACTGGTCCAGATGAGAGTGGGCTCTCTGAAGCAGGTATATGATGGCATCTTCAACCCCAAGCCCATTACGGTATGCAAACTGTAATGGGTCCTGAAAGGTGTTCACCTGCTTGCTGAGGTGAGCCAGTAAGAGTCTCTCCAGGACTTTCATGACGTGAGATGTCAGGGCGACTGGTCTGTAGTCTTTTGGTTCAGCTGGTTGTGGTTTTTTAGGCACTGGAACAAGGCAGGATGTTTTCCACAGCACCGGGATTCTTCTCTGACTCAGGCTGGTGTTGAACAGGTGCTGGAGAATCGGACATAGCTGTTTTGAGCAGGTCTTGAGAACTCTGGGACTGACACCATCTGGACCTGCAGCCTTGTTCTGGTTCAGTTTCACCAGTTGTTGCATGACTTGGTTACAGGAGACAGACAGAGTGGAGGTGGAGGCAGAGGAGGTTTCAGGAAGTCCTGATGTGGAGGGAGATGAGGTTGTGTCCAGGTCCTTGACTGAGCTGCAGGGTGACAGAGTGGAGGTGTGACAGGAAAGCTGTGGGCTCATGGAGGGTGTGTGGCTAGTTGGGGTTGAAGCAGGAGATGAGCTAAACCTATTGAAGAACATGTTCAGTTCATTCGCTCTGTCCAGACCTCCATCAGTCTGATCCTCCTTTATCCCGAAGCCAGTGATCTTCTTCATTCCTGACCACACATCCCTCACATTGTTTTTCTGAAGCTTACTTTCCAACTTCTTCCTGTAGTCCTCCTTGCACTTCTTCATTTGTGTTTTAAGTTGTTTTTGTGTGGACTTCAATAACTCCCTGTCTCCATCCCTAAAAGCTTTCTTTTTGATGTTCAGCAGCTTTTTCAGGTCACTGGTGATCCAGGGTTTGTTATTGGGGAAGCACCTCACTGTTCTTGTTGGAACGGTGCTGTCCACACAGAAGTTAATATAATCTGTCACACACTCAGTCAAGGCGTTGATGTCATCTCCATGAGGTTCACATAGGACGTTCCAGTCTGTAGCCTCGAAGCATCCTCTCAGAGCATCTTCAGCTTCATTAGACCAGGTTCTAATAGCCTTTCTAATGACTGGTTGTTGCTGAACGATGGGCTTGTAGGAGGAGGAGAGAAGAACTAGGTTATGGTCTGATCTTCCTAAAGGTGGCAGGGCAAAGGAGCTGTATGCATTTTTAATATTTGCATAAAATAAGTCCAACGTTTTGTTTTCTCTGGTGGAGCAGCTGACAAACTGTTGGAAAGTTGGTAGAGTTGCAGAGAGGGAGATGTTGTTAAAATCTCCAGAGATAGCCACAAATGCGTTTGGATGTTGTGTTTGAAGCCTGGCCACTACAGAGTTAATGACATCACAGGCTGCGTCTGGAGCGGTACCAGGTAATATATATACCGCTACCAGAATAATGCATGTGAACTCTCTGGGTAAATAATACGGGCGGAGACTCACAGCTAGCAGTTCAATGTCTCTTGTGCAGATCTTCTCTTTAACAGTGACATGTTCAGGATGACACCAGCGCTGGTTTACCAGCACCGCAATTCCACCTCCCTTCAACTTCCCGCTGAGTTGTTTATTGCGGTCTGCACGGACCGTCCTGAAGCCGTGTACAGACGCATTACAGTCTGGGATGTGTTCATGCAGCCATGTCTCGGTGAAGCACATAATACTGCACTCTCTGTATTCTTTAAGAGACCTGGTTAGCACCTGAAGTTCATCAATTTTGTTAGCTAGCGATCTCACGTTTCCCATAACAACCGTTGGAAGAAACGGTTTGAATCGCCACCGTTTTTCTCTCTGCCTCGCTCCTGCCCTGCATCCTCTTCTCTTTCTTTTCAACTCCGTTGGGATTTGAAGTGTTGTTTCACTGATAATCTTGAGTTTGGAGAGTTTTATCAGTTGATCCCGATGGTAAACAAGTCTCGTTGCCATGGAGACTCACAATAACAAGTCTTGCAAAAACAGAAAAATATTCAGAAAAATCTCCCGTATAGCACAGCCTCTGACCAGCGTGAAAAATCAACCCGAACAGACACAGATTGACAGCTGATGTCTTAAAAAAGACGGCTATATTGCAAAAAATCACGAGTTAAAAACAGAGCTACTACAATTGCTGCTGCCACCTAGCGGCGCATTCTAGAACTTTTTATCTCCATCCTGCATTTGCCACATGTGTATTTGTAGCAGTCAACACATCTTACAGTTGCGCAATTGTTCTTGCATCGATGGTTGACCTGACATTTTGCCCTTTTCCCAGGGCTAGGTGTGGGAGGTTGCTGCTGAAGCAGTTGCTCCTTATGTGCCTTCTTCTGACTCACATGAGAGTTGGCCAACTCTTTCGCGAGCTCAACCAGGAAGTCCACTCTTCTCTCCTGCACTCCGGTGCATTCCTTATGAAGAACATGAGCGTTCAGTGCCGCCATGTCGATCATGTTGTAGAACACGGCGACTGGCCATCTCCGTGTTCCTGCACGCACGCTGTACTCCCGCACCATCTGGTCCATCACATCCACACCACACTTTGTGGTGTTGTATTGTGTGACAGTGTTTGGCTTCCTTTTGGTGGTATTCTCAGTCTCAACCACATTGTGCATGCTGCTGAGAAGATAGACAGTCTTTTTCCGTTTCGGCGCATATACTGTGAGTGTTGCACCAGTGGTGGAAAACACTCGAGTGGTGAATTTAGTGTGGTCCTTCTGTCTAGTTGACTGAGGAATTTCCCGGCGAATCTTGTTGACTGTGCCAAGGATGGTGGTTTTCCGGCTAAGCAGTCGTTGCGCAAGGGACAGCGATGTAAAAAAATTGTCTGTTGTTACAGTTCTGCCCTTATCCATGAACGGCTCCATCAGCCTCATCACTACACTCTCAGAGAGTCTCTCTCCACTGGGACGACTGGGGTCCTTGCCAAGATATGGCAGGATATTGCAAATGTACTTTGATTTCAAGTCACAAGCCAGCCAAAACTTAATGCCAAATTTGTCCGGTTTTATGCCAAATTTGTCCGGTTTTGTTGCAATGTACTGCAGAAAACTGCAGCGAGTCTTTGTCGGGAAAAGCTGTTCATCAATAGTGATGTGTCGACCAGGGTTATAAGATCTGATGCAGTTATTGACAAAAGATTCCCACAGATTAGAAATTGCAGCAAACTTATTTGTCTCCACTCGCTCACTGCGTGTGAACATGTTATCAAAGCGTAGGTGTTGCATGATGTTTTGGAAGCGGTTTCGGGCCATAGTAGCAATGATTCGTGGGTTTCCCAGCTCTGCTGACCAATTGTCACGTAGTGATGGAACTTTCTTCACCCCCCGCAAGTTAATAATTGCAATAAATGCCATTAGTTCTGGGAGGTTCATGAACCATTCTGCCTGCTCCTTTTGCCGTGCATGCTGAATGGTCCATTCTTGAATGCTACGAAGCATTTCAAGTGTTATAAAACAGAAGAAGCTTTGAAGACGAGTCCGGATACTTCTTCTGGCCTTAGCAGTTGGCTCTCCATCTGTGCCGTATGGTTCTATTGGGGTGAAATTGAGACATGTCCCCAGCTGTTCTTCATGCCACACTGTGCCATCTTTAGCCATCTCTGTCCTCTCACTTCCCAACCGAGCCCTCTTTTCTGGCAGTGGAGCAGTCTCATCATCTGCAAGGTAAACAATTTCACAATTTCAGAGGACGAAAATAGGATGTTTTGGAAATAAGATTAAAAAAATCCTTTATTTGTACAAAAATGGAGAAATTCCAGTGTTGCAACTCACAGTACAGGACAAAGCAGAAAGAAAGAAATTTGTCATACCAAAAAGTTCAATAATAGTTTCAAATCTTACCTGAAGACTGCTCAGAGTCAGAGTCCGAATCCAGCTGAATTTGTATCTCTTCTCCATCTGAGTCACAAGGGTTTGTATCGTTGAGGATCAGGTCCAATGCCTGCTGAGTTGTAAGCCGCCTCTGCATTTTGCTTCCTTCTATTTGTTGGAGGTGAAGCTAGCTACTATTTATCCCCCTCAGCCCACCATCCCCCACTGCCACAGAATTTACCAGACGTTTCAAGGTAACAAGGAGGGGCTGGATGCAATGGGTGCATTCCTCAGGTAATGGCTGCATTTACAAATGAAGAGATGCTAATTTTTGCCAGCAGAGTCGTCAGTTTGGACTAAAGGTCTTTCGACCCTTCTCTGGGACTTTAGGGAGATATCAAAATTCCTGGGACTTCTAGTGTTAATAGTTATCCAGCTTTTGAAAGAACTTCTTCATTATCATTTGTGAGATAATAGAAAATATACACATATCATGTCATAATTTTGAGGCTAAATCATTGTGACAGCATTGTTGGCCATTGCCCTTTCCATAAGCTATCTACTAATTTTACATTTCAGAAGTGGCAATGACAGACATGGTATGTCACACTTGGTTGCAGGGTAAAGAGAGAAAATGGAAGGACAACTTTGGCCTGATCTTTTCTGAGGACAGCTAACATTCAACAGGCGAAATTTAAATTAATTTGGTTGGAGCCACTCAAGCTTTTTATTCACATATTTCTTGTCTAAGGGCAGCAGGGAGAAGATTTGTTTAAATATTCTGTGCCCAAGGCTGTGTAAAATAGCAGCAGACCTTGATAAGATTTTTAAGGCTTGCCACTGAAATTAGCGCCTTAAACAATGATTTCTTGGAAACATTTCTTTGGGCCTTAGGTTCGGGGTATAGAAAATTGTGGAACAAAAGGATGATGTGTCACTGCATGAAGTCTTTCATATGCCCAACTTGAAAATGCTAGTCATGGAGTAAGCATAATGAAATATGATTTGAGCTATGGACCATCACTAGCACATTAATGATTTCTTCCAAATGTGTATCCTCCAGATTACTTCTTATCACTACCAAGACACACACTGGTGTCCTGTATTGGGTAAATAAGCACTAGCATCTGAATGGACAGGGCAAAACACAAACTAGAGGGCTTTGTGTCCATTTTTTTTAAGTTTGGAACCACGGGCTAAATGGAATTGACAGCCATGCATAATCACCTGCAGTTTTAGCTGGGGGTGCTTTTGCTCTGCTGGGAAACAGCCTTGTTGAGAGCAGATTCACCCCCAAAAGCCCCATTAAACTCTAATCCTAAATGGGGCTCCATGCCCTGACAGTTAAGGAGAAACAGAGTACAGTTACACATTCCCAGCCAAATGGATTTGGAAACTTTTTCGATTTGACACCCATGTCTGTGGAAGACATACAACGTGAGTTTGATTATGTTCTTCCCATCGTAGTGGGAACCATCACAAATATATATCAGGATAAGAACATTTTATTTTTGTCCTAAACTCATGTATTATCTTTATTCTTCTGTGCTGATTTCTACTGAGGAGATCTTTGATAACACAAGACCTGATAGACAGATGATTAATTCAGTCTCAAGAGACTATAATAAAGTACTTGTTCATATCCTCATGGGACCTGCTTGATCAGTTAATGATAGATGAGCCATTGCTTTCATTTGCTGTTCTACTTAGCCTAATTTAGGGAGTTAACGATGAGAAACAGATGTTTGAAAGCCTTAATTTGTTGCATATGTCTATCGATTAAAGTTTGTTGTAATGACAATTTTTCAACTATCAAATTAGTCTTCTGGTTGGATGGGTAGATTTACTTCAAACTAAAATATTGTAACATTTAATTAATGGATTTAATTAACAAATTGCGGAATTTGTAACACATTTTCATGGTTTCCTGGAAATTAGCGCTAATGATCTGATGACAATAACTTTTTAAGTAGTCTGATCAAATGGTGGTTAGATACATAATAAATGAGTAAAAAAAAAAAAAAAACTTTGTCTGATCATAGTATAAATATGATGCACCAAAACTGGCTCAAATAGTGCCCCATATCTGCTTGCTCAAACTGACTATAGTCAGCAGCTTGTCCAAATTTATTTTACCTAAAACTGTCCATCGTATAATAAGATCAGAGGAAACTAAAGAGGTGTTAAATGCTGTTAATTGGCTAAACATATTAGAGGTTTTCAAAGTACTTTATATAGTTGGATATTTCTTTTAAGTGTTTGCATTAACAGAAACATCAGCGAATAAGAGGTTGTGGAGACAAACTCAACAGAATGCATGTGAGAGCAAAGGAAGCAAGCTAAGGTGCAAAAAGTAAATTACTGATGAGAAGGTCAAGTATAACAAGATGCAAGAAGAAAAGACAACAAAAGACAAAGTTAGAATTACAACAGAAAAACACCCTGAGAAGAATAATGAGAAGTTTAAAACCAGAGAAGGTGATGGTTCAAGTTAGAGAATTGTTATGGTCAGACTCATGTTCAGGAGAAAGCCACGATTTCTTCATTTCATGTTTCTTATTTTTCAGAACATAAATGCGTGAGTGGGAGGTTGTTATTATAGCCATACAATGGCTACACTGAACAAGTCTTTTATGAGAAGTGGTGATAGAAGTTTTTGTATATCTGGATAATGCTGCTAAACTTACAGAATTCTAGTCATGTCAGCATTGCCATGGTTCAGAAAGCCAACTTTAATGAATAAAATAAAATTTAGTAGGTTATTTGTGCAGCACAACCTTTCTGATTCCTTAGTCAAGAAACTCAAATGATGACATATTGACTTGCTTAATATCAAAAATGCCCTTCGTATATGTCTTAGAGATTATTTTCTTTTGCAAGATAACAATTCTTTTACTCTTCTCTTTAATATTTTCTTTAATATTTATCCTTTTGCTAGAAACTGGTAGATTTTGATTATAGCATGCATTTGAACAAAGGCAACAAAGTCAGTGACTGTGAGGGAGGGATATGACCTTGTGAAGTCCATACACACATTCACGCATACTGGCAAACGCACATGCAATTACACACAAATGGAGATACACACAGAGGTGCAACTGCATTTACAAAGTCCATGTGCAGCTACACTCTGGGAAAAAAAAAACACCTATTTACACCCCCATGAATTCAGGTTCCCACCCACACATTAGTACCCACACAAAAGCACAAGCTAGCTTTCTCACTTTACTTCATAAAGCAGTTGGCTGAACATCTATAAATAGGCTGTAGGGCACTGCACAGCCTCAATTTGCCACCCCCATACACTCCTATGGCAATTATCCCAAGGTTTATTTCGGTTAAGCAGCCAAGCACGGGGAATAAACGACTCAGCCCATTCAGCAGTAGTTAATAGGAATGAGGATGCCTAATAGCAGCCGGCAATCAATCAGATCAAAAGGGAGTCAGTAATATGAGCTAATTTGTTCATCACACATGATCTGAAAATAGAGTATTTGTTAAACTGTGCCAAGTTTAGTCAATCTTTTTGGTTACTGATCTGTCCTTTTATAGGGATTTTTTGGTTTTATAGATTTTCACATTTGTCCTTCGACAATCCACACACACTGAATACAGGTCAAAATGCAGGAAAGAGTTACATTCAAGGCTGCTTTAAGGGTTTTAGTTCATAAAATGTGTATATGAATATTATAATTTGACTATTTTACCCAGTATCTCAGTCAGTTCAGCATTTACTTTCATGCGTTTACAGATAAAATGATCCTACTCCGGGTGGGCTGAAAGAACTGGAAGGGGGAAGCTGCTGACCCCGAGACCTGACCCCACATAAGTGGTAGAAAATGGATGGGTGGATGATCCCACACGTTTATTTTTGATCGTATTTGCTGGAAAAAAAAAAAAAAAAAAACAGCAGAAAACTAAAAAAAAAAAAAAAGGGCTAATAACAACCTGACAGATAAATTTAATTCTTAAAAACCACAGGTGAGAACCATATTATAGAAATGTCATTTTCAAACACAGTACTCATACTCTTTGTGTTATTGGTATTTGTGTTGTGTTACTTATTTTATTTCTTTTGGAAAACATATTATACAGAGCTAAAATTCTTGAAAAAATTGCCTAATCCAACAGATTTACAATTAGAAAAATTACTTCAATATACACAAATTCAGACTAACATGCATTTAAAACAGAAATTTAAGCCATTTACAAGCCATTTTACCACATTTACAAGACTCATAAACATACATTAGTTTGATCAAAACTGAACTTTTTAAATGCATGTAAATTTACTGTATCAGTAAAAACCAGACTAACAATTAATGCAACCACTCAGTGAAGCTTAAATGGGCCTGTACATGCTGTAGAATGTCCATATTATTCAATTGTAAAAAGTACTAATACAGTGAAATTCACAATAAAGTTGAAATACAGATATGTTTTTTCCAGCTAAATTCATTAGAAAGTTTGACTGAAGAGCAAATTATTAAGTCAAATGTTATCTCACAGTCACCAAAACTGTTCAGACTGTCACACTGCTTGAGTAAACTCCTGATTTTTACAACTGCATCATCTATAATTTCTGTTAATCTCATCAAGCATTGTGATCTTCCACAGAGAAAGTTGCAAAATGTTTTAAAATTTTTCTAATAGTCTATATTGTTGGACATGTTGGGATAGTGGTCCAGTTAAAATGGTCTGGTTGAATTCTAACTCTAGCACAACTCAGCTGTGCATGTGACCACAGTGACTGGCCACTGAATGGCCCCACTTGCAGCCAAAATCTAGGCTTGATACTGGTTAAATGTGTTCTTCTGTTCAATGTCACCCAGCATATTCCATGGAGAAAAAGTTCTCTAAGGACCAAAGCGACATATGTTTTTTTCTCCTCCTGTACCAATTTAATTGAAGGTGTTATTTGTTTGCTTGTGGCAATTATGGACCTTCGGCACAAGGACAATCTGTTTTCTTTTGGGAAATGTTTTTGTTTACCATTGGAAAAAGAATGATAATTTAGTTAATCTTAGTGTTAGATAAAGGTCACTGCACTTGCTTCTTTAATAGGTTTCACCTGTCATCTGAAAGTTCTTCCAGTTGGTTATTTTGTTCATAGTCATCATTGCCAGGCGACTATTAATTAATATATTTTATTTACTGTGCCAAGCCTCTGTGGGCAGGCCTCTCACTGCAGGAACCTGGTGGGCAGAGTTAGGTCAACAAGGAGATTGAGGTCGCATAGTCCGGCTCCTCTAAGGAATTGGCAGGCAGCCATTTTTTCCTCTCTGACTTTACTCTCACACTGTTTGATTTAGTAGCATTTTATTAGTTTTATTTATTTATTTTTTTTTTGTTTTCTTTTCTGCTTTTAGGAAAATTGCTTTCATTTCCTTATATGTAGTTTCCCTTCAGCTCTTTAGTCTGGTGATGCAAAACAAAAAAAAAAGAAATTGCTAAGGGAAAAAGATAAATTCGATGTCCTCTTCTCTGCACTGTTTGTAACCAAAGCTTGAGTCTTAAAAGTTCACTTGCAAAGCAAAAATCTGAAACAGTTGGCGTAAGCATTTTTTCTGTTATTATATGGTAAGAGCACTATTCTTTATGTTTGACCAAAAAGTGCATTGATATGAATTTACACTATGCAATTTGCATCTTATATGACAGTACAACATGTTTTCTATTATATACTGTTTGAGAATAGTCTTTTAAAAACTGGAGCTGCTGGTGCATGAACTTCAGTCTAAATGTGTGTCTGAATGTGAATTTTGATTTTATGAAGTCTTGTGATTTGCAGACCGCTCACCAGTCAAATCCCTAAAACTGCTGGAAAGGAAGCGCTCTTCAAAACTTCATAATTCTCTCTCCCAGAGCAAACCTCTAAACCCAAACTGCTGTAGCTGATATGCTCACTGCCCAACAGCACTAAATACAGGTGGATGTGAAGGAAGCTGCCAGGTTTGTATATGAGCAGAATCTCTTCTTTTCCTGACAGTCATTGCTGAAGGCATGCCAAGTAAACTTGGATGGTAGAAATAAAGTAATCATGCAACAGTGATTTAGCCCACATTGCGTATAACTTCTCCAAGATATCCCCGAGTCTCTTTATTGGAACAATAAAAATATATAGGATTAAGATTCATTCACTTAAAGCTGTTTCACTTAAAGAGAGTTTACTGATTACAGAAAAAGAAAATATTTTTTACTTGCATGCTAGAAAAATGCAGAAGAATTTAATTTAGATGCTTGTTACAATCTTTTGAGCGCATTTCCACAGAGATAAAGTTCACACTTTTACTTTCTTTTCATTACTTCTTCAACATACATTTTCGCTGTGTACTTCATATACTTATACAGTGCCTTGACGTCAGTGACAACTTTGCAAAATGAATGCCTTTCTTAAGGTATTAATGGAGTGTATGCTGTATAGTCATGTCTTGGCGTCACTCAATCTCAAGATATGGAATCAGTCCTTGAACTGTCTGTGCCACTGGTAAACAAAGGGGACTTGTGTTAAAGCTATGCTGAAACAGAAAAACAGAAATAGGAAGATAGAGCACACATGAGAGGCCCCTTCACTGTCCACTTTTAAAACTCATCTTAAAACCCATTTTTACTCTTTGACTTTCATTCTCAAAGAGACTTAGTGTCTTTATTTGATCTTATTTGTTTTAATTGGTCTTATTGTGTTGAATTTTATACATAAGTCTGATGTTTTTATCCATTTTATATTTTTCCGTTTCTTATAGTTTTGAGTATTTGATTATCTGAAGTACTTTGTTTCAGCTGTGATTGTTTTAAAGTACTTTATAAATAAAGTTGCTATGGTAAGGTAAAAAGATTGAGAGGTGGATATACTGAGAGAAGAACAAGCACTGAAAGAACGGAGGCAACACAGAGAGGCTAGCCAGGCCAGAGCAATGGCAGGGACACAAAGAATAAGGAAGGAAGAGAGAGAGGTACTTCACTGAGAGGGAACATAAAATGACAGAGAGGTCTAACAGACACAGCAGCTTTGATTTCCCCTCAGCTTTAGGCTGACCTTCACCTGCTCCACATGAACCAAGGAAAGGAGACACAGGGTGAATGGACTGTTCCCTGTGCTCCCCTTTAGCTTGTGCTCTAGTAACTGTAATAAAACAGCACTGTCTAGATGGCCAAGAGTGACGGAGCGAAAAGCTCCTGTGACCTGTACAAGCAGCCTGTTTAATGACCGTGAAGAGATGCTAAGGTGAGTCATATAAAGACCATAAAAATTATGGATGGATAGCACTGAATTCAAATGTGCTGTAGATATTTGTCTCAAACTTGTAAGGTTCTTACAGAGAAATTGTGGAATAACTGTCATTATTCCTATAATCGAATTATTACCTCAGTCCAAGCCTTCTATGGGTAAAAATAATTCTCTTTTGATGATAGGGTGTCTTGTAATTATTTAATGTTTAACAATAACAATAAGACTGAAACTATGTTTTAAGAATGACAGAGGGTCTTTAAGACCAACATTTACATAAAGTGGTTATCGATATACTCGTGATATTTTCATGGAATATTCTTTCCCTAACTTTTCCGAATATTTCAATCACTTTACCGAAACTGAAATGATCCAAATGTGAAATATTACTATTGTGAGGTTGTTTCTGTCTTTTATAAGTGCTAAAATTCCTGTTCATGGACCTGGCCATGAACTCAGTATTTACTGGGCTGCCTCTGAAATCACAAAAAAATGTTTGTTTTTTACAAAACTCTGCTGATAGGGCTCTAACAAAAAGTAGAAAATATGAATGTGTTTCTCTATTTTAGCGTCACTGCATTTGTTACCAGTGGTTTTACGAACTGATTAAAAAATTCTAGCTTGTTTTTAAACCACTGATTGGCGACGCTTCATCCTAGACTATTTACTGTCACCCCTTGCACCCCTGTTTGTGCTTTTATATCTGCAGACCAGCTGTTGTTCAGTTTTCTGAGGGCGAGCCTGGAGGCAGAGAGGCAAAGCATTTACCAATATATCATATGAATGTTCAGAATCAACTTTTGACAATATTTGATTACTTCTGAGTCATTTAACATGTTACTAAAACACTTTTGAAGCTTCTTTGTTGTGTTTAAACAATAATAACTTGCTCAGAGTTATGAACAAAATTACTTGGTTAGGTTTAAAAAGTTCAAGCTCAGCCCAACAATACATCAGTTCGTATTTGCTTAATCTGTTAATTTCAGCTTTGCAATTTTTTACAGTTTTTACAGTTCATGTGCCGTTGTTCCAGATGCCTCCAGCATGGTCACACTATTATGTACTGGACATGTTTGTGCAGGAGTAGGAGCCATGTGCATTACATAGGCTATTGATAATCTAGAACAGTAGTCTCAAACTCTGGTCCTAGAGGGATCCTATCCTGCAGGTTTTTGTTGTTTTTTTTTTTTTTTTTTTTTTTTTTTGCTCCAACACACCTGATTCAAATCAAATGGATCCAACAACTTCTTGTCAACTTCTCCACAATGACCCATTATTTGCAGTCAGGTGTGCTGGAGCAGGGAAACAACAAAAATCTGCAGGATAGTGAGGTATCTTGGATCAGGTGATGTGGAAGAAATGGCTTTTAGGTAAAAAAAAAATCTTCGGACAACAACTTAAGCAAAAGATTTATTACAAAAAGTCTGGCATCAAAAACAGATTTATGCAGAAAATCTGGAGGTCTCAGGATCAGTGTGAAAACCTGATTGACCACATAGCTCAGTGCTTAATATACTATTCCATGGACAAAGAACATTCCTTAAGTCCCCAGTTAACCAATCATGAGAGCTCATATATGTAAACATATGTTTGTGTGCTGAAGTCCCGTCTTCTAAAACACAGAACCTTATATGGTCAAGACCTGAATGTGCCTTATAGGATGTTATGTTTAGACACTACAATGGTGGCCTTGGAGAACCAGGGTTTGATTCCCGTGATCTAAAAAGGGCACTCTGATCTTCAGAAACTCACCTTATTAGCTTGACCAGTGGCTGAGACATTGTGGTGGACAGGTCATGCTCTGCTATGAACACACATGCTTATTTTCTGGGTACACACACAGTTAGCCATGGATGCAGGTGCCTCTGGCAAGTTGAGCTTCTTGCACCATGATCCCACACGTCCGACAATGGTTGCCATATCTGATCCTTCTTTCAGAAGCAGCACGTCCATGATGACATGCTAACTTAGCCTGAGCTAGCGTGTTACTCTTCTTTGTGTTTTAAACAAAAATTAATGACCAATCACAAGGAGCTGCACGCTTGGTTGCACACATATTTCAACTGTTACAGAGGCCGAGGAATCCACGCAGATGGCAATGGCAGATGTTCAAGTGGCACAGGTAAAAAAAATAAAATAAAAAAAAAAATACACCACTCATTTATTTAAGGGTAAGTAATAAGCAGCAAATAGACGCACTTAAAGAGGTAACTGTTCTCAGCTGTCCAGTCATTGTGGACTGAGTCACATTTATCCATAGATAACTTTTTGCCATCATCAGTTTGGGATGTTCTTCCAAAAGTTAAAACGAAAGTTCAGGCAAACCTCCGGCTGACAGGTGTCCACTGTCCAAAGACTTTTTCTTTCTTTCTGACTGGCTAATATATTGGCTCTGCCAAGCTTTATTGGTTGGGAGCAGCCTCTCTTTAATAGTAAAAATGGAAAAAATACAAGTGGATCTGTTTTCTTCCTCTCATTTATCCAATTATTCCATTGTAGTGACAAAAACTTTTTATTCCTGGAATAATATGATATTTTCAGTAAGAGTACAAATCATATTCTAATAATAATCCCTCTTGAGAGCTTTTCCTCTTCATCCTTGTAATGTGAACCTAAGTCTCTTAAGTCATACAGAGCTGTTTTACAGTTTCCCATATATCCTCTGATTTCTACTCCTGAAATATTTACCATCCGGGTGGGAAGGGAGTTAGGATGTGCTACAGGGATATGATCCACCTGTGGGGAAAAAGATTCTTCTGAAATAGCCAGAGTGCAAAGTGCCTTCATCTTGAGACCCGAATCCATTGAGTATATGATCCGCTTCACCCTCAGTTAGAAAAATAAAAATGCTGATCTCAAAAACACTTGTGTGGGCGTGTGAAGGGCACTTCTCTGAGTTTTGTGTTAATTCTTTATCATATAAAGATTTATGAACACCATTATCAGCTGCTGTATCTGCATTTATTCAAATTTCACCTGAGCTTAGAGAACCAGAAGGCTGACACATCTGGTGCTGTTTGTGGATTTAACACAACAGAAGTGGCTTTACTTTGAACATGTTGATAATTACAAATACCACTTAACATAAATTAATTTAAGTACACCAGTAGATATGCTGATATGCACCAGGAGAATTTATCCCTTTTTTTTAACACCATTGTAATGTCATTGGCTGTTATTTGGGATTGATCCAGTGTTGGGATCGCTGGTGTATTGATCCAGTGTTGGCATCGCTGGTGTATGCATGTGTGGATGAATGTTCGGTGATGGTCGGAGAGGCCGTAGGCGCAGACTGGCAGCCACGTTTCCGTCAGCTTGCCCCAGGGCAGCTGTGGCTACACACGTAGCTTACCATCACCAGGTATGAGTGAGGAGTGGATGAATAATGGATTCACAATGTAAAGCGCTTTGGGTGCCTTGAAAAGCGCTATATAAATCTAATTTATTATTATTATTATTATTATTACTAATGTATCTGATATTATAAATATGTGTATTATTAAGGGCTTGAGCAAAATCTTTTACATAAGAATAATTCCTAACACTGTCTCTATATTGCTAGAGTAAGCTAATTAAATCAAAATATGTGGTGATAATCAGTAAAATACAGAAAAAAATGTCCACTATATTTATAATCCTATATCGTTAGATCAGTACTACGCGCCCATTAATGTAAAAGCATGATATTACTATTATCTGATTAAAGTGGAATTAAATCTAAAATGATTTTGTGTGCATCTGCAAGTTTTTTTCTTTTTTTTTTTCTTTATAGTTTCTTCATTTACAAAAAATATTAAAACACAGACATGCAGCCAAAAGTGATTTAAAAGGTTTTCTGTCAAAGAACTGATCATTTTGCAAATCATATCACTTGTCCATTAACCTTTTGTAACAAATGGTGCCGTTTAAAAACTTTTCACAAGATACATTTTGTGTTTTGTGTTCAAAAATCTTCAATTACAAAACTACTTATAGCTTCATCTGTTAGATAATTGCAGTGATGGTGTGATAAACAGAATTATTCACCTGTGCTGAATAAATTAAGAAAGTAATATATTCAATTATACAATTAAATGTAGTAGTGAGGTTCCACTAATTAATTGGTGGTTGTGCAACAGGGCGGATATACAGGGGGGGAGGATCTTTTCTGAAACTCATCATGTCACCTAACCCCACCATTATTCAAGCAAAATCTGAAATGACATACATTACAAAAACCATCAGGATGAGTAGAGACAAGCTTATTTTTTCCTGATGATCAGATTGTGAAAGGTTTAAAGCATCCATCTTGATCTGATTGAAAATGTATTCTGATCAATGCTAATCAGATAACCTGAGAAGTTTACATGACACATTTTATGCTGAGTGAACATTCGATCAAATCAAAAAAGCTCCATGTAAACGCAACTAAAGCCACACTGACCGCTTCCTTTCTTTGCCACTCCATGTAACATAGATCCGCCACTGGTGTGCAAGTAATAAATTGAAGCGAATACAGACATAAGAGGAGGTAAATTTTGGTAAAGTTAGCTCTTCAAAAGGTTCTAGGAAACCTTGGCTTTAAATGGCCTGCTTGAATAAATGTATTCAACAGAGAGTGGCTTGTTTGTCTTTGCATTGGCTAATTAAGCCTTGGAATAGACTCGGAATAGGGAGAGTTTGTAAGAGAGAGAGAGAGAAAGAGAGAAAGAGAGTTATGTCTGTTTCCATTTCAAATTTATCTGCAGGAGAGAAATTACAGTTGACTCCTCCACTCTAGTGGGAAAGCGAACCGATATGAAGGAGAAAAAACAACAGCAGCAAAGCTTTGAAACTCTGATGCAGTTCTCTTCATTAATCACATACAACACACTAACGTTGCTTTCCCTTTGAACCCTCACTCTTTGAGCTTTCTCTGATTAACTTTGTTTATCAGACAGATGACTGATCATACCTGACATTTATTACCAGGACCCTCCATTATAAGGCCATTGTTAATAGATCCAGATATGTGTTTGTTTTGCTCTTTTCTTTCATGTTTACCTGTCTTTTCTCTCTGCTCCAATGCCAATCTTTGGAGCTGCATGTGGTCTCATGAAGATGCTAATACAACATTTATTTTGTCTTGAAACTACTTCATGGATATCAATATGAGTGAATAGCTGATTAAATAGAGCTTTCTCTTAAAAATGTTATTCCTCAATCAATAAAAAAGAAAGAAAGTAAGGTTAAACTAATGATACATGGATTTTATATTTCTGAAATTTAAAAAGATGTGCCCAATGTGAGTGATCAAATGAAGTCTGGTTAATAAGAATATAGATGGAAGGTCTTGAGAAATAGTAAAAATCAACACCTTGTAATATTAACACCTAAGGAAAATGAGCTACTATGGATGTGATAGTACATTTTTAAGTAAGTGATGTTTGGTTTACTAGAAATTAATTTAATATTGACATCCTCAGGAAGTTTTGACCTCGCATCAATGATCAGTCAATAATTGATGATAATCCTATAGTATGCTATAGGATTAGCCAGACAACTTGACAACCATACCCGGTTAAATTCAACTTGTACAATGTGTGGGGTTTTCAGCATGTGGAAACATGACTGAAAAACAATTTGCATGTACAAACTTGCTCCATGGTTTGCTTTAATGTATTGAGACTGTTTTATTTAGTTTTCTGTGGATTTTAATTGGTTTTTTTTTTGTTTGTTTGTTTTATTTGTGTGCTTTTCTTTCTGTTTTTGTTTTTTTGGGGGGGGGAGAGAAACAGAGAGAGACAGAATGGAAAGCAATAGCTAAAGCTAAGAGTAGGGCTGAGGAGGTAAACCCGGGGTGGCGCCACAAGTGCAGGAACAAAGGGGAGAAGTCCCAGGAGAATAGATGGCAATGCAGGAGGAAAGTGATGAGGATGGATAAGAGGGTGGATACCCCGGATAGATGCCATGGGAGCAGGTGTCAGCAAGGGAAGGAGAGGTGGGAATGTGGAAGGATTTGGGTGTGACAGCAGACTGAGCAGGGAAGCAATCTAGGAAATGACAGCTGTATCCAACGTGTTCAGTGCCATGTCGGAACGACGGGAAGGAGACTGGGGGCCCATGGGCCGCAGAATGAGACGCAAGCTGAACGCGAGGAAGAAATTAAACAGCTCCAATAACAGATAAGTAAAGGACTGTGCACATGTCCTATTTCTCTGACATTATTAGCAAAAACTATCATAATGCTTGGGTCTTATTTGCTATTGTTGACAGGTTAACAAACCCTCCTGTGTCAGTAGCACCTGAATTTTATTCCACCAAGGCCTGCAATGAGTTTGCCAAATTTTTCATTGGAAAAAATCCAAAATATCAGACAAGTAGTTGGTTTATCAACAGCAGGTTCAACAGACATACTGTGTCCATTGAAAGTTTAAGCACCATGACACAGTTTAATCCCATTAACAGCAAAGATCTGGGCGACATCTTATGTCAGCTGAACTCCTCTCGCTGTTTGGACATCCTGCCTACAGGTTTCTTCAAAAAGGTCTCAAAGACTCTGGAGTCAGATCTGTTACAGATTGTGAACTTGTGCTTAATTTCTGGCGTCTTCCCAGAACTTTTAAAAACAGCTGTAATCAAACCCCTGCTAAAAAGGGACAATCTAGACAAGACACAAATGAGCAACTACAGGCCGATCTCAAATCTTCCTAAGTAAGATAATTGAAAAAGCCTTTTTTCATCAGCTAAACGACTTTTTAACACAAAACTGCAACAATGTCTTCCAGTCAGGTTTTAGACAGCACCACAGCACTGAGACTGCTCAGACCAAAGTCATAAATGACATATGTTTGAACACAGACGATGGAAAAATGTCAGACTTAGTCTTACTGGACCTCAGTGCTGCATTTGATACTGTTGACCACAGGATATTGCTTAAACGACTGGAGAAGTGGGTGGGCCTCTCTGGTGCTGCACTACACTGGTTTAAATCCTATTTAGAGAATAGAAAGTACTTTGTGTCAATAGGTAACTTTACCTCTGAGCAGACAAAAATTACATGTAGAGTTCCCCAAGGTTCCATCCTGGGGCCTCTTTTGTTTAACATCTACATGCTCCCACTGGGCACAGGTCATAAAGAAAAACAAAATTAGTTACCATAGCTACGCAGATGACACACAGATATATATTACAATGTCACCAGGAGACCAAGGCCCCATACAGGCTCTTGGTAAATGCATTGAGGAGATTAATGACTGGATGTGTCTGAACTTCCTTCAGTTAAACAAAAACAAAACTGAGGTGATTGTCTTTGGCGCGAACGAGAAACGATTAAAGGTCACCACAGAGATTCAGTCTATACACCTAAAAACCACCAACCAGGCCAGAAATCTGGGTGTACTGATTGATTCAGACCTTAACTTTGAAAAACACATTACGGGAATTACGAAATCAGCCTTCTGTCACCTTAATAATATATCAATGGTAAAAGATCTGATGTCTCAGTAGGACCTGGAAAAACTAGTCCATGCATTCATCTTTAGTCGTCTTGATTATTGTAACAGTGTCTTCACAGGTCTACTTAAAAAAAACAGACACCTGCAGCTGATTCAGAACTCTGCTGCTCGAGTCCTCACTAAGACCAAGAAAATGGATCACATCAGTCCAGCTCTGAGGTCTTTACACTGGCTGCCTGTTCGTCAGAGAATAGACTTTAAAGTTCTGCTGCTGGTCTATAAAGCTCTGAATGGTTTAGGACCAAAATACATCAGTGACCTCTTGACCCATTATGAACCTACCAGAACCCTCAGGTCATCTGGTTCCAGTTTCTTATCAGTTCCCAGAGTCAGAACCAGACATGGAGAAGCTGCATTCAGCTTCTATGCTCCACCTGTCCGGAACAAACTCCCACGAAGCCTCAGATCAGCTGAAACACTCAGTTTATTTAAATCAAGGTTGAAGACCTACCTGATCTCTACTGCATTTCAATAGTTTTTATTTAGAAGTCAAAATCTACATCTGGTTCTTTTGAGTTGGAATCATGTTTTAATATTGTCTTTAACTTTATTTCTTGCATTTTATCTATTTTAGCATATTCCTGCTGCTTTTTTTCATTAATTGCATTTATTTTAATCTTTATGTATTTATTTTTTTTTATTTTTATTTATTTTTTTCTTTAATGCACTTGTCTGCACCCTGCTGTAATGATTTATGTAAAGCACTTTGAATTGTCTTGTACATGAAATGTGCTATACAAATAAATTTGCCTTTGCCTTTGCCATGTGTGGACATTAATGTGTGAATGGGTTGATGGCCTAGTTTATCTGTGAGTGAGGACTTGTCTCCTACCCCTGACAGGGATTGGGATGCGACAGTGGATAGATTGTAAAGATCCAACTAAAGCAGAAACTTTAGGACACTGTGGAAACGCCTCCTCTCGCCTTTAAGACTGGACACTAGAAGGTCAGGAGACTGCTTAGCCAGCAGAAACAGTTTAAAGCCTGGTGTTGCCCGTTGCTCTCAGGACTTTTAGTTTACTTCTGTTACTTTTTATTCTTTTACACTTCATTTATTCTTTATTGTTTATTGACTTAGTCATTTTAGATATTTTGCTTCTCTTGTTTATAAAAAACAGGAAAAAAGCATGTTTAGTTTTGTTTTTAACTCTGTGCAGTGGATCTCTGGTCTGGTATCAAAAAAAGAAACTTACATCAGCCTGGTATGTGACAGAGTCACAGAAAACATTTAAGTTTTACTTGTATTGGCATTTCTGTATAGTACGTGTTTCACCCCTGCTCCCTCAATAGGGGCAAACCAGTCCCACAACAGGAAGTAAGAAACGTAGCCAAACTTTAGTTTCACAGTAAAAGCTCAAAAATTTGACAGCCACACTGCTTTCCTTATCCCTGTCTCCTGTACATATTGTGCATAAATTTTAATCGCAATACATCAAGATTCTATGTCTCCATGTGCTGTCTGTTCTTACAAGTCTGCATCTACAAAGGATGCAGCAGAAGAGTTTGTTTAAGACGCAGAATTTTACAGAACTTTTCCAGAACTTTTCCAGATTCATCTCAGTGACACGCCCCCTGCCAACAGCTAATCCAGCATCCAGCAAGTCTTTTGTTCATTCGTTCGTTCGTTCGTTCTCTCTTTCTTTCCTTTTGCGTTTCTTTGCTGAATCAGCCACAATTTGCATTCAAAACATCCAGTGTGTTTATATCCTCTTGCTAGTGTGTGATGCAGAAACTCAGCTGCAACACCACGCAGCATCCTGGAAGAAAAAGTGCAGTTTTTCCAGCCTTCTGCTGGGCAGTGACGGCTCCAGAAATGTGCATAATAAATATGGCCTACTGGGCGACCTGGGTGACACTAACATAGGAATACACTCCATAAACTTGGTCCTCGCAGTCTTATGCATCGCAAAGAAAACTATCCTTGTGAACTGGAAAGATAAGAATAATTTGTCTATCCAGCAGTTTAGAAATCTCCTGTTAGATCACATCAGCATTGAGACAATGTCTGCCTCCTCCAGGAACCAATCAGATGACTTTCATTCCCTCTGGTCCCCTGTGACTGGCTACATCACCTAATGTAGGTGGAGGATTGCGGCTTCGCTGGGATGGGGGTGGATATGGGTGGGGGGTCCCTGGTGGCTTCGGGTCTCTGGTTGTCTCCTGGGTGGGGATCTCGGCTGCTCCGCTGCTGGGTCGGCTGGGGGTTCCGGTCTGGGCGGGCGGCATTGGGTGGGCCCCGGGGTGGGACTGCCTCGTGGCGGTGGGGGGTGGCTGCCGGGGTGCCTGGGTCGGTGTCCGTTGGCCCCTGGCCGGGTGGCCGGTCGGGCCCGGGGTGGGCCGGGTGGGGGCCCCGGGCTCTGGGGTGTCGGGTCTCCCCCCTCTCCTGGGGGTGGGGGGTCTGCCGCTGCTGGGGGGGCTGGGCCCGTCCGGATGTGCCGTGCCGGGGGTTGGTCCGTGCCCTGGTGCTTGGTCGCAGCCCCGGAACCTGGGTGGGGGTGTGTTTGTATATAGGTGGGTGTGTGTGTGTGTGTGTGTGTCTGTAGGTATGCGGGTGTGTGGGTGGGTGTAGAGGGATGTGTGTGCTGTATGTGTGTGTGGGTGTGTATGAAGGTCTAGGTGTGTGCGTGTATGTGTGTGTGAGTGGTGTGCGGGTGTGTGTGTGGAGGTCTATGTGGGATGTGTGTGTGGGTGTGTGTGAAGGTGTGTATATATGAGTGTGTGCACGTGGAGGTCGAGGTGTGTGTGGAGGAGTGAAGGAGTGGGTGGAGGCGTGAGTATGTATGGAGGTGCTTGTGTGTATATGCAGGTATGTATGTGAGTGCGTGTGTAGTGGTGTATGTGTATGGAGGGGTATGAGAGTGTGTGTGTATGTGGGCACCGGTGTGTGTGTTTATAGGTATGTGCGTGAAGTGTGTGTGTGGAGGTATGTGCACGTATTGAGGTGTTGGTGTATAGAGGTGTGTGAGAGGGTGTGTGAGTGGCTGGGGTAAAAAAAAAAAAAAAAAAAAAAAAAAAAAAAGTGTGTGTGCGTTTGCAGGGGGTTAGGACGTGTCCTCTGGGGGGCGCCCTGGCCGGGTGTTGGGGGCGTGGGCCTGGGGTTCCCTTCCTTTGCCTCGCCCCCCTCCCACTCAGAAAGAGGAAAGTGGCCCCTTGGGCTGGTGGCTGGCCCCTGGGGGGGTTCGTGGCGTGCCTGGGTTGGGGTGCCTGCTCCGGGCCTGTGACGCCCTTCGGGGCCGGCGGGGGACGGGGGCGCCCTAAGCCACTGGTGGGTCGTCTTCCAGGGGAGAGGCTTACTCCCCTCTGGACCTACATCTCCTGACCCCTCCCCTCCCCCACTCTTCACTACATACACAGGTAGGGCTGTGGGAGGTGTGCTTGTTGCGCTGGGCGGGGCAGGGGGGTCATCATAGTGGCCCTGTTGCTTCGCCGAGCGGCAGCATGCCTCCCAGCTTTTAATTCCACTTAGTCACTGAGCACAAATAACATTTGCAACATACAAACACGTTTTGGGGGGTGGAACATGCGAGGTCTGGTGGGTGGGACTGCTCAGGTGGCCCCACCCCCTCCTCAATGCAGTTACTGCCCCCCAATTTTAACCCTCTTTTTTTAATTGCAAACAGCACATAATATATTCCATCACTAGTGGGGGAGGGAGGGGGGATGGGGTCTTCAAGCGCCCCTGTCTCCATGGATGGCCCGGGGGCGGGGCGGGCCGGGTGGCCTGTCGCGTTGGCCCGGGGCGTAGGCGGGCTGTCCCGGGGGGTTTTGGCTGCTGGCCCTGGGGGGAAGGTGCTGTTTTGGGGGTGGGGAGTGGGGGGCGGGGGCGGGGTGGGTGGTTGGGGGCCTGGCTCGTGTCTCCTCGCCTCCTGGCTGGGGCTGTCCCCCCGTGGCGTGGGGTGGCGGGAGGATGGTGGTGGGGGGATGGTGTTTGTGTGTGTGTGTGTTGGGGGGGGGGGGTGGGAGAGTGGTGTGGGTGTGGGGGGATGGGTGGTGGAGGGATGGTGTGTGGGAGGGTGGGGTGTGTGGAGGTGGATGCGTGGTGTGTGGGAGGGGGGGTGGTGTGGGTGTGGGAGGTTGAATGGTGGAGGGATGATGTATGTGTGGGAGGATGGGGTATGTGTGGGAGAATGTATGGTGCAGGGATGGGGGAGTGTGTGGGAGGATGGATGGTGGAAGGATGGTGTGTGTGCGGGAGGATGGATGGTGTATGGGAGGGAGGATGGTGTGTGTGTGGGGGAGTGGTGTATGTTTGGGAGAGTGGGTGATGGAGGGGTGGTGTGTGTGTGTGGGAGGATGGGGTACGTGAAGGTGGATGTTTGGTGTAGGAGAATGATGTATGTGTGGGAGGATGGGTAGTGGAAGGAAGGTGTGTGTGTGTGTATGGGAGGTGTGAAGGTGGATGAATGGTGTGTGAGAGGGAGGATGGTGTATGTGTGGGAGGATGAGTGGTGGAGGGATGATGTGTGTGTGGGAGGATGGGATAGGTGTGGGAGAGTGTATGGTGGAAGGATGGTGAGTGTGTGGGAGGAAGGATGGTGTGTGTGTGGAAGGATGGATGGTGGAAGGATGGTGTGTGTGTGTGGGAGGACAGAGTATGTGAGGGTTGAATGGTGTATGCGTGGGAGGATAAATGGAGGAGTGGAAGGAGAGTGTGTGTGTTTGTGTGTGTGTGTGTTGGTCTGGGGGGGGGCAGGACTGGTTCTCGGGGTGTGCGGCTGGGCGCTAGGGTGTGGGGCTGGCCTCTGGTGGTGGCCGTCTGGGCGGGCCGGGTCCCCCCGGGTGGCGTGCTGGCCCTTGGCCTGTGGGGGGGGGGGGGGGGGGGGGGGGTGTCCCTGCGCTCCTGGGCCCGGGCCCTCTGCCCCGTCTGTCCCGGGCGGCCGGTGCCCGGGGGGGTCGGGGACTGCTGGGGTCTCCTGCTGCTGCCTTCCTGGGCGGGCGAGTGGTCGTCTCTGTGGACCGGTCGGGATCTGTTGCCTGCGGGGGGGCTGGTGGCCTGGGTCTCGGGACCGCTGGCCTGACTCTGGCCTCTGTTCAAGTGAGGTGGCATCTGCATGATCACTCTGCATGGTCACTCCTTCCTGAACGTCTCCACACAGTCTTTGCGTCGCCGTGTGGCCGAGTTCTCCAACACATCCACACAGGTTTCTCTGCGCGTGTTCTTGAATACAGCAGTTTCACTTATATCTATTATCATATTTTGTTTCTTTTTTTAATTATTTCTGTTCTTATTATTATTATTACTCTTACTCTTATTATTATTATTGTTACTATTATCAACTAGTTGTGTAATGACCTACTGGCTAGGATGATCGTAGCTATATATGTTGTAAGTAGTATGGATTACATGGTCTTCTGTATGATGTTTCAAGTCCCCACCCGCACTCCCCACACCCTTTCTGTCCCTCTCTCTCCCCTCCCTCTTCTCTCTACTTTCTTTTCTCTCTCTCTGTCCCCTCCGGTCGAGTCCAGCATTAAGAGTTTGATTTAATAAAGTTTTTCATCAAGAGGGACTTTATACATGTAGTATAAATCCCTGCTTGATAGAGTAAAATTGCCCAGCACCAGACAGCAGCCAGACAATCATTCTGTTTGCAACAATGCTGGACAAGACAGGTTAAAAAGAAAAAAAAAAAATAAATAAATAAATATGGCATCAAATGAGCTCTTCCCGGTAATGGTAATAATTATAGTAATAGTGAATGTAATAGTAATAGTAGTTGTTGTTGTTGCTATAATAATACTACTACTACTACTAATATTATTATTATTATTTTTATTAGTAGTAGTAGTAGTAGTAGTAGTATTAGTATTATTATTGTTAGTATTATTATTGAGCACCTGTACATCAACACACACAATTCATTCAGCAATGCAACCAGCAAACTTGTTTTGCTGTCATGATCTGTAACGTTCCATCTAACTTTGTTTCCATGCTTTCTTTAATTACAACTGTACATTGTACATTTCTGTATATTTTATCACTTTTATCACAATGAAAAAGAAAAGTGTTTTATTTTGTTTTATTGTGTTTTTGTGAATTTCGTTAAGTCAGTAATTCCTCTGTCACATCTTAAAAACCTGCATAGGTTGAGATAAACAGTATTTCCCAGATGAAAGAAAAACTGAACGAGATAACAAAGCAAGGTTTCACAAACTTCACCACATGAAGACATGTTTGATAGTACACAGGTTATGGCCACTTCACCTAATTCTATAAAACCAAACTAATGTGGATGAGTATTTTTTTTAGATAATCCAAATGCAAGTTTTAACATATTTTATGTAATTTAGGTTTGCACCAAGCTCCTTCTTTCTTAATGCTAAATCTCTGAACCAAATGTCACAACTTTAAATTCAACTTGTCAGTCTTTGTACCATCTTGTAGACAAACAGATTAACAGAGATCCCTTTCTTTTGTCCTGACTCTTCCCTTGGAAGATGAATTGAAGCTAATTAAGCACTTTTGAATATTTTTACTTATTGTAAATCAATTAACTGAAAAATTATGCCATAATTTTGAAATAAGGTTCAAATTAACTGCAAATTTAGTTTAAATCATATTAAACAACTCATTCCAAGCTTTTGCCTCAGTGAAGCTTTGCCTCAGAATTTACGCTAAATAAAATGACATTTTCCCTGAAATATAAATCCTCTAAGTTATCTTTAATCTCCCTTGTGGATTTTGCTGAGGAGAAGTCACTTTCTTCCTATTTGCAAGGCTTCTTCTTAATAGCCTATTAATGAAGATACATGCAGAATCCTTTCGGTTAATAAGACACGTGTCAGGTTTTTCTTGGCTACGGAAGGAGCAGTAAAAACTTCGGAGGAAGCTGGGGCTACGTCTTAAAACTGTGACAAACCAGACTAAAGGAGAGGGTTGCCACAGGCAAAGGTAAAGTGAGAGAAAGATAAGAATGGAGGAAGAGGAAAGGGAGACATAGTGGTGTCAAGGTAGAATTACTCCTCATTACTGTGCAGTGAGAAGCCAGTAAATCAAATGCCACCGCAGCCTTTCTACAGCCCCATTCACCCCCCCTATCATCAGTCAAAAGCCCTCCCTGTAAAACATGCTTTGTGTTCTGGTGCATGACTGCCTCCAGACCTGTAATAATAAAAACGTGTCCCAGTGCACTCTGTTTGACAAGGTCGTCTCCTGTGTCTTCCGTCTGAGTTGCATTGTCCTGTGGGTGTGTGGTCAAACAACATGGAGAAGAGGAGGATGGGGGTGCCTTTTTCATGGTCAACAGAAGGTCGATTGATGGTATTGATGGCTGATTTTCCAAAGTCGTGCAAGCAGTGTTTAGAGGCTTGATGTCTGACTGGTCCACAGACGCCATCAGCTGAGCAGGTGATGTCTTGCCACCGTCGTTTCACAAATAGCAAGTTGCAGCACCTTGACATTGTCGTGGTCGTGGGGTGAAAAACGATGTTGCACTTCATTAGGTCTCTGCTGGTGGAGAGCTGCTCGTCCCATTAGACGCCGCACCGTGTCGCACCATGTTACTGCAAGCCCCATTGCCATTTATTTCACAATCGGCCAGATGAAACGGCTGATATTAACAATCTGTTCCTTGATGTGTTTCTCTCGCTCTCATTCTTTCTGTCTCTCAAACTTGCTCACACATCTACTTTTTTCTCCCTCTTTTCCACTCTCTATCCTCCCCTCTGGCTGTTTGTTCTTGGTGGGAGGACTAAATCTTAAAAATCATTTGTTATGTTGGGTCACGTTTCAGGACACAATTAATGAGGGGAATCGTGTGGACAGGTAATTTGAATCATCAGCTCCATTTGTTATTTACAATTGTCAATTAATGCCATCCTGAACAGCCCTTGTGTCAGCTCTATCCCTGCCAGTTGCCAATTACTCTTCAGCCCACCTTGCTGACCTCCTGGCAGGGAGAGAGGTGGGGGAATCAGATGAGCACGATCCCTCAGAGACATGAGGCATCCCAGCCATCTGCCACTCGCATTCATGCCTCCCCAACCAGGAGAAAAAGAAAAGTGTGTGAGAGAGTTACAATGAGATAGACTGAAAGAGCGAACAAAGAACAAAACAGGAAAAAAAAAAGACAAAAAAGAGAAGAAAGCAGACCAAAGCTGAAATAAGAGAAAGGAGGACAAGCCAAATGACCTGAATTTTAGGGGACAGTTTTGACCTTTTGGCAAACCGATGCTCTATAGAGATTCTCAGCAGAGATGGGCAAAATGATGAAAGCGTTAAATTCTGCTTCATCTTCCACTCATCCCAGTGACAGAGAAAAAAAGCTGACATTTTATGTTTCTTGAAAACAGAGAAACGTAATGTTCAAATTTCTCAGAACAAAAAAATCTCAACCAGCGAATTGACTCCATCTGGGAACTGGGAGGATGGATGGAAGTTTTTTTGGTTTTGTTTTGGTTTGTTTTTAAAACTTGGATTTTTGCAAGACTTTTAAATTTCTTTTTTATTTGCTTTAACTTTCTTGCTGTTTACTTGTGCTGGGTGTACATCTGTTTTTGACAACTAATTTTCTAATTCTCAGCTTCCTGCTTTCACTGATGCCACATCGGTTTAGGGGAAACTACTAGTGAGGATGTTTGCAAGACAATAGAAAAAAAGTGAGTAATTATGTACTCTAACCTGAACCACAGTTTTAAAATACATGTAAAATGTTCTAGTTTTACTGCAACCGTATTAAATCAAATGAACACACTAATACAGTTGGTGGTTGAATAACTCCAATACACTAAACTAGACTCAAATGAGCTTTGACACTTGAAGTGCTACACATTCCCATTTTTTTTCTTCCATCGTTTTGTAAAAACAGTGAGCATTAATGTAGATATATACAGCTGAATTCTCAAGAAGCTGCTCTCAGTCACATTAATTCTGCTTCTTTTTTCAGATGGTTTAATGCATCAGGAATTTCGAATGGAGAAGCTCATTAAGATTCTGTATCACATAAAGCCTTTCCAGGCTACCACTCTGTTGTAATAAAATCCAAGATTCCTTAGGATTATATAACAAAATCAGCATTTAAGTAACTAAAAAAAAAGTAAATCTATCTAGTGAATGTGGCTTATACTTCCTTACAATGATCACCTAAAGAGAAACTGAGAAGCAACAGGATGTGTGAAATTTTGTTGTTGTTGTCGCTTTTTCACGCAGTCCAGAGCATCACAGCATTCTTCATACTTTGATAAATAACTTGATTTCCATCATTGCAGGTGTACTGGGACGAGGATGGTGGTTAAATTAAATTGGATGTCATTGTGCGGACTGTTGATTGTCAAAATATCTGAACCCCTTTCACATCTGCTGGTACACAGTACAGAAGGGTGTAAAACTTTATATTTTGACCTCAAAGTAAAAAAGTAGAGATGAATATATATATATTTCCAGGTTCCATCTTTGTACCTGAAAGGACTGATTTCTCTCATGATGGCCAGTGAAACGCAGAGTCCAGCTGTGCTGCAAGGTAAAGGGAAGTTTTGTATGTTTTCTAATGTGACTTAATAAATAAATCTTGGCTTGGCTTCATATGATATTTGTTAATAGCAATAAAATTCCCCCATTTGATGTGTGTTTTAATAGGGCATTATTTTTCCTTTTAGTCCTGCTTTTTAGTCTAGTTTTGAGCTATAAATCAAAACTAAAAGAAGATCTTTGTCAGTTTAACTTTTTCAGGGGATTAAAGCTTTGCTCTTATATTTCACCAGTTGGCCCTTATTGAGTGTCATTTTCCAACCAAAGACAGAGAAACAAGGAGGAAGTGCTGGGGCTGACCTTATGGGATGTGGAATTGCAATTTGCCACAGTGGACACCTCGACACATACAAATGATGAAGGGAACTGAAATTCCAATCCCTTAGAGTCCCCTAGCTGGAGGGTATTGCTTTGTGAAAGAAACATGACATAACCAACCTTGCAAATGTATCTAATGGCTTTGTTATGGAAAGACTGAGGAGAGGGCATGGTGAAGAGTTGTACCCGTTTCTGATAGGTGCAGCATTTCTCAGCCTCTGTCTGACCAAATGCACTGGCAAAACATTTAGTCACAGCAGGCCTGAACAGCTTGAAATGCTTCATGATGAGATTCTTTTAATAACACTTTTATTATAATAAATTCTAAACAAAGAGATAATACAAGCAGATCATACAATGGTTCATTGATATATCATTTAAGGTTGTAAAATGTGGTTGTGTTTCTTTTTTTTTTTCATTTTTTCCTTGATGCAGAATTTAATATTTATTCTGCAGTAATTCCATAAAATTCAATTCTAGTAGCACATTCATTCATCTGGAATAATTATTAAAATAGGATGAATAAAAGATAAACTTCAGGTCACAGTTATCTGAATTGTATTGAGAAGAGGGCGAGCATTTTTGCATGAACAGACTAGCGAGAATGAGCCTTGAAGCAGATGTTAGAATATGGAGATCAAGTTAATCTATCAGTGAAGGTGATATTGTAGCTGTTAAATATAACTACTTTTTCCCTTTTTTAGACAGAGAACCTTCTCGCAGAGTCATTTCTGCCTGTTTACTGTAAATGATACAGGTCACTCGTGTGTCCGTGCCATCGTGTATGGCATTAAAAAACCTATTTACGGATGATCGATGAATGATATCTGTATTGATATTTCTATGCTATTGTAGATGTCAGTGGGGGTGAGGTTTTTCAGTGTGTGCCTACTTGTCTGAAGTGCTGAATAACAACTGCTTGCCTTCCTTTGATTCCTTTGACTCGCCGCCATGGCCAAACATTACAGTGTCTAACCTGTCAATGACATACCACGGATTGCTATTGATTGGCACCATTATTGCTGCTGGCTAAATTCATTACAAGATCGACCAAGGTTGCCCGAGACGGACACAGAGGTTGAAACTTCTAAAAGCACCTGAAAGGTTAAAAAAAAAAAAAAAAGAAAAGAAAAACATTTTCAAGGCTTGAAGCTATGAACATAAAGGAAGGCAGGAAACCGTGAAGATATTCTCTCAAATTATTTTGGCTTTAAGGAAAAAGAAGTTTTGGTTTCTGCAGGTTAAAGATGAAATAGAATTATTTCTCCACTTCTTTTTCATTTTAGCAACAGTATGATTATTGTTGTTGGTGGTGCCTTTATAACACACTTTCTGAACAGAAGCTGACCGAGGTTTAACTGGACGAATGTTCTGCAAATAAATTCAATGTTTTCGTTTCCTATGTCATTTTCCTTGAGGAAAAGAAAATAATACTGTAACACCAAAATAGTGATTTTATTTTTAAATGTGCATTGTTCATTTACAGACTCCATTAGAGTCTTTCAACAAATATAACACATTATAAGAGTAACATGATATTAAAGATGCATTTACTACTACATATCATGTATAATGAGCAGTTTATTGCATTTATTCATTTATTTATTTTTTACAACTCGGTAGTCAAAGATTTGTAGCAGTTTTGCAGTAAATGCACAACAACTGCAAAGTTATTGCAATTTAAGTCTCCAAAATCATGTTTCTTCACTTTAAAAATTGTCATTTTACATCACTAGAAACTGTCATAGAAGTCCTGTTTTCCACTTTAAACTAAGAGTTGCAATAAAGAGATAAACAGTGGCCGCAGTCTGCAAAGAGTCATGCAAAAGACTCTGCAGACTGATGCAAGTTTGAGCCCCATCTGACCAACATTTCACTCACTTTTTTAATAAGTTAGGTTTAGGTTTCTATAATTCATGGTCAGGGTTTCATTTTAAAATATGAATGGTAAGAGTTAAGTATGACCACTAGATTTAGAAATTTATAAAGACATGGGTGAGGTTAGGCATTAAAAATATATGGTTAGCTTTAGAAATGAGTAAATTAGCATTCACTATCATGTCATGTAAAAGCTGCCATATGAAAAACAGTAGTCTTCTCACCTTTTTCCCCTTTTCCTTTGAAATGATTATGATTGCCACAAAATTTAATTCTTCATCATTAGTAGCCCTAGGTACATTTTCATTTATAGATGTACTGTCAGTTCTCAAAACTCCAGCAATATTAAATAATATGTTGTTCTGAACAAAACACATAATGTGGTTAGAGCTCCATCACTGTGACAGTAAATTAAATAGATAAACTTCTGCCACTGTGTTCATGTTTAGGCATTGTAAGTGTCACAATAATACTGCCATGAATTATTACTGGAAATGCCAAGATTACCATGTATAATTTTTACCCAGTACATAAAATTAGCTCCTTTCCAGCAACCTCTGAAACCAAAGGTCTAATTACCCTAAAGGTAATAAAGTGTAAAACTCCAATAAATATGCTGTCATTTATTGGAGCCTTGTAAAATACTGCAAATATAATAAACCACATACGCATATTAATCATGCAAAGTGTATACAGAGCAGAATTTTAACACAGTCTAAGGTTTAGACTGTTTTTTCTTTCTTTCTTTCTTTCTTTCTTTCTTTTTTTTTTTTTTTTGTAAGATGTACTCTTCCTCTGTCCATTGATCACATTCCAGTTTCCCAATGCTAGGCTGGTCGTGTTGATGTAGTAATGTAGCCAAGCAGTTCGACAAATGAAAACAGAGACACAGCCAACTCCATACCTAATCTGCTACTTTATATTGATAGATGTAAACCCTCGCCAGGACTTCATTTGTTCTTCTACCCATTAATCCACAGCTAGGCATTCTCCATCCAGGGGCTTAGTAGCTCTCTATTCTTTCTTTCCTACTTGGAGATTGGGAACACCATAGGGGGCCGGAAGATCCTGTAGAATACCAATTGGCCACACCAGGGGAGGATGAGGGATCTCGATTTTAGATTTCACTTGAAAAAAAAAAATTTTTACCTCCTCTTTTCATCTTAAGACTTAAAACATGCTGAAGGAAAAAGGGTTGAAGTGGACATGCAATATTTCAGGAAATAACAGAAATATCATGCAGGCATTCTTTTAAATACCAGGTTTGTGGACGGGGTCTGAAGTTTTCCTCTGTGGTTTACAAATTGCAATCCTGACACCAAAAGTGCTGTCCAAGAAGGAGTGAATTGCTTTTCTAAGATGATTTCAGTGTGTTCTATACTATGATTGGCCATGTAGGTACAAGGTATGTCAGTAGAGATGAGAAAGAAGCAAAAAGGAGGAGGCAAGGGGGGATTGGAATAGCTTCATTCATCATAAGGTTGCCTGTGATTTCTCCCTCCTCTGTGATTCCGCATGATCTGGGAGGATTTAGTTTGAGGTCTAGAGCCCATCGAGACAAAACTGTACAAATTGAGTTTGATAGTTACAGACTCTTATATTTTGCCGTAAATCTAGTCTCTGCAATTGAAACTCATACATCTCAATTGACATCATTATATTTTCACTGTATAGCTTTAATACAGTAGCCTTTTTTATGACACGTTTCCCTCATCCGCTCTGTATTTTTATATTTTACAGACAGTGAAGATAAAAATGAGAATAAGCTTTTTACGCATTTTTAATGCAGATGAGCCATAGTCTAATACACCTGCAGCATCACTGAACAACCTGAATAAAAGCCTGGGGCTTGTCTCACTTAAAATTGGACATCATAGGGTAGATGGGTTTCTGATAAATAGCTTTAAAAACAGCATCTTCTTGCTGTTTGTTGTTTTGCACTTAATATTCCCATGAGAACAAAACATTCCCTGCTGTATAACTTAATCTGCATCTTATTAATATTTTCAACTTGACAAACCTCACTTATTTGGAATGGTTTACAGTGCTTGATGAATGCCTTCAGCTTTATTCTAAATGCACACCACACCGTAAAATAAAAATTAGGTAAAGTCTCCTGATATTTGCCAGTAAGTTAAAAAGCTTCATCCATGTTACTTTAAAGAAAAAAAAAAAGCAGCAGCTGCTGTTGTTGAATGAATGTTGTGTGTTAGTTTGCTTTTGTTTTGTTTTGTTTTTTGTTTATTTTTAACAAACACTTTACATTTTATCAGATAAAATATTAGCCAGGAGATGCAGTCATGCAGACGGATAATCCAGTGCCTGATTGTGCCCCGGAGGCAGGTGGAGCCACCACAGGGTTGAGGCTGCTGGTCTGTGTGGCAGCGATCAATGCTGATCGTGGCAGCTTCCCTCTGTCAGTCAGTGAGCATGTTATCTGCCCTCGTGCTTCACTCAATAACCCATTCACTCATTCACTCACTGATTCAGTTGCTCACTCCCTCACCCGCTGCAGCAGCCAGACAGTCCATCAGTCCCACTTTTCTTTTAAAATATCAACACTGCCCCCTTTTGGTCCAGACTAATCTGTCACCTGGACAAAGTGATGTCCCACTTGAAAAACGACTTCACCGAACAATTTCTGACACTCACCCTGTCTCATTGATTTATAAATCTTCTTTGGGAGAAGAGAAAGAGTTTTTTTTTTATTGAAAAACAGTGAATGAGGTTGAAGGTTGATGTACTTTTGGTTGGCCTGACTTTGCTCCATCTCTGACTGAGTCACAGCCACCCAGAGCTTGTTACTGAGACACAGCCATTTCACAAGTGCTGTGGATTCACAGTGAAATTGTGCTTGTGGGAGAGATGAGGCTGGACTGGAGTCCCAGGGGGAGGGTAATTATCCGTTATGATCACTGGGAGACGACATGAGTCTGTGTGACAGCTTTTGTTATTCTGACCGCCGAGGAGAAGTGTAGAGGCGAGAAAAGATGATTAAAAGAGTGTCTGCCCTCCTTGTGTCTTTGGAGGAAGAAGTATGGTGACACCCGGGTGGTTTCTAAGGATGTGCCTTGACAGCAGAGTGGGGAGAAAGAGCTGGTAGAGGGATGGACATGAGAGAAAAGAGCATCCAAAGGGAGTGTTGGAGGGATGTTTGAGGCCCATCCAGCCCCTCCTTCCTTACTTTGTTGCTTGGAGACATTTGGAGAAAATGCAAATGAGTGGAAAGCAGGGGGACTGCATGATTGTGTGAACAGTTACTCAAATACAGCCACCACCACAACAGTCACACAGAGCAGTGTGGTTAAAATGGCTGATAATGATAACAGCTGATAAATTAATGGCTGCATTAATCGGATTTATGCACAGCATGCAGTGACACTTTCTACAATTAAAACAATTGACGTTCTAATGAAAATTAAACATAGCCAGTAAAAGAATTATGATAGGTAAGTCTCATATATATTTATATATATATATATATATATATATATATATATAAATGGACAAAAGGTAAGCAGTTCACAAGTTTATGTCGTCATAATCTGAAATCTCATGCCAGTAAGTAGTTATTATTAACCATTTGTCAATTCATAGCAGAAAATTTTAATTAGACCACAAAATGTCAGCCATTTCCCAACAAAGACTTAATGGGATTTGAGGGGTTTGGGGGTTTCAGTCAGTTGTACTGGCACTCTCATAGTTCCAGGACAAGCCATGGATTAGACTGAGGATGGTTTATTCATTTTCAGTGCACTTTCTGGCCAGTTGTTTTCATCCCCACGCTTAAAGCTTTTCTCTTGTTTATACCCCCTAAAAATAAACATGAAACATTGGTTTTGAAGCGTGAAGAAAAAGCTGAGATGCAATATAAGTCAGAGAGAGTAAGAGAGAATGAGAAAAAACTATATCTACAGAGCTTTTTTTTCAATATGATGAATTAGAAATGTGTGGGAGTCTCAATACTCTGGTCTCACCATTCCCATATTAAAAGACCAAGAGGGTGTGGAGACAGCAGCTGGGTCCAGATTTCAGCATTTCATCAGCAATGTTTGTTGTCTTGGTTGTTATTGCTTTGTTTCTATATGTGCCATTAAGTTCTGTAATGTTTAAGCAGACAGAAAATTCTAGTTGCATACATCTTACTTACATAGGTGGAAGGATTGGAAACCAATTACAGAAAAATGTGTATATGTGGAATAAGTGCCAAAGTATAATCAGTTGTTACAATAATAATAATAATCTATAAAGATAAATATAGTGAATATTAATCAGATTACATCTCCCTGATTTTAGACTCACGAGTTTGTGGTAAGCTAATTACAGTTTTTCAACTAACAAAGAGTCAAAAGTCAAATCACTCAAACACTTTGTTGTAAGAAAAGTCAGATAATATGATCACTTTAATATTATTACAAGAACCCATATGTGAAAGTTGCTTTTTTTTCTTTCATGAGCTTTAATTTAAGGTTATATGGCCAATCTTTTAAGCATATTGACCCAGTCTCACTTCACTTATTATCATCACTTCCAGGGATTATTTTTCAAAGAATAAGACCACTTGTGGGCAGTCAGAATTCAGGGTTGACAATTTTAGAGGATAATGAAGACTGTCACATTATTTGAAGAGGGAACAACATGTGACATAATCTTAACAGTAATCTATCAATATTAAAATGTGAATGAAATAACCCTTTTTTTTATCCCTAATCACCAGTGGGTAGGGTAGAAAAGGAAGGGAATTGAGGAAATATCAACGAGTCAACAGGCTAAAGATATCCACCACCCTTCAAATTTAATATAAGAACTGAGTTGATTTAATTTTTCTTCTTGAGTTTTATCAAATTATTAAAATTGATCTGTATCTTCAATAAGGTCCTGCCCCAAGTGGAGGAGTTCACGTATCTCAGGGTCTTGTTCACAAGTGAGGGAAGGATAGAGCGGGAAATCGACAGGCGGATCGGTGCGGCGTCTGCAGTGATGCGGACTCTGCATCGGTCTGTTGTGGTGAAGAAGGAGCTGAGCCAAAAGGCAAAGCTCTTGATTTACCGGTCGATCTACGTTCCTACCCTCACCTATGGTCACGAGCTGTAGGTAGTGACTGAAAGTACTCTCCCTTAGAGATAGGGTGAGAAGCTCGGTGATCCGGGAGGGGCTCGGAGTAGAGTCGCTGCTCCTCTGCATCAAGAGGAGCCAGATGAGGTGGCTCGGGCATCTGGTTAGGATGCCTCCTGGACGCCTCCCTAGTGAGGTGTTTAGGCACGTCCCACCGGAAAGAAGCCCCGGGGAAGACCCAGGACACACTGGACGGACTACATCTCTCGGCTGGCCTGGGAACGCCTCGGGATCCCTCCAGATGTGCTTGTGAATGTGGCCCGGGAGAGGGAAGTCTGGGTTTCCTTGCTTAGGCAGCTGCCCCCGCGACCCGACTCTGGGTAAGTGGCAGAACAGGGATGGATGGATGGATGGATGGATGGATGGATGGATGGATGGATGGATTTTGACAGAGTTTGCTTCTACAAAGAAGGTGCAATATCTTAAAAGCGCTAATTAGTCCATCTAGGGAAATCCAGCGCTGTGTAGGAGTTCATGCCTGTCATGTGCTTTGTGAGTTTTATGACTTTTGCATTAAGATGAAAGTGATTGATGTTAATGTTGCTTTTTGTAACACTGTTGTCCAAGCCAAATTTTCTTTCAGGGACAATAAAACTTATCTTGAGCAACCACATCAACAGTGTTTAAAGTGTTATTATGTTGCAAACATCAAACATGGATGTCATCTTCCAGCATTACTTACTTCTGTATGACCAACATATTAAATGGTAAATGGACCGTACTTAAATAGTGCTCTTCTAGGCATGTTGACTGCTCAAAACACTTCACACTACATGTCACATTCACCTATTCATGCATACACTCATACAGCACTTCTACTGTTATATACAACACACATTCACACCTCAATTGACACGTCGGGAAGCAACATGGGGTTCAGTGTCTTGCCCAAGGACACTTTGTCAGGGGAAACCTCGAATCAATCCACAGACTTTCAGGTTGGAAGAAAACTGCTCTTCCTCCTGAGCTGCAGCTGCCTCTTACCACAGTTATATCACCACATATGACCAGGTGTTTACCATCACCAAAATGTTTTTTTTTTCCCCACATGGCAATGCTCTGGGTCAATTTGTGTACCAAAAACTGCAGAGAAGCTTTTGTCGTTGTGTTTTAGTTGTCCACATTTTTGTTTGCATATAGCATTTAACTTCTGCTTAACTTGTATTAACATGTTTTGTTATACAGACATGTTTGCTCATCCTGTGATGAACTATGATGGAATTTCGTGAACGTTTGGATACCTCTAAATACTATCTGAGCCAGGTAGCTTTATCACTTTGCCCTTCTGCTATATTGCTATGGAAATTTTTCACTATATAATAATATTTGTATGTATGTGAATAAAGCTTAACTGTAACAGTTGTGTTGTATGTGTCTGTACAGAATCTTCTGTATGTATGGAAATATCCAAGAATTTCTAATCTTTACAATGCAGCTCCCATATAAGTCAGTTTCACTAAACCACAATAGCAAGAAGGGTTAAAATGTTATTTGTTAACATGACATTACACAGAAATGTAAGATTCAGTAATATAGACAACATGCTTGTACGACTCCCTGAAAAAAACTAGCTTAATTGTTGGCTCTTAAATCTCTGTTGGTGTAATTATTGTTGTATTTGCTAAATACCACTTTAATATCAACACCTTGTACTCACATCTGTCTACATATGTGAATACAAGGTGTAACTGACAAGCTGCAACAAATTTCTTGTTAATGTGTAATTATGCTTGGCATAACAGCTAATTCTGAAACCAGTTTAAAAGCTCCAAAGGCAAAGGGTTGAACAGTCAATACTGCTGTTTGCTTTTTTCAAGACAATCAGAGATCACTGGAAATGTTTGTCTTATATAACAACTTTTTAAAGGCATTTTTTGAGAACATACTAGGATTTGCTAACAATGCAACTGTTAAAAATCTCAAAATATCAGTGGGTTAGGACTGTCACTCCCTTACCTTACTTTGGCATGCTTATTTTTTTCAGAAAGGCACCCCTTTCCCCTTTTCCCAGTATTGTTGTAGCTAATAATCCTTCTGCTTTGTACTTTGAAAATCCAGAATTACCAGCTCAATTTTTCTTTTTTTTTTTACATGTTTTTTTTCTCATTTTGGGGCAATTTATTATACTTATTATTATAATTTTGTAATTGTAAGAATTTTAAAATGATGCTTGTGACGCTCATAAGCCCCACTGAAATACATTTAAGTTTGTATCCAAGCATGATTGTTTAATTATTTTATATAAATTATATAATTTTCTCATATGACTGAACAGAAAGTATTATGTCATGAATGACAACATATAATAGAATAAGCGGATGTTTAGGAACATAGTTATATTTTATCGTTCCAAAAACAAAGCTCTTACAACACTTAACATGTTAAGAGAAAAAAACAAGCGTTGGCCTAGTTCACCTGCATTGCTGTTCCATAAATATTTCTTGCTGTCATTATTCACTGTGAACTTGTTCTTGCATTCTTTTGTCCAGAGGGATAGTGCCACTTTGATGCCATCTTTTCAAGGCCTTTACAACATTTGCAGCGGCATTTTGACATGGGTGGGTGGGCCCTTGGGCAGTGCAGTTGTGCAGTGAATCCACACATAAGTTCGCTGTACAACTGCCTTTGTGGGAGTGTGTGTTACGCTTTTGTATGTGTGTCCCTAATTCAGCTGTACAACCTAGAAGGCAGATAAAGGCAGAAAGAGAGACACCTTACTCCCCCATGATTTGACTTTACCTCCGCTGTGGTAGGTTATAATCAGGCCATAGCAAAAGGGGTGAGGATGGAGGCTCCGTTCTAATAGTTTTTATAGGTACACCAATGTTTTATTTTTTCATCTAGCATTCATTGCTCCCTGGAGTTTGATGTAAAGGATTTTAAATTAATAAACCAGTACAGGGTCCGTATTATGGAATACGATGGGCTGAACAGAGAGAGATAAACTGCTAGGATGGTGTAGAATAAAACCTTCTATTCTGCTTTCCCGTATAGTGAGATTACCATTTGGCCAAATCTTTTTTTTTTTCTTTCAATTGAACTGTTTTTAGTCTTAGATGACCATTAGCACAAACTGAAAAGATACTGTACAAGGATAAAGTTTACATCTGTCTGGCAAAACTAAATATTTAGAAAAATTATTAGACCTAAAACTTGTTGTTATCTTTAGCCACTTACTTACACACGGCCAAGATATTTCTGAAAACCACTTGATGCCCATTTCAGTTGTCTATTCTACAAAGCTTCTGCCCGGACCCTTAAGGCTTACTTTAATTTGTTTTAGCTGTGCCTTGCCGACAGCAACACTAATTAAGTGCTGTTTCTTCGCTTTTACTCACAATTAAACTTTAATATGTGTAGTTAAGTTGTTCAGACCATTATTATTCAACTGTCCGAGTGGAAACCAGACCTCTGCATCTCATCAGAGCTGTTTTAAAAACTTTAGAAAAAAGGGCAAATGCTTTCTGTTAAGAATGGAGTTCTGCAGGCTGTTGTAAAAGCAGATATACATGATTTCTGGGATCAGTGAAGCCTGATTCCATGCAATGGCTATGATTCAAACAAAGGCAATAGCTGCCTTCAGCCCACCAAAAATTGAAGAATGACTGATAATTTCAAGGCCAGTCTAACAGTAGATGAAATAAAATACATGTCAGTATTGGTAATTGTACAGTGTCTCAAACATAGTGAAAGCTTTGCTTTGTATTGGCTTCCAGTTGGATTGATATTCCTGTCCTGGACAGGTAAGCTGTTAACTCCACTATGAGTTGGATCTGATCCAAATCTATCTTGACCATATTGAATATTGTGCATGCTCCAGGTTTAATTTAAATACCTCAATACTTCATCTTGCAGTGGTATGATGGCAAATGGTCTGTATTTTATTGCGCTTTTACCTAAAGCACTTCACAATATACATCACATTCACACACTGATGGCGGAAGCTGCCATGTAAGTGTTCAACCACTACCCATCAGGAGCAATTTGGAGTTTGGTGTCTTGGAAACTTTGACATGAGCTCAACAGGCAGAGGATCGAACCGGCAACCCTGAGGCTATAAGACAACCACTCTGCCCACTGAGCCATGTCACCCCTTTCTTTTAGGAATCAAGGGGTAATGGTCATTTAGCCCTCCAACTAACCTACAAAGTCCCAACTGAAGAATTTGGTGATCACTACTCTTTGATCCCTAAAAGAAGAGAGACTTTACCACTGTAAAAAGAAAATGACGGGCGGTAATGCCAAAAGAAGGATTTGGATTGGACCAAAGCCTGGGCATCTCTCCTTAAAATTTCTGTTGTGGGGACAAGCAGAAGAAAAGAAAAATTGCTCTGCCAAACCCCAAAATTGTTTAATAAATCCCTAAAGTGAAAGGAAAAAAAATGAGTATCCAAATGGCACTTTAAGAGTGTTGACCTGGCATATAACATAGACAAAGACCCTGCTTGCTCGTGCTGCCATCAATTTTGACAGGAGGTATGTGGGGTGTTGGATGGCTCCAACACATGGTTGAGTCCTGAGAAACCTTATCCTTTAACTTTGGAATCAGTGTTTTGTTGTGTGATAACACTTGCCCCTGCATACTTAAATAAAAATAAAAAAATAACTTTATATTGATTACATAAATGCCACCTGCATATGGTGCATATATACAATATAGAAGAAACATAATGCCACCTGGTTGGGTAAGAGAGAGAAAAGAGAAAAATCACACATGAATTCATGACTTTTTACTGAGTTAATTTTTCAGAGGTACATGCCATGATTTATGCCCATGCACAAGTGCCATGCTGCAGGAGAATGACAATACTCTTTGGCAAATTTAATGTATGTATGCATGAATGCATGATTGTATGTTTGTATGTATTCATTTATTTTTTTACCTATTCAGTTTTTAATATAGCTAAACTTAAAATGTGTGAAAATTTGACCATTGTTTTGTTTTCAGTTTAAGCCAGTAAATCAGCTTTTCATGCCAAAAACAAGGAAAATATTCTAACATGTCAAAAAATGTCAGGTTATTTCATCAAGTTGCCATTTAGCATCCTTACTGAACAATGTGGAAATAGCATTTGGAGCAAATGTGAAACATTGCGTCACTAGTGTTGTTTTATTAGTCAGTGTTAACTAGGCAAAATGTGGATATACTCAGCATGGACCTTACTTTCATTAAAGCCTTTTGGCAGTATTTGGCTTTTCACAACATCGCAGGTTTTTATCTTCCAAAGACTGCTGCCCACTTCCATGACCAGGCCATTTCATCTCAGACTCCAGGTGTTTGGATGTTTAAAGTCAGAGAGGCATGGTGGGAGGCTGGAGTAAACAGCATGTGCGTGTGCATTTTTATACAACGCCCTCAGCCCTCCTGGATTCTGGTTGGCAAGATGCCTTTATACCAGTAAAAAAAATACAATTCATGCATTTCACAATTCCACCTACACATATGGACTTTTACACACATGAAGGCCAGTGAACTCAAAGGAAAGAGTACAAAAGGAAAACAATTGTCCATGATAACTTAAAGGAGCATGCTGACTGACATGCAACCCTACAGGCGCAGAATGAAAGATTATAATTGAAATAATAATAATGTATATGTAGGTTAGACAGTCCTCAGTTTGTGTGTGTGTGTGTGTGTGTGTGTGTGTGTGTGTGTGTGTGTGTGTGTGTGTGTGTGTGTGTGTGTGTGTGTGTAGATGAGGGTACGAGTGTGTGTGCATTTTTTTTAAACGTCCCTAAACGTCCACACACAAACACTCCATTTTTTTGCCCATTTGTCTGCACAGAGAAACTCTTGTGTTTTACTATAAATTTGCCAGGAGACAAGAAAAGTCTCATTAAATTGTTCATTCTATTTTTCTGCTACAACATAATATAAGTTTGAGAGTTAATTCCCTAAAAATTAATTACTTTCGCAAACTTTGTTGGAGTCTCAGTCATTTCCATATTTTTAATCCATGTCAGGGAAGGGAAATGTGCAGTAAACTACACTGCACGCTGTGCTGATGATGTTTCTTTCTTCATAGGACGGACTTTGCAGTTTACATTTAGTGCTGCAAAGTTCTAACAGGATTGAGACTGCAGATGTAGGAGCTTTGTGCAGATGAATCTTATGCTACATGCAAATGCACTTATGCGATGTTCATCATACAAAATCAACATGTTAAGATTTCATCAATTGTTTGAATATAGCATGAGACATAGAAGTCTTTAACAATTTTCAGAGCAATCCATTTGTTGGTGAGATATTTTTCTTTAATATAAAAAGCACCAGCCTTGTAATTGTGCTGCAAAAAAATTCAGGGCATTAAGTCTGGGATATGAGACACTGGGATTCCTTTATTTGACCCACAAACAAGTCTTAACAATGTCCTTGAGATCAGGGTTATGTGTGATTGAGTCTTTTTTTTTTTTTTTTTTTTTTTTTTTTTTTTTTTCAATGCACATTCAAACAAAAATAAGACGCTACAGTGACAGATCTAGAAAATTTTAGATGGGCTGGCAAAGCAGTGGCAAGAGGTCAAGCCAGGGTGGCATTGGACATGTTCAGTGCACTATTTGAAAAAGAAATCAAGTAAAGAAAAATAAAAAAGATCCACGAAAACACCAAAACTACTTATCATTATCTCTTCTAAAAACAGAGGCATAATTTAGGCTTGAATAAAACAAAAAAATCCTTATAATAAGTACAGACAAAGAACTTAAATTAAGTACAGGAAGGCAACAATTATTCTGCTGTGCAGCAAAACATTTGACAAATCCAAGTCTAGTGCGCCTGCATGCTGTGCCTTAAAACTGAAGACTGGATTTCCCAGATGATCATCTTTGTATTTTGATATGTCCAAAAAAATAGAGTGACATTTAGATTTACCAAATACAATTTCTCTGTCATTTTCATCATATTTAGTTTTATTATAATCACTGATCAAAACTGAAGCACTCAGAGAAAGCTGACCTGTACCTCTGCAAATTTTCTTTGCCCATAATTGTCGACATTATTGTTGAGTTAGACTCTCTAATGGTAAAATTATCCCTTTCTCCTCATAGCAAACAATCTTGTAAAAAATTCCTGGATCCAGGTGGTGATCCAAATCCCCAACACATAATGTAACCACTTGTTCCTTAACAAATTTTACAGATTTCATGAACATTTCATTAAAATCCATCCATAACATTTTCAGTTATGTTGCTAACAGACAGACAAACAAACCAACGCCACCTCCGCCTTGGCAGAGATAATAAACTGTCTACATTAGTAAACCTTCACACACATCTAGCGGTATAACTTACCTGTGGGCTGTTACTGAAATCATGTTATGTTATTGAGTGACATCCAATGTCACTACAGATTTAGACAGAGAATAAAACAGACCATGTGGCTCAGGTGAATACGAGGTGGACCTTCACGGTACCATCATTCTTTCCATCATCTGCCTCCTTCTCACTCTCTGCATCTTTCTGAATCTGAAACCTTCTCTTCTTATTCCCCAAACTGACATCTTTTCCCTCATCCTCACTTCTTTATGTGTTGAACTCTCAATGGCCTTCTTTACATTTGACCCTCCTGGGCCTCTCTACCACTCTTATTTTCTCCATGTCTCTCCATCACATTTTCCCCAAAAACTAGAATTCTCTACACTTTAAAATTTTCCTTTCACTGTGGCAACTTACACTTTTTACATTGTTACAACTAATTACACTGAATCAAAAAAACACCTGTAATGACAAAGAAACCTGAAATTAGTCATTATCATGCACATGAGGGGCACAAGCAGTTATAATAAGACTTCTTGCGCTCATTGTAGCCTATTAGTTTTTTTTCCCAGTCTGTCAGAAAGGATGTAACATAGTTTGATTGATCAGCCTCATTGCTGTGATATTAATCACACAGAATCATCCCTGAAACTCCAGCCCCAACAAAGACTCTTCAACTTTTGGTCATATCTAAACTCTTCATAAACTGATGTTGTGTTTCCTCTAATCAAAAGTAACTAACTAGGGAATTATGTTCCAACAAATCACATGTGAATGAGCAACTATCAGCAACATATAAATGGATGTATTGAACTACAACTGTCCATTGTTTTCAGCTGACATGTCATTTGTTACTCATTTAATTTGACTTTAACTGTGTGTTTAAACATCACCCGGAACACTTGATTTTAGCTGGGGGAAGTTGGCCAGCTCAGTCAGGCTCTAAAGTTAGAGGGCAGTTGTCCCCCCGCCCCCCCTGTAGAGCCACCCTGGGGTACCGTAACTGGAGTTAATTAGGTATAAATTGTACACATACATAATTGTGACAAGGGAAAGTTTGCGTTTGTTTTACGTTTTGGTTTAGCCCATGATATGTTTTTTTTTTTTTTTTTCTGCTTTTTGTTCAGTTGTTACAGGCCTGCTGTGAAGTTTCAGTCATTGATTAGCCTAATGTAAAAGGCAGTGAGACAGTGCAGCACCTCATTAAACTTTGCACTACTTTGTGTTGTGTTTTTTAAATGCATCTTTCAGATAATTTTCATTCACCTCGAGTTTAACTCTGACTGCCCATCCCTATTTTTAGGAGGTTTACATTCCAAAAATGATTGAATTAGCATTGGACAGTCGAAATGTGTGTTTGTGGTCATGACAAATTCACTGTCTTGGCTTTAATTGCATTTTTTTATTAATTTATTACTTTTTTTGTGATAATTATATGCTCTTTGCAACACTTTTTATGTCGTTGCACAGTGATAAAATAATAATTTATTTTAATGCTCTATATTTCTATAACTCTTTTTCTAATTTCTGACCAGCTTATTTTTTTTTATGTTGGATAGATGAAGCAATGGGTTCTTTTCTTTGTTTGTCTTCCAGCCTGTGCTAGACTGACTGTAGTCTTAATGTTATTTTTGGGAGTTTGAGTGTTCCGCAGCTGTTGTGTAATTTAAGGCTTCACTCAAAAGGCAACATTAACTGTCAGAGTTGGACAATTCATGTGGAAATTCTCGCCCTGGCAGTTTTCTACATGCTTTTTGCCACTATGTTTTCTGACAACCAACCAATGCAACTACCATCAAACATCCCTCACCAAGGAAACACATAAAGGTTTTCTTTAAAACGTTCTTTTCATGTAAGTCTGTCATTTGTTAGCTGATATGGAAGGGGGAATGACCTCAGCAACACTTCCTGTTGATTGTTGTATTGGGCTATGCTCAGACGGTTCATCACGATCTCACTGCAAAAATGGTGAACTACAATAAACTGATTACTTGTGTCCTGATATATGGGTTTTGATTTAGGTTTTTTAAGCCCTCGTGTTTAGTTCTGTTTTCCTGCTTTATTATTGTGGCAACAACATTTAGTCATTTGGAGGCTAATCACTTTTTTGGGGGGGCTTTACGCAGACACACCCACAGCTGAGAGGGAAAGCCCAATGAGTGCTATATTTACCAATAATGCAAGATTGGGCAGTAAATCAGGTGGAATATGAAGCCAAAGTATTTTGTATAATCATAGCAAGCATGCTGTGATCAAGCAAAACAGTGAATTGGAACAGCTAAAAATATTGCTTTTCTGCATGTGTAGCTGTGAGAACTCTGATGGGCTTCTTACTTGTGAGGGTTTTATTGTTCTGACAGTATACAGCAGAGCACAGTTGTGATCAGGTTGAGTAAAACATTGTCTTTCACTTCACCTGGAGATGCTCTCTACACTGTCATCTCTGCTGTCTGCTTTGCATGTGTGAAGTAAGCTGCTGCTTGATCTAAAATGCTGGAGCGAGCATTCAGCAAAGTTTTTCCTCGATAATTTGATTCAAGCACATGAAAAATAAAATAAAATAAAAACCGCTCAGCTGCTGCACTGGAGTTCACTCTTGTACTGTGCTGAAAGTGTTTTGTGAATGTTACTGGTGAGAGTGCCATCAAGATTTGTTACGGGAAAGCAGCCAGCAGCTCATTCAGACATGACACCAGCATGCTCAGTTTCCATCAGATTAATGGAAAGGAGTATGCGTCTGAAAAGGGCTTCAGATAACACCAGTGACACCAGTGTGAGTTTTTGCACCGTAGCCCTGTATATCACAAACAAACATTCTCACATAAAGCAGGTCACAGTGAACAGAAATTCATCTCAGGGCCTGTCACATCCCTGTGTTTGTTATGTAGTCTTCCACTGAGTCAAAACACACCAGATTATGGGGGTCTGGCTGGTACATCTTATCCCATGCACCAGCGACATGAGGCAAGCACACACACCTGCAAAGCAGACAGATATTATGCAGCATAACGCTCACTCGCACATCTGTTGAGGAAGAGACTAGATGATTTATTTATTAGCACCCAATTAAAACTTCAGGAACAAGAACACTTCAATGGGAATATAAATATCAAATAGAGTAAGCTCTACACGGCTATTTAGTCATGCAATCTGGCTTCTTCTCTGTGGCACGCTGGAGTGAGAAAGAGAAGCTGAAGATCAGGAAATGGAAGTGGAAACACTCAGATCTTTTGTGCAGCAAAAAAAAAAAAAAAAAAAAAATCCTTAATTTCACTCACGTCATTCTCGCCACCTCCTCTGCTCTTTCTTGTGATTTCTTTTTTATGTTCTCTCCTTTTTTAAAGAGAAACTGGCTTCGTATTTCTTTTTGAAAGGAGCTCTGACCACAGTGCAGGCCAATTGATTGGCTTCACTTGGTTTAGTGCAGGAATAAATGTTGTGGGCTGATTGTGTGGCATTAGTTGAGCCCACTAGGGAGTCAAGAGCAGTATTGTTAGTGTGAATATAGATTTCTGTACAGCTGAATATGGAGTCATTTCTCTTATTGCAGCCAGTTCCATATGTGAAGCCACTGTAATGCAGGTAGCTGCTGTGCTGTATACACTAACATGTAAACTTTATCAGTAATAGGTTTCTTTCATGTCATCAACGGGGAAACCAGTGCCTGTTTTTACTTCAGCTCTCCCAACACAAACTACTCCTTTATGCCTCTTTCTTAAGGCAATAAAGGGATTGTTAATGTGCTGGACACATGGCCTACTTCCTCTTCAATTAATCCATCAAGCCTAAGACACTTTTATGGATAAGTGTCTTCTCTCACACTGATCTGAGATTCATTTGAAAGTCATTACTTAATTAAAAAAGATTGGTATCAGGAGGTTAAGGAAGGGGGGAAAAAATCTCATAGGAGGATAAGTAATTTCCACAGAGATGTATACATCAATTAGAAGCTTATAAAAATACACTCAGAAAAAAAGTAGAGCAGAGTGCTTTGACACAGTGCCCTTTCAGGTATCTACATTTCCAGAAACTTTTTTTTTTGCTTGTATACATATTTATTTTTTGCCTACCAGAGCTTTAAACAAGCTTTTTCTGTCTGTCAAATTGCGGTATAGGATCTTGGCTAGCACGTAGGAATTGTAGTACTGAGTGCACTATCCCTCGCAGCTTCCTACCTGTGATTGCTGCCAGTCTGACAGCATGTAGTAATTTTGTTGGGTTCAGACAAGTTTTAAATGCTGATGAGCGTTTGCCACAATTGTTCAGATAACACTTATTAAGAAATGTTCCAATATTTTCAGCGTTACTTAATGACGCACTACAGAACTTTTGCAATTTTCTTAGTGATGCACCCCCTAATTCAGCTAATTCTTCATCTATCTTATGTAGCAGATCCCAGCGTCTTCAAAATAAAGATTGGAACTTTTGTTAAATCGTGACTGAATTAAACATCTTTTGAGGATTTTCTCTCCTTACAGACTAACTGTCTCACTCCCAAAGTGGGGGTCTGACTCAAATTTATGACTTGGTCTCCAGCTCCACAGGTCAACAGAGGTCGACTCTCCCCAACATGGACTGGGGAGGACTTCATTAAGTTATTTACGAGACCTGGGAAATTTCTGAACTTTAATCTTCTGCAACATAAATTTGCTTTTTAGTTAACAACCAAAGGATCCCAGATGCAACTCTTCATCCAAGATGTCCACTTTGAAACTGTTTCTTACTAAACTTGTGTTTTTCTTCAACTGATAAGCAGAAACCCCCTTTAACAGGACACCTGGACACACCAAGAAACTTTTATCTTAACATTCCAGAGGGTAATAAAGTGTCTTAATGTTTCTCTGTGTCCCCGCCCAGAGAAGACAGACTTTGTGTGAAGAGTAAAAGAAAATACTTTTACTAGTCTAAAATGTTCATTTAAATAGATACATATATATATATATGTGTGTGTTTTATCTTGATACCATGCGCATGCATATAATCATTATCGTTTTGTACAAGGTTTAATCAACAAGCTTGATTAATTGGTGACCTGAAACTTTACTACTGTGTTTGTGTGAGATATAACCTTTTTACTATTTTCTTGTCTTTTCGATGATTCACTGATGGATGTTAATGATGTCTCATTTAAGACTTTAATAACTTGGAAAAATAGATATATTCACAAAATGTTTAATTTGATAACTCTTTACAACATGATCAGACCAGCCCCTCTGGATCTGCTATCTGACCCAAAACCAGCCCACAAGACTGTTATTGGTCAAGATAATGGACCCACATCCTTTCATGGGGCGGGTCTTCAAACTAACACTTTTTGAACTCAGAACAAAGAGTTTAGTCAGTTGGCTGTTCTTCCTCCGTGGCCCTCGCCACTTCAGGTGGACTTCAAGTTGTCTGCTCTTGGAGGCTCCCTCCAAGTCAACCCATCCTCTCCAGACATGGCCCTCTTCCAGAGTTAGGACACTTGGTCTGAACGCCAGAGAGAGAGAGAGAGATGCTACCAGAGAATTAAGTTTGCAGTGATGTGAAGAACATCACCCGATTCTAAGTTAGTGCCTGCATTAAGATGCATGATTGACAATTTTTGGCTCTTTTTGGACTCCGTAGATCATTCCTTTTTTCCAGCTAATACTTTGCATTTCTTTAGCTATGTTTTTTTATCTTTTGGACTTTTAATATTGATCCTAAATTTTGATCTTTACCTTGGATAACTGGTTAACGCAGGCTGATCAAAGCTCCAGAACCAGTGCTACAGAATCTTTTTGGACTGACCTAAAGCTGGACAATTTTCATCTTTTGCCATATCACCGCAAGTCATCCACTGTCCATCATCGATACCACCAGCCGAGCCGCGGGAGAGTCCGCATCCGCAGAGCTGCCTGATCCAAACCTTCGGACCACCACGTGACGCATCTTCTGGCCTTCTGGAAGTCGCTCGGGATCCAAACCACCTGCGCCAACTTCCTCACTTGCCATCAGAGTCACCACAACGGTCGTAAGTCGGCTCGATCCAAACAGAACCGGACGAGTCCTGCTCGGATCAATTCTCTGCTTATCTGTTCCCAGAATGGTTGGTTGTCTGACAGTGACCTTAGTAGTTCTACATCTTAGTTAAACTTCCAGCTTTAACAGATGAGATTCAGTTTTCCCTTTTTCCTTTTAGGATTTAGAGATCTTTTTCAGTCCTGAACCTTAGTTTAATTAACACCGCAGGTTAATTAACTTTTGTTCATTTCTTGCATACATTTCATTCATTCTGACACATTGAAATAAGATTCTGGTTTGAACTCCATATTCTGCATTTTACAATGTTTGATTCATTTTCCCATGCGAAGTCCTTTGTACGTATTTCCTTTTCATTTATGCATTATTAGTTTAGTAATAAATATTTCCTATTTATCCTAAACTGGTCTGGTTATTGTGAACTCCTCCTTTGAACCATGTTATGGGTCCCTTCGATGTAAGAATTCACGTTATTAGCGTCCTGAGATTGAGTGATTGATAACTGATTGATTTCTAGCTTGAATTAATTAATTTATTAAATTAATTAATTTAGTAATCTAATGGTGTCCACACAGCCATTAGATTAGAATAAAGCTATCTGTGTGGTGGTGCCCTACGAGGAAATTAATAAATAATTCCAAGAAATGATTAAAATTAATAATTTTATTAAACATCTTTAATGTTTAATGACGCTTAACGCTACACTTACATCCTATATGCAGTGAGCTCTCTGCGGCCAGGAAAGGACAGTCTTATCTTAATTCTTGTCTTATCTCTTCTTCTGTCTCTTTCTCTCTTCCTTTTCATCTCATCACCCGATAATGTCTTCTTGCATTTCTTTTCTGAATCAGCCACAGTTCAAAACGGCTGGAGTGTTTATATTTGTTTGCTAGCGTGTAACGATGTGCATAAAACAGAGCTTGGCTGCAACATCAGGCAGCGTCCCGGATGAAAAAGTTGTATAGTTCTGTTTCTCATCCTCAGGATGCTGCCGGGCAGTGATGGCTCCAGAAATGCCCATAATTGATGTCAATGTGCTATCAAACGATTCTGGAAGGCATAGTTTTAAGGTTGGAAAGTTACATAGACTCTGTAATGATGTTCCCCCGCTGGCACACCAGTTACAAGAAAGCTTACAGGGTTTTTTGCAAGTTTTTATGCACCAGGAAACATTCAAACCAAAAAGCAAACAGGTCAGCAGTGAACAGTGTGGAAAGCTATTAGATGTTGTGAGGCTTTGAGCCTTTTCATTGCAGAGTGCTGTAAGAGGAGATTGAACTGAAAGCAGACAGGCTTAAGTATAAGTTTCACGAACCTGTCTGCAGCGATCTTAACCCTCACTGGCGGACAGACATGCAATCCACCTAAACTCGTCAACTTGTAGAGATGGTATAACACTTGGTTTCACTCCAACACAAAGGAGATCTCAGTCCTCTTTGTATTGTGTTTTATCCACAGCAGTGGAAAGTTAAAGCACCAACAACACCAGCTGCCCCCAAGTAGCAGCAAAGCCCTAAAACATAAAGGAGTATGTCTATTGGAGCTGTGAGAAGCTGTACACGGTTGCATGCCCACACATAATTTACTGTTCTTGGTTACTACAAGTAGGTATTAGATTAAAGATTTGAACTATTCTATTAACTCTACACAAATATTACTAAATTTATTGTCCTCTAACGGTGGATGTATGCTTTCCTGTGCTGGAAATCACACCAACCTTTCTGGCCTTTAACATCATCTCATCTGCCAACTGTATCGCTCAACATTTGTTTACTCAGTGCGTTTTCTTCTCTGCAGATATTTGCAGGTGGGAAGACTTGAAAAGAGCACTCTTCAGGGCACTTTATTCACCTGCAGGTAGAGGCCATAAGCATCCATTCTCAGAGTTTGTAATAGTTTTCTTAATGCCTGAAGGGAAGGACCAAAGTTCTGCAGTCATGGCTAAAAGTTGATGGCAAGTTTCTCAAAACTGTAAATAAATCTACAGAGCTGTGTAATGGACTGTTTGAATACAAATGCTACTGAAACATCCAAACAAAACAAAAGATTTACTGCTAAAGAATGGCTGGGTTTTTGTTCTGCATCTTGATAATGGCATCTTATCCCCTGTCTTTTGCAGTTACACCAGGTGTTAATAAGTACTCATATCAGTCATCTTAAATCTGCACACGCTCTGATTTTATATCAGTAAAATCGTTATTTGGCTGGCTACTCACCATATATCCAGCTTGGACTGCATTTAATTGATTTTGACTGGAATCCAATCCCCATCTGAATTACAACACTTTCAGATGGGTTCCTTTCTATTATCTAAAACTTTAATAACACACGTACGGTAAGCAGGTGCTGTTTTGCTGAAAGTATATGCAGACAGATCCTGTGATAATACACTGTGTTAAGGGGTTTATGGCATTGTGCTTTTCTTTGTTCTTTGTTAAGCTATTTGTATTTTAGGAAAGTACTTTTAAAGAAGACTAAATGAGTTTTTTTTTTTTTTTTGGGGGGGGGGGGGGTATTTTAAAGTATTTTATCTACTGTTGTGGTTGATCAAAACACACATCTGTTCATACTTTTTCATATCTTTATTCCTTTTGCTCTGCTTTTCTGAAAAGCCTCAATCAATGTCACCCTCTACAAAGCGAGGAAGCGAGTAAAATTGAGAGAGGGGAAGTCACACTAAATCACTCACAAAACAGCAGCACATCTGTAAAATTAATAGAAAAGCTTTTCATAACAGGGTGCCTGTCTGACATGCTGGCAGTCTGCCACCTATCACTACAGTGTCCTTATTACCTCTGACATATTAGACGTGATGTGTTCTGTGGCTGTGGTAATAAACTAGAATCTTCTACATCCACAGTCTCTGCTGACAGGTTCACATCATCAGCATGTTTCATTTGATCCTGTCTTAGCATCTTTCTCCTCCTGCCATTCATATAAAAAAGACAGATGCTCACATGAGTGACAATAGATATATGGAGAAAGTGTAAATAGTTTTTGATGACATGCACAAACCCTTTGTTTCACTTTCTTCATGCAGCTCGCAGCGATTTATAAAAGCCAGGTTATGGTACTGCATGCTTCTGCATGTGTAGCTGCCTCTCTGATATGTGTCTGTCAGGTGTTGGACATTTTCCCATCAGTAGCACCAATTTTTTTTTTTTTTTTGCTCTGACGTCAGGGGCAAGACAAGACCTGAGCAGGGCGTAGGGAACAGGTAAAGATTTGTCAGATCGTTTGCAAAGGAAAACCTACACACAAGCCAAGCTTAGGATGATTTATAGGGCTTATTTCTGAGAATGGTAAAGTCAAATTAATCACGTTCCCACCTGACATCGCTGCTCAGCAGTGATAAATGACAAGCTGCCAGGGACAGACAGTGAGCCATCCATGAAGCGCTTGCCGATGTGCTCTTTCCTCAGATAGCCTGACCTGGGTGCTGCCTTGCCAGATGCCCCCCTCTGGACGGCCAGTGCCAGGCGTACCGGGGCCAGCCCTGTTCCCTCCTACTCTACTCCCCTCCAGCTGGGTACCCATGCAGGGGCCTAATGACTTAGGGACAGCCTGCCAAGCAGAAGGGAAGTGGAACAGGTGCTTAGCCTATCAGCTTAACAGTGCTGTCTCATAGCTGGGCCTGTAAAGGCCACAAAGCAAGTCATGTGTTACTTCCAAGTTGCCATGCAGCAGGAAGACACAATACAATAGCTATTTTTTTTTTTAAAAAAGAGCACTTCATTTCATTCAAAAGGAGGCATGCATTGCTTCCAGCTTTACCTGCTTATTTAAGACATGAGAGGTGTTTGTCACACTTATCTCTTCTGCTACAAAAGTGGAAAATTGTATACCTACAATCTATTTGCACACCTGCCTTCTCACCACACAGAGAAAAGAGAGAATAGACCATTTACAGAGCAGACATTTGAACATGCTTAACAAGAAAATAACATTCATTGACAAATTAATCATAGCTGCATTAGCACATAGAGGTGGTCCTTGCATTGTGACTAATTAGCTCACAGGGTTAATGTTATTAAGTTTGCTAGCTTTTTTCTGGTAAAGCAAGTTAAATTGGGTGCTGTGGGAAATGTCTATAAACACAATTTTTTTCTTTTTCTGTTAGTTTTTCAGCATCTTTATCTTTAAGTTGTATTGTTCCACCAAGGCTTGTTGGCTATTTTATGTTGATGTTAAGTTTCAGATTCAGAAACAGAACTTTTTAATGAGTATTTATTATGTAACACAGTATAAAAGCTTTTCTGAAATGGTTCAGGTTTCTGTTTAGTAATTGTGCATACAGTATTTGAGTTAATGACAATCGCTTTGGTATGAAAAAGGGAACTTGCACTAATGACTGACGTACCGTTGACTTGTTTTCTGTAATGGCAGCAGAAAGCTGATACTACAGTTAGAAAGAGATGAGCGAATGTGGTGTGGTTTAATGCTAAAGCTTACACTACAGGCAGTAAGGGAGACAACTATAGAGCTGAGATCCATATTGCACCTCAGCTCCAGCATAACTTTATTATTTAAATTATTAGCTTATTATTATTATTATTATTATCTATTTTTATATTTTAATGAAATTTGCTTTTATCTCTGAACAATGACTTTTCTTATTAGTGTTCTTAATTATTTAGAGTAGTTATAAAACATGGCAAAAAAATCTATATAAAATATGTATTTTTTTATTCTTATGGATGAGACATTTAACTTTACATTTTATATAGTGTTTCAAGTAATTGCAAACAAACACCAACAAAAAAGTGCTCATCAAAAAGTGTAATGTTATTATAATTATGTACTAGGGCCGCACAGTACATATAAAAAGTGTATTATTATGACATTATCAAAGAAATTTTGATATCACAAAGACAATCACAAGACTGAAAAGAGATTTTGATTTGACACAAGGGTACATGTTTCAGTCAAGTCTGCATTTCACAAGCAACAGATAGAAGTGGAATGCAGCCGTCTTTAATGTACCCTTTGCATCATATATTCAAGTGTCCATGTTTTTCAACTCATGCTGTCATCACAATATAAATAAAACACTCCATATTGCATGTTTTCATAATATCATGCTGTTATCTGCTGTATCTTTAGTGACTCTGATCCATCCAGCTGAGATTATATTTTGACACTGTGTGTTGTCTGCACTTGAATTATTGATTCATCTGTGAAATTCAGCCCTTCAAGTATTTTCTGACAGGATGCAGCAATAAATGAGAATGTTGTGTACTCTAATATGGTTTTGACCTTAGACCTTTTAGCTTGAGAGAAGACTACGCTTACATGAGGAAAATGTTCTGGAAACATTTTAGGTTTGTGTTATTTTCAGGTTAGAGACAGACTGCACACACAGTGTGACCTTCACTTAAAAATAAGAATAATAATAAGAACTCTTCCAAACAACACACTGATCATTTTATTAGATTTATTTAGCTTTTTCTATTTTCCTTTCTAGCCTAGTATGTGAGTAATGTCATGTCACTGACTATCATGACTAACATTTATTCATATGTTCACTTATAGATTTGTGTTGTATTTATTTGGCCAATCAGAGCATAGCAAACAATTCCTCCCACATTATTTCACCGTTGTAACATTGGTTGTTTCTTCTTTTTTTTTTTCATAAGTGAGGTTAAGCCATTTATTGCCCTCAACAATAATGTAGACATTAGAGGCCATTGATTGAATGGCCATGTTTCAGTGTTGTTCTGTTCAGATGTGCATGTGAACATGAAAAATGACTCCCCTAAAAACCCAAAGCAGTCACCTATGGCAGGGTTTCACTCTCTCCCATGAAAATAAATAATCTTTACTCTTGACAGCAACATAATTAATAGTGATGTTTAGCAGGTCCATTTCAACAGACCCACTTAATCTAATTTTGTTTCCACTTGGCGATTTGTAAATTACTGCAAAATGACGCACCATTTACCACTGTCTCTGCCTGGGACAATGGCAATTTCTCTTCCTGTGTAATACTCTTTTTCTTGTGGGTTTCTTAGCTGAGGATTTTTACAAAAGAAACACTCATCGCTTCTTCTTCCTCTTCCTTTCTTTCTTTTCCCTCCCTCAGGTCCTCTCCAGCTCCCTCGCTCCCTTCTCTGCTTTCTCTCCAATTTAGCAGCATTCTAAGCCGCTGAGACCCTCTAACACATTAGCTGTTTTACAGCTTCCCCAGAACACATTATGACCACTGATCTAAAATGTCAGCACTACAAATGCCTTGTCCACCTTCCATTATTTCCTACTAAATGTTAAGCGTTTATATTCACACTGTGTTGACATTTGAGAACAAGAAGAGAGAGGGTGGCCTGCTGATTTGCAACACAACTGCATGTAATTTGTTAACATGCTTACAAATTACGATCATATATGTGGCCAATGACTTCTTTTCTGGGTTCAATTTTCACAGAGATATACATAATATATCATGTTAGAGCTCAATTTTCATAAAAAAATGTGGGCAAAAATGCTGACAGGGAAAAGGTTACACCAGTTTCTGCAAAACAGAGACATTTGCTTCCAAATGTCACAAAAATTTCCTGCTTAATAATATACCGTGAGGAAATATCAAAAGCCTCTATGGAAATGTTTACAATCCGTTTTTCAGCTTGGGATGCAGAATGGTAAACTGCTTAAATGCTCATGTCATACTTACTTGATATTCTGTGCAATTATGTATGGCAAATAGAGATTGAGTGGGACTTTATATTAATATTGTACCCATCTAAAAATGTTCAGGCTCACATTGCTTTTAAACTATTCTCTTTTATATTTACTTTATATATAAGGGACACATTTAAGGAGAAATATATTTTACCTGTCCTCACATATTGAAAGCATATGGCACAAAGCCAAAAATAATGGAGGACTAAGTCTTGCCTTCCTCTTTTCTGTGAGAATTAATGAGGCATAGCAAAATGTTTGAACAAACCTCTTGGCCTCAACGGAGAGCGAGGCCTGACCTTACTACCATTCACAATGTCAACTAGATGGACTGTCATTTTATACATGCCACAGAAGACTGATGGAGCCCAACAAAATGCCACCAAGTAAGAGGAAATACAATTAGCGTGCTCGTTGGACAGGGCAGGAGGTAGCCATTTATTTAAACAGCTGGCTGACAGTTTCTAGCTGCTGCTTCCAAATTTCTGCTCTTTTCAGTGCATATATGACTGTAAATCTCTATGTAACATATCTAGGTCTGACCTCTCCACATCGTGCAATTATAAAGTGCTTTTATGTACTTTAGTAGATAACTGTCTTCATCTTCAGGAAGAAGTGACCATACTGTCTGGCAGCATTTAAAGCCCACTATTTGCTCCATAATAAACAATTATCTAAGTGGTAGTGCAAGAGCAACACAGTTTCTTGGAGGGATAACTTGGGTTTCATTGAACATTTATTGACTGAGTAACGTGTGACCAACATTTCCATAGTCAGTAAGGAGACAATTAGTTTCTTTGGGCTACTCTTTGATAGAGTAAGAGGATATATATATATATATATATATATATATATATATATATATATACATATATAATATTAAAAAACAAGAAAACAGAAAAAATACAAAGACAGGCTCAGAATAAAAAGGACCGAGAGCAAATATGTTTCCAGTACAATTATGGTTGCACAGCAATGATAACAACCAAATGTCAATTTGTTAAAGAAAGATTTAAAGCAACGTCCTTCTAAGACATTTTAAAGTCAGATGTCTTTCTTTTACTCTCTCTCTCTCTCTCTCTCTCTCTCTCTCTATATATATATATATATATATATATATATATATATATATATATATATATATATATTTAATTGATTTTTTTCCCCCCTGTGATTCTATTTGATCCAGTAGTCACACTGGTCTGCTACATGAGCTCACATCTGTAGACAAGACAAAGAGACAGCAGGTGTGAAAAAGTGTGTGCGGGCATACACTGTAAACAAGCAATCGGACAATGTCTCTAAAGGACTGTGATGCGGACAAACAAGAGTCTGCCAAGGTGTAAGATTGAACAAAAAAAATAAAAAATAAGCAATGTTTGGGGGGGATATGAAAGGGAGTAAATTACTGCTTCATACTCAACTGCACTGCTCTCGCCTTCCTCTCCCCCACAAAAACTTCCTGTCATCCCTAAAACCCTTCCAGAATTACAGAAGACACTCAGAGGCTTCAACAATTAGAGTATAATGAAAGAAGGTACAGCGTACAGCTAATTCATTTGAAATAATAAATAATATCAAAATAATCCGTTATTTTTAGTTCTCTGTTTGTTATAAAGTGGCCACATTCTACAGGTCTGTGGGGAAAAAAGAACATAAACTTCTAACAGTGAAGGTAGAATCTGACTTATATGTCAATCATAGCGATGACAAGTAGCTTTAAATTGGTGCCATTTTTATTTAAAGAGCAAGGATCTGTCAAAGTATTTGTAGCATGTTTGTGGAAGTGTATTATGGCATGAACAAGATATTTCAGGGAATTCAGAAAAAGGGATGCACATCAGGCTGGAAAAGGTTACAGAACCATACCTTAAGATTTTGAACATCAATCCACTGTTAGTGGATCGACTGTCAATCAAGATAATTTTTACCTTTCCCAGAAGCGTTTGACCAGCAAAGATCACGCCAAGAGTAAGCCGAGTACAGACGAAAGATCAAATGATCAAATGATCAAATGATACTACACAAAGTTATCAACAACAACAGGTCTGTTAGAGAGGCTAATGCTCAGGCACGTGTTATATGTGTGTGTGTGTTACTTAGTGTCACTGCATATGTCACCCTTCACCTAAATTCTTCCCTAACACACAAATGATGTAGAGGGAGGAACACAGGAATATCCACATGTGGTATCCACAAGGATGTGGTACTACGTAGTCATCACAACATGATGATTGCTGAAGACAAATGGATGTTTTTTAATAAGAGCTTTCCAAATCGTGGCAAAAAATGATAAGTGTGTTTTTATTACTTTTTTGACTTGGGCACGCCAGCTATTACCCCTTAAAATCCTGCAATTTTACCTAAAACAGGCTTTTATGGATAAAATTGTTGTGTACCAACTTTTTTATTGGACTATTTTTACTGGTCCCTTCCTGATGTAACAGAAGCTTTTCTGCTGCAGCATCATCTGCTACAAGAGTACAGTATGTTTCAGAGATAAAATGCATTTCTGACTGGTCTGAAATAAGTGTTTACTGAACCTAGAGTAATGATTTTAGCCTGAAACGATAGACATCATTCATTTCTCAGGAATCTCAGCTTTCCAATGGTGTACAACCTGTGCAGGTACTTAATAAAACTGAGTAAAATATATATTTATTTGTCATGCCCCGCCCACAGGATATCTGGAGCCAACAGGTTAATAACTTGACTTGATGTGTGACGTGTCTGTTAGTAATGCTGTAAAATAAACAGTGTTACTAACAGTGTTACTTCTTTTAGTAATGGGTAATCTAACTATTTACTCTTTTCATCTTTACAACACTGTTACCGTTACTGATGCTAGTAACAGCGTTACTATCATCCAGCACACCGAACCTGTCTTCACCTGACTGGGAGTTTTACGAAGAGAAATAACCACATAGCTTAAGACTACGTTCACAGTGCAGGGCATAATGCTCAATTTGGATTTTTTTGTGAAATCCGATTTTTTTGAGAGTCCGTTCACATTTCCAATTAAATGAGATTTGTATGTGATCTCCTGTATGAACCTTATGTTCACCAAAAGTGTTCCGCATGCGTAGAAGACACAACTACGTGACAGTAAGCATGCGTGTGACCACTTTGTGTTTGCAGAAGTAAACATTGACGGTAGCAGCGGAGCGTATGTTGCAATTTTAAAGTTATTGTCCAACCGTAGCCAGCGCATTTTCAATAGCATCGTTTTAAAGGAGAGAGCCAGATTTTTGGCCGTGGCATTTAGTGGAGCAGTGGCAGCAACTTCTGTACAGAGAAACATGTGGGTACGGAGTCACAGCCAGGAGTGGTGAGAGAGTGATGTGAGCGTCATTACAGATAAGAGTTTATTAACAATGTTGTGTATAACATATAGGTAGGATTAATGCGACCTGGCCGTTCAGACTGAAGTCGCATGGCAAAAGATCAGATACGTATCAGATTTCGGACCACATGTCCAAGTGGCCTGGGTCGCATTTGAAAACATCGAATCTGTGTATTTCAGACTGCTATGAAAAGATCAGATACAGGTCGCATAGGAGCAAGAAAATCAGACTTGGGTCACTTCAGCCTGCAGTGTGAACCTAGCCTAAATGATGATGATTGACTGAGGAAGAGTAAAATGACATGGCAGATTTGAAGTCAGTGTGCGCAGTCGAACACACGTGTACACAGCCACATCCACAAACGACCAAGAGACACATGCACCAACCGTGAGTCCACAGAGGTAAGAGACAAGAATGTCATTTAAAATGTTCATTATTTCCAGAAACTAAGAGTTTCAGTAAAATCAACACTAATCTCAGGCTGCGTGGATGTCAGGTCTCCGTCTCACGTTCACGTGATTCTAACTGCTGATTTTACTGTAATTTATTCTATTAAGTTTCCATTTTATTCATCAGTCAGATCTAATATTCAGTTTTATTATAAAGAAATAAACGTGCTAATGAATTCAAAGATCCATTAAGGGGCAGATCATTACTTTCCCGAGTAATTAGTTATTTTTATGATGCTGTAACTGCATTACTAACTCAGTAACATTGTGAGAAAAATAATCTTTTTTATAAGAAAAGTAACTAGTAACCAATTAATTAAAGTGTATCCAACATTAGTATTTATTACATTTCACTCATTCATTTTCTATTATTAGTCATAAATTTAATTCTTTAGTGCAAAGATGCCCTGCAAAGAGAGGTGCATTCAGTAACAAAAGAAAGAGCTGCATGAGGCAGATAGTTAAAATATGTTTAATAGGTACCAGCAAACACACAACTAGAAGAGGGTGAATCCTAATGTAGTGTAATCAACCACAGTAAGCCACTTCCTAGAAGAGTTAGCAGGCTTTGCATCTTGCTATGGGGACATGTAAAACTAAGATAATATTTCTCCCCTGTTATTTTTAATGTCTATAGTTTTATGTTAGAATTTGCTGCTATAGTGGTGTTTGGGCCAGAAGTAGCTTCACTTCTGCAGTCTGCACTCTAAGTACAAAGAACCAGAGTATCCAGGCTATTTCATTTGTTAGTAGAGGTTTATTAAAGTACACACTTCTCTGTTACAATTTTTTATTCCGATGTTTCTTTCAATTTATCCCTGCCACGATGTCCAATCTCTCCCCCTCTTCAGTTTGCATCTGGTCTGTAATTTGATGTCCATATCAAAATCACATTTATCTGTGCTGCAGTATATAACAGTACATTGTGTTAAATATGTGTAGTTCATTACAACTGTTGATGTGCCCCTTTTTTGACTTTGAGCACATTAACCAGGCCAATCTTAACTTCTACTATCATTTGTTTTTATTCAAATCTGTCTAAAAAACAAGTTCCAAAAAAATTATTAAAGTTTTCTAAAAGTTTCGATATGTAATTTGCTAATTCTTTAACATTTTTATTCAACATAAACATTTACAAAAGAAAGTATTTTTAGTGTCTAGCTTCAATATATTTAGAATTCGATGTGAGCAGCAAACCCAAGAGGAGTTTCAAGACAAAGATAAAATGGGTAAAAAGGGTTTTATAAAGAATACAGGAAACACGGCATGCAGATTAATCGACAGATCAATTAGATACAGGTGAGAGTGTCAGGACTGGATATGAAAGAAACATCCACGAGGCTGTCTTTCTTAGCAAAAAATGGGTCCTTCTTGATGTAAAACTGCAAAGAATTTTGCTCTTTCAGCATCTACGGTGAATATTATTGTGACAACACTCAGGAAGTCTGAGGAAATAAAGGCCAAGGTGGAAGCACTGGCTGTGCCCTCATGCAGCCCTTCATGACTAGCCATCAGACCACCATGACCATTATACTCACACGCCCTCTGGAGTACCTTGAAAGTCCATGATCACTAAACGCAGGCTTCTGTTGCACCTAGAAATGTAACTTGAGCTGCATTATGCAAGGATGAAACCATAAACTCTGGGCTTAATGTTTTTTAGCCTGAGCTCATCTCTGATAGGCAGAAACTCAGCAGACTGATGTTCTGTGGTCAGATGAGTCCACATTTCAGCTTGTTTTTATGAAAGTCATATGTCTAGTTCTATGTGCCAAAGAAGAAAAAGACCATCTGGGCATATCAGCAAAAGGAGAAAAAGCTGTGATCATACAGAGGTTTCTTAGTGCCCATGGCAAAGGTAATTTGCATAAGTGTGAAGGTAAAATTGATACAGAGGCAGGTATTGTCATTTTGGACAGACATATGCCACTATCAAGGTGATATATTTTCCCAGGAGATAATGGGCTCATTAGGACAATACTTCACCTCATTCTGCCTTGTCACGGTTTCCATGTGCTTTACTGACTTGTAGACAATCCAGGTTTACTTTCTACTGAATACGTGGAGTAACATTATGAAATAATGACCAGCGACTGTTGAGCTGCTGAAATCTTGTATTTGACATAGACACAGACTAGTCCTGTAAAACTGCAACAATTAGTATCCTCACTTTCCAAAAAAAAGAAGATTCTATTACAAAGAAGGGTAAAGTACCACAATAGCAAACATGCCTCTATCTCAACTTTTTCAGTGTAGTGCTGGCATCTGACATTTTTAAATTATATGTTCTAAATTCACCATAATTGATTAGTGAAGACACAAATCCTTGTACTTATGAAATGAAGGTTAAAACAAATCCAAAGTCTGCAATTTGCAGGTTCTGTTAGAGATTTGCATAGGTCATAGCCATTTGGGTGGCTAAAAGACCAATACTCTTTAATCCTCTAAAGAAAAAGTACACCATTCCAAGATGGGGGTGTAGGGTCAAGTGAAAGGCCCAAGGGGAGGAACTGGGATTAGGATAAAGTCTGTGCTTTAAGAACATAATCTTCAAACAGTGAGGTGAAATGGTGAGATGGTTAACTGATTACAATGAAAATTAGCAGGTTACAACTCTTGTTGTGGGGGCAAAGGTTACAGAGTTTAAATTAGAAGGCTAAGCATTGTGTCAACATCTTGTATTAGGGACCCGGAATAAAATTTGTGGGATAAGCTTAAAATATTCATCTTTGTATTAAGAGTAGATCACAGAAGCAAACTATGCACAGGAAAACGTTATTACTTTACAATTATTTGCTTTTGTACTAAATTAAATACTTTATATATCACGTCTTTATGACTGAACCAACTTGAGTTAACATTTTATTCTCTCAGCCAAATATCCAGAATGACTGACTAAAAGGGATTGGAGTTATATTAACAGGCTGTTTTACATGTCCCATGGTGCTCCACTCACAGCGGATATCTTAATCCAGCCCTTTCAGTTTCTACTTATGTACTTTTATGGATGATGGAGCCATCATTGAGCCCACGTCTGTGGCACCTACAACATTTACCTTTTTTCCATTTGCACCTCTTTCTTGAGTACAGCAATGCACAATTTTAACACAAAAGCCTTATATAATGACAGTGGAAAGGGTTTCTATTATTTATCCAGGTAGAATGGTTATTTAACAAAGCAGCCAAGCTCCTTCACATTTCAGTATCCTCAGTTTTTATCTTTCTCGTTTTACCATCTTATTACTGTTTCCTCACAAATTGATTTTCCAAGGCATTTTATCAGACAGTAGTGATGTGCAACATACTTGAATGTGCCTTTCCACTATAATGCTTAAAACAAAGCACAGTGCTCCATGCAATTCAAATAGGTCAGGCCCCTCTTTTACCATGCAGGTGTCTCCTTAAATGAATATTTGCACAGTATTAACTAGCATTAAATCCACGGTGCTGTCTTTCATTTGCGTCTGGTAGGCAGGGATGATAATTGAAAGAAAGAAATTTACAAAAACCATGAAAAAAGAGGGAGAGATGAGAGAGGTGGTTGATGCAGAAAAAAGAAAGAAAGAAAGAAAGAATACAGAATGTAAGTTGTATGGGTGGTGGCAAAGATATCAAAAAAATCTTTTCTCTCAACAGGGGCTTCCCTTAATAATCCAGCCATTATCTTGTGTTTCTCTGCTCACCATTGGGCCTCAGACTGCCATGCTTTGCAATCTGGCCCTCATCAGAAGACAGCCAGATAGAGAGACGAAGCAGCGAGGCTGGCAAGAAGTGTAAGGCGTCTCGGTGAATGGTTGGCCGGGCACCTCACTGTAGGATACCAGAAAGATAATAATGTGTGGAGGCAAGCAGGAGCAGTGTATGTCTTGCAAAGGAATAATTGCTACCCTTTCAAGAGCCATTTCTTAATTGGCCTGGCTGTTGTTGAGGGGAACTTGGAGAGGAGACAAGTGAAAGAAAGACTGAGAGAAAGAGAAAGAGTTAGAAGAGGAGATAGAGAGAAGAGAGAAAAAATCTCCTGCTCACAACTCAGTGGGTGCATGCATGTATGTGTGTCTGTGTCGGGGGGGATGTCGATGTAGTTGAGTCTTCTCCACCTTCCCTGCACCTCTGTTGCCCAGGGAGCAGTAGTCATGGAGCTGCTCTTCAGCCAGGAGATATTTCACACACACACACACACAGACTAAATGCATACAGGCAGACACATGCACACAGACATCCTCAAAGAAGCAGACAAACAGGCTTAAGTTCACAAGGTGCGGATTGCAAATGTTATTGTTTTCAGAGCTCACTGTTTAGAACAAACATATTTTTTTCATATTTCACATCTCACACACATCACACTCATTTGCCCTGATAAAATGAGTCCATATAACACTTTTCTTAGAATATACTGTATCAAAATCAAGCTCCTCCATATTTTGGCTTTTGACAGTATGGCAAACTAAAGACCTATTCTTCATTTATTTAGTTTTACACACACACACACACACACACATAAACATATATATATATATATATATATATATATATATATATATATATATATATATATATATATATATATATAAAACTGCTCTCTATGATTCGTGTATTTACTCTTTAATTTACTGTTTGCATTTGATGAAAGTGAAAATGGCTATTTTTGCTGGAGTTTGATTTATTTATTGATCTCCCATTGACGTGGTGAAAAGGATAACAAACCTTATTTTATTTAAGAATTCTCCCAGGTTTCTTTCATCCATTGAGCCAAAGGCTGTTTAGTTTGAACAAGCAGTTCTGGGGCAGTTACTGATTGAACTTGAGAATGTCTTTCAGTTGGAAGTTACAAGTAATAGCCTTTAGCTTAAAGGTCTGAAGAGTCAAAACAGTAAAATTTTCATCCCTCATAGAACTAACTGAATATACTTGCAGAGTTACTAGTGTTTCCAATCAGTACTATTGACTTCACAATTACTTAAAGTTTTAATATGTCTGCTTTAGAAAATATCTCTGCCTAAAAATGCAGGACTCTGCTTAGACAGAAACAATCAGCTGAACTTTGGATGTATGTGAATTAGTTGTGAGGCCACTGTTCAGTCTTCTAATGAAAGGAGATTGGATCTGTTTTCAAGACTCTTTATTAACATTCTTATTTCAACAGGGTCATCAGGAGGCTTGATCTAGGGAGCAGTAATGAGATGGGCTCAAATTGGGTATATTTTAACTTTCCAGGGTTTTTTTTTCTTCTTCTTCTTCTTTCCAGAGTATAGACATGACTTTAGATTTTAAGGACATGAAAAACCTTTAAAGCTGAACTAAACCTATTTCTGCTTGAAATACAGTAAACATCTAAACATATTTTTAGGGACAATCTGGTACAGCAGTTTTTTGTGGCTCCCTGTGGATTAAAAAGATCAAATCAAGCAAAATAAAATACAGCTTTTCCTAAGCCACTGAATCTCTAGCAGGATTTCAGCCATTAATTGTGCATTAGTTCATTTAGCAGAATCAGCACTTTTGAGTGCAGTGCTGTCAAAAAAGAAAGATCAAATCAGAGGAATCAGTTTGTCTGTTTCATATTATGTTCTTCATTCTGTTCAGCTGGATGAATAAATGGTTTTATAGACTGTAAATGTTTGTGGTTGCCACCATCTTTTGTTTCTGTCAATACAAATCATTCATGATTCTGAAAAGATGCCATGTGAGCAACAGAAAACAGATTATCTGCAGTGCATTACATTTCCAAAGCTAGCTAGCTACAGCATATAAAGATAGATAGATAGATAGATAGATAGATAGATAGATAGATAGATAGATAGATAGATAGATAGATAGATAGATAGATAGATAGATAGGATTGTTTAGAGATTGTGAAAAGGACAAGATTTGTATTCAAGTTTTTGCATTGAATTTCCTTCACCACATTTTCTCAACAAAAGCATCTCTAACTACATCATTAACTTGGCAATGAGGTTCAATAACTCAAAACATGACAGACAGAAGAATTCTTGAATGCAAAAACAGTATGTCTAATTGCTGTAATTCTGCACAGGAAAAGTATGTGGAAAACATACAGTACCCAGTCCAAGGTTTGGACACACTTTCCTACTAAAGCTAGGTACACATGTAGATTATTGGGCTGTTTTTGTCCTGATTTTCCCCCTTCCTGACCAAGGACAGCAAACACCCAATTATCTTAAAGCCTTCTAAGATTATCCTATGAGATTATCATTTGGTCCGAGGTGTGTTAAGAGCAAATGTGTCCCGACAATTGACTCTGAAACAGGTTGTGGCTGACAATTGCAAGTATTAAACATGTTCACTATTTTTGTCCAAAAATCTTCACATGTGTGGGGAAAGCCGACGACTCCTGAATCATGACTGTGTGGATTGTGACTTGAAACAGGTTGTAGCCAATCAGACAGCGAGATGGCTGGGGCACAAAGAAGGAAATAAAGTCTGTGTTTATGCTGTCGCCAGTCTGTTATTTTATTTTATTTTATTTTTTTTTTTCAGTTCTGGCTTATTCTGTTAACAACAATCGCAAGACCACCGTCATTACTTCATTGTGTATGTCCTCTGCCATGCTGGGTGTTTCCGTTTGTTACTATGGTTTGTTTTCGTTTGTCTGATTGTTGCTATATTTCTTTTTCTTTGTTTTTGTTAGGTCATGTTTGATTTTTGGCTGTGGGACAGAATTGTTATGTGTGTGGTGTTCTGTGCTGAGATATTCGGAGCACACCACACAGTACGATCAAAACTGTTAAATGCCTGATTTTTAATCTTCATGTGTTTAGTCTCTAACAGGTAAAAAATCTCTTCAGATATAGAAAATCGTTTTGTGTATCAGCTTTAAATCTAATGGGAAAGTGTGTCCAAACCTTTGACTGGTTCTGTATATGTAGTCTTCACATGTTTTCATGCTGAAACTCCTTTTTAGGCACCAAGGCTCAGAGGGAAGCATTCAGGTTAAACTTTGGCATCCTACCACTATATATCTAAGTGTGACATCTCATATACAAGAAAAAATTAATTGTACTTTAATGGATGCCATCAATGGGCAAATAATGAATGCACAGCAGTAATATTCAGTAGAAACAGAAATAGAAACTAGCATCAGTACTGTGTGCTCCTTCACAGGCAACATTTTTGACATAGTCAACCTTTTATGGAAAACTGACTAGAAATCTTCAGTTCGATTTTGAACTAGCTTGAATCCTACTTCAAGGATGGGTACTGCTTTGTATCAGTTGGTAATTATGGAGATACTATTGTTCTGCATCAGCATGCTTTCATCAGTTTAGATCATGGAAAATATATTACCATAATTATGCTGATGACAGCCAATTCTATAGTACTGTCTCACCAGGTGACTCTGGTCCCATACAAAGCTTTTCTGTGTTTAAAACTTGGATGTGCCAAAAATTTCTTCTGCTAAAATAAAGATTAATTTGAAGTCATGGAAACAAAAATGAGCGTTGAAAGATTAGTGCCCAACTTCAGTCAGCAATGTTAAAAGCCACGGATCAAGCCAGAAATCTTAGTGTCATTTTAGTCCCCGAGCTCAATATTAACAGCTATATTAAATCCGTATCCAGATAAGTCTAAAGATTATATAGGGGACTGATGGCTCAACGTGATTTAGCAAAACTTCAAATGTTTGTTTTCAGTAGCCTTGACCACTGTAGAGGAGTTTTACAAGTCTCTAAAACAAATACTAAGACAGCTGGAACTTATCCAGAATGATGCTGTTGTCTGTGTCCTCACAAGGACCAAAATGAGGGAATATATCATTCTAGTTCTCAGTTCTTACACTGGCTTCCTGTGTGCCAAAGAATTGATTTTAACATTTTGCTGCTGGTGTACAAGGCATTGAATAGCTTTAGGCCAAAACATATATCAGATCTGCTGACACCATATGAGTCACTGAGAATTCTAAAATCATGTGGGCCAAGTTTTCTTTCCATCATGAGAGTTAAAAACTAACAAGCAGGATTAGCATTTCATTTTCATACTGAAATCTGGAACAAAGTACCAAGAAAACCTTAGTTTCTCTTTTGTTAGTTTTGTTAAAAGTTTGTATGCCACTACCTTAAATTAAGATAGTTTTTCTTTTTTATTTGCTTTTTGAGTATATTTTTTGGATGACGATGATGTTCATGTACACATCAGGTTGCCTTATGTATGAAATATGCAATATAAATACATTTACCTTGTCTTTTTAACACTGCAAGGGCTGAAAAGCTTCAAACTTTAACCTCATGTATAATCTATAACTTGTAATTGTGTGAGCTGTAGTTAAACATCCTTTTGCACTCACAACCTTTATAGCTCTTTACTTAGGCATTATAAATAGAAAACATCCTCTTTTGCCATCTAGTCAACTTTATGATTCATAAACAGAAACCAGGAATTTAAAAGTGGACCATGATAAATTAAAAAATCCAAGACAGAAGACATAGCCAACCTCCTCTCTTTATCATCAAAACTCATCTTTGGAAGACTTCCATCGGTCATGCACATTTGCCTTTGGTTGGTGTTTTCTTTCTGTGTAAGTGTGTTGTATTTTATAGGTCAGCTGCATTAGGTCAGTCTCTTCAGGTGTTAAACCTCTGTGTTATAAGACCAAGGACAGCAGTGGGGATAAAGAAGGCGGAATCTATAATATTTGCTATCATGGTCACAGCAGAGGAAAAGTGATGACCTGGCTGTTTGTGACTGTGTATCATGTGTAGATGTGAGAGACAGCTCAAAGACGGAAAGATGATCTGTGGCAGACATGTACATATGTTGAGTACAGTTTCCTGCCCTGCCTGTAGGTTATTTTACTAACCGTGTTGTTGAAAGAGGGCTTGGGCAAATTTCTGTATGCAGGGAGAGTAAAGGAGAAAGTAAGAGATTTTGATTGAGTGCCTGCTGAGGTCCCATCAGATGTGGCTTAAAGGAATAAAGGATTCATTTGAAGGAGGGTGAGAAAGATTACATGCGGTCCTCACATCTATCCAAATCCCTTCCAAATCCCTCTACATCACACTTATCAAGCCATGTGCAGTGTGGTACACTGACGCTCATTGGTCTTATCACAAGGCTACCATGTATCATGGCTGTCTAGTGGAGGTGTAACTTATTTCACGATATACTAGGGATCATGCAGGCAAGCTTGAATAGGTTATTGGGCACACCTACTTTGTGCACATTTCTGAAAATGCCAAACTTTAATCACAGAGGGATTTGAAGAAGAGCCCATGAGTGGTCATCCAGGCTTTCCAGGCCTTCATTCTGGCAGGGAGACTGCATTATGAAAGGACATTGTGTTTTATTTAACCTAAATCCTTACTAACTAAGTCTATCTTTTATTTTTCTCTATGTATTTGGAATGTTTGCAGTAAAATGCATTACATGCACATTGGTAAACAGTGGCATACACTAATAAAAGCCTGAGGCCTAGCCATTAGCGTGGTATTTTCTGCCTTCCGGCCTCATCAGTTAAGCTAAGGGTGACTCATACTCTGTTTCTCTATTATTTGAGCATTATTCCAATCATCCACACTTTGTGCTCATACTAATGACACTTGTTTCATGCTACCTTTTACCTAAAGTAAAAATAACTCACAATAATATCTACAATAAAGATTATAAGGTCTCTAAAGAGGTATAGCTTAAAGTGGAACAACTTCATTTAGGGGAGAAATACAAACCTATCATTAAAAGTATGTTTGCAGCTTTTTCTTTTATTCGTTTAGAAAGAGTCCTGCTCTGTGTTGAATGTGTTGTGCTTATAGATTGTGTATAATTTCTGGATCTTGTCAATATCATATCAAACATTTTTATGGTAAGGGCAGGGGTGGGGTAGGGGGTATGAGTGTCTCAGTCTGGTGTCACCCCATGGGTTGTGATAGTCAAAAGTGACTGTATTCTATCAATCACATTTGTTGTCAGTCCATGTGGTCATCACTCACTGAGATTATATTACTGGTGGATTGTAAACATTCTATATTTAGCAATTAGATATTATATGAGCACATTTAAACCAGAAACCACTTTGAAAAAATATATGGCAAAAACAAAAAAATAAAAAAAAAGCTACATAAGGTAATCTCAATAGTTTCAAAGTCCAAGGTACAGAGGAATGAGCTATGAACCAAAACCAATCAGTCAAATGCAGAGAAATTTCTGAAGAAAATGAACTGCCAGTTCCACCTGCAAATGAAACAAAATAGCATGGCCTTAAATAAAATTCATTAGCAATATAGCATAATTGTCGTATTGTGATAATAGTCATATTTTGTCTCAATTATGATATCTGGAAGGAATGTTCATTTAAATAAATTTACTTTGTATGTTGGTCATCTTCTTGTTTTGAATGTTAATATTGTCATATAAGCCTATGTGGGCTGGGCATGCCATTCATATATACAGTTAAAAACCACAAAGTAAAATATAACATAAAAAAACAAAAGTAAGTCAAAAATGCATGAGAAGAGACAAAAAAGACAATGAAACACACATAAACATATGAATACACACAGTTGAAAGCCCTAATCTAACTAAAAGACTGCCTAAATAAAAATGTTTTCAACTGCGTTTTAAAATAATTTAAAAGGAATCTAAGCATCATAAAGGGAGAGGCAGCCTGAGTGCTTCTGTCTGAAAGAATAAATCCCAATCTGCTAAATTTTACCTTCCTTTTTTTTTTTTTTTTTTTTTTTTTTTTTTTTTTTTAAAATAAAAAAATAAATAAATAAATAAATAAATTTTACCTTCCTAACACCGCTGATTCACTTTGAATTTTTACCTATAAAACCTTAAAATATTATTTAAGCAATTCTATATCAAAGATGACCTAACCTTAAAAAAACGTGTCCTCCGAGTATCTAATCTGTTCTCTCTTACAGCTTGTCACAAAGTGATGCTTGATCATGACACCAATGCTTTGGGCTTAGCACAGAGATTAAATCCAATGTGTCACATCTGGATGTGCATGGTTTTACCAACTAGAAAAGTACCAATCACAATTTTTGCTTCAACAGTATGGAAAAAATAGGCAAAAGTTGTGACTATAAAATGTATAAAATCGTGTATTCAGGACCTAGCCATTACGTTTTCCCAAACTTAACCATGTGCTTTTATCACTTGTCAAAGTAGCACAAATGAAGTCAAAAATACTATTACAATATGGGCAAGTCCCAACACATTTTGGGAATAGTTTTATCCAAACATTCACAACAACACTGTCACAATATCTAAATCACACCCTACATGCAACTCATTCTGGGCTACTCATCTGGAATATTTTAGTCCACATGGAAGCAATGAAAATCTATTTTCACTATGACAGTAAACTGGTCAAACCTTTAAACTAGGGCTATTCAGCTGGCGGCTCATGAGCCAGAACCGGTCAATAGGTCCACTTGGACTAGTCCACTGGCCATCTACTTATAAATAGGAAATGAATGATTTAATAACAGCGACTAAACTGTAAGTCCATCATTTTACAAAATTTTGTGACACTACGTAGAACTGTCATTAGCACTGTTGATGGAAGGCCAAAGACACCAGCTTCTCATGAAAAGACATTCAAAGAAGAAGTTAAAGAGCGAAAACAGAAAATTTAATCAAATTTGGACTGATAAGTAAGCACATGATGCTGGGGTGGCTATTTGAGAGATTCACGAGGATCCCTGGTGGGTTGCATAACTCTTGGGCCGGTGTACCGGTGATGCGCCAGTCAAAATAAATAAATAATAAATAAAGTTGCACTGGACTATAAGCTGAATTTAATTAGAAATTTATTTCACAAAATCCATGACCAAGAACAAACATCTAATCTGGAAAGGCAAGTTATTTAACTACACAATAGCACACGAAACAGCACGCTGAATATGTTTCCGGTATGTTAACGTAACACCAGGGTTTCCTCCAGGATTTTTTTAAGCTGTGAGGTGGAACTAATCTCCTTATTAGACTTAATGAACGAGATGATGATTGACTGATATGGTGAGAAAGTATGGAAATGTATACATCACACTTGGCATTTAGATACGGACACCACCACGTGCACAACCCTGCCTTTCCACCAATGAAGTTTCATGTTAAATATGAATGAACCAGGTCAGTTGTTCATTGCCCGTAAAGACACAGACATCCATTAAATTCAATTAAATTAATTTTTTTTAGTGTTACAGAAGAAGCATATACCGATGGTAATGCTTACTTCTTGGTTCATGTCAGTTGGTATTTATTAACATTTAAAAATATGTAAAATTATATTTAAAAGTCGCAACTCATTATAGGTCACAGGACCAGCCAAACTATGAAAAACAGTGCAACTTATAGTCCAGAAAATATGGTAAGAACGTACCTAAGCTTGGATTTAAGTAGTTATATGAGAAGAATAATTAGTGATATGCAGAACAATACTGAAATATCAATTCCTCCTATGCCAACATTTATATAACTAAACTTTCAGGATAGGTAGGAACTACTTCTTTTTCCACCTGCCATAGGCAGCGTCGCAGGTTCACTCACTGCTCAGTGATCAGTCTGACACGCAGTGACCACAAACTTCCTTAAACATCTGAGAATCAATAATAGGACAGAAGCAGAGGCAATGATGTCATGACGAGACTACATAAAGAGGGGAGGAGGAGGAGGACAGGTGCTGCTAGGGTGGAGATAGATGTTACTCCGAGTCCTTTGGTACAATCCAGTAGGGGGGTAACAGTATGCCAAAATCATAGTTCGGTATGTACCCTGGTTTTAAGATCACGGTTAGGTTCTTTTTTTGGTACAATAAAGGAACAAATGCAAAACATAAAACTGTTTAACTTAAAACAGGAACATGTTTATTGACATTTAAAATTAAACCAAAAGCAAAACAGAAATCTGCTTGCAGTAAATTACCCAATAAAAGATTTTTAAAAAACATATTAAAATATGGCATAAATAAAGACATGCTCCCTCTTTTTAATAGACAGTATATGCACATACAAATTATGGGGGGGGGGGGGGGGGTTAATATAAGTTAAGGCTTCCTGTTGTGTTCAAATGTGCAGTAACAATAATACTTACATTAGTAAATACTACAATAAAAAACTACCTGCATTCAGCTTGGAGTATAACATCCCTGAGATCACTTTAATTCCACTGACAGAGATTCTGTAAGATAAGATAATCTGCAGAGTAGATCATTACTTAGACCAGCTTGGAATAAAACAGCCAAATAAATATATATATCTATATATATATATATATAGATATATATGGAAAATAAAATCAATAAGTCTAATTTGTTTTAACTGATGATAAACTGAATCACTGTAAATTTAGTGGTAAATAGATGCTGAGGTGTATGTCCCTGTGTCATTATTGTTGCGTGCATAATTCACAGATCAAAAATGCTGAGTGCATTCTTGGCATCTACTCAATGAATAAAGAATATAATGTGCAGATACACTTCAAGATGACCCACTCCAATTTTAACAACGAATATCCACCCGGCTAACCAGCCAAAAAAAAAAAAAAAAAAAAAAAAAAACACTTATTTAAAACTACTCTTTTTTCACTTATACACAAAACTGGCCTGTGTGTGTTTTTGATTAGTCTAAGGGAGCTGGATAAAACAGTTATAGGGTTTTTAAACCATAAACTGATCATGTTTAATTTTCATATTTGTACTAAAAGCCAGCAGGTAATGTTACTGTGATCTCAAGGGACTGGGATTTTAATAAAACTGCACTGGCTCTTTGTCCTAATTGTACTTCCAAGGGAATCTGTGACCCACTAACCAAATCCCTCCAACAATTTGGCCCATGGGTGGGGTAAACCATAATCTCGCCTAGGGCAGCAAAGTGGCCAGGACCAGCTCTGTCACTCGCATTGCCTCAAATCCACTGATGCCACGGATGATTTGAAGGCAGTGCCTAGCAGCCCATAGAGATGTTGCACTGAAAGGCACTTCTGCATTCACTTCACCTTTTTAGGTACCCATGGCTCAGGAGATGGAGTGGATTTCTACCATTCAAAAAGGTCAGTTTGATCCCTGACAGCCCCAGTCCATATATCCAAGTGTCTTTGTGCGAGCCACTGAATCCACTGTGGTCCTGATACGTTCATTTGCATATGAGAGTGTGTATGATAGAGAAAAATCACTGTATTGGCTGAAAAGTTCTGTGTACCTGTGTGTGAATGTGTGTGACCAGTGATCAATGAGAACCGGCAAGTGCTTTATGAAAACGCCCTGTTACTGTTAACGTTCAGACTGGGTGGCTGAATGTTCTTTATTCAGTCTGTGGTAATCATGTATTATGATTCCTTTAAGTGTTACTCACAGAGCCAAGCTTAATTCAGTTTGACCTTGCTGCTGTGGAACTGTTACAACATGAACATGAGGTTTTGTCTGGTGAACATTAAAAAAAATACTTAATGAATTAAGAAGAAAATATTAAAGTTTTCTTTTTTATTAGATAGTTTTGATGAAGAATTAGTTACTGATTACAATTAAGTTTCTAACTAATAAGAACAAGTGTAAGGACTTATTTCTCTAAATTTACTTCAAATTAAATAGGTTTTCTTACTTGATGTCAGACCTTTTTTATAGCTTTCTTTTTCAGGGTTCCTCAAATAAAAAGAAAGAACTTCTGTAAAAACCCAGAACTTCTGATGCTTATTTTTCACAACTTTCCTTTTGTGATGGATTTAAAAAAGAAATAAAACATAATTTGATAGGTTTATGAGTTTCAGGATAACTGCACAGTTCAGTGAAATATTACCGTGGAGAACATAAAACGGTATCTCAGATCAGACACAGTTTATGTCACATGCCTGCTGTTGGGGTTAAAGTACATTACAATCATTATGTTTTACCAGCAGCAGAAAAATTTATGGGTGACTTCCTGACACTGCGATAAAGCCGCTTAAAAAAATTTCACTGATTATCAGCAGAGTTCAATAGTGGGAGATTGAAGGATTTCAATGCACTATTGAAACTATTGAACATCCTGTTGCCATGGCAAGCAGGCAGCATAACAGAATGAGATGCTCTTATACAATGGATCCTTTGCTTTTTCTTTTTTTCTTTTTTTTAACCCACATGAATACTGCTGGCATTCTCAGTCAATGTATCTTGCCTGTCAAGGTTGTTGTATCAGTGCCGATTTGTGCTGTCCATCCTGTTTGTTTTTTCAACTCTTGCTGCAGTTTTAATGCAGTATTAATGTATTATTCACCCACAGTCCTTTCAAAGAATCCACATACTGTACAACCTCCAAGGCTAATCTTGTCCCTTTTTTCTATTAAACATCATCTGCAACAAGTTTTGCAGCTTCTAGACCAATCTGTGTTTAGGCAGATTAAATGTGGGTAATGAAAAACGGATGAAAAGTGATAAAAATCAGTCACTACCAAAATCCTAATTGTAGTTTTTGCAAGATGTTATGCTTTGTGAAACATAAAGGCAAACAATCTGTGTGAAAAGAAGCAGGAGAAACATGCTCACCTCTCTATGTAACCCAATACAGTTTACTGAAGAATGTGTCAATGCTGGGAAAGAAAAGAACCAGAATGAATAAACAGGCTCCTCATGAGTAATAATCCAGACAGTGGGGGCTTGGATTGAAATACCAAACAGGAAGAATGAAGGAATAATTTTTTCTGCGTGGGTTAAGCTATGTAGAAGGAGGACAATAACAACACGTGCCATGGTCAAAATAAGGAAATCATTAGTAATGATGAAGCAGCGTGGGCAAGGCAGGGTGCATTTTTTTTAAAGGTCTGTAAAATTTACTGTTGTTTGAAAGGTCACTGTCTGGTGCTGGCAAGCAGCTGGGAGTTGTAAACGACCCTTCTTATCAAATGTTAATGCTGGCAGAGCTCGTGTCACATGCGCCAGCAGAGGGAATATGTCTTTGAGGTCCTGCAGGTTCCATAGAAACAAGTCATTTCATTTACATGAGGAAATGTGACCAGCTAATTGCTTTTTGCAGAACATCAAATAGCAGGATGGCTTTTTGTGGTGGGGGCCAAATGGAGGACTCATGGGAGGAAAGGAAATGTAAGACCTCCCATAGGGTCTGTTGGAGCCGTCTGGTTTTGTCACCATATGTGTCACTAATTTTGTAGGCAGTAAGGCCAGAGAAGGGAGATAAAATTGTTTTAATTTTATTTTTGTGTCTTACAAGTATTGTTTAGAGGACCCACTCTATTAGTTTTAGGACTAAATAAGGGTCACATTCTATATAATCATAAACCAAACTGCTCTTCTTTTCTTAAAGAGGAACCATCATTAATGAGGAAAACATGAGTAAACAGGAAGCAAGTGGGTAAAAGGTTTCTTCTTTTAAAATGTCCAGATTAATTAAATTTCTGATTCAGATGTTTCTCCCTGAGTGCCTGAGTGTATACTACCAATCAATAGTTTATATATATATACATATATATATATATATATATATATATGCAAAATACTATATCTGTGTGGTGTTAGTGTGTGTGTGTGTGTGTTTGTGTGTGTGTGGTCACAGAAAATGTAAACGCAACAAATTTTGCTGTCATCTTTTATTTCTCATATGAAAGCTTCTAAATACTGGCTAAATGTGTGCCAATGCAGATTCCTCAAGAAATTTAGGCCATGTGAATACTGATGCCTCTCTGTTGTAAACATTATCACGCAGACATTGACAACCCATTATGATGTGTGTTAGAGTGCCTGTGGACCACAAGGAAGATGGCACTTACTGTCTGTTTACCATCTCAAGGCTGATAACATGATGTGACGGAAGCAGAGAAATTGATTTAATCTTCAACTGCGTGGCAATGAATGTTAATTTTCCTAGAAGATGTAATCTTTGCCACGAACGATTTGTTATACACATTAGTGTAAACTCTTCTGTCGGAGGGAATACGGCTGTTATCGTTCCCCTTTTGTCCCTGCTGAAAAGGAGATCAAATGATTTGTGATTGCAATGATAGGGTGTTATTTTCAATCCAAAATGCCGGAACCAGGAAATGTAAATGGTAAATCCCTCAGAATTATTCATAAACCAAGTGATACGCTCACTACTTGGCAATTTCAAACACAAGAAAATAAACCTTACATATGAACCTCCCTTTGTCCTTGAGAGCTATTAATAAGAGTAATTTAATATTGATGGAGACAGAGTAAAAAGGAAACAAAAGAAATGTATGGCATTAGAAGGGCGCTATGGTTTTTTGTATTTACAATTGCCCCGGAGAGTCAAAGCATACTAATCACCCAAGTGTAACCCTTAATTGTGTTTGGAAAAAGTAACAATGTCATCGTAATTATACACGTAGAGAGGGGCTTGTCCAGACCACATTGAGATGTAAAACAAGTGGAAAAAGGCTGCAAATGTGACTCTACCGGCTTTCTTTCAGCCCTCTTCTTGATACACCGTTGTGTTGTGCAATGCAGTAGCCCGAACCCCATTCTCTCCCCATCTTCATCCAGACAAGACTGCAGCAGCCCCATCAGTCTGAGAGGACAAAAAGTCAGCACTGCAAAAGATAACTCATTTAACACTGCCCCCTGCTGTTTGGAAAGAGGAAAAGCAGGTCCAGCCATAGAAGAGAAGGGGATGGGGGGGGGGGGAGGATAATAAATAAAAAAACAGATTGAAGCAGCACACCTCGCTCTCTCCATCCAAACGCCAAAAAATTCATGAAATCCTTCATGAATACATAGATTACATGCTTTCAAAAAGTCAGTCATACTACATGAAAAATACAGGGCTGCTAAGAAGGCTGCATGTCAAGTTGTTAGATTCATCAATGCTGCTGACAAAATATAAATTGTTAGTCATGAGCACTTTTAGATTGATGGTTTTGAAAATTACATTCGTATCTTCTTTAGTGACTTAACTACATGCACTCGCGCTTCACTGTGTTCACTTTAATTTTTGGCAAAAGGGAGGTTACACTGTCCACTGATCTGCAACAGAGGAATGAGGAAAAGACAGGGAATAGTGCAGAAATGTGAAAAAAGACAATGACAGAAAGAAGCAACTAAATAATTAAGACAGTCAAATATAGATTTTCTGTCAGTATTTCATTTTAATTGTGCAGACTTGGACAATGTCTTTGGTGTATGGGATGTAAATGAGCTTCAGGGAACCCTGTGTGCCGTGTGTGTGTTCAGACCACGTTTGAGCCCTTAAGGACTGCATTCAGGCTGCCGTCTTACACAACTTTTCAGGATGACTGATAAAACATGACCAGGAAAGAGTGTAGGAAGAGACAAAGCTGGAGAGTAAAAAGAAGAAAAAACAAGTACATTCACTAGCACAACATGCCCAAATTGGTGTTCTCTTCATCCCCTCCCACCATCACTCCGCCTCGCTACTGTTCTCACCTCGATCCCAATCCCAGCCTTTCCTCCCCTCCGTTCCTTCAATTGGTACTGTCCAGGAAAATAAACGATCTGCAAGTGCAGACACAGCGTGGTGCCAGAGTTAACTTAGCCAGTGTCGGAGAGATGTTTTAAATTGTATTCTCCAAAGGTCACGCTCCCCTTTCTCACAGTCTCTGCCTGTCACCTCAGCTTTGTGTGTGGAATCCTTGCCTATTGATCCGGCCTCCGACAAGCACGTCCTCGGCAGCAAGCTGCTCAAATCACAGCATGCTGTCGTGGGGAGGCTCCCACACTGTGCCCAGATCACAAAGCATTTGATAATGGAAGGGAGGGTGAGAGGGCCGAGAAAAAGGATGGCTGGATGGTGAAAAGAGAAGGATGAGATGGGATGGTATGACAGAGAGGAAAGTAGGCATTATCGTCTATATAAACTACAAATTGTTTGCAGACGAAGACAGAGACCTTCCCCCTGGATGTTTGAATCTTTTTTTTTCTTTCAAAGCTTTGAAATCTGAATTTTCTATCCCATCCTTCTCTCCCTTTTCTCCCTTGTTAAACCAAGGCCAAATCACAAAAAAAAAACCCTTGTGTAATTTCTCAACAATGCCTCTGGCCGCCTGGCTTGATGGCTCAATGCTCCCTGTATGACATGTACTGCCTCAAAGGGAGGTCTGCGCTTTTATTTAACTCAAACTTGATAGCAAAGCTGTTCAAACACAGAGGCTTTTTCCTCTAAGTACACAATAAAGAGTGTGTATATGTGTGTATGAGTATGTGAGTACAGGATGGAGGAAATCAGTGGGTGGGTTTGACTTATACTGCATGCAAAGCCACATTTCATTGTTGGGTGAAGTTATTTTTCATTTTCTCCATCTTTTCTTCCTAACCACTGCCTCTCTGTCCAGGCCTCATCTGTATTTTTCTTTATTTTTTGCTGCATCGTTATTATTTATTTATTTTGCCTTTTCCTTCCCCTTTTTGTGCCTCTTGCATGACCTTTTCAAAGGTGTGTTATTGCTGAGAGTGAAATGCATTTTCACTTACTATGACAAATTAAAAGATCTCCTGAAGAGACCAAATGTCATCTTTATTCTACGAGCCCTATCAATAAAGTTGCTATCGATCCTCCTCTCTTTATCCGTGACTCTAGTCCTGTGTAGAGGGGACATTAATCATGAAGCCCAGTATTTGTGTGGTCACTGTGGATCTTTACAAACAGCCGCTTGGGATACAAATAGGCTGAGCAGTTGTTGAATTAGTGCCTTTGAGTTGCTGCCCTGACTGAAGACTCCTGTCCACTTGTGTGTGAATTAGCAATTGATTGCTGCCTTATGTCGAGCTTGCAGACAGTGAGTGCCAAGGGATGAAACTCCTGAGTGTGCTGGAATGAAAAAGTCTCTTATCACAAACAGATATTTGACTATTAAAAGAAACTGAGTTTCCCTCCAGGCCCTCAGGCATTGGCAGTTGTGCACATTTTAATTCAGGTCACACCGACAGCAACAACATGCTATTAATGGGGCATTTGATTAATTAGTTAAATTCCTTGTAAGCAGTGGACTTCTCCTTATGAGACTCTGACACAATATCCTCCCACGCTCATCCCTTCCATGAGTGTTTGCTATTAGTGGCAAGATAATGAACTACCTCAATAACAACACAGCTGAACATTAAGTCCTGTTGTTTGTGCTTCATCCCTGCTTAGGCAGCCCCTCACAACGGCTTGGTGGGCACATCTACATCTAAATTCTTACATCTGATTTTGTTGAGTGGCTTCATCTTTCACTGAATTAAAAACTTTTTACTTAAAACATTAATAAACAGTACACATTGTCATCAAGGACTGTCATTTTTATCCACAAGACTTTTCATTACTCATTCACTATATTAAATTTGGTTTCAGTTCTGATCATTTTCATCTTCAGCTTCATTAAGCTAACTTTTTTCTTTTTTCTTTTATTTTCTTTTTTTTTTTTTTTTTTTTTTTTTGCATTTTGCATTTTGCATTTGCAGTTCTGGCGTAAATAAGTCAAATGTTTGCTTTATTCACAGTTTTTTTTCATAAATTCCAGCAAAGGCAGCAGATCCGCATTCACCTCAAATGAGCAAATGAGTCTGATTTGGCTTCAACGTGGCTCTGATGAGTGGAGGAATCAAATAACAAGCATAGGCAGAAGCGCTGTTGTCTAGTGCCACCATGTGGCAGTCTGAGACACAACCTTTTGTGTCCAATCACTGCATCAAGATGATGACAGAGTACACTTCACTGTAATTTATTCATTTTAAATCTCCACTAAATCTAGCTGATGATCAGGGAGGTCTGGAGACAAGCCCTGTTTGGACAGAGGGAAGCCTCGCCCATGGCAGTCCACCCACATTCATATTCTCACACACTCTATGGCACACACATGACTTATTTTCCTCCCAGTAAGAGGAGTTTGCATCAGAAGGCTGCTATCACAGAGAAAAAGTCCAGCCTGGAGAGTTCAAGTTTGTCCACAAATCATTGATCGCCTTATGGATTCTGCATTCTGAGAACTTTAATGATTTTAACCTGTCCTTTGATCTAAGTCATTATTTTTGTTGATGCAGGCTCAGATAAACTGTGGATCATATCATAGTGTCCTTTAATTTAATTAGAACAAAATGATTATTTTTAATACAATTTCAGACAGATAACCTAATTTAACCAGATCAATTCTAATCTAATGTATATTATCAGTGTAGGAAAAGTAAAGATTTCATTTAAATATATTAATAATTTTACCTTAATTATTTGCTTTACTGCAGATTTCTCAAAGGTGTAAATGAGACTGAATCGTGCCTGTTCCTCATTCATACAGTAATTGAATCTGTGTGTTAGTTTCATTAACCAGTCACGTGTAATCAGGATGTTGTTGTTCATGCAGTAAAGTGATCCCGCTATAATGTCCAATTACTCTTCACTGTCTTGTCTAGTTGCACCACGTGCTGTCTGTTATGTTGCTTTTTATATGTCGCATGTACATGGTCTTATACACACCTTTTTTTCTAATCTGCCTGAGGCTTTGAGGATAATAAATATACACTTGATCTTGAGGTTAAATACATGAACAAGACTGATGATCACTGTGCAGATGAAACAAAGTGAGACAAGAAACAATACAACATTCATTTATGTACTCAAATTGGCATATTTACAGATTATCTCTGTGTTGGGTTAAGAACTGAGACATATGCTCTGTATTTTAAGCTACAAACTGCACACTCAGATAGCTCAGCAACCTGTACCTTTTATTGTCTCACCTCTAAATCCACACAGTGTGTACTGAGATAATCTCCCCCGTAATGACTCACCAAATTAGGAAGGAAAGGACTGCCAGATTAGAGCAGAGCACAGAGCCAACAAAGGGCTTTAGGAGAGGGGAAGTAGACTTGACACAGGAGCAGCCAAGAAGCTATATAGAGAGAAAAAGTCATGAACAGAAAGAGAGAAGGGAAGTGCAAGCAGATAGTTTTATTCCCTAATTATTGAACGTGTCTGGGTGAAGAGCAGGAACAGTTTAATCTCACTTCCCTGTGTCTCTGCCTCTAGAATAGATTCTTTCCATTGTCAGTTTTTCTTCTTGCATGCAGAAACTTCCCTGCAGAAGCGCTCTCAGCCTGTGGTTTTAGAAGATAAGGATCCAGGGGAAAAGACAACTGAGTATTTGAACAGCTGCCACTATCTCCTCTGCACAGCAAAGGTGTTTTGGTCTTTCAAATGCTCCAACGGACCACCCACTTTCAGTGTCAGTCAATCTGCAGCTCAGGCCATTATTCACACTTTATGATCTGTCCTGCAAAGCAGAAGTATTGCAGTGAATTTGAAGTTGAATATGAACAGGGTTTGTTAGTTAGATTTAATTTGATGCCAGGGTTCTCATATCTGACCTTAAAAAAATAGTGCACATAAGCTCCCTTTGCATGTGGATGACTCAGCAAGCAACATAAAAAGTGTTATCAGCATTCATAATAATCGTGACCCAGCTGCATCATAATCACATCTTGTTGCTTTCATTTTACATTCCATCTTGAGATTCAAGCAGGCACTTCTCTTTTTTTCTGGAATAAAAGTTCACTGTGTCCAAGGCTTTTCTGATGGAGGACGTGATCAGAGATAAAAGTGTTCTTTTCTGAAAGATCACACAACAGGTTATGCACGCAGACAAATATGCACATTGGCCTCAGCAACTCAGTGGCTGTAGTTTATACATGTCGTGTGGGGAAAAGATAGCATGATCTGCAGATTTAATTTGTTAACGAAGCAAATGTCAAACTGGATTTTTTTTTAAAAAACGGGTTATATAATGGTTTTTGAAGATACAGTCTTCACATCGGTTGCATCAGGTTTGTTTAAACATCACAGTTTTTTCACCCTTGTGCCCATCAGTACATGCTGGTAAAAAGAACTTACGATGATGTTTTGCTGTTTTGACGTAATCAATCAAAATGTGTCATATATCCTCCAGTACAGCATGTGATCACTACCAGCAACTCACAGGCTGATCAAGTCAGTGATCTAAGGAAACTTAAATAGGGTATAACGATTGTTACTGGAGCTGTAGGCCGAGTCACTCTACACTGTACATTTTCTAAAATTTACATTTAAGGGTTCAAAGCAACACACATTCACAGCATGAAGGTCTCAAACAGGCCATCACTGATGACACAGGTCTAAAGCAAAAGTATGATTAAGCACAACAGTAATGTGCTGCAGAGAATCAATCAACTTATCAAACATAAACATGGATGGACTATAACAGCAGAATAGCACCATTAACTAACCAGTATTTGATAGAGCAAACATCAGAACGTACACATCCATGAGGTAAACTGCTAAAAAAAATTATATATAATTTATTTGCAACATGATATTCAAGCAAAACATTTCTCCTGGTCTGCTTTATATATCCTCCATCCCTTACTAAGGTTTCATATTCAGTATCTTTTTAGCAAGGACTTCTCAGATTGTGACACAAGGATATCCTCTATATGTTCTATATCACCTCATATATATCTATATGAGGTGAAGTTGCAACTGGCTTTCCTTTGTACATAGTATGTGAAGTGCATGGTCAGGGGGGTTTGTAGAAGCATCATTTGCCCAGTGAACACATTTAAAAACAGAAAGCCCTGCTGGCTCTTTTGGCTGCCCTTTCACTATGTATACCAATGATGTTTGTACTTAAATCTTTTCTTATACCCAGTGCCAACTCAGCACAGACATCTGAAATTGTTTCACTTACTGATTGAAGTTCAGATTGATGTTCTTTTAAAGCTGTACAGCCTCAACTATTTGCTTCAGTCTATACAAAAACAGTGTTGTACTGGTTGTATTTACTCAACAGTTGTCTGTGAAGTGTAGGAAACAAATCCAAAGAGCATCCACGGATCCAAGATTGCTGGGCCTTTAGGGAAGCTGAAAAGGGTCACTTTGTCCTTGCAACTTCTTGGAGAAAATCTCACAAACAGAAACAGTGATGCGCTCCAAGAAATCATAATGCATCACTTGTTACTTGCAGCAAAAGAATTTCAGCTTTTAAAATGGTCACGACATGGGGACAATGTGCACACTCTAGCTGGAGAACACAGCCTGGAGAATTTACCCACCACAAGTGCTACACTCATTGAATTATTAAAGATGAAGTATCCTCTAACAGTAAGCTTTACTTTATCCAAGACGTGAACATACAACAACCATAGTATTTGTATTTCTCAAAACCATTGATTGTGTAAATGAGCAAGCCATTCCCTGTCAGATGTGAAGTCAGTGCAGGAGTGCTTTAATGATATCACCGAAGCCAAAACAACTTTTTGCTTCAAAAGACTCTCATTCAAAAACACCAACTTCTCTAATGGCACCACATGTCTATGAATTTCATCAGTTAGATTCACTTCTTTTGATCAGTGTGCTGGTGGTTGGTCTGAAAATAACACCATCAGATAACACCAACTGATATGAGGTGTTACTTTTGTCAGATCAGTTTCTGAGGATTACTAAACCTTTTGTCCAAATTTACCTGTCACCCCTGGCTCCAGAGCACTCAAGATGGCAACAGTCAAAAAATAAACTTTATGCATCAAAACACTTGAGGCAAATCCAAAAGCAGGCTGTTCTGTAACTGTAAATTTTTTAATAAAACCATTGACTAAATCTTTAGCAATTGAGTAGTGATTTATCATTTCACAGAAAAGTGTTTTTGTAGAATAATAATAAAATGACATCACTCATCATTTCATTGTCATCACTCCTTTCATCTGTATTTAAGTTACTACAGCAGTGGTTGATACAATAACCCTTCCCCCCTCTATTGTAATGTTTATTGCTCCTGGGAGGATGACGCAGAAACACTTTCAAAAAGAAGTGAAAATGAGGTAGAGAGAAAGTCTTAATGCAGACAGTCTCATATATTAACTATATTTAAAATTTTGTCTTAGTTTCCTTTGGCCATAAAATCTTAATGGGTTTTATTCCTGAGTTAAGTTGAAGGAATTTGAAAAAAAAAAAAAAAAAAAAAAACACAAGGGCTAATATGTTCAACTAACTCAACTTTGTTTTTTTTTTAATTTCTAATTTACTAATTTATGATTTTATTGTTTTTAAATTCTCAAATGGCAGGACCAGACACCTGTCTCAGAGGTTACCAGGGCAACCAGGTAAGTTGGCAGTGTAAAGGTCCTTGAACTTGGTTTGATCAAGATTCAATATAAAATCTTGACATTTAACAGACTATAGGAACATTAATTAAACAAAAGTATTTGTTTATAAAAGAATTTTATGGTTTTTAAAGAAACTAATCAAATTTGTGTCTAACAAATTTTTTGAAAACTTTAAAATAGGTCCAATTTAACCCAAATGGTTTAATAGTGTTATTTATTTATTTATTTATTTATTTATTTATTTATTTATTACTAGCATATAACAGCTTTTCATACAATATACAGAACATTAGTATTTGATGTTTTACAACGAATTGTATCACAACCAGTTGCAGACATCTGCTGAAAATGAGGACAGAATTTAGACTCTATTGAACCACCTCCTGGTGGCATTGTGCACCCATATTGGCCTTACAATACATATAACAACCAGCAGGAGGAAGCACACGCTTTGCCTCCAAACTTCCTGACCTAGTTTCAACCCTGAGCGTCTAGGACATTTTGTTCTAGTCTCATCCATCGTTCCCTATTTTCTCACATGAGGTCAACCGTTTTAAGTAGCTTAAAGGCCAACAACTCAGGCGACTGTGGCCAAAGAAAGAGAACATATTTCACATTTATGTGCAAAGCTTGTGGCAGGACTGTCCTTTTCTGGGGAACTCTGCCTACTGTGTCTGTGCAGTTAAAGCATAAACATTTAATGAAATTAGTAAAAAAAACAAACAAAGCAAATCAGCCTCAGAAAGTGAGAAGAAAACATATGTTCTACTTTGTGCAGATGTAAACACATTTTAAGAAAACACAGCACTCTTCTGGCCCCATTTCTTGAAAACACTTTTAAAAGTTCATTCTAACTTATATTATGTGAAAGTTCTTGCATGTGTGTGTGTATGTGTGTGTGTGTGTGTGTGTGTGTGTGTGTGTTTGTGTGTGTGTAGATATCCTTATCAGCATTGCTGATCAAACAGTGATAACATAAGGAACAGCAGCATGTGGGTGTGTACGTGAGGAGGAGCTGCTGTGATGCCAGTGTGTTTTTAAAAACTGTCACTCAGAGATTAGAAAGCTCTGACAGGAGTAAAGTGTAATCCACTACCACATGTCAAATTATTGACTTCTTTTTTATTTTTGGTTGTTTTACTAGTGTTACAAAAGTTAGGTAAAAATGACTATGAAAGAATGGGGAAAATATTATATACAGTATTAACCTAGGAGTTCTTTCACAGGGCACCACATCCAATTCTCATAAATTTATCAGTATGTTCTGTCCTGTTCCTACCTCCCCCCTTTTATTTTTAATCTAGTCAAACTTTGCTGAAAGAAACTTATTCAAATCAAATTCCCAGGCAAGTATCAAAATCCAACCAGATTTTTCATCAAAGACAGAAAAGACTAAAGGAGGATTCTTTGATGTAGCTGATAACATGAAGAAATAGAAAGTTGCTCAGGATCAAGCCAACATGGATTTTGTTTAATTCCATAACAGTTATATGGGCATGAGGATAAAGCTTCTTCAGCAGGTGCCCATTTGGCTAAATTCCTCTTCGGGGAAAACACTCCAGCTCTAAAATCTCCAGCAGCATGTCTGTGCAGCACTGCAGCACCAAGAGAGACTCTATGATAGCTACCAATAAGGCGGGCAAAGCTGTCAGCAGACATATCCCATAGCTGAACAAAATGTACAGAGCAACCACCACTAAACCCATGAAAGGCCTTGCCACTCAGCCAAAACAACGCCTTTGTTCCCTCTTTTGCTAATCTTCCACAAACCTCTAGCAGGAAGCATGCTGTGCTTACCATCCCAGTGGTGGCAATGCAGATTAAAGACATCGTGGCAAATTTAGTTGCAGGGTGAAATTTTGTGTAATTAACTAGTCTATGCCAACAAAACCAAGTGACAACATCTAGACAGTAAAGTCCTTTTGTTTTTGTCAGTACATGTGCTTGTGTGCTGATGTTTTTGTGTTCTGCACACATTTCATTTGACCACAAACCAGGACAATTACATAACACAGTTGCTGTAATAAATGGAGTTGTCTTAGATTGCCTTGAGCTGCATTATTGAAGGTTTGTGTCTCCAACAAAAAAACGTGTCACTTGTGCATCCGTCATCAAGCTTTCTGTGGCTGCTCTTTAAAGTGAAAGCAGTCGTACACAGAACATGATGTCCTTGGTTGGTTGCTACAAAAGGAAGTGGCTGAAAACCACCTACACATAACACATGCGCACCAGACTAAAGAAAAACATGATTTATAATAGGATTTCGTGCATCTGTTGACAGCAAAAGGAGCCTGAGATGAAAAGATTTTTGTGCCAAATGTTACTCTTTTTATAAATTCGATTAACACATAATGCATGAAAAGGAGCATCTTTAGAAAAGTGCTCAAGGTAAAAAGATTAAATAGTGGCGAAGTCATCTTGAAGACTTTAACATGAGCAATAACATGAATTTAAATCAATTAAGTCTTTAAGCGAGGCTGCATCATGAATGACAAGTTTGTGTTTTATTACATTTTTTTCTAAGACAAGTGGTATGTTATTTAGTCTTATTTTGTTTTACTTAATTAATCCTGGAGGGAAAAAAATAAAGCATCTTGTCTTAAAAGGAAGGAATATTTGTTTTGTGGTGATATGATTTCCTTTCTATTCCAGTCTCTCGAGACTGTCGCACACATTTGAACAAGTCAGGAATAACATCTTAGAAGCAACCAAGTTTTTTTTTTTTTTTTTTTTTTTTTGCTGTATGGCCTTGGTTTGTTGTAATGTTGTAAAGCCATTAAAATCAATTTACTGACCTTAAATGTAACATCACACGGGAAAAAGAGACAGTAAAATGCGTTTTGCAAATATCTGTAAATGATCAGCCACCAGCCTTTTCGCCTGTAATGAGGAAACAAAATAAAGAAATTGGGTTCAAACTGAAAGCCTAATAAATATAATAAAAAAGCCATTGTATCTGTCTGACTCTTAGAGTTAAAGTTACTTTCCTTTAAAGAAAAATACACTGTAGCATCATAATGATTAAAACCTCCTTTAGGCACAAAAGCACAGTGCAGACATCTCCATTCATCAAGGAGGCACTGTATGCATTGTAGTTTACATAAAAGCCTATGCCATGCATTGGCCCTCATGATAAATGGGACCGTTTTTCCAGGTGCTCTCGGCATAGTCCCTGGTAGGCACTTTCTGAAACATATGAGTTTGTCATAAATACTTTTTCCCCAGAGTGTGGAAAAATGAGAATCTTGTTGCCGTCCCTAAAAGTAGCTAGCGTTTAGACTTTCATTTATTTATTCATTCATTTTTGTATATCGGATGTCCACCATGTTTATATCAGACAGCTTTCCTTTTTTTCTAGAATGCATCTGTGTTACTGCAGCTCATAGCTGCAGTCATGACGACTCCTTTCATCTGCATTTAAGTTACTACAGCGGTGGTTGATACAATAACCCTTTCCCCCTTTATTTTAATGTTTATTGCTCCTGGGAGGATGACACAGAAACACTTTCAAAAAGAAGTGAAAATGAGGTAGAGAGAAAGTCTTAATACAGACAGTAGACTCATTTCACAGTGAGACCTCTCTCTCACTCACACACACACACACACATACACACATGCACACACACAATGACTGGTGAATTATGGCAGTTGTCTCTAGAGCCCAGATGCAAATCTACACAAACAGTGGTGGCACGCAAGCAGCAGCCTGGGCGCTGTGCCAGACCGCGGAGAGGAGACATAGTGTGCCGGGGACAGGCGAAGTCATGCTGTTTTTCTACTCAGCAGGTTTAATAGGCATGAATCTGAAGAGATGGCACATGTTGTCAGAAAAATATGGGAATAATAAGAAGAGATAAGAAGTAATGCATTCAAGTGCAGCTTCTGTTTAAGCACATGCAAATGTAGCAGTGAAAATAAGAGTTCTGCTGCAGCCTGCTGTGTTAGAGAGCTGCTGCTAAGAGTGTTTTGTGTACATTAAGGAGCTGATCTTTCTGCACATTTTGTTCTATTTAAAAACAGGAAATAAAAAAAAACAAAGATTTACACATACAAATCTGAGGACAAAGTTTGACAAAGTATATTTCAACATAGTACAGTATAGTCATTTAACCAGTTCACTCAGACATGAGATTCATGACAAACTTAAGACATTCGCCCAGTGGAATGTATTTAATTTGTCTGGAGTTTTGTACTATGTGTCACATTAGAGAGTTCAGGCATTTTGCTTCTAGCAGATGCAACCTGAGGGCAATCAACCAGACTGCAATGACAATATCTGCCTCTAGGGGGCTCACAGATACAAGATTCCCTGTCCACTTTACTGCAAGCTTGTACAGCTGAACATCCATGGAGTAACTTCAGTGATTATTTACTGGAATAACCAGTATACTGACGAGCATTTCTAAGAATCTGTGTTGATATACATACTTTAAAAAAGAATGCTTTAACAAAATGGTGCATTCCAGTTGGGCTCAATGCTGTGTTAGCACTCTGTCTGCTGTAATAGGGACTGTTGACACTTGGAATGTAAGATGCATGTGGTGAACTAGATGTGAGGACAGGAAGTTAGCAATCATCTTGGCTAAAACTTTGTGATGAAAGGTGGTGGTCTTAAATACTCATAACTGCTCTGCTTGAGCTGCTCAGTTGCAAACTGAAAGTGGAACTGTTAAAACATCAGCCCTCTAGAGGGCCCACTAATATAACCTGTTTACCTGTGTTGGTTTATTTGTTTTACCTCAGTAATTTGGAGGGGGATTTCTTTTCTACTATGTTGAAGCTTTACATCAGATTCCTGGCTGATGCAAGGTTTTATACAGAAAATATTATGCTGAAATGTTTACCTTGATTATGTGCACATGCTAGAGCTGTTCTGTTATTTTGTTATGTATATGTTACACCTGTGGCCTACAGCCGAACGTGGATCAAATTCAGGTGTGCAAATGAATCATTGTTGTTACGGCTGCTGCCATCTGTCCTCAACGTTATTTTTTTGTTGCACCCAACCATACCCCTTTATATTGGGTCGTAACAATTGTAAAGTCAGTTGTTGTTGGCAAAAGCTCCTCCTCAGAGTTAGCCTGCTTTCTGTGTCTATTTTACGTCTCAGACCTGTCAGGGTCAAGCTGACCATTTGATATTTGTTGCTCATCCTCAGGGAAAACATCACCAAGCTCCAAGGGAATGAACATAGATTTACAAATGTATGTATTTTGTCAGTAAATGTGTGTAGGCCCTTACAATTTGTTTCTGTTTCACACACTGACAGTTATTTTAAAGCCCTGGTTGTTTGTTTCATATTTTACCACCAGTTGTGGGAAACTTACTCACAAGTTTGGATGAGATTTTATAGATGTCATATTAAAATGGTTTTTTTTTTCTCTTATTTTTGTAGGCCTGCAGGGTAAACATGAGACATTAATCTTACCCAGTCTCTTTTAATTGATTTGGTTTTTACCGTTCATATGCATGACTTTTCTCTTTGGCAGACAAATAAGCCCCTTCTTGGATTTGGATGGTGCCAAACTGCTTAAAGGAAACAATTACTGGTGAAGCCAGGACACGATGAGGCTAAACCTATTCCCTGAAATGCTTGTGTGTAGCAAGTTGCTGCTGGAAAACCCCAAGGATTCAGTTTCACTTTAGTTTGTTTGGGATGTCATGTGATTAGTATCACACTGACTTCCAGTTACTGTAACGTGGATGTAATTTTACCATTTTAGGGGATAAAGAGGAGCTGATTTGTTTGGATAGGCCTGTTTGCAGAAATCTTTTTCTTGTGCAGTACTTCTTTGTCTTGCATAGATTTTATAAGACCCTAATGCACCCAGTCTAACAAAGGCTATTCTAATTTCAAATTCATGAGAGATTTTCTCTGATTATTGATGGATATGGTAAGTATTATGTATTGATGACCCACCCAAGCTGTGTCCTCTGTTAAGTGCATGCTGGGTAAGCATTGGCCTTTGTAACAGAAAAAAAGCAAATAAGCTTGTTTTAAATCTGAAACAGAGTCCCACTATCCATTTAAACATGTAAATTATGTAAGTTATGATCTTTGAACATCTCTTGAAGAGAAAAAAAAGAAAAGAAATAGCAAATAAATTTGCTGAGAAATGGAGAAAGAGCTGAATAAGGTCATGTTTCTTATTCCTTTTTGGACTCAATGGGACTGTAATATTTTCCTATTTTGAATTTATGAGTTCATGTAAATATCCTAACATGTTCAAAATGAACATTCAAAATGAAAAAGATGCATATTAGTATTAAACGTGCCACAGTGTCAGCTCAGTTTGGTTTAACCCTAATATGACCATGTGCTGTGTTTCATCATTCAGCTGAAAAGGTGCCACAGGAGGTGTATTCATTACAGGAAGCAGACCCACCCAAAGGCTGGGTCTTTTGGTGGGGGTCATTTCACCACTCGTCTTGATTGCTCCCTCAAATAGAGGAAGTTTGTGGTCACAGAATAGTTACCTTCGTGCCTCAACACTGCACATCACATCTGCAGGGCGTGATGGGAAAAATCTGAAGATGTCACCTCACTGTCACATGGTAAACTTCTGCATTCTGAGGAGGTATAAAACCCAGAGGAGTTATTTTTGTGCTCAGAGCACATCAGAGCAGTGACAGAGCAGCAGGTTGCGTGCGAGTGTAACTGTGTAGATTTTGGTTACTAAGTTGTGGTACAGCAGCTCTTAAAGGAGTTTCATAAACAGAGTATTAAATGACTGTCTGCACCCGTAGCTGTTTTAATTTCAGGAGAGGAAATTTTACAAAGTTGTGGCATATTTATTTATTTTTCTTCAAAATATGTTTACGTTGAGTGTTTGCATGGATGTAAGATAGTGGGTGTTAATGTGTGCTATATTCAAATTCATGTGGACTGTATATATGTTCCTGTAGCAACCCACTGATTATAGCAATGTGCTGCGTCTTCAGAGATGTGAATAAAAACAGACCAAAGACACCATCCCGACAACAGATTCCTCAAATATTTTTTTTCTTTTTTGATTCATCCTTCTTCTGCGGAAATCAGGGAAAACAAGATCTCCCTCATTTACCAAAATCCCGAGCCCCTGTCGGATTTATGTCCATTTCAGCCACAGGAGTTGAAAGGTATCATTTATCAGGCAGAGAGACATCTGACATGCAGTTAGCAAAATACATTTCATGCTCTGTGTGACAATTTATAATAAAACAGGATTTATATAACATGAAAAGTTTGATTTTGATCTTAAAGTTCTTTTTCATTTTACAATGTTGTTTTTCATTAAAAAAAATATTTTATATCCATACTACTGCCAGCTTTACTTTAAGAAATAACTGGATCACACTGTTCCTAAAGTTTGAGTTGTGTAGTTGGGATTCAAGGCTTGTGCCCTGCTTGACAAAGAACAAGCAGGAAAGTGATTTTCTTTCAAACATTCTGCTCACTTTGTTGGCCTAAAGCACTGAGCAGTGCTTCCTTTTACATATGAAAACAGTTTAGTAGCTCATCCTCAGGTTTTGAGATGGGGCCACAAGCCGTGACCTACTTTAGAGATGGCTGCACTTTGTCTTTAGATTTTCCATAACATGTACAAATGCATCTGTTGCAAAAAGATTTTATAAATGCACTTATTCTGCAACTTTTTACTGGAATCTCAGCACAGAGTTTTGTAAGGCTTTTTGTATTTTCCCACACCCTAAGATGTGTTGCAAAATAGTTGCCATTTTTAAAGTGACAAAGCAACTTGCGTTATATCTTTTGGCACAGAGACACAGATAAAATCCTAAATCATGTCTGACACTGCATTGCTATCATGTTTATGAGTTTAACTTGTTGCTATTGTCAGGACTTCAAATTATATTCCAAGCATAGTAAAATTGTCAACAATATTTCTGATTCAGTTCTCAGGAGTGCTTTTTCTCATTGCTAAAATATACTGTTCTTACACCAGAGAAAAGGCAGAAAACTAACTGCAGGGCTGCTCCTGGTGAATCGGTTCATGCCTAAGGGGCAAGTAATGAACCCAAAATATCACTGCACTGACTTTTGCCCTTTTCAGTGATTTTAAGAATCACCTGAATTACACAAATGTGTAGTTTGTTTGTTTTTTTGTTTTGTTTTTTCATTATTAAAGTGCATGCAACACAGCAGTTTTCTTACTGCAGATGCAGTGCACCATAACAGTCTTATTATTCGCTCCCACTGATTAATCTTCCTCTAATCTGTAAAATATACATGTGACTCCCTTTCTCTCTATCCACTTCTGTCCCCACAAACTAAGAACTTGTTTTCCAAATGTCTCCCTGCAGGAGGTTCCAGTAGAAGGCTGTGGGTAGAGGGCAGTCATAAAGTATTGTGAATGGGTGAGCAGCTTTTACCAGACACATACAGGGCTTTTAGCTGTCTAGATCTCAGGACTTAATCCGTGAGCTGGTAGGAGTTAATAAGGATTTAGAGACGGGAGACTGTCTATTTATGCAGGGCTGGTATGTTCTAGTAAGGGTGAGGTGGCATTCAAGAATGTCCCTCTGCAGTCAAACATGTGACTTTGTGCTGAAAAGGCTACAGTGCAACAGTTATGTGAATATCCTTGGATACAAGGATGTGTTATTATAATGGCAAGTGGAAATACTCGAGTGTAAATTTATTTATGTAGACTGCATCAAAATGTATATGGCTTTCTTGATGCTATGGTATGAACATCACCTATTAAGTTAATTTAATTTTCAGTTAACCTGACAATGACAATAATTATACACAAGCAAAAAAAAAAAAAAAAAACACTAAAATAGTTCCTCCAAGCTTCTATATATAATTGTTGCATCCATCTCATCCATAACATTTTCCTATGGAATATTTAATGCGTCATTGCATTTACACTGTATTACAGCTCCCACCCATCCTGCCTCCATACTGAGTGAACACCTCAAAAAGAGTTGAGAACAAGTCGGTGTACTTTTTTCCTATTTCTGTCTCCATGAAGCTGCCCGTAAACCTCTGGCAGGTGCAGTCGTCCACCCCTGAGCAGTCGATCGCCTGACCCAGAGGACAGGAAATTAGATGTGGCCTCTGCACATATGCTGGCATCAGCAGGAAAAGGCTTGGGCATGGCATCGGAAACAACTCCTTCCTGAGTCAGAGGCACATTGCGTGCACAACAGCAAGTGCTCGCACAATCACACTGAGTGTGCTAACCCTGACAAATAAAAGCCTTAACACACACATGCACAAAACAGCATGGTGCCACTAATCTGATGAGCAGGAATATGGCACACTGTACCTGCACAACTCCCTGAGGGACAGACTGGCAAATTCAGTGCGTCACACTCAGCTAGAAGCCTTTGCATTCTCCTCCCATGGCAGCTGCTTCTCTTTCAGCTCTTCTGCTTCTGTCTTGATGTGTACTGCGTGGTGACTAGAAATCGAGCAAAATAAAGCATACAGAAATTTACCTTTTATCTTTTTATTTTATTTTTCTTAAATTATTTGTTGAGATTTTTAATGACAACTCTGTTTGTTACAGATGAATATGATGACTGTTATTTCATGTGTGAGATGTGTTCATCATCTTTTCATAAAAAGGGAGCATAAGAATAATCACAAGTGTGCAGCCCAGCTGTTGAATTTACAGTTAGTTAACAGATATTTTTTATAATTATTTAAAATAAAAAGACTTGGATCATCATTAGCTGCAGGATGCTGTTCATCAGATATTTAACCATGTGAAAGGACTCTCAATGACAGCAATAATTGAGCTTTTAAAGGTCATTAGTCACATCATGTTGCATAACGCCTTTTTAGTGTTTATCTGTAACTGTTCACACCTGCTTACTTGATATGTAAGTATGTTATGTTGTCTCAAAGGTAGGTGGGGGTAAAAATTATATAATGCACTGGCATGGGAAAAAAATTATTTTTTTTATCAGCTCAGAAAGATCATAAGCCTCATCACATCGAATAGCAGGTGGACAATAAAAATCTGCTTATCTTTAAAATTAAGTTTAAGTTTTTTGGGGTAAAGTCATCCACAAGGTCAATAAGTGTATCTATTTTGAATTCTCATAATTCACATTTTAAGTTACTCTAATAAAACGTGTTTACTTTAAACAAGGGGAGACAGAACAACTCGTCCATGACATTGTTTTTGCTGGAGATAATTAACAGGCGCAGTCTTGCTTCCCTGGAAGTCAGCTATTAATCAAACCAGAAGTGGCTGCAGCAGGAAGCAGGCCTCACCCCCAACAACAGAACACCAATATCATCTCCCTTTTTGGCTGAATTTGCTCTCATTAGTGTTTGACTGCTGATTACCACACCCAAAAGCTGGCACTAGCCCACTCCTCACGTCTCCTCTTCTGCACCTCAACAAGCCACGTTGCTAAAAAACAAAACAGTACATTGTGTCAGTGCTGACCGAGACATGTCAAACAGTAGCTGTAGCAACGCTGGCACAGTCACGTTCACGGTTCAAGAGCAAATCAACCCTTACTAAAAAAATGTCATTGTGATGTATTGTTGAGCTCACAGTCTTACCCTTAGTGAGAGGTTACGCATGGTTCATGAACATCAGACACTGCACACCTGCAATGCCTGTTTAGGGACACATGCATGGTTGAACATCATAGGCACACATAATGTAGATGCTCTTTCTGAATTTCAAAGAAGCTTGCACACTCATCTACACACACCAGGTTCCACAACACCTTTAATTACACAGTGACTCTCAGACCTTGGCTGAGATAGTTTGGCACGGAACCTAAAGAGAAGGATGGTCTAACAACCAAAAGTCAGCATCAACAGACAACTTCAGTCTAGATATCTAATCTTTTTCATCATAGCATAAGACTAAATGTCATAAGCAGGTTTTTAAGATTCAAAATGCATTTTTTTCTTCACTCTCCCTTTATTTTTTTTCAGAGCTTTGGAAAACCATACCCAGTGACCTCCATGTAGCAGCTCACCATGCTTAACTGAATTAACTAAAGTACATAAGAACAATTCCTTATACATGCCCACTGAAGGCTGCTTCAGTCAAGGTTTCCCACACTGATTAACATGTGTGTTTGCATTTGTGCATGTGTATGTGTGTAACTTTTGTTACACCAGGTTATTTGCATTAGCTGAAGATTTGTCAAAAAAAGATGTGGGTAATTCATTAGGCACCTAATACATTTCTTTTAGCTGCATTGTTTTACAATAAACGTTCTGATGTCCAGGATATGTGATGCTGAGCTGGAGTTTAAGACTTTCATTTGTTCCAAAGACATTCTGTTTCTTTTTGCTTCCCTCTGAATGTGAAGTGGCTGTGTGAGTGTTTTTCGCAGCCTTTTGGCTGGTTCCCTGCCAATGACCGTACTTTGAACCAGCAGCAGCTGGGGCGTGAGCACAGCCAAAGATAGATGACTTGCTGGTGCAGAGAAAAGCTAAGGCCAGCCTCTTTCTGTCTCTCTCTCTCTCTGTTTGTTTTTGTCTGTCTCTCCCCTCTTCGTCCTTGCCTCTGTGATTTCTTTTCATTGTCTTCCACGTCACCTTAATAACTGCAAAACTGCCTCCATACAGCAGCTTAATGGAAATTTTATTTTTATAGCACATTTCATTACATGTAAACACAATGCACTTTACATAAATATATATATATATATATATATATATAAACAAGTATAAACGCATGTGCATATTACACAGAGCTCTCAGAACGACAGACCTGTGATGCCACTTTACCAAATATGTTTCCTTTTGACCTAGTATGAGTTATTTTTTAAAGTTTAATCCACATTTGCAGACACAAATTAATTCATTAATAATGCTGTGAATTTATGTCTAAACATTTTCACTGTGGTTGTTCTTTGCAGGAATGACTCACAGACAGTTTTTGCACATAAACACACACACTATTTCCAAAAATATCTTCTTCTTACCTGACAGGGTGTCTGAAATGTGCTGTGTCAGTGCTGGTAATGTTTTATATGAACTTTTTCTCTGCTCAGGGCTACTAATTTTAACTCAATACAGTCCTACAGTAAAACTTTCTCAATCAAAAGAAACATATATTTGAACAGAAAACAATGGCAGAATCAAGAACAAACTGAAGCAGAAACTGTAACAGAGCAGTGGCCTTGAAAATACATTTGTTTGAGGTGTTATGTCATGTATAGCTGTTTCTGTGTTTTTTGAAGACATGTCATTGTTTCTTCCTGGACACTTTGTACTAATAATAGTTTTTACCTCTTTCCCTTGAAAAAATAGCCACTAATGAACAACAGATTCCTCTTTTCCTACCCCCATACATCTTACTCAAGGCTTGTTTTTTGCATTAAGCCTTGCTGACTCAGACAGAGGGAGGGGTTGCAGCTGTATACAGCTGCATTTGCCATTTATCTGAAGAGAGGTACCATGTTCTTAACTGGTGCTTGTTAATCTGTGACATTATAGGGCTTCTGTTGGACTTATTATAGGGAAGAATAGACTAGACTCTCAGCTAATGGATGAAAGTCATTAGGATCTAAATGATGAAGGAGGAAAGTGGTGTGTTGCATTGATGTTCATAAGTTTTTCTTTCTTTTTTGTATTAAAATTTTTGAGGCTCATTTTAAGCAAACCTACTGATTTATTCCACACTTGGAAACTTGCATACGTCACTCTGTGGAATCAGATCACACCAACCTCCATGCCCTTTCACACATTTAACTTAAACTGCTAAAAAAGGAGATATATCTTTAAGCCATCATGCTGTGATTTTAGACTCTTTCATGTTACGATACTGTGCCACAAATATGGGCATAATGCTTCAGAAGGCAGATCTAAAAACTTATGCCAAAGATTTTTGCATCTTAAGGGATTTAGGTGGTAATGCTAGAAGACAAACTGCTTCTTCTGCTTCAAATAATCACTGACCCGGTCAGACTGTATATATGCATACAGATATAGTAAACAAAACTGGAAAATTCCAGTGCAGAGTGCTTTTTTTTAGCTAAACTGTTACAATGTTCTAGAGGGGACTAAATAAACAACAGGAATTAAAACTTTAATCTGCTTAGACTCAAGTTTGCAACTTTAACGTCCCAGGTTGCTCACCGTCTTTGCAGAAACATATCACAGAAGCAGGCACTCACTCACAGACACACAGAGATCTAAAAAGATCTATTAATGATTTTTTCATACTTTGGGGTGGATTTGTATTAGACAGGTAAATACAATCTCACTGTTCTGGTTTCTTTGTGTGCATAATTTGGATGAAACATAGTTTACTTATCTTATAATCAAACAATGTATTTAGCAGATTACATAAACTAAGTAGCAGTTAGACTCAAAATATAATGCTATTCTTGTATAAGGCATTTTGTTTTTGCTTGTCTCTCTTGTATTCTTCAGAATTGTAGGCAGCAAAATAGCTGTTCATATTGTTTTTAGGGCCCAGGTGTTCCAAATTATGCCTTCCTCTCCTTTATAACAGCCACACCTGGAAATGGAGGTGAATTACAGCATACACTTGATGCTATTTGTCCTCACCTGTGCTGGGCAAGCGTCACTATGTTAGCATACATTCATGGTAGGTTGTTGATGGGATTGGGACGCGTCCAGCTCTTGTTTTGGCTGCTAGCAACCATCTGTCAAGGGCCGAACATTTAACCTGCCAAGTTGTCATGTCAAACAGAAACTCTAGTAGCCCCCTGAATTGGCTTTACAATGGGGACTGGTCATCTTGTTAAATGATGCCAGAAGATGGGGGGAAAATGAGTATTTGGAAAATAACAGTTTTGTTTGTTTGACTGTAATACAGCAATCAGTAAGTTTGGTCGTTGTTAATGTGAGTCATTAAGGTGTTCAATCTCTTAATAGTGTTGCATTAAATGTATTACACACATTACAATTTATTTAAAAATATAATAACCACAGAACTTAGCAGGTTTATCACAAGAAATTTCCAAAAGAAGAAAAACTTTCATGTACGTTTGAATTGAAGATGTTTGAATTTGGATGTGTGTTTGCTCGGGAGATTATGGATTGTGTCACATATGGAACCAGTGACTTAAGACTGGTACACACATAAGGATATTTTTAGTCTTATGAGATTTTTTTTTTTATCTGGCTTACACGTGAAGGAAAAAAATCAGGCATTTAACAGTTTTGATCGTATTGTGTGTGGTGTGCTCTGATAATCTAATCACAGAATAACACACACATAACAATGCTGACCTGCAACTGATATACAATCTAGTCCTCCAAGCCAGACATCTCACGTGACCGAACGTGATCTAACAAAAACATTGAAGAAGAACCATAGCAATAACCGGCAAAAAACAAAGAAGGAGAAACCTAGTAACAATCGGAAAACACAACACCCAGCATGGAAGAGGATATACAGTATAGAATGAGGGAATGATGGTGGTTTTGGGACTGTTAACAGAAAAAGCCAGACCTGAAAAAAGTAACAGACTGGAAACAGCGTGATCCCGGACTTTTTATCCTTCCTTGTTCCCCAGCCAGCTTGCTCTCTGATTGGTTACATTCCGTGACGTGTCACTATCCACACAGTCACAGCTTTTGGCAGCTTTTCCCACACATACGAAGATCATAAATACTGAACATGTCAAATGTTTCCGATTCTTGGCTACGACTTGTTTTGGAGCCGATTATCGGGACAAATCTGCTCATAACACACCTCAGACCAAATGATAATTGTAGAGAAAAATCTCGTAAGACTCATGATAATCGGGCGTTTGCTGTCCTTGGTTGGGACAAAAACAGACTAATAATCTTTATGTGTATACCAGGCTTTAAGTACCCAAGTCTAAGTTTAGGAAGAGATTATTAAAAAAAATACAGCATTTTCTGGGTTGTGCGCCAATAGGTCTTATTGACATTGATAACACTGCTGCCTCCCTGAATAGACATAAACACTTGTTGATGTAGGCTTGGTAGCACAATCTTTTCTCCTCAGCTGGTGGCATTAATAAATCCTTTAACTTCATTTACAGTGTGTCAAATTTGACCCACATATTCAGTCATGGCTTGTCTTTTAAATACACTGTAGGTACAGTAGGCACCTTGAGTCCAAACAGTTGACATTTGGTTAAAACATCTTTGTGTGGTCAATTCTGGAGCCACAGCATGCAGCCCTCTGTAGGGCACCAAAACAGTCATGCTTGAGTCCAGACATTTTCCTTTTCCATATTAAAGCATGATTACATTTGTCTGAAAGTAATGGTCCAAAAATAGAAACTCATGAATGTAGGAACTGACTGATTCAGATAATGGGGAAAAGATGAGGCCAAGAATACTGTTGAGGTGAAGTCAGCACTGGAAAAAGAAATTAAAAGCCCACCTTCCCTTTTAGTACACTAACACTAATGTGAGAAGAAATTGTGCTATGGATGAGAATCATGACAATTATGAATATACTTTATATCTGTATATGTCTGAAATCTTTTCAAAGATTAAAAACACTAAAATTTATTTATAAAAATATAATGTTTTATGGAAAACCTTAGTGACGTAACATCAAATTAGTGTTTAAAAGTAAACAAAAACATCAAGGCTCATTTTGTGGGTTTGGTTTCTTGCAACAGGAGGAAAATTCCTCACAGGGGCAGAGCCACAAAACAGAGACTCACAGTTTATCACTTAATCTACTCAGTGTTTTAGTTGACTGACTCGCCTTGAACTCCCTCAACTCTTGTGATGATGAAATGGGTCATTTTGACTATAGAAGGTGGAGAGGGAGAGCTGGTAAATGAATGAAACTCTTGTACCGCCACCGCTGGATCAACAACATCATTGACAACCAGCGGTGTTGATCTTAATACCAAATATAGACGTGGTATACATGACATAATGCCTCCACTTTAGAAACTGCACTGTGAGCTTAACCGCTGTGACGGCAGGGTGGTATGACATCTTCAACAGCCAATCATTTTAAGCAGCTGTTTGGGGATTTTTTTTTTTTTCCAAATGTGAGAAGGGCAGGGCTCAGCAGATTTTAGTAACAGCATGAACTAGTTAAAATAGGAAATTTTTCTTGGTCCTACACAGTCATTTCCTGCAAAATAAAGGGAAAAAAAGAGAAAAAATAGTTGATCATTAGAAACATGAAATGCTCATTCAAAAAAATATACATGACAGTGGTTTCTTGTTTGCCGTTGGTTGCAGTTGCAGTCTGACACGCTACAGTTTTTAGAAAATACTGTTTCATTCCACTTCCTCTTTTTGTTTTGTTTATAGCTACTGGCTGTCGCTATAGTAACAGTGCAACAGATATGCCAAGAACAGAAAACAAGCAACACATAAGTAAAACAAGTTGTACTCTAAAAGAGGGAAATATGGCATCTCTCACACAGCTCTTCTCACAGTAAAAAAAGATAAACCGCTCTCAGATTGACAATTTGATATGGGGTCTAACTTCTTCCTCAGTTGTTTGGGTCTATTCAGGAGGCAAAGAGCAGTTTGACTTTTTATAGGCCAGACAGCCTTTAAAGACTTAAGAGTGAAGGGGAGGGGGGTGAGGAGGATTTTAGCTGGAAAGGCTGTGTGGGTCTGGCTCTCTTCCTGATGGTGACTCAAACTTAGGGGGGGTTTCCTCAGTCTCTCATGTTGTTCCTTTTCTTTTTTTTTTCTTTTCTTTTTTTACCCTTTATGTTAATGTCACTTTTCTTCTGTCATTCTTTAACACTTTCATGTCATCATTCATGTCTCCTCCAGCCAACCCCCCCCTTCCTTGCACTCAACAGGGGTCTGTCCTTATAAGGTCTGGTAAGGGCTCTTTTGACAATAGGCATGCTGTTGACAGACCTCACCGCACTCAGGCTCTCCTAGGGAGCTGAGCAGTATGGTGTTTCCCGACGCTCCTTCTGACAGATCCAGATACAGGGGAAGGTAAACAGGATGCAGATAAAAACAAGAGAGAAAAAAAAAGTGCTGAGCTCCATGGGTTGTCATCATCATCTGTTTTCTAACTCTCTTCTGAGGTTAGAGGGTTTTGTGTTTTGTCTTTACAGTAGTCTGGAGGAAGAGGCTTTTTAAAGTAAAGTTGCCTCTCAGCAGGATAGGCATGTGAATTCAAGCACACAAATACCTTATCCTTGCTTTTATTTCTGTCTGCTTATGTGTTTCTCTTTTTTGGCTCAAACGACATCAGATTGTTCACTGTTTACATGAGCTGGAGTCATGGTCCATGTTCATCCAGTTTTGCTTTTCAAATTTTTCTGGGAACACCTGTTAAACCTTTCAAGTGCTGTGAAAGCTGTCCCGCCTTAGTCCGTATTTAAAACATCATATCCATCTATCATCAAAGTTCTGGAGAGAAATTTGGCCAGAGCCCAGTTCCAAGCAGCTCTGTGAGGATAATGTCTTTAAGTGCGTTCAAGACCCTTCAGTCTAAAGTGTTATATGAGTTCTTAAAAAATGCAGGTGGATGACTTTGTTATTGACCAGCTGATAGACGGACCACAGTGTGTGTAACAGAGATGTATCCAAGGCTAACTGTGCGCACCATTTCTCCTTCTGTTATTTCTAGTCAACACCCAGGATAAAAACTGTGGAGCATGGACTGAGTCATTAGATCCAGTGACCCAAGAGTGACAGCTCTTCACTGGAAACTCATCTAGAAACATTTAGGAACAAAGAATGTTGCTCAAGCTGCCGGATGTACTGGGCAACACTGTGCACCCTATTCATAGCAACCTGATAAAAAAAAATGAGTCTTTTTCAGTTTGTCATGAGTGAGAAGAATTACAGCTCACTTCATTTAGGTTAAATAATGACTGTCAGAGCCAGGAGAAGAGAGTCCTCTTTTAAAATGGAATTCATGACCTGCTTTTAATTTGAGCTTGTTTGTTTCTTTATTTTTAAATTTTGGTAAAAAGCTTTCTCCAGCAATACTGGAACTACATATTCATTCTATGTGCATTAATAAAATATTTTTTTGTTCTTTTACCCTCTCACATTTCTATGATTTTCATCAAGTGTTCAGGGGGAAACTCCCTTCTATGGCATTAGCTGCAGAACATGTAAGTACACTTGCTTACATTCCCCTCATGTTAATAGTTTCTGTTTTTCCTGTTTAGGAAACCTTTATAGAGCCAAGAAAACCAAAAATTAAAGTGCTACTGCTATCTGAAATGTCTCAGAATCTTTTATCAAAACAGATTCATGTCATAGATCTCGTGTCTTTTCTATTCTATTATTTTCTATTCATAAAATAATAGAATGGTGTAACACACCTGACATGCTTTGGCTGTCACTTGCACCCTTCCACAGAAACGTCCGCTGACACATTGCTGACGTGTTTTCCAGAAGTTATCGAAAGTTTCTCAGGAAGGCTGCAGGTGAGGAGGGAGTGGTCGATGGTGCCTGAGGTTTGCAGCTGGAACACTGGGGTGGGTGCTGGGCCGTGCCAGGTGGTTGTCTGGGCTGGTTTTCTTGGGTGGGGTGAGGGCGCTCTGCCTTTGTGAGGAAGGAGAGGATGGGGGGCTTCGGGCTCTTGCCAATCTTGGCCCCTCAGGGCCTGTGGTCTGTGACCATGGGGGCTCTGGCTGGGGCTCTCCTCTGCCACCCTCTGGGTCGTCATTGTGGTGGGGTGGCTTGGGTTCATTCTCCGGGATTGCTGCTGATCGCCCGGGTCTCTGGGCTGCTCTAGTCTCACTCCTTATTCCTCATACTCTGCATGTTGGCATAGTCACTGAGTTGTCCAGTGGTTTATACACTAAGAGCTACTTTTCTTTAGATTTTTGTATGTTTTTGGTACTTTGGTTGTTGTCGTGATACATATTTGTCTTTTTTGCTTTGGTTTATTATTTATTTTAGGAGGTCCTGATGATTCTCAGCTTTGCTTTCTTGTAAAAGTTGCAGGAAATTAACTGTTGTGTTTCTGTTTTGTGGAGCAGTTGGTTGTCTGGTGTTAGATTGGATTGAAGGGTCATTGCCTTCTATTTGTTCTATCTTTGTTTCCTCAGTCTTTGTTCCACTTGCCTTTTTACTTTTACTTTTACTTTTCAAAAAAGGAAGATTCATCGATTCCCTTTAATTACCTTTCATCCCACAAGGTAATATGGTGTATTATGTTTCAAGTAGAGTGGATGAAAATAATCTTATAAATAGAAAGGCCACAGAACAGATTTGACCTTCACTACATGGATGGGAATGACTTCCTCCTGATGATAGCTACATTTTCAACAGCTGATAAAGGTAACCTTCATTTTGTCTAGCACTAGATTATTTTGTAATACAAGATGAGCAAAGTGTTTCTCCTTTTTTGCCCGTCACAGTCCTGTTGAATGACAAAATGACACCACCATGATAACTCTCCAGAGAAATAAAGTATATACTCATCTGATAAGCTCTCGAGCTTATCTACCAGTATATTTACCCTGCATGTCCTTGCTGCTTTCTTATATAAAATATGTTTATCACACAAATACTCTTATCTTATTATTTATTTATTTAGCCTCAGTCAGGGTTACATAAGAAGTCAGGACATGCTGTTGCACAAAAATGAAAAAAAAAGTAAGCAAATACATTGAGAAAAAAGTATTTTGAGGAAACAGACAAATCTAGAAATAATTAAAAGCCAATAGTAAAGAGGGATTCAAGAGAACACTAGAGAGCTAAAGGGTGGAGTTGTGGGAGTGAGATGAACCAAAAAAAAAGTCCTGATAATTCCTTTTAAGGATGTAGAATAGATGATAAGCCAGTGTTCAAATCATGTTTCATAGAGAGAGTTGCTTTCTTATTGGTCATGTGTCCTTTACTCTATCTCAATAAACAAATATACCACCTTCAGTTTGCATTGTGACCTCAGGCCACCCTAGGCGTACACAGTTGCTATGGAGCAGCATTATGCTGTTGTTCACATTGGTAACCAGGCTGTAAATGACTCATACAGAGAGGGGTTTCACCCTCCTCTGCCTACCAACAGATGAAATGATGAAACGTGTCCTCCCGCTTATCAGAGTTTACACCACACTAGTTTATTCTGTGATTGTTGTTCTCTAGTAACCATCACAGCAAAACTGTGTGTAACTTTGTGGGTTGCTTAAACTATGACCAGACCTACTGATGAGTCACTTATGCTTAGATTAGATAAAACTACTGACAAATACTAAACAATATCAAAAGGCTGGAATGCACAGCACAGGAAAGACAAATTAAACACAACACTGTGAGCATGAGCCAGCATTACAGAAAAGAGTCAACAGTGCCAGATGGTGCTGACAATATACTACCAGCATGGGCAGCAACAAGCATGGAGAACATTTAAAACAAACTGAGACGTGACTGGGAAACACGCTCTTAAATGCATAGGTCAACTGGTCACAATGTGTAACCGCTGTTGGAAAGCTGCCTCCATAACACTTAAACACATGCTGCTCCGCTCTGCCAGCATGTGTACACGTTTTTCCCTAGAAACTCTGCTCTGACTGTGTTTACTCTAAGCACTTGTTGGAGTGTCACTATGCATCATGTAGAACTGGAGGCGATGTAGCATAACACGTACAACACTAGTGCATTCAATGCCTGGTGGTTTACTGCAATGTCCATAAAAACTGTTTCTCTACTGTTGCAGATAGCTTGCTTAAAAGTAATCTTTGGTTTGTTTTCTATGATATTATAACATCTTTGCTAGACAAAGTGCCAAGAAAAGATTATTAAGGACAAGTGTTCTCAATTACCAACAGGCTATGAAGCTAACTGCCTTTCTGTTTGTACTGGTGCCATTTCCTAACAGTCCGCCCTTTGCTCCAATCCTAAAAGCACTGAGACTGCAACCTCTTTTCTAAGCCTGTATTTTTCTCAGGCCAAATTATCCTATTGTGTGTTTAGTGCTACAGATCATCCCTGTGTGTTTACATTCCCATCTGTTTGCAGTCAGACACGCCACACACAGGCAAATGCATGCTCAAGGCCGTGCACTTTGACAAGCATGACTATTGCATAACTAATGGTATTCCAAGCAGCCACCACAGATATTTTTTTATTTAGCTAAGAAATGCCATTGTTACTTGTTTAAACCAATGTTTGCTTATAATATCTGAAATGTAAACAGGCAAGTTATACAAGATGAGACAATGACAGTATGCACTTCTCATTATTCAGAGAGAACAGATTCCTGGTAAAATAAAGAAGGTCATCTGATTAAAAGAAAAATACATCCAAGTAAATTCTACTTGGTCAAGAGACCTCATAAGAAACTTTTTTTTAAAAACTTAAGTTTGATTACACTTTTCTACAAAGAGATAAAAAAATCATTTTAGTTTTTCCTTGTGGGTCACATCTTGATGTGACTGCTGCCATCTCCTAAAAACTATTTATGGGACTAAATCTACAAACAAACATCATGCCTAATTAACTAATCATACCATTAATTTTTTGCAACAAATACACACATTTTTGTACTATATACGTATATATTAGGTGATGAATAATTAAATAAGTATGTGTATCTGTCAAACATGTATGCACATTAACTTCTGCATGTGTGTGTGTGTGCTCATTATTGCTTACCTCTGGGGTAATGGTTAAAGTTACAGATTGGGTGTGTGCACAATCAAATGGAGTCCATGCAACATCCTGTTAAGGACGGTGCCTCCTTGTGTGTGCATGTTTCTGTGTGTGTGCCGATGACTGAGAGATTTACACAACATCTGTTTCTAACCACCTGTGATTATTGTGATATTCAAATTAATTGTGCATTTATGATTCAATCTCATGCTCTTTCAGAGTTGGATTTGCAGGCTTGTTGCTTAATAATGTTTCTTAGCTGGAGGTTAAAGATTTCCACATGAGTTGGATCTGGATCACACATACAGCAGCATGTAACTTCATTTGTACTCAAGCCTATACCAGCCATAATTAAATGCTTTCTGGTCAATCATGTTTCAGGCTTTGTTGTTTATAACACTGATTTGCTAAAATTGATTAATATCTTTATAGTCAAGCTACTTTAGAAATAGCATTTATTCATTGTGTTTATAAACAAAAACAATGAATTATATTTCTAAAAATTAATGCTGTTCCGTATACTGTGCAGACATACAGTATAATTATAAATACTGTATGTCTGCACAGTATATGGTATTTGACTGGGTGTATTCTATGAGTGAGTGTGTGGGTGTGTATGAGAACTGGCATAGTCACTTGTGACCAAAAACTATATATGACTAAAGTTTTTGTTTTATCAGTAATCTCATGCACTTTGTCCTGACAGTTATCCATTTTTGTTTAGTTAGATCATCACTGAAGGCTTTTATGGCTCAAACCCACTCAATTCTGTACATGTTTCTGCTCATACAAGGAGACGAGATGAGGTTAAAAACACCCAAGGAAAAAAACACATCATCCTAGAAAGAACAAATGTTTACTTTTTTTTTTTTTTTTTTAATTCACACCCAGTTTCAGAGTGTGACATTAAGACATAACACATTCCTGGGGTGGGTTATTTTAAGATTGTTGGCTAAACTAGGGATGAGTCCTTGTTTCCTTATATTTCTCACATCTTGCTGTGCTCAGTGTGTTTGTGTCTGGGTTTGCCTTTATCGCCATGGTAACAGTGGTAAAGGGAAACCCATAATCAACAGACAAAATCTGACTAAGAATTTCTTCCACTGCTCATGACAGCAAAGCAACAATATCCCAGAATAGAAGTTCTTGAGCTTTGAGGCTGGGTTGGTACTTTTATGAATCACTGAGTGGAAGGTACAGTGTGAGTTATGTAACACTGACATGTAAACATGATTTTATTAAACAGTTTTTCCCAGGCTAGAAATAAAAAAAAGAAAGTAAATGGCCCTGGTCGGCTGTAGAAATCCAACTTAGCACAGATGTGTGTCACTAGGAGTCCTGGCACAGCTTCTTTCAACAGAAAATCTGAACAAAGTTGATTCACACTCAGTGCCTGGCGGCTATTGTCCCAAGTGAGTCTGTAAGGCCTGTGCTGGTGGCCAGAAACAGTAATTCCTCTTAGGCTCACCAAAAGATTATCTCCACTACTGCAAGAGACTCATAATAAATAAAAACCTGGATTAAAGTGTGTTTATGATCATGTACCTATTATGCAATAAGCTCTGCAAGAGCAGTGGGTTTATTTAATCTGATGTAACCCAAAAGTATAGTTAAGACCAGGCTTATGTATGCAGCTGTCAAAATAGCCAGAGAACCCTCAGTACAATCTCCTATTGTATGCAAAGCCAAGGGAATCTGCATGCAGTCTACATGGGACAAGAGAGGTAAGCATAAAAATAGTAATTGATAGCTAATATGAAACTGTCCTGGTAATACAAAAACATGGTTTGAAGCAGAATACATAATAGAAATATGGATTCTAGCAATTCTCTGCAAAGTCTTTTCAAAACAAGCGTCTATTTTGTTCATCTGTTCTTCAGCTTCTTGGTTTAGTGGGTGTTTTTTCAGCCAGTACATCCAGTCTATGTTGTTACAAATATATATGTTTGCATACAGTAGATGAGGAAACCATAAATTTCCTTTAAAGGTCTGATATAAATGAGGTAGTCTGTCATCATGCATTGCAAATTACAACTAAATGAACACCCCCCAACAACATAATGGGAAACCCCCATTTACAGTGTAGGAAGCTAGTATTTGTTTAGTCTCATCTGGGCTACTGTGGAGACATTTCAATGGAATATAAAGCTAAAATGTAACCTGTGTCATCACTCTGCACTTTAGCTAGGTGAAGGGTTGGGGGGGGGTGTAAGAAAACTCAGGATGGGTGGGTGAACAACAACAATAAATACTGAGGAGGTTTAGATAGTAACTGCAGATCAGAAACGTAAAGAGAAGCCTGCAGAAAGGACAAAGACAGAGAGGGAAGAGTGATAAATTACCAGTGGGAGATGACCCAAAGTTTATGACATGCTGTTAGAAGATGTAGGGCTGCAGAGAGTAAAGCCAGATGGTGCAGCACTGTATGTCTTTCAGTATAGCAAGCAAAGACTCAGGGGCTGGTAAACATGACTTGGCTGTGTGCATTTTGCTCTAATGGTATCCTGGTACATGATTTGGAGGTTTTAAAGCCTTCAATTTCAAATAATCAAACTGTCACTCCTGTTTTGGACCACCATCACACAAAACACTAATTAGGCTTAAAATTAACTTAAGGAATTTTCCTAAATTACAGACTCTTGCATTTCTTCAGAGAACATTGATCCCTCCTAGCTCGGGGGATGAAATCCCTGCAGGAAGTGTTGGATGCTCTCCTCTGCAATGAATTATGGGATTTCCCTTAAAGTCAGGTGACAGCACAGAGTATAGTCTTTTGAAAGGATTTTGTTTTGGAAAAAGTAAACCAAACATAACACACAGCTCTGTTGATGTGGATATTCAAAGACCAGAATGTGTTGTTTCTCTTTATCATTGCTGATGTTCTCTCTCACACCTGATGGTTGAAACCACCAGCGAGGAAATATAAGGCAGCACAGAAAGACCTTTGAGTTTTATACAGTGATCATTTAGGTCTCTACTATATTTGTTACATTAGTTTATGGAAATTTCATGAGTTTGCAATCTAAACTGAGGGGCTAAAAATGAGGCCAGTTATATTCTGGCCATATAAAGTTTGTGTTTATTTGTGGAGTTTCAGTTTGATTTGTCATTATGTAAATAATTTGTGAGTATCATAGCAATTAAATCACTACATTTAACCAGATATGATATTTTTGATCACGGAGGTTAAACTTATCCAGAGCTAGTAAGTTATTTAATTAGCTGAAAACCAAATAAAAAACACCAGCCACTCACAGGCACTCCACTGTAATAGGAACTACTCCAAAATCACTTTTTACTTGACAAATCGCCACTGCTTGGGCTATAGATCTAGAAGGTATTGTATAACAAAGCTGTAGTGTGTTAAACACTCCATTTAGGCACTATTTTGCACAGTGCAAACAATTAGCATTGGATGTGTCTCATGTGGTAGCAAGATATTTTTACTGCAGCTAAATTAATCTTATGATCTAAGACACTGAACTGAATTTCACACATAATGCAAATATTTTCATTCTTATAAGTATTTATAATTACTGGTCATGTGTCCGGCTGCAGTGGTTTGTCTGTGTATCTGTTAGTGACATAACTCAATAAGTTATCCACGAATTCTGATGAAATTTTCAGGAAATCTTAGAAATGGAATAGGGATCCAATGATCCAGATCACCCCCAAAATCTAATCACATGATTGGATGCTTCTCCCATATTCAGTTTTTGCCATTAGAGCTTCTAACTAAAAAATAATGCCCACAATCATTGGCAAATATTATTAATTAATAAATAAATAAATTTCTTTTTAGTAACAGCCATCATAAAATCATAGTTTGATTGTCTCTGACTTTGTCTGAAAGCATTCCTGCAGTTGAATCTGATTGGTTGACATTATGTCCAAAGCACACTTGTTGACTTGTTCAGTTTGTTGCCCCTTTGTTTATATGTTTGCCGAAACAAAGCAATACTTTACACGTCATTAACCAGTGAGTCATTCTTGCCTACGCGTTGGCGCTATCTAGCCTGCATTTGACATTATCAGTGCCTGCCAATGATGCAGTCGCAGCTAGTGTGGACAATAGCCTGCACTGTTTTATAGTGAAAGCTCCTCTACACAGACAGAGCCCGCTATCATGCAATCCCATTTTCAACAAGGATGTCATTCTCTGTCTGGGCTTACTCTGAACACAGTTATTTTGTTGGCAAATTCACCAAAATGCCGCATCTAGACTAGATGTTTTTATTTGGATCTCTTCCCCACAACGTTCTGACTTGGTTTGATTATGAAGTGGGAAAAAAAAGCTTTAAAGCTTTATGAGAAACTGCACCTTCTGTAATGTTAGGACTTGATTTGCATACAAATCCTCCACCAAGCACATGCTGGATCCAAGACTTGTTAAAAAAATGTGTTCTGCCAGTTCAGCAGCTGTTTTCATTGACTAGCTTTATAGGTTTATAAATGGGATGCATGTCAGTGTGTTCAGAGCTTTGAAACTTTCAGGCTTTTCGAGTTAAATCTAAATGGCATGGTGTCATATGTGAGCATCTGTTGTTTTACTTTGCACAACCAATAAAATTATTTAAATGGAGTAATAAAACTCCTTGTGCATTTTCTGCCAAATTAAACCACAATGTTTCTCCTTTTCATATTGACATTTGTTGTGCATTTAACCACAGTCAATTTACAACAGATGTCTTTTTTTTAGCATACTTTGAAGTTTTTTTTTTAGACTTTCACTATTAAAAGGAACAAAATATGAACACACATAAGGACACTTAATCCACCATAGTCAACTTTGAACTTGTTGATATTGCTTATGTTTGTGCTGACAAAGATTAGGATGTTTGAGTGGTGTGTATAATGGAGAAAACCAAATGTTGCACATGGTGTTGTAGCACCCTGGGAAAGTGTCACAGTTATTTACTAAAGAACTTAATTGCAGCGATAAACACATTTGAGCACCTTACACAAGGCTTAAAAGGGGTAAACTGCACTATGATCCTCATTTGAGTTCAGAATCAGATTACACTCAGAGGCAGATATTATTGAGAATGGACTCTTACATGCCAGCCTGGTCCTCAAAGGCAGTGAAGTTCAAATCCCTGTAGTCTAAATGTTGTTTTTACTTCTGAAATTGTTTCAAATAGTTTTAAGTTGCAGTGTACCTAATCAGGATCTATTCTATCAGCCAGTCTGAGGTTTTTTTCTGATAGAGGATTCTTCTTTTTATTTTTTTTCGTTTTTTTTTGGATGCCTGCAGACAGCTTTTCTGCTGTGAATTAGCACGATCCAGACTAATCAGAACTGAAAATAGAATTCCTAGGTTATTTAATTGGTGTAACTGCAATAGCAACAGTTCATCAGCATTTAACCCTAGAACACTATTGCTCAAATTTCTAACACCATCACCAATATAAAATGCCTAATAAAAAGTACTTTTCATCAAAATATATCAAAATATGACAATACATGACAAGTTAGAGTAGTGTTCTTTTATTTTAAACTGTTACATGTCTAACAAAGGGGAAAAAATGTACCATGAGTTTATCACACTAGCATTTATCATGCCATAAAACACACACAGGGGCCATTTCTTGGTCTGTCTTCCACAGCTATGGTGAGGACAAATCTGGTCAAAAGTATCGACACCTCCCTTTGTTTTGTTGTAAAATTCAGGCTTGCGAGTGGTTGTGTGTGCACAGATGACATGAGCAGGACAACCTTCTTTTTTGAAGCTTTGTCAGGGAGGAAGGACACCAAGGTGAGTTCTTTGGTGATGAGAAATGCACTGATGCCTGGTGTGTGATTTTCTTTACCTTTCCTTTCATTACTTATAGGATCTGCTCTTTGTTTGCTTTTACTGTCCCCACAAGGGTCATGCCACAGTTCTTCAGCAGGTCGATCGTTAGTGGCACAGAGATGAACCAGTTATCAGTGGTCAAATTCCTGTTTGTATGGTGATATTGCTTGGTCAGCTCTTTGGCGAAATACTGGCCAAGACTTTCTCCATCTTGTCGTTGTGTTACAAGTTTCCCCAAGTATGGTATTCCTGCCAGCAGGTACTTGCTCTGGGCGTCGTTGTCACCTTTGAAATGGGGCAAGATCGCCTGATTTTATACCCTAACATTATCCCCATGTGGAATTCACCCAAAACCTACTTTACCCTCTGTCACTACTGCTGGATGAAAATCACCCAAACATGTGTCTGTAGGAAAAAGTGGGTTTTGGATTAGGAAAGCACCCATGCCATCAAAGGTGTCAAAGACGATGTTGAAGCTAGCCAGAGACCCATATCACTCAGAAAAACGTTACATAATGAAAATCAGATAAATACGTTTGCTCGGGTGAAAATCACCCAGCAATAGTATTCTAGGTTTGCAGTTACTAACTGATGGGGAAAATAGTTTCAGCACATAGAGCTGGGTTTCACTAAAAGAAGCAATGACTTTAAAATGTTTAATAATATTCTCAATTTGGCTAAACTTTTGATCTAATTTAAACTAATCTCCATCAAAAATAAAATATGCTTTCAAGCATAAATGTACAGTTGTTACAAATTTGAGGGCACTTTTAGGGTCATGCTTTCTGCAAAACAACAAATAAAATAAATCTACCACAGAAAATAGAGTTCTGATGCACAAATTAAACACAAAACATGAAATTTCTTGGAAGTGTGATGGCACAAAGAGATAATTTGTTTAGTTATGGTTTACAAGAGCCAAGCAAGAACACTGATCCATGTCTACACAATGGTCCACACATGGTTGTGTGTTCATGTAAAGTGTGACGAGACGAGAGAGCACTCCTCTACTCTGAATAGATGATGGTATTGTGAAGGCAGGATTGGACAAGCATCAACTCTTAATCCAAATGTTGATAAAGTTTGACTAGAACACCAAGATAAGAGTTGACGCACGGTCACCAGAGGAAGCGCTTTAACCCCATTTTTAAATTTTTACTTCAGAGAACGTTGACCACATCCACCCCACTGTGATATCAAACACATTTAATCTATATAATGGTGTAGTATATGGTAAGATCTGCTATCTGTGATCCACATGACCTAAAAAAACAAACCAACATGTGCATGAATGTAGGTCACCTGAACACCATGGACTGTCACATGCCTTTACTTTCATAAAGGGTAAACATAATCTTGGTCTCCATTTGATGTATGCTTTCCAGAATTAACACACTTTGCATGTACAAATCAAGTTCACAGTATTGATGTTTGATCATGTGTCAACACTGTAGACCACAAGACAGCCACCTTGGCACCATAAAAGAAGACAAATCTAAGTCAAAGATAAACCACTTACAGAGCATTGACACCACTGTATCCACATCTACAGCGGGACAGGGATGGTGAGTGTTAAAAAAAGGCTAAACAGGCCAAACCTACATTGGGAAACATAAAGCACACAGTCATCACTGAGCATTGTCTCCACAAGCAGCAGTTGAATCTGTAACTTAAATAATTGTATATCACTATTTTTTGATCAGGCACATTTGCTCTTTAATTCACATTTTACACTTTAAATATGCATAGTTGCACATTTTTGATTTTTTACTGGACTTTATTGAACAATGTAATAATGATATATCTGGTTTTGTCTTCCAGATACCTGCGAAACAGAAAGGCATTAGTAAAGTTTTTGTGATTTCAAACAGTGAAATTTGCGTGTAAATGTGTGTTCAGGATGCAGTTGATAGTGAAATGGTCTGCTTTAAAGAGTCCATAGTGAGATTTTAGAATGTAGAGTTTGTTTAACGACATGGGAAACACCTGTTTAGCAGGAAGTAGTTTAGCCCAATCAGTAGCAGAGGAGATAAATTGTGCTAGTTTGTTCACTTGAGGGTCTGCTGCTAGAGGAGGCTGGGCTCCTCCACAATAGTCCCTCATTCCAGTTTATATTTAACAAATAAAATAATTTTGTGCTGAATTCCACTTTCACTGATTCACAGTTTCCACTGTTATGAGCATTTTAGCTCATGTTCTTCTAGAAATCCCCTTTAAAACATTTCTGAAATAGCATATTATTCATCTTACTTTTTTTGTATAGATTAACCAAATGGGGTAACTACAAATCTATTTGATGATTCAGCTCTAAATAAGAAAGACAATATTCCTTAGAATGTTTGAGAATTCCCATAAGGTGTCTGTAGTAATGGATCAAACACACACAATGTACTCTGCTTTAGTTTGTCTCTGTTTCTCTCTCATTTACCTTTGGACAGCCTTCTTGCCTGGTTTGCACCTTTTGTGTTAATCAAAGCTCACCATCTCCTTACTCCTAGTCCATATCATGTATGCAAACATGTTATGGTATTGTTGTTCTCATCTGACTCTTGGCTATTTAGCAAATAAGAGTATTTCCTAACTTACTACACATAATTTTAATGGTACTAATGAATTACAATCAACATTCAATGGAAGGAGAAGAACTGTACTGTAAATGAAGTGAGATGTTTAGTAAAATGGTGCTCTGTAAGATGCATAGTATTTATATTTTTAAAAGACTGTGTAAAAGTCTTAATGTTATTGTCTGTTTGCACGGGTCATCCAAATGTAAGAGAAATTTGTGACTTTATCATGTAAAAGTTAAAATTTACCTCATGTGCCATATTTCAAGGAGCAGTAACAGAGACAGAGGCTTCATCTTCATTAGATACAACAAACAACTGAGCTTTAAGCTCACACGGCCCTAACTCCACATCATAATGGAGTTGACCCACTCCCTTCAGTGACTTAGCAGTGCTTTGACAGCTGGGAGGAAATGACTGGAAAGAAGGCTGATGATCCTTCCTATCCAACCTACAGGCCCACAAGTCCCTGTGGCCGCAGAAGAGAGAGTGAGTATGTTTGTCTTGTCTGTGAGCCAGAGCAGTTTTTCCTCAGGAAACTCCTTGAAAACGCAGAGTCAGACCTGAATATTGCTTTGTGACTCCGGCACTATGGCTGAGGCAGCCGCAGGAAAATCTAGAAGGATTTCAAGTCTTTCCTCAGTTTCTTTTAATTTCTGTGACACTTTGAGAAGCTTTTGTTGACAGACAGCTCAGATAGCAGGAAAGGACTGAGATATGGAGCAGCTGAAATCTGAACAAATCTGAGTTCTCAGCCATGAGTTAAAAGATGCTAAAAAAAACATCCTGGTTTGAACTTGTGTTAATGTAATGATTTGGAAAACTTTTATTATGTACCTTTGCAACATCTCTCAAATCATTTACTTGCTTTAACTCATACATGTTTTTTTTTTTTGTTTGTTTTTCATGAGCCATTCATGCTAGAATGTTTCACAGACTTCTGTGGGCCAATGGGACAAAGAAGTGGGGGCCTTGGCATATCCTTGACCTTGTCTGACTCTGCCATATAAACTTAGTCCCATAGGGACTCCCTATTGTATTTTTCCATATGCTGTTTTTGCTCCAGAGCAAACCACATCCTGTGTTTTTACTGCAGAAACTGGTTTTGTCTTGGGCCAGATTTTTTTTTTTTTTTTTTTTACTTTTTTGTGAAGCACTCAGCTTAGACACAGAAAAAACCTGGAGTAAGCTAAAGTTCAGGCTGTAGCCTAGATTCCACTTGGCGACTGAGCATGTTTCTCTTACTCATTTTGAAGAGGAAAAAAAATCCTCTACTAAGAATGCTTCATAGATCACCAAGTTCATGTCAATATTTATTTCTTTCAAAATCCTTAAACTAGGGAATTATTGTCTGTTTAAATTTTTGAAAGGCGTCCCGATAATACAAGTATTGGTCAGTTAGTGTCCTGCACAGTGTGCTCTTCATCTCTGTTTTATTTAATTTCATCATTACAGTACAAAATACCTTATTCTATACCATGTTCCATTTTTAAAATCAGCATTTTTTAAAAGTCTTTAAAATACTTTTTCTTTAAGTTACTATATCCCAGCATTCTTTTACATAAACTGAGTAAATATTAGAGATACACAAAATTCAGTGTCTCTGTATATTTAAGGAAAGTGGAAAACATGTTTTTGTGGCACAGATTCTTTTAGTCTCAGTAAATTTGCAGTTACATCAACTGTAATAATCAGTTAGAAAGGCATCATGCATAGTTTCTATTCCTTGAATACATCTTGATACAAAAACTAAACATAACAATACAGTTTTATCATTTTAGCACTTAAATGATCAAGTTTATAAAGTATCACAGCTCTGAAAAATTAATAAAAAAATAATAAAATTGAGCATCACTCTGTGTGGGATTTATGATATATACTGTATATAGCTAAACTAATGATTGTATTTTGTTTTTAAATATATTTCATTCACCTTTCCTGAGTTACTATAATTTTTCTTTATCCCTTTTTATCACTCAATGTGATTATTTTCATTGTTTGGGAAATAAAAATAGTTTCCAAAGCTGATGTTAGAAGATTATATACTGTTCTCTTAAAGTTGGTCCACTAGTAGCTTATTTTAAAAAGAAAAGAAAAAAAAAAGTTTCTCCAAGTTACACTCAAGACAGAAAAATGCAATGATCAGAAAAAAAAATCACTTTTCAACAGAAAAGATAAATAAACCTTGTGGCACAGTTCTGTTAGGAAATCATAGCACACATGGCAAAGTAAGCAAAGCTCAAGTACACACACACGTAATGCATGTGCACACAAAGCCTCTGGTTGGGGAGTGTTGCGTGTGAAGACTGTTGAGTCTGCACAGCTAGACAGTCTTTGCTTTTGGCTCTGTCTGCCTCAGAGTTATGCAACACAGGCTTGGCTGCTCCACATGCTAACATCTGATTGGCTACACAGGACTCGCTAATTTCAATATCCTACCCCTGAACAGGTTTTCCATCTGACTGAGCAGGCCAGTTTTGAATGACTGTTTTAATTTATTTATTTATTTATTTATTTATTTATTTATTTTTTTATTAGAGAGAGAGAACCCAGAAAAAATAAACTTTTTCTTTCTTAATGGTAGCTGAAAACAGATGGGAGAAGCAAAGAGAAGCAGAAAGTGAAATCTTAATCAACAAATCAACTTTGCAGTTCCGAAGCATGACAAGTCAAAAGTAAGGGAAAAAAAACAATCTTATATAAAAACAGTCTTACATAAGTATCTGTAAGACACTTGCTAAGAAGTGCATGACAGAGATAGTCCTCTACTATTTGACTTCTTCAGCACAGACCAAATTTAGATGGCGTGTGCTTAGACTTAAGTCCTCAACTATGCAACCATTACAAAAATAATCTTCTTTTCATAACTTATAAGTATGAGACCATCAGAGAGAGAGAAAAAATGCCCTATTTCAGAATGCAGCTCCTTTGACAGACAAGTAGTATATTCTTTCCAGCTTAACTGTCATCTGCTTAACTGACAACAGCTAACATAGTATCTGTCAATCAACATCAAAAAGACAAGGAATCAGTTAAAATCACGTCATTTTGTTTCCCTGTTTCAGAGGTGATTTACCATCTAAAAAAAAAACACAACGCTGGTCATTTGCTTGATACCAAAGTCAGCTGTACATGATAAACTGTGAGGGCAGCGACCTGTCTGGCATCACTCCTTGTACAGAGATCGAATTCTTGCCCCATGTATTGGTTTTCAACGTTTAAGACCAACAGGGTCACACTTTGGATTTACAGAAACGCATTAGTCTCACACTCATCTCCCATAACAAGTTTGTGTCCCTGTCATTGAATATGTGTAAAACTTCACTCATACCATGGGATACTTTTTTCATTTAAAGCCTGTTTTGATGCTCATCATTGATGCTTTATTTTAATCACAAAGCAGCACAGTAACTTGGAAAAAGATTAAGTAGGGCATTAAAAAAAATATTCAAAGCACTGCTGCTGCAAAAACTAGAAAATAATTTGCACCGTTAGAGGTTGTGAGTAGATACGAGGCCTTGACTTTTTCATTTTGACAGTTGTTTGCATGCATTGCAGATGGGATTACTTTTATCCTTTAATCTGTTAAACATGCTGATGTGGCACTTTGCAGCCCCAGAGAGACTAACTGAGACTTCCAGGTTAAAACAGAGCAATTATGCATAACGCAAAGCTGGTTTGAATTTTTCTGTGGATTTTGTCCTGAGGTTACAGGATGAAGTGGCATGATGTGGTTAGGATTGTGCTTCATTTAAACAAGCTAACAAACATGTTTTTGTGCATGACTGTCCACCTGTGTGTTTACCTTTTGACCTAAATTACGTTGTTTGCTCTGAATGTCTTTTTCACAGGAGAACATGCAGCCTACATTAGCAGATATGGAGAGCGAGTTCTGGCCTGCCTCTGTTTGTTCTGTGTATTAGGACTGAAAAAACAACTGGTGTTGCAAGAAATATGGTGAGTTTTATCTGAAATGATACCAGGTCACAAATGTAACAGTACCAACAACAAGCCATTTGTTTGTCAGTTTAACTTTTGGTGGATTTTTGTGTTCACAGTTATTATTTAAGGTGCCTCTGTTATTGCTTTAAAACCTCAAATAAATTTAGTTGTATATGTTACAAACATTATTATCATAATTAAAGATTGCATGTTAAAAATGAATTTTTCTGTAGGGTTTTTAGAGCAAGATGCTCGTGGTATTAAAAAACACTTGGAGAGCAACTTAAAAACTTGGCTTTGTAAAGCCACATAACAAACTGCTTGGCTAAGGTTGGTTATAAGATTATTTTCCTGGTTTACTGTCTGCATAGACCTTCCCTGTCAGCTGAACAAACAAAACTTACTGGACACATGAAACACAAAAGAGATCTAATAAATAATAATAAATAATAATAATAATAATAATAATAATAATAGATTAATCTACAGGAATACCAAGGCAATGTCTGTTTCAAGGCAATGTCACATTATGAAACGAAGCCTGCAAACCACAACGTGTAACATACATCCTATGCACCTGCCCACCATGCAGACTATATGAGGATGAAAATCCAAGCATTACATTAAAGTCAACTAGATTTTTTTAGCTGATTAAATAAAAAATGTCTGCAGTTTGCGATGTGTGTTAAAAGGCTTGTTGTCCTCACCTTGGAACTATCATTTCTACACAGTTGTATGTCCTTGCTGTGTCTTTCTCTGCAGTGACTGTCTGAGAGGCTCGTTTTTCTGTTTTTTCCAGTCTGTTTTATCTTGTTTTCTTTCCATCTACACTGTTTGTGTTTGTTTTGGTTTTCACACAAACAGCTCCAGTCTTGAGTTGGTTACATATAGCAACAGTCACTGCAGGATGAGCATCATAAATTATTGACACTGTCAGAGATTTCCCTCTGGCTGTCTCAGAGTACAACACTGTTACATCAAGGAGCTTGTTGGACCAGCCTAAATAACTAAGCAGTTGTTCATTTGCTTTGAACAATGAAAGGATAGGTTTGGTAACAGAGACGGCAAAATGACTACAATCTCATCAACAGCTTAAAACACTGAGACACTATTTCCTTCAAAAAACTCTTGGATGAACTTAAAACCTGCTAGTTTAAAATTAAGTCTAATATCAGTACTTGAGAAGAGAAAGATGGAAGGTTGCCGTTTTCAAGTACCTTTCACTGCAAATGGTTTTTGCTCGCATTCATTGGGCGTAACAGCTACTTAAGACAAGATCTGAAAGCATTTAAATGTTTTGAATGAGGGTTTGACAGACATGCACCATGACACACATTCATGTGTGCACTATCTATCATGTCATGGAAACATCTGCCTGTTCTCTAAACCTGTGAGGAATGTGTCGTGCTAAGTTTCCAGACATACTCACTGTATGTGACCCTTGTAACAGATTCAAGTAATTCTTTGTATGTAAAAAGGTTTTCATTCTGCAGCGCAGGTTGTGTATTTTAATATTTGGATTGCACAGTGCAATAAAGCCTTCTTGCATGAAAATGAATGTTTGATTTCTAAAGCTGTCAAACTCATCATACCAGAGCTATGAGTGTTTTGCACGCCATCAGTCTATCATGAGTCTGGCCTTCTTTTTCTACTGATGTCAGTCATCTGAAGCCCAGCAGCTGGCAACAGTTTGTTGGTGTGCTTTCTCTGCAAATAGACACCTCTAAGTTTTCAAAACTCAGCAGCTTCACTTCATGACAAATGAGTTAGTGAGTGAAGAGGCTGTGGACGTGCGTGTGTTAGTGATGAGTAAATTACAGTGACTGCATCAAAAACAGTATTTTGTTTAACTTTCGGTGTATTTGGTGTGTTTTTATAGGCTCATATGCTGTTTTGTGTATGTTATTTTACTCCGGCTGTAGCACAAGGCTGCCACCTGATCAAATTATAAGTGTGTCCTTTTCGGCGGGCCTGCGACAGCTCAGCATGTTTTGTGTTTGTGCAGTAAAATGACAATGTAATTGCTTGACTGTATCATGTAGAACACGGAGCTAATGAGTATATTATGTGTTTACATGCTGTTGGGAATGAGGTTCAGTGTAAGAGTGTGTTAATTTATGTGGCTGATTAAAAAACACATTAAACATGTTAAAACATGATCTCTTGTTCACTTTGTGACATCGTGTTTTGGTAGCACAATTTGTTTAGTTATGTTTTTTGTTTGTTTATTTTTGGGGGGAGGTGGCCCTGTTGTTTGTTTTTTTGTTTTTCTTTTTTTTTTCTTTTTGTGTCGCTCATAATTGTCTCCCTATCTTAGAATGATGTAATGCACACACAAGAACGCTGCAGTCTCAGTTAATCATCATGAAGAAATTAATGCATCCATAATTACAGTAAAGAATTCAGAACGGGAAGTTTTTCTTTATGTATTTACATATTTTGAACATGATACTCACACTCACATTGATCCACTCACATTGACAGATTTTTTGAAAATATGCATTAGTTACAATGGAGTGTGTTTAGCCTTATTTAAGAATGCATTTATTAACACATCATGTCATAAGATGTCAGGAGCTAAAATACAGTTCTCAACTTAGAAAGGGACGCCATTCATGAGACTGTTATTAAACAGAACAGCACATGTCGCGGGTCGGTGTAATAAAAGTAGCTCAAAGGCACAGCGATAGTCATCTGCTCATTCGTCATCCTCTGGGGTCACGGCTGTCCTAATGTTTTGCTTCCATGATAACTTTGGAATTATGATAAATGTTATGTGTATGAATAGAAATCAGATGCAAATGTAAAAAAAATGTAAAAGTTAGAGTAAGAAAAATGTTTAGTACCTCATTCAGTCTTTATCATTATCATTGCTTATCATTTAACCTTAGAGACAAAAGGGTCCTTTGTGACTAAAGTCCAAAGTGTGTTGTGTTTTTGTGGCGTTACCTATTTTTATTTACAGTTGTTTCCATTTTATAGCTGCAGCTGGTGAAAAAAAGTCCACACGTCTTTTTTTCCTTTTTTTTTTAAATCCAAAAATGCTTTGAACTGATCAAATACAGAATAAGCCGGATTGGACTGGTCCAGACAATCCAGAAAGCCTCTAATTTGGATTGCTTGTAAAAAAAAATCTTACATAAGGTTTGGTCTGAAAACTTATGCAGTTGTTTGTGTCCTGGAATCGCAACTGGGGCGTAACATCAGTGTAAAGCATGCAAGTTTAGGGGTGGCCCAACATGTAATTAAAGAAAAACATAGCTATGTACTGTAACTCCCAATATAGGAAGGTAAAGATTTGGCCCACTTACAACCCGTTCTGATCTGCCCAGCTCTACACAGCTGGGAACAGGTTAAACGGCTGTAAAGCAATCCTCATAAAGTTCACAACCCCGGAAAACCACAGGAAGGCAATAAACCGTGAGAGAACACGTTGTTCTGCCATCCAAGAGGTGCTCAATGCAGGCGGCATCCCTACACAGACACACATCAGGTGTGATATTCATTTTTTTCTTCTACACAAGAAGCTCAGTTACATAATATAACCCCATGTATTCAGTCATGTGGCTTATTAAATTAAATGTGCTCAGTCCTCTTGGATTCGAAGTTATGCATTTAGTCATTGTCTGGTGACTCAGTAATATGTTACTTTAATACATTAGCTATGTTAGACTAATTTAAAACTAACTTATTTTTGAAAATTACATAATAAGTCTATAATAATGTGATTTTCTGCTGCTTTCCTCACAAAATAAAAGAAGTCAAACTTATTCATTATCAACTAATAACATTTGAAACTGTATGTTAAAAAAAAAAAAGAATGACTATGCAAACTTTTATTTATTTATTTATGTATTTATTTATTTTCCAGGATTGTTTGTGAGGAGTTATGAGACTTAACACTGCACATGTTTTGGCATCACAGAGCAAGTTTTCCTCTGTTCTGTTTTAACACATCTAGTGGTCAAAAACATCAGAAGAGACACTGGTAGGTGGAGAGAGAAAAGATTTTATATTAGACGCTGTCTATGTGCAGCCTGCTGGACTACTTTCTGTCTGCCAGATAACAATGTACTCAGGCAACAAATTACAGGACACAAGTTTTCACAGTAACAGAAGCTTGTTGCCGCCAACATGGTGGAGGTTATGTTTTTGGTGGCAATGGTTAGCAACATGACTCAAAAAGTAATAGACAGATTTTGATTAAAAAAAAAATTCAGGAAACCTCTGAAATGGAATAAGCTGGTAATGGTCACGGGACCACCAGTATCTGACATAGATTTGTGCCTGCCCATGGAGAGATAGGGATAATTTTGCCATTAGAGCCTCTAACTCAAAAAGTAATGCCTACACTCACTGGATTAAAAAAAAGCACTTTCTGAGTGCTTCTAGTTTTGAAATATATTTGAGTGAGATGAGGAAAGTCGACTTGTTTCTGTTATAATATTTACCTGGAGGGCCTCAACGTGTGTGTGTGTGTGTGTGTGTGTGGGTGTGTGTGTGTGAAATTTGAGATACAGTTATGAACACATAATAAACACCCTTGCAGCTAGCATGGCAGTACATGTCATATTGTGTTTTCTTCAGTTAAGCCAGTTATTTTCTCAAGCTGCATCAGGATTTATCGTGTTTCTGAGAAATACGCCCACCTGGAGGGACACAATTTCCCAGACATGAAGTAAACCTTCACAAGACAGAGTGGACACCTTATCTATAACTGTAAACTCTGTTCAGCTGTTCGCTATTCAAGCCAAGACCAAAAGGAAGTGTGTTTATGTATTTTATAACCCCGGTATACTGCATCTTCTATTTTAGGGACGGCTGCTGTTCATATAGCTTAAATGTCTTCCTCCAAAAGATTTTTTCACAGGACAGATTTGACATGTTTTGGCAGCAAACGCAAAGGTGGAATTTAAAGTATTATTAATAACTTAATTGCAGTTATGTAAGCTATTTAAGGCCTCAGGCATTGTGCATGGCTCTGACACGGAATAGACTGAAGCATCATCAGTCACACCCGTGTTTTCCTACTTTGACAAGTAAGACTACTTAGAGGCTGCAGTCTCCTCTATAACTCATCTCAGCTGATTATTAATACCATCAGGTTGGTTCTTTATAAATTTCATGTATATAGATATTTTTATTACATATAGGCTACTTTGATTTTAAAATCCTTGTTTCTTAATGTCTCACTGTAACACTATTATGAGTTAAACACACTTTTTTAACTTTTGTCGTTTTCACAATGTGCTAAAAGGTTATTTCCAAGTTATGCACTTTCAAGCTTTTATTATGTGTTTGCCTGCTCTCGTTTGCAGGTTGCTGACATGATTTACTTCTGTGACCACCCACCCCAAATCCACCCCACAGCACATAATAAAAGGAGAGTAAATCTGGAATTTCATGCATTGTGTCAACATAAAGATGTTACAGCAGCTTACTAATAAAGTAGGCAATCCCATTTAAGCTTGCACAATGATCTCTAGATGATCCAGGATGATCTTGTCACATCTGGCAGATAATATTGACACATTATTTAGTTAGGTTTTAGCATTTAGTTTCATGAGTGACTCTTTCAGCTCTTTATAACTCAGATCTATTTCTATTCTATTTTCTGGAATTCATTTCCTGTTCCATTTAAGTCTTAAATTTCCTGAAGCCCACTCATGGCTTTGCATGGACCAAAACTAGAGCAGTGGGTGAGGTATGTTTATGACACACGGGGACCAGTCGGACACATGGAGAACAATGGGGAGGGGAAGTTACATAATGCTCCACCAACTATAAAATAGCTTTTCGACCCATATTGTGCCACATGCATTTTTTAGTGTATGTCAAATTGCCTGCACAAAGACCCAAACTTAGTAAAGTGTGTTTTTGCATAATTATGGCTACAAATCACTTTTGTGAGTTGTAAAATAAAAAAATAATACACTTACATTTTTTTGCATTTCACTGAAGATTGTTTCAGTTGGTGATGCAGAATCTCTGACTTATCCGTTTGTAGTTTTTGTTTTTGTGCAAAAACACCTTGATCTTTTTACCATTTCTTTTTTATTATTATTATTATTAAACTTCTTCTGTTTCATAAACATTTTTTCACGAGTATCAGCAGTTTAGGTGAAGCTTTTCTTATGTGTATAGCTTCGGAGATTTTCCACACTACTCTATATTATTCAGGTTATGCAATCATATCCTCTAGGAGTCTCCATGTATCACATAATAAAGCTGGAGTCTGACGGGCTTTAAATTATTTGCGGACTCTAGCTGTGCGGTGGTGCCATGAAGCTTGGTATCACCATAAATCCAAATCCAGGGGCTGCTGACCTTTTGTCTATATGATTACGATGTTCTGACCTGCCAGCATTCCAGATGGGGCTTTGATCAGTTGGGACACAAACACACAGTGTGACAGAAAAAAGACAAGAGGTTAAATCAAAAAATCTGAGACACATCAGATTCAGTGTGCATTATCAATGTTCTCACCCCAATCAATTAAAACAACATCTTATCACATGTTAGCTGCACAACACTGAGGATAATATATAGTTTAGTAATTAAAAGGAAGAGGCTTGTGAATGCAGTATGTAAAACATATTGGATTAATGTCAGGCATCCCAGCATGCCGAGGCATGGGCAGATTACAAACCAGATGGCTCCGGCACTCATACGCAAAAGGACTCACACAAACAGAAAGTGAGACAAACATGTCATGTAATTATTTTATGTCAATACCATTTATATCTTTAACATTTTGCTTCTATTTGTATATTTTATGTTTTATATACTGTATCTTGCATATTACTTCATTTATGGGTATCACATTCCTCCTTTTCGTTTTCTACCTATAAGAATGCTGTGTCTCACTTAGTGTCTCCTTTGAGTCATTTTTTGCCTTTCTTTGTAAATGCTGTTCAGCTTAGTTTTTATGGAGTGACTTTGCAGCGTTTTTTGTGTCTTTGTAGAGTTTTAGCATAATTCAAAAGCTGAGTCTTATGTTTCTTGTTCTTTGTGTCTATTTTTGATTATGTTAAATCTCTGGAGTCATTTTTTGTCACGTTATTTGTCTTAGTCACTTCTTTAGTCTTAATGGACTCCTGTTAATTATTTGAATCATTCATCTCACATGTTGGTTTATTTTCTCTTTTTGTAACCCTTATGTATCAATTTATGATCATTTTGTATGTATATGGAAAAAAATCTGATTTTGGCTGTGCTATGGCTCTATTGTGTCTTTCCAGTTAAACTTTTTTATTATTATTTTTACCACCTAGTGTGTTTTTATTTGTTTTTACAGTTTGGTCATGTGAAAGAAGAGACTGTTCTCTTTTACTTTTACAGTTTTACCTTCAATTACATAATAAAAATGGTGTGATACTTGCCAGGGTAAATAGCAGCCAGGCGCTGCTAATAAAATGCCTGTGTTTAAGTGATAATCAGCAACTGTGAGTTCCTCTATAGAAGCAGAGGTTTTAGCATTATCTGTTCTGAAACATTCAGATGTGCATTCACACTGAGCCAAGAAGAAAAGGAATCGACAATGACCTTAGAGAAGCCATTTCTGGTGCCCATCAATCTTGGATGGCTTATCAGACCATCTTCAAACACTCTGAGCTTCATCATTCTACAGTAAGAAAGATCTTTCACAAGAGAAAAACATTCAAGACTGTTGCCATTCTTCCCAAATGTAGATGTTCCGGCAAGTTCACCCGGTCTCAGACAATGCAATGCTCGAGAAACTGGGAAAAATTAAACAATGAGCTACATCTCAGACCTTACGGACCTCAAATAGAATGTTAAATGTACATGACATGAGAATTAGGCTGAACAGGTGTGACTTGTTAGGAAGGATTTCCAGGGGAAAACTTCTTTCTAAAACGTCTATGACAGCACAGCGTAGGTTTGGCAATAAAGAATCATTTTCTACAGGCCAGCACAGGGACATCTAAAGGGGCAGGTGCTCAAAGTAAAAAAGGGGCACATCAAACCTGATTTTAAAAGACTGTATGTGAGGCAGGAATCTGGTAATGACACAGCTGTTACAGTTGCAATGAACTACATAACACAGTGTACTGTTATATACCGCAATCCAGATTTTATTTCCACATGGACATTACAATCACAATCCAGATGCAAACTGAAGAGGGAAAAAGAATGGGGATAGCCATGTCAGGAAAGAGTAAAACAAAAATCTGAATAAAAATTGATCAATATCAACATTGGTATCAATATCAATTGATACTAGTGTGATAACATTGACTCTAATGACTTGGCAGTTTCGCATGTCACAGCAGAATTTAGGTCATGCAGTGACGTATGATGGAATGGCTGGTGGTAGGAAATTTATAATAAGTTACTAATAATAAATGTTCTTGTGAAAGGCCACAGAAACATTAAAAAATTATGGTGGAGGGTGATGATTTGATTCGGGCATGTTCTGTAGTCACAGAACCTGAACCCTTGCAGTCACCAAGGCAACCATAAACTCTGTCATACGGTGTAATGTGAGGCTGCCTGACAGTAAAGTTTGGCTGAAGCTGGGTCATAAGACAGAACAATGGTCCCAAACACATCACAGTTTCTGCATCTTTTTAATTATGTCATGGTAAAAATAAAAATAAAAGACAAGCTTTTTTATATTGAATTTATATTTACATTACACTGGTAATGCATGTATTGGGAACATATTCTAAATTTCTGGAGTAAATTTCTAACTCCTTGGGCCCCTGGGTCTGTACCATATACTATATACCATTCAGTAATCTGTCCAGTAATGACAAAAAAAATAAATACATTGTCAGTGGAAACATAAAAAAATACCCCACGTTTGATCTACACATTCCCTTGCATACAATTAAAATGTATATGTGCTTCATCAGATAAATATTTGAAAATATTCATGACCTTTTAGTTTAATGTAATCTGTAAGATGTATGTAGCACCCTCACATATACAGAACAAAGTCTCAGCATAGGATTAATTAGCTTATTCATGATTAAAGGAATAGCAGCCTCTCTGTACGTCTGTCTGTCTGCAGCAAAACACCTGCTTTTCCTGTGTGGGTGGACTTTGTACTTTCAGTTGTGACTTCACTGACATTAGGTAAGAGTCTCAGTACAACAGATGAAACACAGTATGTGCAAGGAGGAAGGCTATTAATAAAGTTATGCTCTTAAGTTGTGTAAATTGTTGTTCCTTAAAGGTAGTAAACAGTTTTCTTCTGTGGGAAAGCCACTAACATACTTCTTTTTCCTTTATTACATAACATCTGTCTTGGGCAATTTGCAACTCTTTTAAAAAGTTTTTTTCTGGAAAAAACAGAGCAACTCTTTCATATTGCAGAAATGGGCTGCACATGTCACTGCCTAACAACATGACACAATCCAACATTTGTTTCATTTGTCTCTGACTCTCATGTTGACATGCTGAATAGGCTGACATTCTGAAGGCACGCAAGTTGTGGATGTCTGAATGAAAAACACTCTGACCAAATTATTCTCCTGCATGCAAACCCAACCATGCTGAAGCAGAGTACACTTTTCCCAACACCACCCCCAAACTTCCATCTGAAACAGATGTTTTTTCCTGTGTGTGTGTGTGTGGTTGTGTGTGTGTGTGTGGGTGTGTGTGTGTGTGTGTGTGTATTGCATAACGCTAGTAATCCAACAAAAACTCCTCTCTTAGCTGGTATCAGGCAGTCTAAATATTAATTCCACACCGAAAAGTTGTTCCAAGTTGTTCATTTTTAATCATACTTTGCAGGAAGTGACAGAATTACTGAGGCTTTGACTCACATTTTCCATTTATCTATTCTTCTGCTAGAAATTCAGTCAAAAGCCAGATAAGGATGTGTCTTTTAGATATTAACTACAGAAGAAACAATTTCTCCACTGGTGAGAGTTTTACCAAAGTGAGATTAATGTTTGATATGTGAATGATTTTATTTTAAACGCTGTGGTCAGAAGTGGTATAACTGTCAAGATATGCACTGGTGGATTAAGATGATCATGGGCCCCTAGGCTAATTTTGGGAGTTGGAAGTGCATAACATAAGTAACAAAGTGCTGTGGCTGCTTGATCTTTCATGTTCACCAAGGTGCAAAGCTGCAATTTCCCAGTCACTGTAGTCTGCGGTGAGTACAAACTGTTGATCAATATCCCCAAATAGTTTACATGGAAAACAGAACACTGTACCTTCTGAAGTGGAACAAAGCAACCATTTTCTTAGTATAGTTTCACCATTTGCAAGTTTCTTTGTAAATATGGTTTTAGAAAACTACCTCTTCTGGTGTTTGTGTTGTCTTCTCTGAAGCTGCAATATCCGCATCTTCATTCTGACAAGCTTCTGATCCCATTTTTATCCAGTATATCCTCATATGTTCATCAATTTTATCCCAGCATCCAGGATCAGTGCTGTAGGTAATAGGACTGTCGCTCTCCGGTGCTCCTTCAGCTGCAGCAGGTGAATTGGCCACCACACAGGGATTCAAGGCAGCTGGGTCATGGCTGATTTCTGGAGTGTTGGTGGCACAACCTAGCAGTGTTTCATGTGGGTCAAACGTCAGTACAGACCCTGACCCGAGTGAGAGAGTTGTGAGGCATTGTGGCACCCATCTAAAGTCTTTGCTGTGGCTATGGGCTGGGTAATAAAGTTTCGGCAAAATAGTTTGAGTGACTCCAAGGTTAGCAAGGTAAAAGTTCTTTTTGCCAATAGGGGCCCCCTACACACATGGGCCCCTAGGCTGCAGCCTAAGTTAGTTTGTGCATTAATCCATGCCAGAAGATATTAAATTATTCTTGTGCATATATGAACTTAGAAGTAATGGAGATTACCACAAGAACTGAATCTAAATCCATTTCAAATTAATTCCAGAGAGAATGGAGGGAACAGTTAATCATGGCTTTGGTAAAGAGAAAAATATGTCCTCAGCAGTTATGAGCCATGCATGGAAACTTATCAATCAGTTTCAAATAAAAAGACACCAAAGGACCTTTGGAACACAATGTTTCTAACCCAATCCCAAAATAGACTGACAGATCAAGCAAAGTAGTAAATAAAGCCAAAGTCCTAATTGTCTTCAGGCTTTCTGTGAGCCGCTACATTCTTTGGCACGCTAGCTCTGCTGCCAGACTGACTTTTTCCTCTGTGGCTGAAGCTGGATCAGTCATTAGCACAAGTGTGATTAAACTGCAGTACCACTTTCTGCTGTAGCAAACACTGCAACCTCTTTGACTGACATGCACAAAGCGCTCTGCAGCCTGGCCAGACAGACTGAATATAATTATCTTGTGCAAATGGGAGCCAATAAACACCTTTACCCCTTTTTTACCACATTAAATAAATGTCCACCTCAGTCAAACTGCACAAGTTCCTTCTGCTATAAATTCAGAATGCCTCTCAGAGCAGGTACTAATTTGGACCATTAGCTCAACACATAATCACTTATTTAGATAGAAAACATCCAGAGGGACCACAGATTTTGATCGGAGTGATGACTAAGTCAGTGGAGTCTCCTTGTTTTCAGCAGCAGATGGATTTGAGCCTAGTCTGCGCACCAGGAAAGCCACAACGTATCTGGTTACGCGCAGGCTGCCAGTTCGTCTGAAGGAAAAAGCCTCTGGTACAAAGTGTTTTTTCCTCTCTTGCAGACTCAAGTTCACAGGCATCCTAGCTATTATTACTCCACTATCATTAGTGGTTGTGCTGTTTTTGAATTTGTGTGGGTTAAAACAAAAAGTACACATTAATACTGAACATATTTTTTGTTTCAGAATCTTGGTATCTAAGAACAGAATATTTGTCTTCTTCAAATGTGAGACACATGCTTTCATTAAAAGCATCTTTGTATGCAGCAGGGGCCTTGTGGCGGACTGCAATAACGTGCTGAATTTTCCGCATCACATGCCGCCTCTCCAACAGACCTTGTAAACAAAGCAAAGCTCAACGCTTAAGATTTTGGAAAGGAATAGGATTAAATGTTAGCTTTGATCAAAAAGTTAAATTCATATTCCCCTAATTTAGTTTTTAATGAATAATCATGTTGTGTACTGCAGTGCATGTTTAAATTATGACATGCAGTCTCTAAAACATGCAACAATATTTGTACATGCTTCATGATACACCTTACTTAGATGTGCATATAGTGTATTGCATGAATTTAACTGCATTGATATGAGTGTGCAATCATGCATCATATTATTGTGACACCAGTTAATGAACAAAGTCAACAACATACTGTATTATGTAAACATAAGGTTTATTGCAAATGTGCAGTTGTATCCAAAAACACCATAGTGAACCATTTCCAGGATACTTTACAGCAACAATACCGTTATCTTTACAAAACAAACTGTCATTAGCACTAGCTACAAGCAAGACTTCTCCCTGTGAAGTTTTACACATGGTCTAGGTTTGTTTAGCTTCTGTTGCTGTGTGGGAAAAAAAGTCTTTGGTAGCTAGAAAAACAACAACTGAGCTCAGTGTAGAAATGTGTTCCTCTCCTCCTTACAGGCACTGTCATCATGCCATTTGTTTTCAAGTGGGCATCAGAACAAGAAAGGAGGCCAGATACTGTATGACGCTGCGAAAATCAGGAGTGCATCTGCAGCGGAAAATGCAGGCATATGCTTGCAAACCATCTTCATTATGTTTACCTCAGGACTTTTCCTCTATATTTACACAGTAGTTATCCTGTAAGTTAGGCAAACAACATGGGCAGATACAGCCCAACTCGTTCCAAAATAAAAAAAAAAAATTAAAATTCAAAAGCGACTGTACACTGCTCCTATAGTACAAACAACTGATTTTTGTTCAGCATCATAAACAAAAACAGATATTGCAGAATTAATGTCCCCCATAAGCAGCAAGCCCCATCTGCAAAACATACAAGAATACATGTTTATGAATAATAACAGTATACTGATCAGTCTACTGCTGCAGTTCACCTGCTCTAAGAGACTACACTGTATTAACCTCCACTTCGGTCTCCTTAGCTTATCCTGTTATTTATTCTTATGTTTAAATGTACATGAACACATTAGAATTATACTGCAGGTACAGGAGAAGTCCTTGTAATGAGGCTTAAATGTGCAGCAGGAAGTCCTTGAAACTTGGATTCTGAGATGGGACAAATCCACATAATGGGGCTGTTTATGTTGAGACTTGGAGGACCGTCTCAGATGGATCTCATCTGGGTCATGAGGGAGCAAACTCCCCACACTTTCCAGGTTAGCGCCTGTGGGGCCAGCCCAATCAACACCTCCAGACCCCCCCACCTCCCCATCTCCAGAGAGCAAAGGGTGTTTGTTGGAAGAGTTTGGCTAAGCAGGGAAACCCCCTTCTGTCTGAAAGCAAGCGCTCATCTGTGTCTAGTCTGCCCTCTCTATTCTTAACGCTTGTGTCTACAAAAAGAGACTACCACAAGGAGCTGGACGGTATCAGAGGATGGGCCTGACATGGCACCAGTCAGAGCATCTCAAGTTCTGGTTTGTGCTTATCAGTGTCAACAGTTCATTTGTGTCCCATCGATCATTTACAGCCCCGATGCCTCGCCCTCGTTGTTTCGAAGGCGTCTCGGTGGCGGCGATTTAGTTACGCTTACGTTCAACTGGAGGTCCATTACTGGAAAGAGACTGTGGCTCTGCCCGCCCCAAGACAGAGCCACTTATACAGCAGAGCCAGTGCTGTGGTTACAGGTCTGCTGCTGTTGCTGCTGCTCTGGGGTCATCTGGACGCTCTGATTGTCCAGGGGTAGCAGCACATCTGTTGGGATGCGAGACTGGAACTTCTCCAGCTGCTCCGGACTAGCCAGGTTCTTGAGCAGGTAGTTCTCCCTCTCAAGCTGGTTGTTCTTCTCTGCCAGCTCTTTGATCTGCTCTTTGAGGATCTCCACCTCCTCACGCACTGCATACATCAGGTGGTTCTTGACTAGATCCTGTCATAACACAAAGAGACATGGATCAGTTTCAAAAACATGCAAAAAAAAAACAAAAAAAAAAAAACAAATGTTAAATCTTGTAAGGCTAATCTGTTTATTGCACATGTTGGAGCTGCTGGCCAAGTTTTCAGTCAGAAGATAATTGACATTATGGGTTTTTTTTTTTTCATTTAGATCAGACCAGATGTATTTTATTAATCCCAGACTGGGACATTTCAGTGTTACAGCAGCATAAATGTGAAAGGGGGGGAAAAAAAGAATAAAATTAAACTGTAAGATGTAAAAATTCTATATACAAAAATAGAAAAATTAGATGCATCTCATAAGAGACTGTAAGGTTTACATGTTGCATGTTCAAATGGAGGTGTTTGCAGCATTTGTGTTCTGTAACTGCCAACAGTTGTTTTCTGCTTTTATGTATCACTAAAATCATGGGACAGGGGCATCCCAGCCTTCATTTGTAGAGAGCTGCTATTATGTTGTTTGTCATAGGAAAACTGCAGGTCAGTGACTAACTGTACTTACTAAGCAAAGTCTAAGAAAGAAATGTAAAAGCAGATTTGTTGCTGGTGATAATCAATATGTCTAATGACAAAAATTTTAGCCAAACACTTCAGCATATGCACCTTTATGTATCAAGTTTGGTTTGTCTTAACTCAAGCTTACCATTGCCTGTTCAATCTTGTTGTCAATGGCCACAACGCTAGCACCAGAGGCACTGCAAAAACAAAGAAAAACAATCCATAAATGAACAGTTCATAACTACTACTCATTTTTCAAATGCTCGATGATTCCTTAAGTCGCTGTCAGGAGACAAAGAAACAAGAGAGCTTCCAAAACAGAAAGGAAAATTTTTTTTTTTTTTTTTTTTTTTTTTTTTAACAGTAGTGTTTTTTTGTTACGCATAAACTGCATTATGATCACTTTGGTATTTAGATTGGGGATTTTTTTGGGGATTACAATGGAATTAGCTAATTGTTTCAGTAGGCCGAATAGTAGCAAAATATCCGTTCAAAGTTCAGATAAAGAGCAGCAGATGGAACACAGCTGAGCAGACAGCGTTTGTATTATGAGCCACTGTAAACATTCAGTATCAGGAGGCCTGCAGCAGGACAATAACAACCCATAAATCAATGTGGAAACGCCATTCAAGCACAAACTGAACGTGTCGGAAAGTTACCTGTTGTCAAGTTTGACCGATACTACGTCTCCTCCGAGTAGCGAGGAGAAGAAAGAGATGGAGAAGTTATGCAACTGGTAGACGGCTACCTCCATTGGCGTTTTAGCGAACATCTCCGTGTTCATGCTGAGTACCAGACTCGTTTGGATTATACTTTTCGCCACGTTTGCGATTGGTTGGTCTCCGAAGGATAGATCCGGGTTTGTTTCGTCTTTAGTAGCGATGCACTGACTCCTCTCTAGCTGAGCGCAGTGCTGTGTCAGTTCGTCAGCTTCGCTGATTTTTCAAGCGACTGTCTGATGCTATTTCTGCCACCGGTCTGTATTTGTAAGGCTAGCTTCTGACGTCATATGACGCCTGCATATATTATTCAAATAAGACGACGGGCGGAGCTGACGGAGCTTGTGATGCCTTCTCGTGCTATAGGGAAAACTAGACATGAAGGAGAGTTTGTGATGAATTCACTCCCACTTTAACTTTTACATAATACATCCACAACTAACAAAGTACACTTTGTCACATGATTAACCACATGTTTGTTGCTTGATGTTTTGCGTTTCAAAGATATTTTTAGCCAAGAACTATTAAATGCCTCCTGACACAGTGGCATAAATGATGCAAATCCCATGTTTATTTGTGTACATTCTGCAAATTAATAAAGATATGACTGTTAATTGCCTCACATTTTTCATTATACTTAAAGTATTAGGTAATGCATTCTTTTGAGGAATGCAAACTGATGCAAAGACAAACTGCATATTCCAGACGTATAAAGACAGTTCTCTTACAGTCCAGTGCAGTGCAACGCCAGCATTAAAGTCAGTTCTTTTGCAAAGAAATACAAAGGTCACGGAAAACAATAAATAAAGGGAAAGTAACGCATCACTCTAAACAACGGTTTTACAATGAGCATTTGAATGCAGCTTTACATATGCCCCGCTTCTGAACTCGTGTCCTTTACAACTTGAAGCAGATAACCCACAGACCGAAATCCACACTAATTGCAGCAAAGAGAACATAACATGATGAACTTTTGTAACCACACCAACTCTGTGTTAACAAGTTCTCAAGCAAAAAATGGATTTGACTGAAGAAGCGTCACCTACACCCTGACGTCTCTCTCTCTGTTATTTAAATTATTTATCTAAAGTGAGAAATTTTATGAGAGCTTTCATGAGTAACTGACTTAGTTAAGCAACATGAACTTCACATTTTGATATGTTAGAAAAGAATAGAATAGAACTGAATCCCTTTATTGTCATTATACATGTGTAATGCACAATGAGATTAAAACACAACACATCTCTTTGTGGTGAGGTATAAAAGACAATAATATAAAAGAAAAAAGGTTAGAATAAAAACAATAATTAAGAAACTAGAAGTATAAATTAAAGCCGCGAGCGGGTCCGAGCCATGGCCCCTGCCACCTGTCTCATACACCTTTTGCTAGCATGTTAGCTAACGTATTAACATACTATGTAACATGTTAAAATGTGTAGCTGAGAATCTGAAATGTTGACATACCTAGTTTGCATTTTTTGCTAGCATGCTAATGTGCTAGCTAGTATGCTATTTTGCCATGGCAACAGGTGTTGTAATGTGTTAAGGACCCAACAAGTATGAATACTGTTAACTTTGGTGCAGATCCTATGTCATATTTGGCCTCAAAGTGCTCATAATAATAATAATAATAATAATAATAATAAAAAATAATAATAATAATAATAAACATTTCCACAACAATAGGGTCCTTCCATACTTCGTATGGCTCGGACCCTAATAAACTGACAAGTATAAAAGAGATAAATATGAATAACTGGTAAATGTAGTTGTAAAGTGGCAAGTGAAAAAAATAAATTTATAAATAAAACAGTCACTGTACATTGTGTGTGTGTGTGTGTGTGTGTGTGTGTGTGTGTGTGTGTGTGTGTGTGTGTGTGTGTGTGTGTGTGTGTGTGTGTGGATAAAAGGCCCCACCACAGTAGTCAGTGTCAGCTGCAAATTAATACTATATATAATATGCAAAGTAATAATGTTACTGCTGTGGATTGCTATGCAGTTATGGGTATACAGGCTATGCAGTTATTGGGCTGAGCCGACAGCCATGGGCCCATGTGCTGAGGGTCAGGACAGGGGAGTTGTGGGATCTTGCCCTGACTGACTGCTCACGGTCAGGAAGGTAATCTCCAAAATGAACAGTGTGGGTGTTGGCGAGCACACCTGCAAATGGATAAGAGATTTCCTTCCTGACTGTCTTGCATATGTACCTGATTGTTCTAGATGTTTTGACACACTGCAAAGGGCTGTGTTGATAGCATCACCTGTAGACCTGTTGGCTCTATATTTAAAGTGGTGCTGGTCCAGCCTGGGGGCCAGTTCAGATTTTAGATGTCTCAGTATCAGACTTTCAAAGCACTGCATTATGGTGGGGGCAAGAGCTGCAGGTCACTGAGACTCCTGACTGATGGTCTCTTGGGGATCGGGACAATAGTGACAGTTTTGAGACAGCTGGGGACTGTGCAGGTGACCTGAGAATGTTTGAAGATGGAAGTGACAACCTCTGTCAGTTGGTCTGCACAGTCCCTTAGCACCCTGCTTGGGACACCATCAGGACCAGCAACTTTTTTTTAGATTCACACCACGGAACACCCTTCAAACTCCCTCAGTGTTTACAGTCAGAGCCAAGCTATTATCTTTTTGGCAGCATGTGGACAGGCTTCTCCACATTCACCTCAAACCGAGCAAAGAAATTATTAAGCTTGTTTGCTAAGTTTCTGTTCATGCCAATGGTGGAAACGTTGGAGCTGTTTGTGCTGTATGCCCTGCCACACTTGTCGGGTATTCCCCTCATTAAAGTAGCTCTCAATTTTATCCCTTTGCCTGTCTGATGCCTGGTTGGATCTGGCAATGCTGTATAGGTCCATGTTTCCAGACCTGAATGCAAAGTCACGGTCCTTTAGCAGCTACTTGATTTTCTAAGTGTAGACTAAACTTTATGACTCTATTCATGTTACTGAAAAGTTTCCTACACACTTTGAGCTTGTGATTTATTGAATTATTTATCACTGCAGTCTGTAAAGAACAACACAATGTACCGTATCACATGTGTGCACGTACACATGTGTATATAGGTACTTTTCCATCCTATGTTTTGGTAAATTTCCAACCATTTTATATCTGAACTCTACTGGTCTCTAGTGGTGGAAATGTAGGTTACACCACATATAGGTCACAGTATCAGAAACAGAGGCTCTGTTCATGAGCCCTTTTTTTTCTTCCATGGGATATTCCGTAACCATTTTCCTAAAATTTTGGCTTGTTTTTCCTGCTTAGAGACCATTTAGAAAAAAGTCCTTTCAGGTCACACTGTATCATCAATTTGTCATAAATTGTAAAATGTTTCTGGGCTGTACACGTGGAATTCAGCACAGCGTGTAAAGCAGTGAGGTCAACAATATTTCAGGGCAACATAAACATGTTTTTACTATCTATTCTGTATGTTTTTTGTATGTTGTAGCTTTGTGTTTTATGGGCCTGTGTCTGCAAATAAAGTTTATTATTATTTGTTGTGTGACATACATTTCTATAGTTACTACTACTAGTAATACTATAGTTTCTACAGTATCCACTGATTGGACTACATCTGCTTGGCTCAAGAAGCAAATCCCTGCTCTCTGGTTGACTTTTTACACCTCAGGTAATATTCTGAACTTGTTATCACGTCTGGCATGGCTTTACACAGTTACTCATAAAATGTTATAAAATGTGTACAGCAGCCGATACGGAGAAAGTACACCTATTGTCAAGATGCTTTTTTTTGCCTCCAGTATTTTCCACTGAGTGGTATCTGAGTCTGCTGTTGGGCAATAGACTTTGTTTTTGCTGCGTGCAGGTTTTAATAGCTTTAATGTTATGCCCAGCGCTTCTCAGCTGTCACGTTATGTTCCATTTTGTTTGCAGGGTTAACTGATTCAATACTGATGATAAGCCTGATACATTTTTAGAGAGCCTCTGGATAATACAGTTTATTCCAACACAACAAGAAGAGGAAAATTTCAAGTCAATAACCTTTGTGAAGTTTTTGTTCCCATGCTGATCACATGGAACACATTTATCTCTGTGGGTTTTCCATTTTTGCTCCTATGCATATCATAAAATTACATAATACATAAAAGGACTAAATGTTAACATAAAATAAATCAGAAGTGGGGGTCACAAAGGAAAATCACCCTTAAGGTCACAATGAAATGAAAAATGTAATTGTATATGAGATAATGATAAATTACTAAAGACTTTAAACACTTTAACCTTTGCTTCAATTCCTTTAGAAAAGAAAACCTGTTCTCATGATACAAAACAATTAGAGTGTAAGAGATAACTTCTGCTGAGCCCCACAGGCCTAAACAGAAAGCACATTGATTAGGTATTAGTGAATCGTAGTATCTGTCATCTCAGATTACGAGCTGTGACAGTACAACTGCCAGCTTTGATGCCAAGCTCTGTTCCATCAAAGAAAGGCAGGTGAATTCCCTTGCCCCCCTTGCTAAGCTGGGATCCACACACAGAAACATCAGTAAATTACACTGTTCAAGTAAACTATAAACATCCTCTAAAGACAGACTGCATGAATTCATATTCCTCCTTTGTTCTGAGTTTCAAAACTGCTCCAGTACAAATCTCAACTGAGAGATGTTTATTCACCACATAAACAAGTTTGCTTAATTTTAAAGCTGCCTGTTTGTACAGTGCTAATATTGACTTGTCGTGCTTTCTCAAAAAGTAAGGTGGCTTGTATTTCTCATTTCTCATCGTGTTCGTGAGTCAGTCCAAAGCTCGGCGATGGGCCACAGTTCCCATCCGATGTCCCCTGCACAAGAGCCAAACGTGTTATATAATACTGTTCATCTGCAGTCACAGCAGAAGAATGAGACTGAGATGTACTGCCAACCATCCAGTGCCCCTTCTGAGAAATATTTTGAGTTTTTTGTTTTGTTTTGTTTTGCTCACAAGGTTCAAGATGTACACAGAGATCAAGGATAAAAGAAAAGCAGCTATGTTGTTTTAGAAATTGCCACTGGGTCAAAAGGATGCTACATCATCTTCTTTTCAGCGCTTATCCAATCTGCACTCTGTTTATTAGGAATTCATAGACTCTAAAAAGACTGACCTGACAAACTGTGACCTGTAATGTCAGGCCCCAGTCACAGTCACACCTGCCACAGGCTGCAGCCAGAGGCTATCTCAGAGAAAGCTGTCAGTGTAGGCAACATGACTGGTTACAAACTGTGAATACTAAAGTACCTTCATACGCTTGAAAACCGAAAGGCAGTCATTATCGCAACTCCTCCAGTCTCTGGAGCAAAGAACAGCAAGAAGGCACATGGCCTCGGCCTTCCTCATGAGATGTTTCAATAAATTTAACAAGCAGTCAGTTTCTGCCCTTAGATTTCATGTAATATTCCTCTGTGTAATGTATTGTGTCAAACGTGCAGGACATGTGGAGATGATGACAGGGTTGCCGTTACTCTCCAGTGTCTTTTGCTATCAGTGCTGCATGCATAACAACGATGTGCACGTCTTTTTTCAATTCAGTATTAGAGGAAATTCAAATGAAGTTTTTCTACCCTGTGACAACCAAGAGGGTTTTTGAGGAATGAAAATGAGAAATTCTAGCAAATAATCACTTTTAATACATTTGATATAGAGAGTCAGTTGTAGCTTTGGGTCTTTTGCTGTTTTGGTTTCTTTCTGGCCTTATAAGTATATGAAACAGTAACTGCATTCCTTCCATTTGAGTAGACTTGTTCCCAGGCTTTTCACAAAAACATGTTGCATCTCAACTCCACATTATTTAGCCACTGACACTCTACCAGTGCTCCCCATCCTTCTCCTTCTGAATTGTCTTTGAAGTGCACATCTGTCACTGACTCATGTCACCATCATGCCAAACACACTGTCTCACACAAGACAAATATTCACTGTTCCCTGCCACCTTGACTTACCGCCGATCTGGCCTCTTGAAGAAACTTGGTGAGTAAGGTGGTGAGTAGCTCATAGCCCTTTCAGGGAAGCCAAAGTGCTGGTAGTGGCAACAGAATCTCTGAGACGGTTCGGCCAAGCGAAAAGCGCACACCGTCCGAGGAGAGGGCGGCCGAGCCCCAAAAGGGGAACTTCTAGTTGTCTGAGACTGTCCCATCTTGGGGTCCAAATGAAGTGACCGTTCAAGAGGCAAGAACCCCCCTTTGACTGCTTACTGTTGTGCTGTTGTTTGTTCCCAACAACTGTGTTCCCAGTGCACAAAGAGACAATTGAGCACTGGTGATACCTCTGGGTATGCAGCCATAACTGTGAGTGCCATGCTCAGACTGTTACTTGTATGCTGTGACTACAAACCAATGGAATACAATGGCCTGAGAGTTACAATGAAAATAGCTGCTTTCTGAAATAGAGCTGTTTGTTTTATCTTGGCTATGCTGGATTGTGTGTTTCAGGAAGACAAAGCAAAAGATCTCTCACTAATTGCACCTGTAGAGAGCAATGATCATTCTAATCTTTATACCTTATGTTATCAGAGGTGATAAAACCCACTGTTGAGGCATTGTTCCGTGATATATTTAAAAATAAAAATAAAATAAAAAACTTGTTTTGTGAACTTATCGACCACCAGACTGTCTGACACACTGAAGCCAGACAATAAATGTTAACTTACATAAGACAGTTTTCTAACTGCAGTGCCTGACAGCTGATGGTTCACATGTAAAAGCAAACTGAGACACATAAATCAGCTCTGTTGTTCCATATGTAACACTTTCTATAATGATTGTGATGCTAAATAATCCCTCAACACTTTTAAATTCTGGGTTTGTCATCTGCAGAGAGCCTTCTTTGTCATTAGGGATTTGATTGTTTGGAGAGCGATTGCTGCTCCAAAAGGACAAACAACATAAGTAAGCTGCTCATGACTTGACAAATTGCACACTCCTTTCCAGTTTGACAGTTCTGCATAAACATCTTCCATGTCTTCATCAGCTTAATCCCTTCTATTAGCAAGTAAAATGTTATGACATATGACATTGACAAACTGTGATGCACAGACATGTTCTTTTACAGATAAAGCCTCACACAACGCTGTTGTGGATTAACAAGGATAGAAAGCTTATAATATAAAGCCTGCTGGAGTAAAATCCTCACTTGAGAAAATCTGGAAGAACTGCATTATTTAGTTAGATTTTACAGATGATTTGGCCCCAGAGCTCCACCAAGCAGGGTCTATGCCAACAAAATGCCATTTTTTATTTCTTCGGGGTAAAGGAATTTCAGGTTTACTCAGTTCAGTATTTAATAGTCACAAATCTCAATTATTATTCAGATTGATTTTTTCTGAGACAACATACCTTTTTTTCCATTCAGGTTATTCATTGAAACTTGGTTGATTGCTTTCTGTGTTATACACATATAAAGAGATCACATTTTTTTTCTTTATTTTTGGACACAACTGGGGACAAGATGGCAACATACTGTGATTTTACTGTGTTAAAACAATCAGATTGGACTGATTAGATCAGATTAGACACATTACAGGTACTGTTCATTTTTTTTTTGTTTCTTTCTTTGTTTGTTTTTTATTCAGCAAGTGGTGCCGTCTAATTACATGCTTCCCGATAGTGACCTCACACACATAACCAGGTCTGTCTGTGCTTAAATCAGCAGACGCATCCACATCACAACATAAGCGACTAACAAGGCAGTTTGTCATTTAAAATCCAAGTGACAGAAATGTATTCCCCTGAATCTATGAAGCAAGGGATCGAATGACAAAAAAGTAAATAAAGATACATTTCATGACCACAGTGGCGCCATAAATCCTGTGTGTGTGTGTTGAATTTCATTATAAATGAAATGATAACAGTTTAAATCAGCCTGAGATGCTGAGTGAAGCAGTTTTACTGCATGTACAGTTACAGATAACAACATACCAACTTTTGATAGGGTGTACTTAGTGGTGGAAAGCTTTAAATTATAATTTACCTGGCAGGAAACATACAATCATGTCTTCCCCTGTTTTTTTTTTACCAAAGGGAACTGTTAAAGAATCAGTGGAAATGACGGTGTGTTCCTGAACATGTGCACTCTTTATTACCTCTGAGAAGCTGTATTCATCTGATTAGCTCCTTGATAGAAACACCTGCCTGGGTGACATGTTAACCTGTGTTCATTAGCACAAATGTGACAAGGCTGGAACCACTGCCAATTCCTTGAGTTGGTTTGTCAAGGCAGAACAAGGTCCCAGTTTAATGCCTTGCTCACCAGAAGTCACCACTTACAGTTAACTTGGGACAAAATTATATGCATCTCACATGCAGTAGCTTCCATTAGATAACAGGAGGACCAGCAGTATTGCAGCAAATGGTGCCGTGCACAGTGGACTGCAGCTAACAAGCTTTGGGACTATTTGGGATGGTGCAGCTCCCGGCACCAGGCTGCGACTCAGCTGAAGTCAGATGTTTTAGGCAATAATGAAAAGATTTACCTGATTTAATGGGCAGGATGCCCCAGTTAAATTTACTGTGAAAATACTGAAGTGGAGCCGAAACCCAGAGGAATGTGTTAGGGGAGTGAAACCTTGTCAGGCAACATTCATAACCAAGCTCCACATCGCCTCCAACAGAAATAACAACATGTTCTAGACCATGGCTCGTAGGATTCCCATCTGTGTTTTAGTGTAAACGTGTTCACACAGACAAAAAAACAAAAAACAAAACATACACACACATTATCTGCTCACAGATTAAAGCAGTATGGGTGAAGTTAAATGATCTCTGTAATTGCTCCATGGATGCACCACAAAAGGTCAAAGGTTGCGACTTGTTTGGCTCCACAGTGTTAAAAAGCAGGGAACTTTGTTATTAACTGTGTGCAAGTCTTTTTACTTGTTATGGCTCATATAGTATGACATATAGTTTTATAAGATGGTGCTGAAATGTATATATATATTCAGTGCGTATAAATAAATAATAAATAAAAAAGAATAAAAAGTAAAAATAAGTTAATTGATTTATTTATTTATAGGTGCCCATAGACAAAAATTATCTGAAATCTGCATTTAAATCGGCAATAAAAATGATCATTTTCTTGTTTACTAAATAAAAATGTTGTAAGACAATATTCATAGACTGAATCACAAACACTTGCGTTGTAGCAACTGGCACTTTGCATGTCTGGCTCATGTTCCCGAACAAAAGGTTACAGAGTTCGGTGCCATCTGTCCATATTTATCAGCCTATGGAGACTTTAGTGTACTGTATACCTCAGCTGTCTAAGCTGGTGTAGATGTAACTATGTGTCATCTCAGTTTCTTGACATTAGACTTCCTCCATCCATCACCTCAGTACTGGATGTGTGAATCTGAGTAATGCATGCAGAATAAATCAGTTTGATATATGATGCTTTAGCTCCTACTGTGACACGTTTTTGTTTTTGTTACAAATTCTGTCATCTGCTGAACATCAGAAAGTAATCACTGTAATACTGTATGCTTATCATTACCAAGACGGCTGGAAGCCACTGTAAGTAAACACATCTGATAAACAGACACACCAATTAGTAGCTTTATAGACCAAAACAGTAAACAGTCTCCAAGAATTTTTTAAAAGAAAAATGAGAATGAAAGTTAAAGAAGTAATACATAATGATCTGGATAGTCTTATTTATTTAAAAACAAAAGACAGTCAACAAGAGATGGGAGATTCTTAATGACAAATACTTTGTAAACAAAGTGATTTTTTTCCTTCTTTTTTTTGACATGATTAGTGGAAAATGCTAATAAAATCACTAAGCACAGTCAGGAAGATTAAAAGCTTTTCTTCTTCCTCAGCTGTCTCTCTCTTGTACCTTCTTCTCTAAAGCATCCCTCCATCTCCTTCCCTCTTGCAACACATTTTTCCTCGTCATCTGTCCATTTTCCCATTTCTTCATCTTTTTCTAGCCACATATCTGACCAAGCTCACAGCTGTGTGACCTGAGTCCCCAACAACTGGAACAACACCAGAGGGAAGTGGCCCTCGATATGCCGCCCCCTGCTGTGTGTTTGTGTGCTTGCCTGTGTTTTTGTTTGCCCGTGTGTATGCTGATGCGTGCATTTGGCCGCGTGTTTGCATATGTGCGTGGCCTGCTCATGCACGTCTGGCTTTGTCAGCACGATCTGGATTTAACTGGATGATAGGCACCCTGCTAGCTCTCACTGTCTGTATCATCCAGCACTGAATCGTTCCCACAGACTCCAGCAGGTTCCTCCGCTGAGCTTTATAGCTAATCTGTTGTCACCTGCAAGATGACAGAGGAGCAGTGACTACGTTCCCATGGCTAATGACAGACAAGTCATTCGCAGTCATTGTGAAGAAAAGTTCATTAATAACGTCGACAGCCACACAAATGAGCAACAAACACACCTTTTGTGCAACAAGATGAAACGCTATATATCGTGAAGAAAATAGTTACAGTCTGACTTTTTCTTTCTTCTTGTGATTATTTTGTTAACTTCACACTTCTGTCCTTTCATGCCTTAGAAGGAACTGGAGCAGAGTACTTAGCATCAACAAGGCTTCATAACCGTAGCCAAGTTGCCATGTCAACTTATAATAAATCATTTTTTGTTGCTGTATAAAGGAAAACTTTACATATACATTTTCTTGTTGAAATGCTTTAGGGCTGACAAGCCCACGGCCTCCAAGTTACCAATACAGGTAACTAGATCTGTGTTTTACTATTACTCATATTAGCCTGAATTTCATTTAATAGCCTAGACTGAGATGTACAGATCATAAATCATATTTAAAGGTAGAAAGGTTTTTATATTTCATTTAGGTCATAGCTCGACTTTCAATTTGAAAAATGGACCAAATATTAAGTATGTAACAGTGAAACATTTCAGACTAGATTTTGGACATTTTAGGGGAAAAAAACATCTTAAACAGATTTTGTTAGGGTCTATTAAAACATTCTCTCTGTATGCATTCAGTCAAAGGCAATCCTAGGTCTTCCTGGAAGTGATCCTACAAGCTTGAAAAATAACTTTTTTCTGGAGGCTTTTTACATTTTTGTTCAAGCTTTACCAGTTTGGATGAGAAGCATAATTACATTTAAGTAAATGTTCAGATAAAAACCAGAAAGTTCTTCACAATAAAACAGAGAACATCACAAGTGACATAAAAACAAATAAAATGAATCAAAAGCAATGTTTTAAATGAGATCACGGAGTCTGCAGATCTCTGAGGAACGGAGTTCCAGAGGAAGCAACGGCTGCAAAGCCTCTGTCACCTTTGGTTATTTACCATGTTTGCTCCACCAGATTCTGATCATGTGATCACATGGACCTGCTGGGAACATAAGGCTGCAAGAGGTCACTTATATAAAGTGGTAAACCAGAACTTTAAAATGCACTCTAATAAATAGGAAGCCAGAGCAGCTGGAATAGCATAGAGGTGACATGGAAATACTTGGAAGATTTTTATTATTATTATTATTATTAACCTTGCAGCAGCATTCTGGACAACCTGAAGACATTCTAAAGATTGTTTTACTGAAATGTGTGAAAATAGAGTTACAACAAGACGTGATGAATTGAAGTCATGGATTTCCTTCTCAGGGACATTTTCAGGTCTTACAACAGAAGCTGTTTTTGTCTTGTTTTTCCTTTTTTTTTTACTGCTTTTTTATTGTTTATTTATGTGTGAGAAAGACAACATTTCATTGTTGGCAACTGCATTTACAATAAAGCTTCCTTATTCACTGTGGGTTCTGGTCCAGACTGAGTTTTTTTTCAAGCCACTCCTGCATTTACCTGGCTGTAAGCTTTTGATCACTGTGTAGTTAAAATGCAAACCTCTTTCCCAGTCTGACATCTTCTTCCATTTCAGGAGGAACTTTCAGTTAGTTTTGCTTTATCAACTGATTTTTTTTTCACTTATATTTATTTTTTAACCTAACTAGTCTTCCAGTTCCTGTCACAGAAACCATCCTCACATAATGACGCTGCCAGCATTGTCTTTATGAATGTTATTAAGAAAGTGTGCGCTCACACCAGTCATTCTTAACCAAACCCTGGTGTGGAAAATCTGGTTTGTGTGGTGAGGTGTAAATGTGCAACCAAACTGATGCGCCAGGAAGTGGATTACAACTTATGTGGCAAAAGCAGAAGTTACCCAGCACTGACTAATAGATAAGAGACTTTTCTTGTTTGTTAACTTTCTTTTCTTCTCATTGAGTAATTCCCACTGCAGCGCCGCCTCAGGCAAGGAACGGAATGCATAATACAAAAGGTTTGGTTTGTTTGACTGAAGTGCTGCGTGAAAGCAAAGTTGGAACAGCTCAATGTTGCAGTCCCTAGTCATAGTCTATAGTCTATAGCTTGGTTTCCTCTGAATATGCTGAAGACTGGTTGAATAGTGTAAACTCTTTCATCATATCAGAGACTTTTTGTTATCATGGTCTGATGGTCTGAGGATTTTTGCTTACTGGTGGACTGCACATGGTTGTCTTAAAAAACAAAGGAACTGTCAGATCTTTCAACAATTTGCTTCTCAAATGTTCCCCATTTTGGAATGATGGAGGCTACTGTGTGGACACTTGAAATATTGCAGAAGCTGTCATGAATTGGACAATCACCTCAGCCTCATGGCTTAGTTTTCACTTGACACACACCATCAAGTGTCAATCTTTATAAAGGCAGCTGAGTGTCTTATTAATCCTGTCCAGGGAACTCCATCTAGAATAGGTGAACTCCAAATAGGTTGCAGAGGCACAACAAGGTGCAATGACTGAATGAGGCGCTAAATTTTATTGGGGAAAAAAAAGGCATGCATGTTATAACTATTAGTTTGTTTTAATTTATAAATTTATAAAATTTAATATGTTCACTTCAGGAATCTGAACCATTATTTGGGTATCAGCTTGGAGTAACAAGTGGCTGAGTCCTACAAATGTATAGTCTGTATTGCAAAGACATATTTGTCTATAAATGCAGGGAAGCCATGAAGCCATAATTAAACAATTAAACTTCTCTCAAAAGGGAACCTGATACAACTCAAATGCAAAAGTAATGTGGTGCAATGGGGTATTTCATCTATGTCTCCCTTTCTAGTAAAAGTAGAGATTAAAACTATTTAAGATCAGTCCGAACACCCCAGGGGTAACAAATCTGCACAATCCCACTGAGGTACGCAGTGAATCACATGTAAATGGAGAGGAAAGCCGAGGCCTGAAAGAACACTGGTGCACACAATATTTCCTCAGCCTGGCTGCATGGTGAGAATCCCCCACCGATAGAGGACGGCCTGAGACACAGAGGGGCAGTCCCAGATGTGCAGGTTTCCATTATACAGTGTCTTAAAAGAAAATATGCTGCATTTTAATCTAAAGCCAAAGGCTGTCATCTTCGAGAGAGAAAAACTAAAATGCATATCCAGATATCTCCCACCCAAGTACCGTCTTTAAATCACATTCAGGCTGTGAACAGACATACTGCTTCACCGTTGGCAGAGTTAATGAGGATGCCCTTGTGTTAAGTGCAACACTGACATGCTCCGTTGAAGTGGACTTCACTGTATCTGTTTACAATAAGTCAGTAGTGAAAGTTTTTGTGTCATATTCTCAGGCCTGTCTTTTTCTATATTTGTATGCCTAAGCATCCAGACATATATGATCATAACTGTTTGTTGGTTTTACTACCAGTTTGAATGTTTATTTAACTTTATATTGGCAAGATTTACAGAAATACGAAGAAGCTCAAGTTCAGGAAACTTGGGGGAGAGGTGAGGCATGGGGAGAGAGATATTAAAACTTGCCCAGATCTAGATAACTGTGTTTAAAATTATGAAACCATGTATTGGTCTTGGCAGGAGATAAGCAGTCCAAGTAACCCTGTTGTTCTTATAGGTTCTGTTACACAACATACTATTTGGCGCCCATGCTAGTACTTTGTAACAGTATATGTGTCACTTTGCAGACAGTTTATGTAAGTCTGACTAAGTTGTGGAGGTGCAAATATAGCTATTGATTAACTACGAATCATTAGTTGCTCAGATGAGCTCAGCATGTATGCAGCTGGACCTGGTCTGCAAGGAGAAGTTCAGATACAGTTACAACTAAAGCAATGGCTCATTCTGATTTAAGTTCAAACTCTCCCACAACCTCATATATTCAACTTTATTTTTTTTTCCTGTTGTCTGATATCATGTCAGCAGGATCACAATGTAAACACAGTGATCTGTATCACTGTGCAGAGATGTGTCCTTCTCCCCAAACTAATTAGGATTTAAAAGTTTGGTTAAAGAATGATTGAAGGTCTAAATAACTACAAGCTCACCAAGACAAATCAGGATACATTTTCAGTTTGATATCAGTTTTGTCCTAGCCCTCGGAGTCTTTTCTGGTAGACAAAAAGTGTCTTTTGCCCTTTCCTTTTGTCCTTTGGTGACATGATGGACGGACCAGGTGTGACCATATTTGACACTACTTTTTGAACAATGGGTTGGGCCAATGGGTTGGGCCTGGGTTTGTTGGTTTTATTTTCCTCTTTGGCATCTTTTGTGGCATCTTTTGTGGCTCTTAGGTGACACTGATGTTCTCTTCCTGTTCTGTTCTCATTTGTTTGGTTTGGCTGAAGCACTGTGGTTAGGAAATGACCTGTTTAGGCTAAAATTAAACTGCCATCGTATTTACCAAGTGTGTTACAAAGTTAGCTGGAGGTTAAGTGATGACATGCGGTCCTTACTTACCACCATTAAGCAAAAGAGTGAGACCTAACTCCTTTAAAATTATAAAGTGATGACATTTTACTTTCAAAAACTTAAAAAATGTATAGACATAGAAGTGGAATGCAACTTATTAGGCTGGCCAAAGTATGAAACTGTAGACACGCAGCAGGTTTGGGAAAAGGAGACAGAGAGTAACTTGATTTCCTATTTTCACTTATAATAATATATTATAAAGTGAAAGTGTACCTTTTAAATAAAAGTTGATCGAGATTACACATGTGGTATTTAGTATAAATTAGAAAATGGTATCTGTTTTAACTGCACCAATGATGCATGCCCTTTAAATCAGAAAACTTTACAGTAGATGCTTGTCTGATTTTTTCAGCTCTCTTCCAAGGAACAAACAGGAAATGCTTCCAATTGAAGTGACTCTTGAAGTTGGATTCAGTCAAAGCATGCCATTTTCCTGGTCTTGAAGCTGCACAGAAGAAGGAGTAAACACGATGTGCTGTCCCAGGCAGTTGCGGCTCTGGTAAACAATATAGGATAAATTGGCCTGGCTTCAACGTGTACACAAGGGGTCCAAAGTTCACTTATGAAACCAACGAACACTCTTGTATCTGTTCTGCACGCACACTTTGTACAGGTACACTGATCGGTCACACTTCAGTGCAAGTCAAGGTGTGCATTCAGGCATAGATGCCAAAAAGAAATTCCTACCAATGTACCCATGCAAAAAGGACAAGGATGCATCAGGACACAGAGATGTACAGTACGTGCAAAGAGCACGAATTTCAGTTGAGACACATTCACACACGATCATGCACATATACGCTTTGTTTCTCTCTCTCTCTCTCTCTGTCAGGACATGTAGAAATCTTTACCAACATGGCACTCTTCATGTTCTAAGACTGAGCTCTTTTCACACAGAATTACATAAGCTTCAGAAAGAAAAGCCACTGGAGATATAAATATCAACAAGGCTAGAAGTGAAGATTTAGCAGAAATGCTTCTGAAAATATTGTAAAAAAAATGACTCAAAACAGTAAGGTAAAAGAAAAAAGCAAATGATGAAGGCCACGCTTGAGGTCTGTCGGAATGAAAACTGTACTTGAAGTAAAGTTTCTTATCAGATTTGGCCTTAAGGCAAGGAAATGTGCGTAAGAGCCCTTTATTGTTTGGAAGATAGGCAGATTTTGCTCACGTAAGCAATGTTTGGAAGACACTAAGCTGTCACCTTATCTTCACGGTAAAATTATTGAAATTAAGCACTGATGTATGAGATTCCCACCCTGTGTGGCAGGGTCTTGGCTTTATACTGACACAGCAAAGTGAGGAAAAAACAGTTGGAAATTGAGAGAAACGCAATTGCTTTTTAAAAAGAGGGTGATATAAACTGTTAAGCACAGAGTGCTGAGATGTGGAAAGCATGCAAAGCGCCCCTGAAAAGATGTTAAAGAGAAGAGGATGCTGAGAAAAGCCAGCGAGGTCAAACACTGATACTGATCCAGGGTTGTTCTTGGCCTCATTCCTACAACAACACGAGCTCACGATATGAGAGAAACGTGCTAGACTTAGCTTTGTGACTGTTGTATTATTGCACACAATAAACCAGTATGCCAGAATGTTAGAGTTATACTGTAACTTAATATGCGTTTTTGACTGCAGTCAGGCCATCTATTTAGTTCGTCTATCAATTATGCAGACAATGAAAATAAAATGTCATATTTTTCTGACCACTTGAGCCTGATTCCTTCCATATATTCCTCTGATATTGATGATTAAATGTGAATGTTTAGCTTCTGCCATTTTTTTCACTAAAGTAAATTAGCCCATGATTCATGGCAGAAACCAGGGTCAGTTAAGCTATTTTGAGGAACTATGTCAGGATTTGCAGAACTGAAACAAAATCATGTATCTCGTAGGTTCCTCTGATGACGTCTGACTTATGAACACACACATGCACACGCACATAACCACAAGTCAGTATCTTTGTTTTCTGTGCTATATGAAACTTCTTGTTATCTTTAATGGCTAAGGTAATTGCTGTAATTACAGTCTGACAACAAAGGAAGAAGAAGGGTGCAGCATACCTGCAAGGTATCTGTCAACCTTCACAAAACAAACACTTAAAGTAATAATAATGTGCAGTCTTTGTACTAGTAAATATCTTTAGTTAGAGAGGCCTACATTTGCAGCTATCATGCTGACTGGTCTATTTTGCCTTTCAACTTCTGTGTCTCGTCTGCCACCTTGTGCACAGTCGTTTGTCCTGCTGTCTCTGTTGTCTGGCTCTTTTGTTTGGTTTATATCGCTCCTCCTCTCTTCTTTCTTTCTGTCTGCACAGCACACCTCCTCCCTCCTTTATTAGCTCCTATTATTCCTGTCCTTCCACACTGTCTCTAAGCAGTAAATCCTTTCTGACTGGCACGCTTCAGGAAAGACAAGCCCTGACTTTGTCTCGAGTTAATTATCCTGTCTCTGACCTGTCTCATCATATTCCTAGGTGTTGTCTGGCACACACTCACCTATTTTTGGCATAGGTACTGCTTTGCACCATGAGAGGACATGAGAGTACAAGAGGTATGTATTTCTGTGACCGTGAGCAGCATGTGGGCCCGAGTTAGGAGGGGTTATGGTTAAACAACATCAGCCTTGTGCACAATGAACTTCGATATTGGTGTTTATTCTGCAAATGTACCATGTCTGGGCTGTGTTCCTGTATAAAGGTGAACACACAGTGATGCTGCCCTGTCATGCCCAGCTATCCTGTTGATAGAGCCATTAAAAAGTAAAAAAAAAATGGTTTCAACAGATCATTTTTATTGTTACAAAAAGCATGCAGCAACTCGAAGATGTTTTCTTTTTCAGGTTGGGTAAGAAACCGTCGAAGAAACGTTCTTGACACACACTTATACATGCATGTGTATATTCTGTATAAGCATATTACATAAATGTCTCATGTACAAGCCTTTGTTAGCACTTCCATTGATTGCAAGTAAGTGCTGGAAGAAATGCAGGTTTCCTCAATACAAATACACATTTTCAGTCTATATTTCCAGTAATCACTTACAAGAACACAGTATAACTGTGAGGCTGCAGAAAATAACAAATGTGTTTTAGCCCTTTGTGCTCATTTTAACTTTGATTGTATCTTAGATTGTGCATAACCACAAAGCAGACAGGCAAACAGATCAGGGGAATAATAGCAATCCTTTGTATCATCTTTCAACAGAGTTCAGTTCGCCAGACAGTATTTGTCTGCCGCCTGAAGACAGCCCATTGCTTTGTATCAAAGTCTGAGCAAAGAGCCACCAAACACCAAAACAGGAAAATGCAAAGAGGAGGAAGAGAAAAAGGAGAGGAGGAGAAAGAGGGAGGGAGGAGAGGGCTTTCACAGCTGTTGTTAGGCAGTGTTTCCTCTGATAGGAGGCTTTGGCTGTACTCCCAGTTCTTTAGGTAAACTATCAAAAAACATGGTTACCTTGAGGTACGAGTGGGGGTCGGGGAGGGCATGCGGGTGTGTTTACAAAAGTGACAGTGAGATAAAGTCTTCAAATAACAAATACATAAATTATAAATGATAGAAAATATTTATGGAGTTTGCGCAATCGGCAAAAAATAAATAAATGAAATAAGATAATATGCGTGACCCATTTTAATTGATTGGGAAACACTAACACACAGTCTTTTGATACACTGTCATAAAATTCAAACACTTATTTCCACGTACAAAATAACAAGGTGGCTATTAAAGATAGTACAGATCAAAACTTCATCTGTGTTTATAAGATGACACGTTCCAGCGCTTGCTCACGAGGCTGCTGTGGAGTACACTGCAGACATCTGCAAAACTTGTTAGCCTCTTATCCTGGGATCAAGATGATAAAAAAAAATCTAAGTCTCTAATCTGACCCACTGCGCTTCTCATTGTGTTTGTGAAAACAGGTGCCATAGACTGTTCGGACTGTTGCAGCAGGCCGAAGGTTTTTACTGTCACTTTACTCTAATGTAATTAGCGTTATGACCTTACACAATGTGGAAAAACACACGTCTGAATATAACTGTGGCAGCCATGAAAAGTCACAAACCTGTGATTTAACTGAGATGCTATGGGCCGAGAATTTGCTTGATTAGAAGACCATTTAAAAAAAAAATCTGAGTTTTTATGTAACCCTGTGGGGTTGCACATGCTTAACTAAAACTTTTAAAAGGGGATTCCAAAGAGATACAATAGGAGTAATTCAAATGTTTGCTCCCCCCTGATATTCCAATCTGAGCTGGCTCATTTGCTTCCATCTGTTTCAGTAAAATGCAAAAGCAAATGAAGATGCCAACGTGAGCAGGAAATTCAAGACTCCCAAAAAGAAATGCTCCAGGAGACGTGCTTAAAAGGGTTGTTTTCTTTAGGATGGCCTAGATATAGTTGCCACTTAATAGTGGAAAAAAAGAAAAACATTCACAGGACAAGTACCACTGTACCTTGTCTGAATCTGATATCTCCTTCTACAGAGCATATTTGCATATGAATTGGAGGAAGTATCTTGCTTGTCTTTCAGTTGTGTGTGTGCTTTTATATATCCTCCCATTTCTGGGTGTCATAGAATAAACACGTGAAACTTTGTTTTTTATCAGGGTGTTTCTCTGAATTTCCCATTGATATGAGCTACAATAGCATCCTTTCCCTCCTGGGGCCTCGGAAGTGGGCCCACGAACAAAAAGAGAACTAGAAACATACAAATGAGGCTCAAAAAAGCACAAAATGGATCAGATAACAACGCATTCATTCTAACTGGTGACTTTACTGACAAAATAACGGAAAAAGCATTGAAGGATTGCCTGTCTTGTGCCAACATTTCCACACTGTCTCTGTGTTTGTTATGTAACCTCTAGTGGGAACAGGGCAGCCTTGAGAGCACTTGACCATTATAGAACACCTACAGATCATTCACGGATGGTGTGTCAGAACATTTACACATGGATTGCTTCTAACTCAACACAACCCTCATCACTTATGCAGTGATTGCAGACTGCATTTGTAGCAGTGTGATTTCTTCCCTGTTTGGAACCATTTTCATTTTAACATCTATTTCTTTTTTGCCATTAAAATAAAGTTTACAACACTCAGTCACAATCAGTCACAACACAAAAACCACTGACTTGATAATAGATTACATACACAATCATTCAAATATCATTTTAATTTAAGTGGTCAGTGTTGTGACTGAGTGGTCACAATGTGGTCAGAGGCATTCTGATCCATGTGCCAAGGACTTTGATAATGCTTCTGCAATTGTTTGCTTTATATACTGTGGAAAGACTACTCTCTGAAGATCAGCTTTTTAAGAGGTTGTCATGGTCAAAAAGTACATGCACTACATTCTGTATTAATTTATTATTGAAGCTTGTCAGTCATGTGCCAGTGGATTTCCATTTTCAGTCTCTTCAGCATCGAAATTCTTGGGTGGATCAATAGTTCTGATTGTTAAACTCATCTTAGCTTGGCTGTCTCATTCTCTGTCACTGCTAAGCCTTATACTTTAAGGTGTTAAACAAAAGAGAAAAACACACTAAAACCACTATATATCATATTTTAAGAATTTATAGGCATAGTTTCCTCTGAAAGACAATCCTTTCTACTTGATCCTCCAGTCTAAGTCTAGAGTTAACTTGCAAGTTCCACTTTAATTTGCTTTTCTTGGACAGATATCTTTGCCAACTCCTTTGCGTGCAGTTCCTCAATTTACTTCCTATGTCTCCACTGAACTTTGCAGTTGTTTTATGCTAAATAAGCTGCAACTCTTGCTTTTGCTCTGCAATCTGGCCTGGGAGTCCTGATATCTTGAACACATTCAGCAGAAAACATTTTGTAACAGCCTCTTCTGTATGTATGCTGTTCCCTCCCACACCATGACCTGGCATGTGAGAGCAGCTTGCTGAACAGCAACGCTTAGATGAAGTTAAACATGCCCAAGGATGATGGATCAGTGTACACTTAAAGGCGAGGCAAAGCAACTGTGTGGAACTGACAGATTAAAATGGTAGAGATGGCGCATGAGAAGGAGGGAAAAGACTCCTGCATCAGATGACTGTGATTTTCCTTAAAAATTCACAGAAAGAATTTGATTCCAAGAGTGGCCCAGTTTTTGCTGATGTTGAATATGTACTGGTTGACAATGAATTATGTTGTCATGTGTAGTGTAACGCAGAGCTGTGGCTTTACAGTGTAAGTGAAGAGGTGCTATAGATGCAGATCTTTCTGTTTGACTAAAGGTCTTCCACAGCAAAAGACACCTAGACTGACGCGAGAAAAAACCTCTTTATCCTACAAGTATGACAAGGTTGTGACCTCCAGTGTTACATAAATTCCCCTCTCTCTTTTTTCCCTCAGAGGCTCCACTTCCCCTAATGTGACACCTTACAATCAGGCTTGTAATAAATAGGTCTTTGTATGCATTGTAGGCCAGTGAAAGACCTACATTTGGGTTGTGGATGGCAGCTTCGATGGAATCTGCGTCTGCAAGGGTATATGTAAGAGAAAGATAATTGGTGGAAAAAAACAACAGTTAGGAAAGAGAGGTTTGGCTTTTGTTAAGATTCTCTCAGCCTCTGACTGCCTTCACACAGGCCTTGTTGCATGGATATTACCTTGTTTCACAAGCATGTTTTCAGAGGACTTCTGTCACCTATTCCCAGACTGTGTAAACAACACAACACAGCATGCAAACATAATAATGAATCTGTGACTCATTCGTCTACATGACCCCATACTGGAAAGAATGCATAAGGGGGTCATTTAATGTCATTGCTGCTAATTGCCCTTGATGGTGGCATAGCATGATGGAGGCGGTGGTTCATAGTACCCCATCAGATACAGCTGGTTTAAACTGCTCTTTTAAACAGTGGCATGAAGGCAGAAGTGAGGTCTTGGACAGGATGCATCTTGTTATTTTCACGCATTTGACTTGGCTGGCTGCGATAGACTGGCGACCTGTGCAGGGTGTACCCTGTGTCTACTTGGCTCCAGTTTCCCTGCAACCCTAAATTGGAATAGGCGGTATAGAAAATGGATGGATGGACGACTTGGCTGGTTCCTCGTTCCCTCCCTTGCTCTTTCTTTCTCTGAGCAGCAAGAACAGCCAGAAACAATCACAGACTCTCTGAAACTTGGCGCATACATTCATTTTTCTCCTAACAGCCTCTTGTCTGCCAGAAAGGCATCAAGAGAGAGGAAAACAGAGAGCCCAGCAGAGCAGGTCCACCTTTTCATTCAGCCACTGCTTTCTGCCAACAGGCTCAAACAGGTCACCAGTTGGGCATCTCTTGTTTTTCGAGTCTAATTTATGAAGATGAGAACTGACTTCATTTCAGGAGCTAAAACTATTGGCAAAAAAATGCTGACAGAATTAGTCCTGTTTTTTTTCATGACCTGTGACTCACTTGTTTTCGATTTTAAAAAAAAAGGTCTCGAGACAGCACTTTCCTTTTTTATTTGCTTGATTCTGTTTTATTTAATATGCCTTCATCTTTTTCCAAATTCTCTGTTTTTCTACTTTTTTTTTCACTCAAATCCTGTTTTAGGCAGCACAGAAGCACTTGAATCCAGAAAGATTTAGCAAATTTGGAAGCACAGGCATTAAACAGACGCTATTCCCAGTTTAGAATTTGATGGTTCATGGGGATTTGCTGGCTATTTCTTTATTTATTTTTTTATTTATTGTTTTTCTTTTTGCAAGAATGCCCGCTGTACATTTACTTCAGGTAGTCAGATATATTGCATGTCTTCCAAGTTCTGCTTTTGCCACCGCAGGAAAAAAAAGACTTCTTGATTAGGAAAAGTAGTTTATTGCAGAGTTGAATACATCAGATGAAACAAACTCATTGCACCATAGAGGAGCAAGTTACCGAACATGTTTCCACTGTTTACTGCAGCTTCACAACCTAGGATTTAATTTTTATCCCCTTAATGTTTTGCAACAGTTCAAACTAATGTTGCAATGACTTGCGGCACCTACAAGGAGTTCCCAGAAGTACACTGGGTGTTGCTGGTATGACACGACTGATGTCAGAGACCAGTTCGCATGTACTCTTAAATACCTACATTACATAAATATTTCATTTGCCAAAACAAGACTAATGCTTATTTAACTTAACGGTGCATAACTTAATCTGACATGGGCTTCCTGCCCAAAATTATGTTGTCCTTCTTAATACCAAACTCTTTACCTTTTTTGTCCTCTGTGTGACGGGTGCGCCATAAATAAAACTGTACACATTCCTGTAACTTCTGAGCTGAGGGAAGTTTTGATGCATATCCCAATAATACAATTGAACCTTTCTTTTTCTCTCCAATGTGCATATGTTTGTGTTTATGCGTGTGTGCATCCAGGGTACATGATGTACCCAACTTGTTTGTGAATAAAGGGAGAATAAGATAGGCTAATGATAGGCCTGGCTCAGAACTGCTCCATAAAAGCACCGTCTGGGTACATTGTGTAGCTGACTATTGTGGTTAGAAAAAAAAAAGAAAGAAAACTGGCACAGTGTGATAAAAACACTTGGGATTATGAAACAGACATCCAAGGAAAAACAGACGGAGTAAGCATCAGAATTAATCTCAAATAAAGTCTGAGGATGCCAATCTTTTTAAGGGACACAAAAAGTAAGTATTTGAACTAGAATTTCCAAATGAAAAGGTTTGTGTACAAATAGATACATGAAAAATCTTCAGGCTCTTGTAGACATTTGTACCAGCATTATAATTATTTGTTGACAATGGATTAGAAGAAGGGGGAAAAGCAACCATCGTTCATTACTTTAGCCAATCTTCAATTTGGCCCCGAGTAGCAGAGAGGAGAGTCACATTCTTACTTCTAGTGCTGTTATTAAAAAGTGAGATGGCCATACTCGCCAAAATAGGACTTTGTGAGCATATTATTGCCCTCAGCTACTTTTGTTGCTCAGCCTGAGTCATATCATTACATGACATTTTGCATCTCCTTTACTAGTGGATAGTTTCCTTTACCTAATCATTTAACTGGCCCTAATATGTGTGAGCTTCAGTCTAATGCAAAAATCCTTTATACTTATCACCATACAAGTTTGATTACTCTATTTAAATAGAGTAATGAAGACTATATTGCCTGTTATTCACGTAATATATGGAGGAGTGTGTGTTGACAGGCTTCCTTACAATCTATTTAGGTTTCATAGTCATGGTCCAGGAAGATAAGACAAGGAACACAAGCCACAGTTACTCCACCCCACCACATCACCACCTACTTTCAGCACAATTACACAATTCCAGCAGCTGCCAACTGGGACTTAAATGGAGAGCTGGAGAATTATGTATATATATGAAGACATAGACATATATATAAAGACAATGAGATAAACCAGGGATTGAGGTAAGAGATTTAGCAAATAGAAGAAGCACGGATAAAGAAAGTTGCACAACCACAACATGAAACATGACAGAAGAAAGGATTTTAAAGGGGCAGGATGGGTGGTACTGCTTTCCTCTTTTGAAGTGAAATAAGGCTACTTAAGAATGCTTTCTTTTGTTTGTTTGTTTAAACCATTTATGACTTCAAAACTACAGTATCAAACAGGTGGAGATGCTTGTCATTATGTTGACTTCCTGCAGGAATCTTTTGCCATTTTTTAAGTCGTGTTTGTGCAGCAAAGTCAAGTCTCAAGGGATTTCCCAAGAAGTTACGACATTCTCCTCCATTATGACAGACATGAACTAAGTATCATCAATGGATAATGCCAGTGTTTTTTCACAATCAGTTCAGTGAATTATAAGAACTTGCAAAGTATCCATAACTAATGAAAGTGGTGGCATCTTTTATTGCATGCCTTCTTTCTTCATTCTGTGGGTTGTCCACAAAAAGGCTGCCCAAATTAGCTCACAGAGACTTTAAACTTGCTCAACAACGTTAATGCATCATCATGAAACACACATATATGGTGTTACATAAGTACACATATAACTTATGTATCAATCTTGAGAGCTCTCTTTGAACTCTCATTTGGATGAGGTGATGTTTTTAAATGAAATTTATGGGGTGCAAATAAGATTACAAATATCCCTGATTAGAGGATGATTACATTTTCCACAGAATGGCAGTTATGCAGTTACTGGGATGAAAATGGGGCTGAGCAGAGTAGAAACACAACAGAAGAGGGGGCACTGCTTCATCATCAGATCAGCCAGAATGACAGGCTCATAAACAGACAACAGTTGGTGGATTAGCTGTATGCAAACCATAACAGATTGCTTTTGTTTTTGTCCTGACAGTTTGGTGCCTAAATGAGGTGTACGCAACTAGCGACAAAGGTGGGTACTGCACTGCTGTATGGAAAAACACACAAGGAGAATGCTGGAGCTAAAGATTTGTTAATGTTACAGATGTTGTCATTTGGTGTTTATTCTTTAAGCCATGTTTTACTATATGTACTACATAAAACTGACATAAATAGCTTTAATGTGCATCACACTTCAACTGCAACATCTTCCTACTCTGCCCTAAAAATGAACACTGAGATAACATCACACACTAATTTTTAATGGATTACAAATTCATATCATATGTCTAAACTGACTTTGTTTGCATTTGGATCATTCTGAACATGGTTTTGCAGATGGTGGGGAAATGCTTATGGGGTACAAGAGGTATAGATCATGTTCCAAGAAACAGTGCAAACATTTCTTAAAAGGTGCCCACTTCCATGATTGTGCTACCTGATATTTAGTTCTCTGTGTTTTGACCTGATTAGCTGTATCTACTCAGGCCTGTGGAAAGTAACCAGTTAGAGCAGACTGGGGTTTTTCAGGAGTTCCAACCATTAACTTTCCTGTATTTAATCCTGCAGGTTTGGAAGACAGTTGTCTTCAGGTCCTTCCCATAATACTTTCATTGGAAAGACTTTTTCTGCAAACTCTGACCTTGAGGATTTGACTTAGATGACTAGCTTGTGTTACTTATAGATTTCTAATCCACCTTTGGTACATACTGTGTCTGCGCTCTGTCACCTGGGACAAAAGAGCTTAGATGGATTTTGCTGTATGATATGTCAACAGTAGTATAATGCTACGGGTCACCTCTGCTCACTGTGGGTGTATTTATGTGTGCTAGTGTGTGCTTGGTGTTATTGGATTTTCAGTCCAGTGGAAAATTTGAGGCTACAAATTAGGGAGCAGCCCCAGTGCTGAAAAATTCTCAGTTAGCATCCTTCACATAGACATAAACTATATCTGTTCAATCAGAAATTCATTTTTACAGTTTGAAAATAGTTTCTGTTAAGTCTATTAAGGCTTTTTTTGTAAGATGGGTTAAAAAATATTAATACCACTGGAACAACCTTTGAGATCATCTCAAAATTATCTACAGTACTTGTGTTCATTATGCCCCAGTACAAAGAGGGGCAATTTTACACAAGTTTGAAGTGGTATAGGGTCAACTGAACAAGTAAAAGTATTCACTACAAGCTGACTCACATGCACAACACTGGCACGCAAACCCATCAAAGGTGGCTCCAGGCGTCTTCTGGCAAAGCACCAAGGACACTATTCACACAGTCACAACCCAACAAAAAGGTAATTGGTCCATTAAAACCACATCATTGTTCATCCTTCTTTAAAAAGGTTTCTCAGTAGTAGGGAGCAAGGCTTCATTTGGGGTGTAAACACAGCAAATATACTATACATGTAAAAATTCACTGGTGAGTTTATTATTGAGGAAACCCATAAAAACAAGTGTAAATCAAACACTTTTCATGACTTTTTACTTCCTAGAGTCACAAAGGAAGAACTTCCTTTGGTCATCGTAAACTATTTGACTTTTACCACAAACATCTCCAGTCGACCTATATCTTATTTCCAATAACCATCAACAGCACACTATCTTTAGTCAGTCCTGACTATGTTTTGTCTTAGCTCCAGCCTCCTGTCTCCACTCTTTCTATAGCTCTCGCCATCATTCCAGCTCTCATATTCTTTCTCTTGGCATTGCATTTCATCGTCTTTGTCGGTTGCAAGTCAGTTCCAACTCGTCTATGAATCTATTTTCCTGACATCCTACCTTCAACCTGTTGCCCTCCATAAGTGGATTTTAGATATAAACACTGTTATAACTCAGAATTTCCTTCAGCACAAACTGAGACAGTGATAAAAACTGACCTCTTAACTGGTTCCAGGCACCAGCTCACAAACCAGGGTAACACTTTAAACTGTGATTTAGACTCCAGAGCACAAATCTAAAATATTACTAAATCTAATTTTTATCACCTGCAAATTATTAATAAAATCCCCCGTTTTTATCTTCCCAATTTAAGCTGCTCTTGTGCTGGCTAGGACCAGAAAGCAAACACATGGTGCATCATTCTTAAAATCACTATGTGTCTTATCTGAATTTGTTTTGTATCTCTAGAAATCAATAAATGATCTTAGACTAGGCTACCTTTCTGACAGTACCACTAATGTCCCTGGTTTTGCAACCCACTGTGGCCATCGGTGGAGAAGTCTGCTGGAAGCCCTGACATGGGTTGAGACTGCATCTTTGTCATTTTTTAAACCATTTTTATATTTCTATCTTTAATTTGATCATATTTGTTATAACATTCTTCTTAAAAGTATCTATTTCTTATTTTGATCCTTTTAAAGCTTCTTTATGTTTATTGTCTGCAATGCACAACTTGCTATGGAAATAAAATCTGACTGAGTATAAATAGTTAAATGATCCCAGTGTTTGTTTATTTTCTATTCATACCCACCACCGACAGCTTATAAATTTATAAATGTGCATCTGTCTTCAAAGTTCAGTAGGAAAAGTTTTCCTTTTTTTTTTTTTGCTTTGTGGTCGCTGTGTTGTTGTGAGATGTATGCAGCCAGAGAAAATGTATTGCATTGATAAACCATTTATGTGGTCAGTGTGGGGACGGTTAATACTGGCACAAAGAACTGCCTTTTTTCCCCTCATGCTGCGCTGTGTATTTACAGGACTTTAGATTACACTGCAGTGGAAGGAATTTAAAACTTGCGTTTTAATAGTGTATTACAGTTTCATTCTGATCTTTATGCCAGTCTCAGCTTGAAATTAAACTGATATATTTATGATGAAAATGCTCTTGTCTCTGGAGACATCTCCCCTATTACATAGTATTGATCTGGCAAACAAATTCCTTTATCATTTGTCTGCTTTCATACTATGATAACGTTATCTGCAGAGCAAGCTACTGCAGGGACAATAAGCAGATGTCATTTAATCACAATGTCACATGCTGTTTACTGTTGTAAAACCTCTAAAGGAAAAAATCTGATTTGTCTCATGTGGTACATACATAATATTTGACTTGGATTGTTGTAATATTAAAATGTGAGTCCAAGAAAAGATAAGTGTTGGTTTGGAAAGCATGTAGAGTACACAACAAAAACATCCAAGATAACTATATGAGTTCTCCAAAAGAGTGTCTCCCTCCATGCAAATCATTAGCCCTCAAATAGCAAGCAGGCGTATGTGCCCTGTATTCAGCTCTAATGTCTGATAAGAGATAAATTTGCGGGTGTGACCTGTGTGTAAATTAAGTAAATGGGTCACTGTCATGGCACGATTAAGGAGGTATTTATAATATTTTCATTCATTAATTTTTTATACCTCTTAAGGCCCATTTATGCTCCCTTACGTGTGTACATAGCTATGTCTGTTTCAAATATTGTCATGTTTTGCGGTCCTCATACTTCCTTGCAGGTTTTGTGTTGCCATGATTGTTAAGTCAGTTCTTCCACTAGTAGGCAGTGCTACGTTTTGAGTTCACTCCCACGAGCCAACGTCAGTTTCAGTCACAGTTTGGCAGCAGTATTAATAAAGTCGTTTCTATCCGCCTAACACACCCTAAACATTTGCATATAGTCTTTCTTTAGAAGCTTGCGCAATTTCTACAGTTGTTGTGCTCGTCTTCATTGTTCTTCTGCTTCTTTGTTTTGTTTCTGATGCTCTTCTTCTCTGGTTTGTTTCTTTTTTTTTCCATTGTCAAATTCTGTTGATTCTATTGATATACCAAACTAAAAATAACAATACGTGTACATTTGAATGGACGTATGGATGGATTACACATGTTTAATAAACTTTAAATTTAGGGACTCCTTGTAGCTAAGCTATTTTGTTGTTTATGTTATTATTATATAGTGAACCATCGCAGCCTAACAGGGTGTCTGAATCGATCCTGTGAACCACTTCATAGTGAGGGGACTGGGTTATATTCAGAAGTCAGTAACCTGTGGTAATCTCAGGGCAAAGTGAAAAACTTTTAGCCTGTGTTTTGTATTGTGGTCTGTGTCATCAGGGTAACAGAATAAGAGCCAGAGTTTCATCAAAACAGAAAGCAAAGCTCAGTCATACTGTATAAAGCACAAAGTTAGTGTGTAAACCTCACATCTAACCCTGCCTTACTGAATTTCTCCTTTTCCGTCAGCAGACCTGAACCGAGAGATTAAAGTAATATTTCATCTTTACACGAGTCATGTAGTCTCTTGCCTACACTGATCTTGCAGGCCATTGGAATTTTGGGCCCTTAACCAGCAAATGTTCTCATCTGTACTTCTTACAGCGTTAAGTATGATACAGGAATGTGAAATTCTGCATACCCCTGCATTACCCAATGCACAGTTATAATGGACGGATAGTTAGATTGTCTATAAGTCTTGTGAGAAGGAGGCAAACTCTTCCCCAGTTCTGAATCAAAGTCACATTTGTGGTTTCTTCAGGGAAAACTGCTTTTCTTTGAGGTCTTTGAAACTGTGATGCCTTCTGAACTGCCCCTTTGTTTTGACTACCCACCAACTGACTGACTGTTCACAGACCTGAAGTCTTGTGATGAATGTCTGTGTCATCACTGCATGTTCTTCACCCCTTTTCACCCTGGCATGTGCTGATGTGTAGTGGCTGCTAAGTACTGACTGGATGCCTGTGGCGAAGGTGTGCAAGAGTATATTTTTAACTGTAGATGTGTTAGCCACAAAGTAATTCAATACATTTCCTCTAGTTTAATCCTGTTCATATCACAGATCCTGTCCACCTAAGGGATTTTCTTGCTCTGCTTCAAACCCCAAATCAAACTTCAAATGTTCCTCTCATTACATTTCTGTGACCCATGAATCCTTCACATAGCAGATTCTGGCTGCAGCCACTGCCACATACTGATACTGAACAAGTCCAAAAGCTATCCTGGCATGCTTTCTCAAGCTTTGCTGAACATTTTATTCTGTTAACAAGTGTCAAATGAGAACGATAGCTGCTGGGCATACTGACCACCCAGGGAGAGGTTGCTGCATGAACCTCAGCCAGACTTTCATGAGAGGCCAGACTTTTCTGAAGTGAACACTTGAAAAATGCATGAACTTCTCCAAACCTCAGCTCAGCAAGGCAGCGTTCTCGTTTCAACTGACAGGATTAGACTGTCAGTGCGTGTGTGAATGAATGAGTGCATTTGTGTTTCTGCATGAAAAACCAAAAGGGTACACACTTGAAATCAATGTTTTAATCCACTGAGAAATCCTTACTATACTGTAAAATGGCCACATGATCCATGTCTGTGATTCCCTCTTGAGAAGAGGTTCAGGGACAAAATGTTCTTGCTAAAGACTGTTTATCAGGAAAACAGCCGAGCTGGCACAGAAATATGCATGATCACAATGGTCAATGGCACCTTGACCATAACTGGCAAAAAATAGATAAAAAATAATGCATTTATATCCTAATTTTTCTCCCATCTTGAGACCCCAGTGATCTATCTGCAACTCAGCAATCTGTACCTTAGAAAGACGCTTAAATAAAATTTCGCTGATTTAACAGATAGATTTCAGTAATGCATTATTTCCTAATTATAGTGTCTGCTCCATTTGTATGAGTATTCCAGTAAACATTATAACCACTGGTGCCTTGCTTTATGAAAAAGACATGAAGCTGCAATTTATATACATGACTGAGCGTGAATGGCAAGGCAAAAGAAGCACTCTTATGTAATGCAGTGAATAATAACTCATCTGCAACTATCCAAGCATGTTAGAAGGGATGTTGAAAGTATTATCCCCAGCTAAAACACACTTTGTGAAAAGGCATTTTATGTAGTGAAAACTTAGCATTGACTGACGTTGAAGCTGCAGGAATTTACAGCCCATGTTTCTCTGTTGCTATAATGACACACCTTCACTATAATAAATGAATCTAGAACAGGCTGTTCTTTCATTGAACAGTGCAGTTCCAAAGAGCAACAACTCTTGAAAAGGTATTAAGAATATCTAAACTTCTGCTGCATAACTTAATTCGTGGAAAATTAGTTTGGACATTTTCCAAATGTCCCATAATTGCATGTTTTATTGAGACAGAAGTTAATGTTAATGTGCTGTACAAAAACAGAGACATGCCCTTTTACTGAACTTTTACAGCTTAAAGCTGCAGAATGAAGTTGAGCCTCTTTAAGGTCTAATGGCCGTTATTAGTCCAATCAGGTGCAGAGAACAGTAAATGGGTACCTTCGTAGTACTGTCTTTACTTCTGCTGTATAAATTGTGACACAAAGAGATAAGAACTGCGTTATAGCACACAGGAAAGTCGAGGCAGGTTAAAGTTTAACTTGTGGAAATTCCATGGCATCTTGGCTTCTGGAGATGTTTGATAAAATACTGATAATACCTTTTGGCCAGAGAACATCTGTGATATGAAAATACCTATAAACAACCAAATCAATGACAATAACTAACTTTCTGGTCATTCCAAACATACTTTATCGTTGTAGGTATTATCACAGACACTTTATCTTAGTCAAAACTTTCTCAAGATTGGAAATACCAGACAATGACTTATATGAGGTGTTCTATATGCACTTATCATTGACTATAAATAAAGACCTTAAAAAACAGCTTTTCAAAAATGTTATTAGCTTTCTGTTGATTTCTTTTTTTCCTTTTCTTTTTAGCATTTCATCTCCTTTGTACTTGATTTAGTTGTGATTTTATTGTTGTTTTAATGGTAATTTAAAATATAGCCTCAATAAAAAAAGTTAAAAATTAACCTTTTGGCTAGCACTGGTTCATTTATAGTGATGCGGGTTAATGTGCACTTTCTCTGAAACATGAACAGATAAACTGGTGTAATTCATTTGGGTTTATTTATTTATTTATTTATTTTGGCTTGTTTTTCATTTCAAGTTGTTTAAATGTTTCATAATTAGGATTAAGAAAATGAACAATAACAATCTGAAGAAAGTAATTCAAACTTGTACAAGTAGATGTCTGTGTCACCATAAGGAAAAAAGAAAACCTGTCTTTTATGGTCAAATTGTCATAAGGTTGTCATGTCTTATCTGCATGTTTGGCAAATACATGTCAAGACCCTTTAGCACATATTTCTGTTTCAAAAGACAAATGACACGGACTTAAGTTTATACAGTAACTGTCATATAATGAAACCATGTTCTTGTAGTGTGTATTGCTATTTCCCCTTAAATCTCAACATTTCACATTTCTATAGGCAGAGAGAAGCTGCGTATGGCTGATTCAGTTTCAGTACTTCAACAACAGTTAAGTTAAGGCTGAGGCCCACTGACAGAAGTTGCCAAACAAACCATCAAACTGACAAGATTTCCTCACAAACACTGCGAGGTGAGCTGCCAAGCCGTGTTGTTTACACAGTTTGGGAGCAATGAGAAAGGAGTCCAGCCAGTTGTAATTGACCTCTAGCAATAAAAGATAATTGTAACAGAATCCTGCCAGCAGTGTTGGTGTCTGCGTTTTTCCACATTGTATTCAGCTGTTTTAAAGTAAAGCTGCATGCATTGCAGCATGATGATCTAGTCATATTTCCCTCTCAGAGCATTACAAAAGACACTGCTTAAACAGAATAGCTTCACTAAGATGGAAGCAGAGAGTAGCCAGAGTTATGTTGGGATGTGTTAGTGTATGATTTGATTCTTTACTGTGGTTTCTTCAAGTTGTTAAGTAATACATAAAAAGATGTGCTTAATTTATTAACCACAAAGATTTATGGCCCCAATGTGTCAGTAAATTCCAAGATTACTTTCCACATTTTCTTGCGCAGGTGCTTTCAAACTGTCTTACATCATCCCAACAAAGTGAACACACCCATGCCACTTTATACTTAATCGGAGATGGTAAGCACTTTTGTCTGCCTTTTCAGGTTCTGACAAAACCCCTTAGTCTTCATTTACCCATTTGGTTTATTCAAACAAGCAACACTCTTTATTTTCTCTTTTGATTTGACATACAGAGCAACAGGTGAAAAGGTGAACTTTTATTGAATTTGAAGAAAAATAATCACATTCAATTAAGTTCAGACTTCATATTCTGAAGGAAAATATCTTTAGATAAATTTGCTCAATTATCACTAAAGTATTTGATAAGATCAGAAGAGCAAATAACAACCATACCTGTGAAAGAAGAGCAATATAGACAACATGGTCTGGTCAATGTTGCTGCTGCAGATCCCCTCGTTGAGCAGGAAGCAGGGGTCCCTCACAACGGACTCCAGGGAGTCCTGCCTCATGATGTTGTTCAGCTTGTCCGTGTTCAGGTTCTGGTACATCAGCTGGTTGCGTAGCTGGCGGAAGTGACTTACACTGGGGCTGGTTGGGCTGCCTGGCAGGGTCCCTGTAGTACCCAGGCCTTGAGATGGACTGCTGGACAGGGAGTCATCACAGCCATTGGCCAGGTCCAGGCAGCAGCTGCAACAGTCCAGGCCGATGGGAGAGCGGCAGTCATCATCTGACATTTTGGAAGGGAGGTGTATGAAGAAGAATACACTTAGAGCAGGTGCAGAAGTTTCAGTAGAGGATGACAGAGACTGAGGTGCATGAAATGAGAGACACAGCTGTCAGGAAAAAGGGTGACCTCCTTAGCTCTGACAAGGACGCTGACAGGAAGTCTGGGGCCAGTCTGATGGGCTGTCCTGTCTCCACTCCAGGTCCACGAAGGGTAAATGTCAGGTTGAGAAGTGCAGTCACGCTGGGCCACTCGGCCTGCCACTATCCCTGAGTTTCCCCTCCTGTGGCTCTGCTGCGTTAAGTCTTTTGTTTGAGGGCGACGCTGCTGCAAAATGTTGTTACAGTGGCAGGAGAAAGAATGAACACACCACACACACACGTACACACTCCCTCACACCGATTCGGCAGGAGTCCGCTTGAAAGCAAAACCCAGAAGCTGCCTGCTGCTTATTACTTTTTTCCCTGGACTTTTTTTTTCTCTCTCTCTCTGTGGGTTGGCGTGTCTACAGAGAGAGGGAGGGGGCAGAAAGGGAGGGAAGGAGACAGAGAGGGTGGGGAAATCTTCGTGATTGGTAAAAAGCAGAGATGGTTAGAGACACTGGTCCCTCCTCCCTTCTTCATGAGCTTCGCCGTGCACGCAGTATGGGTAGGGAAGGGTAACAGACAGAGAGGGAGTGAAGCTTTAAGAGCATGCTCGAAACATGTGCAGCTCTGTGTGCTCCACCCTGTCAACCTGACAGCCAAAGGAGTGGCTGAGACAGGGAGGCTGCAGGAGCACACACTAAGCTGTGATAAGATGTCTTGTGCTAATTTGTGAAATGAAAAGATGATGTGGCAGGCCTGCTTTTAATGTTTTATGACTGAATTCAGTGTTCATTGAGATTTAATTCTTGAATCCATTTTGCCTGTTATAATAAAGTATTTTCATATGTAAACAGATGGCAACATTTCTTTATTATGAAAAAAAAAACAAAACATTTTTTTAAGTTAAATAACTGATTTTTTTATTTTTATGTTTGTGTAAATTTCATCCAGCAAAGTCCAAAGGTGTAAAGTTTATGTAAAGCAAAATTACCATTCTTGATTACCAAGTAAAGTTATATCTCATGAAACATATAATACAGGCTCGCTTCACTTTGCACAAGCATGCATGTGATATTGTTTGTGTGACAGTGAGAGCAAGAGACTCTGTGTTCTAAACTTACATAGTAAACACACCCATAATCTTATCAGGTCTGTGCTGCATTTGATAACAGTTTTGTTGATTTTCATATCTGTTCAAATATTTTTGAATTGGGCAAGTGTGTGCTGTGTCCATGTCCTCCAGACAAACATTTCACAAGCCCCAGTACATACCACTGTCATTACGGCCATGCCGATGATCTGGTTGGATGCCAATGCTGACCCCTGCCACTGACCAACAAGTGTACTGCATGCTGTCAACAGATGGCTGGTCACGCACGAGCACAACAACAACAATATAATTATAAATAATATGTCACACTCTGAGGCATGCTGCTGTTCCTGCTACAGTAAAACATGTCACAGTGCCTATTGTTGTGTAGCAGAGGGATCAATTTAGCAGAGAAAATGACTGACTATTGCTTTATTGAGTGTGTAATGATGTCCTCGGGCAGGAGGCTGCTGCAGTTTAGTTGGATGAAGCGCAGGGACTACAGTCTAATTTGGGTAAAGGCTGCCATCTAGTGGAAAATAACTGTATAATCGGTGCAAAAGACAGTAAGCTTACAAGGTAAAATTCCACTAAGTGCAATAGAAAAGCCCACCCATTCATTTTCAGCTTTTTGTTTAAGTATACCATTATAGCGAGCATATTTTTGGACTGTGGAAGGAAGTACAAGTAGAAAACCTACACGTGTACAGGGAAAACACGTAAACTCCTCACAGAAAGACCCCAATCAAGATTCAAATCAGGAACTTTCTTGCTGTGAGACAACAGTGCTGTCCACCACACCACCATGTAGTCTGAGACAAAAAATAAACCATTAAATTTTTGCTGCTACCTGGAACACCATCATTTACAGTATGTACGCTTTAATCTGCGTTTTCTAAATGATGCGCCATTTTCCTATTTTAATAGTAGTTTATCATTCCTACATGTCAGCTGAAACTAAAGATCTAAACACTCGAGATCCAAACAAATGAGTTATAAGGATCAGAAATTAGATCAAGAGAAAGAGAAACAGGTTTGGACCAAAGGAATAACTAAATCATAATAACCATTAAAAACTGACCTGAATTCACATGGCAGCTTAACTGGACAGTCTCTCCTACTAGGAAGAGAAAAAAAATCAACAATGAAATATTAACATTTAGATTTTTTTTTATTTATTTATTTATTTATTTTTTTAGGTAGATGAGAATTTGGGTGTTAGATGAAAGCTAAAGCATTTCCTCAGATGTGACAATATTGGCAGAAGTCAGCATTCAGTTACCTGGGATTTAGAGTAATGGTACATGGCGAAAATAGTCTGGCTATCTGTCTACAATGCGGGAGACCAGACTTCAAATCCTGCAGGGGACATATTACAACAGGGCAAATATTAACACCTTCCATTTGGGCCCTTGGGCAAGACCATTACCGCTACTGCTACTCTCAGATGAAAGTCACTGTGGAGAAAAGTGTCTGCTAAATGACTATAATGTAATGTAAAAAAAACATTTCCTTTGGAAAGAGCAAGATTCCAATGAAATTAACAAGACCGTAATCCTAAGAGGCTCCAAATAATGTGTCTATGTTCATTTAAGTGCAATTTTAGCTGACTTTATGGTCAATGAGAATGAGACCAAGAGTGGAATATAAAAGGCCTGCAGTCAGTATGGACACACTTTTCTCACATAAGGAAGCTCACAGCAATGGTTTATCTTGCAGGAATCCCTGCTACAAGAATTTTGAAAAACAAAATCCAATTTTATATTTATGTTTAATTGAAATTCACAGACCAGAGAATACTATTAAATCATATCACCAGGAGGGTCACAGGAAAATTAGTCATTTTGTTTTCCTGGTGGACTTAAAAATACAGTGCATGATGCCAAAAAGTGAAAAAATAAATAAATAAAATTGCTGACAGAGATCAAATAAATTACACATCCCTTGAGCAATATAACCATGGGAGATAATGGAGAGGAAGTTCTGAGAGAATAAAAAACTAAACTCTCACTTCATGCGTGTCTGAAGCCCTGAGGCAACCAGGACAAAGTTGTGTTGGCTTGTCGGTGATTCACAGCTAGAGTAACTGGATGAGAGCAGCTGCAGAGCCTGACCTGTCCGTCAGCCAACTGACTACCACAAGGCTTTAACGTCATGTGACAAAAGTAAATACAATCATTTAGCCCAAAATATACACCCTGTATTTTTTTCTTGAGTTCAGTGGAAAACTTCACACGGTTAAATGAAGATGGGAAAGAATGTTAACTATTTGGAAAGAGGCTGAAGTGTCAAATCAATAAGTAGGCCACAGAACAAAACTGCTATACAGTATAAAGGGTTAGGGTAAGTCACTATGTAGTCACTATTTAACTGCACTACTAGGAGAATCCAGCCATGCTTACACTAAGCTGCAATATAGGCCTTTAAACCTTTAAAACTCTGATTGACAAATTATTTGCATCACAGTAATGCATAAAACAGAAAACTGGCACTTTTGCACTTGTGGGTCAAGCATGTAGGGACCGAGCCTCTTACATACCTAAAAAAAATAACAATTTCCTCTAATTTCAGTTAAAAAAATCATATAAAACAATAAAGAAAAGAAACTTATCAGGTTATTTGTTAAAACCTTTGCTAACTACACAATAGCTTTAACGAGAGCAGCTTAAGAGAAGGCTGGATTTGTAGTGGAGGTAACATGAAATATAACTTTACCTAGCTAAAATTTGACTTTATAATCAGAGTGAATGCATAGTTAGAAGTATATATTTCTTAATGAATAACTTGATGCAGAGCTATGAGACAGCACGTTAAGTAGTAAATGTTAGCTAGGTTGCGGGTTAGCAAATTGTGTCAGTAGTTTTGTAACAAGGTCAACATGAAAAATGACATTACCCAGCTATTATATTTTCAAATCATAATAGTTACACTGTTAATTCTATTTTGTCCTTAATAAATACTTGATGATGAGAGGAAAATGAGACCACACACGTAATAAATGTTATTAAATTGCAAAAGGAGGTATCATGGCTGAGGTAACATGAAAAATAATGTTGTCCAGATTAAAATTTTACTTTAAAATCAAAATAATTGCACTGTGGTATCTCAGAATATTGTTGTCAGTAAATATATTGACATATATTCCTTGATATAGAGCAAAAAAATGAGGCCCCACATGTTAAGAAATACATATTGTGGGTTATCAAACTGTTAAAACAGTAGATTTATGACTGAGGTAACATGAAATATAACATTGCACACCAATATCATTTCACCTTCTGATCAAAAACAGGTAAATCTGAAGTATTTTAGTATTTTCTTCAACTGTTAAAGAGCAAAACACAAATAAATAAGGTAGCACAAGCAATAAAATTAGCTGAATCAACTCACCAGCTCCACATAGCAATACTCAAAACCCCTTCCTACAGCTTGTATAAATGTTGGTCCTGTGGGAGTTACCTACATATTAAACAGAAACAGAGAGAATTCTGCTTCCATCATCAGTCAACTTGACAATCTCATTTCGCTACCAAACAGTTTCACTCATATTTGTTCTTCCATTTACAGTAAGTGTTTTTCCATTTCTTGGCTTTAACAGTTATGTTGCAGAGGGATCCATGTTGAAATGCATTTTAACATCCCTATGCTCTGTCACCTATTTATTTATTTATTCATTCATTCATTCATTCATGTCAAAGATTGTGGGCGTTAGTTTTTGAATTAGAAGCTCTATTGGGAAAATTATCCCTATCTCCCCATGAGCAGCGGTGGTCACATGACCATAAACCGCTTGCAGGTGAAACCAAAGCCTGCATCAAACCAGCATCCATGCTGAAGTGTGCAACTTGTTCTCATTGTTTTCAGTTTTCTCCATCTGTTTTGGATAGAAAATCGTCATAGTGTCATACAGTGTCAAGGCTAGAAAAAGATATGAGAGGAAGCTAGTGGCCGAGGGACTGAACAAATGCTCTTATATGTGAAGGAGCTGCTAACAAGAAACATTGAGAGCTTCACAAAAACCACCAACAGACGTTTGTTATTGTTACTGTAACCAGTCTTTTCATGGTATTTTTGGCATCTATACAAAAACAACCATAAGTTTTAAACAGTAATATCAAAATAAATGTTTTACTCACCAGTCACAAAATGATCTGAACAAATCGTTGAATACGTCGAAGGACTCTAAAGCCTTGTACACACATAACGAGTTTTTTAATCTTATGAGATTGTTTATCGGTTCGAGACCCCACACATGAAGATAAAAAATCAGGCATTAAACAGTTTTGATCATATTGTGTTTTGATCATAATAATTTGCCTCTTCCAAGGTCGGGAGGCAAAAACGGGACAAAAACAGCCCACAAATCGTTATGTGTGTACCAGGCTGAAGATCATCAGCATTAACCAGCTTGATGGCTGCTATCAGATCTTTCTTTTGTGTATTTTCAGTAGTTCGGAGAACAATCTTTTGTTGTCTGTGAAACAGCTCCATTAATGGCAACCAACCACAACACAGCTTTTTGGCATTTTTAATAGAAACCACAAAAATCTAAAGAAACTCAAATGAGGATCAAAGCTAAAAAATCCATTGGTGTTACCCTTTAGCAACCTTTTCTTTTCACCACAAAAGACCCAGATGTGGCAAAGTTCACCTATGTTCCTGGATGTTTCAGACGGGTAAAGAATCTTTTAAAAAATTTCTGGATCCTGGTGGTGATCCAAACCACCTCCAAAAATTCAATTACTTGTTCCTGAAAATGTTCCTGAAAATGTCATCAAAATCCGTCCTCTTTGTGCTACGTTGCTAACAGACACACAGACAGACAAACCGAGCATGCCGAATACATATCTTCCACCTTATTGCAGGTAATAAGTCCATCCAGGAGCACATTCTCACAGCATTTTAACGACACAGTAACAATTGCTGTATAAAGTTTAGCTGGTAGAAAAGTCTCAAAGGTTGAAAGAGTTTAGGAATGGATCAAGATACAAGCCTAAACCAACTGAGCTTGAATGATGCCACAAACACTGGTGGTTAAAGTTAGACATTAAATAATTAGATAAGATTAAGCATAAAAAGTTGCTTGTTTAAGGTTCGAACACATAGTTCGAAACCAGACGTTCCACTGAAATACGTTACAGATACATAGTTTTTTCTTGTATGATACAAAATTATGTAAAAAAAAAATCTATGCTTCTTAAAATTTTAATTAGAAATCCATAGTTTTCTCTTTTATGATCATTTTACAATTTTCTGTGTCAAAAACAGGACTGATAACAGACTCTAACCTAGTGAGAGAACATTCTCTGATATGAGTGTAAAATATACAAATTGTCATCTTTAAGACATATAAAGTAAGTAATTATTTAAATGAACAGATAATGGCCAGTCAGTGGTTGTAGAGACTAAATCACACTACTATGTCATCCCAAACATGGAATGATATAAAAACAATAACAAAACAAAAACATTTGAACTTATTTGCCATCCATCTAGACAGTTATATCACCATGTGCATATTGTACAGGGTTCTAGGCGTCTAGCCTACCTCACTGTACACCCAGATCACACAGATACATAGGAGACACAGTAACAATATGTTTGTCCACAACAGCTGCTTATCTAAAACATTTCACACCACAGTGTATTAGAACATCCTCTCAGCCTTGCAGGCTCTGAGTGGATTTCTATTTTAAATTTTAAAAAGCATAGATGCAAGTCAACTTTTTAAATATGCTTTCAGATGTGATCTCTCTGGTAGCTGCAAATGTGGAACGATACCGACTCTGGTTCAGCTTATTTGGGTGAAAATAAGTCTCCAGACATATAAATTGCTCTAAGCTAAGTGGTGCAGGCAGTTTGTGTAAAATATTGATTTGAGAAGAATTGCCTTTTAATGTCAGACCTCCACCACTGTCTAAACTAGGTCAGTGAAACTAGGATATTAGACGCCCGGTGCTATCAGTGGCACATTTCCAAAATCTGTCCAAATAATACAGCCTGGAAAAGTTCAGCCTGAGCAGGTTCAGCCTGAATATGAAACACATGAGCATATTTCTTTCCAAACGACAAGCTGGATCACAGACATGAACAGCAATTGTATTAATGAACTCTATAATAAAATATCAAATTTCTTTTTAAAAAAATATTGTTTGTGATTTTTGGCTAATTTGGACATTTAACTAATTCTCCAAAAGAGACTAAAATGTAAGTTATTTCAGTGTCTGAAAAAAGATGCGCTGTTATTTAGACAAACATTCACAATATCTCTCATATTTAATTAATAACTTATCAGTGGGACTAAAGTCAGATAACGACATCTCCAAGTATATTTCAAGAATAGGGTGCTGTTTTCAATTTAAAGAGGTGCCCTTTGTCCATCAGTAGATCCATTCATCCACTACAGAGTTACTTTATATTTCATTTGTCCATAAAGCCTTGAAAACTTAAGCTGAGAATGTTCTTGCTTTTTAGCCTCACATTCATGTAACAGGCTCCATCATGAGCGTAATTGTTCACATTCTTGCTTGTATATTACGCTTGTTACCAGAGGATTTAACTAGGGGGCACATTAGAGAACCCGGACCAGATAGTTGCTTAATTTGTAGGGTGTAAACAAAACTGATTACATGAAAACATCATCACATAAAAATGATTATATGCATTCATTATTATCAAGTTTTCATCATTGATGTGCACAATAATGAGGTCAGAATACTTGTATAAGAGATGAGCATGACTGTGTGCGCTTATGAGGATGAACAGTGACACATTAAACTATATAACACAAGTGGTCAAAGGTGGTATCAGTGGTAGATGATCAAATCCAGGAGCCAGTTTTAACTGCATTTAAATTCTGACACATTATTGTGAGACATATGCTTAACATAGTTCTGTAAACTAATCACAGCTGTCTGCCATTAAAACGCAGGCTGATAGAGAAGTGTGTGAGTAATAACAGGAGGGAATGTTAAGAGGCCAGTGCTAACTGGGTCATCTCTCAGTGCATGATGCTGAAATCTCTGTGCAAAAAGATCTGCAAGCCAAACTTTTCTGACTTTTGTGCACAGTTTTCTTTGCGTTTGCTCTGCTGGAAATCAAAGAGGTGACCCAGTTCCTAGATGAGGACAAAGTTCAGATTTTTCCTGGTGTACAGAACAGGGTGTCTTCAAACTACCTAAAATTAGCTTGGGTTTGTTTGCATATCATTTCACAGGTATGATATAACAAACTAATTTGAAGTCTTTTATCATTTTCAATTGCAAAATAAACTTGTGCATCAGACCTGCTGCTACTGTCATCAAGTTGTTGTTTTTTTTTTTTTGTTGTTTTTTTTTTAAATATTCTGCTTTGTCTTTATACTGTGTCTAAAAGAAACAGCACAGTTTCAGTAAAATCAAAGTCACAAATTAATTTAAGTAACACTAGAGGGCAGTAAAATCAAACAGAAAACTCCCCTATTTCTTTGAGGTGACCGGGCTTCATTTTGCCTCTATATTCTTGCAAAAACATGCCGCTGGAGTTCTTTAGAACCATTTTATTTTAAGTGTCATTTTTCTGCAACACATTTGATAAGTTTTATAACATGTTGTTTGCTGTCGCTGTTTCTTTGTTCAACTAATCTTAGCATTCCTTCACACATTCATCCTCTACCATGTGAATAAGTCACATGTAACCGTAAGGATCATACACAATTAATAAACACTTCAAAGAGGAAAATGGAGGAGGAAAAGTTAAAGTAAGCCTTCAAAAGAAAATGAATTTCCTGAGCTGCTTCTTTATCTTTGCACATAGTTTGCATTTCTGGTTTCTGAAGGTTAGTAATGAGCTACTCTTAAACAAAGGTCCCATCCTAGTGCATAATTTCTTTACAGCTGCTTTCTACTTTGTGCATTTGATCCTCAGCTCCAGGCTGTGGTTGGCCAAGACATCAGAACCAGACAGGCTCAAATCCTCTCATTGGTTGGTGAGATATGGCACATAATCTTAAGCTTCTCAGACCCTTCTAAGGATTAAATTTGCTGTCCACTCATCTTTAGGAAATGTGGCCCAGTGGTTAGGCTTGCACTGTTGAAAAGTAATGCAGAAATTCTTAACAGGCAATTCCTCATCTCAGGAGCGTGCAGCACCGAGTCCAAGAGGCAAGCATCAGTTGGCTGTGAAGGAGATTCAGGCCATGAGTTAAGTCAGGAAAGTAATAACCTCATTCTCAAAGCTCAGTTACATCCCCTCCAGTTCTCCTCTTGGCATTCAAATCACAAGTGAACTTTAATTTTGTTTTCAGCTGTTCCCATTCTTTTTTCCCTCTTTTAAATGTGTTTTGCTCTGTCACAGATTGTTTTCCTGGCTAAAGAAACTGGTCTCAGTGACAGTCCCCACCACAACGTTGTTTTCTCAAGCTTTCCATCAGAAACCAGGGCTTTCCTCTTCACATATCTCTGCTCTTAGTCGTTATACTAAGAAAAAAATACTATTTTGGTGTTTTATTAGAAATAATAATAATAATATTAAAAAAGAAAAAAACAGGAGACTTGAAGTCTTATTTGTTTCCACTTTATGCCTTGTTTTACACCTGGGTTATTCAGTCAGTCAGTCAGACAAAGAAATTGTATTCTTTTGTGAAGATTTCTGACAAACTTCACATAAGTTTTCTTTTTTGGGCTTTTTTGTTGTTGTTTTTATAAAAGCATGCAGAGAATAGCTACCATAATCGATTACTGTGTATACATGACATTTTAAAGTCAGATCTCGGCATAAATAAACTACAATTTAGGATCTTATATGTTGAGAAAATATTCATTTTTATAATCATAATGCAACGTTACTATCTTAATGGTATGTGTTCTTAAAGATGTTGGTTCCCTTAATTTGCTTCTCCCTGCAGTCAGTTTTGAAGTGCTGCCACTTTGATTTAAATTCTTAATCTCCTCAGAACATTTGTCTACAGCTTATTTGAAGTTCAAATGGATTTATGCTCAGCAGGTGATGTTCTTTCAGTGGCAGCACATGCAGTATATTTACACTTCCAACAATTTCTCTCTGACAGAATTTTTCCTGTAATTTTGCTTTCATATGTTGCAGCCTGCCTAATGGCAAATGTAACAGTTGACACTAAAAAAGAATTATGTAGTGTTGCTAAGATCTACAGTTTCAGTTCAAGCAAAATGTCTGTTTCAACAGCAGAAAAGAGCTCTAAAGCTAAAGCCTTCCACAAACTGCAACATGTGTAGGAAGAGAAGCTAATCTTGTTGGTGATGGCGAATCAACTGCAGGCTTTGCTCTCAACTTATCAGCATTCATCTTATTTAAAACTAAATTTAATTCAAATTAGGACAGATTTATCTAAATATAGGCAAAAATGGGGAGCTGAGCCATGATCAAAGGGCTTTAAGCATCTCTGAAAATAAAATCTGAGGCATTCTGGGATTTGAAAAACATTTAACCACATTCACACTGACATGTATACATAATCACTATGTTGTGCATGTGCTGCCAGTACAGAGGTGTTCAGAAACATTTCATAAAATGGGGAAAATGGTAATAGGGATCAATAAAGTATTGATTATCTTTAATGGAGGCCAGTTTTTTAATAGCTTTAGATAAAAACATGCATTGTAAGGTCTGCCACATCCAAGTTATTTTCATTTTCACACATTTTTGGAAGTGCAGTTGTAAACCTGTGAAGTTAGAGGATAACTAGTGGTGTGTAGGTAAATAAGAAACAATTAAGCTTGGTTTCAGGTTGGAATAATAGGTTGGAGTAAGCCACAAGCTAGTAAGGCTTTATCAAAATGAGTTTTCGTCAGAATTGAACAGGAAGAAAGTCTATTAAAAATAAAACAAAGAAACGTAGAACTCCACCAGTCCACTTCAACATTTAAACTGGAAAAGACAGAAGCATTCTCCCTGATGGACTAGCCTTGAATGGCCTGAGGAGACCTTGGATGCTCACTGTCCTGCAGATCAGTATTGATTTGCCCTTCATGGCTTTTAAAAGCCCACCTCATGAGAGCATTAGATCAGATTTCCAACTTCATTCGTTTTCTACATAAGTGATTAAAGGACATATTGGGAAACAATTGATTCACAAAAACAGTTAGAATGGGATGAACTGGCTGTTTGTGCATCTGGAAGCCGTTTTGCTGTTTGGTTTCATGACTTCGTGAATGCATGTTTGCTTACTCTTCGGACTGATTGTGGCACTCAGTACTCATTTGTGCAGTCCACAAAGATGTGTCCCCAGAGGTTGGCTTAGGGTGAACATACCAACAATACATGTCCACAGCAAAGTCATAATCAAAATAACTTTGCTCTTCAGTTCATCAAAATGAGGGAGTGTGCAGTTCAAGTTTGTCTTTAGGACCACATTTTTCATAAAACTTGAATTTTAGATTTGTTTTTAATGTTAATACTTACTTAAATCCAGCAGCCTGGAGTAATTGCTACAAATCAACCATTTAATAAAACATCTCTATGCAGAAGTTATATTTTGCATCACAGGAATGGAAAGAAATATAGCCGGTGAAGAAAATATTCCATATTGGTGGCCCTGTCACTCAGCGCTAATTAAACCCCACTGTTGGTCCTTACTGTGTTTTTGTTGGACTGACACCATTTGACAAATCATCTGAGTAAAGAAGGTGGCCTGAAGTCCATCCAGCTATCCATTAATGCAGAATTTTACAAGAGGAATCTTCAGACTCAAACTTTTTTTCTTATTTTTCTTTTCATACACTTTTTTGTCTCTAATAAATATTTAGGTCATGATGGAGGACAAGAAACGAGCCTGCAGCTGTTTGGACAGAAACAACATTCTGTATCATTTCTCTGTCTTTGGGAGAGCAACAGAGTGCAAAATACTTCTGTATTCTGTATGTGTTCATGTGCGTGTTACATATTTAAATTTTGTGTGTGAGTTCATTTCGTTTAGCTGGAGCAAAAACACTTTGTCAAACTTCTGCAGGACATTTCTGTGATCAGGTAGTCAGAGGTTTAGAAACTTAGCTTGCTGTTTTACCCCAACCTCTTTGGGGGTTGATTGTTTTGACAAACAATCAACTGGGGTCAGTCTTGCTGATGAGACTGTAAAATGAATGTTATGAATTAACATCTACCTCCCAGCGGCTGTTCAACAGCTGCTGATGGGTTTTTTCACTGTGGATGAGGTGAGGGTGGAGCTGAGAAGAGTGTGTCCTGGCAAGTCATCTGGACCATGATGGAATAACACAAAGGCTTCTGAAGGACTGTGCTGCAGAGCTGGCTGTGCTTCTGCATGTGCTCCTCAGCTGGAGCATACATAAGGGTCAGGTGCTGAGCCAGTGGAAGATACCCTGCATTGTGCCAGTGCTAAGGTTGGGAGGCCATCCAGCATAAAGGATTACGACTAGTGGCCCCAACTCCTGTGATGATGAGACCCTTGAACGGCTCCTCCTCCGGCTCCTGGGGCCACAACTGCAGAAGGGGGGGACAATATCATCTTGTACATGCTTCACTGGGCCCTCTCTTTCCTCGATAGCTCTGGGGGATATGTAAAGTTAATGTTTTTTGATTTCTTGAGTGCCTTCAATTCTATCTAGCCTCAGATCCTGAGAGGCAAACTTGAGAATCTGCCTGCCTTCATTGAGTGGATAAGTAACTACTTGACAGAGCGGCCACAGAATGTCCAACTGGGGAACTCAATTTCTGAGACTGTGAGCACCAACATTAGAGCCCCCCAGGGAACTATGTTATCCCAATTTCTCTTCACCCTGTATACATCAGACTTTGCCTAAAGGTCTCCATCATGCCACATACAGAAATATTCTGATGATACGGCTGTGGTGGCTTGCGTAAAGGGAGGGGACAAGGGGGAATACATCTTGGACTTTACACACTGGTGCAGGTGCAGAGGACTAATCTTCAAAACATCTAAAAACAAGGAGATGATAATGGATTTTGGGCGACGGCAGCCACATTACCTACCTGTGGTCATTGAGGGGGAATACATTGAGGTGGTCCAGACTTATAAATATCTGGGTGTCCATCTGGATCATAAGCTGATCTGGTCAGTGCATGTAGATGCAGCATACAAAAAAAGGACAGAGCAGACTCTTCTTTCTCAGGAAGCTTTTGAAGTCTGCAACAAAATTCTGTACCTCTTCTATCAGTTAGTTGTCGCTAGTACTGTATTTTTTGCTGTTGTGTGCTAGGGGAACTGCATGACAGCTGGAGAGTTTGTCGAGGCTCAACAAACTGGTGTGTGTCAGTGATGGGGAGGAGGGCAGACTGCTGGAGAACTTGTGGAGAAGTGCATTAAGAGCAAGATGCAGGACATCCACGGGAACAGTAGTCAACCCCTGCATGACATTGTGGTGGCCTAGAGAAGCACCCACAGTGACCGACTCCTCTCTATATGCTGCAGGACTGAAAGGCTCAGGAGGAGGTCATTTATTGCAGCCGTTATAAGACGCTACAGTAAATCATGTCAATGTGCACTTTATTAATACTGATAGTGGTTTTTAACTTATTTTATTTAATGTTGTCATGTTGTGGTTTTGTATGGTAGTAAGTGCTTAATTATGGCCAACATTCTATGCTACTGAACACTTTTCCTTGACAATTTTTACAAAACAAAACTAAATGTAACTAAACATTAAGAATCTTAAATGCAGGTAATGGAAGAGTATTCTTTAAAAGACGAAGCCCTCATCTCGGCAAACAACTGTTACAGCCCTGGTCCACTGTTTCAAATTTTGTACCTTACTGTTGTTTCTTGTTCATGCAAAGCTTCAGCACCTGGCTTAGGTTGGATTTAGCCCTCTCAACCTGTCTGCCCTTTCCTTTGGGGACTCTCTGGCTGATGTTCAACCCTCCTGAACAATCACATCAACTGCTGCACCTCCTATTAAAAATGCTGTCAACCTGTCATTCAGTGCTGTTGCAACTTTTTGTTAGCGACTTGTCAAGATGCCTGCTTAGCAGGCTGCTTACTGTAATGATGCCTCAGTTGTTGTGGTGGGTTTGCACATATTGGCTGAAGTTAAGATTTCTAGTTCTAGTTGTTTAAATACTTGGTCAAATTTAGAATGCTGGTAAAAGATTTGCTTACACACAACAGCTTGTGTAAGCTGTTTGTTGGTGGCCATTGGCCAGATCTAGTTTAGTTATTAGAGAGCAAAGATGGACTCCAGGTGCCACTAAGGACCTATTATTTTAGTCCCCCATGCTTCTGGTAAATTGAATGGTGCCTGTCCTCAGCATATTTTTTTTACACCAGTGCACATTATCAGAATAGGTGATGCTTTAACTTACACTCAAATGCGCCTTCCACATCTTGAATGATATGTTAAATAACTTATAAGTAAAGTTTAGTATAGTTATATAAACAAGTATCGTTATACTACAGTTTTAAAATGTTTTTGTCTTTTAGTCTGTAATGTGGACATTTCACTGTTGCCAAAGACACACATATCAAGTATCTTGGCATAAATGCTGTGATATGCAGTATTTACATTTAAGTAAATCAGAAAAACTTTAACATACTTTTTAATTTTAATTAAACTGGAATATGACTTTGAGGTTTATATGCAGCTTGTTTAGAAACACCAAGTTAAGAGGTGATACTCCCTGTGGTATTTCAGTTTGGTTAGTCAGTGTAATCTAAAATGTTAGAATCTCTTTTTGTTTATCTGTTCATTTAAGTGTCACCTGCCATCCTTTTGGTTTCTCTGGTTAAATGTCTTCTTTGAATGGTTTTATTCTTACACGTTGACTATTTCTAATAATAAACCTCTTAATTGTGATTTATCTTCACATTCTCTATAGTCATCAATGGTATCAGAAGGGAGGAGGAATTCAATCATCTGAGCTTTCATTTCCTCATAGGTGTTTTACAGAAATCAGTATGTGGTCTCTAATTTGCACTAAATGCAGCAGAGAGACGTCTAACACAAACCAAATTAAATTAACACTTCACACCAATCTGAACGAGCCTGCACAGTAGTTTTAAGATTGATTTAAAGACTTGAAATCGTACTTATTAAGCCCTTGTGGCCTGGCCCTGAAATGTAATTCTAAACGGTTCTTCCCTTATTAACCGGAGCATCTGTTGCAAGTTGAACTCATCCTTATTCATTTATTTCTTCAGGTTTCATCCTTGTTTTTTTTATTATTACCAAGCATCTGTAAATTATTATTGGTGTTGATGTTTTCTCCGTCAAAATTTTACTCTTTTTTTAGTAACATAAGACAATGAATCTTAGAAATAAACACGATACTTTCAGTGAGATATGGAGTAGTGGGGGGTAAGCTATGATAGAATTGGACTTTCCTTAACAGACTCTCAGAGGTAATCATGTTTGTGAAATGCCTACAAGGTTAAAGTTGAGCTTGTTATCAAAATGTCTAAGTAGTAGCAGTTCAGTGCTAATTTATCATGTCAGGCAGCCTTACAGAGTGCTGTATGCATCCTGATAGGTGCAGAAAACAAATTACACTCTTATCAGGCGTGAGGTTTGAATTTAAATGAACTGAATACATTATATAGTAAGATTTTCCAAACTTGCAGCCTCCAGATCTTATGAACTGGCGCAAGGACAGTTGACATTTCTAAGTATATGGTAAGTTTTAAGAACCTTTATTTTTCTACATATTTTATGTCTTCACAAAGGCTATTTATCGATTTTTTTTTTTTTTTTTTACATGCGTCCATACACTACAAAACAAACTCAAGTATTGGCAGTAAAAAAAAGTCATTTGAAAAACATCACAAAACCCCAAGGCTTAAAATATGGTAACATCCTCATCTCGCTCCTTGTGTGGCTTGACGTCTCTTCTATGCCACGCTAACTTTAGGTACAAACACAATGATGTTCATTTGCACACATGCTAAAGTGGGGGGTACTGCAAGGGATTGCACATGTCAGCTGCAAAAGGATTTCAAAGACTTGGAGATCAAAGGTCAAGACAACTGTGACAGATTGCCGTATCCAGTTTTCTTACGAAATCTAAGTGTCGAGTTAACTAACCTAGGAACTCAGTCAACAAGGACAGCCATATACGTATGATTGTGCATGAGTTTTAGGGACATTAACTTATCTGTGTACATATGGAGGAAGCGAAGGGCTGCTGGGTCACCCAGTGTGACAGAAAAAATATTTGAGGCCTCTGCCTTTGATGTCTACCCAGCAACACAGCATGAGCTTCTTCTGTGAGCTGTTGGTGCTGATGGGTTGGTGGCAAACAACATTTCTGTGCAGCTCTCTGCTATCATAGGTCTCTTTATACTCTCGGGGAAGCTGGAAAAAGGCTCATAAAAACAACCCTTTATCTGCTTTAAGCTAATGGGAGACCTCAAGAAAATGAATCCTTAACTACCCTTAAATGTTTAAAATATCTGCTTGCTGTTACTTTGGTATTTTACCGTGACATTCCCTGTTTATCTCTTTTTCTAAAGTTTGCAAAAATAAAGCTATTTTCCTCCTATCCTTCCCTGTTTTCTCATCTCTCTCTTTGAGCCATGTCTTCCAGTCATGCCCAAGGCCAACTGATTCTGCAGCCAGATAAAAGCAGGCAGTCGGTCCTGAGGGACTGCCAGACTTAGGAGGGTGTCTGAGACCCATGACAGCGATTGGTCACGACTCTGCAGGTTTGGGCTGCGAGAGACTGTCCCTGGGAAATGTGAGTGAAACACCTTACTGCATCTATAACTCTTTCCACTCCAACACTTAGATATATTGATGTCCATTAAATTCAAGGCATCAGTTTAGCACAGTTTTAGTTGTTTTGTTAGACCCACACTGTATGCTCACTACTCTTGTTTGATGTCATGTCAGCCAGCTGAATTTTTCTTTCCACTGTTGATTACTAAAATAAATCCTTTAAAAGCTAAATAATACTAACCTCTATTTTCTGTATTACTTTGTTGTGTGACATGTAAAATGTTTGGAAGTGGGCACTCTGTCTGGTTATGAACAGAGAACCCAAAAGACACATACAGCAGACATAAAGATGGTAATTGAGTCAGAACAGCTCCACGAGAAAGGTTGCTCATTTTCTTCGAAGCAAGTGGCACGAGTGCCATTTAAAACATGAGATGTAGCTTGTATTGCAATCACAAAGAACATGGAAAATATCAGTAAAAACGTATAATTTTCACTCTTGCTGCTGAGTTACAACCTTTTTGTCCCATCAGAACTGATGCATTTTATTTCTCATGAATCCATGTCTTTACTTCCATGCTTGTGTTCACGTCTTGCATATTTGCAATTATTCTTCTTGGCATAGCTTAATCCTGTTTACTTCAAGCAGGACTGATCCAACCTAGAAATGTCTGGATCAAGATGTTTTGCCCCAGTACTGAGCCATGTCATATTAAATTTAGTGTCAGTTGCCGTTCCTCAAAGCACACAGGTACTACAACAGTTATTGAAATCAATAGAAATCAGTAGAATAGACAGGCTTGACACCTCACTAGCTCTTCAATGCAGCAACTTTTTTTTTCTAATAATACTCAATGAAAAATCTGAATTACAAAACTACTTAAATACTTTTACATGCACTGTTTTGTACAACCAGACTACCAACGGTTAAACAATCAATGGAAATAATTCCGTAAAACACAATTCTCCTTCCTTTAACATGTTTTAAGCAACTGTCTAAATGAATTTGATCTTCTCAAACTTTAAATTCTGGTTTCCTATAAAGAAATGTCAACCATATAAACATGTTCATACTGAGAACATCATTTTTAAATCTTTCTTTTAACAAGCTACATTAACCCTCTGACTAATGACTTCACTATATAGTGAACGAGCAGACATTTCAGAGTACATCTTACCTTCATAGAAAGCACTTTTACAAGTGGTTTAGTGGTTTTTTGAGTTAGAAGCTCAAATGGCAAAATCATCCCTGCCTCCCCATAGTAAAGAATCCTTTAAAAACGTCCTGGATCATGGCGGTGATCCAGATCACCCCAGAATCTAATCACTTGTTCCTTATTCTATTTTTGAAATTTCCCAAATAAATCCCATGTGACCTGGAATCTGAATGGAATCAGAGCCTAACTGCCATACTACGATGGTTAATAAAGCTTTTATCCATCAACTTGTGAGTTGTGTGATTAAACTAATGATCGTGATCATGACAGACACATCTAAAACCACATCACTTTCTTGTCACCAGCTTGCCTCATCTGTGTCTATTTCTATGTTTCACAGTCAAACCTTCTGTCACAGCCTCCTCACATTTTCTGATTTCTTCATACTGAGAGCCAAAGCTTTTAAAGTCATTAAATCCACCTCAATTCAATTTCAGAATGCGACACTGTCTTGTGGGCCACACTGCCAATCAGGAGTTTGTGACAAGGCCCCGAGATAATCAGAGACCCCTCAAGGGTTTCTAATCTAGCCATGCTGCCTGTGCTGGCAGGAGCAGATGCCTTGATACTCATTTCACTTCTACTGTGACAAAAAAGCATCGCCAAGGCTTCAGCAGCAACACAACATTTTATCTTGCTGTGTAAGTCAACCAAAAGGTGTTTGTTTCATTTAATTTCAAGATAAATCTGATAAAATGATTGTCATTTTCACTTTGTTTAACTTACAGGTTGATTGAAAACATGAAATCTGAGAAATTGGTGGAAAAGCTGTTGCATAATTGTCACAAACGGCTTTTTTTTTTTTTTTTTTTTTGTAGTTTAGTCCTTTTTTAGACTATTTTAAGGGTTTATGAATAATTTCCCCCTCCTTTCCACTCTATGCTAAGACGTTCATAATTTTGGAGTTGAAGGCCTCCTGCTGAGCCCTTTCTTTACCTACCTGACTTTATTTCTTCATATTCTTATCTGCTATATTTCAGACACCCAAATTTCTCTCTGTGCCTTATCAAGCTTCATATGACTGCTCATGATATATTAGAAGCTTTTGCAGTTGACAGGCCTTCAGGCCAATCCCAATGCAATTTCTCTTTACTTTCTCCACTTTCGTTCCTAGCTTGTCTTTAATAAAGGTTCAGATAATTCCCTCTGGTGAGGCTCATAATATGACAGTGACTCAAAATCTGACCCAGATCTGCAGCAATTAGAGAAGATTTTGTGAATATTATTCGTTTTTACTGATGAAAGAAAATATTTTTAGATGAGAATATGGGTGAAAAATTTAAAAACCTTCACGCTTCAAACAATTTGTGATGTTCACCATCTTCTAAATAATATTTAATTTTGCGTTTGATTTTAACTTTTACAGTTTAAATCAAACCTTGCATCATATGGAACTCTTTCCTAATCAGAGTTGTAACAAATACAAGTTGGTGCATACTGTGACTGTTTCTTCAAGCTTAACAGTGTTTTTATAACCTTTAAATACTTGTGAAGACTTCAGGAATGAATCTTTTTCTTGGCCTAGGACTTCTGAGGTACAGTTTTGAAATTTGTTTTTGCCATGCACTTTTATTAAATTCATTTCTCACGTAGAAAAAGTAGAAAGAGAAAGTCATTCTAAAAGTTGAGAGACCCTACATTGGTATTCTGACATATCTTGATCGCCAGGAAGCTACAAAACTGATGAAACAGTCCCTACAGCGTAACTGCACAATCAGAACTACCTGAAAGCAGATGTCTTCATGTTCGGATGTTCAGACATTTATTTATGATCTGAAAGGGCTGCGGGATTTCATCTATGACTGGCTTATAGTCTGAGACAGCAGACTGGGCAGTTAGCTGAGAGACAGCAGCTGGCAGCTACTTATATTAGTACTGATCCTCAGACATAACAGACAACCAGACAACGAGCAGCCAAATCTTCAGTGCTGCTCAACAAAAAAATGTATTTAAAACTTAAAATGCTAAAATGTGCACAGTTGGAGACCAGAGATTAAGACACTGACAGTTACATAATGGTTAGAATACTATGTGATGCACTCCTGGGATGCTTCCATTTTGCATGACATTGTTGTAAAAGCCTAAAAGCATACAGATGTTTTTTCTGTGTTTCACTATTCTTCATTTTTAAAACCATAAAACAATAAATAAATAACAGAACTGAAACACATTTGTTTTGTTTTGTTTTAACCTTTTTGGTAAATTTGACTAAACAGTGACTTTAATTTCGCTGAGACTTTAAATTTGTGTGTGATCCAGACAACTCTAAAAATGGGTCATTTGCCCACACCAAAATGTAATTAAGTATCCCACATTGTCCCATCTGTACCTAGTTTCATCAATTATTACTTCCCCCCATCCTCAGTTATCCCTCCGTGATTAATTATTCATAAGCTCTGTAATGATTAACAACATGTTTTGGGCTAATCTCTATGTAAATTAGGGAAACTTTGTAAGAGATAATGCAAAGATAAATCTCTCTGCACACAAAGTTTGTTATTGATGTCCAAGAGTTCGATAGTGGTGGGGGTTGTTGGTTACATCTAAAGGTGCCAGGGATAAAACTACAAAAACACCCAGCTGAAAACACGTCCCTCTAACTTCTTGTTGGTGCATTTTACAGAACTTGCTGTAAAATTAAAGTCTCAGAACAAACAAACTGAAAGGCCTGTCCTCCCAACTAGCAAATTAAAAATAGCTGAAAAGATAGAAATGCATGCTTGAGAATAGAGTGTGTAAAATTCCTTCTGGTGTTTCTAAAACCAATTAAAATGTTTTTTTTTTTTTGTTTTTTTGCTCAAGGCACCAAATATGCAGCTGCTTTAGAGTTGGTGTCCAGAGTTGGGTAGAGCTGGCACTCTCATGTTTGAATTTATGTAAGTGTTTATATTTAAAGACTTCATAGAGAGATTTCTCCTCACCATCACTGCGCATGTGCAACTAAGACCACACCAAAGACACCACTAACTTTAATAGGAAACACCACTTTTAAGCTTTTTTTTCCTCATGTTTTTTTTTTTTTTTTTTTTTTGTGTGTGTGTGTGTGCGTATGTATGAAAAGAAAACAGGAAAATATCTAGTTAAACAATTGCATTTTTAATCAATTTCAATTAAATGAATGCTGACACATTCAGCATTAATTATGAGAAGGACACAGTTGCTTTGAACAGACAGGATTAGATTTGCTCTTCATTTAGCACTACTCTGAAGCAAAAACAAAACGGAGATCAGCAGTAGCAGAAGAAAAACATGATGGTTTAATTTTTTAACAAGATAAATACAAATAAATGTCTTTAGTTGTATAAGTACAGTACTGCGATTACCCACACCTATAATTCTGGAACTGAAGGTCGCATGTCACTCAAATACTACTGCACTGTGAATCTAGTGGGTGTGCAAATGAAGATAAATAAAGATAAAGTTGTTATCACTTTTTATTTCTTTATGGCGCTATGGATGATGTGGCAACTTTGTGGAATTATAGGAAAGAAAAAAGCAAACACCACTTGTTCACTATTAATAAATGTAAAAATATAAATATAATATTAATTTACTGAACATGTATTACCCTGATTCGTTAAAAGTTGGCACGTAAAATGTAAATAAAACCACTGCGCAATGATTTGCATTTCTGATTAATCCATATTTTATTGACAATGGAGGACAGAAAACATATCAGAGCTGAAAATGTGAAATTTTACTTCAAGAATAATTGTCAAGATCTGTTGGTTTGAGTTTCTTAGTCTTGTGATTTTGAGTTCTGTTTTTTCTGTTTCATTTAGTAGTTTTTTCCAATGACGAAAATATTAGTTTATCTTGAATTTGATGACAGCAACATGGCTCAAAAAATGCCAGGACACGACCATGTTTACCACTATATAGCACATTATTTTCTTTTAACATCAGTTCATAAACATCTGGCAACGGAGGCGACCAGATGTTCCCCTTGAGAGAGGAATGTTGTTGCATTCCTGTCTGATTTATATTTACATTACATGGCTTTTAAAATCAGAGCTGAAAACAAGCCATGTGGTACTTTCCGCATTTATAGTTGGGAGGACATGCATATTCTAGTTTTCAAAAACAATTGTAAATTTTGATTTATCAGTTCATGGAACAGATTTCAGTTTTTTCTAAGTCCATTATAAATTAGCTTTGGCACAGAGAACATGATGATTCTATGTTCACATATAGCTTTGTCTTTGCATGATAAAGCTTTAACCTGCATTTGTGGATGGCTCAATGAACTGTGTTTGCAGACAATGATTTCTGAAAGTGAAGATTATTAGACCATGCAGTGAATTCTATGTCAAATTATTCCTTAATCTTAATCTTTAATGCAGTGCCGCCTGAGGCCCTGAAGATCCTTCCCGTGTTGACTTTCTGCTAGACAGATTAAAATAATCTTTTGTATTGATGGTGTTAGCACATTCAATTCAATTCAGTTCGCTTCAGCTTTATTGTGTACAGCGCCAATTCACAATAAGTCTCATGTGATTTATAGACATGATCAATTCAAGCCAGTTCACCGTGATCCATTTAAAACAAAAGTTCTATGTGGATTCTGTATTCTGAATCTGCAGTATTCTCATGTTGCTCCACAAACTGTTGATATTCTACACCTCTAATTCTGAGAGACTCTTACTCTCTAAGGTGCTCTTTTTATAGCCAACAATGTTGTGTTGTCTGTTTTTCCAACTGTCTCTTTTAAGTACCACTTACTTTTCCACATTTTTGTTGCCCACATCCCAACTTTTTTGAGCTTATTGATGCAATCAAATTCAAAATGATTTAATATTTCTTACTAAGTAGTTAAATATTTCACTTTGAACATTTGGTATGTTTTCTATGTTGTGTTGTTAATAAATGTAAAAAAAAAAGACTTCTCCTGGCATTAAATATTAAAATATGATTACACTTTTACTACCATTACTTTAGACAAAAGTGTATTATGACATCCATCATAAAAGGGCAACATAAAATATTGTGATTTCTAGTTTAAATAAGTAACACACACAACATGCGTTAGAAGGATGAATAAAAGTGTATGAAACGTTTTCAGATGTTAGCTTTGGCTTAACAAGTAGATGATCATTTAAATGAAAAAATAAACATATCTCTTCATTCTTGAATGCACATTTCTGAATGAAATGTATGTGGCTTCATCTTTATGCATAAATAGCATAGATATTCAGTCTCAGTAAGATCACAAAACAACAAGTTTGTAACATCTGCTTAAAGAAAAGTCATCTCCGATCAGATGCATCTGTCAGTGTCCTGATGTGACGCATACCTTGAGTTGAAATCTGCCTGTATAGCATAACATGTTCCCAAGTGGAATGGGTGGTTTGTCAGTCGACGCAAAGTGCTTCCTGCCACCTTAGATATTCAGACCTGTGGACAAACTAAACCCTTGAAATCCAGTGTCTCACCTTCCTGCATACCTATAAAGTGGAAGGTGCAACGGATTTGTAGCCTGTGCTCTCACCTGCGTTATCTTTATCTAAATCACACCATATTGTATATCATAAGCAAATATTTAAAAGCAGTCTAAGGCCAGCTATGGGAAAGATTTCTGGGTGTCCCACTGGTACTGTCTGAAGGCTTTTTTGGATCTCTCTACTGAGAATTTCCTGTAATTAGAAGGAAAGCAACAGCAGGCCAAAATGGAGATTGATCTTTAAATAGGTTGGACTAAAAATGCATATTGAGTGGTCCATACTTATCATGATGCATTTACTCTATGACAAAATCCAATCAATAATGATATAAATAGGGAAACAAGGAAACAGTCTGCCAAAGGGGGAAGGGTGACTAAAATGCAAAAAAAAAAAAAAAAAAAAAAAAAAAAAAAAAAACACCATTTATCAGTTGTTTGCTTAGCATGATGTTGTCCTTGTCTTTACTGGGCAGGTCACTTCCCACATAGGAGCTAAGATGGTAAACGGAATTGTACTTATATAGCGCTTTTCCAGTCAGTTTGACCACTCAAAGCACTTTACACTACTTATCACATTCACCCATACATTCACACCCCAATTGGCACATCAGGAGGCAACGTGGGGTTAAGTGTCTTGCCCAAGGACACTTCGGCATGTAGTCAGTGGAAACCTGGAATCGACCCGCCTACCTTCCGGTTGAATGACGACTGCTCTTCCTCCTGAGCTACAGCTGCCCCTAGACAGCAACAATCCATGCAGTTCAATTCAACATGTATACTATTTGCATTTCAAGACTTTATGTGACAGAAAATTTCTTGTTTCTCATGAAGCATGCCACAGTAGCTCATCTACGGGCCTTGGAAAAATAAATAAATAAACAAAAAAAAAAAAGACAAATGTAAAAAAAAGTTTGTCTCATCATTTTCAAGGGACCTGAGTCAAATGACTGAAAAATATAAGATGCAGACATTTGCACACACATCTTGCCTTCTTTTTGGTCTTATGGCACGTATGCATGGATCTCTTTAAAAAGGACTGCCTGAGAAACTACCTCAATTTGTATACAACCATCTTGCGTTGTTTTACTCGCTTAGTCAGGGTTTGTTTAAATTTCTGAAAAATGATTGTTCATGAAAGGAAGAAACTTTTCAATAATGGTCTTTGTCACATACACATCAATTTTATCCCGTTTTTAATAATCAAACTCTTCTTTTCTCTCATGAACTTGTAGAGTTTAACACTGAACCAACACAGTTACAAGACCATGACACAGTAAACATACACTCGCATTACAAGCTTACAAGGTACCAGAAAGGACAACGATCATAGTGCACAAAGAACTAGGGGGTAAATGTCTATAATCAAAACTCCTACATCTTTTCAGTTTCCTCGCATTTGTAGTAACACAACGGTTTGAATATGAGTAAGATCAAGATTTAGAGTCAGATGCTTTAATGACAGAGACCTGTAGCTACTTTTAAACTGTACATCAGCATAAAAAACCCATATAGTGGTTTGTTGCATTATACTCATAACCAGCTATACATATTCCCAGCAAATAGCTTATGTTTTAACATTATTATGGCGTCTTAATTTGGGCCAGAACGGCAGGATCTGGCTACTCAGTGCCAGATTTGTCCCTTTCACTGCACCATACCTGATCTTGCTTCTTAGCCGTGCTTCTTTGTGTTGAATTGATTTTTACACTTCTTCCTTTTTGTGGTTAACCCTGCCATGTTCACTCTTTTCTCCTTTCAAGCCTCTCAAACTCATCACATACTGATGTTCAGCTAGGAGCCTGCCTCATCTTTTCTTTCATATTTTCTTACCAAAAATCTTTCTTTTGTTCATTCATTGCAAGAATAGGAATGGCATTGGCTTCATTTCTGGCAAATTTCAATTCAGCTGAACTAGCATGAATACATTTTACGTACAAAAACAGGAGAAAAACTTAAAAACAAACACAAAGAGTTGGATATCCTTGAATTTAGCACAGTGTATGACTAAAGCCTGAAACATTTTTCAATTTGTGAATAGGAGCATTGAGCATGACCATAAAAATATCATTAGTATTTCATTTAATGTTTGCCCAACTGGAACTCAACCAGTCAGCAGTTGTTTTAGGCACAGAATTACAGAGATTTTGATTACATTAGAGACCTTGTAAATGAAAAATCTTAACTTTTGATACATTATTTTGTCATGCAAACAACTAAGCTGTTTTGCATAAATGAAAAAAGGATGCACATTGCAGTATACAAATAAAGGAGAACAAAGTATTCACATTGAGTTTTTTATTTGGTTCACATCACAGATAAAAGTGGGCTTACACGTTTCAGCACAGACGTTTCATCTGAGAAGGTGCTATACCGCTGTCAGCTTCAACCGGGCACTTTTTTCCCCCCTTTACATTATTTAGCCACACTAGTAAATCTTGACAGCTATACCATACCATAAAAACCATCAGTGGGGCTGGCAGAGTGCTTGTCTTCCTGGAAAGTTGGCAGTTTGATCCCCAGTTCATCCTTGTGTCAAAGTGCCCTTGGCAAGATACTGAACCATGCACTGCCCCCATACTTATATATTGAGAAAAAATAGCCCTGCATGTTCTACACATAGAGAGTATATCTAATAAAATCATACATGAGAGTCTGTGTGAATGAGAAACAAAGTGCTTTGTAAAACATAAGATCAAATACAAGAACTCAAAGTCAAATCAGTGCTATGTAAGTATGGAACATTTACCATGCTCAGTTTCAACGAATCACAGGGGCGAGGAATCACAGCAGAGGTAATTTGGAGGCTTTCAACAAGGAAAAAAGCTAAATCAATTAAAGTTTGCTTGCATACAAGCAAATTTAATTGAATTAAAATTAATCCAGTTTTATCCAATTTGGTTCAGATCAGCATAATTCTATTTGTAGAGTATAATGCCATTCCATAAAAGAACCCTTGCAGGGGGAAACCAATAAATTTGATCTAATTATCACTTAAATTCAAACCCCCGTGCTGAGCATGCATGTGGCAGTGGGTAACAGAGAAGTGGAAGATCTCCCTTTAGACAGGAAGAAGCGTCCAGTAGAACCAGGTTCAGGGAGTGCAGCCATCTGCCTTGACCAGTTGGGGGTGAGAATGCATGACAGTGACACAAACATACACAAAAATACTGCACTAATACAATTACTGGTTCAGTTCATTTCAGGTTTTATACATAAGATCTTCATGTCACTATAACTCGCAAATATGGGACCCATGTTTTTTTAAATTAGTTCAATGTATGACTAAGAGTTAATTTAGTTCAGTTGGCTCAATTTCAACTAAAGACATTCAACATTAACTCATCAACTAATGCTGACATGGTGTGTGTTCATTTACAGCACCACCATGCTTTAAAAACCAAGTTTTACAGCATGCAGAATTACTAATTATGTGATATATCAAGTTGGTCGTCCTTCAGCCATCCTCTAAATGTAAGGAAAACTATCAAAAGTGGTTTTTGGTGGTTCACCGATGTGACAAAATTAGCTTCTCTTGTGGTGTTTTAAAAACATGAACAGTCTCTGCAGCCCTGAGGTATAATGATAATGGAAAGAGGCCTCGCTGTAGGTTTTGGTCCTCACCCTTGGAACAACTGAAAGGCCGGTATCAGAGGACCTCAGGGTCCATGAGGGTTTATAGTTTAAGAGCAGTTCCGATAAATAAGAATGCCCAAGACCATCAAGATATTTGTAAACCAGTAAAAGAACCTTAAAATTGATCCTAAAATGCACGGGGAGACAATGCAGCGATTTTAAAACTGGTGTAATGTGTTCTGGTGTTGTCAGAATGCTTGCCGCCGAGTTCTGAAGTAGTTGTAGGTTAGTAATGGACTTTTTGGGAAGACCAGAGCGCAGAGCATTACAATAATCTATTCAGCTAGAAATAAAAGCATACATCAGCAAATCCGTGTTGGCCAGAGAGAGAAATGGACGGACTCCGGAGATGTTTTTAAGATGATAAAATCCATTTTTTGTTACGTTTCTGATGTGTGGAGTGTGGAATAAATCCAGCTCAGAAGCGAAAAGAACACCCAGATTTCTCACACACTAAGAAGGATAAAAATATTTTAATTTTGATAAAACGATCTCTCTTGGCCTCAGGACTGATAATTAAAACTCCAGTTTTGTCCTGATTAAGCTGTAAGTTCTCTGCAATCCCTCATATCTAAAATACAGTTTAAAAGGACATTAACTGGTTCCAGGTCATCAGGAGACATGGCTTTGTAAAGCTGTGTATCATCAGCCTAGTTGTGAAAATCAGTGTCATGTCTCCTGATGACATCCCCAAGAGGTGGCATGTAAAAATTAAAAAGTATTGGGCCTAAAATTGATCCTTGGGGAACCCCACATTTTATTTATTGGATTCCTGAGGAGCATATATCCATACTTACCAAAATTTGTCAATCTGTCAGATAGGAATAAAACCATTTAAGAACAGTACCTGAAAGGTCCACCAGACTTCTGAGTCTGTCTAATAAAATCGGGTGATCTACTGTAAGCCAGCATTAAGATCCAATAGAACCAGGACAGAAAGTTTTTGTAAGTCTAAGTTAAATCTAAGGTCATTAACAATCTTCAAAATACTGTGGCTTGTCCTAAAACCAGATTAATATTTTTCTAAAATATTGTGTTTATTCAAAAATTCATGCAACTGAATAGAAACAGCTTTTTCTGTCGTTGTACAATAAAAAAAAGGTAACTTGGATACAGGTTGGTAGTTATCAGGAATGTTTGGGTCTAAATTATTCTTCTTCAGAAGGGGCTTCACTACCGCCGTTTTAAAGGCAGCAGGGAAGACAGACGTCTGAAGAGAGTAATTTACTATGTTTAAAAGCTCAGGTTAAAGAAACCATAAAATGTTTTTAAAAGTGATGTGGGTATTGGGTCTAAAAGGCTGGTTGTTTGGTTTAGTTGGGAGAAAACTTGACCAAGCATCTTTGCATCAACCAGGACAAAACTCTCCAGTGTTTCCTCAGGTAAAAACATAACCTTAGATCTGCTAAAATCAGCATTTTGTTTAGATAAAAGACTGGATCTAATAGCATTGGTCTTATTTCTGAAATGGTCTGCAAAGTCCTCGCATGCACCGTCTGATGCTGGCATGGAGGATTTGTTCAAATCTGTGTTTTTTAAAATGTCAATGGTTTTAAAAAGGAATTTTAGGTTATTTTTAAGTTTTCTTGTCTGTCTTTTTGAATTATTGTTGATTTTGAGTTTTTCCCTTAAAATTTCATGATGGACTGGTAGTTTTGTTTTTCTCCATTTCCTCTCTGCTCTCCTGCAGCTTTTTTTTAAACTGTTTAATTTCCTGGCTTCTCCAAGGTGTTTTGGATTTAGTTCTTGATGTTTTTGTTTTAAGTTGAGCTGCTGAGTCAATGGCTGATTTTAGTTTGTTGTTAAAATGGCCAACGATAAAGTTACATGATGCAGGTCAAATCTGAGCAGGAGGTTGGTTTAAAATGTCAATAAAATTTGCAGCTTCTTCAGAAGTAATACATCGTTTCCTCACAGTTCTCACCAGGGCCTCCTGTTGGCTAAAAGTGGTGATGTTAAAAAAAATACACAGAAGTGATCTGACACAGCCAAGTTGACAACAGAGGACACACCCAGTGATTGTGATGATTGTTGGCATGCTTTTTGTGTCATAAGCTCAAATGGCAAAATGATCCCTATCACTCCATAGTGAGGAATTTGTTAAAAAAAAATAATCCTGGATCCAGGCGGTGATTGGAATTACCCCCAAACTCTAATCACTTGTCCCTTGTTCCATCACTGAGATTCCCTGAAAATTTCATCACAATCTGTTGAGAACTTTATTGATTTATGCTGCTAACAGACAGACAAACCAACCCTGTGAAAACATAACCTCCTTGATGTTGGTAATAATTATATTTTCACTTTATGAGTGAAATGGTGACAAACTTTGATTTCTGAAATTTTTCCAGCTCAAGCAAAAGTCTTACAGAAAAAGAAAAAAACATTTTGTAGAATATTTTCACTTAGTATTGTGGGTTGATGTCTTTGATTTTATACAAGGAAAAAAAATACATTTTTCGCAGTTTTCCTTTTATTATCATCATTTGTGTATCAGTAATAAGTTCAGCGAAGCCCGTAGTTTGGAAAATGTACATCTGAAAGCAAGGCCAAATGACAGCGACACCGTGAGGCCACCGGGGATGGAGGAGCGGGTGGAGGAGGAGAATGGGTGCGCACAGCTCGGGTTTGTTGCGCGGGCACTGGCACAGCGTAACCGATCCCAGCTGCTGCCGTTGGGGAATGAGAGCTATTCCAGTCCCCTGTGGCTTGGTCACGTGTCCTTAGGGAGCGTTTGGTTTGGGGACCACGGCAGGAGGAGAGGGAGCGCACCCTTGCGCGCAACTGAGTTGGAAAGCAACATCCTCCAGGAGCGTTAATGATCCGGCGGCAGATCAAGCAGATCAGTTGTATTTAGGGGCGTTGTCAAAACACAATCTTGTAATAGCCGTTCTGATGTTTGAGTGTGACCCACAACTCCCTGCCTCATCTAAACTTCTCTGACGAACTGTGATCCTCCCAGCGAGCGCCTCGCTCCTGCCAGCTCCCGCTACAAGTCGACATCCAGAGCTGTCACGGCGAACGGAGGTAGGCTCAGGCTGTTTCTTTCTTTTGGTTTATGGTTGAATAGCTCAGGAGGACGCGAGCTGGCACAATCACTTAATTCGTGCGAGTTAAATAGTGTGCATGGGATAAAGAATTGCAGTGACCCTTATCAACGTGGAACATTAAAGCGATGAGTATGCGAATGAATTTGATTCAGGAAACAGCGAGCAGAAAATGTGCACTCGTAGGTTTCTAATGTGGAGTGTCAGTTTTACATCAGGGACATAATGATGCATTTATGTTTCTGTCAAAGGTCGTAAAAACAGAGGGGTTGGAAGCGTATAAAAGTAATATAAACTACTGATATATTAGACTACACTGTTAATAGTCCTACTGAATGGGAAACAATACAATTTGAAGGTTTCTAATAATATTTTAGGTGCCCCTCACTGATCAGTTATGTCATTGTGTTGTACTGTCAGAAATGAGGGAATCACCTGAACTGACTTTCACCCAAGACCCTGATGTAACAGACACTGTGTTTATCCACTTGAGATTATCTCAGAGACAGTCAAAATGATGAATTCTAATAGTCAAACATACAGATATAATATACTTGCATATGTCAACAGCACAGCCCAAAGAGGGGGGCAGGGGGAACAGCACAGTGTTATCATCACAGCACACAACAGGAATTCTGCACATTTCTCATGGGGATATCACCTCACTTTGCTCTTGCAGCTAGTCAGTATGCTCATTGTGCTGGCTGTGCTGTTTCTGGTGACAGTGGACGAAAGAGTGGCTGGGTTTGGCTTCAGAAAAGCAGAGCGTAAAATGTCAGCAATTCATCAATAATTCATGAGACAAAAACAATGTGGGGCAGGGAAGTGGGGTCCAGTGTCAGGTAGTCGTGATCCCCCCCTCCTCCACCCCCTCCCCCCACCCCCCACTTTATTGGAATGAAGTAATATTTTAATAGAAACATAATCAAGGACAAGTGCCAAAAATGACACACTCCATAGAGTTTGATGTTCTGCTTGATCCATGTTGATCAGTAGTGGAATATAATGCCATATTTAATGAACCGGTATTTCATTTCATGTATAAAAAAAGAAACATTATGCGCTTTCTATCTTATTCTCTTGTTAATGCATGATCAAAGTGGTTAATGAGACAGGTCTCAGCGAATGGCGTCCGACACTCTTGGAGACAGCGCTGCTAGTTGGGTGAATAAAGCTGACACCCTCATTCATCATGCATCTACAGGGTACTGCCTGCTTTCTCAGTCTGTCCATGCCTGACTCTCTCGCTCTCCCTCTTTCTTTCTCTCTCTCTCTCTCTCTCTCTCCCTCTCTCTCTCTCTCTCTCTATCACACATACACACACACACACACAATCTCCCATTGCAACCCCAGATGATAATTATTAAGACATTATTACAATGACAAGAGCAGTGCATTTTTCTGGAGGAAGAACAGTGTCAGTGTCAACGTACTGGGATGACTTCAGTTGGTATCCTGTGAGGATGCTGCGGCTGTGATTATTTCCAAGAATAGTAGTGCACCTGTATGACTTTGAACATCACAGACTGCCCAGCAAAATTTTCTTGGCATTTTTAATCTTTTTGCAGGTTTTCTTTTTTAGAGAAAAAAAATATATATGAAATTTACAGAAATGTAAAATGCAGTGTTTATACATGCATAAATGCATTTTTATGTTGCTGTTTTGTTTTTTTTGTTTTTTTTGTATATTTGTTTTGTTTTTTGTTCCTAGCACATTCATGCAAATCTGGAAAACACATTGCCTTATGCTACAGTGAATAATTAGTGCTGGAGGTTCCCCAGTCTAAGCTTGAACTTGTGCTGTTTTAATAAGGGATTTAAGATAATATCATTGCCATTTGGCTTCAGAATGAAACATGGGTATATCTGATGTCAGTGAAACCCAATTAAATATATCACTAGATTACACTTTTGCCTAAAAAATGTTTAATAAAGATGCATATTGATATTATTCTAGAGTTTTTTTTGTTTGTTTGTTTGTTTTTTTGTTTTTTTTGCTTTGCAGAGTGAAGATGTAAATGTTTGAAGGAGCATAATCTGCATCTACCAATGAGCCAGTGTTAGTACTAGGCTGGTTTTAAGTATGAGGAGAGGCTTGTTAAGTAATACATGAATGGATGGGTGTCAGTATTGGCTGTCAGCCTAAGTTGGAAAACATCAACTTAAAGGATAGAAATGAAAAATCCAGTATTGTGCAGTGCTACATTCAGTTTTACCACCTTTCTGTAACCTTTGCGCCTGTGATGGGTTAATGGAACCTGAATTGAGAATAACGAGGGATCATCTCTAAAATTGGACCGCCTGCATGTCACCAAGCACGTGTTGACATTGACGCCATGGATGTTGCTGCAAAGCCAATCACCACAGCACCGCTGTGGGCAAATCTTGGTTTTAAGCCAAATAAAAAAGGAAAGCTCAATAACTTGGAGGAGATTTGTCAGATTTGCAGCAAAGAGGTAGCAGTGAAAAGCGTTAATGCCATTAATCTTAAAGAAAAACATAAACAAGAACGTCAGCCTGCTCAGTTCACAATGTTTAGAGAGACAGCTGCATGAATGTCAAACGTGCAATTCGTATTTACAAAACATGGTAAATTAAAATTTTAGGATTGTGATAGCATCAGTATTGCTAATTCCACTACTGGCATGTTGTATAAGTAATATTGCAATTAATATGTCGCCTTTTTTTCTTTTTACTCCTGCATTTAAACATTGATGTAGCGGTTCTTTACTGTCTGACAAAAGGCAATATCTCAGCATCTAATACGTGTTCATTATAACAGTTGATCTTTAAACATAATTGGTCCCATTCTATGTTTTCTGAGGGTGCTTCTTTGTACATGTCAGTAACTGTATCCTTATAGATCAGTTTATCAGTGTTAAAACTGAAATGTGGATGTTTTACTTCAGGGATTTTATTGAGTCGATTGCTGAAGCCAGTTTGAGTTTAAATGATATGTTTCTGTTAGAGTTTGCCTCTTGGCTGTGGCTTTCCAGGGAGTCTCTTAAACAGCAGGGAGCTGACATGTTGTTTTGGTTGGAGGATGAAACTCCAGCTTCCTGTTGGAAAGAAAAAAACATGTTTGAAATGGATGTAGTGACTTTGTTATTCTTCTTCTTCTTCTTTTTCTTTTTCTTCTTCTTCTTCTTCTTCTTCTTCTTCTTCTTATTATTATTATTATTATTATTATTATTATTTAATTTTTTTTAAACAGGGCTTACTGATTCCATCAAAAATCACGAGTGCTGCATTATCCAATGAGTTTATTGATTAATAAAAAAAATCTATGATCAGAAGATTTATAAATATTAAATATGTAAAAGAACATCCTCAACTCCCTAACACCCAAATGTACAACACACAGACATTGGACTCTGACTAATTAGTTTTTATTATTAGCTAATCCTCTGAATATATTCTCAATTATTCACAATTACAGTTTTGAGAAGCACATAGAGATATCACATTTCTTGTTTTCAGTCTGACAAACAGTTGTTTAATTAACTCCGGCTTCCTATAAAAAAAAGAGAAAAACTATGAAAAACTTAAATGTGGTGGTATCATTGTCTCTGGTTGTATTTTACCAAGAGCAATATATTGTTCACATCCACTTGGGCTGAAATTATAAATCCTGTATCCACATCTGAATCCGGATGGGCATGAAAAGTTAATCATTTCTAAATTGGGTCATGCTCCACCTCTGGTAAAAATACCTTAGCAATCCATCGTTAAGTTTTTTTTTTTTTTTTTTTTTTTTTTTTTTTTAATAACCTTGCTAACAGACAAACACACAAACCAAACCAGCCACATATTCTCCAGGAAGGAGGTAAAATTTGTTTTAATAGGCTATTTTGGTCAGGTCATTACAGGAGATGTATTTCTCCCTTTTCCACATTTATGAAAACTTGGATTTCTCTTCCATCTGTTGTATCTCTGTTCATAAGAGTATTTTTATGAAAAACCCAACAGCACACAAAGGAGATGTGATTTCTTTAAAAAAAATACCTCCTTTCATCATGTTAAGTATGTTGTCACACCAGAATATACAATTTCCCTTGGGTCCCCTGTTACCATTATAGGGAAACAGTTTATTTGCTTTGGAGTCATGGCTTTCTCCTTAATCTTTCCTGTGATGTATTGTTGCATACTGATCCTTCCTTGTTTCCTTCTGAAAGCTAAAGAGACACAGGGCAAAATAAAAACACTGAAAGGCAAATGTATTACTTTATTTAACAGAGCAAAAGGCCATCTCCTCGGCCTTCTTATGAGTGCTGTGATTGCTTATTTGCATGCCAAGACTGCTTGCATCTGCGGACCCCTGTGTGAGTGTGAGCCTATGGTTACTTTTCTTATCCAAAAGACTGACAGTGTGATAGGTTAACCTTCGGTTGGGATGGTGTGACAGACACTTTGAGCAGCACCACATGGTCTTTGCAGGCATGGCAGCAGCTAAACATTGCAGCTTCCAGTCGACATCGGAGTAGTTTTTCTTACCACTCATCAGGGGTTTAATATTCAATTATGAGGGTCCTCTAGTTCAAGCTGTTTTTGGATGGATTGTGGAAAATCCCCACTGATTGACTAGTGTGCATCTTAGCTAAATAAGCTCACACTTTGCCCCTGTGGGAGGAAGAAACAAGACAGATGGCTTGTGGGGGTGTTTTAACTGACGTGGCAGGAGTTTCTTGCAGTTTTGCCTTATTAGTTGGTATATACAAAAACAAGAGAACATCAGAAACAGTTCTCTGTCAGATCAGTCTGGAACTGAAACTGGAAGTCCAAAGGTGTTTTTTTCAAAATGCTCACAACAGTGCACAATGACAGTGTCATTCCAGTGTGTTTTAGTTAATAGCTGTGACAGTCTGTCAGCCTGCAACAACCTGCTGAGTCTGAAGAAGCGTAGGTGTCACAGCATTGTGCTGACTGACAACAAGAGGCGGACAGTGTGACAAGAAGTTCAACATTTGCATTGCCACAGTGTCAAAAGAGCGGATTCTCCTCCATCATCTCATGACAGATAAGAGTTTTCTGCAAGCAGGTATTTGGACCTTGCTGGTGGGCTGTTTCTTGGCTGGACAGAGCTGTCAGTCCGATTAGCGATATGAGCCTTTGGTGGGGGTGCAATCCTGTCCACAGGGGGCTGCTGTTTGAAAGATCTACAAATCCCCACCACTGAGCATACACACACACACACACACACACATAGGCATGCACACACAACCCCCACTGAAGAATGATGGGGCAAGATCAAGCTTACTCATGGGAAGCTCTTTTCAAATAAATCCCTCCTTTGGGAGACTGCTGCGTCCTCCATGCCCTTCATGCACATGTGCATGCATTTACTTCTCAAAAACAAACATACGCATATAGCATCCTGCTGTCTCCATGAAACACATGGACACAGTCGGCTATCCAGTCACATGGATTACCGATTCTAGCTGTATGTGCTGTCCCACATTCTGCATCTATAGAAGAATACATGAAAGAGTAATGTTGGCTACATATTCATAACTACCCCATATGCAGCTAATGCATCAAAGCTCATGATGAATACAAGCCTGAATGAGTACATCTGTGATAGTTCAACCATCAAGCTAATTTCAATTACTTTACCTTAAAATGAGAGATTATGAGCCATGTTTTGCATGAGCCACGGTGTCATATACTTAATGATGATCTTTTATCATAAGACAAAAAAAAAAATGTTTTTCTCTTTCATATACAAGCCTACAATTTACGAGCTCATACATACAGTAGCAGTCAGAACCCTACTTTCCCAATGGGCGAGTGTGCCCAAACTTTTGACTGTTACTGTACATGTTATACACTTAAATTAAGTTTAAATGAAGGTGAGTGAATTATTTGTAGATAAAAAATGAGACCACAGGGAGTGCTGAAAAACTGACAAATGGTGAAGTGAAAGCACAAAAGTGGGTTTTAGTAACTAAAAAAGACAAAAAGGTCAAAGATAAGGACTGCCAGTAGAATCTATAGGATTCAGCCAGAGGAGTGTTGTAAGCTCAACTTTTTTTTGTTTTTTGTTTTTATACAGCCTTTCCATCCAAAGACAATAATAATATTGTTAACATGCAGCTGTGATGTGACCAGCCGTGTTTCAGTATGTGGAATGTGGTGCTGCTAAGCATGTTTTCATCTATCATGTTCCTTCTACAACAGATTTCGTCCCACGTACAGAAGCATTGTGTCTATTTACTTAGTAATTGTGTCTTTTAGGGGTCTACTGTGCAGAAAAATTGGCTGTTGCTGGTTATTTTTAAGGTTTGCATTTTTTCATGGGTTAATGCCACTAAAGTTGCTTATGTTATTGTGATATTGAGCACCAGGTCACAGCCGGTTTATATACCTTAACCAGTGTGATGATGATGAAAGGCAGCCTGTTAGACAAGATGCAAGAGGGCAGCAGGCTAGTATGCATAATATCCTGACAATCTTGTATTGGGACTGTGAGCTCACACATCTTGTAACTGTTGAGCTGTTATATTTTATGTATTACTAAATTCCATTGTTCTGAGTTTTTTCTCAATTTACCACAATCACAGTTTGTGACTCATATTTAGCATTTTTTAACTAGGCTCAAAGGATATGTCAATATATTATAACAGGAACATACAGAAATTCAAGCCTAAATTAAACTCATGAAATGTTTGCTGTTTATTGTTTATGTAGTTTTTTACAGCAAAAGTTCAAACTATTAAACAGACCTGTTATCTGTTCCAGCTTAAGCACCTATACAAATTTTATCGCACAATGAATGGCAGTCTTCAACGCAAATAATGAAACAGCTTCTTAGTTTATTTATGGTTCCAGCGTTGCCAGGCCAGATGATTACTTTTCATTGATCAATGTTTATTGATCAGCAGGTGCAAAGATGCAAACCAAAGGCTGCAGCAATTTGTAGTAATTTGTGTGAGAACCAAGTCAAAAAAGACAGCGACCTTTGGTCAGTAGGAGAAGTAATGTGACAGGGATTAGCATCTTTATTGGTTTATTTATTGTCCCTAACCATCTGACATTTGTGCAAGTTAAAAATGTAAGGATTTCCATACATAATCATAAATAAACATATTGAAGTTTCCTTTTTCTCCTCTCTCTCCCTTCATCCCAGCTTTTCCCATTATTGTAGATTCCTCATGTAGATTCATATGGCACACATACACACACTATCCTTCTACAAACATGATCTAAATCTTCCCTTTGTAGTTTCTGATCATCTCCCTAGCAGGCTTTATGCATGCCCCATTCAGAGCTGCCAGTTTTCAGCCAGATTATCTGCTGTGCTGTTAGGAATGTTAATTATTAGGTTTATAGAGAAGAAACTACTTGCCACAAGCATATGGCATTAAATTATCAGGTCATGCATGTTTTTTGAGTGACCCCTACTAATTGTGTGAGCTCATCATCAACCAATTCAGCTGGCAGAGGAGCAAACATCAGTCATTCTCATTTAGCTGACGTTCTTCTTGCAGAGCGCTTTCCCACCTTCTCTGCAGAGATGTAAGAAGCTCTAACCAACCTGTCCTGTAACTTTACATTGATGAGTAATGTGTGCAATGAAGTCAGTGAGAAACTTGGCTGCTATGTACCACATCACTCTGCTGTCCTTCTTGAATGTGCAGTCTGCACATTGTGTAGCCACGTAATTATAGTTACATAAACATGTTTTAAAGGGAATCTATTTTCACATTCCAAATGCACCGCTTTGCAATTTTACTTTTGAATTTAAGATTTAAAAACCACTTGGTTAGTTAAGCTAGCCCATCAGTCATAAATCAGTGAATGCTTTCTTTTCAGGTTCAAGAACAGACAATCATTTTGTGACTAATTATTGAGTTTTAATGAGATACTACCAAACTTAGTCTTTGTACAGGGAGTGATTTGGTATGGCATGATATGCTGACAAAAACAAGTTTGACCTTAAAATACAGGACAAGACACTCTCCTTTCCTGAGCTGATGTGACATTTTTCATGTTTCCTGGCTAAATCTGAGTATGCTGAAGGATTTAATACAGCGCTGTGGGAGCAAATTAGATACAGTAACGCCACAAAACTCAAGCTGAACTAATCAACTTATCACATTTATTTCAAAAGAGCCACATGCCTTGAGGGGTTGACCTCATGATTAAACAAGAACAACAGAAAAAATAAAACAGATCTTCTACGAGCTGCAATGTTATGTTGAAGAATACTGGATGAAAAGACTCAAAGCCTTGGATAATATGTCCCTATTGAGTGATTGTCTATTAAAAATCAAAACTGATCTTGAATCAGCCCTCCTCCTCCTCTCAGATGCTGAACAGGCTCCAGCATTCTAGCTCTCCTCCACCGCAGGGTTTCTCACACAGTAAATAAAGACTTTACTGTTGCATCACAGCATTTTCACATCCCATGGTTGAATCCCTCAGCTGATGAGAGAGGAAACCAGTCCTTAAAAAAACTCTAACAAAGGCAAAGTCGCATAACCCATCCAGCCTAAGCATCTAGGGAAAAGGCCAGCAGCCCCAATGACCCCCCTCCCCCACCCAACTTACCCTGTAGCATTATGCAGCTGTGTTGAGGATGTGAGCTAAGATTTTTTTTTTTAAGCGCTTTCATTCTGCAATTTTGTTTGTGTGTTAGGTTATCAGGAAAAGACCATGAACCACTTTGAATTTGGCTGGGTGTTGTCAGTCTGTCTTTCATATGTGCTGAGATATCATCTATCGTGATGGTGATTGTCTTTGAATGGTTTGAGATAATGCAGCAGAGCCCTTGTATTTAAATTTTATAACGTCACTTTTACCAGTGTGAGTACATAACGTCACCCTATACACTGGTTAAAGGCTGTTTTTTTTGTAATTCTTTTACAGATATGAAACCTTTTGGGGGGGGGTCAAAAGCTCCTCGGTGGCAGGGCCCCGGAGGTGGACGAGGTCTGCCTGAGGTCCTTAAGGTTCTGGATGCTGTAGGGCTGTTTTGGTTGCCATGCCTCTGCAGCATCACATGAATATCAGGGACAGTGCCTCTGAACTGTCAGACTGGGGTGATGGTCCCCTTCTTAAAAACTGGGGAACTGGAGGGGTATTACAGGGGGATCACACTCCTCAGCCTCCCTGGTAAGGTCTATTCAGGGGTCCTGGAGAGGAGGGTCCGTTGGATAGTCAAACCTTGGTTTGAATTGGAGCAGTGTGGTTTTCATCCTGGTCATGAAACAATCAAAAGACCAGCTCTACAACCCTCTTGGGTCTTGGAGGGGTCATGGGAGTTCGCCCAACCAGCCTAAACATACCTTGTGGACTTGGAGAAGGCATTTGACCATGTCCCCAGGGGACTCCTGTGAGGGGTGCTCCAGGAGTATAGAGTGACGGACCCCATTGCATGAGCTGTCCAGTCCTTGTACAACCGGTGGTCAGCATTGTCGGAATTAATCATCATCATTGTCCTCATCATTATTGTAATAACAGCTATCATCATCATCAGTGAATCCTGGATTTGTCAGTTAAAAACTTCACCACTGTCATTTATTCACTGAATCACACATTATTGTAGTTGTACAGCAAATATAAATCGAGCAGTACCAACAAGTTCTATGTGATTCCACAAATATTGTATCAAACCATCAGTTCATGTGGAATGTTCTGAGTGACAATGTGGACAGGACAGCAGGGCTGAGTTTTTCTCATCTTTCTCATGGGATCTGGAGTGTGCCTCCAAACGGAACCTGACATACAGTGTCCGGAACCCTTCTGCCTCATAATTAGATCTTTGCTGCAGTCCAGAGGCAGTTTGATCTGTCTGTACCCTTGCTGGCTAATGGTGTTGCATTTGTCACAATTGAGGCTTCACTTGGTTAGATAGTTGCATCTATGACATGTTCCAAGTGTTTTCTCAATGGCAGTTGTGTGTATTCAGTTTGGGTACTCTCTGGGAACTATTAGGCACTTTTTAAACTTTTCAGCCTGAGATGCATTTAGTTCAGGAAACAAACAAGTGAAAACAGAGTGTCAAAGCAACTTTCTAATTTGTATGGTGACCAATCAAAAAAGTCTCCAAATCCATAAAGAGATAGTTTGTTTCTACCTTTTAGACATGGCCCAAGTCTTGCCCCTACAGTTGGCAGGAAGTATTGCACACATGAAAACCAAATAATAATCAATAATCATCTTTTATTAGTCCCACAGTGGGGAAATTCTTTCTCTCCCTTTAACCCATCCTAGTTGCTAGGAGCAGTGGGCTGCCAGATTCCAGCGCCTGGAGAGCAGTTGGGGGTTAAGGGCCTTGCTCCGGGGCCCACAGTGGTTTTTACCTTAGTTGCCAGCCCAGGTCTTGGGTTCTCCAGACCCAAGCCCACCTCTGTAACCACCAGGCTACCACTCCCCCAAATGGTAATGATTTAAAACGCAAGATGTTATATATCCCATGGTGGGGAAATTCATACCATCTAGAAACAATAGGATGAATGCTGGAAAAACTTGGACAATAAGATTGGGACAGAAGAGCATTTCCAGCTTTTATACCAGGGTGGGGCCCATGGGCCAAATTTGGGCCATGGGCTGGTGGCCCACCAGCCCATTACGTCTGGTCCGCCAGTGAGATATCAAAACTATTTCGAACTTGAAAGACCGACTCACACCTCAATGACATACTCACCTTGTCAGTGAGCCAGGTGCAACCTAACATTGACAAGCTAGTAATGTCCAGCTTCATGTGTCCCACTAGTGTTAGCAATTTGCTTTGTTAAACATGCATTGTTTGTTGTTGATGACAATTTGCACTATATTTGGTTACAATTTAGTGCCTGCAGTTGTTGTTTGTTGTCTCAACTATGTATTTATTGTTATTTTGCCATACTGATGTTTGTAGCGTGTTGTTTGCACTGATGGAAAAGAATGGATTTGCATTCATGAACAATAATTAAAAGACGTATGATTTACATTTTCTGTGTTTCACCCTTAAAATTGCTGTGTTTGGCCCTTTGCTTATTGGTAAATTTTCAGTTTGGCCCTTGGAGGCAATAAGTTTGGGCACCCCTGTTCTATACAATGATGGTGTTTGAGTCTGCTGTTGGAATGATGGACCTGTGATACAGTTCTGTGAATGCAGCAGTCTGCGTCTCAAGAAGATGCTGACAACCCCCACAGTATCATGGAAAGGATAAGGCATTGTTAGTAATGGTGTTTAGCTTTACTAACATCCTTCTCTCACCGACTTATTCACTGAAGCCAAAGGACAGTCAAGTGAGGACTCAGTCTTTGTGATCCCAAATAATATCCTGGTTTACATACCACAGAGGTTAGAGGTGTTATGCTGATTTTCAGCTGATTCTCCAGTTCTCACATTTTGTGCTAAGCAAAGCTACCCATATTCTGACTGTACACTTATCTTTAAATGAGAGCGGTATCGGCCTTCTAATGCATGGATGGACATAAATATAGACCTCAAAATGTCAAACTGGTTCATGTAAAAAGATTGGTCTTCCATTGCAAATAGACAAATGTGTTGGCTTTTTGCTTGTTTGTTTCTTTGTTTGTATTTTGTTCTTTTTGTTGTTTTTGTTATTTGAGCATGGGAAATAATTTTGGTTAAATTAAATTACACAGAAAAAATAAAATAAAGAAAACTGCTCATATTTGAGAAAACTGCTCCTCAAAGATGGCATAAAGCCTTAATTCCTTTTGCTATGCAGCTATCCAGAGGCTTCTAGGTAGTTCACATGAGATTTTAAAAAAGGGATCAAATTAAGATAAGAATGACTGACGCCATATCTCTCACATTGTCAATATCCTAAAATGGCTTTTATGGGGACAAAGTTATGTAAAATGTCCTTTATTCCAATAGTCCAATGTTCTTATCAAGTACTTAACAAGGTTTGTCAATCAGAATAGATCTTAACCAAGTTCCATCCCACTTTGTGGTTCCCCTATAGCTCAAAGTTGTTCGCTGCCGCTCTCAGCATATAAAATTTTAATGTAATCCTCAGATAATTATTTCAAGCATTTCTTCCAAAAGTGTCTTCTTGGAACATTTTTTGCCCGGGTTTGTAGCAGTGACAGTTTGAAATATCCTCTGGTGTGTTGAGTTACATGCATTCCTGAATTAGGTTACTTTCTCCAACAAGACAGAAGCCTATTCTCTATCGCTCACACTCAGCTGATGAGGGAGGTTGAAATTATTAATAACATTTGTGAAATCCCTTTCAAGCTCAAGGAAACAGCAGAGGAGGAAAATGGGAGAACATGAATTAGCTTGGAGCATGGTTTTTAGCCACAGAAAATTTGAGCAGGTCTGTGGTCTGTTCTGTTTTCCAAATTATGAAAAGACCCAAGTGTTAAAGTATTGAAGTTATGAAGATCATGAAAGGACAGTAATCAGGCTGTGGAACTGGAAAAAGCCATACATATCATTTGATGCAAACAGATTCACTGTATGCGTAATCTTACTCACTGAAAACAACAATGAAGCAAAGATTTGGAAGTAATGTTAATAAAGGCTGATGTTTCTTATATGTGAGTGACCTAATGTAAATTAAACATTTCTATCCCAAGGATAGTGGTCTCTTCCAAGATGTCATTGAACCAGTCCATAGAGTATGAGGGGTCACTGGAATGGTTTGATAAGAAAGAAAATTACTGTTAAATTAAAAATCACCATGCCTTAAGCCTACTGAGATTTTTTTTCTGTAGGGCAGCAAGGTTAGTGGATCCACTGAAATGACAGCAAGATGATCAGTGTTTGCCTCACCTACAAGTGACTGTAATGTAAAGTTTAAATTCAAGTTCAAATACTGTTTCTTCTTAAAAAAACAACAAAAAATATTAAGAAAGGAACGGTTTAACGATCATTAATAATCAAAAGCCTATTCAGAGATATTTGCAAGCAGTTAACTTAGCTGAAAACAATCAATCCTGGAGTGTGTGATGAAAGGAGTGGAGTACACACTGGAGAGTTATATAGCCTGCAGTAAATTGGGGAGATGAAACAGATGGAGAAAGCGCAGAAAATCAGTGACACTGCTGATGGCAGGAGCTGGGAGGATTTTCTGCTCATTAGGTGTCCCAATATTCCCAGTGTCCTTTACTACAATTACAACATACACACAAACATGCATCTTTTCTCATGTAAAGAAGAGGCTTGCTTTTTAATACATTTTGCTGTCCCTGTCCCTTTTGTATTTTGTGATTTTTAGACCTGGCTGTTGTGGCAGTTTTTGCGTGGATGCAGTCTCAGAAAGAACAACCTGAGCTTACAGAAATACATAAAATAACCACTAGTCCTCAACACTTATTTACATGTTCCCACACAGGGACAGCGGAAATCAGGGTAATGTTAAGTCAATGGTGGAGCTTTGTTGTGGTGTCTGCACGACTTTTCTGGTTCCAGAGCAACTAAATAAAGGCACAAATTACATCTCTAATGCAGAAGAAAAATGTAATATCTTAATCATAATTTTACTAAATTAACTGTGATCAGGCTGCTCTCACAAATAGTGTGTATGATTTCTTATGAAACATAATGCACAGATATTTGTACATAACCTACAGAATCCTGAGCCCATCAGAGCAGTGATAAATCAGTGGAGGTGCTCTGTTGTGTTGCCTTTTCTGGTTAAAAAAACAACAACAACAAAGGTAGAAAATGTGGAGAAAATGTTTCTAATATCTTTATCATAATTTTACTGATTTAACTTAGGTACATTAAGAAAGTTTGCTCTCTAATTACATATTTTTCATCAGATAATTTTGAATGAAACCTGACCACTGACTTGGATTTTTTATGTGATCCATCTATTTTCTATACTGCTTACTATATTTTAGGGAATTTTGTTCTCTTATTATCAGTTCTATAAACATAAACAATATAAACAATATAACACTAATATTGGTGATAACAAGAAGTGTAGTAGGACACTGAACAACCAGTGAAGCGCTTGCATGGGATGGGCTTCCGATTAAGACAATCTCACGAGTGAAACAACATTATCCATTCATAATCCATTTATCTGGAGAAAATCGCATGTCCGTATGAACACTCTATATGGCTCCTTCTTTGAAAAACGACTTTTGAACCTTGACTTCAGTGCATATTTGAAGGCTTATAATTTAACAACAAAAGGGGCGAAAGACATGGGGCCAGCTATTATCGTGAGTGCTTGATCTGAGCTGTCATGTAATAACTTGTGTTATACCCACCAACTGGAGGTCAGATATGGATACGTTTCCACCCATTTAACAATTAGATTATTAAGTTCTGAATGCAAAGTTGTGCTCACTGCAACTGTGTATTGTATTAATTCGGTATTTTCAACTTTAAATTTCATGCAAAATGCTACTAATATGTAAAAAAAAGTTCCTTATAGCATTGTTTACCACACATAGTTTACCAAGAAATTTTAACTTTTTGGTCATTACCTTCGTCAAGTGAATGCAAACTATCCATTTGAATGAAATAAAATTTTTCTGACTAAAATCATAGACAGGATGAACAACAGGTGGGGGGACGGATCCTGTCTGTTGTTTGTGCTTATGCACCCGTTTTGGAGTACTTGGAAGGGGTGTTGGAAAGCACTCCTTCCGGGGACGCCCTCGTTCTGCTGGGGGACTTCAATGCTCAGGTGGGCAATGACAGTAATACCTGGAGGGGCGTGATTGGGAGGAACAGCCCTTCTGATCTGAATCCAAGTAGTGTTTTGTTATTGGACTTCTGTGCTCATCATGTATTGTCCATAACAAACACCATGTTCAGGCATAAGAGTGTCCATATGAGCACTTGTCACAAGGACACTCTAGGCCGCAGTTTGATGATTGACTTTGTAGTCATATCATCAGACTTGTGACCACATGTCTTGGACACTCAGGTGAAGAGAGGGGCGGAGCTGTCAACTGATCACCACCTGGTAGTGAGTTGGCTCAAATGGTGGGGGAGGATGCCGGTCAGGCCTAGCAGACGCAAACGTGTTGTGAGGGTCTACTGGGAACATGTGGCGGAGTCCCCTGTCAGAAAGAATTTCAACTCCCATCTCTGGCAAAGCTTCAACCATGTACCAGGTGAGTCCGAGTGGGCTGTGTTCCTCGCCTCTATTGTTGAAGCAGCCAACTGGAGCTGTGGCCGTCAGTGCCTGTTGTGGCGGAAATCCACAAACTTGTTGGTGTACACCAGCAGTGAGGGATGCCGTCAAGCCGAAGAAGGAGTCCTATTGGGCCTTTTTGGCCTGTGGGACTCAAGAGGCAGCTGATGGTATTGGCAGCCTAAACAGAGCGCAGCTTTGGCGGTCCCTTAGGCGAAAACTCAAGCGTGGGAGGAGTTTGGAGAGGCCATGGAGAATGATTTCTGGACGGCTTCGAGAAGATTCTGGTCCATCATCCGGCGGCTCAGGTGGGGGAAGCAGTGTTCCATCAACACTGTGTACAATGGGAATTGGGGGTTGCTGACCTTGACTCAGGATGTTGTGAGCCGGTGGAGGGAATACTTCAAAGTCCTCCTCAATCCCACCAACTCGTGTGCTGATGAGGAAGCAGAGTCTCGAGGCCCTGGCGTTGGTTCTCCTATCTCTGGGGCTGTGGTCGCTGAGGTGGTTAAAAAGCTCCTCTGTGGCAGGGCCCAAGGGTGGGATGAGGTCTGTCCAGAGTTCCTTAAGGCTCTGAATGCTGTAGGGCTGTCTTTGCTGACATGCCTCTGCAGCATTGGGACAGTTCCCCTGGACTGGCAGACTGGGGTGGTGGTCCCCCTCTTCAAAAAGGGGGACCGGAGGTTGTGCTTCAACTACAGGGGGATCACACCCTTCAGCCTTCCTGGTAAGGTATATTCAGGGGTCCCGGAGAAGTGGGTCTACACCCTCTTCAGAGTCTTGGAGGGGGCATGGGAGTTTGCTCAACCAGTTAACATGTGCTTTGTGGACTTGGAGAAGGCGTTCAACCATGTACCTCAGGGACTTCTGTGGGTGGTGCTCCGGGATTAAGTGCCGGACCCCCTTGTACGAGTTGTCCCTGTACGACCGGTGCCAGAGCTTGGTCAGCATTGCCGGCAGTAAGTCAGATTTATTTCCAGTGAGGGCTGGACTCCACCAAGGCTGCCCCTTCTCACTTATTCTGTTCAAACCTTTTATGGACAGAATTTCTAGGTGCAGCCAAGGCACTAAGGGGATCCGGTTTGGTGGCCTTAGGCTTTGGTCTCTGCTCTTTGCGGATGATGTGGTTCTGTTGGATTCATCGGGCCATGAGCTCCAGTTCTTGCTGGAGCAATTCACAGCTGATTGCTGCAAATCTGAGACCATAGTCCTCAGCTGGAAAAGGGTGGTGTTTTCTCCGGGTCGGGAATGAGGTCCTGCCCCAAGTGGAGCAGTTCAAGTATCTTAGGGTCTTGTTCATGAGTGAGGAGAGGATGGAGCGGGAGATCGACAGGCAGATCGGTGCGGCGTCTGCAGTGATGCGGACTCTTCATCTGTCTGTCGTGGTGGAGCGGGAGCTGAGCCAAAAGAAAAAAATCTCTTGATTTACTGGTCAATCTACGTTCCTACCCTCACCTATGGTCATGAGCTGTGAGTAGTGATCGAAAGAACAAGATCGCAAATACAAGCAGCCAAAAGGAGTTTTTCCCACAGGGTGGCTGGGCTCTTACTTAGGAATAGGGTGAGAAGCTCGGTGAGCCGGGAGGAGCTCAGAGTAGAGTCGCTGCTCCTCCACATCGAGAGGAGCCAGATAAGGTGGCTCAGGTATCTGGTCAGGATGCCTCCCTTGTGAGGTGTTCCGGGTATGCTCCACTGGGAGGAGAGCCACGCTGGATGGACTACATCTCTCGGCTGGCCTACATCTACATCTCTCGGCTGGCCTGGGAGTACCTCGGGATCCCCCTGGACAAGCTGGCAAATGTGGCAGGGGAGAGGGAAGTCTGGCCTTTCGTGGATTGATGGATGGATGGATGGATGGATGGATGTTAAAACTTTAAAAAAAACTTTGCAGACACCATGACAAAGTTCCACTATTGATTTAACATTACCCTGACTTTTGTGGTCCCAGCACACATAGATAAGTGTTGAGACCTGTTATTTTACGTATTTCTGTGAAATCAGGTTGGAAAGAATGCTCTAATTTGATGCATGCAATGCAGGTTAATGGAATCATTCCTTTTATGACAGTATTTGACAGTAGCATGTCTAAATATAATTAGTACTTTTTCGTGGTATCCAGTGTAGATAGGGGCCTTTCTGTAGGCTGCCAGTGTTTTAATTAGTGTACCACGGAGAAATTTCTATTTACTGTAATCTTTGCACATGGGAAAAACTAATTATATGAAATGGTTGTACAGTAACTAAAAGGAAACAGCACACACCTACAACAGTTGAGACATTAAAGTGCGTCCATTTAATAGTTTATATGCGCACACACTCTGCTTTTCTACTTTGATTAATGCCATCATGGAATTCAGGGCAGGTATATTATAGCATCTACTTATGAAGCTCATGTTAAGGCTTTTTGTTCTTTTCATCTCTAACTAGGATTACAGGCAGACAGCCTGGAAATATTTTAACGATATCCAAAGCAAATCAAAATAAATTATCTGTGTAATTATCATTACAACTCATAGATCATGTAAAAAGGCATAATCACAGATTTATTGGGTTCAGAATTTAGTTCATAATGTATTACAAAATTAATAATTTCAGTTATCTGTTGTTAATTATTTATTTTAATATGTGACTCGGTTACTGTCTAATGAGGAGGAACTCTGATGGCTCTCCAGCTCTTTTTTTTTCTAGCGGCTCCACACTCTTCTAATTTGACCCTCTTAAGAGTTTAATAATTTTTTTAATCACATCTGGGTCAGTAGGGAGCATGGAAGACCACCATATGAAAACTTGAATAGACAGCCATCATTAAGTTGACTTGATTTAAATCTAAGGCGCATAATCAAATCTGAAACCTCATGAGTGCTTGTGTGTGTATTTCTAGGGGACACTAGATGGCACTATGGATATGTAATCCCTGAGAAATCTTTTTCCTCCCTCACCCAACCTCTCAGACAGAAATTACATCAGGATTTGTTGTATCATGCACACAGGATGATTAGAAAACATCGTCATATGTTCCCTAGAGAGCAGCTAGATTTTTAAACGATGTTTTTGTGTGTTCATGAGGGTGTGCATGTTTTCGTTTTAAATGTGGCATCTGTTTTGCATCATCTCAGATGCAGCAAACTTGCAATGGCATCACAGTTTTATTATCCTATTTAGTCTTTGTAAAAACTCATCAGGTACTAACACGTACTAAGGCATGCTTTAAATGTGCTAAGAAGAGCTGTTTTAAGCCTCTTGTATTGTTCTTGGGATTAAAGAAAGGAAAGTAGCGTGAATGTTTGTGTGAGGGGTGCACTTTCCATCACAGGCACTGTTTGTGTGCATTTGTGGGAGCTTGCAGTCCTTTCTAACCAAGTGTTCTTCAGCTAAGGGCTCTGCTTCATAAATGTGCATTTTGTGTCATGCACTTAATCTGCTCCATGTTTGGGATTAGCCTTCCAATCCACAGAGAAGATGATCACTCTTCTCCTCTCCACATCAAATCATATTTCCTCTCTATGTATCTCATTTCTCTTATTCCTGTATTCCCTCGTTTTCTTTTGCATGGAAAGATCCTGTTTATTCCTAAAGCTCTCCTCATTTATTTTCCCTTCTCTTCAGTTTTGTCTTTTTTTTTCTCCCCATGTCCCACTTTTTCTCTCTCCCATATGGCTTCCCTCAGTAATAATCAATGCAATCCAGCAGGCCCTGCTTTGGTGCAGCTGTATGCATCCTAAATATGAATACAGCAGAAAGTGGTTCTGAAAATGTATGACTGCAATGAAAAATATATCTTATGAACACTTGTGCTGTAATATGATTAAAAGTTGCACTTTGGTAGCCTCATGGAGTATTTCTTAGACACTTATAATTGACACAGTCATCATGGTAACAATGTATGCAGAATTGCTTTTGTAATAAATCTGTTTTAGTCAGTTCTCATAGAATATAACTTGCATTATATTGAGCCCACAATTGCACATTGCAATGCCGCTGAACAATTTTCAGTTTGTCCATGAGGTAATGAAAATGTTTTATAAAAATTTAAAAATTCATTTTTAAATAATGAATAAAAAAGGCACAATTACCAAAGAATCATTAATAATTACATCTACATGTAACCAGCCACTGGGATAAGTGGTTCCATGTACACGACTAGCAACCAACATCAAGTCAGCTATGTGGTTTTGCTTTCTGTAAATATTTAATAGAAAAGCTAGAAAATATTGTTGGAATTTCAAGTATTTTGTGCATCAGACCACCAGAAAGTTGACAAACCTCTTGCAGCAATTTCAAACATTGGAGCATGACAGACATCCTCAAACGAAAAAGCATCTTGATTTAGCCAGAGCAAAAAGTATTATTAGAAACACTGAAGCTGAATGAGACAATTTCTCCAGAAAACAGAGAAACATGCTAAATCTGTTATGGTTAACCAACTCTTTTTAGTTGATTGAAAAGTCAGTTTGAACTCTCAGTTGACAATTTAAAACTTTTCGAAGCCCAGCAAAAAAAAAAAAAAAAAAACGTTTACGTCTTTACACTCGGTTTGCCAATTCTCACAGAAAAAAAAAAAAAGATAAAAAGGGAAAATCAGTGAAAACTCAATAATTGACATCCAGATGTTAAATATTTTCCTCATGGCAGTACAATATCTAGCCGGAGCTGTAGAGGGTGAAAATGAGCATGTCTTGCACTGAACATCTACAGCAGATTATCTTTCATTTTAACACAGCAGCGCTCCACACGTTTTTAGTAGTTTTTCAGTTTCTTTGGTCCAGGATCAAAACAACTGGATAGATTGATGCTCAAGTCTCAGCACACAAAGCCATGCTCCCAAAAGAATGGGACTCTTAGGCTTTGTTGATCCCTGTAAGTACTGGGTGTATACCATTTGTCATGCATTGGTTTTACTCACATAATATGCATTATGTCATTGTTGAGAGCTGTCATTATTATACTTGTAAAAGGAGGGAGTGTTTTCACATGTAGCTTGGGGCAGTGTTTCTGAATAGTGAAAAGCCTGAAAGGCAAAGCAGTCAAAGAAGAGCTGCACTGTTGCAGCACTGAAATGGAATAAATGTTTGTTACCACATGAATTAAAATGCTAGTCAGCTTATCAAACTATAACATGTTACCTTTAATTTGCGCTTTTTTCTTTTGGCCATCCATCCAGTACTTTCCAAAGTTGTTGGGATTTGCCTCTTTGTGACCTTTTCTCAGATAGAAGTAAAAACTCAATCACCTAGTAAACTAAACAAGCACGCTGTTCAACCCCAGTGTTTATTCACACTAATTAGAACACTTCATTGTCAAGAGAGTTGCCTGGCAGTGTGCGTATAGCGCTCTGTCTGGATGTGTGTATGTTTGTTTGTGTGTGCGTATACTGATTGAGCTTAGCAAGCCCACAACATGACCACTTCACCTAATATAACTAAACAAAGACAGCTTATCTGTTCTTTACAAAAGAAGGAAAAAGACTGATTTTAATGAGTCAATAACTCACAACACCCAGCTTTGCTTAGTGTAGTAACTGATGTTTGATGGTTAAAAGATTTTAAAAATATGTTGAGAGGACTGTTTTAGACAGCTGCTCTCCTCAAGATGGTTGAATTAAGTTGCCAATAAAGTGATGTTTAAAGATAGCAGAATTTGGCAAAGCCTTCGAGAAATTGGATTACATGATAGTTTAATCACTTTTATTTTGTCAGCATGTCATGATAGTGTTAGATATGAAAGGCCCCCAATGAATAAAGTCAAAAATTAGATGTGATTGACTGAAAGTAAAAAGCCCCTCATTTCTTTCTCACTGTGGCTGATTATTTTTCTCTGGGGTTCATTTGAGGAAGTGAGATACAGATTGAGGACAGACTATAGCGTAAAACCAACATACAGTATCTTATCGCTTAGTATTCCTTAGACATTCATGAGCTATTACAGTAGGTGACTCTTCAAGTGTCTGGAACTGTAGTTCTGGAACAGAACCCCATTTTTCCAAAACGTCTCCTCATTTGATCTTTTGAATGATGCAGAGTATTACCCCTCATTTCCACAGCGCCGTGGCCTCCACTGCTGTTCGCAGCCATTTTAGTCAATAGTTTGGTTCCCACCGGATATGCCACAGGACGTGTCAGAAGCATCCTAGAAACACTTTGTCGCGGCTCTCCGCTACACTCACCCATGATTTCCACCGGGTGCGTGTGGACCACGTTACGGCTGCACCACCATTTTGTTCCGACCTCCGTGGTGCGTCAATCCACACCGGGAGCGTGCCAGGTGTGAAGGGCCTGTGAGTGCAGTCTACCTAGCAGGATTTGTGAGACCACAAATCACAGGAGAATCGGAGAATCTTGTGATTCTCCACTTCCAGGATAAATGTCTCGTTGTCCACGATGCAGTGGTGTAAAGAAACATCTTGCAAGACAATGGCTCTTGAGGACCAGAGTTGGCCATCCCTGCCCTAGTCTGAATAAATTATATTTCAGATTTGTATAAATTCAATTAAGAAGAGATGTTTTGGACTGTATATTACTGTGTTAATTTATTTTAATGTTGGCACCCAACTAATGCCCTTGCTTAGTATTGATTACAGTACAAATGTCAAACTCTTGCTCCAATTTAATTTAATTTAAATAAAATGGATGCAACAATTTATTGTCAAAGTACTGCACAATGAGCCATTCATTTGAGTCAGATGTGTTGATGCAGGGAACCATCAAAAACCTGCAGGACAGTGGCCCTAAAGGACCGGAGTTTGACATCCCTGGCTTACACTAACCTAAATACAGTATTCCTAACAATACCATCTGAAACAAACAGAAGCCATATTTATAAGTATTTTACTGTTGTCCTACTGTGTGATGCAGATGGCCAGTGACACAGACACACCAGTATAAATTATGATTAATTAAAGGCAGTCGGCAAAATGTGCAGCTTAAGAATAACAGCACAGTTGGAGTCACAGCTGAAGAAAAAATGAGAGCATGTACTTAAAGTCTTTTTCTTTTTCTTTTTTTTTTACAGCCAATACACACTTTAGTTGGGCATATTAAGGACTCGACTTAAAAGTGGCCAAATGATTGTAGCTATATACTGTATGCCTTGTTAAGTCTACAACACAGCACTCTTTTAAAAGCAGCAGTGTTTGAATCAAATATTAACTCCCGCTTCTGGCACACAGCTTTTTTTTTTTTTTTTTTTTTTTCATGACTCTGGTTCTATCTATTTGATAAGGAGTTTGTCAGCAGAATGACTGAAAAAACTCTAAACAAATTTGTATGGAAATATTACTCAAGGTGAGCCATGACTCAACTTAGACATTATTAAGTATGGATCTTGATCCAGGACATTTTATTCAGCCTTGGCGGTGGTATGAAAGCTTGGTCTGCTCTGGCTGGTGGATGTGATGCAGAGAAAACTGTGCTTGTTTCCAGTAACAGGCTATTCATTTCTGTACATGAGCTTACACATTCATGTAAATACATGAGGACTGTGTGTAGCTCCTGCTTCAAACATGCTGTAGTTGCAGTAATTGCTTTTTTCCTTTCTTTTTAAAGGTCCTTTGATAACAAATGTCAGAACTTGTGCTTTGGGTGTTTGGCTGCTGAAGGACAGTCGATTTATTCATGTCCGTTCCCAGAGTCTCCAGCAGCCCAGCACCCCAACTCTGCCTCAAAGAGCATGGAACAAAGGGCATATTCTGTCACATGAGAATGGAAGGGAGATAGAAAGTGTGTGAGCGTGTGTGTGTGAGTAAGAGTGCATTAACCTCAAAGTGTAGGGAATCTTTTTTGCACACATTTAGTTGAATGGCTCTCGTGTTTTTATGTGTGTGCGTGTGTGTGTGTGTGTGTGTGTGTGTGAACTCTCCTGACTTGGGGGGGGAATACCCACTAGATATTACCACACACTGTTCTCTGTAGAACATTGTCCTGCACAAAGGGCCCATTTCATGCTGGGCTCTTTAGAAGCTTATACATCAAAAATGTGACTGGGTGGGTAGAGGTTTGCATTGTGACTGATACGCTTTGGGCTTTTTGTCTTACGCTGAACTAGGTACTGCTGTGACTCAAGAGTCTCATATTTCTGGTTTCAGTCACATAGTAATAATTCCCACATTATGAACACATAATATGTGAAGTCATTGCAGGTCATTTTGGTGTCAGTTTTGGCTGCGTCATGTCATTATAGGAAAATTTTGCACATCAGTCCTGGCACTTCAGCTGAAACTGTTTTCAGTTTCTTCCCATTGGGTAGCATTCTCCCAGGCCACTCGACTTAGCAGAGACTTTGCCAAAAAGAATCTACTTAAACAAAGATACTATGCAGTGATTTTTCCATTATTGTGTCTGATATTGTGTTTTTTTTAGATATACAAATAGATAGAACTTTATTGTCTGTGACAGATATTCTTCTTTGGCAGGCTTAAGGGTTCAAGTTTAAAACATTTAAACAAATACAACATTAAAAACTTTTTAACAGCATTTAAAACATGTACAAAAGCTCAACTTAAAACATATTAAAAGAGAGGAAAGAACAAAAATCAACAGATGACGATAGGTATAGTTATTATTCTTCAGGATGGTTAAGGCAGAGGCAGATTTTTATATTTTTTGCAGAGCAGTGGGACTTTATAACATCTGCCTGAAGTTAGCAACCAAAAGCAGGTTTCGAGTGGGTGGGAGGGGTCTTCAATGATCAGATAAAGAAAGAAAAAGAAACAGTTATTGGCAGGACTGCTTTCTAAATATTCCATCATGTTGGTTGGCCAGTATTGTATGTAGTTGAAGCTGATGCAATATTATCTCCTATAAGCCAAATCTTTCAGTCATACCTGATGCAATTGGTAAGAAATATTGCTATACATAAATGATTAGTGCATGAATTTTTACTGGTCAGCTTGTGTTTCCATTCTTGCTGATTTGGAAAACAACACAAAACAATCAAAGCCAAAGATAACTCATCTCCTAAAATAACACTTTGATCCATTTGTTTTAATCCAGTTGCCAAATCAGCTTCAGTTTTAGAATATTTTGCTTAAAACTGTCCAATATTAGAAAGAAAAGCTCCAACTTTAAGACTGTTCATGGCCTCTTGAGATACTTGTTCATACTCTAATCTAGACTGACTATTTAATTTTCAGTGAAGAGACTTAAATTGTTCAAGAGTTGGATTAAATCCTCAAAATCCAGTCTAAGTTCACATACTGCCCCGCTAGGATTTTAACTCCTCTGGGCCTGTTTCAACTGATTTTTTTAAGATCATATTTACGAAAAATGTCATTTTTAAAGATTTTTTTTTCCTAAAGTTTACACCCATTGTGAAGGCAATATTACACAACAATTTTCCCATTTCTTATCTCTTTTCATTTCATAAAATTGACTTTAATGTCAGTGCAGCCTACTTTGCACATCAGAATCCTTTTCCTCTGTACCATAGCAAAAATTAATCCATGTTGTTTTTTAATGAAATGTTTGCTTTTTAATCCCATATCCATAGCTGACTGCAGTTTAATACAAATCTTACCAGATAACTTTAAGCAACATTCACAAAGTAAATCAAATTGCCTCCAAAAACATTATCACTGTATGTGCATGTATGTGTCAGCAAACATAATCTCACTTCAGGTTCTTTAATTAGCTGCATCCTTTCCCGAAGCTCATAACATCACCTTTCTGCATGCATGTATGCACACTCATGCTCCATATATTGATTCATATTTATACGTTTACCTCTTCACATTCCTTTCTCCTTCATGCCTCGTTTTTCTGCTCCTTATATTATGTTTTTACATTGAGTTATGTAAACCTGTGCCCCCTTGGAATTTGTGTCATTTTTCTGGATATGCAATAAGTTGTTTGAATTGCTGTCATGTTGTGGTTGAAGTGCAAAAAAAAAATTTCATCAGTTCCACTACTCCTGCTACTGACTCTAATTTGGACAAGTTGGAGGATTTTTCAAGGACAGGCAGAACAGCATTCATATTCATGCGTTGTGATCAAATGTAAACGATTACCCATAAGGATTACAGCAGCAGAAATATTTTCTTGCAATCCATTTTTTTTATTCCTCTTTTATGTAAAATTCATTTGCCTGCTTGCACAGGAGGACTGTTTGAACATCAAACTCAGTGTTGCAATGGTTTTGATTCAGTAATTCAACAACAATGTATCAGTTACACTTACAGACACATAGAACATGTATAATTATACTAGCACGTACAGAAACTGGAGCAACATTTGAGTGGCTGCATGGTGGAGCACATATTGGTGAAACTTTGCTGTGTAAGGCTTCTAATAATGCTACAACAACTGAAGACAAGCTGATGATGTATTATTTAAAGATTTGTCTTTTTTCTGTCAGTCTGTCTTCTTTGTCTCTTCCTCTATGATGAAACAGTCGGTGCTCTACTCTGCTCCAGCAACAAATCAGTGACAATATGTCTGATCAAAGAACGGGCCACAACTGACAATATTGTCGGGCTACGAATAAAATATTTAGATGGTGCAGAGGAAAACAGTAGAGCAAGATCTGAACAAAAATGGGAACTGCAGGAAGCACTGCAGGAAGAGGGAAAGATACAAGATGACTCCCACTCAGTAACCTCCTCCTCCTTCTTCACTGTGGGGTGTTTGATGTGCTCTGTTTAAGCACATTTCTTTTATTGTTTGTTTCTTCCCCTTTTCACTTTGAGCATATGTCCATTCTCTTGTACTCCTTTTCATCTCTCTCACCAGTGTCCATCCGTTAAGCCTCCTTGGCCCAAATATCATGCTCAAGTGTTGGCTCCCAAATCCAAGTTTTCTTTCCCTTTTTATCCCCTTGTGGAGTTTTTTTTTTAACTGTGCACTCAGGATGGAGATTTATAGAGGATGAGAAATTAGTCATTTTTTTTGCTACACAAAGTTGGTTTGCATATCAAAAAGGAAGGCGTTTGGATGGTCTTAACAAATAAGAAGCTTATTAATAATGTAGCAAAACTGAGCCAGTGTTGGTATTCTGCATTCAGGCTATGCTTTCATGTGTGATGAGATACTTGTCATTAGCGCTGTTTGCACTCATGGTTTGAAAATAAACAAAAAATCATTTCAAACTCTATACTTACACTTAATATTACCTTTTATTAATACCTTGTAATGACGAACCCTTTTAAAGTCTGAAATTTGAATATTATCTGTTATATTTGCTAACTAGACCTTCTTTTAGAACATCAACTGTGCCTTAGTTTGTATTTGTCAAAAGGAAAACTTTGCTATGACTGTGGACAAAGGGGCACACTATAAACAAAAGATTTAAACCAGCATTTGATGATAAGCCTCTGGCACGACTTTGGAGTTTCACCTTATTTTAAACACATAGATTGTTAACGCTTATCTCATTGAGCTGTAGATGAAGAACATCCAGCAGCATGAAGATTCCTATTGAGCTGGATTATCTGCAAAATACATTTTCAGCTGACCCAGAATGATTATCTGCAAAACACTTGTGGTACTGTCGAAAAGTTGAGTGTTTATTGACTATGGTGGATATTTATTTAAAATAACATCATGAAATCAAAAGTTGTGATAGTGGTGATTGTCATACAATAACATAAAATAAATTATTAGCTGATATAGCCCAGAATGGAAGCGTTTGGTACATGCATGGTCTCAATAATAAGTCCCTTTTTCTACATAAAACAAAGTGATGACAAACTGAAAGACAAGGCTGTTGAAATCAGGTGTTTTGAAAACCCATTTTTTGAGTGTAGCTGATGATGCGGAAATCTTATGCAAACTATCTTCATCAATTCATGAGACTGTTCTGTTAGCTGTTTTAAATAAAGCTCAACAGTTTGAATAATACTTGCTTACAATTGCATGTAATATTTAGGTTCAAATTAGACTCATTTGATAAGCACTTCCATAAAATGAAGCTTCATTCAGAGGATGATGAATGAAATGTGCTCCACAGTAATGATGCCCCAGTGAGTGTTTTAGTACGTAGAATAGAACAGCTGCTGGGGAGACCGCTATTGTTGCTGTCAGATTGGATAAATCATTAAAGCAGGAAAAATATGCACATTCTGCAGCGAGGTAAACAGCCCTGTGTTTGTGCAGCCTGATTATTTTTCTGTTGTTTCAGAGAAACAGACCACTGCTGATTAGATCAGTTGCATGTGTTACTATCTCTTTGTTGAAAGAAGGGTAAAATGAACAAGGAGCATCACACTTATAAGATGTGTTGTTACATGTGCCTCCAACAGACCCTCGCATCTGTATTTGCACAGTGTGTTTGAGAAGATGATGCTGGAATGATTCATGCTTTTTAGAGCCAGTTTCACATTAAAGTTGCTCTTCCATCTGACTGCTCAAGGTCAGACTGCTCCGAGACAGAATCACAAATACAGCAGAGGATTTTCTCATTAGCATTAAAAATTGTACTTTAAGTAGCTAAAGCTAAACTGGGAATAGCGCCCCACAAATTTACATCAAAACTGTCAGTAGATGTCACAAGCGATATGTTAGGGTTGATTTGGATTTTTCAGGACTGTCATTCTGTTTATAAAATGAATACCAACTCAACAGCAATGTAGCCGGGGAGGACAAAGTCACGAGAGGGTGATGCAGTTCTGCTGCTGTGTAAATGAATTCAACAGTTCCGAAAGGTTTGAACCGTCTGACTTTGAGCCAACTTTGTAAAGTTGGAGATTTTTGGTTAAAAAGCAATACCCGTGTGAGCCATGGAGCTGATAATTAAAGGTGCATCCTACTGAAGAATAAAGTCGGCAGTCATCAAGATGTTCTGCTTCTTTGAGCACTCTACAGAGAACCCGACCATAGATGACACCACATTACAGATGAGGTTGGTTATGCGCTACAAGGCTCAGTTTATTAAATGGCTAAGTCATATATTTGTCATGTAATTTAGGCTCTGTTTGTACCACAAAGTTTTTAAATTTTGCGTTTTGACCTCATGTTCACATGGTAACAGAGTTTTGGTTGGATAAAACCACAAAAATTTGACATTGGCCTCCAGAGTGAAATTTTCTCACAAAGCAAGGCAAGTCCCGTCAGTGTAAACTGGAAGTGGAATCTTTTGGTGATGAATACGTTTTTCACATCATCTTGCACTTGTGCTTAACCCGCGGGAAGCTCAACCACAATAATGGTGGACCTCCGTGTCATGTTTGTGCTGCTACACCTTTTAAATGTAGTTAATCTGTTGAAGCAAAATCTGTTTCTGGTAGGACATTTATGCCATCAGCAAAGATACATAGGTCACATGTGCCATGTCACACTTCTGTTGTTGTGTTTTGCCGTCTTATGAGGATGTGGTGCACAACTGGGTGTGTCGCTTTAAAGTTTCACTGCCCACCAGAGGCCTGGCATGTGCACTGCATTGTTTCTGGTCCTCTGCGTTTTCTCCTGCATGGGCATAGTTTTCATTCTGCTGTTGTGTAAATGCATTTTTTTAAATAATTGTTTTGTGTGAAACAATGACTTTTAACTGGGCTTTAGTACATGTATAAAACTGAGGATGTGATGTGTGTTAGTTGATCACTAATGGCTGCTACATTTAGAAAAGTGTAGATGTGACACTGACCAATCAGTAATGAATGCTGCTACAGCTGTTAGACTGCTCATGTTTTCCCATTTGCTTGAGCACCTTGTTTCAAATCTCTCATAAACATCTACTATGTCCCAAGAGAAAATAAGGCTCTGTAGTGTTGTAATTTAGTCTTTTCAAGTCATTCATCAACCTGAATGATATATATAATTTCTTAGCAGTGTCTCATTTAGAAAGGTTGATACAGTCACTGACCAATGGTTGTATTATTGATTGGACAGCATTGTTAGTGCCTGGACAACACAGAAGGGAAAGTCACATATCCCAAGCTTTTCTCTTAAAATTCACTACTGTCGCCCAGCTGACACTATCAGTAATTAAATGAACATCTACACAATTCTATCTACAGGTAGCAAATATAGTGTTTAACTGTAGAAGGAGAAAAGACTGAAAAGAGCATTGAAACGCCATAATGGAATGCAGCAAATGAAAATACATTTAAACATATTCTCCTATTCATTAAAAAAACACACCATTTGTTTTTAAAGCATAATGCACATTGCATGAATACTACAATAGTGCAGTTATGGAGATGTTATGGCTTACATCATGCTAGGAAAAATGCTGATGGTTGACGTATGTACACTTTTCACATCCTGTTGTGACTGAGGTTATACTAGGAAACAGCAAAGATGTGTGAGAGTTTCCTTGACTTGTTGCATAGCTGATAATGAGCGTGCATATACAGCTTGTGTGTGTGCACTGTGTGACCTGAAAGAGACAGCCAAATCACTTCCCAAACCATTTCACGCTATACTATATGAGCTTGTCACCAAAAGCCTGCAGTAGTTGTAGAAAATTAGTTTCTTGTGATTTGGGTACCAGCAGCTTTACCATACTTTATGTTGGTTGCAGACAAAGGAAAATAATTCATTTTCTTATCTTTACTAATACTGACACTGTCACAAGTTTCTGCTTTTTTCAAAATCTTGGCAGTTAATTTACTTTTCTTTATTTGAAAACACCAAGATGCCCCTCCATAGCATCAGCAATAGCTTTAACCCAGACAGGGTAATTGAAAAAACTGGACCAGTCATCACTCTTGTCCTCTTATTTGAACCAAACTGTGTCTGCGAGATTCAAACTCATTAGCCCATGTATTTTGCAACACTGACATTTTCCTGTTTGAGAGACCCCTTTTTAGCATATTAATAACTGTTTTGTGATAGCCTTGAAAAAAAGAAGACATTTAAATGTGATCTATCTTGATCACATTTAAATGTCAAACCCACTAAATTTTAAGTGGGCTTGCGAATATAAAGTGGTCCCCTGCACCCACAGACCTGCTATAAAAGAATGAAGTCAGGCAAAGTGAAGGACAGCTGCTGTCCAGATCAATTTGTCCAAATACTTGCTGTAGATAACTGCGGTTTCACTGGTTGAATTGTTTTGATGGCCTACAAGAGATCCGAGTACTGGACTGAAACCAAAACCAAAATCACAATGTCTCTTCTCCCGTTTTTCCCTATTGTGACTCATCTGTGGGCCACTCTTGCCACTGTGTCATATAAAAAAAGAGTGGAAATGGGATCGTTTACAGAGGTAAGTGTGGCATTTCAATATACGAACTTAAATTTTGCCACACAATGATGATTTACAGTACTTCTATGGCAAGATTCGTTAGCACATTTCATGTACAAGACAATTCAAAATCCTTTACATGAAGTTGTTAAAACATTACACTGGGGTGCAGAAGAAGCATTAAAGTGCATTAAAAGAATATAAAGATAAAATGTTGTGGAATTGTAATATTATTTGATTACAAAGAGGTTGGAATTGAGGTAGATTTATACAAAGTAAAGATTTCTTAATTATTCATGTTTTCAGTGTTTGTTATTCTGACTAACCATGTGGCGCTGGAGTCATACCTGGTGAAAGGTGAAATGTTTCAGTTTTATCAGGCTGAAGATGGTACACATCAAAATGAGGGGTTTTATTTGTCACTTGTGACACAGAAATTAGAGGGCTGTATTGGGTTTGAGGAACCCAGTGAAAAACCTCATGGAAGTGTATGGTTTATGTGTTGTAGTTGACATAAATACAAATGGAAGGTAGATAGATACATATACATAATTTACTGTATATGTTTGTGTTCCATATCCAATGTTAGCTTTATATTTTCTCAGTATTTTCTGACGGTCATTTTAGGCTTAGAGTGTGGACATTTATAAGTACACCCTGTTAGCACATAGCAGAACATTTTAAATATGATGAAAAAAGTTATTTTTCTTGGCTCAATACATTTGAGCTTTTAACAGTGTAAATAGCTTCACCTTTTGTCTGATGATAAGCTCCTAATTTTCTCAATCATGCAGCTCGGACCTTCTTAGAGACCCAAATTGTCTCTAAGAAGAGACAATTTAAGCTGTAACATCTCTCTTCAAACAGGGTATAGTTATTAAAGTTGAATCCCTCTCTGCCTTCTACCAGAGGATATTTAAAGCATATAAGAAATGCAATGGATGAACAAAATTCCTGATTTATTTTTTGGTATTTATTTTCTTTCACCTCCTAATTAACTTCCTTTCTAACAGGAAAAGTAGTGAGCCAGTACCAGCTTTAGAATGACAAATGGAAAGTTGTAGAGGTAGGGCAGAAAGGAAGTCCTGCTGTTATGCTTTTCACACATTGATGACAAACCTGTTTCCAAGTAAAATTTTCCCTTTAAGTGAGAGGACTTCTTTGACATCAGCTCTAATGATGCATGTGCTAAACCCTTGTTTTCATTGCCACACCTGTTTCTTTTTAAAGAAGCCAAATGTTCCAGTCACAGTAAACATGCTCAAGAGTCTGCTTCTGGGAAAACACAATGAAGATTAAATTATATGTGCATTTCATTTTAGAATTTATGTGACAGGGACCATACATAAAAAACAAAACATTGTTATAATCTGAAAAATACAGTTGCCGCAATTTAAACGTCTAGCTGTCGATAGATAAAGAATTAATCCTTTTTAATTCTACATTTTTGGTAAGGCGTCATTAAAGGGGTAGTGCACCCAAAAATGTGTTTTTTGAGCTGTAAACAACACAGTATTACTTATTTGTGATGAAAATCAAATATACTGTTGATAAAATTAGTTTTTTTTTTTTTTTCTTTTTAGTTATTTCAAAAACTGGATTTTGTGGGTAAAAAATGGCTCATAACGACCTCTACAGGGTAAAACGAGATCATGTTTTTTGTGACATAGAGAGGTTATCTATGTCACAAAAAAAAATAAAAAATAAAAAACCCACAGCTCCCTCCATCCAGATGCAGATAGAGGGGCCCTCGCCTTGCAGGCATAAAAAAACCACGCCCATCAACGCATATGAAGGGATGTGAACTTATATGGTATAGATTTGCTAGTTTCAGACTTCTATTCTTTTACGGAGTTTCAAATAAAATATACCTGCAATGGGAGGGATTTGTGCTTTTAAGGGGTGTAAAAGTAACATCAGACTTTATTCTTTACCTGCTGATCCTCATCCGGCAACAGAGCAGCTCAAATCGTAGCAACAGCAACTTTCAGGAGCACTTTCCTGCAGCTGCCACAACCTGCTGCACAACCTGCTGGAGCTGTTGACAGGTCAGCGTAAAAGCGCCTTAACTGATACAGTTGAGGACCACCTTGTTCATTGGCTTTCAAAAACCGGCAAAACAGCCAGTTGTATTAAAAAAAAAAACTAGGAAAAAATATACTGTGCATCATTGCTGTTTGTGAAGCCGAGATATCTCCCCTCATCGCTGCGTGTCAGACTGATCTATGAGCAGTGAGTGAACCGCGCTGCTGCAGCGCTGCGTCTTTTTAACATATATTCTATGGGGGTATTTTCCTATCTTTAATCAAGAGCGTAATTGTTTGCTTTGAGAGCAAGCAAGAAAATTTGACAGACAGCTCTTTCAGCAAACCAAGAAAGAGGAAAAAATGTCCAAGAGCAGAAGTTTTGAGAGCAGAGAATGTGTCTGAGTGTGAGGGAAAGAGACCAAGTCTGAGAGCAGAGTTTTGAAAGGAAGAACAATACATTTGAAAGCAAGAGGGGACTTTCTGAGTGTGAGATGAGCGTTTTGAGAGAGCGAGATGATATTTTATTTTAATACTTATCACGACAGGCCTATATAGGACGTAATGTAGAACTTTTGCTTGCAATTAAAATTCATTGTGTTTACGGGCATAATCTCTTTTTCTCTGTGGCTTTTTTGTGAGTGTGTGTTGCCCTGCACCTCAAGAAAGCGTGATGCACGTAGAAACACTTGCTTTCTCATATAGGACAGAATATTTTTCATACTCCTCTGTTTGAAGTGTGCCTCTGAAAAATCTTCATTTGAAGGGGTATATAGCCCTACCACTTACCCCTACTCCTCTGTCCTAAAAGAAATTGGGACACCCATACCCCTACACGTAAACGCGCAAAACGGAGGGGTAGGGCCAAGTGGTAGGGCCAAGGGGTGAAATGGGATTCAGCCTTTAAGACATGTGCTTTGTGTGGACTTGTAAGAAGATATAGAACCTGGCATTTGTTGCAGTTGTAATATGGGAAACTTGAACAATGTGGTCATTTGACATGGTTTAGAGTTGAAATATCTGAAATGAATTTGGGGTGATTTTGCTCCCTAATCTTCAAAGTTGTTGTAGAACACAGTTTAGATCCCAAACACACTTGAAGAGCCACATATTTATAACATCTTGACATCTTACTGTACGTAACATATTCTATTCTACAGTCATTTAGCAGACGCTTTTATCCAAAGCGACTTACATCTGAGAGTAAGAACAACACAAGTAAGATTTCAAACAGGATGGGACATCATAATTAAGTAGTAGTCAGACTGCTGTGAGTCCAGTTGGACCCAGGTGCTGTCATGTAGTGCTAGAGGCACTGTTTATTGGTTAAAGCACCCCTATGATGACGACAAATCCTGGACCCAGGTTTCCCTTGCCCGGACGTGGGTCACCAGGGCCCCCCTCTGGAGTGGCAGAGCCCCGGGGGTGGATGAGGGCCGCCTGGAGTTCCTTAAGGCTCTGGATGCTGTAGGGCTGTCTTGGCTGACACTCCTCAGTAGCATCGCGTGGACATTGGGGACAGTTCCCCTGGACTGGCAGACTGGGGTGGTGGTTCCCCTCTTCAAAAAGGGGGACCGGAGGGTGTGCTCCAACTACAGGGGGATCACACTCCTCAGCCTCCCTGGTAAGGTCTATTAGGGGTGCTAGAGAGGTGGGTCCATCAGATAGTCGAACCTCGGATTGAGGAGGAGCAGTGTGATTTTTGTCCTGGTCGTGGAACAGTGGACCAGCTGTACACTCTCTTCAGGGTCTTGGAGGGGGCATGGGAGTGTGCTGAACCAGTCTACATGTGCTTTATGAACTTGGAGAAGGACTGTGTCCCCCGGGGACTCCTGTGTATGGAGTGCCGGACCTGCTTGTACGAGCTGTCCGGTCCCTGTACGACCGGTGTCAGAGCTTGGTCCGCATCGCCAGCAGTAAATCAGTTGTTTCTGATGAGGGTTGGACTCCACCAAGGTTGCCCTTTGTCACCGATTCTGTTCATAACTTTTATGACCGAGGTGTTGAGGGGATCAGGTTTGGTGGCCTCAGGATTGGGTCTCTGCTTTTTGCAGAGGATGTGGTTCTGTTGGCTTCATCGGGCCGTGATCTTCAGCTCTCACTGGAGCGATTCACAGCCTAGTGTGAAGCGGCTGGGATGAGAATCTGCACCTCCAAATCTGAGACCATGGTCCTCAGCCGGAAAAGTGTGGAGTGCCTTCTCTGGGTTGGCAATGAGGTCCTGCCCCAAGTGGTGGAGTTCACGTATCTCGGGGTCTTGTTCACGAGTGAGGGAAGGATGGAGAAGGAGATCGGCAGGCGGATCGGTGCGACGTCTGCATCGGTCTGTCATGGTGAAGCGGGAGCTGAGACAAAATGCAAGGCTCTCTATTTACCAGTCGATCTACGTTCCTGCCCTCACCTATGGTCACGAGCTGTGGGTAGTGACCAAAAGACCAAGATTGCGAATACAAGCGGCCAAAATGAGTTTTCTCCGCAGGGTGGCCAGGCTCTCCCTTAGAGATAGGGTGAGAAGCTTGGTGATCCGGGAGGGGCTCAGAAGAGAGTCACTGCTCCTCTGCATCAAGAGGAGCCAGATGAGGTGGCTCAGGTATCTGGTCAGGATGCCTCCTGGATGCCTCCTTGGTGAGGTGTTCCGGGCATGTCCCACCGGAAAGAGGCCCCGGGGAAGACCCAGGACACGCTGGACGGACTACATCTCGCGGCTGGCCTGGGAACTCCTCAGGATCCCTCCAGATGAGCTGGTGAATGTAGCCGGGGAGAGGGAAGTCTGGGTTTCCCTACTCAGGCAGCTACCCGACTCCGGATAAGCTGCAGAAGATGGATGGATGGATATGCTGTGGTGTGGGTACATTTACTGTTTGTAGATGCTAATTGGTATGATGGCTCCAACAAACCAATTCCAGCTGACAGTCTAATCTAGAGTAAGTGAACGTGATTGTCAAAATACTTATCCTAAATAAAACTCCCAGGGGCCGATTGTTCAAAAAATTTAATCCAGATAAAAGCTTTCTGGATTTGGGAATCCCATTTTTCAGGATGGATGATCACATAATCCATCTTACTTTTATCCCAGTTGTTCAAAGCAACATTGGATTGGATCACCCTGATCCAGAATCCTGTTTTTCAAGATCACTAAATCCGGAATAACATCATTTAAATCAATGTGGGCTTTTAAGTTCACTACGAACTATGAGAGCATGTATATGATAAGAAAAAACCTTTAAAGTGAATTAAAGCATGAGTTAAAATGTACCATGTAAACAGTGTAATAAAAAGTGTAATATAGTAACAGTCAATGAATAAATTAATGAATATGTAATGAAAGAAATAATGGGATAAATGAACCCTTAATGAAGTGACTATATGAAGCAATAAGGCATAAGTAAAATGTCTTCCACATCCTGTTTTCTTGGATCAAAGTTATCCAGATCTTACTCAAAGTTTTGAACAGCACAAATTGAGGGTTTCGTCCAGATAACAACCAGGATTGGATTATGTGAGCCAATCCAATTTTGGAATCCTTCTTTTCCTTGTGAACAAGCCATTTTCAAGATTTGATCCAATCCGATAAAGTGTTTTTACGATTCATGTTGTTGCTTTCTTTGCTTTCTTTCTTTTCTCTGCTCCCTTAGTGAAGTCCTCCAGTTTCTCTCACAGCTGTCCATAAAGCAATAAACCCTGGACGCGGAACGGGAAACGTGAACACAACAGTTCCTTCTCTTTCAGGAACTAGTGTCCACAGCCCTATTTCCTTGGTTACCGTGGGAGTCCGAACCAGCACACACCTACCCACACACATGTACACAACTTCACTTGACAGAGAGACAATGAACCCTCATTTTGTGCGTGCGCCTCAGCCTCCACCACTATTCACAGCTGTTTTAGTCAGAAGCATACTAGAAGCTCCTTGTCGTAGGTCTCCGCTAAACTTACGCGCCGAGTTTATTTTTGATTAAGCATGTACCTAGAATGCTTCAAAATCAGCAGTTTGGATAGAGGCAGACAGGAAATCAGACATGGGAGCAATGTAAAAACTTCGGCTATTTTTCAAAATAAAAGCCATATGGGGATGTGCACTGCTAAACTATGTAAACATTACGTGTTTAGTCAGGGTGTCTCAGTGTTTTTTTGTTTTTTTTGTTGTTTTTTTTTCCATCATGGACGACGAGACGTTTATCCTGGAAGTGGAGAATCACAAGATTCTCCAATTCTCCTGTGATTCCGTGGATCCAGCTAGGCGGATTACACTCACGAGCTTTCTGCACCTGGCACGCTCCCGGTGTGGATTGACTCACAGAGGTCAGAACGAAACCGCGGCGCACACTCACCCAGTGGAAATTCGGGGTGATTCGATTTGCATCACACTGATGTACATCGATGAAAAAGTCATGGAGTACAACAGAAGCAGGACAGACTGGCAGCAAGCAGCCACTTTGTCAATAATTAACCAGGATTTGTTAGTGCACCTCATGTTAATTTGTTCTGCTAAATAATGGGCTGTATTGAAAATTAATGAACATTTTCAGAGTGATTAATAACCATAATTTATTATTCAGTCTGCAGCAAATAAACCCAATTGACAAGTAAGTGAACACAAATGTATTCAGTTTATTCTTAGAATAGTTTGTATCTCTTACTGTCATTATGTTTATGCCAAAGAGACCATGAATTACAACAGAGACGAGTCATCAGTAATTATCAGTGACTTATAGTATTGTTCTTGGGATTTAACCTCATCTTCCACTGATGGTCTCCTGCTTCCTGATTTAGTAAATTTATAAGTTTTCTTTTATATTGATCAACCTTTAGTGTATACATACATTGTGTAGTGAAAGAATGAATCTTTAAGGAGAGGATGTCAGCTTACAACTCCAAGTAAAAAGAATATATAGAGAAGGCACTGAATTGCTATGACAGCTCATTTTGCAGGATCATTCTTCCATCCAATTAAATCAGAGCTCAACCAAAAATCTGTCTAACAGAGTCTACATAATTTATGAGGGACTGTTTCTTAGATAGTCCACAACAGGCCATGACAATACATTCTTCCATTTGGTTGTCTTGTCTCCATACTTGTGTTTATAAAAGAAAGAATTATTTATGGGATTCCCACAACTAGCAGTTTCAGATTATAACTGTGTGTGTGTCTGTGTGTGTGTTTATGTTCAGCATGTGCATCTCTCGTGTGTTATTGTTAGTCACTGCTCCCATCTGCAATCTGTTGTGAAATTATTGTCTGTTTTGGATGCAAACATGAGGTTTCATGCTAATCTGAGTTGTTTTCTCATTACCTCACCTAAACTCTCCGGTTCCTCCCTTCCCTCGCTCCTCTTCCAGCTCATTGTCTTTTATCTAAAATTTGCTTTGCTTTATCTGCATCATTCTCTCTCATTAGTAGCTTTCCCTTGCCATCCCTGGCAGCCTCTCTTGGTCTCCTGATCTTTCCCACTCTGTTTATCTTTCCGGCCCATCGACGTCCACGATGGTGCTGCTTATTGCTAACTAGGCTGCCTCCAAGCCCACAGGTACGCCTCCTCCTCTTTCTCCGCCCCTCCTCCATCCATGCTCTATTTTTAACTCCACTCTCAAAGATCTTCCCCCCTGATTCTCTCTGACCCCAACACTCATCTCTGTATTCACCTCTCTACCTTCCCAGCCAAGTTGAAGAAGACTGTAGAGCAGTGCTTCTCCATGAATTTATGTCCATGATTAGTTTTTTCATTTATCTGTCAAGAAACACAGCCTCTTTCTTCTGTGTGTATGTTTTTATATATATAATTTTATTGATTTAAGTGTATTAGCATTGTGATACAATAAGGTTATCAGAAATCAAACACACACCATTATTTTTTACAAACAAACCTGCTGAGATATATTTTGACTTACATTACTGATTAAAAACTGACAGGTGTTTTCAGAGGTTTTGCTCATTCAAGTCTTAAATAATTTGCTTTGTAAAGCTGCCACCATTCCTTGCAGCCTGGCATCCGTCTCAGGCATCCCACAGGGTGGAAATATAATGCACGTGTTAGACTGTGTGGCTGACGTCCAGAGTCTTACCAGGACCCCCATCTTCAACCTTAAGCTCTCTTGCCTTCCAAGTACATATTCCCATGACAAATGGTAACTCCAAATAACCTCCACCAGTATATTTATGACACATTCCTTAAGTTCTGTATTTGTTAGAGGGAAGCATGTTGACATACAAAGCTTTGATTACGTGTTGCACATATTGATTACAGAGCTACAACACAGAGGATCTGATTATTCTGTTAGCAACGCGTCTTCCTGCAGTTGTAGTGTACCATAGAGAGTTTTATTTTATTTTTTTATTTTTTATTTTTTTGTTGGTTTGCTTGTTTTTTTTTTATTTGTGCCTTATTACATCAACCGGAATAAAATATTGTTCCGCAATTAATGAATCAATGAATGAAATGAATGAAAAATACTTTATTAATCCCAAAGGGAAATTCAATTATTTGTGTCATGTGTCATTGATTCTCAATTATGTACTTTAGGCTAACATGAGGACTATAAAGACAAAGTATCCTATTTTTTTCTGTTAGTTTGTTGTTTTGTTCTCATAGTTTTATTGTTTGCCTGTAATTGGAAATATTTACATTCGAGGTTAACACATGTTAAAGCTGTATTGGATCCAAATTGCACAAGGGAAGGGTAGTGAAAAACAGAATAAGAAACATTTAAAAGTCATTGTAACCAAGCTTTTGTCTATTGGCAAACATTGATTAAAATAATGGCCTCTCAATAAAAGATCACACCTTAAAAACTTAGAGACTCTAAAGAGTCTCCTTTGTAATACAAACTACCCAAAGTGCTGGCTATGTCCGAAGTAAACAAGATTTTGTCAGCTTTAAATACACGTTCTGACTCAGTAATGATCCTTGTCTGCATTCCCAGACGTGGCATCTAGGACTAAGGACAGACCTGCCTTGCAGCATTCCTGCCTGATGTCCCCATGCAGAACCAGGTAGACAGCTATGGGAGAATCCATTTGTCAAACTAACAGTCCGTCACGGCTATGGACAGCCGCTGTCAGTAGAAGGCTTTTGAGTTATTATGTGTCCCACCAAAAGAAACATGCAGAGTGTTTTTAGAAAGAGGTTTGGGAAGGATTTTACACACATCGGTTTTCAAACACACATACACATTAACTACTTCTTCTCCTTACTCTCTTGGTAACAAGTAACTATGTAATCTTGTCATATAACTTTAACTATGCCAATCTTTGGCAGAGAGGGAAAGCAGGAAAGTCTAGAGATAATGCGGACAGTAAAATTTACAAAGTACAAAGCTTTGATGCAGCACCAAATTAAAGCTGTGAATGGACAGTAATCCTTTCAACACACTCCCATACCCTGTCATAATATTTGCTGGCCTTAAGTGACATGCCTTTTGTAGAACTTGAGCTAGGCTCTGCAACTGTTTAATGTTGGGGATTCGGATTTCTGTATGTAATATTGTTTCACTGCCACTTCATGACAGACAATGGTAGAACAAGTTAAGGTTTAGACTACTCTTGGTTGTGTTGATGTGCCTTGGTTTGGGGTTTGTTATGAAACCTGTTGTTGTAAGCCCCTCTCAGCTCAAGCTAACTTTTAACCACTCAGCCTTTGATCTATGTGTAGTGTAATCTCCAAGGGCTTGTTGGATTTTTTGAAGACTAGTACCAGAGTATCTTCAGAGAATAACCACAATGCTCTACTCTTTACTGGGTGAGATCAGTTCATACAGATACCATGTTTTATCCATAAGCAACCCCTTTGTGAGATGACATTTAGAAATCTACTGAAGGATGTGTGCAGCATGTCATCCCCTCAAAATCATTGCTGAGAAACTGATTTAGAAGAGCTTTCTCATCAGCATAGACAACTTGATCATAAAGGAAGATGTCAATGGACAAAGTGGTTAATTTTACAGGACTTTATACAAATATATCTTTATCTTTTTATTTAATTGTACACTGAATACAAGAAAATTAACATCAGTTTACCAAGACACAGCTAACATATTATCCTTTTGGACATTGTGCGCTGAAGGGTTGAAAGACATGTATTGAGAGTAATAGCATAAAGAAGAATCCATATATCCATTGTCCAATTATTCCAATGAAAGGTTCGGGGGCAGCTGGAGCGGATCCCATCAGCTTTTAGGCAAGAGGCAGGGCACACCCTGGATAGGTCACCATTTTCCGACACACAGAGACAAACAGCCAATCAAACTTACACTCATTCATATAGAGAATGTAGTACTACCACTTGACTTACTGTGGGAGGAAGCTGGAGTACCAAGAGAACCCACACATACTCAGGGATAACATCCAAACTCCACACAGAAAAGCCCCAGCTGTGGTTTAAACAAGGAACCTTCTAGCTGGGAGGTGACAGTGCTAACCACCACACCCACAAAAACATGATACATGAGTACATTAGTAATACATACATAAATAATATGAAATTGCACACAACAAATGTTTGTTGAAATTGGCATGGATCACTTTCTTTTTTCTTTTCTTGGCATCCTGGACCAATGGTGTTTTTGATTTCCTAACCTCTGCCACAATACCACGAAGAAAAACGAGAGTTTATCTTTATCACTTACAAGATCTGCTTGTGTGTGACAAAATATAATAAATCATACCTGATGTCAGATACTTCAAATACAAGGGTTCATGGTGCCGAGTAGAAACGAAGCAGCTTTCATTCTCCTTGTCTGAAATCTGTGTACCATCAGAATAATTTTGAATATCTTATTTCTGAATTGAATCCATAGCTTTGTGTCTTATTCTTGGATATTTTAGTTGATCCAAGTAACTGCATTAGAAAGCTCTTTGTAAACTGGCTTTCTTCATTAGCCACATGAGCCTTTTCATCATTATGCCCTACATTTGCTTTCTTCTTTTCTTATCTCCACCTATTTCCTCTGATCTTTGTCTCTTAACCACCCTTATTTACTTCTCCTCTTTTTTTTGCCTGGCAAAAGCATAAATTCTGGAGAGAAAAGTTTTGTTTCCCCACTTTTCCCAATCATTGCATTTCCCTTTCCTTCTTCTTCGTGTATCTTTTCCCTCCTCTGGTGCATGCCTTCTGACAGCAGAGGTATCCTGCAGTCTGCCTTGGCCAGGTATACCACTACAGATGAAAGGTTTGCAGCCAGAATTCTCTTTCAAAGATGCCTTCTGCTGCATCTCTGCTCTCCATAGGCAATCGTTGTCCCTGCCAGGCAGATGGAAAGAAAGAGTAAAAGAGAAGGGGAAGGAAAGGGAAGGAAAATGGGGAAAGGAAGGAAGAATGGAATAAGAGTGGAGTTAAGGTTGAGACAAATGGTAACGGGCAATAGAGAGAGCTGTTCAGACTTGTTCTTACTCCTCATGTGGAAGTTGTACCCTGCCTCAGAGCAGTATCATCAAAAAAGCTTGACGTCAAGGTGAGCACAGCCAGGGGAGGTGTGCCCCTTCTTTCACTCAGCCTCCAATTTGAAGCTCCTCTTACTGAGTCTGAAAGCTCCCACGGGACATGGATGTGTCTCTTGACATGTTTCTGGCATATGTGTGTCATCTGATGTCTGTTGGAGTCAGACAGAGGTCTGAGTTTACTTTATCTTATCTTTATCTTATATCCTCAGAAAAATCTAGTAAATTTTGTCCATCAAGGAGCAAGTTAAGTGTCTATTTCTTAATCATGAACAAGTACTTTTCATCTTCTTTAGACTTAAAAGTAAAGAACTCTGCTCTTTTTATTCCAAATTATCAAGATTCCACCTCCATATCATTGCATTGACTTGTCAGCACCATTGCATCATGTTGACACACAGCAACTGTTGAGTAGAACTGGAAAGGTGGCTAGCGTTACTGTTCAACTTAACCTAGACATAACATCATGGCTTATTTCCTGAACTACCACCACACCAAGCTACTGATCTGCTCCCACTAATTATTTAATTAATTAAATCATTTATTCATTCATTCATTCATGTACCTCTTTGTCCATTACGGGTTGTGGGTAAGCTGGAGCCTGGAGTAAGAGGCAGGGTACACCCTGGACAGGTCACCAGTCCCACTAATCTCTGTAAATAGATATGTGCATGAATTTATATCAGATGTTGAAGAGGCAATATTTTAAGATTTTTACCAGCTTTTTCTTTTAAATCTGAATTCAAACAATAGTCAGCTTTCAGAACAGTGTCTTAGCAGTGGTGCACACAATCCATTGCAATCATATTGTTTAGCTATAAACAGAAAGACCCAAAATACTGAGGCTCAGTTAACAAACATTTGTTATTTGGCTCCTATAGTGTTGCATCACATTACTATGACATTAAGCAGTTGATTAAAGCTAATTCTTTTTATGTTTTCAGGAAGCAACTTAACAGATAAGAAGAAACTCTGGGTGCAACACCAGAGACAGGAAAACTGGGAAAGTGAAGAACTAACTGCAGTTTAAAGAATTAAAGGACAAGACCTGAATCTACAGCGACGCAGGAGGTAGGATGAGTCGCGTACAAACTCTAGTATGAAACAATGGTTTATCTGAAAATGATACAAGAGGCCAATTTAAATCTAGTTGAAACAGAAGATTTCCACCTGTTAACAATATATTAGTTTATTTTTTTCTTTTCTGGGAGGGTTTACACTGTAAATGAAGCACCTCAGAGGCCTGTCAGCACAAGGAAGCTTTCTACCACTGCACACCTTTTGTTTACTTTGTCTTGCCTATGAATTTATTCTTTGCAAAATAATCAATACAAAGCATAGAGGCCATACATTTTGTGGTGCCATACAAGTAACATATAAATATGTACACTAAATATATATATATATATACATACATAAATGATGGCACCCCTATAAAAGACTGAAAATAATGGGACCAAAGGGACATGTTAATCCAAGGTGTGTCCACTATTTAGCATCACAGGTGTCTACAATCGTGTAATCAGTCAGTGGGCCTATATATAGGGCTACAGTTAGCGATGTTGTGTCTGACACAAAAGCCCTAAAGCCTGCATCGAGTAAAGGGGGTTGTGTCCAAATGAAGCCTGAAGCAAAGTCTGTATTATTTTCCTAAACATTACGTGACCAAAAACAAATGAGGCCCTGTTTCCCTGATACACGTGAGTGTCTCGTGTGATTCGGCTGCTGAAAAAGCTGTGAAAAAGTTTAACATCTACATCTCATCAGAATGCTAATTATTTGTGTCCCTTAAAAATATCTCTTTTAAGGTAATCTCTGCAGAGATTATTGTAGACAAGCTGATTTTATGGTATAGTTGTGTAAATCTTCTCTGAAGACAAGTGAGATAATGTACTGTAGGTCTGGGCTGAGAGATTTAGCCTCTGGATATTGCAGCGACAGGAGATTGTGAGGGGTGGCTATGCAGGCAGTAAAACAACTGACAGTTGGTCATTATGAAAGACGCAGGTGGGCCAAAAATCAATCATGCCAGGACTGGTCTGGACTGTGACAGATGCCAGACATCTGCCTGATGAAGAGCTCTGCTGCTCCTCTGAGAGGAGAGAGGGGGGGGTGGGGTAAAGTAAGAAGGCAGAGTTGGACTGATGATGAGATGTAAAAATGATAATGAATTGAATTGAGCAGGAAAGAAGCAAGAAGGTGCAGTTACTGGATATGTTCATGAAGAGATATTGAAGGAGAAGGATTGTGTTGCTGTAACAAAATTTTTATCACCCTCTATGCAGTTTTTAGAGTGTGCCAGTCTGTGTTTAAGTGACATCTTTATTGCCTATTTCATGGTGTCTGCTCTAACAGGAGGCGCAAGAATTTCAAGTGTGAAATGCTGTTGCATTATTGGCCCACATGCAGTAACTCAGAGCACTTGAATTAATTTTGTTGTCAATTTTATATATCTGGGGTTTTAAATCCAGGTTTACAGATGCAGTGAAGTCCCACTTGATTTATTTCGAGCAAGATTTGCTGCAAAATACACCATCTAGTGAATTAACTGTAATAAAAAAAAGTCTTTTTTTTATCTTAAAAACTGTTTTGTCCATTTTGCTTTACTACCTATGGACTAGATGGTCAGCAACAGTGTTCATCTCAGTTTGCAGGCTTTTTATTGCAGCTTTATTGTCCACACATGAAGGTAGCCTAGAACAAAATACATCCTTAACGATGCTTTTATCCCCATTGTGCAAACCAAACCATTTCTGCAGAATTCATTATAACACACAGGAGGCATTGTTTCTGTGTGGTACTTCTTTCATTTTCACAATGACAATATATTCCATTGTACAAGTAGCCTCCAGATAATATATAAGCAAACAACAAGTCTAATATCATTGTATGCACTATTTTCATGAAGCACACAGGGAATTCCTGTCCTGTAGTTATCGGTGAGTTTGTCTTGACTCAGCATTCATGTCTGAGTTACTGTAAGGTGGCACCATGATTATTGAGACATTTTTATTAGCAGCTAATTGATAGAATTATTTTTGGGGGGCCTTTAATTTAATTAAGTCTGTTTGTCAAACACTTGAAGGAGTGGTGCATCTTTTTTGGGCTCTTAATGTTTGTGGAAATAGATGTTAATGTTTCTGTCTTAGCTTTAAAAATAGTTTACAAATAGTACCCACATTTTTTTCTATTTTGTGTTCTTGTTTTTTTTTTTTTTTGTTTTGTTTTTTTTTGTAATGTGCCAACAAAGTCATGTCAGGGCACTTTTACAGACAAAGTTCAATTCAGTACAGTTCATTGTAATCCAGTCATAACCCAATTAAAACAGTCCCACTGTATGAGCCACATTATTCCAGTTTATAATAACTGTGTTCATATATATCAATTCATTTAAAAAAATCCCAAATTAAGGAAACCAACAAATTGCAATGAATCCTCTCTTCTTCTCCCTAACCCTAACCCTACTCTTAGCCTAAGCATGCATGTGGTAGTAGACAACAGTGAAAAGAAAAAACACTCCTGCCAAATCAGGCTCAGGAAGGGCAACAATCTGCTTTGATCAGTTTTGTGTGGAGAGAACAGGAAGGAGGGAAAACAGCACTAAAAACACTAAGGATGCTTGTTGAGAAAAAAAAAAGAGAAACACAAGTTAATGATAATGCCATATATTTATACATGGAGAAAAAGGAGTGAAGGGAAGTCTAAGCCTATAGCAGCGTAACTGAAGGGATTGCTGAGGGTCATCCAAGCCAGCTCTAAATGAAAGTCTAGTAGCCTTAATGGTAAAGAAGGTATCTGCTTCCCAAACCCAAACTGGGACCTGGTTCTTTAAGAGAGCGGCTGATAACATAGAGCTCTGCCCCCGACTCTATTTTTACAATTGCAGGAGTTTAAAAGCAACTGGGTTTTAGAACAGACTTTGCCTGCAAAATTTTCAACATAATATAAAATTTTGGTCCGTTTGCTTGAGTTATTTAGCTTTTAATTTGTTGTCTTCTTTTCTTGGGGGGGGGGGGGGGGGGTGTTTGGGGGTTATAGCTGAGACTTGAAGATGTATTTTATCTAGTATCAAAAGAACTGAAGTACAGGGCCTGAAGAAAAACAGATGTTGGTTTAATCACAAGCTAAATTTGCCAACGCATTCTCATCAATGAACTTGCCCTGGAGTCTATTTCGTCACTTTTGAACGTAGAGGGATGTGTCACTATGGCAATGTAGAAAATTTAAGAAAAGCTTCCTTAAATAAAAATGATTTCTTTTGGGCTTCCTTACTCGTAAAGATGATTTTTTTTTTTCTCCTAACTTTAACCAAGTAGTAGTGTAGTGGCAGTGTAAGAAGTAAAACAAGCACGGAAAGTGATAAACAGCAAATGAAATACTTCAGTGTAATTTAATCATTATCAAGACATGGCAGAAATAAATCTTTTGTATTACAAAGAAAAAGTTGTCCTATTTCATTGAAATAAGCACAAATCACAGCAAGAAGGTGATTTCTAATTGTGAAAGGAAAGTTAAGCAGAGATTATTTTGATTATACCAGCACATTCTGTTAGCATATTGGTTTTTAAATTCATGAACACTCTAATTGTCTGAATTTATTTAGCATATTTTTGACACTTACTGCTTTATAAGCACCTCAAAATGTACTGAAACTGCTATCCTGGTAGTACTCAGCAATAATAACCCTAATAGACACACACAGCACACTCAATCATTGGAGAACAGAATGAAAGTACACAATCAACCTTTTTCTTTCAGTTCACCCAAACCTTATTTCTACTATCCACATACTTTGTGGTGTTCAGGTCAACTGGACCTGAAGATTGAAAAGAGGTCAGTATAACCTGAATAGCTAACAGGATTTACATTCAAGTGACCAGTGAGTACCACAGACTATGATCTTCAAAAGACATTTTTCAGGTTTGTAATATAACATGCATCATCTCCTACTACACCACACTCACAGTATTAGGTGCAAGAGAAGATCCACTCAATATCAGAGATGCCTGACATCTCTTTAAAAAATCATGAGGGTATTTGCTGCTGAACTGGAAATTATGCAATCTAATGAGAATACAAGGGGCATGTAACCAGTGTACAAGTATGAATTATAAATTAAGGGAAAGTCTCGGGTTTACACTAGCCACCGTTCATGATGTCATGACAACAACAATAGTAGTTCAGTGTTTTTATTGGACACTTTTTTGGATTTTTTAGAAGAAGGTGATGGGCTGGTTCACTGTGAACTGGACTCGAAGGAAGATGTATTTGCATCTCATCATAGTTTGCACATATCTTGTAAGGTTGAACATTTGAACATGATGTTTTCATGATTACTTACTTGTAAATATGAAATGATTATGTGTATTTCAGACATTAAACGTGTCCGCATTAGGTTTGCTGTCTAATATGTCTTGTGTTCTCCATTTATTATAATGTCTCATTTTTCATGCTCCAGTGAATTTGTCCCCTTTGAACAGCTCCTTTACATTACAACACATACTGCTCCAAATCTATCAGTTGCTGTACTCTTCCCAACAAAATCTAGTTTGAGCATCTTAGGTTTTCTTCCCTTCTACCTTCATATCTGCCCTCTACCTCTCCTTTTTTTTTATCTCCTGTTTTAATCGGGCATCTCATCACAGGCCCAGGAGGATGGGGAGAGGGTAATGAGATTAGGTCTGTACGTGTTTACACGTTCTGATTTACATTGAGCTGTCTTTCTCTGTCTGACCCATATTTCTTCCTATCCCTCCTCCGTCTTTTTGCTTTTTATGTCTCCTGTCTTCCTCTCAGATTCTCTCTCTCTTTCCTACCTCAGTTGCCTGCCTTCTGCAGTAGGATACGCAAGCTTTGTTAAACACTAATCAGTAGTATTATCTGTTCTAAACCAGCAAGGCTTTAATTCCCAAACTGCACTGTTTGATGTTCATACAGAAACTAATCATCATGTTGGTCTCTCAGTGATCTGTGATGAAAAATACCCCCAGTGCATCCTTCCCTTTATATCACTTACCAGTCTGAGAATTTGCAAACATATGAGTTCAGTGAGTTATCCTAACAGAAAACTGCATATATAATAGATAATATAATATTGTAATGGAGCTGCATAAAATACTAGCCGTCTTGGGTTGTCCATATTTCTACCAGAACTTCTAAGACATTCTTCGACATCTGACTGTGAGCCATTTCTACCCACCTGAGCGACCTATCATCCTACATGTGTGTATGTTTTGGTTATGTCTACCCACAATGCCCTGCGTTGAACTCATAATCTGCTTCCTGTGTTTTGAAAACTGACAGTTTTTAAATGACTTTTTACACATTTTCAGATTTCTGTAATTATACAAAGAAAGATGAAAACTCATTGGAAGTTACCTTTAATTTTTTTTATTTCTTTATTTTTTGGGGATTATGACACGGAAAAGTAAGCAAAAAATGTCCAACATTAGATTATTAAACACTATTAATTCTCACATCTTGCGCTTGTTCTTATCTGTGACGTCAGTTCAAAGATTAAATCTGAGTCCACGGTTCTCTGGTTTAACACAATGAAAAATAAATGATATCAATGAATCTGGATGGAAGAGCTGTGTGAGACCCACTGATGCCTGACAAAAGAGTTGATGCCTGTGAGTCCTACTTGTGCACTATTGCAAATTATTTGCAATCTACATGCACACACATAAAGAAATCCTCCTCAGGCCTGTAAAACAAACCACTCAGCTTACTTAAAATTCATGTTGTTGCATTATTGAATTAAAAACCCCAGGTACTTTGATCCAACAGATCCTGACAGCTGACAACCAGCCTCATGTTCCCAAGCTGGTCAGCTGCTCAAGAAAAGGACATGGATGTGACATTATGGAAGCATAGAATCCAGATTCCTGTATATGGTCTCGGAAGGCCATATTAATGTGAAAGCTTGTCAGATGAGTTTAGGAAAGTGTTAAAAGAGTTGTCATGAAACATGGGCTCCAGAGAGGCTGGTTGTAGTTATGTGCTGAGCTATTTACAGTATTTCCACTTTAGCCATACTGCCATTAAGTGTATTCTCTAGAGTCAGTTCCTTACGTAGACTTTAAGTTACATAGACTTTCTGCAGCTTCAGTTTCTCTGCATTGGATATTCAGCTTTTTTGAAAAAACTGTTTGAAATTTGATCCCAACGAGGCCCCCTGAAGCTCCTAAACACCTCTGTAATGCCACATATTATCTAATATTAATTATAGTCTAGACAAACTACTGACTAGATAAAGACTGTAATTATTACAAATGATGTCAGGGGCCTGTAAAAAGCTGTTGAAAACACTCTTTGAACCTGTGGAATTATAGTGTAAATTTCAGGCACACAGTGTGAAATAAAACAAACGTGGCCATTTGTCTGGATACTTTGTTTTGTAATTAGCTGTATATTTGTTCAATAGTATTTCTTTTTTTTTTTTTTTTCATTTTGTAATGCATGAAATAACAGGCTAACCTTGCACTCATGGATCACTGCTGCTTCTATCCAAATGACCTTGCAAAGAATGTGTTGGTTTGTTTTTCCTCTCTGCGTTGGTAATAGCAAGCACAGCAGTCGTCATTCTTCAGAGGTTCGTCTATATGTCCATTAGCAGCCTGTGTTCGGCTCCAGCCTGTCTTGGTGTGGAGCCAGAGGGTGAAGACGGCAATGTGACTGATAAGAAAGACTAGGCAGTTTCTCTGCTGAGCAGAAAGAGATACAGACACATACAACTGTTGTGAATCAAAGGATATAGTTTTATTTTATCAGATAGTTACTGGGTCTTCATTTTCTGCCCGCTCACATCTAATCTTCCCTTAGCTACTGCAGATCTGGCCCTGTCCCTGGTGTGATTCTAATCTAACCTGTTCACTATCTAAATCTATTTTATATCAATGCCAAACTAAGTTTAGAGGAATGCACAAATTAATAGATTCAGCCATCTTACTTCAGGCTATATGTCTGTGTTCATTAGCTGCAACTTCTGACACTTGTAGCAAACGTGCAGAACTCGCAACAAGATCCAGTTCACACTTTCTGAAACAAACTTTTATGAGCTTCAACTGTTAGATATTTGAAATCCAACATTCATAAACTTTTCACTGGCTGCAGTGCTCCTTTTAAAGAAGTTTTAAAGATCTTAGTTTCTGAATACAAAACAACAGCATGATTATTTTGTGTGACGTACTTGTGTATTTTCTGCATTTCTGAAAGTGAGAACAGAATATTTACAGGCTTACTCTGTCATTTAATAAAAAGCCACGTATGAAGTGTGAAGTCTAATGGAAATGCATGCCTTCTGTTATTTATTTATCTTTTTATGCCAACATAATTTTAAATTTAAATATTAAGATTGTGCCTTTTGTTGCTGTAGTTGTTGTTGTTGAATAATAGCAGCAAAATGGCTGAAGACAGTCACAGTTGTATCTAAGTTAACAAATTAGGATTGAAGTCAAAGAAATAATGATTATCCAGCAAAGTTGAAATACAAAATGTACAGTTAGTGAGTTGAATGTGCACATCACAAAAGAAACAGGCAGGCACAGAATGCAGAAACACCCCAATGTCTGCACTGGGTTAAAGATTCCTAAATTCTGCAGGGAACAAAGATTTTTTTTTTTTTATGTCTCCATTAGTGTTTTTCCTGATCACTTCACGTAGCAGTGGCCCAAAGAAAAACTGGGGCTGTACAATAAGTCCCTGATGAGCAATGGGCTGGGAGAGGAAAGAGGAAGAGAGGAGCTGATGCATTTCCTCTGGACACACACTGTTTGGTGGTGCCGGTCATTTGTCATGCCAGCATACATGTCGAAGTGCATGAGTGTATCTATGTGTGTGTCAGTGTGTGAAACTCACGCACACATGAATACGCAGATACATGCCCGCACACAAGCATTGTGAAGCTGATGGTAATGTGATATGTACTTTGCCCCATGCCTGAGCCACAGCAACACAATGGTGAAGTCTCCTGTGGCCAGTATGTTTACTGTCCACAGCAGCCTCGCTCTTCCAGCCTGTCCTCATTCTGTCACTGGACCCTTCGTCCTTCAAATGAATTCATCACTCTTTACTTAATGTCACTGTTTTCTGAGAGACTTGTCTTTATGTAAATAGAGTCAAATACCAGCAGCTTTCAAACAGTTTTGCTATTAGTGCAGTGACATCAGTCATCGGGTGCTTCATCTCTTTCCATTAGAAGTCAAAGTGTCCCTGGGCACAGTGCTGACCCCGTAATTGCCCCGATGCATTCATTAGTGTGTGCATGATAGAATTATGTGCTCAAGATATAAGTTACAGGTTTTGTGCATGTGAGTGGGTGAATGTGAATTAGGTTGTAAACTAATAAGCCTTAGTGTGTAGGTGCTGGCCTCATCCCTCCACAGATATTTCCCATCTATAAAACTCAGAGGTTTTCCTTAAGAAGCGAAAACTTAAAAGCTGTATAATCCATTGTTTTTAGTTGTGTATTTGTTAATATGTTTGCTTTAATCACACGGGAATTATGGCATAATTGCATAAGTTGCAGTGGCTCAGAGTGAGAGCAAAGAAAAAAGAAAAAGAAAAAGGAAACGGGCTTCTAACAAAATGTCAATAGCAATCCCCTGACCAATCACTGCTGTGTAGAAAAGATCTGCTTTGCACACACACTGAGCAAACATACATTAGTACTCCCCAATCCACAAATTGCTGAGTTCACTGAGAGTACTGGATGCTAAAAGCTGCTGTGCAGTGCAGCTGACTGCCAGTCTCAGAAAATTCAGATGTCCGTGTGGTCAGTGAGTGAAGACAGCACTGATGGGTGCCTGGGGCTGAATCCAGGCTTAGTGAGCGCACTCAATCAGCCAACTATTCTGTCAGGCTCAAAGGGTAAAAGACCTATTAAAATCCAAAATACCTCCACGGGGAATTGGAGTGAGATTCACTTGTAGCTTGCTCTTACTATGTGCTTAAGGGAAACTGTTATTTTAATAAATTCAAATATGCATGAAAGGAACGGGGAGTACTATACATAAAGCATAAAACTGGATAATATATCATAATTTTTAAATCTATAATCAGATACAAATTCCATTTGAATCATTTGTCAGGTAACGCCACCATGACTCTTCTGTATCTTGGGAAAAAAAAACAAAACAAAAAAACTAAGAAAACAGTCAGATAACTGATAGACTCAACCTGTGGTGCAGAGCAGATTAGTAAGACGATTTGCACGCTGGGAGGTTTGGCAGAAAGAGGGTGGCCACAGACGGTTGTGGAGACAAGAAAAAGCATGACATTTGTGTTTATAGATATATCCAACATGACAGATGGGTAAACATGGTAAGCACTGAGCTTTAAAAAACCAACAGGTTCTCAGACGCTTTGTGTGGTACCCGGGTTGTTGACAGTAGGATAACACACCTGCTTGTCAGGCCACACCTTGTCTGGCACTATTTACCCACAGCAGCCTCCCCAGTGTTCTGCAGGTGTGTTTCATATAGTGGCTACTATCACATGCATGTTTTTAACTTTTAGAAGCTTGACTCTTAGTTGTTTGAGAGTTTTACTTTTGCTCTCTTAACAACAAGCCCTCCAACGTGAACTCAATAAAATTAGCTTAATTGGAGCTGTGTACGTGCCATTAAAGAAATACATTTTGGTTCTTAATATGACCAAAGGTTAAAAATAAGTCTTTAAATTTGCCTTTGAAATATTCTTTTGAAGACTTTTTACATCCTAAAACTAAAATGTCAGCTTATTAAAACATCAAATGTGCCATTTTTAACTGTGTTAGAGGCTAAATCTGCATGTGATATTTATTCTTTTTCATTTTTTTATAACCTTTGTAAACCATTGAATAAAATGTTAATTTTACAATGTGGTTTTTTTTTGTTTTGTTTGTTTTGTTTTATACCTTTAATGTGTGTATAAATTGTATAGCATAATGGGACAACCTTAATACATGTGACCATGATTCAAAGAGCAGTGTACAAGAAAAAAATCAAACTTCAATCAGTGATTGGTCGGACAGGTGCAGGCTGTGGGTGGGAAACAACAGCCACATCTTGCAGGAGCTGGAAAATCTGCTGGAAAACTCTGCAAACCCTCTTAACCTCTGCATTTTTTCCAAGTACAGAGACACACACCTATGCAGCGTAATACACACCTGCAGTCACAAACAGCCCACCAACCTCTTAAAGGCCAAGTTAAAGCTAATCTCTGACATGCTTTTGTTACATATGTCTTGTATGTTGTCATAATATGATCAGAAGAGCACAATCATTCAGGAGTAGTAGACACACACGCAGGCTTAACCTAACACACGCACACACTCTCACACACACAATCCTGTAATTAATACAGGAAATTAAAGTACTATAATGCCCGCCTTATAAACCAGTTTTACTCAAGTTTAAAACTATGAATATTGTAATTGCTGCCTCGGGGCCTTTTTTGCAATGGATTGGTAGCACTATACCTCCCTCTTTTACTTATTGATAATGAACAGGGGAGGCTATTTAATAGCTTGTCTGAGGTCTTTTTATTATCACTATTATTATTGCCCAGGGTTGCATCATTTTCCAGAATAAGAACATGAAAAGTGAATGTGGCCACTGATTCATTTTTTAGCCAGACTGGAAAAACGGCTGTCATCTGTAACTGCCCCCATAAGGGTGAATAAAACATGACCTCATTGTCTGACCTTTTTAACTTAAATCTTCCCCATTAATACTACTACCTCTAATTTAAATTCACGCAATTAACTTCTATAAATCTAGACGTGTGGCGTTACAGAATCGTTTCATTTTAGTTACTGAGTAAAAGTAACGTTACACTTTGGGCACAGCTGTTCAGTCCACCGCACTGAACCGTATATCTGCTTGCTTCTGCGTTTTGTATTGTGCGGGTAGGAGGAGCCGCTTTCCTGCGATTGTCTGCCTCCCTCCCCTCTCTGCCCCGCTCGCTCTCTTTCCCTCTCTCATTTTTCCAAAGTTGAATATTTCGCTTGCCTGGGAGCTGTCGCCAGCGGAGAGGCGCAGCTGACTGCGCATACTGAACGCACCGCGCTTTGTGGAACAGACGTGGAGGAAAGGAGACCTCTTTAGAAAAAAATCCCCTGCTCGGCTCAACCTCCCGCTCTCGTTTCTTCACAATTCATTTCGGGATACTTTCAAGATGTCAGAGGAAAAGAGCGTCGGGCATGTAAAGCTGGTAGGTGTCTGGAAACCCTCCCCTCTGCGCTCAAAGGTGTCTGACTCGGTGTAGCTGTGAGATGGGGCTAAGGTTGATGGCTGCGCGCAGACACGGGACTGAAACGCAGCCAACAGTATAGAAAGGGAAACAGATGTTATTTTTTCCACCCCTGATGCATGTCCTTTAAGCTTTCTCGTGAGTGTAGCAGAGTCGAACGCGCACGAACATGTCTGAGGTAAGCTGCTCGTATTTGGCTCAAACTTGGGCACTCGGTGCCTGGACAGGTTTGTTCATTTCTTTCCGTGTCTAAAATGAATTATCAGATACACATTTTTATGAGATGTATTTACTTTCAAATACTATTTACTTGGCCAAGTAGTTTACCAAAGTGGACAAAAGCCTGTCCCAGAGACATTCATTTTGTTGATATATTACATTTAAAACTATGTAAACAGTCACCGGGGTGCCCTTTCAGACATAGGTGTCTCGTCTTTGCTTTTGGTACTCCTGTTTTGTTACTTGAATGATTTAACTGAGGGAATCTGTCATGGAAAGTATGTATAAGACTTAAAAAAGACAATAAAATGGTTGTTTCGTCTCTGCTGGGGAACAAAAGCTGATTGTGAATAATTAAGTTGTTTATGTTTGATCTAGTGTGTGAATGCACTTATGTATTGAGGTCCTTGTTACATCATCATACTGTCCAACTCAGTGGATATCCATAAAATGGAAAAGCAGTCATCTAAAGTTTTGTAATGTCTTCTAAAATGTCTGTCAGTTATGCTTATACTGCTTTCAGTCACAGTATTTTTTTAACTTAACTTTTTTTTCTATAGTTTGCACATTTTGTTCATGCCTATAGTACGTAATAGGTTTTCCTTTTTTAATTCTCCAAATCCAGGGCTATGAACACTGAATCAAATCATCCACTGTGTATCAGTGAAGTGAGCAGGTGCCCCAGAATTAATCCTCTATCAAATTGTGATGAAATGCGTGAAGTCATCAGTGAAATGTTAAAGTGTCACACATAATTCATCAGTCGCTCATGCCCAATGCCAAACACTGAAATCAGTGTTGTTTTGTTAATCCTGCAAAGCTCAGCTGACAGTGTGAGGAAACCCGCTTTAAACCCACTGCTACGCTGCAGTGTTAGGTAGCGTTAACCACGGTTTTTAGCGTTCATCAGCTTGTGTGTCCGCAGACTGGAATTTTTTTGGCTGGGACCTTCACCTCAATCAGTTCTTCCCTACTGAATCTCTGATCGTGCTTCCAAATTGATTCACTTTTTCCTCTGTGCTTGTGCCAGCTGTTTAAACAAAGCAAACAAAGCAGTAAAACACAAATCCATTCAGCTCTCTGCAAGCCCTATAAGTCCACTGCAGTACTTGCAGAAGTTTACTTATCTTTGTTTTTTTCTTAAAGCCTGGGAGCTGACTGTCGCATACCATTACACAGCATGGCTCATCAGGCTTATTACACATGAGCATGTTCATGAATGCTTCCATCATATAGAGACAAGAGTAAAGTCTATGCTCCAGGCTACTACCTTCAAATGCCATACATTTGCTTTCCTGACCGTCTTTCTATCTTTAGGGTTGTCTCCCTGTGGTCTTTCACTTTCTGATCCTCCTCCTTTCCTTTCCTCCTGTCTTCTTCTATCCAAGTCTCTCTTTTCCCCCGAGGAAAAGTGGGTGTTGTACCATGTCAGTACTCCAAGGCACATCAAGTGAACTTCACAGATGGGGCTGCTTTACCTGCTATTAGCCAGTTTTATATGACCTGCTGCACACAAATGTCTGTCTGTGTGCTGAGGAGAGATTAAGAGAAAGTGATAGATTTACAGAAGTCTTGTCCAGTGATGCATGCTGCATGAGTGAATGCCATAGACCAGCAGATATACTTTAAACATGCTTTATTAGCAGAAGGTTTTAAAACAGATGGGGTTAGGATTGCAAGAGGCTTCACTGCTGGTGGCACACAGTGCAGAAGCTTTTTTAGAAATGTGAAAAAGATTATTTACGTATCTCACCTAATGATACAGCTGATAAGTCAGTGCAGCAGTTTTTCCTCTAAAATGAAACAGCAGTTTGTTCTTTTGACAGTGTTGCTTGTCTAAAAGAACATTTTTACGTTCAGTGATTTGTGACATAGGTCTGATTGTGTCAACTTGCCTGTAAGTAAAACATAAATCACATTGTATTTTTCTCACACACTGAAGTCCTCAGAAAGTTCTTGGAAAAGTAAACCTGACTTTAAAATCTTGTGTTCAGCATCTCAGAATGAATCCCAGCTCGGCCACCAGCTCCCTAACAGGACCTCTCTCTTTTTGATTTCAGATATTACCAAAATCTTGTATCTAGTTCCAAATTACATTAAAAAAGTCCCTTTTGCAAAAGTTTTCCATATGCATTGATAAAACTAGACAGCCATCCCGTCCTTCTGAAGTTGCTGCAGCTGACAGTAATATACTTAAAAGCACATAAGATCATCTGTGTCCCATGACAGGAGCAACTGGGAACCAAATACAGTTTGTGTGTGTGTGTGTGTGTGCGCAGAGAGGTGGTCGGTTTCATGGAGTCAAGGCGCATACCAAGACGAGCCATGCATCTGAACCCCTGATGTTTTAAAATCCCTGCCCTGTGCTCCACGCCTCACCCTTCGTCACATTGTTCCAGTTTCCAGTAACAAATCTAGAATGCAGTCACTCAGCTAATTATTCTCGCCAGTTCCATTAATTATCCCAGCTAGCACCTAAGAAGACTGGATTTTTTTTTTCTATTTTCTTTTTTTATTGATCCTCATCCTTGCTGTTTTTTATTTTTTTATTTATTTTTTTATTTAGATGGGTAGCACACGAGGTGAGGAAAAAAACTGTTTTTTTTTTTGTTTGTTTGTTTGTTTTTTTGGGGTAAAAGCTGGGCCCGGATCAATTAAAATGACATGTTGGTTTAGTTCTGCTGTAATAAAACAATATTTGTGTTACTATGACAGGGGCAAAATCCTTTTATTTGTCTGTTTTATTTTTGAAATTATGTCCAGAAGGTTTTGCTTTCATGATAGGTACAAAAGTGATGGGTTGAGAGCACTGAGGTAAGGATAATCACAGTATTGAGTGCTCTTCAGGGTGTTGTGAGTTGCACTGAGCGTCTGCTAATGCACATGCATTGACAAAAGCACACCTAAGTGTAATAGTGCAAAAAAACCACAGGGATCTACAAGAAGAATCTGCGTTACATGGAGAGAAACAGACCAGCCTGCCAAGATTGAGCTGAACTCTAACAACAGGCCGATGTGCACGGGAGGAAACAAAAACAAAATTATTACAATTATTGGCCACCTAGTTTCTCACAGCAGGGGATTTCTTCACATTATTCAAATACTGATCTAACAAAGGCCAGACATAGTTGTGAAAAAGACTAAATAGTTGTAGTCATAATGAGTGTTATGCATAGGCTGTAATGTGAAGGGGGGGGGGATTCATTCACAGATAACATAGTGCCTATGTGATGTAGCATTAACAGAAGGAGTTGATATTACTCTGTTTTTAAAACTAAAACCACTTTCTTTTGATCCATCTGAATAAGTAAAGAACCTCAGAGTTTTTTTTTATTACAATTTACATTTTATATCTCCTTTAGATATTAAAAACACAACAAAGACAAAGTTCTTTCATGTTAGGAATATTTCCAAAGTGTAGCAATTCCTCTCTCAGGCCAGTGCAGACACTGATCCATGCTTTTATCACATAGACGATAAATTATTGTAATTCTCTTCTTTCTGGTCTTCCTAGAAAAATATAACTCCCAGACAGCTTTTACTAAATTCAGCTTCTCGTCTGCTGACCAAGACCAGAAGGAAAACTCATATTACTCCAGTTTTAAAATCTCTGCAGTGGCTTCTTGTGTGCTTCCAAATTGATTTTAAAGTACTTTGCTTAGTTTAAAAAGCTTTTAAAGGTGTTATTCCTTGTTTAAGCCAAAGCCGGGGACTAAAACATAAGTAAAGGCATCTTTTAGGTTTTATGGTGCCCGCCTATGGAACAGCCTTCCAGAGGACTTGAGGGCAGCTCAGAGTGTTTATGTCTTTAAACGAAAGTTTAAACTTACCTTTTTATTAAAAATGCAAATTTTTTTTAGGTTATAACTTGTATTTTTTGTTTATTGTGTTTTGTTCTTGTCTTTTTATATCAGCTTGACATCTTTTATTTAAACTCTAGTGTCTTAGTTTTCCTGATGTGGTTAGGGTAGCTCTTATGAGACATCGTTTTATGTACGCGTGGGTGTGCGCACGTGTCGATGTGTGTGCGTGTGAATATGTTGTGTATATGTGTATCTCAGGTGTTTGTGGTCTGGGGGACTTGATGTGTAAAGATGATTTTTTAATTGTTCATTAAATTTTTTATTCTAAAGCTACTAAAGTTACATTTTTTATATAAAACAATTGTATAAATATTGATTGATTGATTGATTGATTGATTCATTGATTGATTCATTGATTGATTGATTGATTGATGTTGGAGCTGAAGCAGGAAGCATGGATGGATGGTTGGTGTTGCAGACTGCTTCATTTTTTTTATCTTTACGCTCTTTTGAACTCTTTATTGTTTGGAGTGCAGTGAAGGTCTCTGTCACTCTGTCAAAATGAGTTTTCCAGATTTATTCACACAGCATGTAGATCAGCAAAAAGTGCTTATGCATGGTATCCTATAGTTCAGTGGTCTCCCTCTGGTCAAATAAATAATATTATTGTATTGAAGTTGGTTGACAATAATATTTTGTCTGTGATTAATTCCAAAGTTTGGGCACTTTGCACAACCAGTACTTATCATCACCGTTAGGATGGGATCAGTGCTCTATGCTTTTCCTGATCAATCTTTCCTGTCATCCTAGTTTGTTGCTTGCACTGCTCTGAGGTTTGTCCATAGATTTTAGTATGATGTTGACTTAAAGAGACTGTAGTGAGGTTCCTATGGCCATTTTCTAAAAATATTAAGACAAAGTGAAAAGAAACAATAAAAACAAAGAGAAAAACGAATGTGGAGAAAGTTAAATATGCTCACTAAAGGTGGTTTTTACCTGTTCTGACATAATACATCTTACCTGGCAAAGATAAAGAGCACACCAGACTTTTTGATTCAAATCTTACTCCATTTGCTTTAAAAGTCTGCTACATTTGGGGTGTTGTGAATGTGCAAACAAACTGATTTGGATCAAAGAAGTGGATTTGATCCGCCTACAATGGCAAATCTCAGTCTGCTTCAAGTGGACCAAATACGGGAAGCGGACTACAAAACCAAAGTGAATTGTGGGTTTGGTGCGCGGCATCGTCAATAAACACAACAAAAACACACACCTGTGGAATGATATGCAGTTCTGGATGGGAGAAATGGCTTCTATCAAAATGGCTTTTGATAGAAATATGATCAACGCAAGACCTCCAGGATCTGATGCAGCTCCATGTTTTGCTGTTATGTGGTAGAAACAGAAATTGTTCTGCATTAATCAATAGATTAATGAGTTTTCTTCTTTCTTTTCTTCTTTCTTTCTCTTCCTTCGGTAATTTGATGCAGCGCCACCTCTGGCGGGGAGGGGGATAGGTTATTTATAAGGTCCAATTTGTGTGAGTAGTGCAGTGAACGCAAAATCCGTCCGGAAAAATGTACAACCCCCCAACAGAACCGAGTACCCAGTTGTACCAAGTCTAGTGGTAAATGGTCCGTACTTATATAGCGCTTTTATCCAAAGCGCTTCACATGTACGTCACATTCACCCATTCACACACACATTGACACACTGATGGCAGAAACGTCATGCAAGGCGCTCGACCACGACCCATCAGGAGCAATTAGGGGTTTGATGTCTTGCTCACCTCGACATAAGCTCGATGGGCCGGGATGGAACCGGCAACCCTCAGGCTACAGGACGACCACTCTACCCACTGAGCCATGCCGCCCAGAGGCTAAGTGACATGACCCACCAGCTGTTTCCGGTCTGAACTGGTACACAGTAAAGTCGCCTAACTGGCAATTGCTCATGAATATGTCCGCCCACCTTCCTCTTGTTGATCCCCACTGCTGCATTTGTTGTATTGTCTTCCTAGAGGTTTGTTTTCAGTTAATAAAATTACTGCATCCACAATGGCTGTATAGGCAATGAGCATCCCTATAGGCGAATCTTTTGTGACGTCAGTGTTTACCTTTTGCCGCATTGCATCACGGTATTGGGTGGCAAGAAGCTGCATCTGTTAGCTGGATTTCTTTGCGTTTGGAGTTTGAGGGCGATCTACTACATGGTTCACTCGTGTTGTGTGATTGGCTGTACGGCTCGTTGGGGGCCCAACAAAAAGTTTTTCCGCATTCCCACCGAAAAAAGAAGGAAATGGTTACGTGCTATGATACGTGCTTTGATACCTGCAAGCCTCACTGGTACACGCAGCTGTTGTAAGTCCTATCCTGACCGCTGTTTCTACTTTAAACATTAAAGCTGCTACATGACTGCATGTTTCTCCTAGACTGGATTTGAAAGAAAAATTTTGTAAGATGTTATGATCGTTTTTCACGATAGACCAAACGCCATTTAAATTATAGTTAACAGGACCAATAAAATTGAAAAACAGTCATTAGATTTAAAATAAAAAATTCAAAGGCACTGATAAATAAAGCCTTACCCGGCTTTGCAGTCGCAGTGACATGTGATTATTTCACCGGTTTCTTGGGCGATCACCCACGGAAGATGCGAATCACGCTGTGACTCTGCTTGGCCGGGTCTGACCTCCGCTTTGAGCACGACCACTGATTTTTGTTTCACCGAAAAGATTGGCGCAACCTTTCTTGAAACAAAATAGTTATAAGCTTCGAGGCTTTTAAAAGCTTTTAACTTCTCGTGGGTGAAGGGTCCAGGGCTTTCAACTAAATAAGAATAAATATCTCCCCAGCACATCTGTGGCCAAGATGCAGGTGAGTCAGACCAGTATTTTTCGTCATCCCAGACTTCATATGGGCTTTGTATTCGATTTTGTCTGCAACACAAATTTTTAGTTTCTCTCTAAACCTCCTCTGGTCTTCGGAGCTTAGCGTACTTATATAATTTGGATTTCGCCCGCTTACTTTCTTGTTTATGCTAGCAGGTTCCGCCATCTCAACAGGTCTTCTTGCCACCCAACCAAACGCGCATGCGCAAAAAGATGTAAACAAAGATTCGCCTATAGTAACAGCACACAAACTTCTTGCTTCAGACAGGTCATAAATTTTGATCTAAAATGTTCAGGTTGCTCATGTTGAGTTACTCTAATTTTCAATTTTTCTAATTCATTCCTCTCTCTAGTGGTGACATCTTTTCCTTCTCATGTACCGAACACGTGCAAAGCATAATCAACCAATTGTATTTAAGAGTCAGACATATGTTTTTATGAAAGTCTACTCCTTTTCTAAATATATCCATCTTTCCTCATTGGGGGCAGAAAGTTGTATTTTACTTTGATCAGTCTAGAGGACCTTTTCTCTATCAGGTATATTAGATCCACAGTTAGGAAAATATATGTTAAGGCTGCAGGAAAAAAGTCCTTTGATGATTCTCCATGAAGGTCAAGTTTCTTGAGAAAGAAGTAAAGAAGAGTACTTCACCACTCCTAGATCTTTATTTAAGCAATTTTAAAAGAAAAGCAGACTTTTTGTTTTCAGTTGCCTTTACAGCAATTCTACTAACAGATCTCTTCCAAAAGTTTTTCTTGACCTTGAATGAATATTGAATGATTTTCTAAGATGCAGTTTTTAAGTTATACTCTAAATGAAAGAAACTGCTTTTGCCATCCTCCCTCAACCTTCTTCTGCTTTGTGTCGGATATTTTGATTGGAAGTGGCAGCCAGCTGCTTGAAGAGGCCGACAGCTGCTGATAGTTGAGACATATTATTATAAGTAATGTAACAGTATTTATAAAACTGAATTGCCTTTCCTAACTATAACTGTGAAATAAGCCAAGGCTGCAATGAGCTTACTAAAATCTGAAATCTTTGTTTTATTATAATAGGAATTATAAAAAAAAAAAAAAAGATCTCCTGTGATGCTCAAATGGTTGCATGATGCCTCATTTTTTCCCCCACTCTGAAATTTCATCTAAAACTAAAATAACACAAAAATCTTGATTGAAATTCAGAGAGAGAGATCAATCTTTAAATTTGCCTCATGTTTACATGGGCGTCTAAACTTTTGAGGAGATGGGAGTCTCTTTGTTGCCACATTTTATTAACACTGAAACAGCTGAAGTGTGAATTCCTAAAAGTCTGTTTTTTTCCATCAGAGTTGTGTTCACTGAAATGCTGAAATGTGTGCCAGTCAACAGAAGGAGCAACAGAAACAAACATTTTAGCCATTTAAGACAACATAAGCCTATAACAATGTAATGCTATATGACACTTCTGTTTTTTAGCATCAGATACTAGACTGATAAAGACCTGCTCTGCTTCATTGCTTGTACAACATGTTAGCTATCCGGTGTATCCGGGCAGCTGGCGCTGATAGACTATGACTCACAGTTCTGCTGTGAGTAAACATGAGGAAGAAGTTTGGTCTTCTATTGGTGTGATTCTGGCTTTAGCTTGTCCTGCTTATGTAAAAGTGAGGAAAACACTGGATTCAAACGCAAAGCTATCTCCCCAGGAAGTGTTGTGCCTGTGTTTCCCATGACCTCACCAAGTGGCACCAGGAGCCATGGATCAGGCCCATTTCTGACATCATACTGCCCTTAAAAGTCTCTCTGTTGGGTTAAGTGTACCACATCTCCTCACTTTAAAACAGGAGATTGTTGAAAGTTTGGAGCTCTGGCCAGGGAGAGTGGCAAGGGTTAGGTGTGGTCAAACATCAAGACAGGAGAGGGTAGCGTTGAGTTTTCAGCTTTATGGTGGTGTTAAATTCTTAATGGTTTATGTAAATATATGAAAAGCTTTAGAATTTGTATAACTTTACAGAGCATAGAATTTTCATGCATCACAGCACGTTGAGTTTTTTTGTTTGTTTTTTTAAGTTTTTTTCTGTAATTATACTACATCTATTATACTGCATTTCACACTTCTTTTAGGCTAGTGGAGAGCTGCTATTTGTTATGATGAACTCACTCCATTCAGCACAAGCCACGAGGCAAACTTAACAAAAATAAAGTGATTTAGGTTTAAAAAGTGTCCCAGAACAAGGATGGTTTAATCCATGTATAAAGTATGTTAGAGCTACAAGAATATTTGTAGAAATTCTTTTTGTTTTGCGAGGGAGGGCAATAGCTGCTGTACCCAGAGCAAAGACAAAGTCAGCAGGGTAGAACAGGGAAAATGTCATTGACTGACTCACAGACACATATGTACTTTCATCATTTCACACACTCATTCACCCGGAAGGCGTGTTAAAGGATACTGATCTTTAGGAGTCTCTATTCTCATAAGATCGCCTACATTTTTCTGTTATCGCCTGCAGGAGGTCATATTTTAGCTCTGTTTGTCGCTTAAAATATGATGTTGCCCACTGACCAATTTATGGAGACCCATCATTACTTTGTGCAGGGGAGCTTGTGAACATCCCTCCAGGAAAGAAAAAAGCTTTGGAATGAGTTTGCTTTTTTTTTTTCCTTCGTCTAACCTTTCCACTCTAAGACTCCGGACCAGGTCAGCTCAGCTGAGCAGTGCTGTAGCAATAGGCATTGTTACCCCTCACAATTCTACTCTTTGGTTTGCCTCTGCCTGGGGAATAGCTATTTTTAAAATGCTGGCAATGCTGGGGAGCTATTGTTAAACTAACAACCTATTGATTTGAATCGATCTCAGTTGTGGGGCTGCACTGAGGACAGTGTGTGCATGTTTTTTTGTTTTTTTTTTTTAAACACAGTGTTTGTAGTGTTTTATAGCTGATATGAAAGCTCTGGCTTTGCAGCTTTCCTCATGTGGACTGTCATTTCAGACCTTTCAGATGTGTTTGCATTCTTTAACTGTGTTCTTTTCGCAGAACACAACAGTTACAATACATGTGGCTTTTCTATCACTACAGAGGAACTTCACTGAAAATGTATTACGTTAATGGATCAATTTAGTACATCAAAATGGACATACTTGGTCTTTGAAGCTGGACAGTAGGCTATAATTCAGCGTAGTTTTCTTGAACAGCAAATAACTGAATGTCCATGTGCTTATACAGAATCCCTGCATGGCCTGTCTTCCACTTTCTGGCTATTTGACTATTTGTTGCATACAATTGTGTCATCATTGTTGTCACAGTTTCAATCAGCAAGCTTCAGTCTGTCTTTTGAGTTGTGTCCTGATGCCCACCATGACCACCTACATGTCTTATATCGATATCTCACAAAAGATCAAATCGGTCCTTGTAAAAGTTCCTGCCGGAGCTCATTCATTCTGTCATAAATCACTTCACTATGTGTAAGTATCCCGAGAAGGAACCAGCTATTCTTTCTTTGGTAAATAAATGTAATCAAACAAATACAACCACAAGCTGATGACTTTCAGTGCACAGAGCCAATCAAACAAAAGCCAAAGAAAACAATGGCTAACCCCCCACCACCACCACCACCACTACCCTGTTAAAGGAAATGCCAAACATTACAGTGTATAAATAGAGAGGCTCTGACTTTGTACTTTGTAGGGCGAGATAGAGGACAGGAACCCCCTCCCTGGGGTTACACTGATGGCAAGGTCTCCCACCTCTCCTCCCTACTGCACTCTTATTGCTCTTTTTGTGTGTGAGCTATTTTTGTACTGATTTCTCCTGACCTTGAGTTTTTTTTTCCCCCATCTCCTTTGGTTAAGTTCCATATTTTTTTTTCTTTCTTTATCTCTTTCTTGCGTTTTCTCATACAGTCAGTCACCATGAATAACTGAGTAACCTAGTACCACTTCACAAACACCTCCTGCTTTATTAATGCCACCATCTACTACAGCTGAAGAGGCAAATGGTCCTTCTGGATTGAGAGAGTGTGAAAGCTTTGACCCAAAGTGAAAGCTGTAGCCAGAGCAAGGAGGCGGGTGTTTAATAGCTTTTGATAAAACAGCTTGCTGTCACTGCTGGCGGCTCTGTGCAGCTCAGTTTAATTTATTGGTTAGGCAAAACTTCCCTTTGCATCTGGATAAATGCAGCTCATGTATGTCTGGGCACGCATGGTCCTGCAGCATGAAGCTTGGGGTGTTTCACAATGAGGGCACTCAAACAAGATTGGAAAAATCTGTCAAGGGTTTAAGATATTAAATCTTCGATTTCATTTGCTCATTTCACACAGTTTTTCCTTTCACCCATTCTTATGAAAAGGGAGGGCAAGAGGAAGACAGTCTTCCCCCAAAAACAAGGTTAGTTGCTGTGTCTGTATGTAATGGGGTTATGGATGATTCAGTGGAGACGACTCCAACAAGTCTTTCATCTGTGCTATCTTTTGTATCAGGCATATAAATTTATTTTCCTCGGCTGGCAGGCTGCACAGTTTGAAAGATTGAACTGCAGCTGCTGATGTAGGAAGGTTTAAAAAACAGCATGCACATGAGGTAACACGTACAAGCACAAACAAATTCACCACCAAGGCATTCTGTGTGGTTCTTTGTCTTCTTTTCCTTTTTTTTAATCATAATCTTATCATCACACATTACTGGCAACTGTTGTTACATGACTTTTCTTTTTATCCATTCCTTTTGGGTCCCTTCATGTTAAATAAATGAGAACAACCACAAATATTGACATTTTCAAGTGACCAATCCATTGTACTTGACTAACACAGCTGGTAAAGTGTAATGCTCTTTAATAAGGGCAGCTGTGGTGGAAGAATCCGGATTGTTGGAATTCTTCAAACCTCAGTATTCACTGGATATTCTGAGCCCTTCAAAATCAATAACAACAGCATGGACATCATTTGCTGATACAGCTTTGCAAGCTCATAGTAAAGTGCCCGGCGTCTTTTCATATCCGTCAGCTCATTTTTGAAAAAATATACAATGCATTTAAAGTAGTCCGTTGTTTTTTTACAGTGAGAAAGCTTGTTAGAAATATATTATCAATTTTCATACAGAGGGCTATTGTCTTTTTGGCAATTTTTAAAACCTCTTATAGGTTCGCTGGGGCCAAGAATACAATTTCTCGCCAAAAAGATCCCCTTTTCTGAACCTAAGAGGGTTGGTTATGCATCCTGTAGATGGCTTTCTTACAGCATGTGCAGTACATTTGCATATTTATAGAATATTTCAGTAAAAGATAAGCCATTGACCTGGCACCACATTCCATATATATGCATATATAAAAATGTATAAAATTGTAGCTAAATAAGTGTCAAGTGTCAATAGGAGGAAGTTTGCTCCCTGAGAGGAAATAAATTCCTCAAGTTCAACTACATGTGTGTTTTCACACCTATTATCTTATCTTATGCCATTGTTAGCTTCATGAGTGCATGTGGGGAGTTGTTGAGCTTCACAATGTTAGTTGTTGTGGAGTTTTATGAAAGTTTGTCATAGAAAACAAAACAGAAATGTGGCTCTTGCACAATTTTTAAACTAAAAATGTTGGTCGTTGCTCTTTTTGTACAAGATCAAGCAGCCAAGTGATGCTTAAAAAGAAAGTGTTTACAATGAAAGAATTGTAAAGGAAGACGTTACATGATAAACAATTTTCAGTTGTCTCTGTTTTCTTTATTTAAACATATTAAAGAAAAACAATGCAGAGTGGCGTTTAAGGCTGCAACAATAGTTGACAATAAAAATAGTCAACAACAAATTTACCCGTCGACTATTGTCGGCAAAAAAAAAAAAAAAAAACGTACAGAGTGAGACATCGCCTTCTTCCCTATCTATGCTGAGAGTTGCAGATGAACAAAAAAGTACGCCAGGGATAAAATATGGCGACTGACCAGGGAAAATACGGCGGCAGAGGAAGTCAAAAGTCTGAAATAACTTCGCGTTAAACTTACAAAATAAATTAAATACATCAGAGATTTGTAAAGGGGACCTTGCGTACCACGGACGTACGTCTGCAGTACTCGAACATTTAAAGAGGAGGCACGTCGGACTTGCATAACAACCTCATGCAAGATTTAAAAGCTGTAAGTGAAATAAGAGCCATTTAATAATTATGAGATACATAATCCGATTGGTCCACTAGTCGTTTTAATAGTAACTAGTCGAATATCAGAATAGTCATTAGTTGGTTGCACCACTACCTATTACCTATTATCTGTGTTATGTCAACAACACTCAGTTTACAACCTACCAGCACTTCAAGTTCAAGAAGTCTTTATTGTCATTATGCATTTACATAACATTTTCTTCGGTAACTCTCATCTTAAAGTTAAATACACACTGTAAAATTAAACTGGAGACTCACAACACACCAATAATGAAAACACTATATTAAAACGCAATTATAAGAAACACTAAAAGTTAAATAAATTAAACAAATGAATTAATTCATTAAAAAGGAGTGCAGTTGAGCAGCTGCAGAAACATCAATGAGACAATGTGCAATGAAGCAAGTGGTGCAAGTTGCATCTCAGACAGAAAACATTCATGGGGTGGTAGGCGAGTCTGTATTTGTGTATGCATGTTTGAGGGATGCTGGTGAGACAGAATTTACAGCTCTGGAAAAAAAAAGCTGTGTCTCCATCTGTTCGTCCTGGTCCGTATGTTTCTGTATCTCTTCCTTGAACAAAGAGGCACAAACAGTCCAAGGCACAGGTGGGTGGGATCTGCAGCAGTACAGCTGGCCTTCCTCTGGACTCATAAACTGAGTCCAGATCTTGAAGAGATCTTCCTACAATCCCCTGTGCTGTTCTCACCACCTGAGCTAATTGTCTCTTGTCCTCACCTGTGCAGTTTCCATACCACACAGTCATTCCTACACAGAGGATGCTCTCTATTGTGGCCCCACAGAAGTTCGCAATCAGATGAGAGAAGACATGTGCAGAGACCAGATCAGCTTTGATGTTCTGTGGATTCCCAGGAACTTGATGTTGTTCACACTGTCATATCACTGCTGTTGCTTCACTGTCTCCCTATGGATGAGGAGAAGGGCGTCCTCTGTCCTCTTGGTTCACCTGTAGTTCACTATGACCTACTTCAGGGGTGTCCAGCTCTGGTCCTCGAGGGCCACAATCCTGCAGGTTTTAGATGTGTCCCTGCTCTAAAAACACTTGACTCAAATTAGTGAGTAATCGTTCAAAACTTAATTGGCTGTTGGATCCATTTCATTTGAATCAGGTGTGCTGAAGCAGAAAACATTGAAAACCTGCATGACAGCAGCCCTCAAGGACCGACTTTGGACACCCCTGACCTACCTACTTGGTCTTGCTGGTGTTCAAGACAGGGTTGTTCTCTGAATACTACTTTATCAGCTGATGGACCTCCTCTCTGTAGCGAGACTCCGCGAACACATCAGCGAACTTCACAGTGGTGTTAGTGGAGTGAATGGAAGAACAGTCGTAGGTGAACAGAGTGAAGAGGGCTGGACTGAGCACACAGCCCTGCTGTGTCCCTGTGTTTAGGATCAGTGAGGATGAGACCTCATCCCCCATTTTCATCACCTGAGGCCTGTTGGTAAGGAAGTCTTTGATCGTATTAAAAGCTGAGCTGAAATTCACAAATAATTCTTAGCATAGGTGTTGATATGCTCCAGGTGGGACAGGGCTGTGAATGCTTTGGAGACAACATCCTCTGTTGATGGGTTACCCCTGCAAGCAAACTTGTGGCTGTCTAGATCAGCCAGGGTGGCATTCTTGATGAGCTTTAGGATGAGCCTCTCAAAACACTTCATGGTCACGTCTCATGTCAGAGCTACAGGGCGGTGATCATTGAGGCAGGTACCGCTGACTTTTTGGGTACAGGCACAATAATGGAGGATTTGAGGAAAACAGGGACTGTAGCTAGCTGCTGGGACAGGTTGAAGATGTCCACAAAGGCCTTCAACCTTACCATTGTGTTTGAAGCCTGCTTACTAATGATGTATTTCCTTTCGTTGGCTGTTAGCTGTACCACCTTTTTTCTCCGTCTCTCTTCATCCTTTGCCTTCTCCAGTGTGCACAGCTGTGTCTAAATATCTAATAAGCTGTTCTGCCTAGTTCTGATCCTGGGTTTGTTCTCACCTGGGCAAATGCACATGAATAATGGAAGCAGCATGAAGTGAGGCAGGGGCATAGTTGCTACAGAGCTGTGTTGAAGCCTGATAAGACTCTCCACCACAGGAAAAAAGCCTCAGAGAGCTGACAAGACGCCGTGTGACAGTATTAACTTTATTACCCATAGGCTGCCAAGCTGTTAACAGGCAGAAGTATTAAGTAGAGGGAAAGAGAAAGGAGGTGTGCTCTATTCACTGTCACAACTCTGTGAAAATCTCATTTCAGTCTGCTTTCATGTTTAAATGTATCAAACTAATTAGCAAGTCTGGCTTGGTCTTGCTCTTGACAAGAATTGATTGTTTATGTTGTTTTCAGCGTCTTGCATCAGCAGATGTCCTTCATTCAATAGAGGCCTCATCAGCATTACTGACAGTAAGAAGCCTATTGGAAACAAATATTGCTTTGAAACTGACTGGCTGTCACAAATCACAGCCTCATCACATCTAGCAGATCAATTTTAGTTAGTTAAACCACTGTTTGATTAACATAATTACCAACAGAGCTAAATGTGTGTTAGTCACATGCTAAATTCTAGTCTGGAATATTATGATATATATGGTGCACAAGACTCAATAGGCATACATCAGTGCTCACTCTTTCCATTTGTAGTATAGCTTGCAATCCAAAAAAAATCTCAATAAAATGCAATAAAATGTGAGATGGTATAAAGAAAACTACACTTCATCATTTGAAACTATAAGAAAATACTTAATTTGGTTTAGGAGTGCTAACTCTTATATGCAGTTGTTTAGATACGAGATTTGTCAAAGCTAAAGGAATCAGAAAATTGGAAGGATGTCCATTCCATGTTCATGAGTAGGTTTTTCCAATACTCATGTTGTAAATGTCATTGGGAATTTTTACTGAAGTGCTATTTGGAAACTTGAGGATCATTCCCAGGGGGCCACTAAACAGTTTGGCTATTCTTTTGGGGGATTGGGACAACTCAGTTACTTCACTGAGACCACGCAGTCCACAGTTCAGCATCACATTCTTTTAGTTCACATTCACAACCGATGATCAAAAATGCTGTGAAAAGGAGAAAATGAAAAGTGTAAAGACATAATCAGAAGCTTAAAAGATGTATCACATGAGAGCAAAGGAACACAGAACTTTCGGTAAATAGAGGCAATTGTAATTGCTGTTGAATGTCACCAGTGTTTCATCAAGAATGACATTAATTCACTGGTTTCATTCATTCACGTTTTTTCATTAGTAAGTATTGAGCAGATTCTTTTAAAAAAAATAAAGGCATGAACTGTATGTGAAGCAAAAAAAACCTTGTAATCAAAAGCTTTTGTAGCTTTCTAGAATCAAAAAGTCTAACTTTAATATATTATTAATAATTAAGCAAAGCATTAAATTAAATAATCAGTCTAGCAAAAACAGTAGTTGTTACAGTTCTGAATGTCCATATATGCAACTGTAAATGGCCTGATAACATGTCATCGATTATGCATTATATAAATTGACTTTTGTACGTATTTGCCACTGTACCAATCTAATCCGTTATGCATCATCTAATAATGGGATTTTCCATGGCACATGAGGTGATGACAGTGGCAATGGTAGTTGCCAGTGAATGGGATGTACAGATTTTTCCTAATAAATACGTCACAGAGTATTTGCCTGTATGCAAAATAAATTAAAACAAATATATTTACACCAATTAGTGATGCTCTAATTATATTTTTCTTGGCTGTCTGCAGTTTTCAAAACCATTAACAGTAACAAACAGTAAACAAAACCATTAATGTGATTTTAAAACTAAACGACTCAGGTCCATTTTCAAATATAAAACCAACTATTAGATACATTTACAAAGTTGTAGCAGTTTTCACATAGTGTATAAGGTAACACGACAGATTTGTCTTGAACAAATAAAATCCAATAGAAGGTCAATCCAAAAGTGTTCTAGTTAAGGATGACAAATAGCAGAAGCTGCTGTGCTTCTCAGTGTTGCACTTTTTAAATGGTCCCTGTATGCTCCTTATAGCCGGCTGCTCACAGACCATTATTACTTGTTGAGCTCCAAGGACACCTTATAGCAGGTTATGCACTTTACAGCTACTAAGGAGAAGAGTTGTTTTTGTTTTAAGAATGTTTGCTTTTGCATTATTGTAAAGTAAAAAGTGCCATCACATGAGCAACATGGGGCTAGTAAGTAAATTTTAATAGCACAAAATCAAATACAAAACACCAGTCCAGAGCATTAAGATGTAAACAAGAAACACAAATCCTGGAAATGTGATCTATATTTATTTTGAGGTCTGTCTTACATTTGGTCTGACAGACTTCTCTGTAGCAGTGAGAAGGTTAAACCTGAGCTAGTCTTTTCAGCTACACTGGAGGTGAAATGGAAACACCAGCTTGGCTGCAAGACTGTTTACATTCTATGAATAGGAATAATATGTTTAATCAAATCAGCCTTCTGGAGAGAGAGGAAGGAAAAAAGAGTGAGAGTAGAGAAAGAGGAGAGAAAATATGAAGGAAAACATTAAGGATGGAGGTGGTGACCAAAGAAACATGGGCTTTTCACTTTCGCATGTGCTTTCTTAGCTGCATTGAGACACATGGCAATTTTAATGTACTTTGATCCCACTTATGTAATCATATGTAGAATTTTTGGCATATTCTGGTCAGCTGGAGAGCTCTTTTGCAGCTGCCTAATTTCCTTTTTACAGAACCGTGAATGATCACAGCTTCTTGATGCTTGGCAAAACTCTGTAATGCCTGGTCCTGACATGCCTTATACTTGTGGGTATTTTTAAACCCAGCTGCTTAAAATTAATTACCCTGTAAAATGCCAGCATTTCAGACTAATGCTACTGAATTCCAGTGATTCCACTCACACAATGTCTTGTTTCTTTTTGGTTTAAATGGTCAGCAGAAGTGATTAGGTTAAATGCCACAGGAAGGGCTTGAGGGTTATGTTTGCTGAAAGCATTCATAGTTGTGCTGTGCTAGGCTGTTTTTATTAGTCACTTAATGTGTGTACCCATGATTATTTACTGCAGTTCCCCAAAATATGTGAAGGTGGTTCAACATTACAGGAACAGGCCAGCCATTCTCTGTGGAGACGAATGCTGGCTTCAGCTGTAATGTTTGGTTAACCCCATAAAGTAATGAATGGAACCTCCTTGTTTTAATGAGAGAGCTGCTTTCAGGAGCAAAATAAAAAAAGAAATCAAACCACTGTCTTGCTGTGCTGTGTTACAATTCCCCTGTCTTGTGAAACTGCTTTTCGAACAAGGTTTTTAATTAAACATGTCTTGCTGTTGTACAAACTTGCCAAGAAAGCTTTAAATATATTTGTAGCATCTTTAACCTTTAGCTGGGTTGGATATTTTGGTGAAATCGGCTTTGCATAACAACAAGCCTGCAGCATATTGAGGTCACAGACTGCAGGTTTGTCAGTTAAACAGCATGTGTCTTCATTTAACCTGGAGAATTAGCTGATAGAAAACTATTGTAGTCCTCCATAATAGGGTTAAAGCATAAATGCATCATTTGTCACCTCAACTGAAATACCAGTAAAATCTAGTTAGCACTGCTGCATTTACTAAGCTTTATATTTCATCAGTCACATGTCTATCTGGTAAAAATAAGTTACAGTACATACAGCAGCTAGTTAGCTTTTCCTAGCAACGTTGTGAAATAGGAAAACAAAAAGACAGACTCTGTTCTTAGATTATATTGTACATTATGTCACCTCATTAGAGGAAATAATCATCAGCCTGTTAAATAAAGACATAAATAATCTTACAGTGCATTGCAGACTATTGCATGTGTTATTTCTCACCTGTTTCTGGAACATGAGATATAGTGATATGACAGTAAAGTGGTGAAATGGCATTCCTTACTGTGACTAAATTAACTCCACTAAATGAATAATATTCTGTAGCTAAAAAGTCAAACAAAGAGAAGGATTAGACAACATTCAACCACATTCTGGTTTTCCTAAGACACAGCCTAAGGTAGAGAGATTCACAAGATCCATGGCATGCTCCAAGAAAGGATTTACATTTGTTTTGACTCAGTTTTCCAGTACATCTACAGGGCATTTTTCATTATCCTATCATATCCTCTATTTACCCCCAATTGTGTCTTAGCGACTACGAGCAAAGATGCAAGTGAAATGATGTAAGGAATAAAGGTGCAGTGGAGGAACAGAGGCTGCCTAATGATAAATCTGTTGTTTCATAGTGTCTTATTAGGTGATTTCAAACTGGAGGTGAGACATTTATGCGTCATGCCACTTGATAAGACTTCCACATAAAATGTGCTTGTGTTTCCTGATCCGCTGCATGTGTTATTTTATTAAGAGCTCTTTTAAATTTATAATATAATAAACTATATTTATTATAGACTCTGATGTATGATAATGTTACTGTCATTCAATGGCCTAGCATAGGTTAACCTATAAACATGAATTTTTCTTAGCATCAACATCTGATAGTAAAAAAAATGGCAGTGTCTCAGGGTGTACTTTCCACAGCCCCTGCAGAAGGACGTCCAACAAACCCCCTGATGAAGTTGTTTACCGTCATCTTGCTATCTGGAGCCTTTACACTCAGCTATGTGATTTTCTGCTTCTCTTCCTCTACTGTGATAAACCTGTGATTGACAGCCTCCAGTGAGATGGAAGGATTCAAGTTACACTTGTAGGGAGTAGCATGAATACAGATGGAGGGATTGTGTGGAGGTCTGTAGGATCGGGGCTGATATGTACACTGTCAGTCTGACAATAAAAAGAGAGGATTCACTGCAGACTGTCACAGTGTTTAGACTGAGCCAGTTTAAACCGATGAAGGTATCTGGTACTGGAGTCTTTAGAATGGGCTCAAAGAGCATCTCAGGATGTATGTTTGGATGAGTGCGTTGGTGCATCTGCAAACATATTTGTTGGAAATGCATGTAAAGATGGGGATGTATTAATAATTCCATCTTGATACCCATATAATTTAACTTAGTGTGCCTTTCCCTTCAAATAACCTTTCATTCTGTTTCTCTTCATCTGTTCAACAGAGGTCTAACTTTAATCTCAGTTTCTACTTCTCCTTCCATCTTTTAAAGGTAAATGCTCTTAATAAATTACCATAGGACTGGTTTCCTGCCACGTGAGAAAAGACTAAGTATTCGCATTATGTAACTCAGTCTCCCAGACATCATTACATTTGCAATGCCACTTTAACACTGCATTACGTGTTGGCACCCCACAAATATCACACTAAATAAGATTGTATGATGACCTACAAAGATATGATTCTTTTGGTACAGAAAAGAAAAGTGGCACTTTTTTTTTAACCAAAAGAAATATTGTTACTTTTTGGTCTGTGTTTAGTTTGGTTTACACACCAACAATGTTTCACATCAGATATGGTTCTGGCAGCACAAGCAGGGGTGTCATCACCACCTGAGGTAGGACTTGTCTGTAGAGAAGGAACTCTCTCTTTCTGTTGTATAAGCATGTCATTTAAACACTTTACATGGTGGTGGTACATGTTCAAAACACTTTCATCTTCAGAAGGTCTCAAAGGTGCAATGAATAAATGTGTGCATGAATTTTATCTAGATATTATACAACCTTAAAGAATGTATGGAATTTAATATGTTTCATAAAATAAAGACATTGAATGTTTTGGATGAGAACATTGTTAACAATTAATGGAGGGATTTCAGAGTTTGTGCTTTTGACAATACTCTATATAAATGGAAGCATTATTGCTTCATTGTATTTTTGCCCCAAAAGTTAAGGCGTGGTACTTTGTTTTGATTTTTACTGCTTCATTGTCAAGTGTCCATCAAGCTCCCATTTTGGCTCTGGAGCTGTGTGATTACAGCTCACTGGGGAGCAGTTTGGTTTTTACCAGTGGATTGTTTACACAAGGAAAATCATCTTTGTTCCACAGATGTTGCTGCCCTACACTGATGTATGCATCAACAATGTGAATTCGTATACACACAGACATACACCCAGGGGAATGTTACTGTATGCTTTCGGATAAATAGCCTCTTTTACTGTTTCCGTGTTTGCAAAATTAAGAAGTGACAAAAAAAGCGTGACATATTTTCTATTTTGGACCATTCCCCAAGGTTGTTTCATATAAATGGTCAACAGGAATTCATGCTGACTGAATCTAAGTGACTCATAAACCTTAGAGACAAATACTGTGCACAAACACACCCTGATAAAGAGGTAAAAGTTTAGTCTGGGCATGTGTAAGTGTGCACCAAAGGAAATTTATCTCAGGTTTCTTCAATGAATCTCCATCAAGTTCACTTAAAGCTCAGAGCCAGAACAAAATATTCTTGCTATGGTGATGAGCCAAACAGTAGATCTTTACAGCTTTTTGTCTTTTTAGGTTTGTGTTGGACTTGGTATGTACAGTTTTTAAGCACCAGCCAAAGCCGCTCTCCCTACAGATGGGTTGCTTCACCATCATAGGAATGGCAGATGATAAGCAACTATGACAAATACAGAATCTGTGCTTGTAAATGTGAAGCACTTGCTATGTCTTCTTATGGTTTTGTTTAAGTGTGGATGAACATGCTGCCTGTCTGCAAAACAAACACCTGTACCAGGAAGCTAGTGATTCAGCTCCCGTCTTAGTTGACGTTTTCCCCAGAGTGGCATGGCTAAAGTTTAATGGGCCTGCTGATGGTGGATTAAAGCTTGGTGTTAATTATAACACCATGCTCAGTTAGACATGTCACATTAGCATCAGGATAAGCAGCAACGTAGACTTCTGTAGTGAGGAAAGACGGGACTATGCTGTTTCAGTCAGCACTTGAATTGGATGATAAACATACAGCACAGTGGTCCTGCACTCCATTCTGTTATATTGTCGGGTTTACAGCCACATAAAAATTTCTTGGATTTATCTGACTTGAGCTTTTTCTTATTGTCATTTGTCCATACTGATAAACAGAGAGGTATACGTTTTAGAAAATAAGAGTTTTTATCTTGAATTTTAGTAATGTTTGTTGCAAATACCTTTAGCATGAGGTTCACAATGACATACAATGCTCTTTATCAGCTCGAGCCAAGCCAAACATAAAAATGTGATATCTGTGAATTATCTAACACAGTGTTCACGTAGAAAGTATTTTTGTTTTTTTAAAAGATTCAAATAAAAGTTACAGCTTAACAGTAGTGCAAAGGCTCAGGGGTTTGTTTGATAAATTGCATCTCATTTGTACATCGAGTTAACAAACTGTAGTGTGAGGGAGTTAAAGTTTTGAAAGTCAACAGGTCCTGAAAGTTGTCTTCACATTGCCCTCCTCCAAATCCAGTTTCTCTGGTTAGTTCCGTTCGTCTGCTTCTGGTTATCAGCTGTCTGATACAGTGCAGATAAATTAGAGCTATTGTCTGTGTGATGAAGCTGAACCTAACGCTGGCTCGCTCAGTGGTAGCTTTCAGCTGGACTTTCACTCTCTTTATGCCAAACACAGACAGGCTGTTTGAGAAAAGCTACATAAAGCGCTAGACAAAGTGAATGTCAGAGGAGGGTATTGTGTGTGTGTGTGTGTGCACATGCATGCATCACTTACTCAAAGATAAATACCTACAATATATGCCACCTCAAACACACACAGACTTATTTCCAAACAAGCACAATGCTCTTTCCATTTTATCAGTGTAATATCTGTGTGGTTTACTGAGGGTAGCTATTTACTTATTTCCCTGATAATGAATTTTGCTGTGAAGCACTTGCATGCATATAACTGCTCTCCTCAGTTAAGTGCCTTTGCCAAACACAAATCATGTTCGCTTTGAACAAAACTCAGTGTCGAGGCGTTGTTTCTGGTACTGCACAAGGGAGAGGACTTCAGTTTGTGCAAATTAACTAAAGGCTTTGAGCTCTGTTTCTGTCTTTATGTGGGCCTGTCTTCAGCTGTTTCTTTGCTAGTTCCAGAGATTGTGTGGTTGCAAATTCTTATTGTAGTTCTGTAGAATGCATGCTATAAAGAAAGAAGAGTGTTACTGCACATTAAAATAATTATGAATGGAGCACAGAAGGCCTTGGGAAATTCGTCACTCATTAGCATAGGAAACAAAACTGATAATGAAGACAATGCAGATGGTTTGACAACAAGCTGTGAATTTTATTATCTATTCAGACTCAGGCTTAACTGATTATGGCCACCACACTTACCCATTTTACTTGCATAATGGACAATACATAACATGCGTGACTTAAATCACTGAAACAAGTAGCTGATCCAAGATTGCCATTTGTCTGTTTATTTGCAGGCCTGCCCTCATAAAATGTTTTTAGTGCCCTTATTAATTATAAGAACTTACACCAAGTGATCAGTAAATACTGCTTGAGGGAGAAAAGAGCAGTCTTTCAGAAGCAATGAAATTGTCACTGTCTACTGCCTGGTTTATTTCTGCAGCTTCATGGAGTCTGCTTGAAAAATAGCAGCCCCTCCCTCCCCTTGCAAACTGCTCACCTATGCCACTAAATCAGCAGGCTGGGAGTAAAGGGGGTGGGGGTTAGAAGTGATTTCACATGTCAGTGATTTTTAAGGCCACCTCGAAGGTAGGACAGCTTGATATGCAGGCTGCAGTGTGCTGAGATTTGGAGGTCTTGGAGAATGAGGGAGAGGACCTGAAATCAATTTTCTTGTAATACGTTGGCTCTGTTTTCCACCAACCTGCTGGAAACTACTGCTGGGATCATTCTTTGAAAATTGAAAGTTGCATGTAGCTAAGTATTTATGCTAACAAAAAATTAAGGTGATTTTATTATAAAAAAAAATGTAAGATGTTACAGTGTTATAAATAGGTAAAGTTTCTTTGGCACAGGTTTCTATGTCCACTGCTGGCAGGCATCTGTCTCTCCATTTCTCAGCTATTTTCTCACTGCATTGATTTTTTGCTTCTTTGCTAACATTCTGCCAACCTCTTTTTTTTTCCTCCCTGTTGGTTTGGTCATTTCTTTTCATACAACCCCGCAAGAAGAATCACGTGTTACAGGCTTTAACAAATGGGGCCAGGCCCACAGTAATGCAGGCTGAACAGCTCATCTATAACAGCACAAGATAATCTCTATGTTAGAAATGCTTTTGCTAAATCTGCACACACCAGTCAGATTACCTGCAGTCATTATCTCACTGCTGATTAAGTAAAAGTCAGAAGTGGAAAAGTGATGAGAATGTGTTTATTGGAAGCCTGTTTACTGTAAATATCTATCTTTATATTTTCTCGTAGGTAACTGACCAGCTTCCGTGGGATTTGATGTCACCTTTAGATTGGTTTAACTGAAGATGGAAACACTGGAGTCTGAGCTGACGTGCCCAATCTGTCTGGAGTTGTTTGAAGATCCCCTGCTCTTGCCCTGTGCCCACAGCCTGTGCTTCAACTGTGCTCACCGCATTCTGGTGTCTCACTGCTCCACCAGTAAACCCCTTGAGTCAATCTCCGCCTTTCAGTGCCCCACCTGTCGTTACGTCATCACGCTGAATCACCGGGGCCTGGAGGGCCTTAAGCGCAATGTGACGCTGCAGAACATCATTGACCGCTTTCAGAAGGCCTCCCTTAGCGGCCCTAATTCCCCCACTGAGAGCCGGCGCCTGCAGCCGCAGCGGCCCTACACCGCCACCATTAGCGGTACATTAGCTGGAACGATTGGCGGCGGTGGGACAAGTGGAGGAAGTGCTCGTGGCAGCCCAGCCACTTCCAGCCACTCCCACCAGCACGCCAACCACATTAACCACGCCAACCACTCCAACCATACCAACCACACCAACGCAAACCACAGCCCAGCTGTTGTTGCAAAAATGGATCCACGTATCAGCTGCCAGTTCTGTGAGCAGGATCCACCACGGGAGGCTGTCAAGACATGTGTTACATGTGAGGTATCATACTGTGACCGCTGCCTGCGTGCAACACACCCTAACAAGAAGCCCTTTACCAGCCATCGCCTGGTGGAGCCCGTACCAGACACTCACATCCGTGGACTGACCTGCCTGGAGCATGAAAATGAGAAGGTCAACATGTACTGCTTGGTGGACGACCAGCTCATCTGTGCCCTCTGCAAGCTGGTGGGCCGCCACAGGGAGCACCAGGTGTCCTCACTTACTGAACGCTTTGACAAGCTCAAGGTTAGTTCTTGATTATTCTTTATTTTGCAAAGCATCGGTAGCGAACCACTACTCCCAATATATAACTCCCTATGTAGTTTTCTAACAACAAAAAGACCAATCCAGCTTGTAGAAATTAAAGCTGCTGTCTGAGAGTGCAGTTGAGAGTAAAGCAAAAATTAATCGCACACGTTTGATGATCACTGAGGGGCAGAATCCTGACAACAGGTAGAGTTAAAGAAGTAAGTCAGACGCACAAAAGTAACCACAATTCAACCAACCTGGTTACAATAAAAAAGACTGGATATGAAATAAAGACCAAAGGGTGGATTTACATTGTGGGCAGGTTTATTTAAAAAAAAAAAAAAAAATCTAGTTAAAATGCTCTCAGTTAAATTACTAGAGTACACCAAACCACAGCGTAAAGCAAGATATCTAGGCCTCTATTTGTCCTCTACAAAGATAAAACCATTAAAAACAAGGAACTGGAAAGCATCAAAATTGTGCAATATGGCAAAACAGCACTGGCCTAAAACAAGAAAAAAGTTTTATATAACTCTTCTTTTTTAAAATAAATAAATAAATAATAAAAAAGAACAAATATGGTAGCGAGGAGAACATCCCTTTTATCTATTGCTGAGCAGATTTCCATGCAGCAAGGTATGACTGGTTTAAAACCCTTCTCCTTTAGCTGCTCACAATGAAATCTGTACCTCATTGCTGGCTGGCTACCAAAAGAAAAGAGTGAGCGGTTTCAGTCTCTTTAACATTCTTTAAAAAAAGGAAAACATACAATGCTCTTAAAAACTTCATTTAAAAAACTGCCAAACATACCTCCCCTGGCTTGTGTTTGGCCTGTATACCCAAACTCTTTGTCTGCCCCTTAAATATTCCCAGGTGTGGCAAATACTGAACAAGTGATGGGCGTGGTGCTTTCAGGATACTGCACATCACACTAATTATAGATAAGTTGGTGCAGTATGAGAACACGCATGTAAGCCAAGCCAGTGCTAAAATTGGTTTGGGAAAAAGTCGTAGGTTTAAGGTAAATATGTATTATGACCTGGAACATGGCTAATTAATCAGATCTAGCATAATTTTTCCCATCTGTGTCCCTGGATGTTTCAGCAGTTGATAGTAGAGCCCGACCAATTGATTGGCCGGCCGATTAATCGACCGATTATACCCCTTTTCAAAATAATCATTATCAGCCAGAGTTTTGCCCATTAAATGGTGATATATTCTCAATTTCTAATAAATAGTAAATGCTGTAAAGTGTCAGGAGCCATGCAGAATGATGTTGTTGCACTGTTTTTACATTAGATGGAGCTCTGACTCCATTTAATCCTCAGTCCTCATCGCTGTCAGTAACTACAGCAGTAGCTACAGCCAGGCAACACTACAGGGGTGGGCAGAGCGGAGCTTGACTATACGTTATTAACGATATTGTAAAATTAAGAATGACTCAACATGTCTCCAGTTTCAGGTCATGCTTTACAGTTACGTTGCGTTGCTAAAGTAGCTTAAGTTACTCCCTGTCTGTTTATGTTAGAAATAACCACACTGGGGTTATGCCAACTTAGCATAGCGTTAGCTAACAACTTAAAAACCAGTAATTGAACAGAAATAACGTTAAGTGTACAAAATATTTGAGAGTATAGTATGAGCATTCATCACTCCATCAGCTACGTGTTGTGACGCATTTAAGCAATGTGAACGCAAAGAGGACGGGAAAATGATCAATATTACTCTCTGTCTTCAGCAAGTGTCATGATATCCTACCGCGTTTATTTTTATTTTGTTAGAAAATGCTAGAATGTGACTCAGGCTGTTCAGCAACTCACTGTGTTGTTGTGGAGTAACATAAGTGCCAGATTATTTGTAACCATTTTATGTTTAAAATGCAAATTTGTCGAAGATTACGTGTTTTGATCTGAGAAAGGAGTTTGGCTTTTATTTTGGTTCATGAGTCATGACTTCATGGCAAAGAAAATAATGGAGTAGAGAAAATGGGATTTAACGTTAAAAGGCGTCAGAGGGCTGCATAATGTTTTGCCAGTAACTTCACTCATTATATTGCTTATATAAAGCATACACCTGTGGCCTAAATCCAAAGTTAAATTTATCAGTACGACTGGTAGCTATATTAATGCACGCTCCATAGAAAGAAAAATTTACAATGCAAATTTGAAATAAAAGCTATTTTATTCATATGTATTTTCTTTAATTAATGAAATCGGTTATCGGAATTTTTTTCTGCCAAATATTTAAATCTGCATCGACCTAAAAGAATCCATGTCAGTCGAGCTCTGGTGGATAGCACACAATCACAGCTGGAAAGCACTTTAGCCGAGTACCATTCCATAGTTAGTTGAAATGCTCCAAAAAAGCTTAGATTTTTTTTTTTTTTTTTTTTTTTTTTTGCGCTAAATTCAGCTCCAATATGGGTCTTCTTTGGCAACTACTTCTGACTTCTCATTAAAAATTAATATAGAAAACAATAAAGGCAAAAATTTCCTCTTCACTTCCACTGGCAATAGCTATCACAAGAAACAGACTAGCTAGCTTGTCTAAGACATTCTGAGCCATCCTCCTGACAATGCACACTGAGATGCCCTCTGCTGATGATTAGCAGGCCATGCTTGTCAAAGATTTTGTGATCACACAATATTGTAAATGGCAATATTATGGAATTTCAAATAGAGCTGGAAAAGTATCTCATAGAATGACAAAATGTCTTTTTTTAAGTTCATCCCTCACATTCACACACATTTAAGACCAATTCAGCAAGTGAATTTCTTCACAAACACTCACACAAACAAACAGTTTAGTTAAGATTAGTAGTTTGCACGATGATATTACAAGTAAGGATGTTTTACAAATTATTTTAGAATAGATTAATTTCTCTCTGGTGGCCAAGAGGTCCCTGACAGTTTTCCACAACAAAGGTTGCAATAAGGTCATCATCCTCAGTGCACTTATTTTATAATATTTTACTTTTTGTGTCTGTGAAGTACGGTAAGTCAATAGTTTTCAACTAACTTTTTTAAACAGAAAGAAAAATCTTAATTTTCTGTAAATCTTAACATTTTTCACTCCTCCGCAATCATTACATGTAACATTCATAAGAATCAGAAACTGTAAATCTTTAATCTATCTGCTCCTGCTTTGTGAATTCACACTTCTGTTGACTGTGAACTTTCAGCACCACAAAGACCCATCACACATAAAATCCTTTGTTGAGCAAGAAGGACAGAAAGGCACAAACAGAGAATAGGAGACAATTGGTATGTTGAGCATGGCAGAGAGAGACAGAGACCAATAGGGAGGGCCATCATTATAATAGTCGATGAGCTGGCATTCCCTGTGGCTACTGAGCTTTCAGAGGCTCTGCGTAAAGACCGGGACTGCTGAATCAGGGTGAAAAACAACAGAGAAAGGCACAAGCTAGAGCTAATTCCACCATTAAAGACCTAAAGCAGTGAACTGGCACCGGCTAGCCTGAAAACTTTTATCTTGAGTGTGTGTTTGAGCATATGTACACATACCATATGTGTGCCATTCTTTTTTGTGTCCGTTTTATAAGCTTCAAATCTAATCTATAGGACATTTCAAGAGAGACCTAACCAAGTGAACAATGTAATAAAAGATTGCAAAGCAATACAACTATGAACAGAGCAATGTTCATAACATTAATTGCAATATCATACAGATTCAAATTTACAGTACAAGCAGGGGCTGAATAAGATTAGCATATCTTATCATACAGGACATGAGCTATACTATAAGCCGCGCTGCATGTTTTCTATAGATATGTGGAGTCCAGCCAGTGTGTGGATCTGCTCTCATACAGCAATTTCATAAACTAAATAAAATTAGTGCACCAGAGAAAAGCATGACAGGGATGATTACAGTCTATGTGTTCATGTTACTGATTTTTGAGGTAGCGATTTCTGCTTAGGTGATGACTCTTGCTCTGAAATTATAAAAGTTACAAATGCTGTACTTTGTGATTTGAACTCTGTGCTGAAAAGCCACAAATAACATTACACAACATTATTTAAATTACCTACACTTCTAAACGCAGTGTTCTTCAAACAAACAGTATATCTATATATACATATAATGAATTTCCTGTCATCAAAATTAGAAAAATTCCATTGATGTCTTCAGCTCCCATGGTACATTGATGTTGTTTTGGTGAGAAATGTGTACTCTGGCCACACTACAAAAATGTGGGTGTTGGAATATGTCAACAATGCATGATTCTCCATCATTAATCATATACTGACAAAAAAAAAAAAAAATAGCATTTCTTCTATGCCTGTCACCCTAAGTTCTTATTGTCACCACCTTTTTGTCTTTGTGCTATGAAAGGTTTACTGCAAGTTGTTTGCTGCCCCTCGTCTCTCTTCTCCACTTCATGGCTGGCTGTGCTTCTTTTGAATGTTGCCCAACTAAAGCTTTGAACTTCTTTAATTTTGAAAATGCTCTAAATCTAGGAAGAGAATAACTCCTTTCCAAGCTCCAGTTAACTTACCAGCGGCAGTCGCAGCTAACTTATAATCTCCTTCTTTCTCAGACGCTCTCTCTCCTTTTCCTCTTTTTCCCTTTAGGGTCTCATATTCTCTGAAAAATTCTAGCTTAAGTTTTTAATTACAAATAACAAATCTTGTTATCAAACAGCCCACTGCAATGCCCCCATCAGCTTTATGAGCAGGCCATTTGTTAGTATCACTAAATAATATTAATCAGTTGCCTGTTTGACCCCACCCTCACCTTGTTTAAGCTCTGACTTCTCCATCATCTTTCACATTATCTCCTCTGTTTGCTGTGTTCCCTGGGAGCTATACTGTCACTATGATTTACTCACATTTCAGGGAAAAGGTAAGCTTTCCTTAAGCAAGAAGGGTGGATGAGCTGTGTTAAAGACGGCTGAAACTGCAGGGAGGTGACTTATTCCTCCAGGCAGCTGCTAAGCAGAGCACTTTACTCAGTGGTGTAGAAATTGGTAACTTGTGATTGGCAGATCTGAGTAATAGTATTTTACTTTGATTTGCTTAAAAGACTGCAGTTGCTTTCCCACAATCAGATGTACAGTAGTGACTCCTTGTAGAGTAACACTCTCTTGTAGAGAAGTGAATATCTCATCACTGCTGCTTTATAGGTGTTGACTGCAGGTTCATTAAAGTGTCATTTCAGGGACATCCTCACAGTTTTTTTTCAGAGGCTGAGTAGACAAAATCAAGAAGATGAAATGTGCTTTAGCTGTGTGGAGTTTAACAGAAGAGCCACATTTGGCTAGCCTGAGTTGTATTTCCAGAATCATAATTAACATCCTCCACAAGCATTTTTGGCATATTTTTTAAATGGAAAATTCAATCACATGTCCAAAGAAATGTTACATTCCAGCCCAGTCTTATGGTAATTCATAAAAAAAAAATTCTTTCACTGCAAATGGAAACACAGGCACTGCATTGATTTATTTTTTTCTATTTTTTAGCATGTAGACATTTCCATTAGTGGACACATTTAATATTCCATTTTTATATTAAGGAATAAATTAAATTCTGCTAGTATTTCTCTCCAGTTTTAGTGTAATTGTAACTCTATAGATACAAGCTACATGTAGCAATGAACACACAAAAGGCACCACAGAAACAGTGTATATCTTTAACTGGCATGCAACTGAGTGAAGCTTTATTCTTCCTCCTACCATTTACAACCCTCCAGACCATCCAGGGGTAACATATTTAGCTAATTAAATAGTGATAGCTGTCATGTAAAATTTTGTTTTTACACATTATGAGTGGTGTTGGAGGTTTAGCCCCATGGAAACAAAAATAAAGAAAAAATGAACGATGGAGAAATGGTGGCTTCTTACTCTTTTCAGCCATATTGATGTGTCTTACTTTACTCACTCTCAGGCTGCTGAGTGTTTCAAATGTGTTTGGGATCAAGGGCTTATGAGCTGACATGGTGGAAAGCTAATGGCAAAAGTGACACCCAGAGATAAAGTTAAGGATCCCGCACCTTTAACTGCCTGCAACTGCGTCAACAGCAGTACCATCCTTCTATCATTGCATTTATAAAAAGTGAAAAAGATTGCAAAACACTTTTAAGTGATTATTAGATTAATTCTTGCTGATGAAGTACAGCGTACTGACACTAACCCTTCCTCATTCTCTCATCACCTCTCCACCCTTTTCCTTTCTTTCCTTCATTTCCTTTAGCCCTTCCAGCCCCATTTCCTTTTAGTCCCACTGTTTTCTTTATTCCTCCCCCTCTCACCCTTCGCATTTTATGCATTGTTCCCCCACCTAAGCTCCTTAAGGCACTGTCTAACTTGCACTGCATCAGGTGCTTCATATCTGCTCCTCCTGCTGACTCCACTCCAGCTGTATTTACACCCACTTTTGCCAAAATTCAGAGTCTACCTTATACATGTATGCACATGCAAATTCATGCATTTTTATCACATCCAAACCTGCAGGCATATTTGACTTGTATTTTCAAAGTTCATTGTAACTGACAGTAATGATTTGATGAGGAAATTAAAAACTGAATTGTCAAGTACTCAAGCTAAATGTATGCTTTCTCAACTCTTTATTTATAATAAACTCACATATTTTGTATTACTTTCCTGCACACACACCATCCATCGCACACACACTATATCCATCACTGTCACCATGTTTCTTCCACTTTCTCTGTTTTTGCATATAGACAGACAGACATCATCCTTCCCACCTGCTTTCTTTGTCATTCTGTTTTTGTCTCTCCTCCCGCTCCCTCATCTGGCCCTCGGCCAGTCTGTCTTGTTTTAACACCACTCCTTTCCGCCCTCGGTCACCCACAAACCCACTCACACTGCAGCAGCATAATGCTGCTAAGAGATTCACAGCCCTCCAGTGTGTTTGTATGACTGCCATCAAAAATGTGAACCTCTGAGCAGCAGTTACAGGTGTGTGTGAGTGTGTGTGTGTGTGGGGTGAGGTGGGGTGGAATGGTGTGCATGTGTATCCGAGCAGATGCTATAATTTTAAACGTGAGGAATGACTGGAGGCTGAGTGTATGTGGCATCAGAAATCATGGCTCTGCCTGCCGAAGAGCATGAGACTGAGCATACTTACTCAATCTGGCAGAATCGGCAAGATGTAGTAGAAAGCTTTTAGTGGCTCTGTGCACCATTTCCCTGCCTACGTGCTTTGCCTTTCAGGAAATATGCATCAGTAGGTTTACTGTAAGAGAAAAAACCTATATCTCACTATGCACATAAGCAGGCCTCGGCCTTATGTGTCACAGTAGTCCATCGTACACATTATCGGGCAATGAACCAAAACATATCGAATCTTTTGCAGCAACTGCATCGTACATGCACTAATTATACAGAAAGAACATGGAATGCTTTCAAAGCCTGACTGTCAGCAGGTTCACAAAATACCAGCTTTGTGTTTAAGCTTGAAATTAGTGTATCTACTTATCCATTCAGTCAGTGTATCCAACATTTTACTCTTCTGATTGCAGGCTTTACTTGTTTTGCAGGGTCAATGATATTCTACAGCATAATACTGATATTTATTGCTACGTGAACAATCCCTTTGAATTACTGAACTAGGTCAGCTGTACTAGACTCTACAGCTGTAAAAGGCTCTATCAGTCTTCTGCATCGAACATAAATGGGCCTTAAATGTAGAAAGACGGACAGTTTCGTCTGTCTCGTCTTTGTTATGAATGCGTTGGTTATGGATGCAATTTGGTCCGTTTTCATGGAGCTTAGCTATTTGTCCCTTGACACGGAAAACAGAGCAATGCCACCGGAAATCGTGGGGACAGTGCTGAGCAGAATAGCTGACATGCGACCAGCATGAAAGAAAGAGAGGAACAGGAAGTAAAAAATGCAGAAGAAGATTTAAGACGAGTACAACAACTGTAGAATTTGCGCAAGCTATTGAAGAAAGTCAATGTGAGTGTTCAGGGTGTGTTGGACAGTTGGAAACAACTTTATATGGTTGCATTACTTCCGCCAGCCGGTGTCTGAAACTGACGTTGGATGGCAGGAATGAATTCTGCCCACTAGTGGAAGAATTGACTTAACAACCATGGCAACGTAAGGATGCATGGAAGTATGACGACGTTTGAAATGGAAGTCCCAATTTACGTATGTAAGGGAACATAAATGGACGTTAACAGCATTATCTGTTATATACACATATTTTTCTATGGGCAGATGAAGTTTTCCTTGTCTTTGTAAAAATGAATATATTGAATTCATTTCTGCAATCTCTGCATTAAGTTGCTTTTTCTCCATAACATAGAGTAAACTTCTTTTACTGAGAAACATGTACTCCACATATTTTTCTTCCCTCATTTTGTTTTTCCCATGGCAAGGAATGTGTATCTCTTCCTTATTATGCTTATACTTCACCTTGGCATTTGGTATAAAAGAAACTTGAGTGTTAGCAGGACATCATAAAACTTGAGCAGTTGTGTCTTTTTCAGCTAAGATATATTTCTAAAATACATTCTGTTTTGTCTTTGAAAGAAACAGAAAGCATTCTACTCACTTTTCTCTCGAATACCCCAACTACTGCAACAATCCCTCTATTTTTTCCAACCAAAAATCCACTTATCAGCTCCAAATTGTACAGAACTCAGTTGCCAGACTTTAAACAAGAACCAAGAAATGAGAGCACATTGCTCCTGTTTTAGCCCTTTGCATCAGCTCCCAGTAGGTTTTAGAAATGATTTTAAGAACTTTTAAAGCCCTTTGTGGACTTTCACTGTCTTATTAGTCTGATAGAACCAGTTGAGTCAATATGGACTGAGATCCAGTCATACTAAGACCAATTTGTGGTAAAAGCCACTAAGCTAAACTTTCACTGGAGGATCTGACCACCATGTATTTGTCAGTACTGTAATTATCCCAACCCACTCTTACAATACTTTTTATTCAATCCAGGAGCCTGAGTACCAATGTAATGACATCTCTAATATTAAAACTGAGTTGCAGTTAGTATCAGTTCATCTTTAATGATCAAAACACTAAATGTTAGTTTAATTGTTTTAGGCCTATACTCTGATCATCTCTCTTTTTTTTCATCTGCTTTATGGCCAACTCTTCTTTTCTAGCTACAAAGCTTAAAAGTGGAATTCAGGCAATCCAAGACTGTATTTTAGGGTAAAGCTGTAAAAAAAACTGACAGCATAGCAAACCTTAGCTGAGCCTCTGACACATTTGACACTTTAGGAAAAGGATTCAACTAAAAAGCAGCTAAATGAAACTTTGGATTTCTGTGACTTCTGCCTAAAACCTATACTTAAATGCATTCATCCATGCAGGATTCAGTGTTGCGAAAAACTGGATTTTGTGAACTTGTTTTGTTGTGGCTTTCTATGTGTATAAATGATATTTTCTGCTGTAATGCATCTCAGCTCATAAACAAACTGGAATTGTTATAGCAAGATGGTTTGGCAGCAGCACTCATCAAAATAAGAGGATTTTTACATTAATCATCAGCAGAAAGTTCTTTAGCTAGGCTGATGTTATTGTCCAATAGTTTCCAAACATTTCAGTGCCAACCTTTCATATAGTGCCTCATTATTTTCCTGCAGTATCTGATGAGTAAGCACTTCCTGGTATTAATCTGCAACAGTCTGCAGCACAGATCACATTTACATGAGGGGAGGCAAGGGACTGTTGGAGAAAACTGATGACACATCCACTGTATGAACATTATTATGGGACTTTATTTAAAAATCAAATTTTATCATTTTGATTGGATTTGTAGACATTTTGAACATAATGCTGTCTTAATCTAATAAGTTTGTCAGAACTGCCTGGTTGTCTCAAAAGTTGTTTGGCCTTGTGGTTCAGGGACAATAGGCAGGACAGTGTAGCATAACAGGAATATTTGTGCTGAATCTGGAATGTCAGCACCCAACTTCTGAATATTTACATTATGTACACACACATACGCTGAAGGGTGGTATTTTTGTCAACACATGTAAACAAAAGGAACTTTCATTCAGTGTCTGTTGTCTTCTTTTGTGCCAAGTTTTGGTGCCTGTGCACACATTTCCTTGTTGTGTGCTCTGTCTCTGTGATGACTTATGCATGTTGCTGTGAGGCTGCCAGGCAGGAACAGCGTGACGCCACTGGGAAGATGCTCAGTTTGAACTAATGACTCCAGTGTGAGATGAACGGCACGTCTTCACTCGCATAAGAACAACAGAGACTCCAAACTTTAAATAGCGCATTGATTAATATTATCTGAAGTGCACTCAATGAACTATGATAACAGTTTCATGACTGAATCAACTCTGATTGTATAAGAGTGAATTGGATTTAATTGTAATGGATGCTTTGACTATAATTGCTGAATATGTTAGCTTAGGTAATGATTTTCTTTTTCAAGTTTCATTTAATGCTTTCTCTGTTCCAATATTAAATATTCTCTTGAATGTTTTATAACTGCTTTACTTAATATTTCAACAGGAAAATACAGATAAAAGTCTAAGTAAGGGTTCACCCTTAGTTACAAAACCACACATACTATTTTTAATACATGGCTGCATCTTCACTCAGCCAAAATAAAGAAAGAAAAATAAACAAATAGTTGGTGTATATAACAAGAATTATAGAGTTAAAGAGCCAGCCATTTCCTTCAGAGCAAAGCAGGTTTTAGTTTTGATGTTTTGATGCAGGCTTAGGCCAAGTCCACACTAACATTGATATTTTGTAAAACATATTTAATCTGTGTTCAGCTGTGTGTGTGTGTGTACATAGCATTCAGGATTTTGGAGGAATAGTCAGCTTACATTATGCATTCAATTGTTTTGTACAGTGTGTATGCACTGGAAACTTTAAAAGCAATGGTGTATACAAGTATCTCTTGGTAGTTTTCTTACATGTTTAAAACTACATTTGACGGTGCTGCACCAACTTCACCAGTGCCACAGTGGCCACAGTAAAGTCTGCTGTGAATGAGATTTTGGATTAAACCCATAAAAAGGCTTTGAATAAATCATTGAGGGAAAATGATCAACAATGTCAAAGAGAAAAAGAAATGAAAAGAGAGAGAACATTTTTAAGCTTTTGTTGGGACTCTGTTGTGTCACTGTCAGCTCGCAGAACATACTGATAATGTTCATCACCGAATTTTGTCAGTTACACATCTTCCCCACCTACTTCCCAGCATGATTAGTTCAGAGTCTATATGCATAGCTGCTTAAGTTAATCTCGCCTGTATGCTTTACAATCACACTTGCTCAAACATTGTCTCATAAATGTTCGTTTTTGTTTTTTTTTTTTTTACCTGAAGAGTATGTTTCCTATCCTTCCACAAGACTCCACCCTTCTGCAGATTCAAGCAGTTCCATTAGGGTGACAGAGAAAAATGAGTCAGCTGTGAAGGCCGGGCCTACAAAAAGCAGTTGGCTTGGAACAAAATTATGAGACCTGGAAGAGAAGAGCAAGTAAAATAAGGCAATAAAGTATGAATAACAGGAGGGTGTTGACAGGCAATCTGATTAATTTCTTTGAAAAAGCCCCAAATGTTTTCTGCTTTCTCCTTGGAGGGTCATTATTTCAGGATTTTTTCCTCTAGTTGCATTACTAAGCTAAAAACGCAGAAATGGTTGAGAAGCTGGTGAACAACAGCTTCAAGCTTGTTGCTTGTTTTGTATTACTAATCAGGAGATTTTGTTTACCTTTTCTTTTAATTTAAGTTAACTCACCACAAGAGCTGATGAAAGAGAACTCACAAAGGCCGTGGGTGTCTCTGATGTTGAGCTTGCTCATTTCACGTGACAGAGAGGTTGGGAACACAAGCTAACATAGGTGCGTCCTAATGTCCCACTCTTAAAGCCATTGAGAAGGGAGGGCGGTGATGCATGCTTAATAGCATGCAGGGATTCTTTTATGGCTTTCTAAAACGGGACACATCACCCATACTTTGTGGCCAGTGGTGGTGACAGCAGCAGCTCGCACCCTGTCCCCTGAAGCTCCACAGAAAGCCCATCATATAGTCTGAGGTGATGCTTATACAGTCCAAATATGGTGATATGGTGTCTATGTCCAGATGGAATCTAAGATGTAAGGATTATTTTGTTATGTTATTTGACTTGTAATAACAGTTTAGTAGAACAATTTAAAATCTTTTAAAGAGTTTTTTTGATTCTCCCAAGTGGAAAAAACTTTTTTTCTAATCATTCTTTGCCTTTAGTTCTTTGCTTCATTTCAATAATTAAGAGACAGTGCATTTAGTTTTCATTACTTGGACATACACCTTCCTTTAACCCAGAGTACATTTCTTGTTCTGAATCATATCTCCAGTTCTGCAGGTGGCTGCTTATTTTTCATGCATCCCATGAGTTGAGATTTCTGTCACCATTTCTACTTCTTCGCTTTACAATGTGTTGTTTATTAAGCTACGCCTCCAGTCAGTTCCTAAGCGCTTAATTTACATTTGCATTAAACTTACAGAAACCACATCAGAGATGAGATTCTTAAGGAAGCTGGGTGTCACTGTGGCATGTTTTCAATTTAAATCCCATTTAATTCTAATTTTCTGAACATGCAGTGAACTTCACCAGCTAAATTTGGACATTTCTCACCTGCAACATCAGCCCTGAAAGCCCCTGTTGAGTGGAGGCCTTGCAGAGGAAGCTTAGCTCCCCAGGGTGTCACACAGAGAGAAATGTCTGTGCCAGATATCAACGGCATAAAGCCAAACCACACAGAATTGCTGGAATGCTGGGAATGTGTCTCTCTTATTAGCGGCGAGCTCATGGCAGACACTGTTCAGAGTGGTTCCCCACTCTATAAATCTGAAATGAAGAGCAGTGAAGCTCAACCACAGAATGGGTTATATGACTTTGCACTTTGAACTGCCATTTAAAATTCTTTATTTCCTCAAGCAAGCAAAGATAAGATTCCCATCGTGTGAGACCATAGCGTCAGAATATGTCACAGTCATAGTCTTAATGTATGCAATGATAATTATAATTTGACCCTCTGGTATCATTGTCTCTGCATCTTAAATTTACTCTCTCCCTCCATTTGCCTCTCATCTTCCTCTTGCTGCAGTGTCATTTCATTTTTTTGGACACCCTGCCAGCAGCTAGCATGGTAACAAGTGTCATATATAGATGATATGTAGCTGCCGTCAGCGCTGGAGTTACATGGCATTATCTATAAATACATCCTAGTGACCTGCTTGTAAAAGATGGTCAGACCAATTAGATAAAGCAAAGTATACTTTAGATAGAGTGAATTACTTCACCCACCCTGAAGGAAGCAAACTCATCTGTCAGGATGGACATAGCCGCTTTGATGCTGACAGACACTCCGTCTTGTCACTGATCAATGCCGCTGGGTGCGAATGAGAGAAAGAGGTGTGCTTTCTTGTTTTTGTGTATTCTGTGTTTACAGATTTGTTTGATTTGTTGTATGTGTGTTTGTGTGAGTTGCCGACTAAAGCCTGGGCAGATGAGAGTCTGAGTCTCTTCCTGTTCCACATCTAAATTCCTGCAGGTCCCAAAGGGGGTCACACGGCGGTGGCCAAGATAATATGCTTGGGGTGGAATCTCACAGTATGTTTCAAACTGGTGTTGGGATGGTATTACCTACTATCACTTCCAATACCTCTGAAACAGTCAGCTTAAAGCTGGTGTTTCTTTTATAACTCCTGTTTTCCTTGCTATGTCCTGCTAGAGAATTCATTCCCTGATGTCCAGATCTCAGGGAAACAATATGCTCTGTGGAGACAAGTATCAGAAGGGAAAAGAAAAAAAATTGGATTTGTGAAAAAACACTTTTTTCAGTCTGGGATGTATGAAGAAAGTATATTTGTGGCATACTGAGGTAAAGCCAGTCAAGGTGGGGCAATATTATAAGAGGAAACTGTAGCTGGAAGCTACACTTTTAAGCTGCAAAAAAATGAAGCAACAAATCACAAGTACAACTTTATGTCTGAGGCTTCTGTGGCTCCTTTTGCCCCCTCACAAATCATGACTCAGAAAATAATACATTTTTATGCATTGAGATGGCCTTAAGCTAGTTTTAACTCTCACTCTGACCTCTGCTTCCTGCTTGTTTGCTTGCAGCAAATTAGGCCCTCACTGCCCCTGAACCTGAGAATTCAATGATCGGACTTGCTCATATCCGTATCACGCTCTAACAGAACCAACACCCTCCTCTGTAGTCTTTGAGCTTAAAGAACTTCTCTGAGGGTTTAACTAGGGTGAATAATGACAAGCTTTGAGGCTGGAAAAGCATCAATCAAACCCGATTATTGCCCCTGTTGTGCAGCTGAAGCTTAAAAAAGATGCCATGCGCAGCAGCATCAGGCTCACATATTGCAAACAGCATCCAAAAAAAGTAGATTAATATGTAGACCTTCAGTAATTTAAGATCATAAAACATGTTGATTCAAATTGTGCTGCTACAATATTTTTTATAGAAGACGTGGGGAGAGGGCAACAGCAGAGATCAGAGGTGGCAGAGAAGGACAAGTAAGCAGTGAGGGCAGAAAACTGAGTTTCAACGTGCTTCACTCAACATTGCTCACAGTTTAGACGACAAGTTCTTGCTTATACCCATCAAGCCTCCAGTAAACCCACAGGTTAGTCTTCCACTGTCAACGCAGCCTATTTTGTTTTTCATTTCAGAAGATTCGCGCTGCTTGGAGAGTAATTGTTTATGTCCCAGATTTCAAGTATTCACTTGACGTGCTTGTTATCCAGAATAACAATGAAGCAATAGATATAAAGACTGGAAGCATCTCTCATTGCGTAAAAGACAGTTGACACAATTTTGTTAAAAGACACAAGAAAGTTCTAACTCTACTCTTTTGATCTTGACAGAAGATAGTCTCACTAGAGTTAAAAGCCCATTTCTATTGGTTGTTTTGTTTTTTCATTCATTCATTTATTTATTTATTTTCCCCATCTTGGGAAATATGTGAATTTCTGTCTTCTCTCTTCCAGCCAAATTAAAACTGAAGGACACAAGTCTCCTTTTTGTATGGAAACTATCTAATTTGGGACATCAGAGCAGAGGTCATGTTTACTAAATATTTTCTATCACTGACTTCAGTCATTCTTATATTTTTACAATTATTAAAGCCATCTGTCATTTTGAAAGATGAGAACTTAGAGGTGTAGCAGTACAGAAAACAATAGCCAACAACCACACTTATGCCATCTGTAAGATATTGGTTGTCCAGACAGAGCATGTGTGCATTATTAATTACATATTACACCCAGTTGCACATCATCATTGCCCTTTACAGTGTACTCAGTGGATCTCGCCAAATGACACCACATAGCTATAGACCAGAGGCCTGGATAACAGAAGGGTGCAGTGGCATTCGTGGTGCAAGCTGCAGGATTTCCTCTCAGTGGGTGATTGCAGAGTCCCACATTCAAAAAGCTGATGCCAAGATTCTGGTTGAATTAGTGCTGCTAAGTCAAGGCTCCAGTGTGGCAGAAGAGGGGGGATCTAATCTTCAGAGCAAAGTAAAAATAGCCATGAAAGTTGTTAATATGAAGCAAACAAGCAAAACCTACTGAGTTCTGCAGACGTTTTCTTTAGGGCTTTTCATTAGGCAAGAGTCCAAACTCATTACAGTCCATGCTGTCCAGTTTGAGCAGGTTGACTGAGTTAGTTTCAGTTTGTTTCCTGTAGATTGTTAAATTATGTTTCAGTTTTTTTACTTTCAGTTTTCTGCAAAGCATGTGGTTCATATTTGCTTGTTTGAGCTTAATAACTTAGTTTTGTAGCCTTCTGCTGTCAGAGCATGGGGAAAAAGGGACACAGCTTCTGTGATGTTGACATAAAACATGACAGCTTGTTCAGTATCTTGGCCTATGAATGTCTAATATATATGCTTTTATCTAAAGTGTTATATTGGGTCTGTTTCTGAAAATGTAATATTTGAATAATGTGTGTCCTTACTAGGGCTGGGCAATATGGCCTAAAAATAAAATCTCCGATTTTTTATAACCAAATCCGATTTCCGATTTTAATCGATTTTTTTTCCTTTTCTTTTACAAAACATAAATAAACTTATTAAAAAAATTCATTTGTTTATATAGATGAATGCTAGCAAAAATAAAGCATATAATGTCATAGCTCTTCCACCATATAAACGACTTCATATCTTACATTGAAATATGCGACACAATGCATCCGTGATCTCTTTCCATCTGGATCCTTATCATACAGGATCCACTGCAGAAATAATTCCCCTGATGAAGGTTGTCTCTTAACTAGGGTTTGTGGGTTAAGTTGATTTCTGCATCTCATAGAGAGCAGCATTTTCAGTGCAGTTATACGCACAGCTAAATCCCAGGCGTGAGTGAAGGGTCACTTTAATGAAAATCTGTCAGACAAACACCGTTCTGGTGTGGAGGGAGGGCTAAGTCTGCTGCTAACTAACTATGGAAAAAAATCCTGATTTTCAAAAAATTAATCTCCAGAAATGGAAAATTTGATTTATCGATTTTATCGATTAATCGCCCAGCCCTAGTCCTTACCATAAAAATGAAAACTGCAATAAATGGCAATAGCAGGTGATGATGGAATTCTACAACCAAGAGGAAAACTCTATCACAACTCGCCTTTCAGATTGTTGAAGGAACAAAATAACATTTAACTCTATGGAATCTTGGTAAAGGTCACATTTCGAAACTTCCCAGCGTGGAATAATAAAGCAGAACTGATACAGGTGACAATCCCAGTGTTCAGCAACAATGGCAATGAGACCATTCCTAAAAACCACTTTTACCTCCACCCTGACTCCATTACCTCTCCTAGTCAGCTTTATCTCAGTAGGGGGAAAATGGATTTGAGTTGCATAGCAGCTCAACCAGAAAGCCCTACATACCCAGTGTTTGTGAAGTGCTCATAAATTTTCCACAAGCGCAAATGTGGTCTGGTCCATGTGTCGTAAGTGAGACTATCTGGTGCGTCACTTTGCCCCAAGCAATATGGTAAAACACCACCGAGGACTCTCAAAGCTGTGGGGCCTTGATGAAAACCTCTCAGCTGCCATTCCTGTTACTCACCGTGTTTTCACAGGCAAACTGTACAAAGCTTTCAATCTCAGTATCCCAGGGGAACAGAAATACAGTTGTTCTGTCTCAGACTTTTCCAGAGGCTTTCACTAACAATGTTTCCCTCTGAGATCAAAGACAGCAAGCGTAATGTGAAGGTGATAAAGCGGAGCAGGCCAAGTTAGAGCTTAAGTCAAGGCGACACAAATGTGGATTATATGCTTTTATATCTTTACAGACTTTGTATATTTAGATTTTGGGTTCCTTTCAGATATTTTTCATATACATTTCATATATTTTCATTTCAAATTGATAACTGAAACAGACTGACAGTTATCAAACCTTTGATCTTCCACTCCACCAAGTTCATTGATGGGTCCTGTGAAACAAAACAGTTTTTCTCTTAGTAGGGGGATGTTGTCAGCAGCCACACATATATTTTAATGGAAATGGTTGCACATCTAAAATAATTCAATTCAGCTTCATGTTGGTTTCCGGTGATCACTTTGAAAACATTTAACCCTTATCTCATTCAAAACATCAATTAATCAAAGCAATGCAAGCAGTTAATTTGATGCAGCACCATGCTGACTTGATGTATTGCATGATGGGTATGAGTTTACCCCTCTTTAACAAACATCACTTGAAACAGGATGTCTTGATATCATATGATATCATATTAGCCAGCAGCAACTGGGCTGTGGCTCTGTGAGAACAAACATTACCGTTTTGGCGTACTGTTGCATTTTATTGCAACAAGAAACTTGGAAATTATAAACTACCATGAGGAGAACACATAGCAGACAGTAAAAAGTTGACAATTCTGTCGTATATTAGGAAGCATTATCGTCATAAAGCTACTATTGTCCCCTCTGTGTAAATGTAACTTCTTTGATTCTTCCACACACCTTATGTTTCTCACTGTGGGTGGATGCTTTGGTGCTTAAAGGCTTAAGGTAGATTTAGTGAGAACAACACCTAGGTTTCAGCATTGCATTCTTTTGGATCAGCTAACCAGCCACAGCTGACGGCTGTGGTTATCTCGTTCCTGTGGCAACTTTTTTGCTTTCAAATCAAATGGGATTGTAATTCTTAACCAAAAGTACTGTCTGATGGTGTTTATTAAAGCAAAAAAAGTTGCAATGTGCTTCAGGTGTTGAACTGTAAAGCTGATATAAAATTGCCTCTGAAACCACCAGATTTATAGAAAGCCCAATAAAAATAAAATCTTCATACCCCCGCCAGCAAACCAGTCAAGTTTAATGTATTTTTCTTGACAGCATTTAGCTGTTTGTGTGCCAGCTGTGATTTTCATTATGTTGATATATTTGTCAGTAAGTACGCAGCATGTCTCTGTGACCCCCTGTGGGTGTTTTTGGTACATATTTCAATTTGTTTACAGATCACATCAATCTAAATAAACACTTCAAGTATTTTCCTTCATTCTATTTTCTCACTTTTATTTTCTTTGTTTTATCAGATATATCCAAAAGGAAAGACCATAAAAATTGCATTAAATTCGTACTCAAATGATTCAGTGATGAAAGCCATATTTTGTGAGATGAAATTGGTGAGAGTTCTGTTGTATTTTGCTGAAACGGTGCTGATATGCTTGAGTTTAGCAATGAGTCAGAAGGGTTTTAGTGACAAACAATCAAGCAACAGACCAAGCAAGTGAGTCAGACCCAACACACTGCTCTATCTGTCATGGCATTTTAGAAAACAAAACAAAACAAATAATCATGTCTTATGAAAATACCATCGAGCCAACAGTTAAATACTGGGGCTATTCTCTTTGTCTTTCTAAGTGGCTTTCTCTTGTCTTAAAAAATATTTTCTTTTCTGCCTGGTCTTTGTACATTTTGAATTTTTTGTCATTTATCCCTCAATATTGCATAGACATAAAATCTATTTGAAAGGCGTGCTATTATCTGATCAGTACTTTGAAATCAGAGCTTGATCTTAAGATACCAGTTGACATACTTTGGTACAACTGATCACTTTAGTTGTAGTAATTAGCTCTATATATTTCATGAAATCTCAACTTTTAAAAAAATTATTTGTGCCCCCCTTTTCCTGGCCAGTGCTCCTGCCTGGTCGCCCATCAAAACTTTTCCAGACCCAAATATAAATCCTTTCTACCACCTGTAAACTACTTTGTTAGAGCAGAGTCCTGCTCTGATTTGTATCTCAGAACCTGTTCATAATTTCTCTCAACACATTCATGGCCCATAAATGATCAGAGCTGCGTCTCCAACATCTGCACAGCTCTAAACAATGATTTAGAGAAGAAGTCCCCTTGCTTCGGTGGCCGGTGTCATGATTTACAGAACAGGAGAGGGAGGAGGAGGCAGTGCAGACAATGAGAGAACCAGAAAGCTTCTAGAGCAGTGACATTGGACAGCAGACTGGACTGGAGGCTCAACATAGATGCTGTGTACAGGAAGGGGATGAGCAGACTCTACTTCCTGAGGAAGCTCAGATCCTTTAATGTATGAAGCAAACTACTAGAGATGTTCTTCCAGTCTGTGGTGTCCAGTGCCATCATGTATTCTGCGGTGTGCTGGGGGAGCAGCATCAGCTCCAGGGATGTTACAAGATCAATAAACTGATCCATAAGGCTAAGGTAAGATCAATGGACACAACATGGAGATACTGGAGACAGAGACAGGAGGTCTCTGAACAAACTGGTCTCCATCATTGACAATTCCTCACATCCACTACACAGCATACTGGAGGGACAGTGGAGCTCTTTCTCTAACAGACTGCTGCCACTGTCATGAAGAGAGGTTCAGGAAGTCATTCCTTCCTTTCACAATAACCTTGTACAAAAAACAATATTACTGTAACATTTTTGTGTTCAGTAGAGACAGCATTGTGGCTGGGCCTATCACACCACATGAATGGAACCAGACAAACTTTATTTTTTTATTTATTTGTTTTTTGCCTCCTCAAGTACTCCTCATCTTTGATATTTTAGTTATTTGTTGTGAGTTCAGGCATTATTAAGAAGGTGTGATGTTTGAAATGGATACACATGCAAATATGTTCTACTTCTGACTGCTATACTCTGCCATTGCCAGAAAAAGTATTGCTTCAATCCAACATTTGCATTGGTTAGTAGTTGTTATGACTAAAGCATTCATAGCAAACACACCAGTGCATCAGTCAGGAGTCACAGTGGTTGGCTTCAGCTTCAGTCTTGAAGACACTGACATTCCTTGTCCACCTCACAGTTAGTCACACCACCCTAATGATATCATGGAGTGGGTTTTATGTGGATAACAAGAATTTTTTGCCTGGTTGCACAGCATCCAACTCAGCTGATTAAACTATTTTAAAGATCCCCTCATTGCTGCATATAATACTCTGTCGTCTCTGACGTCTGGAGCAATATTTCACAAATAATTGAGTACAGTAAACAGAAGCCACCATTTACTTCAAACCTAACAGATATTAGGCATATAGCATATGTATGATGTAACTGCTGACAACATGCGAAACAAACGAAAATAATAATATTAATTACACATTTACTACCTGGGATTTATTTTTCTTTGTTCTATTTTCTAAGAAATTGTCCATCTGTTAACCATCAGCTAAACTGGCTTTAAGTTGTAAAGAATGGAAAAGAACAGGAAGCTTTCTTAGTGATGGCACATGCAGGTTGCTAGTTCATCCAAGGGTAACACAGAGAGACAGACAACCCTGTTTTTGTCCACTATCACACCTACAAGCAAATCTGGTTGACCAATAAAGCTAGTGCACATGTTGTAGGTGTGTGGGGAAAAAATAGCCTGATTACTGACAAGAGAAAACACAGAGCGCGTACAAACTGCAAATGGAAAAGGCCCAGCTGAGCTGACCTGCAGGTTCAAACAAAAACTTCTTATTGCAAAGCAACTATTGCATCTAAAATCAAAATGAAGAAAAGACAAAACAAATTTAAAACCTCCATCCTCAATCTCCTAAATATATGAAGAATTTATATATATATATATATATATATTCTGATTGTTTACAAATCCCAGAATGGTTTAGGCCCAGAATATATCTGTGATATGTTCAGAGAATATAAACCTACAGTAGCAGAGGTCTTAGATCCAAAGACTCTGGTCAACTAGTCCAGACCAGAGTCCAGACTAAACATGGAGAAGCAGCATTTAGCTGTTATGCTGCAAACAAGTGGAACAAACTGCAAGTGGAGATAAAATTTTTACCAAATGTAGACATTTTTAAATCCAGGTTAAAAATATTTATTTTCTCATGCGCCTATGCATTAAATTTGCATGTTAACTTTTTTTTAACTTATCTTGCTTTTAATCATTTTAATGTAATTTATTATTTTATTGTGATTATGTGTTGATGCCTTTTACTATTTCTAAATATGTGTAATGCCTTTGTTTTATGTAAAGTACTTTGAATTGTCCTGTACATGATATGTGCTATACAAATAAACTGCCTTGCCTACTGTATATATATATATATATATATACATATATATATATACATATATATATATATTTTTTTTTTTTTTTTTTTTTTAAATATTAAGTTTACAATTTGTTTACTGAAAATCTTGCCATGGGTCAAAAACCAACTGTCTTCTCTCTTAAGCAAAGTATTGATTACTATGAACACCAGCCAAGCTACTTGTGTTATTTTTCTCTTCCAGTATTAATCTGTGAAACTGAACTTAAGTGCTTCCTAAAGAGTCCAGTGTAGATCAGTTTAAATGAAACACCAAGATGCTTTCAAGCCCGTTCAACCATATTGCTTTTTACTTTTTCTCTCTCTCTCTCTCTAACCACATTTGATTTCAGCCCAGTCATCCTTAATCCAATGCAATACATTCCCATTTATTTATATATAAAGTATCATCAGCCTAATAATCCAATAGAAAACAATTTTAAAATGGGACAGAAGGCTAAAGAATTGTAAGGAGATGGCTTTGCTTTATGTAGCATCTATTTTTCTCCTTCATTCTCATTCTCTCTGTGCGTTCTACTTGTTCTCATGGGTCCTGGTCATTTTGCTCCTGACCCAAACAAATAATTGGAAAGCTAAAAGCACCCACAAGCCCATGCATTTCAATAGTTTGATTAAAAAAAATTCAAATACCAGCTTGTGTCAGGCCTTCTCACTGCTGCTCAGTAGTCATAACAATCCCTTTCAAACCCATGGAGAAATTTCTTGATCCTAATCCCCTTGTGAGGCTAAAAACTTGAATTATTATTGGATTTGTGTCCATTTAGGATTGGCTTTCTCTTATAATAAGCCTTAAGGGAAAAATCAACTGAGACTCATAACGCAGAGGCCTGGAAGAGTTTGACTCTTACTGTCTAACTTTTTTGGATTCCCCGCAAGAATTAAAAATGAAAGTAGGGATTTTCTATCTGTCTGCTTCCATTTATAGTTGCATCCCAGTTGTTTTGAGATCCTACACTTCTTCACATATAGCTTTAAGGTCACATTAGTTCATTTCAAATTTAAATATCCCTGTCATCTTATGCTAAGCTACCCAGCAATACTTGGAAACCAAGTACCTCATGCTCACTATTAAACAGGATATTTGTGCTTCATATTTCTTTTTATAAGGTTGTTAGAGGCAGAACACTCTTTCCTTTAATGACCCAACTCAGGACACAATGGGTAATGCGAGTCCTTAAAAATATGCTGCTGTTGTTAAAAGTGTTCATATTTCAGCTGATTTTAAGCATCCCTATTGGTCTCATTAATTGAGCCCCCTGCCTGTTGGTTATGAGACAAGCATGACTCTCCATTTGTTATACCCTGCTGCAATTCTCTGGTCTCAAGGGTTTTGCCCTATGGAATATTACCCTCAGAAAAAAAAACTTTTTCCCAGAAGGCTCAAGTTACTGACACTTCCTGACTCTGAAAAGCCTCTTGTTAACAACAGCTGTAAAGTGAGCTTGTTCAATTCCTTCTCAAGTTAAATCCTTCCCTCTTTCACTTGCTTTTATTTCTGTTTCTCTTAGTGTCTTTTTTCTCTTGTCCATGGAGGACAATACAGAATTAATTAAAAGAAATGACTTTGAAGTGGATGCTTGGCCTCAGGGTATTTTGTTTCAGTTTTATTGTGGGGCAGTTACATTCTTCTTCAGTTGTTGAAAGGACCAAGGGAGTCAGCTGCTGTACAGTGTCATCTTATTAGGCAAGAGACTGAGTTCAGCATGAAGCTTTGTTTAAATAGCCCCCCCAAAAGGCAAATTTTTATAATCTTCTCCTGCGTAAAAACAAGAATTGCATAGCTTGTTTTCTTCCTTACTTCATCTTGTGATCACATTATTACATTGCTTATTGAGCTAGAATTCAGCTTAAAATAAAATTGCGGCAGTTTTTTTTTCAGTAATTAGATTAGTGTCACATGAGTTCAGAAATGTCAAATTAGAATTAGTCAAAGTTAACATCAAAGTTTTGACTGCTGAAAAGCTGATTCCTGCAGGTTATTTGCCAGTATTCTTGGTTTTATTTGTTTTTTTTCTTGAGTTACACATGTTAAAACATGTGCAAACTTAAGTTTAAACTAATTATGTAAGGAGAAAACAGAGAATGTGTAATTCTAATGAGCATAAAAGTCCTTATACTTGGCATGACCTGCTTTACCCTTTAATGCAGCCTTAACCCTCTTTAGTTTTGTTGTAATTTCTAATAGTGTAAATAGTTGTCAGGAATTCTCCAGGCTTCTTTAAGAACGTTCAAAAGATCTTCTTTAGATATTTTCACTGTCAAGCTGATCCCACTCTGCTTTAAAAGTTTTGCCCGACTGAGGAAGATTAATCCTTCCATAAGACCTGTTGCACTGATTTTCAGTCTAGTTCTTGTGTAACTTTTTCTCCCTGTTGAATGAACTTTTGACAGCCACCCTTCCATGGAGACCATTTCTGATGAGACTTCAGTGAACAATGGATCATATTTAGAGCAAAATCTATGTTTATATACGTATTTTATTAAGGACATCATATTCATATGCTTTTCACCTGCAATAGTCTTTTCTTTATTTTTTTAGGCCTGTCAGTTATTTTTTGTTCTTCATTTTACATACTCCACACCATGTCCAGATATTCCAAATTTTTGCCTTAAAAAAAAACTGGTAAAAATTCTGTTTAGGAATCACTTCATCAAGGAAGATGTTCCTACACAATCCTCTGCAGTCTCTGTAGCTACTGTAATATAAATAGGGATGTGTCATGAGAGAAATGGATCATGTGTGGAAGACTGAGACCCAGTAGTCCCTCAACACAGTGATGATGTCATATGAAGGGGGTGTTGATCTAACTGAAGTTGATGGGTTGTCAGCAGCTGCAGTTGTAACTCTGCCAGTACAGATAGGGTAAAGACTGTGGTAGTGAGACACAGGGTGAGGAGGTCAAAGAGACACAGTCTGGAAAGAGGACAAAGTCTGTGAATGGCAGAAATATGGATAATAATGGAAAAGAGGGGAGCAGAAGAGAAAAAATTGCCAGACTAGAAATAACTTTGCCAAGCTGAGCTGCTCAGCACGACACTCAGACCTATTTCCATCTCATCAACCTCTTCCATTTCTGTGACGTTCTTCATATTCACAAAATGTCCAAAGCAGAATCAGTGATTGAGTGATATCACCCCTTGCCTATAACAGTCCATCCTTAATGGTTGCAGTGTCCTCCATTCCTTATTTGATTCCTATTACCCTCTTTTCCCTCTGTTTTTCTCCGCTCCGGCTCACTGTGTCGGGGTGGTTTTAGCTATATTCTATGCCTGTTGTGTGTATAAAGATTTTCTTGTTGAGTATTCTTGCTCCCTTGCTCTCTCACTGCCACCCGTAGCAGGGGTGCTGCTCAGGTTGAGTTACCCCTGCACACCATTTATGTTATAGTGAATAGCTAAGGCAGATTAAGTCATGCTCAGATGCATAAGGTTAAAGAAGAAAAATTTAGATTTTTTTTTTTTTTTTTTGGCAAGAATTTATATTATTCAAATCTTTCAAAATATAAATGAATCCAGGAAGCGAAGGACCCTGCAGTCCTGCCACAAATAGCTTCTCTCAGATGATAGCATATAGCAATAACTCATCTCTCTCCCAACCCAAGGGTGTCCTGAGCGATGATCAGTTATCCTTCTCTGATCTTCTTGCATCCATCATGTCACTTTGCATTTCATAACATAAAAAAAACTGCACGTGGCTCAGCATTTCACCTAACTTTGGGTGTAATCAAAGGGACTGCACAACTTCCAGCATGCACTGTGAAGCCCCCACAGAAGGTCCTGAACACAGCGGGGCATATGTTGCTTAATCAAGCAAAAAGGTCACATGTCACTCCATTACTTGTTGACCTCCGCTTGCTACTCATGGCTGCCTGAATCAAATTCAAGTGACTAATGCTTTCCTACAGATTGATTTCTGGGTCTGCACCCAGACATTTGAACTCAGTCATCCAGACAGATGCTCCTTCTTGACTTCTCAAGGAATGTTAAGCCAAGTTCAGGTGTTGGATTGTTCTACCATTCACACTACACAACACATGTCTTTTGCACAGGGGGGGGGGTTTATTCTTTGTAATCTGCAAGACACTAATCCAGCAGTTCCAGCTGTCATGCAGACAAGCCCCTCTTCCTCTCATTATCAACATTACATTATGTAAAAAGCTCCTGGTGATTTAGTCTTTTTCGCTCACCGAGTTGTTGAGGAAAAATAAGTTTTACACTACTTCTTTCTCAAGGGACCATCATCTAAATTGAATCAAAGAAACACAGGTGTTCTCACCAACATTAAACCCAGTTTCCTCAGCAGAATTTTCCTCATGCTGTCATGTCTGTTCCAAATTTGCACTTTCCTTATTTGACTTCCACCTTGTCGTGTCCATTGACCTCATCTCTTGCAGTCTTGTTGACTGTATCTGCTCTGATGGCTCACTTAGACCCCCCCTCCCTGGCTTCTTGAAAACATAAAACAAACAAGACATACAATAAGATGCAAACACGTCTTCATAGTGTTTGCATCTTATTTGCTGCATATCTGAGCCGTATGTCTGCAGCCATCAAAATGTGTGATGTGACCGTTGGACATAAAATCCTATAGTGTGAATTTAGATTTAGTTAGATTGTTTAAAGGATTTATTTTCTCCCATTTTCCTTTTCTGAAATCAAGCACCTTGCTTCATTGTTCTTTTAATATCTATGCTTCCAATTTTGATTATGTGGGGTCCATAAAAGATCTTTAGACTGCACCTCTTGAGTTAGCCCATTGCGGAGTTTGAAATAACTTCAAAATGAGTTTTCTAGAGGAGACGCCTAATTTTTTTCATCATATTTTTACCAGTAGTCTAATGTTTTCTTCTAGTAATTCCTAATATTTGATTATAATTATTTTCCTCCAATCTTGTTATATGAACCACACACCTTTTTCCTGCAGTACATGCCTGAAGCATAAATAGAAAGGGTTTTTATTTTGCTCTTACAAACACTCCACTGTAATTTTTTTTTTGTTTTGAAGAACATATTTAAAAGAAATTAACTTTATTTTTTTGTTTGTTTGCTTGCTCTAATATACTAATACACTTACAGATACCACCATTTATTGAAATGTTCAATTTTCTTTCATTTTTAACCACAGGCTGTGAAGACACATTCTTTTACCAAACTTGCTAGTGGAAACTCGAACACAGTGTTTTTGTGTTTCTTTAGTCTCCTTTAAAAGCATGGTTTGATGTCATCAGATTACACAAAAACATCCAAAGATCTGTGATGATATTTAGGCTGAGATGCATTGCAAATGTTCAGAAGCAGACACCCTCTGGGTTGCTTACATAAAACACAGGCGCACATGTTTATATGTATGTGGAGGACAGAGGAGTTTATTTCACTGCAGTCTCAAGGGAGGCAGCTGTGTTCTGATGTTTTAATCATCGTGGTCTCCAGCTTGCTAATTAATGACCCATCTGTCCCCACTCACTGTTGCTTGAACTTCAAACTCCCCTCATACACAAACTTGCACACACACACACACTGAGATGTGACACTTGTTCCCCTGATGCAACTCCAGCAGTAGTCTTAGGGAGGGAACTATCAGCCGATGCTGTAAATTGTATTAACCTATCTGCATTCAAGACCATGTTAGAGAAAAAAAAAAAGATATGAAGAGTTGTTTCTGCCTTATCAGGAAGGAATTCCCCCTTTTCAGCTGCTGTGTGTCAAGGTGGCAGACGTGCGATCAGGCTTGTCTGTGTGTGTGTTTATGTGTGCACTTATGTAGGTGTATGTGTGTGTTGTAGGCTTATCAGGTGAGCCCGGGCAGAGTGTCAGATGCTGTAATGGAGGCTTCAAAGACAAGCGCTGCGGTGAGTTCCCTGGCTGCCTTTTACCAAACCCCCCCTCCCTCCCCACAGCACAGAATCCGTACCCACCCCTCCTTCCCCATTCCTTTTTATTCCCACCGCTGGGACGCAGAGTGACAGACATGCACAAAGGTAGACCCCTGACTGGATAAGGAAGGGATGCAGAAAGGGACACAAACAGGCAGATAAGTCATTAATGTAAGTGGGCATTAAGATAAACAGGCAACAGATAAACAGAGCCAGTCAGAGTGAGCGACAGGTGAAGGAGATATTGGAAAACAGAGAGTGCCTGACAGATAGAGGGAACAGACAGAGGTGCAGTCAGACAGTCAGCCCTCTGGCCAGGTGCTTGTCCAGCCCACCTCCCCTTCACATGCATGAGTAGAGATACTTCAAACACCCGCCGCTTGTCTGCTGCTTTGTTTTGCTCTCTTTGCAGCTGCAAATGTTGTTTTGATGCCACCATCATTGTTTTCTTCCTGTCAATGGCAGTCCTATTTCTGGTTTCTCATTTGCTTGTTTCCATTTCCATCTTTTGTGTTGTACACGTTTGTGTTGAGTGAGTTTATTTATGCGGGTGTGCTTCTTTTGTTTTGCATCTGATAAGCAGTCATGGTCAAGAGGGTAATAATTGAGTGTTTGATCATTAAAATAACCTGTGGAGGTTGATTGGTTTTACTTTTCAGGGAATATAGTGTTGTCATGGCCTTTTAGTAAAATATGAAGAGGTTAGATAATTAAATGATGACATCAAAGATACATTTGTAAGCTCATACACTACTCTTTAAACCTTTAAAGTAATCAAAATAATAAATTATAATACAGGATTTAATTTAACCCTTTAATGCCATATGTGACATATTTGATACATAAAGTTTCTGAGACCTTTTGCATCACTTTATGGTAAAACATTTTCTCAAAACCCTGTTACAATCTGATACTTGTCTTCTGCTCCCCTGGTAAATACCTTTTGCACTACAATAATTTTGATATATCACATGGTAATAAACAGTAAATATACATAAATCATTTTTTAATTATTTATTTTACATTTATTTAAAGAGCCAAATAAAGATTTCAGATTTTTATAAAAGAAAATGTAAAATTTTCTCCCTATTTTTTCTCGGGTCAGGCTTTGAAGGGTTCAAATTGTTTGTTTCACCTGCAGGTAAACTTGTTATAAATTTCCTTCACTTGAGCTTTGAGATTATGGGCCAGAAACTAAACAGATTAGTATGAGAAATGTTATGTTGTTCAAAACTGTAATTTCTTGAGGAAAACATGCTCTACTTAATAGTCTGGCAGATTGTCCCTTTTCTGTGATTATGCCATGTGACATATTAAAGATTCTTTCTTGTCAGGAAGAAAATATGTTTTGTTTTTGAGTGCACTTATCACAGGGTCAATGTACACGGGCTAATCTTTCATGGTAGATATTTTGACTTGAAATAGTTGGACAAACATGGGTGTGTTAATGAGTTCTGTATTCCACTTCAAGGAAATTGTTGTGCATTTTCTAGAATTAACCAGCATTTACTGGTACAGAAAGAAATTCAGCACTTCTTACTAATTCTGAGCTAAACACCATTCACTGAAGTATTAATATATATACCAAGTCATACTGTCAATGCAATGTTCAGCAGTTCTGTTGCATGTGACATGATTTCCTCATTTTGACCAAGATAATCTGTCTCATAGGCCTTTACCATATTTGTGCCTAAATACTGAACAGTTTATACTTTTTCTTTGTGTTGTTATACCTGTTATTTAAGCAAAAAGAGGTTTATTCAAATGGATTTTATATCATGATGTAATGTAGACCTTTAATCTGGCAAAACAGAGGGTGAAGCATTGATACTGCTTAAATATTACTGTTAGTGTCACTGTTGGTGGTGAAAGTATATCTTAAGAAAGCTAATTTGTTTTCTCCCAACAGCAAACACTGGAGAACAACCTGACCAACCTGGTGAAGAGGAACAGTGAACTGGAGAACCAAATGGCCAAGCTCATCCAGATCTGTCAACAGGTTGAGGTATGTAATGTCCGTAATGCTTTACAAATAATTCATTACTGTGACTTTGAATGTCATAAAAATGTGTGTTTTGTCATTGGAAGGTTGTTTTGTTTCATAGGTTTCATGGTGTCATAAGTCAGACTCATTTCCAGGACAGCAGACATATAGCTGTCATTAGCCTTACTCGAAAAAAAAAATGGACCGGAAACATGAACAGAATAAAGATTAATTATTTTTTTACTCCCTCCTGCTGGGTCATAACCACAACTGTGATTGCACAGAAATAAGGACACAATTCTTCCAAAAGCTTCTAATCAAACATTGATTAACGTCCACATTCTCAGCACTGAAGCTGACTTTCAGGTTTAGTGTATGTTCACAAAAGGTCTACCCAAACGGTAAAACCACTGACAAGTGAAGCGAATAGTATTGATCTTCTTGTTATAATGCAGTGTAACACTCTGGGTCATTCATGTGAATGCCAGTCTGACATATTCCACCCACTTTAGCACAGCCTGATGGCAGCAAAACAGTGTGCCAACAGCTTCTTGTGAGAAAAATTAGTGAGAAAGATTGTCTCAAATACATGTAAAAGAACCAAGTTTGAACATTAAATTCTCTTTTTAACTGATTTCATTGCAGGATGAGTTATAGTTGTAACACTCTGCAAATTAATTCCCACTGACACTATGACACTATGCCAGAAAGGCGTACATTTCTAAGCAACAGATCTATCTATCTATCTCTCAGATCTGTCTATGATGAGGGTGTTTTATTTGACTTGTCTCAGCAGTGTATCACAGCTCACCTGATTCTGCTTAGTGTTTGCAGAGGAGCGTTTGCTGTCTGGTGTCCTCATGTGACCCCACCTGTCTGCAGAAAATTACACCTCAGTCAGTAATGTCACTGTTGGCTTCTTCTATTTTGGCTCCAGCTGTGATTTAATGGAGGTACAGCCAGAGTTTCGTCTCATTGCTCAGCCAACCAGTTTAGTCTCAATGGTCAAGAATCACTTTCACACGTATGCGCACGCACACACACAAATTCACGCTTTTTGTGTCTACACACACACTCCTAATAAATGCCATCGCTCCTCTGGAAGATTTGACATTAATGGTATAGAAGGACAAATGCATTTTAGTGCCGCCATCACTCTGCGCGTAGTTCTTTTCTTATTAGCAGGGCGCGACTCAATTTTCTCTGAATAACTCTGAGGTCCGTGAGCAGCAACTCATGCAGCGGCACGCCCAATCAAATTTAAATGATCGCTGCGTGATTCATTAAGTGCAGACAAGCCGTTCATCAACAGTGCATAGAATAGAAAAAGAGCCTACCTTCTTTTTTTGTGTTTACACACCCATTTTTTCCTCCAGCACCACCAACAATAGTAGAACCTCATCAGTTTTCCATCAAAAAGTAATCATAGATAATATCATGTGTGGGAACATGTGCCTGTTGCTCTTGACCACCTTGTTAAAAGAAACTATATGTGTGTTCACTATGTTTTTGCTATTGCCTCATATGATCTCTGTGACAAGAGGCCAGAGTATTAATTATTTAAGGGGAGGACAAGGACATAAATCTTTTTTGGATGAAACCAAGTCAATGCACAGTCTTTACTAGTACACTGGAGGAGATGAGAGAAAAAGAGAGTTGAGGACATTTGAGGAGAGGAGACAGGAGAAGAGGAGAAAGAGCTTCAAGATAAAAGAAAAACAAAAGCAGGGGTTAAGAGGGCAAACAGAAGAAGGGGTAAAAAGGACATCCTGTAAATGTTAGCGTGACTACGACTGATTTCTTTGACCGAAACAGACAAAGGCACTGTGCGGAAGAAATTCTCAGAAATAATGCAACACAACACAAAAAGGGAATAAGGAAGTGCGAGTTTTAGTAGAGTGGAGATGTGTGTGCGCAAAATGAGAAAGGGTTTTTGAGCATGACCTGGATTCCTCTCCTCCCTTTTTGCATCATCCCTGTTTGGTGCCAAAGATGTGATCAAACACAGTGAGTCCTCTGCCAGTGTGTCGGCTCACACCACAGCCAGAGGTTGTCTTCTGAGAATTATTTTCTCTTTAGTCTCAGAAAAGACATGATGATAAGTTGGCTGCCTATTTTTCTTGGAAGGATTCTGTCCTTAGCACAATAGTAGGAGTCGGATTTTTTGTGTTTATAGATATTCAGGGTAAGGTTTAGTGTTGGAAACACTGAATGGATAATGTGATTATTGGGTATGTGTTATTAATTCAGTTCTTGGATATTAATAGTCAGTAGAGAGGAGACACTCAGTGAGGCTGTTTGGTGAAGAGTATTTCCCTAAAAAGCACTTTGATGTTGAAGAGACACTGATACAGAGATAAATGAAGCAGGGGGAGTAAAAGCTGAAATGATATTCACAATCATACTCATGTCTGTTCATTATTATGTTTAAAGCTTTTTGATTAAGATCATTCTTTTGATTATTTGATGCAGCATTTGGCATTCTTACCCTCTGTTTCAAACAAGCATCTCAAAGGATGAGTTTATTCCTTTGATACTGTTGTATAATTATTCAGCCGATTTTCATTTCACTCTAGATAAATCTTTCTTAGTAATGTTATGCCTCCAAAGTAGAAATTCATCTACAATGTGTGTTTGCCACATCACAAACAAATCTTTTCACCACTCAGCCAAACATCATAGAAACAAAAAGTAAGTTTCAAAACCAGAAACAATGAGCTCTCTGCTCTCAGATGCTGGAAGTGTGTCCATACAACACCCTGACTGACAGATCACAGATGAGCTCAAATATACAGAGCAAACAGTAGAGTTCATTTCAACTGAACCAAAGAGCTTAAACATGAAATCTGAAGCTTGCATGACATATTATTTTTTTATTTTTAGATCTGCCCTTGTAGTCATGAGCTGAAAACTTATAAAAACAGTCTTGTTTTTAGATGTTCCCTTCAGGGATCACCACAAAAATCATCAGCCTCCAACTAACCCCACCCTCTGCATCTTCTTCTAACACCAACTATCTTCATGTTCTCTTTCACTACAGCCATACTCTTTGGTCTTCCTCTGGGCCTCATTCTTTCTGACATTATTTTCACCTTTAGAAAATTTCTAACAAGTTCCTCCTTCAAGGATAACTACTACTCCATTTCTATTCCCAACAACGTCATGATGGAACAGCTTAAGTTCTGCTTTGTAATTTGCTATCTTTCCACCTGGTCTCCAGGACACGTTGTATCTACCTTCCTCCTCCACATTAACTCTAGCTTTTCCTGTAATAGTCCCAACATTCAAAGTCCTTACTCTTAATTCTAGACTCTTAGTTTTTCTCTTACGATCTCCCCCCGCATAGTGTAGTCGTGAACACTATCAGTTAAGTCACTGATAGTGTTCATTGTTGACCCGGGATTGAACCAATCTGAAAGGGAAGACATTTAACCGATTTGCATATTTGATTGGGCGTAGGTTTTACTTCAGTTGCTTTCATGACACAAACCTCTGTAATTATCTGGGCTTGGGACGAGCACAAGAAGGGCACCAGCTTGTGACCCCTCAAGGCTGCATTAAAAAACCCTTTTAACAAATTAACCCCACAATTCAGCCTGTTAACTTATTTAAGCAACTACTCTCTGACTTATCTTGTTTCAATGCAAATTTCTGAATCTGACATTGATTCCTTCCTTCGAGACTAAAACAGGCAGTGTTTCTTTTTGTCTTTAGCATTTTCTTACTTTGGATTTATCTTGCAGCTTGTCAGTCTACTGTCTGTCCCCTTTTATCTTTTTAATCCTTTGTGATGTCCTCACACAAGTTCAACTTTGTAAAACAGAGCATGCTCTTACATAGCACATTCACCCAGCAGCTTTATAAAGAAGACATTTCTTAATAAGGCCTAGGTTGCCCGGAAGCATCTTTCAGTCACAGCTAAGCTTTGTTTCAGAAAGCAGTCAAAGCAGCAGTTAGTGTTTCCAGCCCTACGGGTTTGTTTGTGTATTTGGACTGATACAAACACAGAAGAATTACATCAGACAGGAGTATAATGTATTTTAATGGTCAACATGGATATCTGCAGATTGAACTGTGAGCTACAAGTCATTAATCAGGATGCATCTAGGTGTGTGTACACTGAAGCTGATCCCACTGTGTACAGAATATGAATCAGCTGTCTTGAGATGGCTGCAGTGCTGCCTAATCCTTTTGTATCAGGTCTCAGATGGTATCTCTCTACCTCTCTGCTTGAGCATCAGGGAGATCAGACAGTCTGCTGGTGTTCTGTGTCATTTGCAGTTCCAGCCAAAGAAGAGAAAATTGCAAACTGCAACATAGAGCAAGATATATTCAAATTATTACAAGAAATTAGCATCTTAATTAATTGTCACTGCAGACTCTTCTGTATTTGACCACAGAAAGAGCAGCTTGCTGATATATCCTGAATCATACAGCAACACATACGTCCTTATAAAACACGAAGCCAAGTCAATACAAGATTTTTGGAGAGGATGTCTTTATTGAGTATGAAATGTAAAATAAATCCACATGTTGGTTGAACTGTGAAATACAAGCATGTTTTGCTAAATCTGTTGAAGACACTGTTGAGATTTTTGTATTCCAAGTCAGAATGGTGATTTTTAACAAAGTAAAATGTGAGCACACATTCTACATCACAAGCATCTTTTTGTTCTGTTTTATAAAAAAGGTTTAACATCAGCGCACAACAACCAGTTAAATTCAGTCCAATAAATCCAATACACAGGTTTTCAACATTAAAACATCACAAAAGCAGACTCATTTGTGACAGACCGTTTTCGGCCTGTAACACTGGTAAAAGTTGCATTTTCCTCCTCAACTGTACAAAAATGAAGCCGTACCCTACTTTAGAATCAGGTGCCACATGGCGTCATAAATCTGTAGGAACCATCCCAGAATATGTGGATGCCAAGTCAGACTGAATCCTTGCATCTGTTTGAGGACATCATCACATGAGGGGAAGAAGCAACGAGGGAGATGGAGTGAAACTGGAGCAGTCAGGGAGAAGCAGACGGTCAGTCAGGCAGAGGACGAGGGGTGGGAGACAGGGACGCTGACGGGGTTGGAATGAGCCCAGAATTGATTCAAGATGTAAAGTTTCTTATGTCAGCAAGAGGTTAGCAGCTGTTCTTCACCCCAAACCCGTTTTCACTGTGGTATGGGAACCATTTTGCTGGAAGAGTTTATACTGGGAACCACTGTCTGTGTTTTTTCAGTTGTTAATGCCTCAAATGTCCACCTTTTCCAACCGATGTGTGCAAATGAGGGAACAGCAATGGAGTTTAAATTAATATAACCATGGTTATATGTTCTGTCTGTAGTTCCAATATAAACATTCATGACCTTATGGAAAATAAAAGTTGCTTTGATGAGTTTTCATTTATTCATAAATGCTTCTGGTATACTAAAAAGAGACTGTAAATCTGTGTAAATATAAATATACACAGACATGTAGAATAAACAATAAAAATCATATATTTGTAGATGTTTCATCTTAAATTATTTTATTGTTTATATTTAGTTAATATTGTAGCTATTTCTCTGCTTTTATACTACTTGTGTTTCTTTTAAATGATCTTTTTATTATTTTGTTAAAACTAAAACTTGATCATGTCAGTTTAAATTCAGCTTCAATTAAAATGCAGCTCAGTTTTGAATATTCAGGCCCAGTGTTACCATTAATGTTTATAAAAATGGCATTCCCCAGGTTAGACCCTTGGGGATCTAAAGACTTCCATTAAATTTTTACATTGTTTTTGCCATTTTAAAAAAATCTTAAAGAAGTTTTCACATTATATAAAACTGCATGTGCATCTATACAGTATGTAAACTCTAATAAATGTTATGCAAACCACACAGACTATATTAAGTCTATAGAATATGTTTATTCTGAACTATAACAGATCTTTCTGTTTTCTGTTCCTGCCACATTTGGTTGGGATCTATGAGAAATTTTGAATCAATACTGTGTAGGTGTGAACAATTCTTGCAAACAACTCAAGTTTTAAGAGATCTGCAGTTTAAGAAAACAGATAGCAAATTCCTTTTTTGGGGTGTTTTGTTAGTGAGCAATTTAGGAGCTTTTACCAGAGCTGGCAGGGTTATTATAGTGAAGCAGATGTGAGTTTTTTATGAGGAATGCATATAACACTTTTCAGCAGACAATAAATAGTGGTACATTATTAAAACTCACACATACTATTCAGCTCATTTCTCTGGCAGAAACCATTTTTTTCTAAATCCTAGCCTAGACGGAAATTACAGTGTTGAAACACATTGTCGGGGGGATTTAAGGAGCAGTGAGTCATTTTCTGTTTAACTCACCTCTGCATGATTGACAGTGCCTGTAGGTTCAGCTTGGCCACACGTGTATTATTAATGTCATTATTTGCTGAAACACCACAGTGTTCTAGAAGAAATTATCTGGATGTCAAATCTATAAATATTATTTCACTTTAGCTTGTAAGTTATTTAGCGGCCACTGCAACAGTGTGAAAATATGAGTAAATAAATTCAATCTTGACATGATACCTTAGCTGAACTCGAACGAATGAACATATTATTTGTGTTCGATGTGACACTTATGTAAGAGACCCAGAGGTGAACGGCAACATAATGCTCTTCAGATTGAATGCTTGCTTCTAGATGCAGTATGTGGGCTGTATTTGAATCTTGATGGTTATTTGAAATTGATCTTTTGATCATCGTTCAAATCTTTCTAAAGAAAACATAAAATTACTTTAAATTTGACAGCAAATTGATTAACTCATCTACATTTAAAAGGCACATGCTTTCGGCATCAAATTCAACTTAGCTCATTTTAAAAGAAATAAACATTTAATGTTTAATGACTGCAACACAATGCCTGAAAATTGAATTAGTACTTTAACTCCCAACACTAAGCTCTTGTTTTCATGACCTGGTGGCCAAAGGCTCGCACAAAGAAAGGAGGCATGTGAAGGTGAAACCAGAATATTTTCATATTAACAGGATTTTTTTTTACTATCCTCCATCTTATTCTTCATTTTTTAGTAATTATTGGAGTTATTATTTTCCTCTTGGATTCAGTGATTGCTGGCTGTCCTGACATAGCTGCAGATGATTGGCAGCATGGACCAGGCATGCAAATAGATTCATTTCCTGGTATATTTTAATAAGAGGAAAGCTCATCTAAGAGACTCCACATGGAATCTCATCGTACCTAATTCTGAGCCTGATGAGATTGAGTCTGGCAGGTTTTAAAGTGTGAACTCAATATGGAAAAGTGTGTCACACATTATAACAAATTGTTTTACTACTCAGTTGCTTTGCATGTCAGCCTTTTATCTTCTATCCCAACAGAATAGAAATACCCCTGCTTGTAATATGTGTTCCAATCGGTTAGAAGCACTTCGCCCATCATCTGCATACAACAAAAGGAATATAGTGTGGCTTAGCTTGTAGTTTGCATTGGTTATTTATGATTTACATCATTTTGCTTATTTTCACAGCCACTTTCATAGCAGGAGAAGTGGGAGAGTCTTTGACGCTAAAAGTGTTTTCAGTTCTGCTGTGGTCACTCTTCACAAATTCCAGTATTACACTTAATAAAGCCAAGGTGGTGCAGTAATTTCAGTGCAGCTGAATACAGCTCAATTAAGTGGACAAAGAAAATGTAATGTGGAGGCAGTGATTTGTGTTGCAGGGGGGTGGTTAATGAAGTTGGGAGCAGGTAGAGGTTTTAGTGCTGGGAAAGAGGAAGAGGACAGAAGAAAGGATAGTTTCTGTAACTGCTGAGCTGCCCAGTTGTAAGTCACACTGATCCTGGGCAGCTGCATTCATCCTGCTTAATTACTAACCTGCAGTTATAAGAGGGCTGTTTGCAGAATTAATCGTGTTGTGTCTGTGTGTGCATGCCTTTGTCTATCCTTCTGAGGACAAAATTGAGCCTTTGAAGTGAGGATATTTGTGAAAAGTGGCCAATTCTCACTTTTTCACAAAGGATTGTTAAAGCTTTGAGACTTGGTTTCACTGTTCAGCTCAGAATTAGGTTTCGGCCGGGGTTAAGCAGTTAGTTGAGGTAGTCAAGGTTAGGGTAAGGGGCTTGAGTAGGCATTGTTTCAATCACCATTCTTACAAAGATAGCAGAAGAAATTATGTGAGTACGTGAGCGAGTGTGACTAATGAGGCTTAAGTGGATTGCTGTGTTGTAATGAGCTTTGTGGAGTGATGAGTGGAACTTGGTTGTTACAGTAAGTAGTTTCATAAGCCCCTCTCAGACATGAGCTGTGGCTGAATGTGTCGGTGTCATGTCTGAATGAGCATGCTGGTGCTTTTCCACAACAGCCCAGGACAGGAATTTTACCAAGTCGGACGAGTTTATGTATCACTTTTAAAACAAAAGAAGTCTGGACTGCTGGCTGGCATACCCAGACAAAACATGCACATATAGTAGTACCACGTGTCTAAGTTTGACATGTCATCTGATTGTTAGAGGAATCTGGTAGATTGTGTTTTTAGGCAGATTATAGCACGCTCTGTGGAAACCAGCTTTACGTGCATGATCACAATAGTCTTTTTCTCCTGTGCTTGCTCATAATCACGCGCAGCAGTGTTATTAGTGCGACTGGCATCCTGATGTTATGTCTGTATTTGTGTGATAGAAACACTTCCTTTGCTAGATAATTTAATTACATGCACACAACTGGCTATTTCCATATGTTTCTGAAACTAATTTAACCAGCAAAAGTTTCCTTCTCCATGGTGTTTCATGAGCAAAATTTGGTGCAGCACCAAAACAGTTTTTTTAAAGTACTTAAAGCAAATAAAAACTCTTCTTAAATGTTGGGTTTTTGTTTCAGATCCTTCTAACGCACACAATGGTGAAGGTAAAGATGACAGAGAGGACAATGAAAGCAAATGAAGTGAATTTTGATATCAACTGTAATCATAAACATGCAATTATAAGCCTAATCTGAGCTCTTTATATTTTGGTGTTATACCGCATTTGATGCACTTTTAAGTCTGGTATGAACTCTATTAAGCTCTGTTAAGGTTGTGTTTGAAAGAAACCATGACGAACATTAACATACATGTGACCCATATTTTCTGACTGAGTGCAGTTGCCTTTATTTAATTTATGAAACCATTAACTTACATATTTCATGCCTTTAAAGTGCACACCCAAAAATGTAATGGTCACATAATGTTTCTCCTACTATTGATTTTCCATTTCAGCGCCAGTCTCATTAGGTCTCCTCATTGGTTAGCTTGATGGTCCGAAATCAAGAGTGGCGTATCCTTTGTGCCGTTAGGCCGAACCAGCCCCTAGATGGGCATTATGCAAATATGCTATATGACATAGTCCAGGAAGAAAAGGTTGGCCTGCAACTGAGGTGTTACAGGAAATTCAGGAGTAGTGTCTCATGTAGGAGAAAGTAAATTCTCTTTGGTTTGAGCTTTTGTAACTTTATTATGCACAACAAAAATTTGTATAATATTAAAGAAAAAAGGGGAAAAAACTCAACAGCATAATGTGGCTTCTTCATTATAATTAAGTTGCAAATCTTTTCAGATTAATTAGATAATAAAACAGTGATAGCCATAATGCATGTTTATAATGATGGACAAAGCTTGACAATTAAGTGGTTATTTCTACATTTATGCGAAATAGTTTTGCTCTCCTTTCCACTGAATATTTTAAAATAAGCACACTGTCAGATGATCGTCTTCAGTTTGACTAAAGCTTTAAGTATTTAAAGTGATTCTCGTTCAGATGAACACACACATACGTCATTGTTTTTTAAAAGCTGATCTGTTTTGATCTGATGTGATCATTGATTTTTTTTTAGACCTTTTAGTTTTTTTTCAAGATCGTGCACAACAGCAAATGATTCTCTGATGTAGTATATGTGTTGTAGTTCAGAGAGACTCTTGCCATAGTTGTTGCACTGCAGGATAGCCTTATATGTGGCTTTTTGTCACAACAAAAGCTTCAGAACCCAGTAAAACAGTTAAAATGTAAGACCTTTGTGGCCTTAAAGATCTTTTTGATGGCAGGCATTTAAGAGAATCTTGTGTTCTTTTTCCTGACAGCTCTGATTCTTACTGTTTGAACTGGAGCTTCCCACACTTACTGTAATGGAGCTGGCTCTTTTTTTCTGTGTGTGCTACAGTAAGTCTGTAATTTCTGTGGTGGTCTGAACTGGTTCCAACAAACAAACTGTGGTACTCCTGTCATTGCAGTGTAAAACTTAGAGAACAACTCTGTTTAAGTTATGAAATGTGTAAGTACATTTCTGTGGCTGCTTTATTTATCTTACATCCTCGCATCAGTGCACAGCGACAGAGTCAAGTTCGAATGTTTACATATTAATTGAAGTCCTGAAGCTGACAAAGCAGACAAAAGGCTTCTCAAAACCAAAGTGGTTTCTAATTCATACACATTTATGAAACTCTCCTGTACATTTGCTTGTGAAATAATCATCAGAGCCAACTCAGTAGCAATTATCCATCCTAACTGTAAGGTAAAGTTTAACTGTTGCACACCTTGCAGTTAGTTAGCTCTTTCTTTCTTTCTCTCTCTCTCTCTCTCTCTCTCTCTCTCTCTCTCTGTTTGCCCAGCGGTGTAGTTGTCTCAGAGTGTTTTTTGTTTGAACTCCAGCCCTAAGTGTTTCAGAAGCTTTTGGTGTAATTATATTCTGCAGTTGGCACACCCATTGGTAGGGGCTCAATGTTGCAATTCAGCAACACACTCCATGTCTCAGCAACACCCAGGTCTGAAGGCTGTTAAAATGGTGTTGGCCTGAAACAGTGTGTAGGTGGTGAGTTGCCTTGGTAACTTTGACCCTAATATAATCACAAAATCTATTAAACTGGCATGATGTAAGCATATTATGCCACAGAAATTACATATACCTTTTCTAGGTTTATTTATTTATCTATCTATCTATCTATCTATCTATCTATCTATCTATCTATCTATCTATCTATCTATCTATCTATCTATCTATCTATCTATCTATCTATCTATCTATCTATCTATCTATCTCCCCATCATCATGTTTCTTGCTGAAGGTAAAATAATCATTTATGTAGGTCATGCAGAATTCCCATGGCAATCAAATACATTTCCTTTATAAGTTAAATGCTCTGTTTATTATTACGTGAGTCATCTTTGTTGCAATCACATGATCCTTTGTAGGGAGGCACAAATAATTACACAGTGTTTAATGTTTTTAACCAGAAAAAAGAAAGAGAGAAAGTTAGATGCAGAATAGGTAAATCAGTGTGATTTAATGTGATCTTGGTTATTATTTGCATATGAGTCTGTACATGCTCTGGCCTGTCAAGCTTTTTGCAATTTTTTTTATAACATTTAATATCACCTCTCTGTCCAGGTAAACACAGCCATGCATGAAGCTAAGCTGGTGGAGGAGTGTGATGAGTTGGTCGAAATCATCCGCCAGAGAAAACAGGTCATCGCTGTGAAGATCAAAGAGTCCAAGGTAAAGTAGTTCAAGGATGTACTTTTTTCAAAAATATTTAAATATGACTTAAGGGGTCTTCAGAAGTTATACTGCCTGATCTTTGGACATTTTGAGGCCAAACAACATGAGACAAAGCCAGCAGATATTATAGCTTTGCATTTTAAAATGTGTGTAGAGCTCAGGCAGGTTAGCAAGTACAAGTCTGAATTATATATATACAGAAGCAGACACAGAGCTACGTTACTGGCCCGTTGGAGTTGATTAAGTTCTCACTTAAAAAGTATCTTTTCTTAATCTTTCATGTTAAGAAAATGATGATATCAGGTTTTTTTCCCTGAAAAATGGCACCTGGTGCTGAGGATGGGCTTGATAGAAGCAGGGACGGAGAACCAGGCTGTGTGTCTATCTATTCATGCACCCTGAAACTTGGCACAATTGCTTTGTAGCTCCAAAAATATAAACCTGCTTTTCTCATAAAAATATTTTTCTTGTAAAATATAATGTTATTCAATGTTCAGATGAAAAAAGTATTAATTTATAAAGCCTACAACACAAATATGGAGGGTTTCTTTCATCTTTTTTTCACCAATTTACTTTTCAAACAATTATATTTGTCATTTGAATAAGCCAAAACTACCAGGTTGCACAACTTTAGTTTTGTACAGAAGAATAAAAATTTGAACAGGCAGGTATCATTTTTGATGGCAGGCATTTAAGAGAAATTTATTAACTTTGACTTAAATGTATGTTGAAAGAATTTGACTGTTCTGAAACTAATATAAGAGTCCACTAGCACAAAACAATGCACGTGGTATTTATTTTCCTACACACAAAACTGCTGTTCTTAAGGTAAGAGTGTGAAGTGAGAATTTGCACAACACATCATTTCTTCTGACAGCAAAAACACACCTTTTTTAGAGCAATTAAAGCCTTAAAGTGGTTGGAATAAAAAGAAAATACTGCAGAATTTAGCATTTAACAACTTCTCTTGTATAACATGTCCCTTGTAATATGTCCCTTAAGACTAATGAAAAAAAAATGTCATATACTTTTACTTAACTCAACTGTGCATAAAAGTAATTAATGGAAAGGATAGTTTTACTGGCTGTAACAATGGAAACAATGACTTAATGCAAATTAAAAAGAGAACTTGTATTTAGAGATCAGTCCGTTTTCTTGAAGAAGTTGATAATGCATTCATGTCAATAGCTTTCCAAAAGCTGTTAAAAAAACTAATCTGTATCCATTTATGGATAAAAATGAGAATGGAAATCAAGCTTCTGCACAAGTGTGAACTTTCACTATGATTAGAATTTTTCAAAGAGAACCGAACAAATGCACAACTATTTAAATATGGAGGATAAAAACATGCATTTGCATATTTCTGCTTTTGTGCTAACACCTATTTTTCTTTTTTGTTGTTTTTTTACCTAAAAATATGAAGTTTTATGGATTTGATTTTCTGTATAGGCAGCTATGTATATGTATGCATGTATGTGTGTGCACATGCTCATGTGTATGTGAAGGTTGTTTAAGGTTTATGTGGGGGATCTCTTGAGGCAGCAGAAAGACCTTGTTAAGTGTGCGTGTGTGTGTGTGTGTGTGTGTGTGTGTGTGTGTGTGTGTGTGTGTGTGTGTGTGTGTGTGTGTGTGTGTGTGTGTGTGTGTGTGGGTGTATGTGTGTGTGTGTGTGTGTGTGTGTGTGTGTGTGTGGGTAAATAAAAAGGAAATGTGTTGATGTGTCCACAGTGATTGCAGACAAAGAGCAGGGCTGGTTCTCCTGAGAGTCTCATTCTGTAAAAGGCTGTCTAGCAGAGCAAGCTCAGGAGACAAAAGTAAAAATAAAACAAATGCAAAATACCAGGAGGTCACTTAAAAGGATCTAGAAAGATGTATTGAAGACATCATATTGATATTTCCTACAGCCACATTGTCCGGAAAATACTATTCACTTTAAATCTTTGCTCATACCGTTGGTCCAGTTTCCTGTTGCGGACAGCTTTGTAAAAGGTGCTTGCATCCTCTCTCTTACCTCTTAATGAGCTCTGTATCTCATGAGGAAGGCTCAGCAGTCTGGCTTAGTCTCTTCCTGCCAAAGCAAAACACACACTTTCCCACGGCCTGATGAGTGTTTGTGTTTTTCTCATATGACAGCCTGCCTTCCAAGCATCTTCTCTTCCTTTCTCACTCTAATTATGAAAATTATAACTCATCACAACAGCAAAACTCCTTTTTAAATCACTTCATGTACATGTAATGTTACACATTTGGATTGGTACAGCACCAGCAAGTTGAGACCTGAAGAGATGAGACCAACTTGACCAGTACTGCAGAGAAGGGTTTTCACAAATTCCTGGATGACTTGTCATCTTTATTTCAACTTGTACTAACAGTATTTTTACTAAAACATCTGGCTTAAACTAATGAATTAAGGAATCACCACTTGCAAGATGTTCATTCACTTTTTTCTGTAAATAAATTAAACAACACACACATATTGTTATTTCATAGCTGAACCTTCTAGCTTTGTACAGGAATCAATAAATAGCTGTATTATTTTTTTTTTCTTTTCTTTTGATCAAGTAAAGGAAAACATGAATCACTTTGGAATTTGCATTTTGAAAACAGACCAAGGAGCTGTTGCACCTGGCTGATTGGCAGGAAACTTTGCCCTAACAAGACATGTGTCAGTTGAAAAAGGAGAAACTATTATAAAACTCTGTCAAGAAGATCATTCTTCTCAGAGGGTTGCAGAAGATTTTTGTTGTTTTGACTCAGCTTTGTCTAAAATTTGGAGCAAGTGCAAAGAAAATGGTGAAGTTGTAGAAGGGAAACATGCAGGCTGACCAAGGAAGAAGTTAAAGCATCAGGGCAGAAAACTAAAAGCAATATGCTTGATAACAGAAAATGTACAAGAAAAGAAAGGAGAAACAAAAAGTAGGAAGAGTGGATGCAGAAAAAGACGTGCCTGTAGATGCTGATCCTCCAGTGTAAGAGCAGAAACACTATCATGAAGTTAGATTTCTGGGTCTGTGCATAAAAAAAGACATCCACAGACTAAGAAGGGAACTATAAACGCATCTAAACAAACCGAAACAAGATGTCAACTTCCCATCTTCTCTACAGCACACAGCAATGATAAATGTAACAAAGCACACACAGTTGCAATTGTATGCATATTTCAATTAGACACTGCTTCATTTGCATAAAAAATGAGCTGCCCCTGAGACAAACACACAGACTGTGCCATATTGTCTGTTATTCTGAAGGAGAGGAGCAATCACCTCTGAAATTGTTGTTTGCAGCATATGCTGCCAAATAAAAACCCGTCCATTAAAGTCATCTCGCTTCACCTCTGTTTGCAGTCAACAACCAGCTCAAATGTTGTTCATATTTACAACACATTATGGTAGACTAAGTGGAAGAGTGTCTGAAGCTTCAATTAAAAATACCATTAAGTCTTTTGCTTGGAGATACTTCTTAGAGCGAGATTTGCAGGAGTGCTGGAGAAGCTTTTCCACTGTTCATTCAATTCTTTTCAGCATATAGCACCAAATATTACAAACCAGAAGCTGAGACATTACCATGTGTTTAGATTAGATTAGATGCAGTCACTAATGTCTCTCCACATATGACTCAAATTTAGGTTTCTGTTGACTGTTTTCTGTTTTGCTGACATCAAGAACTCATTAAATGTTACAAATTAATGTCTGATGTCTGCTGGGAACAGTCCCGCGGTCTGCATGGCTCTTTAATTTGTCCGTAGTTATATGTGATGAATGATGTGTTTAGTGTGAACAGGTCATAAAGCTGCGTTGCACTAACACATTTAATAACAAAATTTTAAAAAAGAAACCTCAGGGCACCACCCTATTTAGAGGGAAAACTGATATAGCAAGTATCATTAAATAAATCAGCCTCACACACTACTCATAGAGTTCTCGTTTTAATTGACCAAAGGACCACACAAGGAAACCACAATGACCAGTTAAAGTAATATATTTCACTATTTTACAAACTACATGAGATAGAAATATAAACATTTAAATCAAAAACATGTAAATATGTTTAACTAAAGTTTATGTAATAAAGAAATGTAAAAATGAAGGAAAATAAAGCATGAATTTATTAAACTGTGGTGTAAATTAATGTTTAAGAGCTTGAAGAAAGAATTTCTGAATACAACTAAACTAAATTTGACGGGTTGTTTATGAGGTAGGCCTAGATTAATTACTAATGTAGGAAAATTAAATTTACTATCACCAATCTTTTGTGACACCAATGATGTTAACAGCTATGTGAGGGAATCTGTCCTCATCAGAGCCACTCAGGCCCGGTTCTGTTGGACTGTTCCTGTATTCAAAGGAAAGGAAGTTCAGGTGGGAGGATGCAAACAACGCTGCCTGATCTCCTTGAAATTCGTCCATAACTTTATGCAGGCCGTGAACTCAGTATGTCGAGTCTGCAGTGGTTCCTCCTCCTCAGGGCTGATGGCTAGAAAAAAACACTCACAGGAGTGATTTTATTATCAAAAATGTCTTTAGCTAGAAGGACTGGAAAAATTAAAATAACTCTTATGAGTACAAAAATAGTTGTTCACTTTTAATAAAGTTTTATAAAAGATGGAGACAAAAACCACATTGGTAGAAGATCAGACACGGAAATTTGCATATCAGTGTTTGGATTAATGTTACAGATGTTTCTGTTTATTCAGTCTTTGTCTTGAAATGTCAGATTTGGACAGTTGTGAACACATCAGTAAATTATAGCTTGTTTAACCCATTGGCAGTGGAGCACATTTAGTTACAGCGATTAGTTGTTCAAACAGGATGAATTAAGATGAACAACAAAAAATAGTGATAATAAAGCAAATTGATGAAGTATGATAAAAAAAAAAAAGAAACAAACAAATCAACCAAAATAATTACACAAGTTATTTCAGCTGTTTGTGCTTCCTACATACATACATATATATTAGAAATTACACATATATTTTGGACATGATTTGATATTAAAAAATCAAACATATTAACATAAAGTGGATTAATAGCAAAGTAAGATGCTTTTCTTATGTCTAATCTGCAAATATTCACCATGTCTCATCAGTAGACTGCAATGTCAGTTTTAGAGAAGAATCATCTAATTTTCTAATCTCATCTTTATTGATCTGAGAATCTCATGAGTCATATAAGGAGAACGGTTTTTGTAAGAAGACAGGAGCAGGAATACAGGGGGTGTTCTGTCCAACATCACTGTCAATGAATCGGAGGAGAAAATCTGACAAAAGGAGCATTTTGGAGAGTTTGAAGGTGGGTCTGAGAGCCTCACAATTGGTATGCAACCCCCACCATAAGTCAGGAATTTATTGATTCCTTTAGGTAATAAGATGCACTTTGAATTGAGTTGATTGGCCCGTGAGTGGCTCCATAGGCAAGGAAGTTCCTCAGAGCCGTTTCTCCTAAGTTGCCTCAAACCTTTCCATATTCAGACCTATAACGTAGTGGCCGACAAAGTATTTTCTTCCAGGAAGAGCTAATCCTCTGGTCATCTGTTTAAAATCCAACTGTGACATTTGTTGATCAATAAAATCCCAACGCATGGCTTTTTAGGTGTGTCTCTTCTTGCTGGATCCTTTTGTCCCACCTAAATCTGCTATAGCTGATACTGTGTTTTGCTCTGCAGCTCACCTTTTATTGACATTCCCAGAGCTCACAAGAAGCTACTGTTTTTTTTCTTCTTTTTAGAGTTTCATTAAACTAATTTCATATCCAGAATCAGGAACTGAGACAGATTGAAGATAAATAGATTATTTTCCTTTTCAAATGAACATAGAAAGGCCTCCTTATGCTCGGACGGAAATCATATTACTGTGCACTCGCTGATGAACTGCAGTCAAATGGGACGGCAATACAAAACTGTGTGTGTGCTTGTGTTTGACCAGACTTTTGGTGCACAGAATGGTCATTTGCAATAAAGAGGAGTGTTTTCCTGTTATATTCAAAACATGCACACTAAACAAGACGCACAGTGAATAAAACTTCTGCTAGTCTTTCATAGGATAACATAACATGCACACCTACACAGCTTTATAACAGCTTAGACTGCTGTTGTATTAGATAACATGCTGTTATGAATTGTGTTTTTGCCCCTCTATATTACGTAACATGGTTATAAGGTCAGCGTGAGAATGAAACAGTTATGGTTTCATTAAACCCTAACCCTGTGATCGGACCTTTCCTCTCAGCTGCATTCTTTATGTCTTCCTGTTTTCCTGGATGTGCAAGCATCTAGAACACTGTCTGTGATTGTTCATCTGAATGGAATCTACACTGAGTGGTTTCAGGCATCTGTGGGGACCTTTATGAAAGAAAGGGCAAATATTTTGGCTACAGTGTGTAAAATAACTTCCTCCTTGTCATTAGCTTCTCATATAAACAGCAATGTCCTCCCCTGACTGTTTTCAAGTAAAGGTTTTCCTAATGACACAGTATCTGATCGAGCTGCAGCGTGTTCAGTAGCAAAGGGTTTGTTTGGGTTTTTTACAGTAATAAAATTCCAGCTACTGTTCCTGGGGTCTGCAGTCTGGAGACTTGTTGGTTTTGACCAGCAGAGTTTACTTCAAAGGTACTGGCAAATCTGTCAATGTGTTAATATTTTGCAACAACCTGGCTGCAAAATGTGGCTTTATTTTCTCAAAGGGTGGACAGCATGTAGTTGTGGATTAGTGACTCTCACAGTGTTGAATATCTCCTGCTGAAAACACTGGAGAGCAGCTACTTTTATCTAAAGAATATGTTGGTAGGTAGTAAAACTTTTACTGGGCAAAGTAATACCAAGCTGGTTTTCTTGTCTGTGCTTTCACCACTGAAGAAAAAACTGAATGTATTTTTTTTCTGTCTTTTTTATTAGAACTTAAATGTATTCTGCCAATGTTAAGGTTGCACTTATGAATATAAATCATGTGTTTGTGTTACAGCATAGCAACATATACCGTGTTTGTGTTTGTTCTAGGTGATGAAACTCCGTAAGTTGGCTCAACAGATTGCAAACTGTCGCCAGTGTCTGGAGCGCTCCAGTGCACTCATCACACAGGCTGAACAGAGCCTGAAGGAGAACGACCACGCCCGCTTCCTCCAGTCTGCCAGAAATGTGGCAGAGAGGTGGGTGATGTACTACATAAACATGAAAATGCCTGTACCCACAGCAAGGTGAAAGAAGCTGTATTTATTCAACTATATTTGATGAGAATTCATTATTAAAAAAAGCATCACTATACCATGTTTTACTTTACACTTGTTAAACTTCAGCCCTCCGTTTACCTCTATGAATCCCTTCATCTTCCCTCTGTAATAGTTCTTTGAACTAACAACAGTGTTGAATTTACTCTTATTCAGCCTATGAACACAACAAGTTGTTATGGAGAACCATTTACTCTGAGTGTGTCAGAGCAGGGAAACATCTTAAATCTGCAGGATAATGGCCCCTGCAGACCAGAATTGGACATCCCCACTCTAAAGCTTTCAGCACTCCATTTACTGTGACTTCAGCTTTGGCTCGTACTTTCATCCGTTAGGTCAAAAATGCTGATCATAAACTTTGATTTAAACAAGCCATCTTTTTTTCTCTCACTCTCTCCATTATATGCAGTCGTCTCACTTTATAGCAAAATACAGAGACGTATTTTTAATGTACCCGACAGCATGGCTTTGTTTGACTTTTTAAATGAAATCTTCTGCCCTGAGATGAATTCTCTTTTATTTGATTTCTACCTCTGAAATCCAGTTGAAAGGCCACTGGTGAAATGAGCATTATGTCAAACATTTCCAGCTCCTGTGATCAATGTCAGGCCTCTTTTGAAAATAATCTATCATTTCAGGGCCAGCTCTGCAGTTTTTCTTTCCACCCCCTTTATTACTATCAGCTCTTCCTCCTGCCTCAAGCCGGAAACTCTGTCTCTCTTACAAAGAACTTTTTAAAATATCTGCAGCCAGCGTAGCATCTTTTCTTTGGTCTCAGCTCAGCTTTATTTTATTTTTTTTCTCCAGCACCTGGCCAACCCCTGTATTCACCATCCCATTTATTTTCTTTTTTGTTCTTGACTCAGGAGCAGAAGTCTTAAGGGCCAAGCACAGCCCTGTGCTCCATACTGCACTCTGCTATGTAACCCTGCCAAAGCTGTGGTTCAGGCTGGGTTCTGAAGCTCAAAACAGAAGTAGGAACAAGTTTCCACAGAGCTGTGGAGAGAGCAAAAAAAGTCTTTTCAGTGTGTGTCTGGCTCGCGTCTGCTTTGACAACACAGTGTTAGAGATCTATAGGCAAGGGTGTGGTGGAGATGCATTATCTGAGACTACAAATATTTCTCACATCATTTCTTGTTTATCTGATGCTATTGCCACCTCTCTCCTTTTGTTCCCCCCACCTCTTCATGTTTCATCTTTTCTCTTTCCACCTCTCTTTTCTTGTGGCTACTTTATATCCTCTACCCTTCTGATTTTCCTTCATCAACACCAATGTACTGATCACTCTGCAGGGTTGCCATGGCAACGGCCTCCTCCCAGGTACTGATTCCTGACGTTAACTTGAATGAGGCATTCGACAACTTTGCTCTTGACTTCTCTCGGGAGAAGAAAATTCTTGAGGGGCTAGATTACCTTACAGGTAAGGCATTCATACTGTCTGATGTGCTGTGAGCATGTTAATGATATGCAGTAGATTCTGCTCAGCGTATATTTTTCCAATTACTTTATGTCTTTGAAGTCATCAGCCCTTATTGCATCACACATCCCTTCAGATATCCTTATTAAGCATCTTTTTTGTCAATGCAGACATTCTGCAAGGTTTTTCACGCACTGTTTTTATTAAATAAAGGTATAAAATATACTTAGATTCCTGCATGATTACAATTCTGAGGCTACACCTTCACATTCTGAAGATCAATTTAAAATCTAAATCCTCAATGGTGAATTTTCATTTTAATTTTGTGCTGTGTTTTTTTTCTAATTGTAGCCCCCAACCCACCATCCATCAGAGACGAGCTGTGCACCGCCTCCCACGACACTATCACTGTTCACTGGACGTCAGAGGACGAGTTCAGTGTCACCTCCTATGAGCTGCAGTACACCATCTACACTGGCCAGACAAATTTCATAAGTGAGCCAAGAGCATGCACGTACACACACACACACACACTCACACACTTATTCTTACACAGGTGTTAAAACAGATAAAACAGAAAAGAATTTCATGTTCGCTCCATTTTGGATGCATTTCAGCAATGGCTCGGGGTAAATATTTTATTCAAGGTCTGGCAAAGAGGGATCAAATGCTGTGCTGACCCGTGTTTTAATATCATATGAGACTGATGAAAGAATTGGGAACCTGGCAGAAATAAATGGGTCATTACAGATGTGGTTTGAAAGGAATCTCAGCAACGGTGTGATGTCGTAAGCATGTAGAAAAATTATGGTGTTATCTGTATACTAATCAAATTAGTTAAGTGAGTAAAGTTACTACTGTTGTTGGGTTTTTATCCATCCATCCATTTTCTATACCTGCTTATTCCAGTGCAGGGTCGCTGCGGGACTGGAGCCCACCCCAGCTTCCTATCAGTTAAGAGATAGGGTACACCCTGGACAAGTCTCTTTGGGTTTCTCTTTACAGTTAAATAAGGTGTTTACCATACAACAGTAGTTGTCCAGAGACATTTTGTGTTATAAATATCTGCCATATTGTTAATCAAACTTAGACATGAATCGCTATATCATTAGAGGAGATCAATAACCCAACCTGTCTGTTTATTAGTAGTGATTATAATAAACATTGACACATTAACAGCCTGAGCTCTTTTCACACAAATTCACACAGTTACACTTTACACATGTGCAAAAAGATGCAAGTACTATTCATCGTTAGAAAAATTTTCCAGCTTTTAATCATAAAATGACATATGTGCACCTAGACACTTATAAAAATCATCATCATATCCAAAATCTGCAAATGCAATGAAGATTAAAGCAACATGATACCTAACTTTTTCTGTTATTGTCACATGTTCAGTATTTTATACAAATAGTTGTGCATATGTTGTTCAACTTCAGTGGTTTGATGTATTCAGTGATTTTATTTATTGTGACATAGAGCTGAGTTATCAAAACTACTCATTATAAAATAGGACATAATGTAGATGTGGGAACTAGCAGATTCCTAAAATAGATTTTTATTTTAGCTGTGTGAAAACTCCGCGGAGAGATGTAGAATCAGAGCTTTTCTTCCTAGTTATTTGAAAGCTAAAGAATTTTGGCTTTAAAAACACCATGAGATTTATTTGAGATATTTTTTTTCTGTGCTAGCAAATCAAAGCCTGTCAAAATCTGGCAGACGCAATCTGGTTAAATGATAGAATGATAGAAGTGTTTGAGTGCTTTTTCTTGTTATTAAAGTGATACCACATCCAAATGCGTAAGCTTTCACAGCACATTTCACATCCAATACCTATTAATTCCATGAAGCAGACTGTATAGGCATCCAAAACACGTAGCTCAGAGGGATAAAAGCAACATCCCCGTTCACTGGCCAGTCTCGCCACCAATGCTGTTCTATGTAAACAGATTTTAACAAGATTTTCAAAAGACAATTAATTTAGTTTTTAATCTTTTAGAACATCATTCTTTCTGTGTTGCACAAACAAAACATTCTTTCTCAAAATTGCTGAACAGTTTACAATCTGAACTTGCAACCATGCAGACGGTATTCTTCTATAGGATAGTGGGTATTATCCAACAGCTGGCATTCGTTACAGTTCTAGATGATTTGCTGTTTCTATATATAAAGACAGAAAGAAAGAAACTGACAGTGGAAGAGGAGAAAACAAAAGAACAGGTGAACATCATTCTGATAATGGTTATATAGGGAAGGTGGAAATTACCACTTACTGATATGAGGAGGATGAGATGAATGTACATAATTGTACACATTCAAGAATGTGCCCACACACACAAACACACACCTGTGCCTTTTTACCCTTTGATCCTTTCATCATCTCCTTCTCTCTCCTCTATGTAGCCTGATATTTCTCCATCTAACCCAGCAATTCAAGTGCTCTAGCCATTTGAACCATCAGGATACATTTCAGCTGTGATAGTCTGAGTGACTCAGATATTCAGCACTGTGCTGCCACAGAGTCCTCAGAGATTCATAGGAGAAACTGAGAAAGAGACAAACCCATTTAGCCCGCCATACCACTTGAGTTTCAACCATAGTATTTTCCTCAAACTTTCCAAGTGGCTAAATGCTCCCCAATGAGTGCCATCCTGTCTCCCTCTTTCTGTTTATATTTATATATCTGGCCTCTCAATAGGAGTAGGAGTGGAGTCATTGGGGCTTGCCTTTGTAGAATCATTCAAGTAAAGCAGTAGAAAATGGAGTCAGCGGGTGAGACCAGATACCACCAAGAAATGTTAGCACCGTCAAAACGCTAAGAATTATTTAAAGTTTTTTATACAAGCTGTGCAGTTTCAAACTGTGGCACATGTGTCAGGTGTGGAGGCAGAAAGGGCTAAAAGGGGGATGTCAAAGTTATGGAGGTAGTCTCAAACAGTTGGCGTGGTCAACACTACCCCACATAAGAGACAATGACTCCACAGCATTAGCTTAGGGTTTGAAAGCATGTCTTTCTGACTAATACATTAATCTGCCAACTGGTATCAGATCAACTGATCTGAGGTATGATCACACTGGACTTCGATTTTACAGCTAATCCTTGTGATGCTGCATAATTGGTATGCTGCTTTTAATTCATGCTGATTTAATCAAGTGCTTCTTCAAAGATGTACATACAATTTCTTATATGTGCTCTGTAGTGTCTGAATGTTTCTTTTACCTTCTAATTGTGTTTATCCAAACTATAGACACTTTAAAAGGTTGTTTTGAGGCAGCTAGTAATGATTACTGAACCCAGGCAAAAGAAATGTAGGTCTTACACACAAGGTTTTCCTAAATCAGCCCAATTCTGCAGATGAGAATGGATATGTGAAAATAAGTTGAGCCCACGAGAGTATTTTTATTATATGCTGTACTTCTTAGTAGTACAATGTACAAAACCTGATAACTGTATTTACTGTAACATTGAACTGCCCCCCCCCCCCTCAGAAAACGCCTTCACTGTTTTGTTAAAAATAAACTCTTTAGTTATGTTGACGTCTATTTTTCTGTATTTCATAGCTGATGATAGTTTTAATAAAATTACCTAGATAAACAAAGCTGGTATTAATTTCTTTTTCCTAATATTTAATCCATATCTATGTTTTTATCTTCAGCTGTCTGCTTATTTCCCACCTTAGACCCCGTTGTCTCTTTTCCTACCTCTTTATGTGTTCTTCATAGTCAGGGGCAAATATTTCACCACAGTCTTGCGGTGAAGTATGAATATGATTATCACAAGAGAAAATCTGAAACACAGTGGGCATTTGAGCAGCCCACAGGTTTGTAAAAACCGTCTTTATGTGCATCTCGGTAGGGAATCTCTCACAGCTTCAGCAGGATCACTTCTAACTCTGAGTCTAGGTAGATGCATCAAGAAATAAATTCATGGGAACTGCTGCTTCCATAGATACAGTGTGTTTTCTTTCATGCAAAAAGGAAAAGAGTGACAGACTCATACAGGCACACCAGCAGATGCACACTGTCACTGTTAACTGTATGTTGCATCATCAAAGACAAACCCACTTTCATTCCCAGGACACTCTGAGCTGCTGTTCCCTCCTCACAGATGCACAACTTTCCATGTTCAACCACATGCACACACAAAATGTTTGGATGCAAGTTTTCCCTTTCTGTTTTCCTTTTTCTTTTTCTGTCTGCACTGGCACATTCTCTTTCTCCTCCCCGTTACTTTGAAGTCACAGTTTTCTCAAAAACAGCAGAAGCTTCTACCAGAAAACCCCTTTTGCAGCTGCAAAACTAGCAATAGGGTGTTGCTGTGTTTTGACCTAATTTGGTAAAAATGGTGAGGTGCTATCAAGATCAAAAGCTCCAACAATAAAAAGCAGCATGAAGTTCTTTTCCTTCATCTTTCCACTGTATCTCTTAAAACCCCACATCACACTGAACCCTTTTTAAATTTGTCCAAGATGCTTATAAAACGACAAGTGGGTGGCATGAATTTTACAGCAACAAAGGACAGCTGCCACTGTAGAACAATTGTCTTACTTGGATTTTATTGTACACAATACATTTTAAAAGTAGCCTGTAATTTGCCTCCTTTTTTTCCTTTTTTTCCTTTTTTTTTTTTTGTTCATTTTTAAGGAAAGATGAACCTCCGGCTTGTGTTTTGTTTGTCTGAGAAAAGCTCAGGTGAAAATGTAGTTTGCATTCTAGCTTTAAGCGTCCCCTCCCCTCATTCATTCTTAAAGCCGCCTCACTTTTAAAGGCCTTATTTGCGTCCTGTGAAGTATTTATATTTACAAGCAGACTCTCTGCCATTACTTATGCATGCTGTTTCCACCTTGCTCAATAATTCACCAAGCATCCTCACCAGAAGGGACGAGGTAAGCAGGGTTTTGAGAGCTCTCTCTCCCTCTCAGGGTTTTATTTCCTTGTAATTGTGAGAGGAAGGAAAGATGAGACAGTAAAAATAATTGTTATTCTGCTTTTAAGTCTTTAAATGTTAATCGCAGCTGTAGTGCTAATTAAACTAGATGTTTTGTTAGTTTTGTTAAAAGTTTTGAATGAGATGAGAATGTTGTTTTATTTTGCACTGGTGTCTCTGGCTCTTTGTGAGTGCTGCCTCTAAGTTGTTTGCTCCTCAACAGAATTTCTGTCCAGACTCCAGGTTCATACTGCTATTGTTCATAGTGTTAATATAGTTGTTGATTTGACCATCTATTATTATTAGCCCCAATAATTTCAATCTTTATGGAACAAACTTCCACATAGGCTTGCCGGTGATTGGTCTGCTAGTTTTGCAACAGGTTTTAAGAATAGTACTTTATTAGAACACATGGTGGTTTAAGTAACTTTAAGCAGCATTGATGTTATTATTATTATTCACAAGACTAAAGACCACTCTGTAGGCGATCCTCTCCTCAGTCCTGAGCAGAGATTTCCTTTTCATACGTCATGGCTGGCAGGAACTCAAAGACTAAAATCACTATTTTCTAACAGGTTATTGCAGAGCTAACCCAGCATTACTAACTGTCTGCTTTAAATCAAAGTGGATAAGAGCAGTATTGCACACGTTTCCATACATTTTAACATGAAAGGCTTTCGTACTTTTTTGCCTTGAGGTGCCTACTTTCAGTAGTTGTCAAACAGTAAGTGCCTTGCTCCAAGTGGCTTATGGCTTCAGCTTTGTGAATACTCAGAACTGCCTCAGGGCACTTGTCATGATAACCTGATTGAGGGGTAATGGAATGGATCCGTACATTCACATAAATGTTACATAACATCAAGAGCCATCTGGTCTCCAGGCCTCTTATGGTGAGATGACTCAGTTGGGGGTTCAAAAGGGAAAAATAAATAATGCTTGAATTGTTTATTTGGAAGTGGTTTTTTTCTCTCTCTCTTTTAAATGTCAATAGAAAAATGATTCTCAGCAGGAGTATGCACAGCCTGAAGGCATCAGCAGAACCTTGGTACTAATGTTGTGTATGTCTGTGTGTCTCTGCCAGGTTTGTACAACTCTGCAGACAGCTGGATGATCGTCCCAAACATCAAGCAGAACCACTACACCGTCCACGGCTTACAGAGCGGGACCCGTTATATCTTTTTCGTCAAGGCTATCAACCAAGCAGGAAGCCGCAACAGTGAGCCCGCTCGCCTCAAAACAAACAGTAAGTCAGAGCTTATGTGATATTTGTGGGGGTTTTTTGTTTGTTTTTTTGTTTTGTTTTTGTATTTTTTTTGTGTGTGTGTGTGTGTGTGTGTGTGTGTGTGTGTGTGTGTGTGTCTTTTCATCTCATTGTTTGGTCAAATCAAGTTCTTTTTGTCTGTTGTTTGTTCCTGATTCAGTGAGATTTACTAGTCATTTTTAAGGGATTGTGTTTGATAAATTAGTGACAGCTATACATTGATTTTAGTTGGTAAAAACAATTATATATTGCTTTTTTAGTGTAATATATTACATTTATTCGTACAAAGGCCCGGATCTGCTGCAGCATCTACTTTGCCTTAAACACAGCATCTCAGAAGGAGCAGTTTTTAAGAACAAATCTTAATGTGTCGATTTGCCAGTTTAATCAGTTAGATCACATGTGCTTTTTGTGTTCTGGGAAAAGTGCCCGAGAGTGTCCTCAAGGTGTTCTGTGGCGATGTTTCGGGATTTAAGGTCTTGCCTCCTGCTGCAGGCCATTCAGACTCACAATATGTCAGACTTGTGCTCAGTATGTGTCAAAATCCCACCAGATGAGTTTGTTATCCACTCATGTTTCCTTTTCTTGGACTGGATTTTGAGAAAAATGTGTTCTGAAGCGCTCAACATCACATTGTTTCATTTTGCAGATGATGTAGTCCAGGTTAGTACACTTACATTTGTAATATTACTATTTAAACTGCTGTGAATCATTAGATGAGGCTGTTGCTAAGGTGTTTACATGTTATGCTGTAATCCAATGTGCGCTAACTGACTGTGTATTTATGGGATTTTGTTAAAATTTTCAATTAGAAGTCACTTATTGAAAAGCATCAATGCAAATTGGACATCTCCTCGATGGGGATCCTGCTCTAATAATCACATTTTCTAGTGACAGAAGTAATTATTGTCACAAATCACTACTGATCACAACTGTTAACCTTCAACATTGTGAAAGCTTCATTTTTAATTGCCTGAAAGTTTTAATAAAATTAGCATCAACATACTAGTGTCAGCCCTGTGTTTGCTTATAGAGATGTTTTCATTATACCCCTGGGTGAGTAAACAAAAGTCATACTCACTGAGCTTTTATTTGAACTTATATAACCTTTTACAGTAGCTCTACTGTTGCTCTTTGAACAGATTTTGTCATGTCTATCAGTGGGATGCTTTTCTAAACTCAGTGTTCCTTCTTTCTGTCTGTGTAGCTTTTAAACACCTTTTACAGACAGCCTTTGTGATGTCCCTCACTGTCAGCTACATCAACAAAATAATTGTTTTTTCTAAAATTTACTTCATATGTTTTTGTTGGAGAGAGTGTGTGGATGTTCTGCCTTTTACCAGTAGGAAAGGACCAAACTGCAGCTTAGAAATCTAGCAGGTTTCAAGACCTACATCAAGTTATCTGTGGTTTTGTGTCTGTGGCCAATTGAAGAGGAGCTGCAGTGGTAAATAGTGCAGCTTCTTAACTCATTCTCCACTCCTACTCACTTGTCAACTTGCATTGAGTTGTGCTGCTGCTTTACACACATTCCTACAGCACTGTTGATGCAGCAAGGATGAAACCTGCAACACTCCAAACACCAGCTCCTCCATCACTTTTTCTTTTACTACAGGTTGTAGTAAAAGACATTTTTCCATTTCTTTATGAATCTCAAAACATTGAGGAAGCTATCTTTTCCTGTCACATACATCATAAGATAGTTGTTTTTATACCAAGGTAAATGTTTGGTATGAGCTTTTGTTTTTTTTTTTTACAGATAATGTTAAATTCTCCCCTCCTATAGTTTTATCTTTTCTCAGTTTCCCACTAAAGCTGGTTTCTCTGTTGCAGCATCACATCATCCGGTGTGCCTCCTCGTCTTTTATAACTATTCAAATTTAATAAAAATACAGAATAAAAACTAAAAGGAGAAAAAGTTTACTAAAGGTGAACAAATAAAAGAGGAGTCCTGTCGGGTTTAAATAAACAGCAATGATAAAAATTCTAATTAAGAAATTCTAAGTCAAGTAAACAAATACAGATAACTTAATGTGCCTTGTTGGATGAGTATAGGAGAGATAATGTGACAGAATGTACACAATTACACCACCAACTATCCATTTCTGGAGATGTTCCTCTGTTTCAATACATAATGCATTAAAATCTCAGTGATACAGCTAATTTTAAATTTCCCTCAAGGGGCTCAATAAAATTTTAAAATAAGTATTAAATTGCAGTCGTACTGCTGTAAAGCTCAAACGGAGTTGATATGCCAGCTCCTCCCAGCTTCTGTCAGGAGTCTGGCTGTGGAATTTAGGATTAACTGTAATCTGGATACATTCAGCCTGGTAAAATAGGCATGTGGGAAGCTGTCATAGTCAAGGGATGATCTCTCCCTCTTCCTCAGACAAATACACTCTCTGTCTTGACAAATCCTAATTTTGTGTGCATGTTAGTTTTGCATACACTTCTCACGTTCTAGTGCATCCTTTTTGTCATTATTCAGTTATCATCTACAGTAATGCTCTGAAATGAAACCTAAGGACAAATGCAACTGTTCATAAATTTTATGTAATAGTTCATAAATATTTAAACCAGCAGTACTCTGAACAGATATATGTGGGAAAAAAGCGACTTAGTATTAGGATTTTTTTTCCAGAGCATTGAGTTGCTGAAAGCTGCTGTTATCAACATGCAGTATGCATTATAGGAAAGTAGCATGACTATGTGATGATGATGAGACTGTGTGAAAGAAGTTGGTCACTGTGACAAAATTATAGACAATTATCCCTTGAAGCTAAAGTTTCTTTCCTAAAGTTAGTGACAAGCTGGTGACTGTTATATATCCCAGAGGCATTTCTCAAACACAGACATCCCATAACCCTAATGAAGAGTAGATCCTGCTGCAGAGCTTGATGGACATGAAAGTAACCTTTAATTCCAAGAATGCCATATATATATATATATATATATATATATATATATATATATATATTTTTTTTTTTTTTTTTTTTTTTTTACTTTACAACCATCTTCTATTATCCTTGAGTGGACAGAAAATCAGAAATGACAGATTTGCATGGTTATGGATGCAAGGGACACCGGAGACAGTTGTAACACGGGTTAGTTTTAACACTTGTAATTGCTTAAATGAGGGAGAAGTTAGGAATCATCTAATTCACTCTGCACATGTTCAGTTTAGTCCTTAGTCTGCATGTGAAAAAGTATTGCCTTGAAGCAAACACAGCAAAATTATTTTTGTGATTACATACAGTAGCTAGCTTTGTGGTTGAACTTGTCAAACATTATTGCATTATGATGATTATGTGTCTGCTTAGCTGTCCTTCAAGCAAGTTATTTGTAGTAATGTTTTAGTTGTTAGCTGTATGGCAAGCTAGCTCATCAGTAATGCACTCGGGGACACACTTGCATGGGGTAGATTGTAACAGTTTAGGAAATGTGATTTGAATGACAGCATTTTGCTTTAGGGCACATTCACACCAGGATAGTCAGGGGGTTTGATTGGGTGGGGACATCAGAAAATCTTCTCACCTTTGGTTTGGTTTGCTTTTACACTGCTTTTTTTTTTTTCAAGCGAAGTGACACTAACTCTATGAACGGCTAATCCAGCATCCATCTTTCGTCCTTTCTGTACAGCAAGCAAAAGACAGTCTTATCTTGACTCTTGTTCTGTCCCTTTCGCTCTTTCTTTTCCTCTCTTATTATGATAATGTCTTCTTGCATTTCTTTGCTGAATCAGCCACGTTGCGCATTCAAAACAACCGGTGTGTTTATATCCGTTTGCTAGCGTGTGAAGCGAAACACAGCGTCCCAGAACATGAAGCTGTATAGTTCGGTTTCCCATCCTCGGGACGCAACAAACGATGGAATATGTTTGGAATTTATGTAGTGCATCTTTAACTCATTTGCTCTGTGGAACCACAGCATTTTTGTTTAAAAGTTTTTAATAAAAAGCTTTTAGTATAATATGTCATTGTCGTGGTCCTTATCTCATAATGTTACATTTCACCTCAGTGAATGTTACAATTGACCCTGAATATGGGGTCAGTTGTAACATTTGACTATGTGTTTGAGATCAAGCCATGCATTTCTGTTTGTGTTGCACAGGCAATTTCCATGCCATTTATTAGCACTTGAAGCTAGTTTAAACACATGGTTTAAAAGAGCTCGAAGTTAGAGACACAAATTTCAAAATTGTTAGAACTGTCCCCCAACTCCTCTACTTTATACTGTTTGGGTCAAAATGTAATGATACAGTAAGACCTGCCGCCATTACAGAGCTGATGTTAAACAGATAATATTGTAGTTAGTGTGATCAAGTCTATATTGTTAGGCCTCATGTGCTTTTTAGTTTGACTTTCAGTTGACTTCAAGATGCAGTACAGAAGTGCTTTTACTGAAGGGGAATGATTTCCTCTGGGTTAGTGTGACACATAAGCACCACCCCTCTTTTGCACAGCTTATTCAAGGTGAGAATGTTGCACCTTGTTGCACTTTGCAGCTCTGTTTCTAAAGCCCACCGATGGCATGTTGTTGCACCTTAGTGTGAAGGTAGTGGCAAAGCCAAATTGATGTCTGTGTGCAACAGATAACATGTAACATACAACACTACACACCAATTATTGTCGCACCTTTCAATCTGCTATGAAAAGCACAAGCTGTTAAAACACTGTTCCACCTTTCTTTGGTCAGCGTGGAAAAGCAACAGCAGTAACCAAAGGGATCATTCTGCACTGTCTTTGTGAGAAGGGCCTTGATGTAGAGCACATTTTACTCACAGGTGGCAAGGAGCCTCCGAAAGGGACACTCCCACTTCAAAATAAGACTTCATATCAAAATAATAATGGGAAAAATTATATGTAAAAAGATAAAAAAAAAAAAATAGGTTAATTATTGGTTCTCCTAGTCTAGTGAAGCAATCATGTACAATTACTCAACAAATGAGTATCCACATTAGTGGCAGAATAATAAAAAAATATACATACAGAATAAAATATGTAGAAAATAAATGAATTAAGTGATGAAATGCAGTTAAAAGGCAGCTAATCAGGTCAGGCATGGCCAAGTGTTGCTATGCTAGTGCCCTGTTTCAAAAACCATCCCTGAGTCTTTTAGTCTATTACCTCAGCAACTTAAATCTCCTGCCAGAGGGCAGCAGCTCCAACACCCAATGTTGTGGGTGCGTGCAGTCTCTCAGGTGTGCCCTCTCGAGACAGCGGGTGCTATAGAGGTCCTCCAGGGAAGGAGAGGGTGACCAATGATTTTCTGGGTGCTTTTAATGACCCTTTGCAGTGTCCTCTAGTGTGTAGTGCAGCTTGAGAACCACACAGACATCAAATAAGCTCCCACTTCAGATTTATCCTTTTGAGGATCCTCAGAAAGTGAAGACACTGCTAATCCTTCTTTATATCCACCAAGGTGTTAGAGCTCCACTGGAGGTCTGCATCCACAAGCACACCCAGGAACTTGAAGGTGGGCACTGTCTCCACCTCCTACTTACTATTGCAGATGGGCTGCAGACTGGACTTCCTCCTCTTTAAGACAGCAATCACTTCTTTGGTCTTGGAGGTTTTAAAGAACTGGGTTTCACGTTTCTAACAACTCAAAAACTCAAAACCTCCTCTAAATTTATACTTAAGTCTTAAGTCTTATATGAAGAATAACCACTTTCGTCAGTTATTCTAAGTTATTGACACATTTTTCTTGCATAAGCATAGAAAAGAAATATTGGTCTTAGAGATGGTATTTAGAAAATCATGACATAGTTTACAATCTCTATCTCTAAAAGTACATCTCATCTTTTATCAATATACTGATGTCTGAGTCTATGTAAGAATTATACATACACAGATAAATCAACTGAAGCCAAATGTTGTGGAATAAACAGTAAACGAGAGTTAGAAGGAGTTTGAGAGACTTTCTGCAGAAGATCCACCTACCAATCAAAGCAGTTCATAAGTGGCAGTAAAACACAGTAAGAACCCGAAACATGAGTATGAAATATAATATATAAAGTACTTAAATGCCTAGCAGTACTGTATTGTCTGATGGATAATTCCCACTCCCTCGCCCTCTCCTCTGGCAGCCAGTGGTATGATGGAGGGAAGCTTGTCCACCCACAGCCAACACTGTGGTGGAGATTCTGAGCCTGATTGGCAACCAGCTTTTCCCTCTTCTGTGATGCTTAGATAAGCCATCAAAACAACAACACTATATAAAAAAAAACATTCTGTATATTTATCCATGAGGTTTTCTTCATGGCGTCAATCTCTTAAAAATATTTTTCTTTGTTTCTCTCTTCTCTCCCACTCTCCCATCCTTGTTTTTGTCAGAGGAATCATATTAAAGAGCTTCTCTCATCTCTGCTGCTGAAAGCAACGAGTGTTTGGATTAAAATAGGTCACAAGAAAACTGGTCACAAATACCTCACTTTGACAGGCTCATTAGGTTTTTCTTTAACACCTTGCTGCTGTTACAGGTTCTGCTGTAATAGCAAACTTTTGAGCTAAAAGCTTTATTTTTTCTTTGCACTGGAAGTCGCTCTGATGCTAGATTAGAAGAACTGTCTCATTTTTTCCCATAATGAAAAAACCCAGAAAGTTTTTTTTTTTTTTTTAAGCCTGAGGTCATTATATTTCAGGTAGTGAGTTGCAAAGCAAATATTATGGCATAGAGCACGATCAGATCTTGGAAAGCCATGCATCATCACCTATCTTTTCAGAGTTACTCCTATAAGAAAACCCAAAATACTGCAATTTATAGCTACATGTAGCGGTTGAATATTAATGCATTTGTGTTGTGTGACACTAATAAAACAAGCATTTCCAACAAAAACATACATACTGCATCTACATTTGTCATCTCATAATAAACAGTGTCCATTCTGCAGTTTAAAGCACTAATTTGATTCCTAAACCTGCTAATTTTTCTCAGTCTTCACAAACTAAATCAGGCATAACTGAGTTTTTGTCCATTTTCAAGAAGCAAGAGCAATCAGATGTCTAAAATATATCACATTATCATAGATATTAAAAGAAAGTTAATGGGAGATACCTAGCTACAGAATCTTCTCTCTTCCACTATGTGATGTCTTGTCAAGTCCTCAAACTCTTCATGTTCTTTATATCCTTCTGTAACCCCTCACTTGGCACAATGTCCTGTTACAGTCTCATCTTTTGCCTTCTTTTTTTCTCTTTATTCCCCATCTTATGCCATCTGTCACTTTTTCACAGAAGTGATTCTGTTTGCTGCACGGTGGTGTGGTGGTAAGCACCGCAGCCTTACAGCAAGAAGGTCGCCTGTTTGAGCCTCGGCTGGGGGGAGGTTCGAACCTGGGGGTGGTGGCCTTTCTGTGTGGAGTTTGCATGTTCTCCCCGTGTATGCGTGGGTTCTCTCCAGGTTCTCTGGCTTCCTCCCACCGTCCAAAGACATGCACGATAGGTTAATTAGTTATTCTAAATTCTCCCTAAGAGAGAGTGTGTGTGTGAATGGTTGTTTGTCTATTTGTGTTGGCCCTGTGACAGACTGGTGACCTGTCCATGGTGTACCCCGCCTCTCACCTGTTAAAATGCTGGGATAGGCTCCAGCTCAGCCACGACCCGTAATGGAATAAGCGGTCAAGATAATGAATAAATGAATGAATGAATGATTCTGTTTGCCTCAAGATAGTACATCGTTTAGTTCACGCAGATAGCTGCATGATCTCCAAAGACATTCCAGCTTGGTTTATGAACGCTCTGCTTATCAAGTGACATGTAAGAACATGCTGAAAAAACATGCAGTATTTTAAATGGCATAAAAAAAATGTATGTATATGATGTCAGCATGCATATTCTTTATTTCATCAAAGTGATAATTATTACATTAATTTTATTTTCAGGAAAAAATTTAAATAAACAGACGTATAATTTAATTGGTTTGAAACTTACAAAAGACACCTATGACAGACAGGTGAGAAGTAAGCATCATTAATTTGTGCTCCACTGTGTCATCAGACGATCAGCTGATCTGAAGAAATCCTGCTAGAGTTCTGCAATATTGACGGATGTGTGTTGCAAAGTTATATTCCGGTAAATATCCAGATGGTTTTGGTCACCTAAAGAAGAGGCACATTCCCTGACCACCGCTGATCTGCATTACACCATCAGGTTTCTTCGGACCAAAACACATTAATTTGTTTTGAACAACGAGACGTCGAGATATCATTAACTCATCCAGTATCAAACTATAAAAAAAAAAATTAAAGGAAAAAAATGTCATATATATATATACCTCTTTAGTCTCCTTATGAAACTTATTTAATAAACAGCTAATCAAGATGGTGAGAAAGTACGAAAATATCTACATCACATTTGGCATTTAAAGACACAGACACCGCCACGTGCACAAACCCGCTGTCCACTCTTTGCTGCGACTTTCAAGCGAGCCGCAGTAGCACCGGACAGGAAGTCGAGACTAGTTTGTTTTTGAAAATGAAGTTATTAGCAGAGCATTTCCTGAGTATAATTTCGCACTCTTATTATGGTCCAAGAATGTGTGCAAATATAGATTTTATGTTTAAATGGATCCATTCAGACAATATAAATTACATTTGTAACATCTGAATAAAAGCATAATCCTGAAGGCATGGGGGCTTTTATTTTGCAGTGGTGGTGCATCAGAATCATTTACATGTATCAGAAACCCTGATATCATATCATATTTTATTTAACAAAAACTAGGATAAAGGCCAGGATTGTACACAATGCATGTCATTGTGCCTTCAAAATAGTAAGAATAAGAATAACTAAACCTTTAGTAGTCCTTCAGTGGGAAAATTGCTTTGTTGCAACAGTATAGTAAGCAGAAGCACACAGTTGCTATAAAAACACACAAACACACACAGTAAGTAATAATATGTACAGTAACACATATTTTTAAGTTACATAGTGATGCTTTAAAGTCCCACCAGTGAATTTAAGGCAGATAGAGCTCTGGACATTGACTGGATTATTACAGCCCCTTGTTTTTTGTCTTTTATTGTCATTCTGTTGTAAATCTGCTGTTGTGCTTGGGATCGCTGGGCCTCATTCACCAATTTCTTCTTACAAATTGTCTTTTGTTTTTAACTTGTACTTGTATGTGTCACTTGGGTCAGCATGATGTACAGCTGAAGACTTTTAATCTTGACAAGAAAAAAACCCACGAGGAAGCTTACAGTTAGCTTACACCTCTGCAGCCTACTCCTCTGTTCAGCTTGAGGAAGCAGCTCAAAGTTACATTTGCAGCTAGTACATAACACACTGAAACCTCAGAGATGCATTATGGTGCCTGCTGTGCACCAGACAAAAAAAAAAGATATTTTTTTCCCCCTTTTCTTTATCCTTTTTGTTTTGTGAGAGCAGTACCAAATCCTCCAACGCCTACACATCTCATCACGTTCACTCCAGCTGGTTTGATTGAGACGGCATTTTAAAATCATGTGTTGATGCTTTCTTGAGCTTTTTAGGTCACTCCGTTGCAACCACTCATTCAGCACTGAGTGGCTGAAAGTGAAGAGTGCCACAAATGCTGCACTTTATAGAAGTATCACTGTGCTCAATACCGACATGTAAAGTAACTCCCAACTTCTTGAAAAACATATGAATTAAGCATGATGAAGAAGAGGGCCGTTGAGAAGCAGGTGTGCACACGCGTGTGTGCTTGTGTGTGACCTTTTATCACCATGACTGAACTTCTTCATTTACCTCAAAGTGAACTTTGACCAGCTTTCTACATGACAGCCTTCAGATATGAGAGGAAGAACCTAGAAAGAGAGAGAGGGACTTTGAGTGGTAGAAAAATGTCAGATTGAGACTGAGCGAGGGAGTGTTGGCCGAATAAAGGACACCAAATAGCTCTTTGCAGAGGTGAGTGTCTGTAGACATCATCACCATCAGTCTGCTACTTATTTAGCCATCTTTGCAGTGCAGAAAGAGTAATGTCATCAAACACAAAAGTAGAAACATTGGTTTCCTTTTCATAAGGCTTGAATTGTTTTTTCACTCTATTTTACTTTCAGTATATTAACCATACATATATTCTACCATATATGTGGTGTAAAAAGCAGTGAATAAGTTCTGACTCTGGTCTTTTGGAGCTGATGGCACAATAATCTTTTTATTTTTGATGCATTTGTTAGCATTAAAATTGAATTAAACTTGCAAATTAGTTCGGTCACAACTTACTAGAGATGTGGCTGAGCATTATTAAAGGAAGCTTTTATTAGTCTTTGCTTTTAAATTGGCTAGCTCCTCACTAATTAATTCATTTCAACAAGAAGCAAAGAAGCACTTTGCTAATTGGAGGCAGAGAAACAGGTTGAAAATTAGAGTGAGGTATTCATCATATTCACAAGGTGCCCAAAAGTATACTGCAGACAGTCTTGCAGTATTTTAGTCCAGGATGACTCTTCCACAGTGTGACCACTGACTGTCAGTTCTGGTTTGAGAAATGTTTTTTATCATGTCTGATTTGAATGCTGGTACAGGTGGAAGTCAGCTATAAGACATGATTTCCCCAGACACAATTTCAGAACATCTACCAAAGCTAAAAACAACCTTCACAGCATATTCTTGAAGTTTTTCTGTTAGTATTCTCTTGTGCCCTGATATGTAGCCTACAGAAGTTGCAGAGACCCAACTCAGGTTTAGTTTTAAGTGATGTAGTTTCACACATTTTCCTCTCAGTTTAATAGTCTTTATCTACAATGACCTACATTCATATTTTGAAAGCCTTGCGTTGACATTTTTATCTATCTCTCAGTGTATTACCTGCAAAAATCAACATTCACTTTTCTCATTTTGTAGCCCAGGGCTGCAGGATGGCGTGAAGGAATAGCGTCAGAAACTGCAGTGTTTTCTTTTAAGCTTGAATTTTTAAACTTAATCGTGTTTTTAATACTGTTTTTATCTAATGTTCTTTCTTTTTCCTTTCTCTTTAGTATTTAATTATTATTTAATTATTATTTTCTGATGTCGCTGAATTGTGCTATACACATAAACTTGCCTTGTCTTGCCAACAATATAAATCCAGCCTTAGATATGTCTGTATTTAGTACTTCTATTGTTTTTTAACTAAAAACAATTCTTTGTTATGGGTGAGCATATTGTTTGTGTTTAAACAGAAGCAGATGTGAATACATACCAGCCTTTCTTTAGGCAGCCGCTCTGCTGACAATGAAACACTAACTGTTGACTTTGCAATGTTCGTCATTCTGTTGGTAAACTATACTGGGCATCTACATTGTGTGTACAAAGCAAGGAGTGGGCAAACACCCCGGAGAGTTTTTTGTTTGCATGTGTGTGCGTGTGTTTACAGCACTTGTGCGTTTTGTCAGATCCAAGTCACCGTGTTAGGTAAGCAGCTAAAATCCAAGCTGAAAATATCACATGACAAACTGCCCAAGGGGTACACATTCCTCTTTCTGCTAAGAAAAAACCTGCAGTAATATTTACCCAGCATGCATCTCTCATGACAGGCCTCAAGCAGCCACGCAGCCCTTAAAGTAAACAGTTGGAAGTGGAGAGGAAGTGGTGAGTCTAGATAGAAATGGAAAGGAGGGGGCATCTATATGAAATAGTGGTATGGTGCATGTTGTGCATTTAAAATGTCGAAGTTTGATACCAGCGGGACTTTGGCTTTAAAATTAAGGGAAAAAAGCCTGAAGACAAACAGTGATGCAGCACATGTAAATTAACAGGAGTTTTTTTTGTTTTGTTTTGTTTTTTTGTTTTTTTTAACAGATTGGCAAACTGCAATATTTTCAGGTGTTTCCCTGTTTAGGTTTTGATCTCACACAATACAGGACGCTCGTGGTAGAGTCCCAAATTTATGTTGCAGCATGAGATGACCCCAAGAAGGCAAGGCAATGCAGTTTATTTGTATAGCACATTTCATGTACAGGACAATTCAAAGTGCTTTACATAAAACAAAGGCATTACAGATATTTAGAAATAGTGAAAGGCATCAACACATAATCAAAATAAAATAAAAAATTACTTTAAAATGATTAAAAGCAAGATAAGTTAATGCTGTCAGAGTTTCTTTTTCCGTGTCAGACAACAGACTGAATGCAAGCACTAAAAGCCAGAAGTTCAGCATTTCACCAAGGAATGTTTGAGATCGATCAGCGATGTTTTTAAGTCCCATCGGACACATATTGGATTCATTTCTTTCATTCTGTGCATTTCTGTGCAATAACAGAAAAGGCATATCTGAGACACTCCACTGTGTTTTAATGATTATGTTTTTGAATACACAACCAAGAGCCCTAACAGTGACCCTGTATGAACCATCAGAGAAATGAGAAAGCACTTCCAAAAATGGCTTCTCTATTGCAATGAATTTCTGAACAGACCCAGAAGCCTTTCCGAAAATTGTTTTTCTACCATTGGTCTCTAAGGACTTTGTCTAGTTCATTAAAGGGTGAAGCTGAAGAAGATCAAGGACTGTGTTCTTTGCTTTTCACCATACAATGATTTTTTTTTTTTTTTTTCCCCCAGTATTTTGATAAGTTTAGCAGAAATTTGAGAAGATGAAACACGATACACATAAACCCACGTACCCAGAAAGACACCCTAAGCACCTCATACTCCTGCTGGGCTCCCAGTTGATGCATTATGTCTGTATATCAGCCAGATGGTAAAAGTAGTCAGTGCTGTTGATTTACACACCACGTTACATATGCTATAGATTGAAAAGCCAAGCAGGCTGACATTTTGTAAATTCAGCAGGGTTGTTGAAACCTGTTTAAGGTGTGCTGATTCCCAAATGCTACTGCTTTTACTGCATTATTTGTTTTACTATGCAGTAAAAACCTTCTTTCTTCTGTCTTAATCATGTTAACAGCAGTTATATCCATGTCTTTGCATAACATTGATGCTTGTATATGTTTCCCCACCATTAGTCCCTTTTATTTCTCTTCTTTTTTTCTCTTTGGTGCTCTTTCTTTTTTGTGCTTTACAAGTTTCCATTTAGGACTTCCATGTGTGTAACAATGCACATCTCCCAGGCAGTGTTGCAGAGAGCTGTTATCATCTGCAGACAGATACTTCTAATTACCTCTATATTACAGCATAGTAGAAATAGGCAAATGATGGTGACCTCTTATGAACTCAGTCTGTATAATATATTGTACAAATACGATTCTGTCTTTATTGTTTTGATTCAGAATGTGACCACAGTCTGTCTATGTGTGTTTAACAAAATTATACTGTTTTCAAACAATTAGCATCAACAGAATTTCTGTTGAATTAAATAAATGTGTAGTTGACTAGACAGATGATATATAAAAAGGGTCTGAAACATATTTTTTTAACCTGCACTTTTATCTTTAGTCCCTATAATATACTGTGTAACTACACACACAGCTTTACACCTCTAGGCCTGCAATGTAGCACAGCAGCAGAAATCTATTTTGGCATATTTGCCAAGTGCTGCTAGCAAATACCAGTGCACCAAGTGTGACTTGAAGTTTGTTCATTTCACGCCAGTTCTTCTACATGAAGGTGCCTTAGTGGCAATGTACTCACATCGTTTATATTTCAGAAAATAAATACCAATTAATTACTTGTTACATTACACCTGGTAGGCCCTACTTTCAGCTTAAACTCAGAAGCATCGAAAGTAAAGCAGACTGGAGTTTACTGACGCAAACTAAAGTAAAAGTGTTATTTTAGTCATATACTATACTCAGACATGTGTATTACAAGTCTCTCTTGGGAAGAAATAATGTAAACTGAAAAGAGTTTACAAACACAGTTTATTATTTCAGATACTTACGTAAGTGGGTTAGTACTACAGTGTGTAAGCGTATAAGCTTGGTGTGGGAAAAGAGTTGTATAGTAGACAGCAGAAATCTTTTCTTTTCATGGGTTCCTATTTGAGTAGCATTTATACCAAGTGGTTATTGGCCCCCACTTTCCCAGTCTGTTGTCAAGTCAGCTATTATTGAGGACAAGTATACAGCATGTAAACTAATACATCTGGGTGTTTCAAAGTACTGTAGAAAGTGTAAGTATGGAAGTAACCAATTTAAGACACAACTGCCATTTAGCATGTTTTTATTTGCTGTGCAAAGTTGCACTTTATTTCCTCCATATACGGCACTGGTTCAAAACACGTCCACTTGGCAATTTACAACTACATTACTGAATTTCTGTAGGCTGTAGTTGATGTTGTATGTGTGTGTGTGTATGTGTGAATGTCTGCTTGTCCTCTGCTGTCACATGTGTTTCCCCTTCCCCAACCTCAGGCCCAGCCAGGGCTCTCAGGAGTCATCCCCTGGAAAGGCATGACAGAGCCCCAGTGTTTGGAAATGGCTGCGCTGGCAGCGATAAGCAGTTCAAAGAAGAGAGCGCATTAATATAATTGGCTGCCAGCAGCACATTGGCCTCATCGTCTCATATCCACATGCGGTAACACACACTCACCACGCAGATTATTGGAGAGGAGAGTGTGAGAGTGTAGAGAGGATAGAGAGGATGAGAATGGAAGAATGAGAGGAAGAGAGATGAAGGGAAGGGCAGATAGAAAGAAGGGAGGAGGAGTCAGGGTCCTTATTGTGTTGCTCATTAAGCCATGGGAGACTCAGAGAGGCTGAGAGATGAGATGAGAGGTGTCAGAGTTAAATGTCAGGTCTGGAAGGGATGTGGCAGGCTTTCGAGAAGCTACACACACACACATAGTAACACACAGCCATGGACACTGAGAGGTATAGAGGTGCTCCTCTGATGATTGTACCTTCATATTATCCCCTCAACTTCTCTTCTCCTCCTCACTCTTTAGTCTCTTCCTCTGTGCTGCTCACCTAGTTTTGCCCTCTCAATTTTCCGTCCATTACACCCAAATTACTGGTGTCATTGCAAACTGCATTGTTGCAGCCGGATAAAAGCATTCCACTAAATAGCCTCAACTATTACCTACTGCAGTGGAAGTGAAAGCCATTTCCTTCGGCTAATTTACAAGTCTCTGTGATTGGAGGAAGAGAAGAAAATGCCGAGTGACTTCCGTCACTGTTATGAAATGTTTTCACCAAAGGCAGCAGAAGGCTTTGAAGTTTAGACTCTTGCCCTTGTATTTCAAAAAAGCTCCTTTTCTGTCTCTCTTTGTGAGTTCTCTACATGCACTTCTCACCCCTTTATTCACTTCTTTTGCTGCTGCTCAACAAAAAAAATGTCCTATAATTTTCATTCTAATTCTCTGCTCTTTGATCTTGTGGTGTCTCCTGCCCTTTTTTCCACTCAACAATCTTGAGTGATCTTGAACTAAAATGCCAGACACACATGGTTAGTGACAAACCCACGAATAAAGCGACATCTAAAAGAAGTGGATTTTCCCTCTGGAAATGGCAGGGACCACAGCAAAGATGAAAGTGTCTCAGTTTGGTACGATAATCTACACTATGTCAAACGGGGATTATTGTGCATTCTGTGGCTGTACTGGATTGTCTCATGACCTTTAACATTTGTGAGGAGAAAAATGATTTTTTTTTATTTTGTTACAGGAACAAGACACTCATTGTAATCATTGAAGAAATACAGGAATTTTTTTTAAGCTTTCATTTCCAGTAATTTTAGTTTGATTGTTCTATGTTGTGATATTGTTCAATCTTTTTGCACCTATTTTGCATCATTCTAAAGTTTTTTGTGCTTTTCCAAAGGACTTGAATTCAGCTAGAAGTGCTAATCATGACAAACTCATTATGATTAAAATGTAAAAATAGTGGTTCTCAAAGTGACTTCCAGGGCTAAGAGAAATCCTGGAGGGACTTAGAAAAGGGTCTCTGAGTCTCTCTCTCTGAACTCTGCAGAAGAGCATCACTGTTACTGTTACTGTTGCTGTCTTTCAGGAAACTGGTCATTTAGGTGGAAATTAAAAAAACCGAATGGACGCGTTCCTAATTATGTTTCCTGTCCCAACATGTGTTTTCATATGAGACAGAAATGATCAAAACAAAAACAGAAAAGCACTTTGTTTTCTTCTATCACTGAATATTGCTCGTGTGTGTTGTACTTTTGTTACCAAATGTGTTGCATGTTTGTTGTGGGATGTGTCAAACCTCACATGAGTGGGAGCACTTTTTGATGAGGCACTGGGATGAAGCCCTCTCCAGTGCTGCCAGCATTTAACTGCTAGATATGTGCAGGCTGTTGATGAGTTGATTTAACTGAGGGTGCAAATTAAATTGAAATTATAATATCATTACCAAAGTATGTGTGTGCTGGGGGCTGCAAAAGACAAGCCATATTTGTGTCATATTTATGATATATTTATGTAACCGTTAGGAAGATCCTTGTGACAAAAAATATCCTCTTCACTGTTGAAAAAGTGTGAGAATTGCTTTGCTGAATTACATTCGTTTCTCTTCAGGTCAGCCCTTCAAGTTAGACCCAAAGACAGCCCACAAGAAGCTTCGTTTGTCCAACGACTGTCTGACCATGGAGAAAGACGAGAGTTCACTGAAGAAAAGCCACACCCCCGAGCGTTTCAGCGGCACAGGCTCCTATGGAGCTGCTGGTAATGTCTTCATTGACAGTGGGTGTCACTACTGGGAGGTGCTGCTGGGAGCATCCACGTGGTAAGAAACACACCCCCACACGAGTGCATTATATAAGCTTGCAAGGCGGTTTGGTAAACTGGAATATCTTTCTTTTGGGAATTTAAATTTAGGCTGTTATGCAAACTCCAATTACACACAAACAACAGAGCTCACTCAGCATAGACTGTGTATACTCTTATCTTAATTATATTCCCCTAATAATTGGCTGCAATGCAGATGCAGGAAAGCCCCAAAGGATCTTTGCCTATGTCGTGTGTCTTCAGCATCATTATAGGGGACACTTGTTTCAGATAACTAATGTGCACCAAAATGTTCCTTCCCTGCAGGTATGCCATTGGCGTAGCTTACAAATCAGCCCCCAAAAACGAATGGAGTGGCAAGAACTCGTCCTCATGGGTGTTCTCACGCTGCAACAACAACTTCATGGTGCGGCATGATGGCAAGGAGATGCTGGTGGAGGCAAGCCTGCAGCTGCGGCGGCTGGGTGTGCTGCTGGACTACGACAACAATTCACTGTCCTTTTACGATGCCATGAATTCCCAGCACATTCACACCTTTGAAATCTCCTTCCTCTTGCCTGTTGTACCCACTTTCATGATCTGGAACAAGTCAGTCATGATTCTCTCAGGGCTGCCTGTCCCAGATTTTGTTGACGGGGTGGCCTCAGATCTTCAAGAGCAGCAACAGCAGCAAATGGGCCTGTGCCGGCAAGATTCGCCATACTTGACGGGAATGAAAACTTGCCACTGACTGGTCCGTTGACCAAGATGTTTGATGATTGGGAGCTGACAGTGTGACTGAGTTCTGCTCTAAGGCTCAGAAGTGAACAAGTTGCAGTCTTTGACAGTGTTGGAAACATGCACACCAGTCTGGAAAGACATTAGTCCTGTTAGTATGTTGCCATTTTATGTTTTGCAAATCCATTAGCATATGGGAACTTGACTAAAAACCGTTTATGTAAAATTAATGGGAAGCCCTGGAGTCACTGGTAAAAAGAGCTTTTGTCAGTCATCGAGCTGGTTTTCAGGACCATTTGAGGTCTTCATTTTTATTTTATTATTCTTTTGACTTGATCCCTTGGCAGAAGACCAAAGAGAGAATCTTCATCAGCTATTTAAAGTGTGAAGTTGCATCATATGGACAGTGAAATCAGATCTGTTTCTAATGTTTTAAAAATAAAAAGGCCACATTAATATACAGAGGAGAATTTGACTAAGCATAACTGCAAACATTTTAATCTGATATTAAATATAAACATTTCTCTCATTAGGTTTAGAGACAATTTGAGTAAACAGAATGAAACAAAGACCAAACAAAATTAATCAGTAAGATAGAATATCATGTGATTAATATAGGTAACAGAAGATACCATTCACATCTCTTTACCAAGTCCAGCTACTGTCATTACCGTGGCAAGATAACTGGAACAACATAACTAAAAACCAGAAACTAAAAGGTTTTTATGTTTTAAATGGTAAACTTTTGACATGCTACAATTGTTAGACTAGACGGGAGAACAAATGCAAACAAATCTTCACAGGTAAAGTGCAGCCTCCAGCAAACAGGCATATACTTGCAGTCTTACATTAAAAATCACATAAAGCCTTTATTTCCGCTGGTCTTATTAGTAACAAAACTAACTATAGCATTTTAGCCCTTGAGTTTGCTTTAAGCAATGTGGTTTGTAATTCCTGCATATTTTCCTCTCAAGACAGAGAGATTTTTTCTCCCTTGTTTATGCATTGCAAACAGAACATGTACAAACACCAACCCAGTTATCAAGGAAGTTTAAGTGAACTGTTAATAACTGTCAATTTGACAAGTTGTGGACTAGCTGAATATTTTAGATGCATAATCTTGTATATTTCTTTTACTTCAGCTCAATACATGCATGTCATACTAAAGTAACAAACACTGTCAAAATACTTCTTTCAGGTTCTTCTTTGCAAAATAACAAACACTTTAGGCAATTACAATGACCTTGAGTGGTATTGTCAAAAAGAAATGTTGTTTGAGTCCTTTTTACTGTGTTCATTATACCATCTAATAATGTAGACTTTTTTAGATGCTGGTAGTGGACCTTTAATATTCTGTTGCCACTGTTCATGTGATGTGCCTTTAGTAGCTGTAAGTGATCGTTCCTGAAGTCTTCTCCTTGATCTTCCTCCTAGATTTGACCCAACAGTTCTGTTTGTATTGGTGGGTCACAGTTCCAGGAACTTCATAGTTCCAGGAAGTATTAACATTGCTCCTGAATATTGTAAAAACATCACAAGGGGCAGATTTGCATCATATGACTACTCAACTTGTATAATAAGAGATTTATTGAATACAAGAGAGGAAGAAAAGTGTTATTTATGGAAAAGAAGATGGTTTACTTCTATTATTAACTGCACCATATTCATGATGCACTTTTTAATGAAACCCTATTTGCCCTCTCTGCGTAGTGAAATAGGTGGAGCAAAGTGCAGGGTTGTAATGGGGAGGGTAAGTCACTCTAAAAGTCTTCTACTGGTTATGTTATCTCATTCTGTTTTCCTGCTTATATTTACAAAATAATTTCTGAAATTCATTATGGTTATAATTATACCCATAATAAAAAAAAATGTTGCACAACAAAACTCTGAAGGCTTTGCTGAAACCGTATTCGGTCACTCAGAATTTTTTTAATTTGTTTTAAATGCCACCAAAGACTTGCCCTCCCTATTAGATTTTTCAGTGGTATTCAGTGAAATTACCTTTTTTGGAAAAGGGATGTAATGATATAATGATAAACTAAAAAAGAAATGTACCCTATTGATGACTTTTCAGGGACAAAGAAGGTAAACACTTAAATTTGCTGTCTGTTGAAATGTCATAGCATGATTGTGTTTTTCTCTGTGATTTGTTAACACACAGATGCACATACACACACCAACACATACCATGCTCCATTCAGGTTGTTTTTGTTGTGATAAATGCATGACACATTGTAGTTTTCCAGGATTTACTGAATAATTTCTCTGTCCATTTCACTAAATCTCGTTTCTTCATTCAGCTGAACATATCCTTACAACACAGAGCTCCCCAGCCCGTTTCAGTCCTCCATTGCTATTCAAATAACTGCAGGAGTCATTCCATGTTTCTTTGTTTGAATTTCAAGGTCTTATTTGGGTGACAGTCTATTGGGTTTGACATTCAGGTAGCAGCTCAGATTCAGACAATCAAACGTGTGTTATATTGTAGTTTATGCAGATTTAAGAGATAGTATAGCAGGGAAAGTGGGGCTTGTAGCCAAATGACACTGCAAGCTGAGTTTAAAGGAAAAGATGAGGACAAAACATTATACTTTAGGAATATTTCCACCTACTTCGCTCATCGTCATGTGTGTACTTAAAGTCGACTATTATGAAACGCCACTTCTGGCAGGTAATGATGTCATTGCCTTGAAAAAGCAAACAGTACAAGTACTCACTGGTGAATCATATGCTGGTATTTGTAAAAGTAAGCTTGTCTATATTTTTTTCGATGAGTAACAAAAATCCAGCAGTAAAAACACAGTATTTGTATGTCTCAGCTATTCATTAAAGGAAACCTCCTTTTTGATGGTGTTGATGGCTAGAAATAATCCACATGTAAACGATAACACAGTGAGAGCTCTCTTATGAGAGCTGGGTTTTGATTTCTGTCATGAAGATAAAGAAATGTTACCTGACTTCCAGATATCCACAGATCTTGCTGAATAATGTCAGTCTAAGGCTCAACTGTGTGTTGATTTATGATCTGGACCGACAAGCTCAGCTCATCTGTGCATGTGTGCTTGGCTCGGTCACTGCATGATTATATGACCTTGCTGCAGGTTCATAAATCTTATCTTACCAGTGAGGTTTCTTATCAAGTTAAACATGCTATCTCTGTTTTATTTTTACAATGAAAAAAAAAACATGACAATAACACCCAAAAATCTCATTGCCATGCATATCAGATTGTTTGCAGTGCTCTTTTTTGTGTCACAAGTCAATCCAGTAAAATATATATGGTGAATGATTTTAAATAGCTTCCCACTCCTTGTAGTGCAGTGTTAATACCTTTGAAACAATGCAATAGATTTTTCTTTTTGCTTTTCTGTTTGTGTAATTTGGGGGATTGTTTTTTTGGGTCTTTTTCTTTTTTTCTTGTCTTTGTTTTTTTATATAATTGAAGAGCGAAGCGCTCCTCTCCTCTTTGGCACTGGGACCTTGATAAACAGCACAAAAATAGCAGTTTTGCCTTGAAAAAAATGTTTTCTGTTTCCATAGAAGAGATACTTTTAGCCAGAGAGGAACATAAATCATAGGGGGAAATATATATTATATAAAGTTGTATAAATACAAAATATATATGAAACAATGTTATTTATGTGAATTTAAGTCCAAATAAAAGTCTGATCCCAATTATTGTCTGAGTTAAGATTCCTTCCCAGTTGTATTGCCTTTCACTTGCCGAAGACACTGTTTGAAAATTAAAGTAATTGTCCACAGCACTTTGTGAACAGAGGGCTTTTTTTTTTATTCTATGGCTTTATTTCTATAATCATATAAATATGATTGTCATCTAGTTTACAGCCTGAGGGATAATACCTCTGTCTCTAAAAAAGATCTAATATCCCTTAACATGTAAATTGTATCAGAAAAGCATAAAATCTACAAGAAAAATCTTTTTATTGGCAAGTGATGCATAAATGGCACATTTGACAGCTTAGAGGGTTTCCATAAACTTATAATTTAAAAAGCATCCCAAAGGGCATTAAGTTGATGGCATGGTGAAGTTTCCAGACTCTGGCAGGTCATCCAGAGCTCAGGGTGGAGTTAGAGGGCCAATACCCGCTTAGCCTTCATCTGTCATCTATGGCAAAAGTTCTTCAGTTCTCTCATAGAACCCGAACTGCATGGGCCACAGCACCGCCTGCAAGCATGGCACACGCTCACATTGACACTGAAACAGTGAACTATATCCTTGCTAATTTTGCAGTCATTTTCCATTGCAAAGACGAGACTGTTCTGACCATGTCAAGAGGATCAAGTAGAATCTCAGAGCATTAATTTTGCAGGAAGTGCTGCTGCTATGATTTGAGCTGCTGTATGTCCGGTGTTACTTTTCCACCCCTCAAAAGCACAAATCTGTTTCATTGCAGGAATATTTCATAAGAAACTCTGTGAAAGAATAGAAGTCTGAAACTAGCAAATCTATACCATATAAGTTCGCATTCCTTCATGGTGGGCGTTGTTTTGTATGCCTGCAAGACGAAGACTCATCTGTTTGCATTTTCTCGTGACGTAGATAATTTCTCTATATCACAAAAAACATAACCTGGTTTTACCTGCATGTGCTATTTTTTACCCACAAAATTCAGTTTTTTAAATAAATAAATAAATACAAATTTTATCAACAGTACGTAGTTTTTATCACATTTAATTAATACTGTGTTGTTTACAGCTCAAAAAACACATTTTTGGTTGCACTACCCCTTTAATTTCAGTTGTCACATCTTGTGGTTTTATGTCTGCTATTATCACCATGGAGACGGTTGGTAAGATGATGATATATGAATTCTGAATTATGATCTAGACTAGAACAACATATGGAAGTACATTACATGCTGCATTTACTGATCATAGCCTCGTTCTGTTGATACAATACAGTAAAAGCAGACAAATTTCAGGCATATAAAAGCATGCGAATGGTGATTAATCATGATTAATTTGTAAGCTGTAATTTATCTCATTAAAATTTTTAATAATTTTAATAATTAATATAATAATGATATAATTATATATACATATATATATATATATATATATATATATATATATATATATATATATATATATATATATATATATACAATTATTTATACAATACAATACTAGTTTTTTAACCTAAAACTGGCTCACTTAAGCAAACCCCAGATCCAGAGCTGATCATGAAGATTTTCTTTGACTTGATCTCACCAAACATTTTGCCGATGTCTGGTCACAATTTTCTTTCACCCACAATTTTTCTTCAAAATTACATTTCACTGCTGGCAGGTGTGAACCATTGTACTCCTGAGTGTTCAGGTGAGTTTTTCTGATCTGAGAACATATCCTGGGTTAAAAAACACAATCTTCGTTAAAAAAAAAAAAAAAAAAAAAAAAATCAGATGGACTTGAAAACATTTTGAAAAAGTTTGTTCTTTAGAATTGTTTGCAAATTATGCCCAATGTGTGAAGAAGATCAGTTTTTCATTTACTTTAGGTTGAGTAGAAAACGGTTTGTTAAACATTTACATATGCAGCTTAAATAATGTGATTTCAGCAGTTAAAAGAGATTGATGAACTATTGCATAAACGTTAGCAAGCTAAGCTTATGCTGGTTATGACTATTAATAAGAAGTTCACTTAGCTTAAATTTTTCGGATTAGGGAGCAGAAGGGAAACTTTTCAAAACAGCAACAGAATACATGAAAGTATTTTGTACTTTTCTGGGTTTTCACTGAATGATTCCAAGCATGGGTGACTTTACTCCATCTAGTCTAGTGGACTCGTTTAAGTGTTGGGCCAAGGATTACTTTCCATGCGTGAAAGATAGGCTGGCAGGAAAATGTGATACTCACGCTGCATCTGCTTCTTCACACCACTAGCCAGCTAGCAAGAAAGCTGTAGAAGCATCCCATAATTACATTTCTAATTGCAGAATAATTAGGACTCCCTGTGTAGCTGGTTAAGTCATTTATCACCAAAGCCTCTAATGCGCCTGACAACAACTTTCTAATTAGAAAGACTGAAAAATCTACGAAGTGGGAAGCATATTATTATTATTATTATTATTAATAATAATAATAATAATTTGACCACTTAAAATGTATTTTCACAAAGTATTGCTTTCACATGTATGGTTACTTTTACACAGCCCATTATGTCCAACACTTTCATGTTTTATGTCACTCTTTCATTCCTGACCTAGAGCTCGTGAGGTCAAATTGTTTTGTTCCTCAAATAATAACAAATTCCCATCAGAAAGTAGTTTCAGATGATATAAATGTTTAGAGTCAACACAAATGCAATCTTAAATTAATTAAACTGTAAATTTGTGATATTGTTGGCATATCATCATATTTGGGAGGGCAACATGGCCCCCATATCAGTTTCACAGTACCAGGAAGCCTTCTATGGAACCCAATAAGAAAAGAGTAGACATTATCAAGAAATACACAACAGGTTGTTGACAGAAGCAACTATCTAAGGCACAAACAAACCTCAGCCACTCAGGAGAGCCACACCAAATCACATGGAGATTTTTACTGAATAAGAACCAAAATCACTGATTGCAATGGACTGACGATATTTCCTGGGTATACCCTGGCTGTCCCATGCTAATCGCTGAGATATTACCATTAGTTGTATCTATAAACATGTTAAAACAGGAAGTGAACTTTTATAATAGCAGACTTTTTATGTAAAATGGAATAAAGTGTAGAATTAGATAAGCTTCCTCTTCTTCCTACTCCTTTTCAAATGTGTTGGTTAGCAATGTTCCATGAAATATATAATAATTCCATATAATATCCTAACATGTTCGAAATACACATTCATTCAAAAGCTAACTGAATGTTTTGAAATGCTGTTGCAGCTTTATCTGCTCCATTGGTTTAAAAATTGTCTACTTTTCAATGAAAGCAGTAAAACTGGCACCTCGTTAAACAATATAATGCACACACACTACTACCCTGCAACTGAGTAAGTTTTCCATTTCTGCAATATTAAGCTTTATAGCATTTCCACTAATAACCTAATAAATTGTGCAAACAATAATTAGCAGAGCACATGCACAGCCACAGTCATGGGGGTTTCCATTAGCATAGTTTCACTTTCTCCACTTTTTGATGAACAGCTCACTTGGCTGGATGCATGAATGGGCCCATCTTTTGCAGTTTTAACTATAAGCTCACCCTCTTCTCTCTCTCTCTCTCTCTCTCTCTCTCTCTACATATATATATATATATATATATATATATATATATATATGTGTGTGTGTGTGTGTGTGTGTGTTTAGTTCCATTATCATCTCCTTAATCCCAACCTCTTGACAGAATCCAGCCAGATTTGTCATCCATTGTGAGCAACCATCTGTGTATCAGCGATGCATAATCACAGTTTGGGTCTGTCACAGCTACTTGCACATCTGGATATAATAAACTACAAATCTGCATCATGCCCCTGGCACCGTGTAACATTCAAACACCTGCTCCAGCTGCAGTCTCAGTACCTGCCCAGTGTGTAGTGATATCCACATGCACACACACACACACACAAACACAAGTGGTAATTTCATTACCATCTGTTTAGGAGAAAGACAGCCACTTTATTTAAATCTGCCCGATTTCAAGGCTGATCGCTTTCGCATGGGAGTATTTGATGATGTAAGTAGGAGTGCAAATGTGTCCAATCCTGGGTCTGTTTTTTGTTGTGCCTGGTTAAATGTGGGTGGTTGCATGTGTGTGATATTAAGATTGTTTTCTTTTTCTTCTTCATTTTGAACTATTTAACGTTTGCTTAAAGGTATTCTTCAAAGACTGAGGCTCCTTTTTACTTTTATGTTGAATACATGATGCATATGAACATGAATGTGCTGTTTGTTTTTTTACTTGTTGAGACATGCAGAGGCTACTTTTAAGAGAGGATGAATTAGCCTATCATAAAAAAGTGAATGAAACCTTAGCTCTCTGCTTCCAACTTGATGGAAGAGCGCCGTGAACCCTGAGAAATGAGAATATAAACTGGCTGTAGATCTCTCAACCCACTCCCTCTGTCAGACATAACCTGTCAATCTCTGACTTCAACACACAGGCACATTCTAGTACTCTCTCTGCACACAGTCAATATCTAGATTAACCTCTAAGGATAGAATCAATCAACACACACCAAGCATCTTAGAGAGCCCTGAAGGCCTGATGATCCCGCTGAAAGAAACCGATACACTAAAGTGCTCAGACCTGTAGAAATCTTGACCTTTCCATCTTTCTCTGTGAAAGACAGGGTGTTAGTTTCATAGAGATGTTATTACAGTCACTGACATATTGACAAATAGTTTTGGGGGACACAGAGCAGGATTAAGGGTTTTCTCTATTTTTTTGACAGCTAAGTCTTTGTTACAGTCTTTTACTCAGCTCTTTGGTCTAACAAAATAAATCATTTGACAATTTCCATGTTATAATATTAATAAATAGGACACCCATCCAACCATCAATCCATGCCTTAATTCTCTATGCCTGCTTTATCTAGTTCAGCCTTGTAAGTAAAGAACATACTTAATACATTATTGCTTATTTTTGCCTGGGCCATATCTTTAGCCTTTAGCATGTGTATTTAAAAAATGTCTAATTAATTTTTTTTTTTTTTTTTTTTTTTTTTTTTAAATAAAATATAAGTTAAACAAGCAGTAAACACCATGATGAGCATCATCACTTTGAAACTGTGGTAGTGTACTCCCAAGGTGAAGTCAAGCATTTAAATAACTTGGGACTAATGCAATGAAACCTAACCACTGATATCGAGGTCTAGGGTTAGCTGTTAGTGAACATATCGTTGGCCTTGAAACAAGTCTTGCAATCAAAACAATCAGGTCTTTTGGTAAAATCCTTTAATATGACCCATTATAGGTATTCTAGAGTAACACCCAAAAAAGTAGCAAGAGGCATATAAGACTTATGAGTGTGGCATTGGAGGGGGAATTGCAGGTTTGTTTTAAACTAAGCTGACAATGCCAACTGGAGGGGGACAATTTACCCTCCCGTGTGTAACGCAGGTGCTTCTGACCAACCAGTAAGAGGTGGACAAAAATGTGCAAAGTCTGAACCAAGTCAAAAGATAAGTTTATTACAAAAAAAGGGTTCAGGGAACACTAAAAAAAAGGGATAAAGTCTTTAAGTGCAGGTGTGCTGCTAGCCCTGTTAGGAGGGGGAAAAAGAGTCAGCGGAGGAAATTGGGTCCGTTACAACTAGTCATCAAGTGTGTAGCAACGCGCTACAGTCGGCCAAGCGATGCTTGTGCTTTGGCTGTATTTGGGGTCAGACAGCCCAGACCACCAACTCAGGCCCATACAGTTCCTCCTTCTAGGCAAAACCAGGATCCCCCTCCGAGCACACCTGGACACAGAGTTCACCACGCCACAAAGAGGAGAAGAAAAGCATAACCATGAAATGTCTCAATATAACCCCATTATATAAATACAAGAATAAAATAAGTACCGGTACAATGTGTGTTATGCCAATCTGCAGTTACCTGGACACAGAGTTCACCACGCCACAAAGAGGAAGAGCATTGTGTGTCTGCTGCTTAAATAAAGTTGTGCTCCCCTGAGCAGATTGAAAACACCTGGTTCACCACACCCACAAACACTCCCACAGCAAACCACACAAAAGAACATCTACAGAAAAAAAAGATCACAGGTTCAAATTATGCACCCGAACGGACATATTCATTATAAAACCATTGGTAACCAGATGTTACCAATGCTGTTAGATTTCTCAGGACACTGGGGGGCTGCCTGGTGACAGTGCTGCAAGGCATTAAAGTTCAGACCTGGAGACTGTGACTGATGGCAAATCAAAGAGGGAAGGGGCATGTGCACCCAAGAGAGTGTGGTAACAGCGTCTGATCACGTTCATTCCCACAATACCAGAAAGGATACAAAGGATCCTTCACCAGCAGGATGCCACAACGAGGGATAAACTGATTGCACAGGGTTACATCCAACTCTAGATATCCGATTTAAGGGATGGTAAGACCAATAGATCAATGGAGACGATAATGCTGACAAAGAGCTAATTACTCATTAAAGAAACTCTCTGTAATAGTGGACACCCTGGACCCAGTATCCACCAAGCAAGAAACTGCAAGACCACCCATACTAACTGTGATATATGGGTAGGATGCATGGCAGCCAACAGCGAGCCTATTGACCCAACATCTGAGCTGTGGGTCCAAAAAGGTGCAAATCCTGTCGACATTCTGACATCTTCCTGTCACTTCCTGCAGCTGATAGGTGATACTCCCTGTGACTATTGTTAGGATTAGTTGTTCTTTCCCCAGCACCTGTCTGTCCTCCTCAACCAAAGCCAGAAGCTGCAACAAACTAAAACTTATGGTTAGGCCTCTTTCTATCACTACGGCAACAGCCTGCCAGACGGCTTCAGGGCTGCAGAGACTATTGATGTTTTTAAAATGAGGCTCAAGCCCGGCGTTTTTAGCATATATTTTATATTTTTTAAATTTTCATTTTATTTATCCACTTTTAAATTTATCCGTCTTTACCTTTAGTTATTAAAGTTTGTATTTAATTTACTTTTAATTTTGCTTTTAATATTGAAGTATTTTTACAAGTGTGTGGTTTAAATTAACTCTTATTCTGTATATAGGTTATACATGTTGGTCTTATTTTTTGTTACAGGTTTTTAGATTGATTTTAGCTTCATTTATTTATTTTTTCCACTACAGTGTTGTCTTAATAAGGGTTTTCTGCATCAGGAGCTACGCCTACTCTGACAACGTGATAATTGCCAGTGGGACTGTACTAGTCAGGGTACTTAGGGCCCTGCACCGCAGCCTTTTGATTGTGTTGTGGGCCCGGTCTGCACTGATCTGGGTTGTTCTCACAGTGATGACCTTTGTGGATCCTGGGTTAGGTTGGTCCAAGGTCTGAATGGACCCCTAGCATATTGTTTCCTAGGGTCGAGTGGTGGGGGGTGGAACTCAGTGTCCGTTTAGCCTATGTATGAGAGAGTATGATTACGTGTGTGTGTTTTAAACTGTTTTGTGATAAACTTTGGGTGTGCTTGTGTTTTATAATTTAAACTGTTGTTTTATTATGTAAAGCACTTTGTCCTGGTCTTATTCATGAAAACTGCTTTATGAATAAAGTTTGGTGTAATTTTTAGTACCACGTGCTTGCATGGTGGAGCAAAGGTGAGTTGCACGTACGCAGCATAGGTGTGAATATGAGCTAATTTTCTTGATCAAATACCACACACATTACATTATAAAGCAAACCTCTTTTTTAAAAAAAGATAATAAACAAAAAAAATAAATAAATAATAACATTACAGCCATTGGAATCGTGTATTGCATTCTAACGTATAGTGCATTCTAGTGTCTCACTTTCTCAAGCATGTGTTGCTCAAAAAGTCTCAACAACATCAATGAAAGCATGTCATCCCATAGTTAATAGAGTGTTCACTCAGGTGAAGACGTTCCCTCTGGTTCATAATTGGTCAGGGGGAAAACATCTGGTGGAGGGAAATTTACTGTCAGATATAGTTCATCAGTGTTTAGAAGGAAGAGTGGTTCTCACAGGGGTAATAGGGAAACTGGCCTTGACACAACACCGACTTTTTGTCTCAGTAAAAACCAGCTAATAGAGCCTTCACGCTTTTAGTCTGGCTTCACCACGACTGAAAGCTGGTGTTTACTGTGACTTTGAAAGCGATTGAAACCATGCAAACATACACTTTTGTACCAACAAGTTTGGTGTATTTTTAGCAGAAACTACTGTTATGCTGTCCATAGCAACGAGCAACACTGTCTAACAAAACCGAATGAAAAAATGTTAGCTTTAGGCTAATTTAGGCAGTGCCACTGACTTACTTGTCGAGGAGAAAGCTGGCAACTTCAGCATCCCTTTTAAATTCTTTTTCCTTCTTGAGCTCCTTCGACCTGGTGAAGGCTAGTCCAATGATTTTTGCTTTTTGTATATGTCCTTTATGTATCATCTGGTCATGCTGCCTTTTAACTGTCCTTTTTTGCTTTCTTGGTGATGGTGAAAACAGCTCCTATGCTGCTGCTGCATATGCATGCTCCTGCTTTTTTGTGAATAACAATTTAACAGATTTTCCAACTTGGCAGGGTAGTAAATCTCTCATTTATATTCTCCTCCCACTTCTCAATTACTATGGGATGGCTCGCAGGGAAAATGCGTAATTGGTGCTATTTGTCCGTTGCTGTCGGCTGTAGTTTCAAGATGGCAGACCATCATGGCGCTGCCCTGTCGGGCCTACCTGTCACATGTATGAACAAATCTAAAACTCTTTCCCTATGAGAATGTGTCAGATCATTAGTGGAGGTCATATTACACCAATGACAACACATATACACACAGACTTTGATTTTGGCCAGTAGACAACAGAAAATGTTACACAATGTCCCTTCAAGGGAAAACTTCTGAAATTTCATTTTAGTGATCAAAGATGTTCTTGTGTCAAGGTTAGTCAGTCAGACAGAAACATAAAAGAGCTAGGTTTTTTAACTAACTCACAAAGTCAACACAAGCTTAATTTAAAAGATAGTCAATAAAGGTGCCTCAATCAAAAGATCCTTGTTAGATGAGAGATGATTTTAATCTAAAACTTTTGGTTACCAAATGACTGTGATAGTAAGTACTGCAGTTTTATGAATATAAATACTAATGGCTGCTTGAAAATGAAAAGTATGATAAAAAAAAAAATTAAAAAAAAATCAAGAAAAACAGACAATCCATGTTTTTGTCATAATCTTTATCCATTGAATTTTCCCTAAATATGAAAACAGTATTTTTAAAGATGTCAAACAGCTAATTTATGTGCATAGTGTAGAGGATCTATTAAGAGATCTAGCAAGAATAGAATTACCTAAGTGTCTATTATCCATCCTTTTGACAGCTCAGTTCCATAAAAATATTTCTGTGGCACAGTGTGGACCACAGCTTGTTTTGAGAGAGCAGTGTTTTAACCAAACTGCCCCTAAGATTGATTGCTTCTATTTGAATGAAACAAACCAGAAGAGTATTTTTTTTAGCCAGCGGAGAGAGTGTCGTAGAGGAGCTCTTTATCATTCCCCAAAACCACTTTCACAAGTTAGTAGATCAAGCTATTCTCCAAACCTTCTCACTTAAGAGCCTGGGGTTGCAGTTCACAATGTTTTAAAGTTAAGTGGTTAGAAACAAAGATGCTGATGAAGTCAGTATTGCATGAATTTCTCTTTATTATTGCAGACAGAAACTGTAATAACCTTTGTTCAAGTAGGTCATACAGAAATGTTAGAATCTCAGACTGTTGCAAAACAATTTCCTTCGGTAGAATAAATTCCAGCAAGAGTCACAGCATAAAGAGAAAAATGAGGACTGGCATTAAGAGATTTAATACAAAGAAATTAGTTCTGTTGAAGCCATGGTTTTCCTGCAGTGTAACTGTAGACAATAACAAGAAGCCTTCTCTTGGTCCTGTGAGACCTTTGAGCACGGAAACACTGCTGACTGATTATTTGAACCTCTAATATAACTCTTTCCTTGGAAAGAGGTGATAAAAGCACCCTTATAAGTTTGTTTAGTGAACCATTCGATCCATGCATGTTGTTACATGCACCAAATACAAACCTTCTCCATTTAAACTATAGTTGCTATCATCATTATTTTCAAACCATCACCTTCCCTATCTTTCCTTATCCTTGATATTCATGAAGACATTTTTTACATCAATTTATACCAATTAGCTTGAGACATTCACCTAATAAAACAGGTCAGGAAATGAACAGGCATCCTCAGCCCACACAACTCCCTTCTGTCAGAAAGAAATGTTTTACTAGAGGGGATGTGCAGTAAAGACAGATGAATTACAAAATATTATGGACATATGTTTAAAACCATGATCATAAAAGAGTTGAAATTTCTTAACTATTACCACAAGCCTCAACAACTGTTCATTTTTCACTGGATTTGCAGCAAAACAGTCAGTGCTAAATGTTTTATTATAGTCAAAATAAATTAAATGAAATTATTTTTTGCCCCAAAGAACTTGTATTATCTGTGTGTGACACAAACAGCCCACCAGCTAGAAAGCTGCTGGAAACTATCCAGAAAATCTTTGTCTGATCTTGAAGTAAATCAAAGTCTGAATACATTTGCTGCTGTATTTACAATTTGTTTAATACTAAGACTGTCAAAAATAATTCGTTAATGGCAGTAATACATTTATGAAATTAATTGCATTAAAATTTTTAACACATGCACAGCATCTGTAATTTATGACATTGAGACAGCTGGAATAAGATCAGCGGGGGGGCTCTATGGATGGATTTGATGGAGTCACACCCATGGGGGATGAGGGTGTTTTAACACCCACACTTTTACTGGTGAGAGGGTTCACCACCTGCACTTTTCCCGCATTAAAAAAAAAAAAAAAAACTTTTCACGTACACAAAGTCACTGTTTTAATCGTCTCTGTGTCTGCCCAGCGCAGAGCATTGCCTCGTCCTCTCCCCCTCCCTCTCCTAATGTGCTGTAACCGGCTGTCAGTGATCAGCTGAGGTTTGCTAGTGAAACAGCTGTAAAATCTTCTAGTCATCAGACTAGCCACACATCCATGAAGACAGATCAGGTTCAGATATCTAGTGAGAGTGAAACAGTAAAAGGAAACAAGGGGACATCTTCTGTAAATCATCGATGCTGTGCAGATGTTGGAGACACAAATCTGATCATTTAGGGGTCATGAATGTGGTGAGAGAAATGATGAACAGGCTCTAAACGTAGTAGTTGACAAGTTGTCGAAAGGATTTATATGTCAAATATGCAGGAAAAAAGTTTTGATGGGGGGGCCAGGGAGGGGCACTGACTAGGAAAAGGTTGCCACAAATTAGATATTTTTTAAGGCAGGGCTACTCAATTCGGTCCTACGAGGGCCGCAATTCAGCAGGTTTTCCATGTATCCCTGCACCAACACACCTGAGTCAAATTAGGTGGCTCTAACAGCCAATCAGGTTCTACACAATGACTCATTAATTTGACTCAGGTGTGTTGGTGCAGGGATACATGGAAAACCTGCTGGATTGCGGCACACGTAGGACAGAATTGAGTAGCCCTGTTTTAAGGTCTTGATTTTATTTATTATTGAAATGATTATTACAACTAAAGTGATCATCTAATGTAAAAATGCAAAGAAAAACCCAAGTGAGCATTTGCTTGGTCTTTTTTCTAACAGAATGCAGTAAAAATTTACATATTTCAGGCATAGTCCCAAACGGTGATTAATCATCATTAATCATGATTAATAACTTTGTAAGCTGTAACTAATCTGATTAATGATTTTAGTCATTTAACAGCCCTATTAATACACATTTTCTTTGTTGCTTTGTGTAACTTTGTGTGTAAGATAAGTTGTCTAAAAATTATGAGCCACTCAGGCCTACCCGTCTAGTCTACTAGTTTTGTTTCTGTGTTTGAACAGGATTTTTCAAATAAAAAAAATTTAACATTTGCCAGTTTATTTCAGCATGGATCAGAAATCTTTGAGCAGCTGTCTCTTTATATAATATGTGTGATTTAGGCTGTTAGTGCTGGTCACATTAGAGATGGATTGAGACTGGAGTTAGTGATGACATGGATGAACCAATATTTTTATAAAACGGTCATCCCTTTTAGCACTGAGATGCAATGACACCCCTACTCTTTTTTTCATCCGGGCCACTAGTTCCAAGACATGAACAGCAGGATTTCAGGGAGAGAAGATGATATTGTTATCGCCAGGCAGCAGTGCTACACTACTACACATCAATATCTTCCATCTTTGATGTTCCATTTTTAGCTAAACCTTTCACTGTGATAATGCACCTGATGCTAAAGATGTTTCCTGCATGCTGCATTTCTGGCTGTTGACTGAGTTAAATAGAGCTGAACAGATATTTCTCAGTGGTATACAGTAGTATGTGGACACATACAGACTCCTATGGTGTCATACAAAGCTTCATCAGGATAGTATAATGTGATTGTATAATGCACACTAGATGTGAAGAAAAGGTCAACAGGTAACATATGGTAACCTGCCGTCTGCTATATTTGCAATCAAATTCACAGGTTTGCAAACCGTTCTCTTTTTCTTCAGTAAGCTGACATTTCACAACGGCCAAAATGTAAATGTCACCATCTGAGACAACTGTGTCATGTATCTAATATAGCTCATGGTTTGGCAGAGCTGCACTGCTGTTCAATCAGTTCTCCACAGCGCACTTTCACTGTAAAAACAAAATGGAAAATGGCTGAGACAAACAGTAAGTAGACGCTGAGGCTTTCGGTTATTTATAGAAAGGATATCAGATTTACACTTAATAACAAGGGCTGTATGCAGTGGTTTGAAGTCATGATAAAAAGTATGTTTCTTTTTTTTTTTATTCTAAAATTTCACATAGGAAAACTAAATAGAAGCTCATCTGGTTTTTACCAGTTTTTAAATCTGGAAAAAAAAACCTTGAATAAACAACAAATAAATTATTACATTTTATATATATATATATATAAGCCAAAATGCAGAAATAATGTGTTTCTGCTTATTTTACCTACAGCCTGGAATTTTAGAACTAAAAACTTAAAATTAAAGTTTTGTTTCTCTCTCTGTAATTGGAAACCACTGCTAACTAATACTTTTCATGTTTGTTCTCATTAAAAAAAAAAACAGCGTTTAAAGTGTCAAAATGAAAAAGGTCATCTTTTTCATAAATTAAGTATGGGCAGTCCAGACTGCACATGGTAACTTGATGTGAGTTCTGTATCTGCCTTTTTCTGCATGGAGAAAACTCACAATGCCTCCTCATCTTCATCTTAGTGTAAAGTGAGGTCTTGATCTGCACACGTGTCTGACAAAACCTTGGTTTGACTGTTTAATTGCAAAAGGTGCATAATTTTTCTTTACAACCACACATGCAGAAATATTACCTTCATAGAAAAATAAGTAGAATAAAATCTTTCTGTGTCAAAAGTTTAAAAAAAAAACATTTAAAGAAAGACAATCAACTGGTGAGATCAAATATAACATTTTGGCTGCAATGAACAATGGAAAGATTGGATTAAAAAGCTTGCAGCATTTCATGAAAAAAAGAAAAGAAAAGAAAAAGAAGATGAACCATTCCCCTTGTTAAAGAGCACTGGATGTATTGATCATGTTTTTTGGCTCACCACTCACTGCCATGGAGAGTCGTTTTATTAATAGTTAAATAATGAAATATGCTAATGAAATAAATAAAAATATGTGGTGTAAATGATAAAATATATGGTAAATTTCAGTTCTATTTTTATTTATTTAATGACACTTTTATTTTTTATTTTAGATTAATTTACACTATTCTTTCATATACATATTTTTTTTATGTGAAACTTTAAACTTTTGTTTTGTAGAGCTGCTCTTATTATTTCAGGTTCTTATATTCCAATGAGGGGGCGTGTTGTTTTTTTTTTTTTTGTTTTGTTTTCTTTTGTTTTGTTTTGTTTTTAACCATAAATATTTCTAACTGAATTTATTAAAATTACACCAGGTTAGTTTTTATTACTTAATTGATATAGTTTTGTTAAAAAATATATTTGTGGTGTGGTTGATGATAATGCTAACATCAACTTCTTAAAAAAATACTCTGTCTACTACTTTGTTTAGTTGTGACATGAGAGAGAGCCCTATTATGTTTTTTTTTTGTCTTTTCTGAGCTTTCTACAGTGTTATAGTGTTGAATACTCATCAGAAAAGTGAGCAGTGCCGTTTTTTTTAATCACATAAATGCATTTTTGAGTTTTCTAATTTGTCTCTACATTTAGTTTCCATGGCGCTGAAAACAAAAGTTTTAGAGAGTGTTTTCTTATATTTTATTTTACTAAATGAAACAGGAAACCAGACAGGACAATGAACCCATAGGACAGTAAAACTAAACCAAAAAACCATGACAGTACCATGACAGTACCATGACAGTACCACCCCTCAACGGGCGGCTGCCAGAAAACCCAATAAAGTCCAAAGTGGAAAAACTAAAGTGCATCCAAAGCAGCCACAACCATGGGATGCAGGGCTTAGGAGGACGGTCCTGAGGTCACACCAACAGGAACTGGATTTCTGGTGGGCGGCCTGGAGGCTGCAACAGCAGGAGATGTGGACCCATCTGGTGAGTCACAGGATGCTCTGAGAGCTGCACGCCCCTCAGGAACCCAGAGAAAAACGTCCAGTAGGATCTATCTAAAGACAGGACCTAGCAGAAGCCTCCTTGGGAGCAGGAGTCACAGACGGTGGAAGAAAAGCGACCCCTTTGGGCGCAGAAACCAAGGGCAGGGTAAGAGCGACCCCCTCGGAGACAGAAACCAAGGGCGGACAAAGGACGGTGAAGCACTGAAGACGACAACTGTTGCTTTCAGGACATTTAGACCTGATAAATATTAATAAAATAGAAAAAAATAAAAAGATTTTGCTTCCAACTGGCAATTTTATCTTTTAAAACTATGTTTAATTAGATTTAAGACTAAACAACATCAGTTTACATCTTATACTCTCGAGATTGAAAATAATTACTGCATGATGAGAGCTCGCCAGTAAACCTATTTCTGCTCATGTTCATGCCTTTTCCTTCAACATAGCCATTCCATAAAGAGAAGAGTAATATAATGCAGGAGCCCTTTTCTCAGAACAGCAACCCTCAAAATCTTGATTTACACAATACATAATGCAAGCTGTATATTTCTTTCCACACAGCTCAGCAAAGCATACTTTCTGTACAGCTTTCTGCACGCACAGAATATTTTAAATAGGTCGAGATAAAGGCAACTCTACAAGGACACAGATTTCATAGATCACACATGAAAGCTAGAGACAAAGAAGGCATCTGCCACAGTACTGAATTCACAGCAGAAACTTTTATTCTAAAATTTCTAGCACACATTCAGGAAAATGTATATTTCTATAATCAATTCATGTTTATTTTTGTAAACGTACTTTTATAACATGAATCTTATTAATCAGCACACAGATGAATGATTCCAGGGTCAATGTGCCCCAAAAGTAAAACTTGGGATTTAGTGACTTGCCCAAAAATCTCTCAACATATCTAAAGCCATTGAGTAAAACTTCAAACATCCCATTATCTTTTTTTTTTGTTTGTTTGTTTGTTTGTTTAATTCATTTTATAAACAAAGTGTTCTATGAAATGGTAAATGGACTTGTACTTATATAGTACTTTTTCAGTCAGCTTGACCACTCAAAGCACTTTACCCTTCATGTCAAATTACCATTTACAAATACACACCCATACCCCTACAGACACATCAGGAGGCATCAGAAGAGTTTTAAGGAGCCTGTAGAAAGCGTATGTAAACCTGGCAGTATTTTTTTATTATTATTATTATTGTCCTCTCATTTTACAATACTCATGGTAAATGGACTTGTACTTATATAGCTCTTTTCCAGTCAGATTGACCACTCAGAGCGCTTCACACTACTTATAACATTCACCCATTCACACACACATTCACACCTCGATAGGTGCATGGGGTTAAGTGTCTTTCCTATATATATGTATATATATATATACATATATACATATATATATATATGTATATATATATTCGAGATTTAACAGCTCGAATATGGACAATCATCAAAAAGATATCTCAAAATACTATTATAGATGTACACAAAGAGGTCTTGTGCACAATAACTCACATTAATGTAATATGATGTCATTTCTGATCAGTCAGGGAAAAGGAATTCTGCTGCACTTTTGAGGGCATCATGTGTTGTTAGTAGTGAGCATAGGATGAAGTAATTCTTTTACACATTTACTCCCTGGGCCATACTGAGATAGGTCAGGCTATTGTGTGTTCTCATGCATTCACCAGTGTCAGTTGTTTATTTAATGATCCAATAATTTAATCTTCAAGATGTCAGTCTATGCCTGAGGATGCTGGCCAGCTTAAGTCACTGAGGGTTTGGAGATGCTTTCATAAATGATCATAGCAAGCTCTAAATTGTAAGATTTGCTGTTTAAGGGAGGCTTGTGGCAAATGTTGAACAAATCTACTGTATAATACATGTATAAAACATGCCACCATGCAATAGGTAGCTTACTGATCTTACAAAGAATCATCTGAGCAATACTATTAGCATGAAGATGCCTCTCCACTCTTCTTATTTGTTAAACTTGGGGCAAACATTACCTCAAGTAGAAATATCTGTGCAGCTTCACGCACTTAAGATGGACCTATTACAATTCAAAATATAATTTTTTAAGGGTTGGTGGAGGCAAATGTTATGGCTAATAACATGCTAATACTGGGTTTAGATTAAGGTTTTGGTGAGCTGGAATCCTACACTTGAATTTCCAAAGTGGAGCAGTGACCTTGGCTTACAGCAGCACAGCGAGGGAAACTTAGCTTAGCATAACACAATGCTAATAGATCCCTGACAGAGCAGCTGTCTATGTTTTATAAAGTTTTATAAACTATCTATGTCTTGCCTTCTGACTTGAAGGCACACCAAAAAAGGGTAACAGTCAAGTTGTTATGGCAATGACAGATTCCATGTGAGGCAGAGAACACATGTTCTGCAGAGCTAATTCTATGAATCACAAACACAGTGTCACATGTTCCCTCCTTGTCCTTCATGGTGCTAAATCCCAAATGCATCACAGTCAAACTGCAACTTCAAGGAGACATTAAGGGTTGTAAAAGGATTCACAAACTAATTCTTTGAGGTCATGATCTGACCTCACACAATATGTCAAACTCTTGAAATACACTCAGCTTCAGCTTGTTGTTGATCTCTTTGTTCCCAGGGGCCAGTCAGTCCAAAGTGGAATTAATTTTACTTCCAGTGAGGAAAATCCCACATACTGTCTTTTGTCTCAAAATCTGTCAATATCTATAGCCTAACTGCAAGGGGTCATGTTTAATGTATCTACTGTATTTTATTCTATTAGAAATTGTATTACATGTTTTGTGAGTAACTTTATATCCCTAACCCTGGGTCTGCACACATCTTTGCACCAAGTAGAGAAAAATGAAGCAACTGATAAATGAGTCTGGAAAACACAGACACCACGCCACATTAGCTCAGACAAAAACTATTTACTTTTCTCCAAAAGCTTCAAATAATGATTTATTGAAATGCTCTCTAGATGTCTGTAAGCGCAGCTGAAAAATTGGGGTCTCAGTGATTTGTTTGTTTGATTCAGAAGAAATTATTTGCTTTCATTTTAATAAAGATTCTTTGTCCTGCAGTCAAGCTGTTATCATGCCTTCTAAGCTACAAATATTTCACATTGTTCTAAACAATTATCCATCATTTGTATAATTTATGAGACAATTAGCAAAGCTTTGCCTGTACAAACCATGTGTCACAGCATGTGTGTTCATACAGTACGTGTATGTGTGTGTGAATCTGTTGTGTATTTTTGACCTGGGGCTTTCTTTCTTGCTTCTGACCAGCACATATCAGATGGGAAGAGCACATTCTTACCACGACTGTCAGATCATAGCATCTGCCACAGGCCAGAAGATGCACAGAGCATTATCAGTGAGCTGATGATAAATCCAGTTTAGGACATTATGACATCATATGGAAACCCATGTCACAGAAGGAGAGTATGAAAAGAATTATGGATACTATTTTCAATGGCAGTCAAAAATATATCAGCAAGGAGCAGAGGAAAAAAATCAGACTTTTAAAATTGTGTGCTTCGCTTTCAAAGCTTAAAGACAGAGAATCATAAAAACATTGAAAAAATTAAAAACATTGTTTAGGTCTGTGTGCATATAAAGTTACAAGTTATGAAGCAAAAGTTAAAAAAAAAAAAAAGATTTTAAAAAGTGATGAGGCCACTTGTCTTTATCGTAGCATCCACAAAAAATTGCAAAACTTCCCTTCAACAGATTTGTATGCATGTAACTTCCAGATAGGTTGGGAAGAATGATGTGTGGTTATATGTGAACATCTACTTAGGCAATAGGGTTGATAGAACCAATTAACCCATAACAATGATTTTAAAAAATAATAACAAAAAAATATATATGCAAACAAAATTATCTTCAGATATAAATGCATTAGTGCACATTTTCACCAGTGGTAGTTTAGTCCTTCTTCTTCAGTGCTTATGTCTTTACCATCATCTGTGACTGCTCTTAACTGCACATGTCCATATTAATCCAACTCTTATGATTACTGTGTCATGGACAGTAAATGTTCTCTGATGACAGATTTAAAGGTCATGTTGTTTGCTTCACTTATTTTTTGCATGTCATTCCTCAGGCAATGATTTGAACCTGCTGTTCAGCTGAGGCCTTTCTGTGTGGAGTTTTTTCTCCCTGTGACAGAGCAGAACATTTACATCTTTTATCTATAGTGCAGATAATGTAACTGCTTTCAGAAAAAGTCCTCTACACAAAATGTGGAATTATATCTTTCTTTAGTTGAATTTGACAGCTGTGGCATCACTAAGGAGCAGCTATAGGAAGTGGATTTATAGAAGATTGGTTCAAATGCAAAGAGATACTTTCATGTATGTGTTTATAAAAGTGCTTGTTTTTATGTGTGCAGGACTTGAAGGTGGGGCTGAACACTATTTATGAAGAACACAAACAACATTGCATCAATCAGGCTAAAGTGAATTACAGAACATAGTGCAGATAAAAACAATCCCTTAAATAAAAAATAAAACAAGAAATACTTACAATGCTATGAAAACACAATTTAGTTACTTACCTTTCATGTTAATTGGTATAGGAAGCCCTGATAAAGCCCTGGAAGTAAAATTGGAGACACGACAAGTGTGTTGGTCTGAGGTGGAATGGCGACATGCTTAGGAGAGTAGAAATGTGTCCCTACCAATATCCAGCAAGTCAGGAGTTGCTGGTTATATATACTAACAGCTAACATCTGGGAGATATGGGGTCTGTTGCAAAAAAAAAAGTAGGATTTAGATATCCAGGATAAATGACTAAGGTGGGTTTATTGAATTCAAAACAAGACAGTCCAGGCTTAGTTGGTTGCACAAGCGGATATGATGGATTCATCAAGCCAGGTGAAAATAATTCTGGATAAGCTCGCAGCTTCTTTAAAAGACCGTCACAATATATCACAGAATCATTGATCTACCATGGCAACGCAAGCGGTACACTTCTCTGAGCTTGAGCAGGAAATCTTTCTAGAAGCTATATCAAAGACCAAATAAAAAGATGCAAACACTGCCCACCATGGTTATAAAATAAACAGAATGTGTGGCAAAGAATTGCAGACTGCCTGAATGCAGACTGCCATAGGTAGTACACACTCACTAATCTGCTGAAACATCACAATTACAATCCATATAATTAACATCTGGTAATTAATGTCATAACATATCACATTTTCTACTATCACGCTTTGTGTAACTGGATCACGGATGAGTTGAGCCAGGATAACCAACATATCCTGGCTTAATCCTTCATCTTGTTTATGTGCAATGTGCCCCTGTCTTCTCTATCTGCAACATAGCTACTATAAGTTCCACCTTATAATCCGTATCAGCTGTTATGATTGGCTGTGTCTATTTGCTACTTTTTTTTTTCCTTACTAACATGATTATGCATGCCTCTGGCTAGCCTGGCAGGTGGCATAAAGCATCAAGAGGAAAGAAAAGAAAGGTGGACAAAAGAAGTTAAGTGAGCCAATGTAAAAGTATATGGCACAAAAAAAAATTAATAAATAAAAATCAACAGCTACTGAGTGCCTAACCCTGGCATATTTACACTTATTTCTATCTTTGTTTCTTAATATGTGCTGTCCCTGTTAAATAAATAAAGATAAAAGAAGAAAGAAAGAAAGAAAGAAAGAAAGAAAGAAAGAAAGAAAGAAAGAAAGAAAGAAAGAAAGAAAGAAAGAAAGAAAGAAAGAAAGAAAGAAAGAAAGTCAATGATGGTGATAATAATAGTCACTAGGTAAAAAGTTTTCTTTCCTTAGCCTTAGCATGCGTCAATGTGCTATTTTCTCAGGTGACAGAATCCAAGCTGCCAAGCAGTAAAAGAAAGGAGGAGAATTTAGTTAAATTTAATCTAGGTCATATTATAATATGCTGAAATGTTTACATGTCCTTCATATAATGTTGTATGAACATTGTTTGGTACAGAGCCCTGTAAAATTAACCATTATAATCTTATCATGTTCTTAAATTAAAATCAAAATAATGATGTAAAAATAAACATTCCCTCTAATATAAATTGTATCCAACTGCAATGAGTCAAAGTGATAAAAAAAAAAAAAAAAACATTTATATGGATGATTATGTACGTTCTATGGTTTACCAGTGTTTCCAATCCTATCTGATAATTGTCCAATTTTCCTTCAAGGTTTCACTGGGTTGATGAACTTAAGTCAGGGATTTCTTGTGCTTTATGATTAAAGTACATTTCTGTGATGTTAATGATTGCACCAAACACTGTGTTCTTGTCTGGATAATATTGATGTAAAATAATTATGCTAACAAATCCATAATCTTAACTCATTAAATTACAAACATCATTAGGTAAAATATTCCTGCATTCAGTTGAGCCAATAAAACACACACACACACACACACACAAACAAACAAAACATTATTGTCAATCCCTAAATAGAATATTTTGCATTTAATCATCTGCTTACTTTATTGCATGATATTGCAAATAAACTGCAACTTATTGTCTTCCAGGGTCTTTTGTGGGCCACTTTTATGTCCCTACCACTGTTAAAATCAAACGTGCACATTTGCATCTCAGATTAATAAATACATTTTTCTAAACAGACAGAAAAATTAAAACATTAATAAAATTAAATGGAAAAATAAACACGATAATGTTTGTCTTGTCTGTTCTATGATATTTAAGCAGCAGAGATTTTTTTTCATGTATTGTACAGTTTCATTTAGTAGACAAACAGAGAGAGTGGTAGAGTGTTTGATTTTGCTTTATAAAACGCATTTGCTGCTAAAAAGAAAATGGTTTTATCATTAAAGACTTCAGATGAACGTTATGTTGGTGGCAGAGTGCTTTTATGGTGCTGACCATGTTTGTATTTTTAAGGATTCCAAACAGACTCAGACCTTGTAGAAATGCTGTTACACTGTACAAAGCTCCTAAGGGCATTAACACTGGCAACAAATTAGATAAAGAGCAAGGTTTTCACCTGAGCAGCCATAAATGTTTGTAAGCACATCTTTCTACAGAGCACAGTCAGAATCAGACAGACTTTACTGATCCCAGACTGGGAAATTGCAGTGTGGCTATATATTAATTTTACTGAGCAGTAGAGATGCTACTCTAATTCCAAGGGACGGGGGTATGAAGTGATATGAAAGAAAGAAAGAATAAATGCAAAAATTGTTCACATTAAAGCAGTGAAAGAAGCACAAACTCAGTTAAAAAGATGTCTGTGTACCTGCTCTCAAAGATATAGATCAGTGAGTGACCTTTGAACTTTCCTAGATATTCTTAGATATTTTAAGATGCACAAGGTTGAACAGTTCCAGCTAGATAAAGGTTGCGATAATGGTTGCGAGTTCTGGATAGTGACCGAAGGAACAAGACTGCAAATACAAGTGGCTAAAATTTGTTTCTTCCATTTCTTCTGTGTGTATATCATCTGTCCAAGATTGACAAGTACAAAGACAGACCCTTGAGACTGATTTCAGGGTATAGTCATTTGTTCTGGAACCCTCCAGTGGTGTCCTGTAGGCAGGGTTATATATTTACAATTTTATAAAATGTCAGTAATTGTCCATAGACACTTAATAATGGCTAATAATTAGACTTGCTCCTACTAGAACCAAACAGTTGTAATAATCAGCTAATTATTTCCTAAAATCTAGGCTTTTTTTTTAAGAAAAAGAAAAAAAAGAGAGTGTCGTTTGGGCCACCCTTTTTTCTTCCAGAGCCACCTTTGCATATCTTAAGTATATCACCTGTCAACCATATGTTTAGAGAAGGGTTTTGCTCTGATTTGTATTTCAGAACATTTTCATAAATCTCATTCACCACATCCCTAAAAAGTAAACCTGCCCATCCAACATTTGCACATCACCAATGATTTTGTGAAGATATCCCCTTCGTTCCTCTTGATGTTTCACTCTTACTAGATATCTAAATCTGATCGGCCTAGCTGTATTACAACCAGCAGATTTTACAGCTGTGTCACCAGCAAACCTCAATTAATACTGAAGTAATATGAAATAAATGCAAAAAACAAGCTAACTGAAACGTGCTACTGTTGTTTAGTGTCAACATCCTGCTAGTTTCTTCCTCTTCAACACATCACATCAAACCTTGAGGGAAACCTGAATTAATACCTTTTAGATGAATGATCCTCCATAAATATAAAAAAAAGCTAAAAAGATAGGATTAAAACTATTTTAAAACTGTGCCAGAAAAATCAATAAGATGAAGTCTGTTTAAAAGAATGAAGTGGCTGTGGTGAAGTCCCGAAGCACTAAGACATTGTTATTTAGATCCATGTTGGTAATCTGAGGTCATTTAAAATCTTTACGCTGTTTCTGTGCTGTGGCTAGACCAGAACCCAGACTGATATTTCTTCTATCATTTATATTTTGAGAGGTTAAAAAGTTAGTTAGAAGTCCATCTGGACAGGTGGTTTGGATCCTGGCGGACTCCCAGGAAAGGCCGAAGATTCATTACTCGTGGTGGGTCGCAGGTTTGGGTCTTGAAGGTTCTGTCTGCTCAGCCGGTCTCGTCCCGAGATGCGGCTGGATCGGCTGGATTCATCCTTCATCAGTGACGTGCGGTAAAGTTTATGGTTGGTGAGGCACTGATTTACAATTGCAAGAACTGAAAAGAGCATCTTATTTCAATATTCATTCAACAGCATGCAACTGGTAATGCTTCATATCCTATCGGAATTCCTCATTCGAATACACTCACACACCCACTGTTACTAACTCTTCAGTGAGAAAAGTAGCTACTGGTTGTCCTAAAAGTTGCTAGAAATCGCTAAATGACATCATCTAACGTGCATAATAGCCTGGTACATAATAATGGAGGCTGCAGTGGAGAGGAATGTCATGGGAAAGGCAAAAATGGACAAAAAGACAAGCTAAAAATTTTTAAAAAGGCAAAACTAATAAAGATAAAACAAATTCTTTGGTTAATATTTTCTTTTATTCTAGTTTAATTTTATTAAGTGTAGGTTGTTTTCTAATTAGGAGGCTGCAACATTTCACAACACTTGTTTTCCTCCACACTCTTCATTAATAGACATTAATATCTGACGGTAAGCCAGTGTGAAATCATCCTGCTCCAGCTTTGAATGTTTCATTTCAGCCTGGTCATGAAACAGGTGATCATCTCCTGCTCTTAATGCAGCCACTGCTGCTGCCAGAAGCCTCTTCTAATTGCTTTTGGACAGGGGAGGGGCCTGCGCAGCAGCACCCACTCCTCATTGAGAAGAATAAACTACTTTTATATACGTCAGTCTACAAAAGTCTCCAATACTGAAGAAGTCGCTAGATTTGTCACTTCTCTCACAAATACATTAAATACATTACACAGACTGTAGAGGGTCATGGTGTATTCCAAATATTTCTCCAAAGTTCACATTGGCGATATGCTGAGGAACAGAAAACGCACTGCCTCACCTGCCTCCCCTGACCGCACATCACTGTTCTTCATGCATTTACCAATGCAGGCTTGAATTTAGTCCATGGGGATGCACCTTGGTGTGTCAGGAAAAAACTCATTCTTCTGCCTCTATTTCTCTCCATCTCTGAAGAGACTTCTTTACCCCCTTCTCCCGTCTCCTCCAAAACTCAACCACACCTCACAAACGACTGCAACCTCAATTCTTCTGCGTCGTTTCTGTAACTGTTCTGTAACTGAACTCTTTTGTTCTGAGTTTTGGGAAATTTCAGGGTGGTATACACCCACATGGAAGTGTATCTAACTATTTCAACCAATGGGCATCTGTGGGTTTGGTGATCAGGTCAAACAACTGTTAAACCTCCTGATTACTTTTGGAAAAGTATCAAATTAAACATTTGTGAATAACTCTGTATACTCCAAGATATTAGATTCTTAAAATGAAACATTGTTAAAACAATAAACTGATTCACGTGATGAAGAAAAATGATCAACAAAATTAAAGTAAAGTTTGGACCACCATCCAGAAGCAGTAAACATTAGTTTGGTTTTTAGTGATGTCATATGACAGATTTTTAGCTGTGGAGAAGATTATTTCAGAAACCTTTCATATCCTGAATGTAACCTAAGAAATGTATTCCCCAATCTGGCAGCAGAACTGACCTTTGTTGACCTGTGGAGATGGACAAAGTCATAAATTACTGAGTGCAGGCTTACAAGCCAGACCCCCACGGTCCTCAGGAGTTTTTTGCTTAGAAACATTGTTATAACAACAAAGTAATCAACCGAACACAAATTTCCTCCCTTTTTGTGTTACTTTTTGTGTTACTAATCTGATTAGATTTTTTAATTGGCCAAGCTGGAATGTTGCTAAATAATGAGGATATTGGTGATGAGGTGATGGCATGCAAGAAACCAGTTCAAAGGAACTGATCCTTGAGCTGATGGGGGAATTAATAAAAATAATTATTTGGAGTTCTGATTTATGCTGTCACGCAGGCTTAGGGCTACGTCTATATGCTGCTTTTAAATGTCTCTCAGCACCTTCATACCCTGGCATACGTCTGCAGGTGTCACTTAAAGCATGGGGGAAAGGTGCATGGTGTCACAGACATATGAACAGCAACTGCCTTCCAGGCTCCAGAAAACTGCAACAGTTTTTAAATGTCATACCTTCATGGCCAGGTTTTGCCTTACAATCCAAAAGGAATTATAATGAGGTTATGTGGAAAAATCATCCATCTCTGAAACAGCTGAACCAATGGAAAATATAGAAAGACTGTAGTTCAATTTTTATTTTAATATGTGTATATTTAAGTGCAGCACAGCTGCTATGGTTTGGATGTTTGAGGTTTAAAGGAGCAATATGTAATCATTTAAATATAGAATGCCATAAATAAGCATGACGTGCAACTAGAGATTAGGGGAAAAAAACATATTATTTAACGTTGCTACAGCCAGGATATTCTCATGTAAAATAAGGCATTTTTGAGCAGAATCTCAGCTCTGTTTTGGTGCTGCTCCTCTGCTTCCTGGTTGTTATTGTTTCGTGCACCCCGCTGTAATGCTTTTAATATTTTATGTAAAGCACTTTGAATTGTCTTGTACATGAAATGTGATATACAAATAAACTTGCCTTGCCTAGTTCAACAGCCAATCACGTTCCAACATCCCCAGTTGCCAGAAAAGACATAACAAACTTCTGTAGGAAATAAACATGGCAGGCGCAGAAACAAGCCAAACTAATGAAGTTTAAATCATTTTGACCCGATTTCAAGTCTTTCAACATTCATCTAAACTTAAGGCGAGAGGTATACTGAGGAACTTTATGGCAGAGGTGGCACTGGCTACACTTCTTCTCCACAGGTAAGTATTTGGCTGTAGCTTTGAATACCATTTCAGCTATTTTACTAATATGAATGTGCTTTTAAAAAGCTTTACATTTAGCTTTAACATTCATGGCAGAGCATTGTGTTATAGGCACAGACTTTGCATATTTATCTTGTAGCTCATCACATCATTTTCAGAAGGTACGTGGATGGTGACAGTGCAGAACCACTTTAGCAAAGTAAGTTCATGTTGAATGAAAACTTATTCAAACTGGTGTAACTATAACTGTGGAAAACTGTTAGCTGGACAAGCTGCTTCCCCAAAACAAGACTAGCGAGGACTTCTGCTGTGATGTTCTGCAGCACTCAGAGTGAAACGGTCCAGAAAGTTGTACGGTGTGTCAGCTGTTTCCACCTACACCGAGCAGATCATAGCTATGAGTCTACATCAGGAATGGTGGAGCTTTCTCCTCCAAAAACCAAGGTTTGTGTTCAGATGTTATGGTGATTTTAAATGCTGCAATCCGATCTTGGAAGAACTTTTTTTGTAAACCATTTTTTCATCGTGGTAGTTTATCTCCTCATCAACTGCGGTTTACATGCTACTTCAGGCTAATATGAATTAGCTCTTGAAACTGCTAATCGCTGAACTGACTTAAAGTAAAAACACGGATTCATTCTAGTATAATTCTGGTGGTCTACAACTAAACTAAACTAAACCAAAATGACATTATTAGTCCTGGACCACACACACTGGACCACTGCTATACTGTTGTAAAAGGTTTAATTCTGATCCCTCTTGTAGCTTTTTGAGATCTGATCAGTAATTAGTAGATATTATACACATACAGGTCAAAATTACAATGTGCAAATCTTTGGGGGAAATACGGAGGAAATGTACCAGTAAGGCACATCAAGAGCTGTTATAATGCAGACTTGTCAAATTTTAGAGTTTTAAGAACTGCAGCTGACAACCTGGATGAGCTAACAGACACAGTCACACCTGACATCAGCTTCTGTGAAGACAAATGTGGGCAACAAAAAACTAAATAAAATGGACACCTGGGGACTGTACCAATAGGTCGGAAACTCTGATGAAACGCTGGAACTGAAACAATAAAAAAACAAAGTTTTCAGTCAGTAATGTTGCTTAAGTGTGAAGAGGTCTGCAAGACGGTCCAAACTAAAGAGGACCAAACTTATTACTGAGGGAGACTAAAACATGGCTGACAACTTGAGTGTGTTCCTCTACAGGTACTTCTTTTTTCTAGATGCTATAGCTCAGCATGTGATGGATGAGTATGGGGGACCTTCCACCATGATGACATGGGAACGTGGTGGGACAAAGTTGTGGCTCCTTACTAGAAACAAGCAGTGAATGAAAAAAATTCACTACCTGAACTTCAGGTAAATAGTGTTTTGTACTTTTTAGCTTATTGTACAACTCTAAATAAACTGAAATACCTCATTCTAGGACCATAACATGTTTTTTCATAGGTCTCCAGCAGCCCTCGAGATACTCCATTCTCGTGTCTGATAGTAAACGTATAGCATTTATCCCACCTTTATTTCAGAAATTTGTTATCAGTCCTCAGCTTAAACTACCAAAGGGTCAGCCCGACAGAAAGAGGCCAGATGGTAACAAAGAGTAAGTTTGAATATATTGTGTTATATTTACACAGTTTCAGTCTCCAATTTCTGTAATCAGTAATAACAAAATCCCATCAAGTTGCATCTTCATCTCTCCTGATACTTTAGATTTCTTCCACGCAGCTTGAAGGTCTTATCTCAGGTATCCAGTTTGTAAAATTATTTAACTTTTAGGCTGTCTTTGCTAATGCAAAGTTAGGATTGTGTATTGACCAATTGTGTGATTGTGTGTTTTGTTGTCTTTAGCATTTTAAATGTTAGATAAGTTAGCCTGGCTGTCTGGCTTCCATTTGGAGAAATTCATACAAAGTCTCCCTGTGATACTCAACACAAGAAAACAATGTGTTCAAGCCCAAAGAGAGGTAATAAAAACTAAATCTGTTGGTGGCCTAAAGGCCCATTTATGCTCAACGCAGAATACGGATATGCAGACGGAGGGACAGTTTTGTCCGTCTTCTGCGTCGGTTACGCACGTAATTTGGTCCGTTTTCAGGGAGCTTAACTATCCGTTGCTTGATGCAGAAGATGGAGCAATATCACCAGAAATCCTGCGGGCAGTGCTGAGCAGAATAGCTGAAATGCAACCAGCGAAAGAAAGACTCCAGAAAAGAGAATCAGGAAGGGAACAAAAAAGCAGAAGAAGAATGAAGACAAGCACAACTGTAAAGGTTACCTAAGCTTTAAAAAAAAAAGACTATATGTGAATGTTTAGGACATGTTGGACAGTTGGAAACAACTTTGTAGCAACTCATTACTGATGCCAAACGTCTGAAATGACGTTGGCTTGCGGGAGTGAACTCTGGAATCAGCACCGCCCACTGGTGGAGGAATTAAAACCATGGTAACACAAAACACATATGGAAGTATGAGGACGGCCATCACTTCTCCTTCCATATGTGTTTTCTCTCATGATCTCAGTGTTCTCAGATCTCATTGATCTCATCTGATTGGGGGATGTTCCAGTGTTTTGTATTTAGGTTGCAGTATCAATCTGAAAAGCTTGGTGTCACTATTACAGTATATATTGTACATTTAAGTTATCCTGTTTACTGTGCTTGGGTTTAGAGGATGCCATCCACTAAATTGGCGCTTGAGCCAATAATGCACTGTCACAAACACCTCTCACTGCCTGTAACCAGTGAAACTATGGTATTGCTGCCATTTTTAATGGCATGACTGTTGAGAACATTTTCTCATAACTGTAAAGTTGTTATTCCGTGTGAACTCTGAAGCTAACACCACTGCCTTATACTGCAGCACTTACTGATAGTAAAAATAAAACTTTATTTATAGCCAAGCTTATATTATCATAAATCATTGTAATTCATAGGTCTGTTGGGAGAAATGTGATTAAAAAAATGTAGTCTAATAAATCCTGAAGAATTTCATATACTCACTGAAAATTTATTTCCACATAAAACATGAGATTGCATTTGGTCTACTGCTGGTCAAAATGTGAGAAATCAATCAGTTGTTACGGCAAGTACCCACACTTTTTCAGCTTGTGCTTTGAACTGATCAATTTAAATTATCATTTTCAAACCTTGCATGGCTAAATTAAAAATAGAAGTTAAATTAGTTAATATTAGTGTGAAATAAGATTTTGATTGTATGGGTTTTCTCCCCATACAGTCATGAATAATCATCATATTCATATTTCACATATTCACATATTATTAAAATACTTCATATTACTGTCACCAATACATCTATACTGTACAGGAAGTAAAATGCAAGCTGGGAAATCAAATACTGGGAGGGAAGTGGCTGGAATAATGTGCTTGACTCTAGCTGGAGTATGGATGAGAAGTCCTTAAGTCTCAGCTGAACAAACTACTACTTGGAACTGAAAAGAAAGAGGCTATATCCCTGTAAGATTTCAAGTTCTGACTTAGTAAACAAGTCTAATCAAGTCAAGTACGTTAAAAGCACATTTAAAAACGACATTGACCAAAGTAATTTGAAAACAAATGAAAAAACACTGTGGAAGTAATTTTAACCCTTTAAGCCCAAGGGTTTTTGGGGGTGTGGTTTGCCTGAACAGACCTACCCAAATTAAATCAACAATAACTCTGTAATTTTTAGGTCAATATACATAAGCGTGGTCTCGATGGATAGGTAAGACCCTATGGAATATAAATCCAGTGTCAGAAACACTGTGAATGTTAATATGCCTGTGCAAATTGTCATAAACAATAGGTAAAAAAAAAATATCCTCGACAAATTTTTTTTGTTTTTTTGTACACCGATGAAAACATCATGACAGAAATCATTTTGTGCATAAATATACCACTGCATGGATTCAGCAACTCCTTGACTACAACTGTACAAGGTTTCATGAGAACAGAACAAAGCTCATAGCTTTTATGCAGGTTTTAGTGTGGATAGTACCAGGCGCACTTTGTATTTGGCCACTTGGATACGCAAACTGTGCCAAATTGTGCTGTCTGTATTTTCTCCAGAACTTCCAACACGGTGTATTTGGTTCTTTGTAATTTCTTGGACATGTTCATGGCTTTTATCCTTCGTTCTAAATGGATAAAAAGTTATAATGAAGCAAAGAAATGAACGCTGTTTAATATGAGCATATGACATGTTAGCGCATGAGGCAGTTTCACCATTATGGATTACTACGCTGTGAGTTTTGGTCGAAGAACAATGTGGATAGACTGAAAATGACCACAAAAAGGTAAGGAAATAAAATATGTGGCTGTTTGTGAGAATAGCTTTGGGATTTGGTGCTGTATTTGGTGATAAACATGCTATCTGATAAGGCTGCTGTGATATGCAATGGTTAGTTTTGTGTTTGTTTTGAGACTGACGTGAGGTGCTTGGCGAATATCTTTTTATGCTTGGTATCATATGAAAGTGCAGCTTTTCTAGTTTCATTTGATACGTTTATGTTTGGGTGGAGTGAACGGATTACGCGTTGTGTTGCATTTTGTTTCGGGTGTTACTGGTTATGGTGGCGCTGTTGTTTGTGGCATACGTATTTTAAAGTTGTTATTAAACAAATTCTTTGTTGACCAAATGCACTTGAAGAGTTGATTTAGTGGCATTAGGTATTCTTCTTTAAGACACATTATAAATAAAATATCCTATAATCACCAAAGTAACTTTTTTACACACATGAACTTGTGTTTACACCTGTTGGACCCACCGGTGGGTCCGTCAGGCTAAACAGGTTAATGCATAAAAAGCAGATATAGATAAAAACTAGAAAGATAACATAAAGGTCTACATGTCAAAATCTCAGTCTGAACTAAAAGCCAGGGAATAAAAATGGGTTTTTAATTTAAAAAACATCCACTGTTAGTGAGGCCTCCTCCCTGAGCCGCCACCTTATCGTGGTGGTGGACATTGTGTGTCCTGACGATCCTAGTGGCTATGTTGTCGGGGGCTTCATGCCCCTGGTAGGGTCACCCATGGCAAACAAGTGTCTAGGGGAGGGACCAGACGAAGTGCGGCTCAAATCACCCCTATGATAATGACAAAGCAAGGACCAGGGTTTCCCTTGCCCGGATGTGGGTCATCGGGGCCCCCCTCTGGAGCTAGGCCTGGAGGTGGAGCACGGAGGCTAGCGCTTGGTGGCCGGGCCTTTGCTCATGGGGCCCGGTCGGGCTCAACCCGAAAGGATGACATGGGCCTCCACTCCAGTGGGCTCACCACCTGCAGGAGGGGCCATAAGGGTCGGGTGCAGTGTGAGCTGCCAGAGGAGGGGACCCCGGCAGTCTGATCCTCGACTGCAAAAGCTAGCTCTAGGGACTTGGAATGTCACCTCTCTGGCGGGGAAGGAGCCTGAGCTGGCCGAGCAGGTGTGGGCATGCTCATTGCCCCCCGAATTGGTGCCTGTTTGTTGGGGTTTACCCCGGTGGACGAAAGGGTAGCCTCCCTCCACCTTCAGGTGGGGGGTGATGGGTCCTGACTGTTGTTTGTGCTTATCAATCAATCAATCAGTCTTTATTTATAGAGCACTTTTCATACATAAATGCAGCCCAAAGTGCTTTCCATGGTTAAAACAATGCCCACACACACACACACACACACACACACACACATACATAAACACACACACAACTCCCTCCCTCCCCGCGTCCTCTCACATACCAGTATGTACAAGCAAGCATACACATACACATACACACACACATACTTGCACATAATAAAAGACTAATGTGAGGTTGAGCACAGATGAGCCAGGTAAGGAAACACTATCACAGGGAGCCATCTGCACCGGGAGCTGTTCACAGGCCACGACCGCCAGGACACTGACCCAGGGCACACGGCCAAGTGAGAGGCAGAGGTAGCCACCCAACCAGACTGAGAACCCACAGGACAGAGCCGCAGCAGCCACAGCCGATGAAAGCCCCCGGTGCAGAAAGCCCCCTCCGAGGAAACACTGGAGAAATAACCTGAAAATATTATAAATAGAATAAAAGCATAGAATAAATAAAAAATGGGTTAACATAGAAAAATAAATAGGCTAGGGGAAAATAAATAAAAATAAAATGAATAAATATTAAGTAAAAGCTAAATTAAAAAGGTGGGTCTTGAGCCTGCTCTTAAAAACATTAACGTTCTCTGCAGCCCTGAGCTCCTCCGGCAGGCGGTTCCACAGACGAGGACCATACCACTGGAAAGCTGCCTCTCCGTGAGTATGTGTCCTGACTTTAGGTACAGTCAGGAGGCCAGTACCGGAAGACCTCAGGGGCCGCGAGGTTTTCATAAGGTGAAAGCAAATCTGAAAGATAAGAAGGCCCAAGACCATTAAGACATTTAAAAACCAATAAGAGAACCTTAAAATTGATCCTGAAACACACGGGGAGCCAATGCAGTGATTCTAAAACCGGTGTAATGTGGGCCCGCCCTCTGGTCTTCGTCAGCACACGAGCAGCTGAGTTCTGTAGAAGTTGTAGAGGTGCAATACTCTTTTTGGGAAGACCAGAGAGCAGGGCATTACAGTAGTCCAGTGGTTCTCAAACTTTTTACAGTATGTACCACATGAGAAAATATCGAGCTCACCAAGTACCACCATCATGAAAAACCTGAACATACAGTAGCAAACAAATTAAGCTATAACATACATAGCTATTAGCTATGGACAGTTCATAAAGGAACTGGGTTGCACGGTGGTGTGGTGGTTAGCACCACAGCCTCACAGCAAGAAGGTCGCTGGTTTGAATCTCAGCTGGAGGGGGAGGTTCGAACTTTGTGGCCTTTCTGTGTGGAGTCTGCATGTTCTCCCCGTGTATGCCTGGGTTCTTTCCAGGTTCTACAGCTTCCTCCCACCCTTGTGGTTGTTTGTCCCCTATGTGTTGGCCCTGTGATGGACAGGTAACCTGTCCAGGTGTACCTGCCTCTCACCGGTAATGCTGGAATAGGCTCCAGCTTACCAGCGACCCTTAATGTTTAATAATTTTATTTAAAAAATATTTATGACTTTCCTCTAAGTACCACCAAGAGGGCTCTCGCGTACCACTGGTGGTACACGTACCACAGTTTGAGAATATAGGCAGTAGTCAATACGACTGGTGATAATAGCATGCATTAGCATCTCCGTGTTGGCCCGAGAGAGAATGGGACGGACTCTGGCTATGTTTTTTAGATGATAAAATCCTATTTTGGTAACATGTTTAATATGTGGAATAAAACCAAGCTCAGAGTCAAAAATAACGCCCAGGTTTTTTACTTGTGATAATGGGTTTAATGCGGATGCCCGTAATTTAGCTAAGAGTTTCTCTCTCTGAGCCTCAGGACCAATGACTAAAACTTCAGTCTTGTCCTGGTTAAGCTGTAAAAAGTTTTCTGCCATCCAGGATTTGATATCTAAAATACAGTTGAAAAGGGCGTCCATTGGTCTCATGTCATCAGGAGACATGGAGATGTACAGCTGGGTATCATCAGCATAACTGTGGAAGTTTACTCCATGCCTCCTGATGACGCTGCCAAGAGGGAGCATATACAAATTAAAAAGAACAGGGCCTAAAACTGACCCTTGGGGCACACCACATGTCATTTTATGGATCTTAGAGGAGCATGTATCCAAACTTACCATATAAGTTCTGTCTGTGAGATAGGAAGTAAACCAGTTGTGAACAGCACCAGAGAGGCCCACCGGGTGTTTCAGTCTGTTTAAAAGAATTGTGTGGTCTACTGTGTCAAAGGCTGCGCTAAGATCTAGTAGCACCAAGACTGAGAGGTTCTGTGAGTCACAGTTAATCCTAAAATCATTTAAAACCTTCAGGAGAGCAGTCTCTGTGCTGTGGTTCACCCTAAATCCAGACTGATATATCTCAAGGATATTTCTACTATTTAAAAAATCATTAAGCTGAATAAAAACCAGTTTTTCTAAAATTTTACTTAAAAATGGTAAGTTGGATACAGGTCTATAGTTATTAAAATCATTACAATCCAAATTGCTCTTCTTCAGAAGAGGCCTCACCACCGCCGTTTTAAAGGCCGCAGGGAAAACGCCCATCTGAAGAGAGCAATTTATCATGCATAAAAGCTCGTCTTTAAAAAATCCATAAAATGATTTAAAAAGTGAAGTGGGAATTGGGTCTAAAAGACATGTGGTGGGTTTTACTGTGGAGAAAACTTTATCAAGGATCTCAGCATTAACCAGGACAAAACTGTCCAGTGTTTCCTCAGGTAAAACCAAGCACTCAGATGTGTTCGTGTTCTGGTTGCATAAAATACCACATCTGATGGCACTGATTTTACCTCTGAAGTGGTCTGCAAACTTCAGAGGCAAACTTAAAATTATCATGTTGTATGTTGTGTGTATGATTGATAAAAATTCTGAAAACTCATTAATAAAAGCAGCACATTTTTGGGGTGGTCTATAAACAGTGACACATAAAATTGGAGGGCTGCTAAAAACAATGGCGTGATATTCAAAAGTGGTAAAATTGGCAAATAAAATCTATTTGGTGGTGTTATTGGTTAAAGATGCTGTGCCACCACCTTTCCTACCAGTTCTTATAGAAAAAGAATAGTTAAAATTTGGTGGGGAGGCCTCAGCTAGAACAACAGGTGCATCCACACCCAACCATGTTTCAGTTAAAAACAAACAGTCTAGTTTGTGGTCTAAAATCAGGTCATTGACAATAAAAGACTTATTTAACAGAGAGCTTATATTTAAAAGTGCCATGTTGAGTTTGACTGGTGACATTTGAACTGAAGAAGCAGGTACCGGTTGACATTTTGGGAGAGGCCTGAGATTATTGATGTTTACGGTATGATATGGTTTGTGGTGGTGTGGTTGCTCTCTGAATGTGATGATCACATGAATTGATGAACTGTGTAGAGGAATGTTAGGTCCAAGTCCAGTATTGCGAGCTTTGCTGTTAAAAGTGGAACTGAGTAAGTAGGAGCTGGGACCAGGGGGGCATAAATCCGTGACGGACAGGTCAGCAGGTGCAGTGGGTTTGGTGTGATGAGTGGGCTGGGTGCAGGGGTGCTGTACACCAAATGCCAAATTGGCGGACAGAAGACGGCAGCCCCGCGAGCTGAGGTGAAGCCCGTCAGCCCCAAAAAGATGCCTCCGCTCCCAAAAAGCATCAAAGTTGTTAATAAAACCCAGGCTGTGGGAACTACAAGCGGAGGAGAGCCAGGTGTTGAGGCTGAGCAACCTGCTGAAGCAGCCTATCCCTCTGCCGCATGTGGGGGTGGGGCCAGAGATAAAAACATTTACCTGATATTGTCCAAGCAACCCGAAAAGATGGAGGAAATCCAGCTTTAACAGCTCAGACTGCTGTTTACGGATATCGTTGGTGATGACGTGGATTATGATCCTGTTGGCCTGCGGCTGGGACCTCAGAATGCCCGGGATTCTGTCGGCGATGTCCATAACAGTGGCTCCCGGGAACGACAGGGTGAGCGCCCCCCTCATCCGCACGTTCCTCACAATGGAATCCCCGATAATGAGCGTGGAGTGAGGAGAATCCGCCGGGGGGCAAGGGGGACCGGTGGTTCGCCCACCCATGACGTCCACATCATGGCGCCGGGGTTGTGATCTGGACGGCGATGAAACAGCCGAATCGCGGGGGCGGTTGTCAGGCAGGTGAGAGCTGGTCCGCGGCTGCTCCATGGGCCTGCTTCTCCGTGGAGCCGGAGTAAAGTGCAGCTCCCTGCGGCGAGTTCTGACAGCAGCGTGGGACTGCCCGTCGCGGCTCCGGGAGCAGGATGGTAGCGACCCCCGTGACACAGCAGGATGGTGAGGGCCAGCGGCCAGAGGAGGAAAATCCACAAGATCCAGGACGTTGAACTTGTTCTCCAGGGGTACGCCGTCAGTGAGGGGAGAGCATGAAAGACGGCACGCCCGGTCCCTTCTGCAGCCGTTGCGGGTCCCGACCTCGGTCCACGGCTCCGGCTGGAGTGGAGTGGAGCTGACCGGAACTCTGGGTCTAGCCCCAAGTTGGAACCAGCGGTTCTCGCCAATGACAGGAGCACCAGCAACGCAGGCATCTGTTGTGTTTGTGTGCCTGGATGGACTATTGGTGGGAGCCCGGGACACATCACCTGGATAGGGCGCTGTGTCGGCTAGCTGAGCACTAGTAGCAGCGGCTTTAGTTTGGCCGAGGAGGATTGTATCCAGTTCGTGTTCAGCCTCCTGGATTTGGTAAAGAGTGGAAATTCTCTGTTCCAGCTCGATCACCTTCAGGTTGATGCAGCTTTCACAACTGGATGTCGAGGTAAGTGGAGCCATGACTCACCGGTAACCAGGAAGCTTCCCTGTTGTATGTTGGTGGGGGTGAGGACCCAGTTGCAGGCGGATCAGGCAGGAGCTGCACGCACTCAAGCCTCCTCTGATTTCTGGTTAAAACTGTTCTTTATAAAACCAGAATATTAAAAGCTACAGGTAAAAATAGTGTGACTGTACAAATTCAGATTTTTAAAAGGCTTAAAACAGACTTAAAACTGCTAAAAGCCAATAAAATTAAGGAAAGTCGGGCAGAGCGTCTTGTGCAGCGTCTTGTGCAGCGTCTGAAGCGCCAAACAGCACTTCAGAGGACCCACCCTTTTTGGAGTCTTTGGAGGGGGTGTTGGAGAGCACTACTTCCGGGGACTCCCTCGTTCTGCTCCAACTACAGGGGGATCACACTCCTCAGCCTCCCCGGTAAGGTCTATTCAGGGGTGCTGGAGAGGAGGGTCCATCGGATAGTCGAACCTCGGATTGAGGAGGAGCAGTGTGGTTTCGTCCCGGTCGTGGATGGATGGATGGATGGAATTTAATTTCAAAGAGCTGAAGAGGAAGAGAAATCTCCTAACTTAACAAAAAAAACTCCTGACACTTAAATATGATTTAAACCATTTTAAAGCAGTTCCCTTTATGCCAACAGAGTGTTCTGCAGCTGAGTAAGAGCAACTTTCTCTAACAGTTTTGAGATAAAGGGCAGTTTTGAAATGGGTCTAAAATTGAAACGATTGTAGGGTTCAGGTCTGGCTTTTTAATACATTGCTGAACAGCTGCACATTTTAGATTAATAGGAACAGTTTCAGACACAAGACAACTATTAATTATAGCCAGGACACTTGACCAACAACATCAAAAATGTCTTTCAGCAGTCGAGAGGGAACAGCATCTAAACTGCATCCTGAGGGTTTCAGGTGACGGACTACTTATGATACAAAGTAGAGGGATACTAGCTCAAAGTGATTGAAAATAAATGAGCACATAGAAAGGACAAGAGGATCAAAGCAGAAAAACTAATTTGTGATCTGCAGGCAGACTTATGAAACAAAGAGCAGAAGACAGTAGTTGGAAAAGACACGAGACTCGCCTCTGAAAGTAACATCAGGAGCATGAAAAGATCAAAAACTAATAGGAACAAATGAGGCAACAGTCTAAAACTGTCTTAGCATTAATAGGAGCATTAAACACTGTAACCACCAAATGAGAAATGAGACTTCAACAGATTCCATTTACAATATTGGGGCTTCTGTCCAGGATATGCAGTCCACAGAACAGCTAAGATAAGCTTCTTTCAGACATGCATGACTTTTCATTAATCTGACAGCACTGAACATGTCAGCGTTATGTCCAAATGAACTCACCAGTCCTCTTCCAAAGCAATTCTCATGGCTCATCCAACTAGGTCAGACCTAGTAACACTCATTTGCAAAGTACTGCAAGGTTTTTCAGACCTGTTCAAATGGTTGACTACGTGGGTATTTGTAATTTTTTACTGGTTCTGTTTGCCCACATGACTGAATATTGTCACTTTATCAGAATAATGAAGCCTTTAAGGTCACCCCCAGGATGTCATATCTTTAAAAACTACTCAGTATAGAACCCTCAAACACCTAGGTCTGGTACAGTGCATGGGCCTGATGAATATATGTAACAATCTGTGATGTCCATCTGTACAGCGTTTCCACCAGATTGGTGGAAGAGGAGAGCTCAGTCATGTGCCCGTGACAGGCGCACAGATGAACTCAGTCAGCCATCTTCTGATTGCCTGACCAAGTTCATCTGCAAATGATTACCCACATCTGTGACTGATTACTCTGCTCAGCATATAAGTGCCACCCTCTCATTGCCCAATGCTAGATCATCTTCAGTAAGCTGGTGGGCCATTGGTTCCTGCCTCTTCTTCTCTGCAATGGTTGTTTTCTTCTGCCAACATAGTGTTGTTATCAGTGTTAATCTGGTTTCCTGTGTAGTAAACAATTGAATTTCTGTGTATTAAACACTTGGCTAATTACCTATAAACTGACTTCCCTCCATAGTAAAATGCTACTCTCATTTTTTTAAATCACTGACATTAGCTAAGCTTAGCTCTGATGTTCCATGTTAAAGTGTTTTTATATTGCACATTCCAGTCAATTTTCCTTGTTGTCATTGTGTTCATTAATTTTTGTTTTCAGTTTATTCAGTATTTTATAACTGTTATTCTTGATTACCCTCCCCTGCGCAAACACTGTACACCTAAAACCAGATTTTCATTGTTTCCTGTTCTTCCTGCCTCTTTCTTCCACTCCAGCACCTGCTGGCTTGAAGAAAAAATGGGATTTTAGAGTCCTAACATGTCTTGATCTGTCTGCCTTGAACAATAACAACTACACCTATGACATTGTTGAAGTATCTTAACAACTGTCCCTGACAACAGCAGCTTCCCCCAGCAGAATAATGAACCATAATATTTTCCTTAGGTTGCTAAATAAAGCACCCAACAAACAAAGGTAAATAGTACTGTACATATACAGTAAGTTATGGTTACTAGGCGTTGATTTAAATGCCCATCTGCATAATGGCCTGTTGAATAAAACTGTTCTTATATCTTGATGTTTTGACATACAGTGTTCTGTAACAAATATCTAAGGACAGAAGTTAATACAAGGAATACTTGGTTTGTGAGAGGTCTGCCCCTGTCCTAACTCTGAATATGTACAAGTCCAGAATGGAGGGCAGGTAGGCACGAGTGATTTTCTCAGAAGTCTTGACTGTCCAGACAGTGATGGATTATTATTGTGCAAGGATCAGCAAGTCCTGAGGCAAGTTGAGCTTCTTCACCCTTACAGCTATGGTGTCAATGCTGAGGGCTGATTTCACTTCATTTAAGACCAAGTCCCAGATGCTTGAATTTCTCCACACCAGTGATGGTCATCTCCACAGTTCAGGCAAAACTAAGCTGTTCTGACCGCAACAGAGGCTCGGCTATTCAACTGTCTACAGACTCATTGCCATTTCGCACGAGTTTGATAACCATGGGGTTATCTACAAATTTAAAGTGTTAACAAGACTCAATAGGTGTAATAATAGATCTCTTTCATGAAGAGCTTGCACAAAAACAAAACTTCCTCGACATGGAATTTAGTCCTCTTTAGCACACATGAGCAAGTATGTTATAACATAGAACCCGAGGAACACCTGCCCTGACTTCCAAGTGCTGGATGAGATTTTTCCCAGCCTCACCTGCTAAGTAGATGCGGATGGATGCAGGGAGAGTTGCAGTGTACTGTACAAAGGATAATGGTATTAAATGCTGTGCTGAGGTCCAAGAATGTGTCCCTTGGGAGTCAGAGTGTGACAGAATGTTGCACTGTCCCATGCTGGATGCATCTTCCACCCTCCTGTTTACTAGATAGGCAAACTGCACTAAAACCAACAGGAGGCTTGTGTTAGGCCTCACATGCATCACTAATAGTTATTTACATGCAATATTTCAGTTTTCCCTACTGTAAAGAGATCATTTAAGTTACAGATGCTAGTAAGTTTCACTTAATGACTATTGCAGTCAGTCAGGAGCCTGTCTGCTGGTGTCCATTAGACACTCAACTGTCCTTGGCTTCCAGCAACAGACACAGACAAATTTCTTAAATGACTATTCATGTCTTAGTCTGTACTAGTTAAGAAGAATAACACAGTCTGTAAAATTACTGTTTACTATTTATACTCTCACAGTCTATTTCCTGTCGCCAATATTTAGTTTTTTTTTGTTTGTTTTTATGCAGCATCAATCAATAAAAAAAGCTTCAGTAAATGGCCAGATTTAATTCTCTCCTCCATCATTTGTCCTTGTATGCCAGATTGTTGTCTACTGATTGTTTGCAAGGGCAGCTGAAATCAATAAAGGTAAGAACAGCATCTTTTATTACTTACATTTCCACACCTTGACAGACAGAAGCTTGCAAAGGGGAGGACAAACACACAAACATATACACACCTCAAGGTCTCCTTCATGTTTGATTGACCACAGAAATTATGAGCTGATGACACCTAAACAGATTGTGTAATTACTTTTGCCCTAGTGGCCCTGGCCTGCAATAGAGATCTTCAAGTCTTAAAGCTGGTTATTGCTGATCTAGAATTGTTGTGTTTCTGCAAAACTGGATGGGGTTTAAATTTATGATGAAGCGCAAAGTAAATACAAGTTAAAGTTTCACTTAAACCCAGGCAGGCCCAGAGTAATGGGGACCAGAACTAGATTAATGACTGTAGATAAAAGGGGGGATGATAGGACAAGGATACGATCTGTCCTATCAGTGCAGCCTGTACACTCCACAAGAGTCCATAGATTCTTCTCCTCTATTTTTGAGTAAGAGGGAAAGAAAGTATTGCAAAGACAAATGTGTTAAACATTTATGTCAAATTCCCCCTCTCAACTCTTCAGTTCTTTGGGGACGGCAGTGGCTCAGACAGTGGAGCGGGACATCCAATGACCAGAAGGTCGGTGGTTTGATTCCCACTCCCCCAGTCATTTTTATACATGGGCACACTTCACCCTATCGCTAGTGAATGAATGTGGATGAATGTTCGGTAATGGTCGGAGAGGTCGTAAGTGCGGATTGGCAGCCATGTTTCCGTTAGTCTGCCCCAGGGCAGCTGTGGCTATGCAAGTATCTTACCATCACCAGGTATAAGTGAGGAGTGAATGAATAATGGATACAATGTAAAGCTTTGAGTGCCTTTAAAAAAAAGCGCTATATAAATCTAATCCATTAAAAATTATTCAGATATTAAGACTGTGATTCCAATGCATCACAGTAATAAAATGATAATAATACAAGAGTAATGATAAACTGCATACAAGAGAAGAGAGGACAGTTATGTGAAATGGTAGTGTGGCAGATAAACACAAATTACATTACTCACATTATAATTCATTAAATTGTGTGTTGGCATCATATACACTGCTTGGATTTAACTAAGTAAATATGCGCTAAGATGGCGCAGCATCGTCCAAACCCATCCGGGTTGCTCCGCTTGGGCTGTGTTTTCTTTCTTTTTCATTTCTAAGTTTTGTTATCCCAGTTATCTCAGGCAGGATAACTTATGACTGCAGCACACTTTCGGACAACGGAAAACTTGCTACAAACAAGTTTTCAGACTTATTTCACAGGGACCAGGAGTGGCCGAAGGAGATCCAGCATGATAACAACAATGAACAGGCATCACCAAAACCGAGAAAGAAAAAGCACTGAGGTCTTCTAGCTGGTGTTCAAAACAGGCCGAGATACCTGGTCCATCGCCCCCTCTTGCTAATGACTAATGATAATCCCTGCTAGGTGTACTGAGACAGAGTGGAGTCAGTTTTTCATCATCATTACTCCAGGAGCCTGTGTCAGGGACTTCAAGCTATAACAGACTACAGGAGGAGAGCCCCCGCTCTGGTGAGTACAGACGCCACTCTGGCTGAGGACCTGAATAGTTTTTATACATGGTTTGAGCCTGGCGCTAGCTCTGCTAGCATTAGCATGCTAACTGCTGCTGCTGTCGAGACTCCTGCGAGAGCGGTACATGTACTCACCCTGACAGAACATGATATGAGAACACTGAGGAGAGTGAGCTGCAGGAAGGCAACAGGACCTAACAGCATTCCTGGTTGGGTGCTTAAGTCCTGTGTTGACCTGCTAGCTCCTGTCCTCACCACAGTGTTCAGCCTTTCTCTGAGCCAGTCTTTGGCCCCTGCCTGCTTTGAAAGAGCAATCACTATCATCCCTGTGCCGAAGAAGGCCTCTCCAGCCAGCCTTAATGACTGCTGCCTTGTGGCCCTCACCTCTGTGCTCATGAAGTGCTTCGAGACTGATCAGAGGGCACATCCGTGCCTCCCTCCCTGAGTCTCCAGACCCACTTCAGTTTACTTGTCAGCTAAACAGATCCACGGACAACAGTATCTCCCAGGTACTGCACACCACCTTCACCCACCTGGACAAGCACACAGGAGACTATGTAAGGATGCTCTTCATTGACTTTAGTTCAGCTTTCAACACTATAGTCCCCACCACGGTCCACTCCAAGCTGCTCAGCCTGGGTTGAACTCCTAGATTTCCTGTCAAACAAAACTCAGGTGGTGAGGGTGGACAGGCACACTTGCAGAGGGCTGTGTCCTCAGCCCTCTGTTCTACACTCATGACTGTGTAGCACTGTGTACACATGAATGTAAGACAGCTCCAACACCATAGTGAAGTTTGCGGATGACACTGTGGTGCTTGGTTGCATCAACAACAGTGTTTTAAACCTCCTCTGAATACGCCTTCTCATGTTCATCCTTCAGCCAATCATACTGCAGCCTGGTGGAGTCCCGGAAATAAAGGGCTGCTGCAGAGATCATTCGAGAGGGAGAAACTAGACAGCACAGGCTGCTTCCCCTCACTTTGGCAGAGTTATGGCTGCGTGGCTTTACTGTGTGTTCGTTGTGCTAAATGGTAGCCTTTTGTGTCACAGACTATTTCGTATTGACGGCAGGGTTAAACCTGGCTGTTGGTGTTTCCTGTGTGGAAGTAATTATAGTCTTGTTAAGTTGGGCTTACCTTACCAGCACACAGTTTAGGTTTGAGTTGCACTTTGGGTTACTACGTTAACCTTTGTGTTAAACTTTTGTTTGTGTTGTGGTGATTGTGTTCATTTAGTTTATTGGAACTGCTGCACCTTTTGTTATTTAGTTATCACGCAGAGTTAGGAGCACACTTTTGTTTGTATAAATTTTGTATGGTTTACTTGACGGGTTTTGTGTATGTTTTCAGATTTAACCCTTTTTATTTCTTTCAGCAGTTCCTCTAACCCCAATACTTGGTTATGTTTGACTTCCCGTTTTATCCCTTATTTATACTCACCAAAATTAAATGCTGTGTTTTACTTATACACCTGTCCACGACTGTCTTTTATGTTGCGCCCCACTCATACTCCTGAAATGGGACCATTGTGACCTTAATAGGGAGGTACCACCTTGTGGGTGGTACATTGTGATACGGCTTTCCTGGCATTCATACAGTTTGCACAGTTCTTGTATGAGTGAGGACTCAAATGCAGCCCCTTGATCAGTCAGGATGCATTCTGGGCAGTCAAACATCTGGATAAAAATATTGTACAGGGCTCGAACTGTTGTGTTGGCTGACTGGTCCTTGGTGGGTACTGCAACTGCATACTTTGAGAACAAGTTAGTTATGACCAGGATGTGGGGGTACCGGTCATCAGGACGTCCCAAAGAAAGGTAGTCTATACCAACAACCTCAAAAGGATATGTGGCATGAATCAATGGTGCCCTCACCTCTGGTTCAGCCTTTAAACACACACACAGCTGGCAGGAGTCCATCTATTCCTTCACATCATCCTTCATCCTCGGCCAGTAACGCTGCTGTCACAAAGCCGCCAATGTCCTTTCACTGCTAGGGTGTCCCATCTGATCATGGTACTGTTTCCATACCTCCTCTATCTCCCGTTTTGGAATGATCGTCTGGAACACTTTGGGGCTGGAGTTAGTCTCCCAACGACACCATTTCTTACTGAAAGCTTGTCCCACTCCCTTAGCAGTTGTTTCATATATGGTGACACTTCATTGACCTCTGACTGCGGTGATCATTGTTCCTTCCACCATCGAACTTGGGCAAGTGCTGGATCTCTGGATTGGTATACCTCCAAGTCTTCTCACTTTCAACTGTAGCCTGGTCCACCTGGGCTGTTTCTCCCCTTTGGTCCTGCAATCGTGACAGAGCATTAGCATATCTATTTTGGGTACCTGGGCGATATTTGACGGAGTACTTGCAGTTCGCCAGCTGTGCTACCTATCATTGCTCAACCACTCAAAAAAGTCCCATGCTGACATTTCCACTTGCTGAGGAAATGAGGAAGAGTTTTACTGTAAACATCTAAAACTACAGCTGAATACACACACATATATATATATATATATATATATATATATATATATATATATATATATACTACCGTTCAAAAGTTTGGGGTCACTTTGCCATGGGATTCAATAGGGAAGTGACCCCAAACTTTTGAACGGTAGTGTATACATATAGATGTATATATATATATATATATATATATATATATATAGAGAGAGAGAGAGAGAGAGAGAGAGAGAGAGAGAGAGAGAGAGAGAGAGAGAGAAAGAGAGAGAGAGAGAGAGATAAAGATTTAAGGTTTCTGAAAACTTTAATCAGACCTTATTGAGTTTGTTAGGGCTCTATTTTTGTACTGTTTATTGGTTGGTTTGCTTTTATTTTGTATAACAGTAATTATTGTTAGGTTGGTCACATGTTTATGCGCAGTAGCTTTCTAGTTCACTTAAGACACCTGTGTGATGTGTGTGAATGTAGATAGGGTGAATGGGTCAACATATTTTTTGATCACTGTCATTTATTTTCTTTGCTTTGGATTAAGTTGGACTGCCATGTATTGAGTTAATTTTCTTTTCCTTTTTTTGTAATAAAGTTATAAACATGTTCTTTGCATCTAATATTGGTGCATCAGAAAAAAGGAAAGGCATATAAGCATGTGTGAAATTCGAAAACTGAACTTGCATTAAAACAAGACTAACTAAAAATGGCTCGTGTCCAGCAGTTTCTAAGTGGAAAACCAATTGGTTTCTAAATATATTCTTGAACTCAGCGGGTCTTTGGCACCTTTTTTTTACTTAGAAAAGAAAAAGCATTATCTATTTGCCTTTCTCCACCACTATTCACTACCTTTTTCCAAACAATGTGCCAGTCAAGGACACACATTGTATATGATTTAAATCCCTCAGCAGTGGATTGAGAATTTGCCACAACAGGTATACTTATTCCATGCATCAAATCATGCTCACAAAGCATGTCGGTTTCCTGTGGGATGTTACAAAGTCCTGTGAGTTTATTCAGCTGGCAAACACACGCCTCCTGTCACTGCAATTCCTTCCAGACATCACATTCTGACGAGACCTCTCAGGTGGCCCCATCATTTATATTTTAGATGTCACTAACACAAACACAACAAAAGCTACACACAGAGCAGAAAAGCAGTTCATGGATGTATTGAAAGATTTATTTATTGTTCCCAACATGACTTCAGTCTCAGAGATGAGGGACAAAATCTGAAATCTTTGTTTTGTGCAGCAGAGCACCATCAGGTTCAAATTGCTGAAGCCTTGTTGAAGCTCCATGAGTCTTCAAACCTTCCTTTGACAACATCTTCCACTTTTTGTGGAATCTGCTGAGATCAGATTGTTCTAATTTAGAAAATTGCCATCTTAATTTTAAATCTAACTCTGGAAAAGAGTTATTACAAACAGTACACTTACTGCACAAAAGTGTTGAATGTGACATTTTTTACGATACAAACAAATGATACTGTTAGGCCAAAACACCTGGAGACAAAAACACAAATAAAAATGTCCTGATTGAAATGTTGTCTGGTGGTTGTTTTGAAAAACAACCCCACTCATCAGCAGTTCAGAAACTTTATGGACTGCATAGCCAGTACTGGTAGTCAATGCAGATCTGAATGATTAATGTTTTCAAGAGAACTAAAATGATGCACATAATAGAAGCTTTTGTTTACAATTAGAAAAGTTATGGGACCCATTTATATTAATGATGTGAACTGCTGCTGGCTATTTCTTTGTTTTGTTTTGTATATATCGAGGGAAGCTTGTATTTCCTTAAAATCTTGCTTCCAGTCAGAGAGCACAACTCTTTTATAAAGTAGCCTATAATAACACAATGTGTCCCACTTGAATTACTTTTGAGCATGCAATAGAAATTTTTCAAACATGCATAGCAATATGTCAAATGTTTGCTCCAAATTCACGTACAATTAGCTGGGAAGCTAAGATTTACAGTAGTGCCATGCAGACATTTATTGTTTTTAATTACTTTAAATTAGCATGGAAACATCAGTAATAAAAAGTGCAGTAACTTGTCAATCCTGTGAGTTTATACTGAGATACACCTGTCCATGTTTGCACTTTTAAAATTAAACAGCCTTGGTAACAAGGGTCCAACTTTTCCTGCTTACACACTGTAAATAAATGGGCCTCTGGCCATCAGCAGCAGATGTATCATGTAAAACCCTTTAAAACCCTTCAGCTTAAGAGGAGACACATGCCTATGAGTTGATCATATGGTCACACTGCACTTCCAACATGTTCTTCTGCATGTTTACCCAGATCCAGGATTCTTGTCTGTGCTTTCCTGGTGTCCATTTCAAAAAGAAATGAGCTCCCATGTGGATGGAGGAGCCAGTGGCAATGCCTACTTGGTTACGTCTCATTGTTTACGCCAGCAAACCACATGAAAGCTTCAAAGTGAGTTTAAAGAAACTCTTTAAAAGAAAAGAATCCTTTTTTTTTTTTTTTTTTTTTTTTAATTTACTAAAAATAATATCTTGAAGTGAACAGCAGAGGTTGTCATGCTTCATCATTAGATTTTACAAAAAGGATGTTCTACTAACAACATCTGAGTCTCTAGTGACCATTGACAAGTGAGGAGATTTAAGCTTTAAAGAAGGTGCATGGGGTGTTCAAACAGAAATCATTCAAGGTCAACACTGTCCTGAAAGGTATTAAAATACTGATGGAAAAGATGGATTCACAGAGGGATGGGTAAATTGATGAAGAAGTACTCTTTGGACATGTACGGACAAGCACACGCAGAGGTGTATAATTCAGCAATGCATCCCCAGAAGTAAAATCAATAAATAAATACATTTTAGACACTGTATAACATGATCACTCTGATGCTTCCTTCCATCTTTCCTCGTGGGAATGTGGAAACCTCAAACAACTTGATGTAGATTGTAAGATTTCAAATTAATCTTTCATGTGCAAAGGGCACTTTTTTTCCCTCTAGTGACGACTCGTCTGCACTCAAGTTCAAGTGAAGAGCAATTACTTTATTCTCTCGCTGGGACCAAGCACGTCCAATATGTCTCTGGCAATTTCCCATATCATACTGAGGAATGCAAATGTTTTCTTTTTTTCTACACCTAATGTATAACAGTAGCAGCACCTGTCTTCTTCAGTTAAAAAAGGGCTGTTTGTAAAATGGACAAAGATGCTCTTTTGTCCCAGGAGATGCAGCTAATTTTAGAGTTCAGTACACAAAACAAAACAAGCCGTCTCCACATGAAAGGCCTCATAAATATGTATAAGTGATAACAGTGGGCTGTTATTATCATTAAGCTTGCTTCATGCAAGAAATGTAAAGCCTGCAAATACAGTATGTGGAGCTCCAAATCCAAACCAAAGATGCCTTTAATACCTTCCTTAATCTGTCAGTTGTTTGCTCCTCTACAAAAATTAATTATTTTTCTTTTTTTATTTTTACCTGAAACTGTAAACTTCTGAAGATGTTATATAATTCATTTCGACATTTTCCCCGCCAAAAATCAAATACATTTGATAGGATGCTGTTGAATTAAATTAAAATAGAAATACATCAACAAGGAGAACAAATTTACTGTGTTAATGTAGTTTATTTAGAAAAAAAAAACTACCCATTTTTTGCAACTTTGCTTTTGACTCAAATTATCAAAACACTAAAGTTATGTTCTTATTACTGTTTTTACTTATATGTATATATGTATGTTATATACATATATATGTGTGTGTGTGTGTGTGTGCGTGTGTGTATAAATATAATTACACTCTAATGACAACACCTTCTTCCGTCTGGCTTGGCTAGGCCTGAAGAGTCACTTTGTTGCCTAATTTGGAAAATCAAAAAATATCCAGTGACATAGCTCATTTACAGCTATTTATTTTTAGATTTTTACTGACATCTAGTGGACAAAGACAAATTATTTCCCAGTTAAGAGTTACTGTAGCAGCATGTGAGCAGAGAGAAGGAGCCCAACCAATTTTGATACAGGGGAAGCTGGCGCATAACCCAGCATTTAGCAGGTGAGAGGAAGGGTACATCCTGGACAGGTCACCAGTCCATTCATTCTTAATAATCTTTTATTCAGAATTACACTCAGTATCTCAACACTGAGCTCTGACAAACAGAGGCACACAGTTTAAGAAATACACAACAGGAAGTCAGTCGCACAGTGAGTATAAATACCAATCAGTAGTCTGGAACATTACTAAACTAGACTCACATTTAAAATGTAATTGAATTAGTTCAGTAATGAATCACCAGTTTGAGTTCAGTTTTTGAGTTCAGTTTACACGTTGAGTCACACATCCAAAAATATCAACCTGTCATTGACACATCCTGTACACTGAATTCATGTTAGTCATGTTTTGGGGACTTTCTCAGCCTTTATCTCTACTTGAAAGTCACTGCCATTGGCTGACCACTTCCAGCTCAGTCTGGTCCCAGTGAACTTTGGACATGGTTATGTTAGAAGTATGCAAAAAGTCAAACACACAGACCTAGTCAGATAACAGTATGACCACCTTCCCTCTGTGTTTAATACAGTGGTAAATCTGTTGTGTAGATGTGTACTAAACAACAATCTTCCATTTAGGCAGGTGCATCGACTCTAATGTTGAAATTTTAAGTTTGCAATGCAGATCTTTCACTATTATTATTATTATTCTGTTGACCATTCTATTGACATTTTATGCATATTAGTACAAGGTACTGGCTTTGTCCAACACATGACGGTCCTGGGCAATGTCCATATGAAGTACTGACAAAACCACAGTTCAAATATTCAACAGGATACTTTCAAACTATTTCTTTTCGCCTTGGAACCTTTAATAAAAGTCTTATGGCCCACAATAAAAAAATATATATTTTCTTTTCTTATCTGTATACTTAGAAAATTAATCTCCACTGTTTGCTTGGAAGCAGACCAAGATCCTCCTTTTTACAACTGTTTGATCTGCTCTTAGGTACATTTTGCAGAAAGACAACTACACTGAGCATGGTCACTTTCACCAGGTCAAGTTACACAACAGGTAGGAGAGCAGACAACAGACCCAGTTAAAAAGGAGATATGAATAACTAGAGGAGTGAAATGTTAAATATTTACAGCCCATGACTCAACAACGATGTGGTGACATCAGTGGCTGCAGGAAACCACTGAGCCACACTGCGGAAAGGTGTCTGCATCTGTTGTATTATATAGTCAGCAAGATCAACACATTCACATCTCACCTGGCCAAATTCATACAAACTGCACAAGAAGGCAAGATGGGCTCTTAACACAGTGTGACATGCATTTCTGCTGCATGTTTTTTTTCTTTCTGCTTTATTAAGAGTGAGGAAAGGGACGTGTTCTCTATGGCCATGGGAGCAGAGCCTTCATCTGCTGTCTTCTGGATGGGCGTGTGGGTGGTGGGAGTCCCTGTAATGATCTTCCCACAGGTTCTGCTACATGATGGATGCCTCTTGCTTGGGTCTTGGCACCCTCTTTGTCTGCTTCTGATCCTTGCAGGAGGCACAGTTACATTTGAACAATTGCACCTGTCATTTAACACATTTCATTCCATACATTTTGCATGCTTTCACACTCACAAACACACAGACACGCATACATACATGCACACTTACTCAATAACAAACTGATTTATACAATTGCTTTATTGTCCTGTAGAAGTGACACATCTGGCGCTGATGTCATTGTTAGTTTTTCTCAATTTCTCTTCATGTAAATGAATTTCCACTTTGTTTTCCTACAGAGGCCATAGAGCACTGGCTGTTAGGTTTTTTTTACAGATGTGGCAGCTGGTTGTTTGCTTGTGCTTTATTTTTTATCGTGCAATTGTACTTGTTTCCTATTCTCGAAAATGCCCTGAAAGGTCTCTCCAAAATGCTACAGGAGAGATCTTATTTCTCCAGTTTTAGTGTGTCTTTATTGTCTCCCAATAAAATCCAGGATGGAATTAAAATGGTTCTCCTCATAAACCTCTTCGTGACCAAGCTCCACTGTATCTTGAAGATCTTGTCAAGCATTCTATTATCAGCCCCTCTCTTATGGAACCAGCTTTCAGTTTGGATTTGGGAAGCAAACAGCCTCTTTACCTATCAGATAGGGCTGAATTTTTTCTTTTTTGATTAATCTTATGGTTAGAACAGGCTTGGGTGACTTTAGCCTTTGCTCTTTTTGACTTGAATTGCTGTGGGATGTCCCATGATGCACTGAATCCTTCCCTCTTTATTTCTCTATTTTCTCTTTGTATAAAGATATGTCATTATTATTCACATTAACTTATGTTTCTCTGTTTCTTTCTCAGGAAATAACCTAGCTTAGTGTTATGGTGCTGTTGACCTCTCTCCACCAGATGACCATCCTTCCTGCTTCTGCTGGAGGTTTTTCTTTCCAGTCAAAATGGAGGAGTTTTTTGTTTGTTTGTTTGCTTTTTTTTCTTTTCACTGTCACCAGTGCCCCGTGTATGGGATGGGGAATTGTTTTGTTTTTTTGTTTGTTTTTTAATGAATTGGCTTTATAAACACATACATTATAAATCTGACTAATGTGGATCACATAATGGATTTGTTTTGATTGGATTATGATTAGATTATCATGAATTGTATTATACTGGACTGTCTGTAAAAGTGTCTTGTGATGACTGTGAGTTGACTCTATACAAATAAAGCAGAATTAAACAGAATTTAATTATATTGTGTCTTTTCCTCTTTTCTCTTTTCCTCACTCTCCCCTTTCCTTTGTTACTGTCAGGTCCAGGATTAACCATTAATCAAGCAATAAACAAATAAAAATAAATAAATAAATCCAAGCCATTATCTATCTAGTACAATTATCGAGGCTTGTTTGTTCACAAAAAGGTCAATAACACACTGTGGGCGCTCATAAGATATCATCTGCCTGCTGATAAAATCACTGTTGCACTCTGCCACTTCAATAAATTACAAAGGAAATTTGTCAGATGATTCAATTTCGTCATCTTTTTAAACTATTTAAAATTATGATAAACACTTCCATAGGTAGTCTGTACAAGTGTAATACATGGTTTAAAAGTTTCAATAACATCTACCTGCAATACAAACACACTTGAGGGTTTATTGGCCATTACTGAACCAAATAAAACCTCAATGAGATTATAAATCTTTCTAAGAGTGATCTAGCCACAAGTTAATAAAATACCACAAAACAAACAGACTTTTAAATGACATTTCATAACCTGGCGACCCAAAGTTGTAATTTAAGTTTAACACAAACATTTAAAACATAAATATTTATTATTACTTTTTTAAATCCTCACAACGTAACGACTTTAGCTTTCCACCTTAACAGTATGAGGCAATGTTGCGTAATCGTCGCGTGCCACGAGACTTTTTGTGGCGTGTCAGCACAACTAGACCTGCACACCGGTGAGGAATACCCGACCGCAGAGAAATGCATGATGTAGACCAGCCGTCGCATTGAAATATGTAAGTGCACATCACTGACCCTCAAGTTTATCTGCGTCTAACAACTCTCTGAGGTCATTAATGGGGACTGTTGCATCACGAGAGGGAAGCCCGACGTCTTCGCAGAGCCTTGGCCGTGTATGATTATTCATGCGCATACCCTCCCCTGGCCTCCTATTGGACGCATCCTAATGGCCAGTTCTCAACCTGGCGACCACCTCCTCCGCGTGCCACTATATTCTATTATTTTAAAAAGCGCCCACTTGAGGTGAAACTTAGTCAGGGACTGGGTACTTTCTGAAGTCTTATCTAAGACTGTCATTAGTTGCCAGATTGAAAAGGCATTGTAGATTATTTTTAGGAAGCAAAAACCAACCAAAGACCACCATGAAAAAAGGTATGAGCAGAAAAGAAATCTTTTAGTGATGTGAAAGTCTAAATGTAAGGGTTTCGTAAACCCTGGAGCATGATGACAGCAGGGTTAGATTTTGTTGGAGGTACCAGTGTTGCTTTGTTGTAATTGTTCACTCAGCTGGTGGAAGTAATCCTACTGAGAGCATTGAGCTGGAATGTGACTGAAACTGTCAAATGACCCCTGTAGCTTTGTCAGCTTCAGTGTTGCCCTGCTGTTATCCTTGTTCTTTGTATGTAACTGCGCAACAGGCTGAGAACAGCTGTTTTTCTTTGGTGTCACCTCTTTTCTTACAAGTTCATTCTACTTGCTGCTTTCACAACTTCAGGTGTCTGGATGTAAAGCAACATAACACTGTAGTACTTTTTAATTTTACTGTAGTTTGTTGTTTTTCCTGTTTATTTAAATCCCCTGTGGAAATTAAAGATACTGTATTATTTAAAAAATATTTTGCCCATCTGGTGATAATATATGTATAGTAATACAGTAATACTGATTGTGGGCCACATCATAGTTTTGTTGCAGAATTGTTCGTTCTGGTTTGACAAATGTTTAATCTGTATGTCGGCTAGGCTTCTGTGGGACATTATGTTTAAGGAATTTTAGCTCTAACTCTGTGTAATGACTACTCAACTATTTAACATGTACTTTCTTGCTAAAGGACAGTAACGAGAGCTGGTTCTAAATGAAAACATAATCAAATAAGATCTTTAGAACAACTTTTTTCAGCTTCTTGACAGATGATTTACAGGCAGATTAATAATTAAAAGACAATAACTTATTCATGGTCCCATCAATGTGTAGTGATTATTTAGAAACAGAAAGTGCACTTTATTTATATGCACTTATTTGCCATTTTTTTCCCAAACAGAAAGAAAGTTTCTTCTCTTTGTTGTTGTCCTCCATTGTGTACACGATAATGCACTGTTACTGTTTGTGTCCACATGTGTATCTTTCTTACCAACCTCATCCGTACACCTGTATGCTCGACAGTTCGTTGTAACATGACAGAGTTTTGGAAGGAGCACTCCAAGTGTGCCACAGTGGAGGAGATGATGCTGGATTCTCGTGCCAGTGAGCTGACTGAGCAAGAGCTGCCAGAGATCCTCTCCATGCTGCCTCCTCTGGCTGGATATAGAGTGCTGGAGCTGGGAGCTGGAATCGGGTGAGCATTCAGCTGCATTTAACAGGCTTGACAAAGTCTCTATTTAATGTTACTGCTTGTAGAAAAATTAATTCTGAGAAAGTTTGTAATGCAGTGTACAACTTTATTTCTTCTAAACAAGCCAAAATAGTAGTAGTCAATGACAAAAGTAGTGTAGGACAGCTACATTTATATTCTGCATTTAATAATTAAAGTTGTTGCACCTAAAACACTATATATGCCATTTATACATATATATTTCTGTGTATATGTGCGTGTATGTGTGTGTGTGTAAACATACTGTCATGTCTTTCTGTAGTCGTTACACCAGCCACCTGCTGACCAAGGCCGCCCACGTGACAGCTGTGGACTTCATGGAGAGCTTTGTGGAGAAGAATCGGCAGGAGAACGGTCACCATAGCAATGCCTCCTTCATCCAAGCTGATATCACAAAATTAGATTTCCCCCAACACAGGTGTGTGTGAGGATGTCTGTGGCTTACAGACATGTTCAAAGATTCTGCAAGTCAGTCAGTCCACAAGTTTAGATCAGACTAAAATAGCTCCAACTACTGGATGAAATTTAGAAATCTGTAACTCAGATAGGACTAAGCTGGTTTTATGTTTTCCTTTTACACCAGTTGATGAATATCATCAGTTTTTCTTGTTATATTTGACAGCTTTACATGAAATTCTAAGGAAATCTCCTCGCTGAAGATTAATTGTAATAACTTTGTTTATGCCTTAATATTTAACACCACCATCAAATTTAAGTTTCTATTTTATGGCAGATGTTCGTGCAATGACCAGAAGCTGCTCATACTGACAATGAGAATAAATGTTGGACAGCAGCAGACCCGTATTTGCTTACCACCCCTTTAGGCAGTGTTGACTTTACCAAGAAACAATTCATTTATTAGAAGTTTTTCTTTCTCTTGATTTCTCTGATGTCATTCTAATTGAAAACAGAATTTGTTAACACATTTCTTTCTAAATGCATCATTAGCAAAGGCTTTCACTAATCCCAACACGTGATCAGAGCTGAATGCATTTTTGATTTATTTTGTGTAGTTACAATATTTTATTTAATGCACACAGACAAGTTTAAATTTAGTTTGGTTCCTTAAAAAAACATAAATTTATATATAAAATGCAGCTTCTGTAGTCTATTACATCAGCAAACAATGGTAATCTACTGGATGACTGTGGTCATGCCATCACACTGCCTGCACATACTTAAGACAGTGTTGCTTCTTCCTGTCATTGTGATGCAGGTTGATCTCAGATTTATCTTTTTAAGAACTCTGTTGCAGAACTAATCAAATGATTACAATGACAGTTTTCAAGAAAAATATGGTATTTCCCTAACATTTCAATATACCTTTTTCCTCTATAGCATTGATTTCATTTTCTCCAACTGGCTGCTGATGTACCTGAGTGACGAGGAACTGAAGTCCTGCATGGAGAAAATGCTTAACTGGCTGCAGCCTGGTGGCTTTTTCTTTTTCCGAGAGTCCTGCAACCACCCGTCAGGTACTGGCAACGCTGACAAAAAAATAAATAAATCTTCTCCCTGTCATTCATTTAAGTATTTGAATATTTAACATATAATATTTTACCATTCAGATCCCATTTCTGCAGCTCATTTAAACTAAAATTGTGTGGTTTTCCTAACAAGATTATATATATTTAGAAAGAGTTGTTCCTGCCTCTTTTTTACTCATTCAAAACAGAGAATCTTGTGTTTTCTCTTTGATAAAAGGGGACAGCAAGAGAGATTTCAACCCCACTTTCTACCGCAGTGAAGCCCAGTACAGTCACCTGGTATCTTTAGTCCAGGTGGAGGTGCCAGATGGAGACCAAAACTTTGGTTTCGAAACTGTGCTGAAAAAGAAAGTTCAGACCTATGTGGAGGTACTTTAGAGTAATATAAGACCAATGAAATGCGGTATGAGTTTTCAAATTTCAAAGATGTACCTTGCAGTAAGTGTGTGTGTGTGTCTTCCTCTGTCACCTCATCATCCTCCTCCTGTTTCAGATGAAAAACAATCCAAATCAAATCTGCTGGCTGCTGCAGAAGGTTCCCCGCTCCTCCCAGTATGGATTCAGCACCTTCCAGCAGTTCCTAGACAACCAGCAGTACACCAGACAAGGCATCCTGCGCTACGAGAAGATGTTTGGAGCTGGTTACGTCAGCACAGGAGGACCCAGCACCACAAAGGTAGGAGTGAGGAAACATCTGCATTGATGAACTCCATTTAATCCAGTCAAATGATGCAAATAAATGCTAATAAGGACTTTCCTGAGAAATCTGTTTTTTTTTTTTACAGCATTTTCTTGTGATAAAGTGATAATTTATCTTGTTATCTCACAAACAAACACTCGCAGTCACTCCTAGGACTGTCAGTGTTCGAGAGGGGTGTGAGGCGACGGGGAGGGGAACTGTCTTTCAACATGGATGAGAGCTTAGGCATTAACTTCTTCTCTCCCAACACCCAGTTGGTCCAAGGGGTATTCCGTACAGAGCTGTTCTTTACTGGAATGCACAAACACACGTATACTTATATACATATTTGTTTATGCTGGGATGCCTTAGTATAGTCACGCAAGCAACGGGCGCAAGCAGACGTCAGATTGAGGAACATCCATCACTGATCAATACCTGCGATTTTACTTTTATCAAGTCTGACAAAGGCTGAAATTGTGACGTGCCTGACTATGAAGTTTTACCAATCACTCATTCACAGAATTACACATAAATACCATGACTGTAGGCCTTCGCAGCTGTCATGGGGTCTAGTTTGATCAATAAAATCAGGTGTAGCACAGTAACACTTACTTTTGAGCCCACTTTAATGGTTTCGTTATCTCAAGAAAACAAAGTTTGTTTTCCTAATAACAAACTTAAGATAAATTAGCTATCACAAGAAAATGGTCCTCATTATCTAAAGATAATGAGAAAATGAACTTATCTCGAGATAATGATAAAAAAAGAATAGTATGGAAGCTCTTGGCTTCCGTACTTTCCTCACTGCCTCATACTATGTTTAGTTTCATTGTTGTGAAGTTACAAATGACTTTCAGTTTCAGTTTCTCCTCCTTCCTCCTGCTTCCTCTGTTCTCTCATGTTTGTTTCCATTAACTTTGCATTTGACTAAGATAATTTGCATTCATGCCACAGAAATACACAGAAGCAAAGAGACTTTAGATCCAGAGATGCCAGGCTACATGCATGAAGTTTTTTAGGTAAAACAGACAGAGAAGTGCTAAACATCTCAAAATAAAATTACATTTAACACATCCGTCTGCTCACTGTGATCAGCATCCTTTTCTTTTTGGCTGTACGTTTTATTTAGCTGCTTTAGAAAGTGTTCAGACCGCCACCACTCTCTCTACAAGTTCTGCCTTCTTAGGCTGAATTTTGATTGGATAAAATTAGTAATTAGTGGCTTAAAGTGTTCAGACACCGCTGCAGCTCTCCTTTTTCTAGTCAGGCTTATTATGTCCTAAATTAATCATGAAATGAAGCTTGGCTGAAGTCCTCTTCTGAGAAAGTAAATGAATTTGAACAAAATGGAGAAATATGAAATCTTACAAGATAAACAGCAAGTCAGAAAAAACTATCCAGAAAACTCACTTTGGAACTGTGAACAGTGAAATTGTAAAGCGGCATGAATCAAGGCAGGAGTCTGAGGAGGTATTTTTAAACTTCTTCCATTTCACTTCTCATTTCTCAGAGAGCTGGATGTCCAGACAAGCAATAACCCTCTGGCTCTCATGAGACTGTTGATGCAAATCCCAACTTGCACAATATTTTTCCTTTCACTTTTCTACTTCTGCTGTACTTCTGCAACTATTTTTATTCTACACCCAAATATGCACAGACCACAGAGTTTAATACTATTAGTCATGCCTTCCGTCACCTGGTGACACAAAATAACTGCCAACCAAACATTGTCATTTCACAGTTTTTAAGCATGCAAATTTGACTTTTGCAAATCACAACTTAACTCAGGTAGCTCAAAAAAAAAAAGAAAAAAAGGTGTGTGGTTTATACAAACAAATGTTGTGTTCCTTGTGCAGATTGTAAGCATTGCTCATCACCTGCTACCTGCCTTGGTGGCAGCTCTATGCTATGAAGGATGCTTCTCAATGACAGGGACACCAGTTTTTTCAAAGAAAACCTGAAGCTGGAACGATTATTCATTTTTCAGTGTGACCCAAAAAAAGAAAAAAATAGTAGTGGCCTCAGAAGAAGTCACTTATTATCTGTGAGTTGTACAACTAACACCAGTGTAGTGGCTATCTGTAATCTTCTTCTTGTTCTTCTTCTTGTACTTTTTACAAGAGTCTATTAACCACTTCATAAACTTACGGATGACACAAGACTGTCTTACTCGTTGAGTCGGCATAGTTGGCTTTACCAGTGGTAATACAAATCATAAAGCTCTGCCATTCGCTTGTTTATTAACCAAACTGTATCACATAAACAGAAAAAATGTACTTCCTGTCTGAGTATTGAAGCTGGTGAAGGATGACTACAAAATCAAATTCTGTTCACATAACTCATTTCTTTCAACTCAAATTACTTCAAATATCCAAAAGAATGGCACTTATAACCAAATTTAAAAAGCAAATTCACTCCTAGAATGAATTTTCATGTTATTCAGCTGTGGGAGAAAGCCAGAGAAAACCCACACATACATGGGGAAAACGTGCATGGCCCCAGCTGAGGTTCAAACCAGGAATCATCTTGCTGCTAAGCACCAAACCGCTGCAGCCAAACTCTGTCAAGCTCTGAATTCATTTCCAATCAGAGTATGTTTGCAGTATGTGAAATAGGTTGAAGACTTTGAAGAGAAGTTTAATGCTTTGTTTGTACTAACAGGAGTTTGTGGACCTACTAAACCTAAAACCTGGACAGAAGGTTCTGGATGTTGGTTGTGGCATTGGTGGAGGAGACTTCTACATGGCAAAGGTAAGAGGTGCAAAATCCGGTACACTGGGGCCAATACTGATACTAACGGCACTGCAAACAGTATTATTATAATGATTGCAAGAACCAAAACAAAATAAAAGATTATATCATTTTTCAGGCATTCGGGGTAGAAGTGCTCGGCCTGGATCTGTCTGACAACATGGTGGACATCGCCATGGGGAGGGCGTTAACTGAGAAACTACCATCAGTGCGTAAAACATTATATATGTTCCTTTATACCTGAATGTTTGATTTTATTTATAGTCTTTTTGTTTGTTTTAAGGCAATTAGTTTGTCAAAAACTTCTGTATTAACTTTTGTTTGACTTCAGGTGCAGTTTGAGGTGGCTGATGCCACCAAGAGGATGTTTCCTGAAGGTTCATTTGATGTGATCTACAGCAGGGACACAATCTTGCACATAGATGACAAACTGGCCCTTTTTAGACGCTTCCATGTGAGCAGTTTCTCTTTTTTTTTTTGACTGTGGCATTGAGTTTAATTCTTCATTTCACTCATACAGTCAAATGTTTGGACACACTTTGCCATTCATTGCAATGGGTAATTGTGTCTAAACCTTTGATTTGTTGTATATGTGGAAAAAGATTCAATAAAAAATAAATGGAAACAACATTTTTATGTCAAATCTGAATTTTGTTGTTTCCTTTATTGTAAAACAATGTTTCTTTGCTTCCAGTCATGGTTAAAACCAGGTGGCCAACTGCTTATTAGTGACTACTGCTGTGGGAAGAAGCCCTGGACACCAGCATTCGAGGCCTACGTCAGACAGAGAGGTTACGTCCTCTATACACCATCAGAGTATGGCAAGGTAAACCTAAAGCAGAGCTCAATAGTCTATGAAAGGACTAATAGGTCATTTTTAAAGGTATGTGACTACTGTCCACTGCAGTGTCGCTTATAAATCATCCCATCTATCCCTTTGTAAACTGAGTGATTCACTTCACACATAAAGAATGCAAACCACTTGTTTATCCTAAATCTTTGTAATGCTATGACCATAATCATCCAGTCCAGCTTTATTTATAAAGTACTTTAAAACAACCACACCAGACCAAAGTGCTGTACATTAAATTAAACTAAAAGCCACAAATAACAGTCATAAGAGCAGAAAACATATTAAAAAGCACTACATCACAAAATAAAATCAATTAAAACAACTAAAACAATAATAAATAAATAATATCAACATCTTACATGATGTTAAAAGCTACATAGAGAAATTGAGTTTTGAGAAGAGATTTAAAATCTGACAGCGTAGAGACCTGTCTAATGTGGAGGGGGAGCTCATTTCACAGTTTAGGTGCTACAACATAGAAAGCGTGATTCCCTCAGAGCTTCCGCTCATGATGATGTTTGACACCAGTTTAGGGGTATTGTCTCATTTCACTGGCTGTGTTATTGTCACATTTATTGAACACTTGCAGTGCAATTCAGTGGACCAGAGCATCAGCATGTTTCCAAAAACTTAAAACATGACAGTGCATCAATTTATTCTCAGTTACAGCATTGCAGGGATACAAATCCATATTTATTCCCTAACACACATACCTATTATAACATTCAGTAATGACATCACAGTGTTTTAGTTCATTTGTCTTATTAGAAACTGAACTTTAAACAAAGCTAGATCAGTGTTAAGAAAAAGAGTCAATGACAATTTTGTATTATATTTTGTGGTGGCTCTAAAAATAAATAAATAAAAAGATAAAATGTGTGTAAATGTGTTGTTGATGCATTACTGTGGTCTATCAGGAGGTGGTGCTCTTCTCACTTCAACTCATTTGCTTTCTCCATGTAGTTCATTCAGGAAGCTGGCTTCTGTAATGTTCAGGCAGAGGATCGGACGGCCCAGTTTATCCAAATCATTAAGACAGAGCTGCAGAGAGCAGAGGCCATCAAAGATGAATTTATTGAGGTAAGCACATACATTCACACACAGACAGATTGTACTATAAAAACTGCCTAAACATGACACTAAGAAAGATTCCCCTTAATGTTTGTGTCTTCTGCAGGAATTCTCTGAGGAGGACTATTTTGCAATAGTTAACGGATGGAAAGAAAAACTGGAGCGTTCCAATAGTGGAGACCAAACATGGGGACTCTTTCATGCAAGAAAAAATTAAGTTTTTAGCAAAAAGAGAAAAAGAAAATGGAAAATAAAAAGAGAAAAATGTGGTATTCAATTTATTTATCTATTCTTACCTGAACAAATGTTTTTTTTTGCCTGAAATGTTCGTTTATAGAAATATCACTGGGCTCAAACTCATAATTAAAGCGGAAGCACTTCTGCTCCATAGAATTATTTTCTAAATAAATCTTATCCCACACAAAGTATTTGTTTTAACAAAACATTGTTTTTGTTAGGATTTTCTTTATGGTTTACATCCAAATCTACGGTAGGTTACAGACAACCTAATTTTGTTTGTGTTGAGATATTCTCATCAACTACATGTGTCCTGACATTACCATGTTGGAACCTCTGTTTCTCTGTGGTTTGGCCAAATGTGTTTTTGTGCAATTATTATAACCTTGAACATTATGATTTGTAGGGGAGATCAAGGCATTGCTCAACTTGAAACAAAATTATTGGTGAAAGTAAACTATCTCTTCAAAGAGCATATAATCTTATTTGGTAGCACAAGTAGAAAAGTTGAAAACTCGTCAGTCTTGTATTTCCAGTAAGCACTGTGTATTTGACCCCACCCACAAACAGCCATCCCCCTTCCAATAAACATGCCTCAGACAGATTAATACAACAGTGAAAGAAGTTTCCAGTTAAATAGTACCTCATTCTGGTCAAGCAGGCTGCTCAGCATACCATGAGAGATGTGGTAATGCATACACTTCTGCTAGTTCAAATGTATTTGATGCTCAGTTTGCTGCTTGAGGTATTTGTATGAGCAATATTGATAACAAAATTTAATCTGAGTAAATCACAGACTTTGCTCCACTTCAGCATCCTTTACATTACAATAAAGCATGAACAGTGTATGATGTAATCAATCTACATGCATGCATGACAACACCTCATTGACTTAATCTAATGCACTCTTAAAAATGTTGACCTACTCTGTCCAGACATCATCCCTACAGGACTGTAGCTTCTGTGACTATTCAACGACTACATTTCAGCATTAACATCTTCCTTGACCTTAGTCCATATATGATCCAGTATGCAACACGTATGTGCCAAAACAACCTCTGCAGAAGGCCTCACAGCAAATCTGTAGTTGTAAATTATCCTATATGGGTTTTTTTTTTTTTTGTTTGTTTGTTTGTTTGTTTGTTTTTAAGGGTTCATGTCAACATTCATAGACTTTTGTCTTTTAGTTTCTTATTTGCACGTCCATCAAACACTTTCAATGTTTTCTGATTAGGACATTTTTTGATAGTGTTACAAATTCCTGAAAGAGCTGTTCAGTCCTTTGCGTTTTCTTCTAGTAGCATTTCTGGTGCTGTAAGTCAGCCTTGTTTGTCTTTGCCGCTGAGAAAATAAATAATGACGATCCCTTCTTATGCAACATAAAGACGTTCACTAGTTAATTAATTTTACATGAAGATTAATTGAAATCCATCAAAAGGGTCCAAGCAAATATCCATTTTGTACTACAGTTCATTTTTAATTTACAAAATTAAATAACTGCTATTCTGAGATTTTTTTTTAATTAATTTTATTAGAATATTTTAATGCTTCAAAATGTCCTTATTTGCATTTTTGACTTGGGGATATCCTAACTTCTTTGTTAATAATAGCCTAATATCAACCTAGCACATAAAGACATTTATGTTTTGTTTATTATTTCTTCTTTAATATCAGTTGGTGTTTTATTATACATTGTTAGAAAGCCTGATCAGTCACCTTTACAACAAGGTATGTTGTAAGGATTGTGCATCTGTGGAATGAGCAGCACATCTAACCAAGAAATGTGCCAAAACAACTGTAATAGTCACCTGCAGGTATTCAATCTTGTTTTTAGATTCTAATGCTGCCAGCTTTCTGTCATAGATCTAACTCCACAATCCAGGATGATGATATTCTACCCCACAGAACCAGAATCATAACAGAGTTCCTCCAGAATTTGAGAGTGGAAGATGAATTGGCCTGCTCTGAGTCCTGACCTCAACCCAACTGAAAACTTGTGGGATTAGCTTAGTTGTGAGAGTGGCCAACACAACCATGCTGGTTGATCTTCAACAACTCCAGGAATACCACACCATCAGCTAAATGTGACCAGGCTGGTTACCAAGATGAGGAAGAGGTGCCAAGGTTTTGTATGGATCTCCCACATGGTCCCTGACAGTGCAAAATGAATAGTGTAAAGAAATAGCAGAAATATGTGTTTCTTTTTCAATATTTCTGTGGTCCAATGTAATCTGTTGGTTTTCCTAGCTTTTGTGTGTGTGTGTGTGAAGTGTCTTGTATATTTGATAATATATATTTGATCGTAATTAAATGATTATGTCTGTAAAGTGCCTTGAAATGACTTTATTGTGAATTGTCGCTATACAAATAAAGCTATAATTAAATTACTTGAATTAAATTGTGATACAGTGCATTCATCCAATCCACCCAGCAACTCAAATCAAACGTGAACACGCGGGGGGTGGACATGTGCTTTAATGTAGTGGTAGATTAGACACCATTTCTAACGGTGCTTGAATTTTGCGGATCTTTCTTGACACACATAGCTTTCAGATATCAAAATTGATCAAAAGTGTTCAGCTTAATTGAATCACATGCATGTGGAAGCAACCTGTGGGTGTAAATTGGTTAAAAATACAACTACTGGACTCATTTTTAAAGCAACATGTGAGCAGCTTTGAGACTTCAGCCATTTCTGTAAATGTTCTCGCAGCAGATTTAATCTGACTTCCTCACTGCGGCTGTGACAGCAGGGCGCACCCACTGCTGAGCAGTTCACGTACCTGCGCTCACTCGACAGTCACCACATGAGCAAAAGGCTCAGTGGCTCAACATGGCGAGGTTAAGCGAGCACGGGATTCGCCTCAGTTCCGTAAGTCTTTCAAATATAACTCACGTAGGATTTGTCTGCATCCATACTATGGTGCTTTAACTGAGGGCAAGATAAGAGCAATAAGCCTGAAATACACTCACTCATTGCTGGCATCTGTTTTCCAGATGAGCCCTTCCTTCCTGAACAGCAACTCCACAAGTCACACTTGGCCGTTCAGCGCGGTGGCTGAACTAATAGGTGAGCATCAATAAGGAGATCAAACTTTAATCGTGTGCACCTGCACTCTCTTGTGCCGCTGAAACTTTACATGGCTTCATTTCATGTGCTCTTCCGCTGTCTCTCTCTGTGTCTCTCTCGCACACACACGCTTACACACATACACACACATTGCGCTTCTACAGACTTTATGTTGTTGCTAAAATGGACTGACGGACTTCCTCTTTCAAACCTGCGCCTTTTTCTCTACAAACCTCAAACAGCGTCTGTTTAGAGCTCGCGCTGCGTGTAAAACTTGTGTTTATTACTTTGCTATAAAGTGGAAACAAGCGAGTTGTTTACTCTTTGTATTGTTTCTCGTTCCTTTGATTTTAAATGCTTATTACATCCTAGAAACTTCCCTGCGTTGGTGAAATTTGTTGTACGCGCTAAAAATAACTCTTTGCATTGAACTTTGTTAAAACATTTAAAAACGATTTGTTATGGACAGTAATGGTCGATCACTGGTGTTTTCACGTGACTTAAACCGTCCATATTTGTGTGCTGTCAATATTGTTATCCCTCCATTCTCTGCGCTCCTATTGGTTTACACGTGACGGCTTTTTGTTGGCTGTTGGGTTTTAGCAGCAACTGTAGGGTAGATAGACACACCACTCAGTGTCACACCACTCCTGCCTGTGCTTAGAGGAAGCAAGAACAAGACACTACTTAATTTGATAGATCAGAGTTTACACGCTCCATTTCCAACACTGTGGATCTGTAGGAGAGTTTGGGTGGTAAACTGAGCTGCTTCAGTTCTTACATGTCAGCCACTGAAAACTGGAACTTTTTAGAGAAGAATGTGGACAAGCAGTTTAGTAGATTAAATCCTTCAAAGCAGGAATGAGACAACTGTTTAAACCACAGTTCATACAATGTCCTCTTTAAAAGAGTGCAGTACACAGGTAAGTGTACTGTACAAACTTGATTTAGATGTGTTGCTGGCATGAAATGCTAAATTAATGATTTGTAAAATAATAATAAGTATATTTTCTAGGCACAGCAAGTTTATTTGTAGAGCACATTTTATGTACAAGACAATTCAAAGTGCCTTACATAAAATATTAAAAGCATTACAGCGGGGTGCAGAGAAAGCATTAAAAAGTACATTAAAACAAACTTTAAAAAGAAATAAGAAATTAAGTAAAGACAAAAAAAAAGCTTAAAATAAAATAAAAGTAGCACATACAGTAATGTGTTGCCTTGGCAGTCATTTAGCAAAATCTTTTATACAAAGTGACTCAGGGGTTGCATTTTGCCCAGTGACACTTAGACATGAAGTTGGGGCTCAAACCAGCAGCCTACCAATCACTGGACAATTTCTGTGCCTCCTGAAATACAGTCAGCCATGTTGAAAAGCTTAACTGTTAAAAAAAACAGCGGCGCTCGAAGCAATAACTAGACAATAATATCCCTGAAGTAAATTCTAACTTTTTTTAAGTGTTCACTTCCAGCCAAACATTTTGTGATATTTGGGTTATTGAGGTGTCGCAAAACTTACATTTGTTCATTTATAGCAGGGATTACCAACTCTGGTCCTCGAGGGCCGGTATCCTTCAATTATTGGATGTGTCCCTGCAGCAACACACCTGCTTCAAGTGAATGTGTCATTAACAGACTTGTGCAGAACGTAACAAGCTCTATTCTACTTGAATCAGGTGTTGCAGTATAAAAACATCCAATACCTGCAGGACACCAGTTCTTGAGGATCAGAGTTGGTGAGCCCGTATTTATGTGAATTCATTCAGTTGTAGATTGAAAAAGTCTTGAAAGGACTACACAAAGACATCATGTGCTGTCTGCCTTTCCAAGGACATTAATATGAGAAGGTGGTGAATTAAAGCAGCACTACTGAACTTATTTTGCACTTTGGCACCCCCTAACAATGACTAATGCAGCATCCGTTTTGCATCCTGCCTCTTATCTGAGCTCCCTCCAACCAGTAAAAGTCAATCCAATGTTAGTTGTTTCTCTCTCACTTTCACGTTCTTTTCCTTGCTTCCTCACCAAAAAAGTGCAATTCCTTATGGTTCTGGATACTTGCACATAATGAATGTCAAATCAGAAGTTATGTAGTACAGAAATTTACATAGTATTGCTTTAGGGGACTGAACATACCTCTGCGGAATGCTTCTCTTACACATTGTGGATCGTTTCGTGCACATGGGGGCAACATTTCTGCTGAATTACCTCATTTGTAATGAAAGCAGTTATAGTAGGCTGAAGTCGGGCCTTCCCGGCTCAAGTTAACGTTTATTCCGTCAATATATCTGTTTTGTGTGTAGGAGTTGGTATCATACTGTATATATTGAACACAAAGTTTTTTAAAAGTTAGGTAGCTCAAAGGAAACCCTCTACCCTCTGTCTCTTTTTTTTAACTTCTGGATTTTTTTGTGTCATGTTTTAGACAATGCGTCAGACCCTGGTGTGTCTGCCAAACAAATCTGGATAGATGTTGTTAATGAAGAAGATCAAATGTGTCTCACTTTCACTGACAATGGCAGCGGCATGACCCCCAGCAAACTGCACAAGATGCTCAGGTGAGTTTCAAACATATGAACAGGAAGCGCACACATAATAAAACTAAGCATGTCATAACATGTTGCATCTAAAACAGCCTTCTATTCTTCAGAATTTCTTCTGCATTCATTTAACTGGTGAAAATCTTTAGACTTCTATCAAAGAAAATTCTATTTTACTGTGAAATTAACTAATAACCAACACACCTAATCATCAGTGTTTCACTGTTCACTTTGTGTCCAGCTTTGGCTTTACAGAAAAGGGCTCAGGTAAGGCCAGTCTGCAGGCCATTGGCGTGTATGGGAACGGCTTCAAGTCTGGCTCTATGCGCCTGGGCCGCGACGCTCTCATCTTTACCAAGAACGGTGGTTGTCAGACTGTGGGCATGCTTTCCCAGACCTACCTGGAAAACATCAAAGCCCAGGCTGTCATCGTCCCCATAGTTCCCTTTAACCAGCAAACCAATATCCTTTGTAAATGGAAAGAATGTGTGGAGAGAAAAAGATAAGAGGAAAATGTAAACCTTAAGACAAACTGTGTATTTCTTATTAAGCATCAATATCTCTTCTTAGTGATGACCACACATGTGGTACATCAACACCATAAGCATTAGGACATACTGCACAGGAAATAATTTGAATGTGACAATGTGTCTGGCTTAAATGCAAATAAGGAGCTCAGGTTCACGGGATTTTACAGAAAAAGGGGTACTCTAGGTATATACTGGCAAGAGACAACATGTCTGCAGGTTCAGTTGTGTTTTGACCTTAATTCAACATCACAGTCGCTGGTCGTTACGGAGGACTCAGAAGCCAGCCTGGCAGCAATCTTACAACATTCCATCATCAAATCCCAGGAGCAGATACATGCTCACTTCAACTCCATTCCCTCCAAAAAAGGCACCAAGATTTTAATCTGGAATATTCGCAGGTCAGAAATGTACATTTCTTCTTACTATTTTTAGGCTGATAAGTCTTATCACGAGTAGCACGTTACCAATTTCAAGTCTGGATGAAAAGTATACTTATTTGCATTTTTAATAGAGTAACTTGATTAGTTCTTTAGTTTTAGTTCATTACAAATTCCTTGATTTAAGAACTGTATCTGTTTTTATAGTTTAAAGGCTCCTTGTGAGATTGATGAAATAAAATCTCAGGCACAAAGCTGAAAAAATTCTGAGCAGACGTACATTTGTTTAAGCATTGTTTTAGGCAAATTAGGTGAGAGCAATCTCATTCAGAGTCAAATCGTCATCATCACATGAGGTGCCTTTTTGAAGATTTGAAGCTGTTTCTCTCCAGTGGATTTATAAAGAAAAAAACAGTCTTCAATTTCACTTCGTCGCCTCACTTCAGACAATAATTATAATCATCCAGTACTACGTATCGTACCTCTAAAGATGAGATACACTGGTTCACACGGGTAAAACAGTTTTGTGATGCAAACACGAATCCATTGAAGATGTTTTGGAGCTTTACATAAAATTTGAATATCTGATACTTCTTTGAAGTAGCTTCATTACACAGACAGATTTGTCATGAACTTTTCTAACAGAAGTTTTCCCTTTTTTTTTTGTTAAAGAGCCAAAGATGGTAACACAGAGATCGACTTTGAGACTGATGATACTGACCTTCGTTTGCCTGAGATTCAGATTGAAGAGCTGAAGAAGGGTCTGCGGAACAGTGGATCTTTGAGACCTGAACAGAATATCCCAGATATGCATTATAGTCTCAGGGTGAGTCGGTAAAATCAACATTGACTTGCTTTTTTGTAGCTTTTAGTTTTATCCCACTGTCTGCAGAAGAAAATTTAGTTTGTTCATTTGTGAATTTTTGCATGTTGCTATTTATAAGCATTTGTGTAAAATTATCCAGCTTCCATCAATGTCACGAGGAGTTTCCATATGATCCAGGAGCTCTTAAATATATATTTTTTTAAACTCTGTAAGGAAAAACTTGGCTTGTTAGTAGGCTGATTCATTCGGGCTGAGTTTAGAAGTTAAAAAAAGCATCCAGCTTTTTTCCTCACGAGGCAGTAATGAGTCAACACAAGCCTCACCTCAGCCCAACAACTGGCTCCTCTTCAACATAAAAAAATACATATATAGTTATTATGATAGTAATGAATTTATAAAAATAACTCATATTTTTATGAAAATTCAACAGTTATCAGGTCTATCTGGTAATAGTATATCATAACTTATTCTACTTCAGCTGGGTGAATTTTAACATGTCCTTAGTAGAGGGGCACAGATATATTGGCCTAATATTGGTTTCAGTAGATGTTCAACAAGCTGAATATCTACTGCATATCAGTAGATACTGATCTTATTGATAGTGTATCAGCTTACAGGCAAATACCATATCAGCAGCTGATGGCAGTGGCCAATATTTACCTTGTGTATCCTGTTTTTTTTACATTGACTTTGCCCTGAAATTGACAAAAAAAAATGTTTATTTAATTTTGTTGTGAGCAACATAACGATTTGCTACTTCCAGGTTGCAGCTCCCAAATTTTGTTGGTAGTTGCAACCTCTGTACAAGGGTCAATTTTACTACACGCTGCCCTGTTTTTTGACACGTTTGTATGAAAGAATTTTTGCTTATTTAAGGTGATGAAGGGCTAAAGAGCTACACCTGTAATGCCAACATGTGTCAAGACCAGATAACAAGATCTGATGATCAACTGTATCACAGGCTGATGTAAGATCTAGAAGAACCAGAACAGCAGAGCTACCACAGTCAGCCGACATGAGGTCATTAAAAACTCTCAGCAGTGTTGTTTCTGTGCTATGAAACCGTTTAAAACCAGACTGAACTTTTTCAGAAATACAATTAAGATCAAGGCTGGTTATAAACTGACTTCTCTAAAATCTTTGATAAGAAAGGAAGTTTAGAGATTGGTCTGTTATTCGAGAGAATGGAGGTATCAAGATTTCTCTTTTGGATGAGAGGCTGCACAGCCGCATGTTTGATACATTGATCAGGTCAACAACACATGGATTTGGCTGTTTTAACAGCCCTTTGGTATGCACTGAAACTGTCTTGAAGATGATCTTTTTTATACTTTCTTTCAGCGCGTCTACAGACACGTCATTGTTCTGTCATTGATTTGGAACGTTTGATTCTAAGAGGAGCTACTGAGTCCAAAGCATCTGTGGAAGTTGTATTGAAAACAGTTTGAAATTAGTCTCTTACACAAAGTTCAGAGTTACTAAAAGCTGCAGAGAACTGAGATGCAGTACAAGAGTTAATTGTGCGGACATGGCACAGTTTGCCTGGAGGACAAGGGAGTGTAACAGAAAATACAAACCACAAAATGATCAGAAATACTTGCATCCAAGATCTCACTGATATATAAACTATTGAAACTACTACAAACTCCACTGAAATAGTGGAGTTTGTAGAGTCATGAGAAGCTTGTCTACAGCAGGAACTTGAGGCAGGAACAAGATTGTATATGTCACAGGAAAGGAGGCCCTTAATTATCTGTTTCAGCCTCTGTGTGAGTGTTGGTGTGTAAATTTACCACACTCACAAAGCTGTCGCAATAACTGAGTGGCTGCTGCAGCTGTAACACAACTACTTCTTCTTTGTGCCAAAACTACAGTATGTAAGTTTCAAAGGGAAGTGTAGCCCTATAAAACCAAAACAGCAACAACACAGAATGGACTTGAGATGGCTCCTGCATTGCTGTTTATTTTGTTATCCCTTATACATCGTTCTCTTTTGTTTGTTTTTTGTTTATTTGTTTGGATTTTTTGTCCCCTGCAAGTAAAAGAAACTAAAAACTTTCCAATGGGGTTTAAAATTCAAACATGTCTTAGTTGTCAATATAACGTCTTCTAAAACTCAATGTGATTTTAAAAAATAAACAAACTGTTGAAAGTTGTGGGAGATGTTAGAATTTGTTCACTTTGTTATAAATTGGAAAAACAAACTGGGGGTAGCACAAAATCTAACTTTGTTTTTTACGAGACTTTAAAACTAGGAGACTTTAAGTTATACAGTAGTAAGCGGTCATTATTAACAGTTTTATCACATTTTTATGCTGAAGACCGATCTCAGTGAAGTAGCTGGGATGTAGCCTGATCTTTGATGATTAGCAGGCAGAACTCTGTGTGGATCTACGATTTCATGGACTAGCATGCATTGTAATACAGATTTGCCTTATGTACTACAAAATTTAATGTTTTTGATGGGGCTGTCAAATGATAAAATTTTTTAATCAGATTAATCACATTTTTTTTTAAATTAATTACACATTTTAAATCATTTCAAAATGATTAATCACCATTCACGGCTATGCCTGAAATTTGCCCATTTTTACTATATTGGATCAACAGAAAGAGCCAATGCTACAAATATTTAGCATTAACAGACTTTCTCTTGGGTAAACATCAGATGTCCAATGGTCAGTAAATGTAGCATGTTTTGGTCTAAATCATTTCCACCATGTTCTAGATCATAATTCAGAATCCATAATGATAATATTTGTCATAAAATCACCAGATACGACGACATTGATGAAGAAACTCTGATAAAACTGATGATCTGAATAAAAAAAACGTTTTTACTTTTATCATTGAAGTGTTTGTGCTGCAGTGATTAAAGTCCTACAGCAGCGTCAGCCAGAGTAAACAACTGCTGATAAAATAGATCATTGGCTGTTTGTTTTACACGTTTTTTTTCCACTTTTTTCCTGGTCAGTGCTCCTGCCTGCCCCCCATCAGAACTTTTCTAGACCTGCCCCTGCATAGCTGAAGTATAAACCCTGTCTACCACCAGCCAACGACTGTGTTAGAAAGGTCCTGCCAAAAACAGCACTTTGGGGTAAATATGTGACGGTGTGAACCACGAACCGCTAGTTTCCTCCTTCTCAACTGAACAATAAACAAACGCCACGAGAGAAAAGCTGATGAGCTGATCACTGAGACGACCAGAGAGTCACTATGGCAGACACGTTGGTGCAAAACACAGCTGGGCTGTCACAAGTTTAAAAAAGAATGCGGGAAAAGTGCAGGTATGGAACCCTCTCACCGAGAAAAGAGTGTCTTAAAACACTCCCATTCTCCACGGAGGCAACGTCCATGGGTTGCTCCATTAATGTTGAGTTTATTCTCAAGAGCCACCCAGCTGATCTTTCCCATCGCGCCATCATAACAGAGAAATGACGAATGTATGGGGCTTGTCATGCCGCATGTGCGTTAATTGCATTAAAAATATTAACACAATTAATTACATAAATTAGTTAATGCCGTTACTGCATTATTTTTGACAGCCCTAATTTTTGACTGTCCAAACAAGTTTAATATTCCTGTTCTTTGCTAACAGTAGTACCACGTCTTTATACTCATGTTCATTCTGAGGGTAAACCAAGACAGGGTTAGGCTAGCTACTTTGCAGGCTAACTTAATTAGATATCTCTATTACACACAATACAGATGTATAAAAGCTTTTTTTTAGATAGTAAAATGTTTTATTTGTTGTGTGGGTTCATCAAGGGTTAAACTTGAGACTGTAGCGTTGAAGTGTAGCGTTGCAGATGAATCATCATTCTTTGTATTCTCAGTGATTGGGTGGCTTTGTGAACAGTGAAATCAGTGGTTCATGGTCACTTTCAATGATGGCTGTTTGTCCCGACAAACTAATGGAACCTTTCATAGGCATATGTTATCCTGAGAAGTTCTGTCTCGATTTGTGCATAATGAGTCTCTGCATCTGTCGTGGAGCGAGATGCATATGCAGTCGGTTGCCATTCGTCAAAACTTTGCATGAGGACTGCTCCTAGCCCACTTGTAAAGCATCTGATGAGATCTTGATGGGTTTAGTCAGATCATAGACGTGCACAAGTGGTTCCTATGTCTGGAGTTTTCTTAGGTCTTTCCATGACTTCTCGTGTTCATGATTCTGCTCCTATTCAGTTTCTTTTTCAGTCAGATGTCCCAGAGGTGCAAGTCTTTCTGAGGGGTTGGGTATAAACTTGTCCATTTTGTTCACCATTTCACCAACTCTCTGTACATCCTTCTTACATTGTGACCTGGGCATATTTTCAATTAAACTGTCTTCATCCAGCTTCAGTTGCCAAAATCTTGATGAGGTGTTTGCTGAATTATTTGGCATTAGCAAACTAACATTATTTCCTCTCTTGTGGGAAGTTTAAAATGTTGTCTTTTATTTGCTCAGCTAAGATCCATGGGATCAACACAAACTCTGGGCTTGTTCACAACAACCAGTGAACTCACCCACTCAGTCGGTCCATCAAACCTTTTGATTACTCCCAAATTTTATATTGTGTCCAGCAAATGGTAGCTTTTAGCATGGATAAACAACCGGCAACACACTTTTGTCCAGTTTTATTGTGTGCTCTGCAGGAAGACAGCAAAGAACCTGAAAAATGTCTTCATATTTGTTGATGATGTCATTATAATCTGTTCACTCATGCTGAGAAGCACTCTTTTGTATCAAGTTAAGTCTCTCACTAGGTCCAATATGGCCTGGACATCTTTTGAAAACAGTGAATGACAGTGTGTGCACTCTGGCCTTGTGTGTCAATGCATTTCCCTTTGATCCTTCTCATCACCTTCAGTTGCATCCAAGTACAGTTTCAAATGTTGTCTAAACCTCCTCCAGTTTTCAGCCATGTTACCGTCAGCTGAGGGGTGGTGGATGAAATCCCTCCCTCACTGGTTTGACACAGCAGTTATTTCTCCACAGTCACTGCACATAAACCCTGGTGTTAGCTTAGTCGAGTTCGCCTTCTCTCTTCAAGACCATTTTCTGACAACATGTGGTGGTTTGTTGTAGGGGTTTTTCAACACAACAACACTGGTGTTTAACTTGAAGAGACTTTGAAGAGAAGTTTCAAGAACTCTCTTGAAGAGATCCTTTATATAGAACATCAGGTTCATTACATCTGCCGGGTACAGCTCATTAAACCAGAATCTTTTATTCCTGCCTTTTGTACATTTTTATAGCTGATGTAAAATGTATATCACTTGGCTCATTAGACCAATAGGGAAGCTTCTATTTGTTTCTATTATTACAAGTAAAGATTTTTTTTTCTCAGTATTTTGATCATTACAATTAAAGTTTTCAGTACTTTAAAAATCTTAGAGTCAAAAGTTTGGACGCATTTTCCCATTAATGGAAAAATGTGTCCAAACTTTTGAGAGGTAGTGTATATGCGGCTTCTTTAAAATTAGATTTAGAGCAGATGCAGCGTAAACAGACGCAGTGGTTGTGGTTTGGTCTTGGTAAGCCCTACCCAAGTAGGCAAGGTGGGGGGATTTGTGAGTTGTAGTCTCAAGCACAAACCAGAAACCTTCCCACCACTGCAAACTTCTGTGGTTTTCTAGAAGCAGTTTTTGACTGTCTCTTTAAAGCAATGTTCTTGGTATATGAGTCCAAACTTTGGTTTAAGACTAATTTTAAGAAGCATTTAAAGTTGTAGAATATAAGTCGGGTTTTTCCACTCTTAAGAGTTTTCAATGCAAGAAAAATATCTAACTTTTTACACTCTCTTTTTGTTTGTTTGTTCTCTCAGGCCTACCTCAGTATTTTGTACCTGAAGCCAAGGACTCAAGTCATACTGAGGGGGAGGAAGATTCTGGCCAAACTTGTTGCAAAGAGGCTGACTCATATTGAACATGATGTGTACAAACCTCAGTTCAGTGTATCCTGACAAGCAAGCGTGGATCAAGACGTATTACTTTTTGGGATTACAATTTTTGGGATTTGCCAACTGTTTAATGTCCTCTGAGGATCAAAATTTTTGATGTAGGGGTTTGTTTTAGTGTCTTGGTTTGACTTTGTCAAACATGTCACAATGACAAAACTAAATTGGTTATGAATGCTAAAAAGTTTCACTGCTTTTTGTCACAACTATGCAAGATAGCAATTGTAGAATTAAAATTTGCTCTGAAGTAGAAATAGAAAAAGAACTTAATCCCAAATTCATTGGCATGGATAATTTTTTATGTAGTTTTAGTGCTCCATAAATAAATAGAATATTCTGAAATCTAGCTATATATATACTGCTGTTATCCCTAACCTGTGTCCATCAGAAAGAGAAGGTGAAGGTGACTTTTGGGCTAAACCCTAAAAGGGACCACTATGGCATCATGATGTACCACAAGAACCGACTCATCAAGGCTTATGAGAAAGTAGGCTGCCAGCTGAAGGTAAAGGAATTCTGCTTTTTGTGCTCAAACATGGCAGGTAGAGTATTGTCTCTGCTCATATCTTGTTCCCCAATCTCCTCCAGACTTCAGGTCAAAGGGCAGGGGTTGGCGTCATCGGCATCATTGAGTGCAACTTTCTCAAACCAGCTCATAACAAACAAGACTTTGAATACACCAAAGAATACAGGTACACAAGTTAACAAGTCTGACACAAGATGTTTCTGACCAGTATAAGCTGTGAGATTTACCAACTGATGAGGCTTATATTTGGGATACAGGCAGAACATGTCGCTTCATACTCACAAAGTTATGACTTGTGAAGTTGATCACAACTTGAAGTTTTAGTTTTACAGTTGAGCTTAAACACCTAAATATAAAACAACAAATGGAGCCAAGAAACAGGATTTATTATTCATATAAGCCAGTTAAAATCTCCAGCTACATTTCTTCCTGTATATAGCAACATTGACGGGGCAGTGATTTGATCAGTTTGACAACACACCTGTCAATAAAATATTGACTAAATATGATCTTTCTTGTGTTTGTGAAATGACTTACAACTGTTAAAGATGTTAACATTTTCTATTTTCTCCTCTCAAGACTCACCCTTAGTGCTTTGGGTTTAAAACTTAATGACTACTGGAAAGAGGTGACGGAGAAGAAGGCCAGAGAGCGCGAGTTTCAGGCTTTAGACAAAGATGACAATGAAGACCAGCCAGTTTCTGACAAGTGAGTGTCAGCCTTTTTTTCTTGTTGTGCAAGTAATGAAAATACTTCTAACTTGCAAGTGTCACGATAGCATGGCTTTGACATGCCTTTCTTATCTCCCTCTCTTTGTTGAACTCTGGTCTCAAAGATGGACTCACTAACACACAGGGTGTGTTCTGTAGGGGCAGAGGAGTTGGTGCTGCTATGACATTTGATGCTGAATTTTTATATCACTTTTTAAACTGAAGACATAGATTTTTAGTAATAGTTAACACATCTTTTCTTATTTTCTCATTTTAAAATATAAAATAAATCTTAAAATGATGTCATTGTCATTTCTCAAATAATGTTATTATTGAAAGTCCGTTGTGCCTGTAAAAGAGGAATTATGGTGTATTTTGTCCAAATGGCTCTAAATTTGTGTCTGAAACTGTGTAAACGCCCAAGAAAGCAAAAGTAAGATGTCTAGACTCTGCTTTCATATAACAGCAGCATGTCAAGAAGATGCAGATCAGCAGATACACTTGCTATTCAGGGGCTTGTCAGATCTACAAGAAGTGAAAACAGTTTTGTTTTTTTATTTGAATCATGTACATCAGCCTCTCATGTACATGTGCTGAAGCAGAGAGCTTTAATAAGCATCAACAGTGATTTTAGATTACTATGTGTATCATAGAAAATATAGAGGGTTTACTATAAATAAACCTCATAAATCAATATGTTTATGTGCATAACTACTAAACTACTGAGAAAATATCTCCAATTATAATTATTTCTAATGACTGAAAACTTTCTTTAATTCTCCTGCTTACTGCTTGTATTTACAGGAGTCCGATGTGGTTACAGTGTGAAGAGTGTCTAAAATGGAGAAGCGTCCCTGCAGGTCATTATAAGGTTACTCCCGAAAGCTGGACCTGCAGCCAGAACCCCAGTCCACGTTATAGGTTTTTATTTCTCCTTATCTCTATAGCTTGATCTTCATAAATCACACAATTTAAATTAAATTAAAACACAAGTTAGTATGTTTTTACTTCAGGATAAGAAATGTTAGAGCAACATTAAATGGTTTAATTGGGGGAAAACAAATTAAATACATTAGGGTATTTTTTATTTCTATCTGAAGTCTTTCAACTTTACTTGATTATATTTTGGGATGGCCTATGGTAGAGGATAAGACACTGAACATGACCTCTTACGTCCTTGAAATAAGCAAGTGATCACGTACTGTATCTCTTATTCACAAATATCTCACAACTTCTCACATACCCAATATGTCGGTGTGTATGCTTTGTGGAGTTAAAGCTAAACAGTTACTAAGTCCAGCCTCTTTTTCCTTGCAGAAGCTGCTCATCACCAGAGGAAGCAGAAGAGAGTGAGGAACTGTTAACACCAAGCTACCAGAAAAACCACAAGAAACTGTAAATTCCTACTTCTTTACACTTCTCACATTTTGGCTGTTTGTGAGAACTTGTACATGCATGAACGTTTCACACTGCCTTTCTTCCTGCATGCCTGTTTGTGTATGAGTGTGGGTTCACATGGCTTTTTGTGGTTTCAATCTGTCAGTTTTGTGCTCGTATTTCCGGTTGATTGTCCATGCGACTCCTCATGCATTTGACAAAGAAAGTCACGTTTTTTGCTACTCAACACAACAGATTAACCAAAGTGAGTCTCCGTTAGTTTTTAAAGCATTTAAACTCATAAATCCAATGGAATTATTTTAATTAATATCTGTATTATTCTTTTTTTACTGTTTCTTTTAGTATGTCATCCAAAAAAAAGAAAAAAAACCCTGTTAGCTAGATACAACTAACTTTTGAGACTTCTTATTTTCAGACATTTTAAACAAGTGTGGCTTAAGTTTTAAATTATGTACTACAACATATGAAAAAGTCATCTCTTTGAGTCAAAAGCTAAGGCTTCAGACTGCTCAGACTACCAGGTTTCCACCTTTTTTCCCCACTATCATGAGCTGAAAGCCACAGAATGTTCATAAGTCTCAAGCTTAGACCACACATTGAAAGGGGTCACTGTGACATAATTGATTTGTAGGCTTATACTAATACTACATTACTATGCTGCATGGGTGTGCCCTGGTGGCCATACAAATTTCCTGAGATGGATCTAAATTTAAAAGCCTGTGGCAATTATTTTGATCAAAATTCTTTCAGATTTGCTTCATACATCCTATAAAAACCTAGACAACCTAGTGCAAATATTAGTTCATAACCCAGGTCATTAAAGGAAGACACAAAAGGAAGTTACAAAAGTTAGATGTATTGTTTTCACATTCAGCAGGATGCATATGCTTACACTCCTTTCACACAGACAATTCAAATATACAATATCAACACAAATCCCAATAGCTGTGAACGTATGACCATAAGTGCTGCAGCATCGAAGAACTGTGGGGAGTGTTGTCATCTCTGTTTGCTGGACTTGTCGCTAGATTTGCTTTTTATATATACTGTATCCTCTGTGACATCTTTTCAAAATGAGACTACCATCAAATCTTGGGACTTTTAAGTCAAACATCATCAGTACAGCCACAGACAAGTGAGGTATCTCTTTCACAGTGCTTAGATAACAGCAGAGAGAGGCAGTATTAGTGCCTATCTTGTTAGCTGTTTGCACATGTGCAGTGTAGTCCTTGTGTATAAGGAGGGCCTGCATTTTTTTATTTAAAAAAATGTTCTGTCACTTCTAACTTTCTTTGATGTTCATTACTAGATGAAGAGTTTGACACAACTTCCTATTTAAATTTAATGCATAGATGAGCTGCCTTTCTGCAGGCTTCCAGAAAGTGGCCAATCAGGAGAAAGTGGGCACTTAAATAGGGGATTGGCCCTTAATAATAAAAAAAATAATAATAATGTACACAACCAGTCAAAAGTTTGGACTCATTTTCCCATCAGATTTCCAAACTTTTGACTGGTACTGTATACTTTATTTTAATTCCCAAATGGGAAATTGATTCGCTGCATTTAACCCATCCTAGTAACACTGGGAGCAGGGGCTCCCTTAACTAGGAACAGTGGGCTCCCATAATACAACACACAGGGATTAATAGTCTTACTCAGGGGCCTACAGTGGTTCCCTTTGGTTGCTTGTCCATGGACTTGAAGCTGAGTCCCAAGTCCACCTGTCTAACCATTATGCTACTCACACCATAAAGAGACATTACTTAAACAGTACTCTCAAACAGAAAACTAGTGTGAGATTAATAAGGATTTCACAAACTGTCATGCAATCCACTCTATTAGAGTTCCAAAATAAATATAGAAAAACTTAAAATGAGTATAATAGGTCCTCTTTGATCATTTAGTGTAAAAAAGTTAGCCTTTGCTATGACAGTGTTTATAAATGGCTGTTAGCAAGCTATCTTCCGAGAGGTTACAAGATAATAAACAGACAAGCATGACAAGCATAAACACAGCGATTCATAAAAGTTCATCAGTATGTAACCAATATTACTGATTTACATATGACTGGTCTGTGTGTATACTTTGCTTCATGTGCTTTCATAGCTTCAATTACCAACAACCTTGCTAGCAGTCTCATACTGGCATAGTGCTGAATATTTGTCTGAAACTCATCAGTGCTGGTTGTTGTTACACATCCAAAGTTTTTTGTTGTTGTTGTTTGTTTTGTTTTTTTTTGTTCTTTTTAATCAAATGATGTTAAATATTAATTTCATTCATTTCTTTAATGTAATAACATAGTATAAATCCAGCAGCTCTGTGTAGCAGTGCGGTGTTAGCATGTTAACAAATATAGAGTGCTAACCTGCTAATGCTGTGGAGGTGCTGTAATTATTGATTTTTAACCTGTGTTCTACATCTTAGCTTACACATAAACTAACAGTGGTCATTTAAAGAGGGTAGACTGACACAATTCAAGAGACAGATAGATTTTTATTGACTTTTTTAGAATTTTGTTTGTTTTAAATCGAAGATGCACTTCCATTCACAGTCTATTGAGAATCTCCATCATGGTCTGTTTTGTTTGCAGAGAGCAATCCAGAAGTAGAAAACGTGAAAACTCATTAGAGGTATGTGGTGTTTTTTTGGTTCATTGTCACTCTGTCATATTTAAAAATATTTCATAACAAGTGTTTTGCTGTGTTGCAGGGTTGTCAGTTTCAAGAAGAAATGGCAAAACATCTAATCTTGTCACGTCGTTCATCAGAGCCTTCCTTCCAGTCCACGCAAACACTTGAACATGCCACCTCAGTAATTAAGTCCCATATTAAAGAAAAGACAATTGAACATGATGAGACAGACACACATAACTTAACAAGTCATCATGCAGACACTCACACAAATGTTGATGGAAATGTGAATTCTGCCACAGACCCAAAAGAGAAGCCTAATAAAAGAGACACAGTCATTAAAGTTAAGAATAAACTCGTACAGACACAAGCAGGGGTGGAAAATATTAAGAGGCTTGAAGACAAAGATGGGGAAATAAAGATAAACACCTGCATGGAGACAGTAGAACGGGAAATGGAGCACATAAACACTTTAAGGTAGGATGTGTTGTATGTTGTATGCATGTAAATTCAGACACTAAAGTGATGAAGTAACAATCACATGAAAAGCAGCTAAAAAAATCAGTGTTGAATATAAACAAAAAGCATAATACAGAAAATTTGTAAATCCATTGCATAGTAACAGCTGGATGAGGTAAGCTTGTTACATTTGGAATAATATGAGGAGGGTAGACATCATTTTAAAAAATGTTTAGAAATAAAGTAAAGAATGTACAAGAAAACAAAAACATAACAAAAACACCAGGTTGGACCTTCAACAGATGCAATTAACTATACTTTGTTTTCTGTAGCCTCAAAAGGAAGTCTGAATCATTATATCACTGTGTGAAAAAGAAGAATTACTTTGGTGGAGAGCAGTCCGACTCAGGAATTCCCATAGAGGACATGCATCCTGAGAAACAAACGGACGCCTTCAAAAATGACAGCAGCAACCCAGTTGAGAATTCAGACTCTTTGCAGCAAACCCTCACCTCCCGCACCAGGAGCCACTCACTAAGAGCCACACAGACCGCTTTGGCATCCTCACTGAGTGGAAGAGATGGGCCACCAGGCAGGATGCTGCCTCCAGAAGGGGATGATCGGGAGGCTAAATTACTGAGGCTGCATGCATTAGAGAGAGAGGTTCAAAGGCTACGAAACCTTTTGGGTCAGGATGTCATAAGGACAAGTCAAGGCACAATGACAACTGATGATAGTGATGTTGCAAAGCCAAAACAAGGAAAAGTGATCTCGACAGAACACACAGCAGAGGCTGGCTGCCAGACGGACATGGCTGAGGTCAGTGCAGTTTTCTATTAAATTCTCATCCTTCATTACGGGCTTTATTTTAAACCATTTAAATAAATCAAATTAGCTCTCAAAGGAATTTTAAAAATCTTTTTTCCATCAGTGCTCCACCTCAGCCACTAACCCAGCCCCAGCTGCAGGGCTTCTGGGACTGCAAGTCCAGGGTCAGAGAGCCTCATGTGATCCAAAGGATCAGTCTGAGCAGAACAGACTCCGGAAGGAGAAGACTGATAGTCAGAGCAGGACGGCGCTGAGTGACAGCGAGGCCTGTGACAACACCAGGTGAGTATTCTCTACAGATTTGCACTTAGTCACATGAAAAAAGAGCTCTTTAAGAAGCTTTTGTTTTTGTTTGTCAATCTTAGGGTTACATTTATATTCAGGGAAAGTATTTCAAAAGGTTCTTTAGTGTAAGTATTAGCTTTTATCTTTACTAACCCATTTTTCATGCACTCATTTTAAACAATGCCCTTTTGCACATTTATTCAAACTGAGTTTCCCCTCAATACCTAAGTATGAAATCCCAAACTGTTGATCTTGCTAGTGTAATGAAAACGTTTTTCCCTTTCAGATCAGCAGAGCAGAACCTGCATGACATCCGTAATAACGTGGTGGTGCTTCTTACGGCCCTGCTGCCCCAACTTGACCTGACAGACATCAGTCTGGAAACGGCTGATGTAGACAACATCCTGCAGCAGATCATAGACGTTAACTCCCTGAAACTATGATAAGTGTACCTGCAAGTTCTAACAGTGGCTGTCATTTCTCCTCATGTTCATATGCAAAGTTTAAGCTGGTGAAATTATGTCTACATATAAAGCACAATGTAACAGTTATGCATGTGTCATTCTCTTATAGTTCCATTACTGGTAACCTAATCAATTTTTATTCATAAAGCACTTTTCATTTGCTAGAAGCATAAAGTGCTTTACATAATAAAAACATTTGCATAATTAAAGAGAAACATCAATTAAAACACACCTACACACACACATACACATACAAATGGTGCTCCCTGTTAAAATCTAGAATATCAGATAGAGAACGCAAATGATTTATTCTGATTGTAATACCTCTCGCTCCAGCTGTCCCACAATCCTGAATTGGAATAAGCGATACAGTGAATAAATCAATGAATGAATGATTCTAATACTAATTCAATGTGGGAGTCTAGATTTAAAATATTCTAATACCTCTGCATTTCAAATGACAGTTTTATGTATAAAAATTAAGCCCCAACACTGACTACTAGCCGAAGTTTATATAATACACCAGGTTTGCAAGCTAAGGTGGAGTAATTCTTCTGCAAAAAAGCTGCAAAAAAGGCAGAAAAAAACATAATTTAACACAGTCTGAATCTGCTTATTATTATTATTTTATTTTTATTTTTTACTTTGTTGTTCTATTGGAGCATTATTCTGAGGAGAAATCATAGAGTGAACCTATCTGCTGTATAATTTCCTCAAACTTAACAACAATAAAACCAAATTCATTCTCATTAGCACACCAACAGTTTCTCACTTTCTATAGACAAGTCTTCAGTTTCCCCTTCCACTACAGTTAAGGGTTAGCACCTAATCTTTTCAAGCCCACATCAAGTAATATTACTCAGTCTTCATACTTCCATCTTCACAGCATTAACCGCCTTCACCCCTCCCTCCCACATCACTTCACTGCCGTCCTAGCCCACAGCCCGGTCACCTCCCATCTTAATTACTGTAACGCCCTTCTTTTTGATCTATCACAAATCGCTCCATAAACTTCAACTGGTCCAGAATTCTGCTGCCTGGATAGTCAATAAAAACCCATCCTCTTCCCACATCACCCCTGTCCTACAACAGCTTCACTGGCTCCCCATGAATTTCCGTATTCTTTTCAAAAGACTCCTTTTGACTTTTAAGGCCATCCATCATCTTGCTCCTCCATATCTGTCCATTCTGCTCCACACTGCCATCCCTTTCTGTTCCCTTAGATCCTCTTCCTCTCTTCATGTAACTGTCCCATCCCATCACCTCGTTACCATGAGGAGCATGGAATTCTCTTCCTCCTGACATCTGTAATGCTCCCTCTCTTTAAATCTCTACTAAAAACCCACGTTTCAAACTCACCTACAACCTTCAACCCTTTTTCTCATCTATTTGTTTGCTGTATTTTAAACTGTTTTACACCACTTTTTGTTTTATGCACATAGCTTCTTTGTTTTACTTTGATTTCTTGGTTTTGTAAAGTGGCCTTGGGATTCCTGAAAGGCTCTTTAGATAAAATGTATTATTATTATTATAAATATAAGTCTTTTTATCTGAAACTATTTCATAATTCTAATATGTGTGATGTTTTGCTCTTTTTTGTTTTACATCTGTTTTTGTTGACTTTTATATACTGTATTTGATACAAATTTGTTCAATGTATTCTGTTAATGAGTGATGGAGATACTCAATTGTTTACAAATCTTTAATAAACAAAACTTAATGTTTGCAATGAAGTACTGAAACGATTTATTGCACCCCACCTCCTAATTTCTAAATAGAATATAAATGCAATCTTGAGCCTTTGCAGTATTTCTCTTTAGCCACAAGGTAGCAGTGAAGCCCAATGATGAGTACATGTCTTGCACACAGCCACACCTGGAAAGTGTTGGGTCTTCCAAAATCCTCATGTCATTTAAAAGTATTACTTGTCCTATCAACTTAGATAACAAAGTTGTTGAAACAGTAGCATATCTCTTTATAGCATAAGACTAACTGTATAATTTGGTCAGTAAATGGGATTAGGTCATTTAGTAGCACTAAGTTTGAAATGTTGTGCAACAGGGTACCCAACCTTTTGGCACAGGATCAGAAATGAAGGCAATGTTTACTGATATGTCCTGTGCACAGGCCCTTGAACCAAGGAGTTGGGCTTAGTCTGGATTACTAAAACTAATATCCTAGAAAGAGACAAAAAACATCTAAAATGGTTGCCAAATTACTAAAATTACAGGCATAGCACAAGAAGATACAAAATCACCCAAAGAAGTAATAATACAACCATGAAAAGATACTAATGATCAGAAAAAACACTAAATGTGATAAAAAATGTGTGTGTGTGTGTGTGTGTGTGTGTGTGTGTCTATATACACACATGTATATATACATACATATATATATATATATATATATATATATATACTACTGTTCAAAAGTTTGGGGTCACTTTGCCATGGGATTCAATAGGGAAGTGACCCCAAACTTTTGAACAATAGTGTATATATTTTTTTTTTTTACATAAAATGTACACTTGGCAGTTAATTGCTTTTTAATTCAAAAAGCTAATCAGCCAAACACATTGCAGCAATTCAATGAAAAAAGTCATGTAGACATCATCATGAAGACTTCCCGAAGTACAAACCATGCAAAGAAATAGGATTTATAGTGATTTTGAATGTGGTATGGTTGTTGGTGGCAGACTGGTCTTAGTATTTGCGAACCTGCTGATGTACTGGAATTTTCACACACAACCGTCTTTAGGATCTACAGAATATGCTTTGACAAAGAAAAAAGAGATCACCAAAATTGAAGAGTCAAGAAACATTGCCTGATCTGATTGGTGATTATCTCAGTTTCAGCTGTAACATTCAGATAGTAGGGCCAGAATGATTTGATATACACAATATAAAAAGCATGAATCCACCCTGCCTCGTGTAAGCGGTTCAGGCTGGTGACGATGGTGTAGTGTGTGGGGGATATTTTCTTGGTACCTATTAGTATTGATAAGGCATTGTTTAAATGCCACAGACTACCAGAGTAATGCTGTGGACCATGCCCATTTCTCTATGACCACAGTGTACTTATCTTCTGGTGGCTACTTCCAGCAGGTTGATGCACATGGTCACAAAACTCATATCATCTCTAACTGGTTTCTTGAACATGACAATGAGTTAACTGTACCCCAATGGCCTCCACAGGCACAAGATCTTTATACAATAAAGCATCTTTGGGATTTGGTAGAGAAGGAGGACTTCCCTTTTCAGACAGTTGTAGTCGACAAATCCACAGCAACTGTCTGATATCATGAAAATTGCAGAGAAACATTTCCAACACCTTGTTGAATTGATGCCAGAAAGAATTAAAGTAGTTCTAAAGGCAAAAGGGGTTCAACCCTGGCGCTAAAGTGACTGGTGAATGGAAATGGATGTAAACCAACCACAAAGTGACACAGAAACAAAAAGGCACAGAAAAGAAACATAAAAAAACATCAAAATGCACTTTAGAAAACATAAAACAACCAGTAAACAGTATGGTTTGTGGTTGATGTCCCCTGCTGACGCTTGCTGCTTCACTCTCTTCCTCTGCTTGCATTTTTCTGCCAATATTCTTATTTTCTAATCAAGAAACTTATGAGCAACGGCTCCTGGATACTTATTAATCACCAGGACTGTATTTTGTTGTAGATTTGGTTGGATACTACTATTTTTTAATACTCTTACAATCTTGTCAGTGTCACGTCAGTGTGGCCTACAAATAGTAGAAGCCTTATATACAGTTACTTAGGAGCTAAAGCTAACTAGCTGCAAGATGCCTCCCTTCTCTACAGATGGCTATCACAAACTTCTACAGAGGATCAACATGCTGGAAACAAAGATTCAACAGCTCGAGGTGAATGTGGAAGTGAATTGATTGTGTTGAAATGAAACAACCTTGCCTTTAATAAGAAAACAGCGGGCAGGATTGTGCTAACACACAGCTAATTAGCACAAACTTAGCTGGAAAGAAAAAGGAAGACATTGTACAAGGTAATAACTCTTTCACTGACAGTCCTCCTATGGAATGCTCTTGGTGCAAAGCCAAAGAGTAAATCATCTCATAGGGAAATGGGAAGACAAATATCAGGCAGAGCCCAGTTTGCTGAGATTAGCGACGTGACCGGCTGGCCTGCTCTACCATCCAGACCAAGCACATCCTCAACCCCTCTCATTAGCAAGACACAGTCATGGCCAGTTATCAGAAGGAAAGCTAACAAATCCTCTCCACAACAACTGGACATGCAACTACAGAACAGGTTTGCACCACTGCTGCAGGATTCTGGATCTACATCTGATAATCGGAATGAAATCTCCTTACACACCAAGGTTAGACCAAAAAACAAATCAGAAAGTAAAAGGCGACAAGAAAAGCTGGGCCTCAGACTCTGATTGTTGGTGACTTTGGTGTGAAAGACGTGAGAAATGTGTGTGGAAAACGTACAAAAGTACTGTGCTTTCCCAAGGATATGGTATCAGATGTGAGAGGCAAAATTACGCAAATTGTGGCAGCGCACACAATTTGTCTGAATGCATGGCTGTCGGCTGTATGTACCACACATCCAGTTCATTTCATAGACAACTTCAACTTCTTCTAGGACCCCAGGCACTTTTTTAAGACGGATGGATTCTGCCTCAACAGGTCAGGAGTGAAGCTGTTCGCCTCCAACCTGTTTTATTTTCTAAACAGACACTCTGTTCCCTCGGACAAGGACAACAGACAAGCGAGACCAAAACAACGTGGTAAGATAGAGCCTAGAGGAAGCCTTAGGAAAAAAACCACCTCAGCCCCCTCCTGAAGAAAGCCCCAAAGCTTTGCCATGACGTGGCCCTGTCTGGTCATTACTATGTTTTCTTTGAGTGTACAGTTCCTGTTCACACAAATGTCTCAACAGAGGTCATCACAAACTATGTATAACTGAAAACATGAGTGGAATGTTTAACCACATCCTCTCTTTAACACCTGCCCTATCAGTGGGTTCAGCCAATCACCGTGTTGCTAGTTATAATGCTAAAATGTTAAATATTATGGATGCTATTGCTCCTTTTAAGGTGAAGGTTGTCTCTGGAAAGAAAAAGTCTCCATGGATAAATTCCACACTGGTGAAGCATGGAAAAAGAGAGTGTCCGAAAGCCGCGTGTAGATGGAGTAAAACAAATCCACAGGTTCATTATGGCATGTATAAAGAGAAGCTTCACTCTTACAATTTACAACTAAGGAATTCAAGAAAGTCCTATTTCTCTGACATTATTAGCAAAAACTATCATAATGTTTGGGTCTTATTTGCTATTTGATACAGTTGACCACAATATATTGCTTAAACGACTGGAGAACTGGGTGGGCCTCTCTGGCACTGCACTACACTGGTTTAAATCTTATTTAGAGAATAGAAAGTACTTTGTGTCTATAGGTAATTTTACATCTGAGCAGACAAAAATTACATTTGGAGTTCCCCAAGGTTCCATCCTGGGGCCTCTTCTGTTTAACATCTACACTTGCACAGGTCATGAGGAAAAACAAAATTAGTTACCATAGCTACGCAAATGACACACAGATATATATTACAATGTCACCAGGAGATTGAGGCCCCCTACAGCCTCTTGGTAAATGCATTGAGGAGATTAATGACTGGATGTGTCTGAACTTTCTTCAATTAAACAAAAACAAAACTAAGGTGGTTTCTGGAGCCAAAGAGAAACAATTAAAGGTCACCACAGAACTTCAGCCTATACACCTAAAAACCACCAACCAGGCCAGAAATCTGGGTGTATTCATGGACTCAGACTTTAACTTTGAAAAACACATTAAGGGCATTACAAAATCAGCCTACTGTCACCTTAATAATATATCAAGGGTAAAAGATCTGATGTCTCAGTAGGACCTGGAAAAACTAGTCCATGCATTCATCTTTAGTCGTCTTGATTATTGTAACAGTGTCTTCACAGGTCTACCTAAAAAATCAGTTAGGCACCTGCAGCTGATTCAGAACTCTGCTGCTCGAGTCCTCACTAAGACCAAGACCATGGATCACATCAGTCCAGCTCTGAGGTCTTTACACTGGCTGCCTGTTCTTCAGAGAATAGACTTTAAAGTTCTGCTGCTGGTCTATAAAGCTCTGAATGGTTTAGGACTAAAATACATCAGTGACCTCTTGACCCATTATGAACCTACCAGAACCCTCAGGTCATCTGGATCCAGTTTCTTATCAGTTCCCAGAGTCAGAACCAGACACGAAGAAGCTGCATTCAGCTTCTATGCTCCACATGTCTGGAACAAACTCCCAGAAAGCCTCAGATCAGCTGAAACCCTCAGTTTATTTAAATCCAGGTCAAAAACCCAACTGTTCTCTGCTGCATTTCAATAGTTTTTATTTAGAAGTCAAAATCTACACTTAGTTCTTTTAAGCTGGAATCGTGTTTTAATATTGTTTTCACCACATTGGAATTTTATTTCTTGCATTTCATCTATTTTATTTTAGCATCTTCATTCTGTTTTTATTTCATTAAATGCATTTCTTTTAATCTTTGGTTTTTTAAATCACTTGTATTGCTTTCTGCACCCTGCTGAAATGTTTTATGTAAAGCACTTTGAATTGTCTTGTACATGAAATGTGCTATACAAATAAATTTCCCTTGCCTTGCCTTGCCTTGCCTTGCCTTGCCTTGATGTGAATCTCAAGGGTGTAGAGCTGATCCTTGCCATGGGTGTGGGACTGCTTACAGCCCCCAACCCCATCAGTAATCAACTGTAGATAGCCTTTATTCCCATAAATATTGTAAATTATTACTGGGACAATAAATTCATGAGTAGAAGCAGTCTTTTGCCTTCTTATTTAATAACAAAAGCAAATAATGTTACTGTAATACTTACTTATGTGCTGAGTGTGACAGTGATTATCGTTGTTATAGGAAATTAGTAAATTAACTTTAGTGCAGATATCAGCAGAGATCATCTTGAAAAGGTCATTTTAATGTCTTGTAGCCTTTTCTCATTCATAAACTTAATTGATTAATTTGTTTGGCAACACTTTACGATAGGGCCATAAAATTTGCTCTGAGTAACTAATGAAAAAAAACTAATGAGAATTGAGTCGGGGCCTAATTTTACTTTAATGATTACCTAAGTTTTGTATTCCAGTGAAATTTATTAAATGTAAAAACTTATGACCAGTTAATGATTACTTAATGGTCAGATAATCATAAAACGTTTAGAAATCTTAGCGGGAACTAACCGGTCATTACTTATTGAAAATTGTGAACTCATGAAATATTATTACATAAATAATTATTAATGATCGTTTCATCGTTGTTGTTTCTTGTGGCGTTTTTAAAAAAAGCCCCTCTTTAGTCATCAGTACCACCACGTACGCGCCGCCCACGTATTTCAGTTTTCCTCCACTTACTGTACTTGACCTCCCTCCACAGCCCTGCTTTTAAATATCGCAGCACACCAGAGGCGCAGCACAGCGTGGAAACTGTTTGGCACCAGGAGCGCACATCGGGATGAGAGCGACACTTCTACTACTGCTGCCGCTCCTCTGCTGCTCCGTCGGGGAGGCGCAGCAGCCCGGAGCTCTTCTCAGAGAGTATTACATTGCAGCTGTGGAGATCGGATGGGACTACATCTACCTAGACAATGCTGACCCAGCGTCCGACCAAAGGTGAACATGTCTCTGCAGGTCCAACAGCAGTTTTTGATAGACAACTTTGAGTTATTTTAAGCTAAATATGATCTAAATGAACACTAACAAGTTACTTGTAAAAACATACATGATTTGGCGGTGTTTTAAGAATCTCATGTCAGCTTTCTCATTATTAATCTTTCATTTAATCTTATCAGGGGGAACTCCAAAACTATTCCCCAAAAGTACATCAAGGCAGTTTATAGAGAGTACACAGACTCCACATACACTGTCCCCAAGCAAAGAGAAGCCTGGACAGGTAGGTATCCTCTTCAAAAACACAGAAACAACACAAAATATTGTATGTTAGACATTTTTAAGATTATAGATCATATGTTAACATTACTTAGAAAGAAAATTTGATGTGGTTGCAGGCATTCAAGGCCCAGTGATTGTCGCCCAGGCTGGTGACAGAGTGGTAGTCCACTTCAAAAACTTAGCGTCTCAGCCCTATAGTATCAGTCCTGTTGGGATCACCTACTGGAAACAGTCTGAAGGTAAGTGAACTGGATGCTGAGCCTGTGTGAATATTATTCAGCTGCATTGTGATCTCCTTAGTCAAACAGTTAAGAACCAGACTCAGGTTGTTCAGTTTTACTCATATAAAAGAATTGCTTAAAATTTCATACTTAGTGTATCTTAAACCTCAGTATGGTTTTGCCTGAACTGAATTATTTTAAGAGATTTAGAATTAGATAGATTTAAATTCTTTGTAAAGTAACTTTGTAAAAAATCACTTGTTTTTAAGTTAATGTTAGTAATTGATTTAGAAATCACCAAGGAACGAGGCTTAAAAAGTTGCCCCTCATTCTCCAGAAATTACTGAGAATAACGGTTATCATTATCTGGTGTGTGCAGATATTGTGGAGCTAGCTGGGACCTAACAGTCAAACTACCATTGCATTTGATGATAATTCCTCTTCCATAGAAAGCATTGACATGTGTCCTGCTGTCCCTTCCTGTAAGTGGCTCACGTCTTCCCGCTCTAGGGGCAGATTCCTGTAACTGAGCTTATTGTAATCTGAAAAGCTCCTCTTGTCCAGATTTCATGGGCAGATCTAATCACATCCATGTGTGGGTGAGGAAAAAGTTACTACCTGTGTCCACTTTTGTATGCATACATTTCAAATCTTTTAAACTGAATTCAGATATTAAAGCCTGAATGTCACAGAACCTTTAGCAGCTAAACCAAAGAAAAAGAGCAGTATCTGGAACTTCTTTAAGGACTTAAAGGCTGAAAGAGAAAGAAACTGACTCTAAATTAAAATCATGAGGACTGAGTCTATGTCAGGAGGCAAAAAATCTCTTTAATTTTTCTTGTGAAAAGCCCCTATAAAAAGACGAAACACAAATAACAAAAACACAAGTAACAACATTAAGACTGCAAAAATATCCCTTAAGGTTTTGGTATTAAACCAACGCAACACAGTGACTGCAGAAGCGTGCGCATAAGTGTGTGTGAGTGCAATGAACGGGAATGAGATGTGTTCAGTGATGAGTGTGATCATGCAAATGCAACCGTGCCTCCTTCAGGGATCAGAAGCTGTCAAAGAGGGCCCTAAAATAAAAATAAATAATTAAGTATCAGGGGAGTCTTAAATCCTCCATGAAACTTGGCAAAGCAAATTTTTTCAGTACAACAAGGCAGCCAGACCATCGTTCTGCAGTCATGATGCTGGACAAACCATTTGAAAACAGAAAACATTAACAAAAACAACACTATTGAGAGACATCACTTTCTGTGGAAATTAAAACAAAAAATGCTACTAATTTTAAATTAGTCTATTTATTTATTATGTTTCCTGTAAAAGTCGCAAGAACCATCTCCTTAGCAGTACAACTGTAATTTTTTTCTCTCAGGAAGTATTACACCAAACCACAAATTTTATTTACAGTGCCAGGTGCCAGATGTTTTTTCACTTTCAGCTCCTTTGGCTGCTGAACTAATTTAGTACAACAGTTAAATCACTATGTGTCTTTTTCTTCCAGGAGTTGGATATGAGGACTCCACTGCAGGTCATGAGAAAGAGGATGACGCTGTGTCTCCTGGAGGATATTATGAGTATGTGTGGGACATTAGCCCTAAAGATGGCCCCACCCCCAGCGATCCTGACTGCCTTACTTACTCATACTCATCCCACGTGGATACAGTTCGAGACATGAACTCAGGACTCATCGGTGCCCTGCTCATCTGTAAATCAAGTCAGTGAGCTGCAGTTAAATCATCTTTTTTTATTATTAATTACATTTGATACACAGAAAACACAACAAAGCGCAAAATATAGAGGAGAATGTCCTTAAATTTCATGCGGCTTTAGCTATTAATAAATGACTAGAAGAGTCTTACCTATGTGTAAATATCTATAATCTTGTTCCAGGTTAGAAATAAATAAAACTAAATGCATTCATTGCTCAAATTAAGCCTTTATATAGAAAACACACAGAAAGGAAGAGGCCATAAATCATGCAATCTGGCCTCTACAGTATATCAAGTCATCTAGCAGTAGGCCTACCATTGCAGCACATTAAGCTTCACATTTCATCTAATGCTCATATCTATTACATCAAAAGTGAAAGAATTACCTGTTGAGCAAGTCTTGTTAAGCTATATAATATAATAATACTTGAAAATGTATAAAATTTAATTTAACTTAACACTTTAAATGTGAATGTTTGAGAGATGCTGGAGGAAAAGTCATTGTAGTCAGTGGGAGTGATTGTCTAGCCACCATCTACTGTTGTCTTTGGTGGGACACGGACAACTGGCATTAAGTCCCGTGTGTTAAGGTCAGATCAGCACCTGTAGAAAAACTTAGAGAAAGCTGCTATTTTTTTGTTGGAAAAAGGTTTTAAAACCACATTCTGAAGCTCTGAAACTTACAGCAGCTACATCCCATTGACAAAAAGAGGCACAAAATGGTTCAGTTTTAACCAGTCTACATGGAAACTAGCATCTCACCCACATTCCCACTGGCCAGCCATCCAGTCAGAAGTAATGTGTGGTACCAGCAAACTCTTTGGGTAATGGGTATTTCTTCAGTAACCAAGCTCATTTTGTTGTACAGACCAGCACAGTAACCTAGAGACTAACCAAAATGCATTGGTTGAATGAATCACACGTTACCACATTACATACATTTTGTGTGTCTTCCTCCAGCTGCCTTCACAGACGATGGCCAAAGAACACACCAGGCATTTGTCCTACTTTTTGCTGTGTTTGATGAGACTAAAAGCTGGTATGGAGAGGTGGGAGAGAGAATAAGCAGAGAGAAGTTCAAGAAGAGCAATGGCAGGAAGCAATACCACACCATCAATGGCTATGTCAACTCTACATTACCCGGTAAAGAAGCAGTCTGGCTCAGCCAGACAGTTTGTTCCATGCTGTAATGTTAAGTGCTTCTAACACTGTTCCCCTGTGTATCAGTTACTGCATTGTATCACAGGAATTTGGCCCCATTTTCCTTTTCTCTCTGTGTTTGTGTAGGTTTGACAGTCTGTCAGGGCCGTGATTCTGTGTTTTGGCATATGATTGGGATGGGCACAGCTCCAGAAATCCACTCTATTCGGTTCCAGGATCACTCTTTACAGGTAAGCCAAGGTTTCAGAGAAAAATACAATCACAGCAAATAGATTTCAAGCTCATGTTCCAAGTAGTGTTTTACTGGTAGGCACTGGCAAACACTTCATCCCTGTGCCTCACCAAATAAATCCTCATACTGATACAACACAATATGATGAGAAAAGCAAAACACTCACATCTTAAAATGCTCCAATGAATGTGCTTCTCTGTGATTATTTCTGCCTGATATATATGATTTCAATCAGGATAGACATGCACAAAGAGAAACACCACACTGCTTATAAGAGCTTTTCAAAGAAATTCTGTGATCACATGAAAAAGGGGCAATGGCTTTTAAAAAAACGTGATGGAGGTTTCTAATTTTTCTATTGTCTAGGGTTGCAAATCATTCAGTATCTAAAACTAAGTGAAAACAGTGCTTACATGAGATATCACACCTTGAATTTGAGATATGTTATTGTTTGTTTGATACCTTTAAAAATATTGCATGTTCATTACCACGAAATATCTCTTTATGTTTAATGTACTCTTGCCAAAGAGCATGAAGATCATAATCAGCGTGGTTTTTGGCTTTGTGCACTGGGTACAGAGATTTCTCTGTAAATGTTTAATGATATTTAAAAATAAAAAAAAAGACAAAAATTCTAATTTGTTACTTTTTTTTAAGCTAAACAACATTATTAAATCATTATTCTTGATTTGTTTGGGACAATGATCCTTCACAGAATGATGAAGCCCTCCACAGTCTTGAAACACTGACATGATTTATCAGTATTGATAGAATAAAATATTAACAATTAAAATGATGCACTTTTTCAATATTGGGATTGATATCAGCTGATGAATTTAAAACATTAGCTGCAAAGTTGTGGGGGGTTTTTGGACAATATTAACAGTTTTCCTGCTTCCTGTTTTGGGTAAGAATCAAAAACAAAAGACAGCAAATTTATGGTAATATTCTTTTTTCAAGCTTTTTATTGACATTGCAACATCAATATGATGCCTGCTTTTGACCACAATAATTGCAGAGCAAAAATCTGATGTTGTCAGACGTTCCTTTTTTACCCAGTCATATTACTAGACTATTGCAAAAATAACATTCGCTTCTTTTCCATCTCACCATCTTTTTTTGGAGTATGTTTGTGGCATTAAGTTTAAAATTCGTACAATTAGCAATCTAACCTACATATGACAGATATGAAGTGTATATAATTTTTAATAGCATTGGATGTTGTTGTTTTCCAGGTGTTGACCCATCGTAAAGTCACTGTGGAGGTGACCCCCATGACATTTGTCACTGCAGAAATGAAACCCACAACTACAGGTCACTTCCTCATCAATTGTCAGATACATGCTCACCGCTATGGTAAGAAACACCCAAGTAGTCTATCTATGCCACTTAAATTTGTTTTACTAATCAGATTAATTTAATCTCTGAGTTGAAAGTTGACTAACGTGCCAATTGCTTTGATTAGACGGCATGAATGCTCTGTTCACTGTGGAGAAATGCCCTGATCCACTACCTGACCTGCACAAGGTCAAACACAAGGAAAGTGTGGAGGAGGATAATGGAGATTATGATTATATCTTCAACACTGTAAATCTACAACCCAAGAAGCCACAGTTTCAAGCCAGAGCCAGCAGAGGACAACAGTCAAAAACATGGACACATTTCATTGCTGCTGAGGAGGTGACATGGAACTATGCTCCTCATCTGAAACCCACAGACAGGTAGAGAAAAGCAGGGATGAAAGGCATCAAGAAGAACTAATGGTGAAGTGATGAACTTATTGTTTTATTTCCCCTTTCCTTCACCAGTGAGTTGCAGTCTAGATATCTGCCGGCCACACCCCATCACCTCGGCTATAAGTATAAAAAGGTTGTGTATGTGGAATACACAGATGCCTCTTTCACTCGGAGGAAAAACCCAGAAAACACATTGTTGGGTCCTTTATTAAAGGGAAAAGTCAATGATCAGATACACGTAAGTTATTTTCTAGAGGGTGTGAGATTTGACTCAGTTTGCATGAACCAAAATACGTTTTCACAATTGTAAGAAGAAAGAAGTGGAGCACAGGACTGACCCTTTGGTTTGAATTCTTTCCAGATCATCTTTAGAAACATGGCCAGTCACCCTTTTAATATCTACCCCAATGGCCTTACCAAGATCTCTCCACTTCAGAAATCCACCAACGGTAAGCTTGAGCATGAACAAACTAATAAAGGAACATGTTGTCCAAAAATATCCAGAATCTTTAGGAGTACAATGCACTGATAAAGCAATGAAGCAGCAATGAAACTACGTAGAAGTGCATCAGCTGTAGTCAAGCACATGCGGCACCTGCCTGCAGGATTGTGCTTAGTTGTGGTAACTATTAGTCAGGCTTTAAAATAATCCCATTTATTTCCAAAGGAAATTCCTTAAATACAAATATTTTGAAATGACACACAAAATGAAATTTCAGTGTAATGATATTAAATTAAGAGCTTTAACTACATTTGATTAATTCCTGTCTTCACACACTGATACTAATAGATAAATGTCTTCGTGTTTATTTTCACTGACACCCAAAATAGAGAATGATTTGCGCTCAGTGGGAGTTCCCCCCAATGAGACCTTTGGCTACATTTGGAGGCTGACAACAAATGATGGGCCCCTGGAAGAAGACCCCCAGTGTCTGACCCAGCTATATCAGAGCACCGTCTCCCCAGAGAGAGACTTGGCCTCTGGGCTGGTGGGCACCCTGCTTGTCTGCAAGTACAATGCCTTCGATACCAGGGGAAAGCTGGTGAGATGAATGTTCTCTTGTTTGAGTTTCAAATATATGACAGTATTTAATGTGTGTTTTTTTTTAATTGAATCTCTTTTTCCGTGCAGTTGGGACCCGATGAGAAGCTGAACCTGATATTTGCTGTGTTTGATGAGAACAGAAGTTGGTATTTCAAGGAAAACATGCAGCGATCCAGCCAAAGATCCATGGACCCCACAGACCCTAAATTCTATGAGTCAAATGTCATTTACAGTGAGTTACACTTTCTAATGTTCATGAGGGGAACAGTAACTACTACATAACATCTCAAAAATGTTCTCCTCATTCGAAGTCAAACAAAAAAAAAATCCTCTCTTCGAATGTTCCTCCTCCTTCAGGTATAAATGGCATCATGTTCAGTGGCCGTCGGTTTGTTATGTGTCAGACTGATGTCTCCTTCTGGCATGTGGCTAATGTGGGGACCCAGAGTGACTTCCTCTCTGTCTATTTCACTGGAAACTTGTTTCAGTACCAAGGTCTCTACCAGTCTATCCTCACACTCTACCCAATGACTGCCATAACTGTCCCAATGGAGACCGAACTGATTGGTGAGGTCACAGAGTCACATTTCCACACCATTTTCTTAACAAATGGGATGTTTGGTGTTTGAAGGGCACAAAAAAATTCATTGGTAAATTGTTGACAGCTAAGTTTTAGGTAAATGTGCATATAGTTTTTGCAGTGCCACACATTTATGTTAACTGCATATGTTACTCTTCACAACTATGAATTGCCATGTGACTCTCATAGGTACATGCTGGCTTTCCACTGAAGTCATACTGAATCCCTACTTTATTTTTCAGGTGAGTGGGAGATTAGTGCCTTTGACAGTAGCCTCAAGAGCCGGGGGATGAGTATCCGTTACACTGTTCGTCACTGCAACAATGGAGACTTCCCATTGGTTGATCATGATGTGGATGAAGATATCTCAGACTACTATGACGAAATTTTTGTCCAGCCAAGAGGCATGAGACCTCAAAATGGCACCGTTTTGGTTAGAGTGTGCAAAAAAACCACTCGACAACAGCACTTCTAGTGAAAATTTCCAGAATGTCAAAACTGAAGTTAATGATGCACCATGTCAGCTAAGGAGAGTTCCAGTGGCATCACTGGGAAGAGGGAAACCTCCCTCAGAGGAAGGAGTTCCTGAGGATGTCCTGGCAAATATAGATAGAGATGTGGACTTGACTGCTCCTCAGAATCAGACTGAACACAGGAACAACAGAGGTAGCAGACGAAGAAGACAAGTAAGTGGGAACTGGACAAAGAAAGGCACAAAGTTTGGAGTATTAGAACATCAAAGAACAACAATAGATCCTGTTGGAGGACATGTGGGAAACATGACTGACACTGATGCAGAGGTACAGACTGAAGTGAGAAGTGAAGTGCTAAGCAAAACAAACAGCACGATAGCACAGCTCAAAGACAACAATAACAACTCACTGGGCAGCAAAACGCAGATGAGCAACAAGCAACAAACTGCAGACCCAAGCTCTTCAAAGGTCATGGATTATGACTTGGTACCACACAACTCCCTTTTTTCTGAACGAGAGAGGCTCACAGACGATGTGCTGGATCTAGAATACAACTTCACAGACGCAAACACAACTAATGTTAATTTGTCCTTCGAGTATGATGACGATAGTTATGAGGTACTGTTGTCTGTGTATGTATGGTTGTGTGTTGGGGGGGGATTATTAAGTAGAACTTCAAATACCACAAATTTAATCTCCCCTGTACCAGAATTAAAGCTAAACTTTATCTACAGATAAACAGTAAACCAGACATGTTTGGGCCAAGCTTCGTGGACCCACGGTCTGGAGAAATCAGACCTCGTCACTACTACATTGCTGCAGAGGAGATCATCTGGAATTATGGAATCAGAATGCCACAGCAACTCATTAAACCCAGGTAGGAATAATACTTCCTCCCAGTTTTCATGCATCAAGGTATTGTAAGATATTTGGGTAAAAATCCTGGTTGCACGTCTGAGTTGGAAAATCCACCAACTAACTATGAATGAATTAGAAAAGAGCAGGCCACTGAGTTCAGGTTTGTGTCCCCACTCCTTCTCAGTTTAAAGAATCAGAACGATTCCTGATGTGCAAGCTAAAGCTAAACGTTTTTCAGAAGGGTGGCATGAAAAAGCAAATTATTCACCATCTAAAACATCTCAAACCTCCATAAGATTGCATTAAAGCTCAAGCAAGAGCTACATTGTATATTGTTACACAATGCCACTTCTGCATCATAGTGAAACAGAGAATATCTGGGTTAACATGGTCATGTATCCACGTGGTTGGGCCATATTGCAAAAGACAGTGGACTCTGCTACAACAATGTTTTCATAACATTCAGTTGAGGAGATACAGTGACAAAGCAAAACAGTCTAATGGAGAAGTGGTCTGGTGTAGAAATAATAAAAGGCCTGCAGATTTGACCTGGAAAACTTTATAAATTTTAGCTATAAGTTGTTTTAGAAGGTAAAAAAACAAAAGTGCTTTTCTCATACCCCCCTCAGAGTTGCGTTTACTTTAGCTCCTCTTTTTTTTTTGTGGAGGGGGCCTTTCACCTCTGCCCATTCAGTTACAAATCCATGTTGAATTTCAATAACCACAATTTTGTGTGCCACTTTTTGTAAAAAGTGAAATGTGGATCTCATAATGTAGTCTGGGTGAACAGCCGTGTTTTTAATTAACTAATTTCTTTTAGTGAAGTGCGTCGGGGCATGAGGAAGTTCCTCCCTGAGTATAAGAAGGTTGTTTTTCGAGCTTATATGGATAAAGACTTCGTGCATCCTGTGGCCAGAGGAGAGCTTCAGGAACATTTGGGAATCGTGGGACCTTTTATCCGAACAGAGATTAATGACCTTCTCACTGTAAGTGTTTCTGTTCTTTTAATTATAATAATAATTTCTTGGGTAGTAACTATTTCCACTTTGATGAGGTCCGCTTAACTCCGTATTCTTCTGGAAATATTTTTGGTGACATGATAATCAAAACCTTCCCTTTGATTACATTTTTTTTTCTTCTGTAAGAAAATTCTCTTAGCCTTTGCATTTTTGTTTTTCTTTTTTTTTTTTTTTAGGTGATCTTTAAAAATAATGCAAACAGACCTTACTCCTTTCATCTCCATGGAGTCTATGACCTAAGTCAGGGGGCTGGCATCTCACAAATCAGTTCCTCTTCTGCTCCTCCCGGGATTCCTGGAGAGCCTGTGCCTCCTGGGGAAGCTCGAACTTACAACTGGAGAATAAGCCAGAAACAGGGTCCCACTGATTCTGAATTTGACTGCAAGACGGGAGCTTACTACTCCACTGTAGACAAGGTCAGTACTCTAATGTAGACATACAGCTTTTATATTCATTCAACAAAAATTTTCACCATAAACCATGTTTGTGATTCATTAATATGGAGAATTTTTTTTTTTTTTAAACAATGTTGTAGGAGAGGGACCTTCACTCTGGTCTGATTGGTCCACTGGTGATCTGTAAGCCTGGTACCCTGCAAACACATTACAACAAGCAGCCAGACATCCAGGAATTCACCCTCCTCTTCCACACCTTTGATGAAACTAAAAGCTGGTACATGGAGGAGAACCTGCAGCGATACTGTGCTCCACCCTGTCAGGCCAACACTGGGGATCCCTGGTACCACACCAGTAATAAGTTTTCAGGTGGCTGAGCGCTCGCGTCATGTTTGCTGCTGATGATAATGTCTTCATTCCTTGTTCATCCTTGTTTTCTCAAAAATAACACCAATGTTTTTCTTCAGCAATTAATGGTTATGTGGCAGAGACTCTTCCTGGTTTGATGGTTGCCCAGCACCAGCTAGTGAGGTGGCACCTTTTGAATGTGGGAGGTGACAAAGAGTATCACGCCGTGCACTTTCATGGACTACCTTTCACTGTTCACACAAAGCAAGAACACCGTATGGGTGTCTTCAACCTCTTTCCTGGTAAAAATGAAAATACAAACACATTTAAAATGAACATTTTGTATTATTTTTCATTGATGTGTAATATAATTCATGCATCATGCATTACATTTCCCTTGTTACCTACTCATTTCTCTAGGTGTTTTTGGAACGGTGGAGATGAACCCCCCCACCGTTGGCACATGGTTGGTGGAGTGCAGCATAGGAGACTATCAGCTGGCTGGCATGAGAGCTAAGCTGTTGGTCTATAATCCACGTAGGTGCCCATGTCCCATATGTGATATTGTTTATAATCTCACTTGAACTATAATGTAATAGATTATCAGACATAAAACTGTGGTTCATGTGTTTGGACGTGAGAGGGTTTGGGGCATTTAGACCCAAACTTGTCTGCCACATGACACATTAAAGACACACAATCTAGTATGTTTTAAGCTTTTGTGGCTCTTTCTTTGTCTGCTTGCTGTAATTTTGTCTCTGCATTGGTTTTGTATCTGTCTGCATCAGTTATGCTCCTTCTTTTAGCTTGTCTGGGTGTGTTTGTTGTTGTCATCCTTTGTTTGTTTTTCATCCCTTAGTTGTCATTTTGCATCTGGCAGTTGTACTTTTGTGTCTCTTAAAATCTGTTTTCTTTCTAGTGTTTCTTTTTCTAACTTCAGGCTGTTTTGTTCATATTGGGTACACTTTTAGCCTGTTTGCAGGTTGTTGTAGTCAGTATGTGGGCCTGTTTGGATAGTTTGCTTTATTCTGGTTGTTTTAAAATAATTTTGTGTACTCTACTTCTCTTTACATCTGTTTGCATCTGTTGGACCTTTTTGCATCTATCTTTTGGTCACAATTTTATGTATCCAGACAGTCGACTAAATTGTGCTTTCACTGGATTTGCATTTAGTTATTTTATATACCATTACACTTGATTTATCTCTGTCTGTCTGTGGTATGTTTGCATCTCTTACTGGTACACTGAGTCTTGCTGGTTTCTCTCTCTGTGTCTTTTCCAACACTGTCCACACTATGAAGATTTGAGTTGATGTAATTCTCACTTTGCTTAGTAAAATATATGCAGATGCAAATGCAGTTACAGAAGATCAAAGAAAAAAAACAGTTAATTCATAAGATTATACACTGTACACACTGGCTAAAGTATATAGAAATAGTATTAATAAATAATAAATATATTTTATTTTCATTGCATATACCTACATGTACAAATTTGAGATGCTTTACTGATCTTGCATTTTAATGTATTGACCTACAGAGTGTGTCTTACCTCTGGGAATGAAATCTGAAAGGATCGATGATTCACAAATCACAGCATCGGATCATATTGGTAAGACCGTGGGTTTGGGAGGTTTTGTTTGTTTTCAATACACACTAAGAAAATTCTTAGTACCAGCCACTATAAGGAGAAGGGTTTACTACAAATACTCAGTCTACTTAAGCTCTAATACTCATCTTAATGAAATATTAAAGTAAAAAAAATGACCCACAGTGAGACGGATTATGCTCATGTTTGCATTTCTGCATCCAGATAACTGGACGCCAAGGCTGGCGAGGCTGGAGCAGTCCGGTTACATAAACGCCTGGATGGGCAGCAGCAAGAAATCCTGGTTACAGGTTAGACATGGAGCTGTGTATGCTGCAGTGTGTCTTAATGTTCCTGTTGCAACCACATTGTTGTCAAAATGCAATATATTATTTCCTGTTTTAAAAAAGTGTATCCGTGTATTCAGGTTGATCTTCAGAGGCCTACCCTGCTGCATGGTGTGCAGACACAGGGAGTGAGGTCAATGTTCAAGGACCACTACATCACACTCTTTACCATCTCATACAGCCTAGACCAACAGACTTGGACCTTTTACAAAGGAAACAGCACCAGGAACACCATGGTATTTCCTACTTATATAGTGGGTTATCATTTGGTACCGAAATTGATTCTTCTTTAAATTGCTTTTTGCAGCAAAGCAGAGGTTGAACGTGAAACACAAGCAGCCAACACTTCTAGTTAAATCAGTTGCAATGAAATGAAAATCAATCCAAAATGTGCCATAATGACCAACCTTATCCTTTAAGTCTGAGTTATAGTATTTGTCTGGCTGTGTTTTAGCTATTTCATGGGAACCTGGACAGCTCCAAGGTGAAAGACAACAGCTTCTCTCCACCATTTGTGGCTCGGTACGTCAGGATTCACCCATCCAACTATATGAAAAAACCTGCTCTCCGAATGGAGCTGCTGGGATGCGATCTTAACAGTGAGTAGCCCTAACAGTGGCAAAATTGTATTTTAGCATGTGAAGGTGTGAAGAATGACTCAGCTTTAATGTTTGCATGTGTGACCAGGCTGTTCTATGCCTCTTGGAGTCCAGAAGAAGCTTCCTGATGACAGCTTTAGTTCCTCGTCATTTCATTCATCTCTGTTGTGGAGTTGGAAACCCAACCTTGCCCGCCTTCACCAGAGTGGCAGCGCCAATGCCTGGAGGCCACAGGTGCGCTCAGACTTAGTTGTACATGCAACTTAAACAAATCTCACCCCCGTAATACATCAGAAAGGAGGATTTTCAAAAACTGCAGCAAAACCACACTTGATATCCATAATAAGTTGCATCAAATGAACCACTTGGTAGCCAGTGGATCGTGGTTATAAAGAATGAATTAAGATAATGTGATAGTGGAAATATTCATCATTATTTATTGCTAGTTTTGTTTCAATTCATGCTTGAGCACAACCACAGTGTGATAAGAACCAGCTATGCAAACAATAAGATTAATTAACCTTTTGGTCTTTATCTTTTTGTGCTCTTATCGTGCTTGGCTGGAGTTGCTCCTTTCCTCCTCTTCACTTTATCATTTTCACCCCCTGCAGCCCTGAACTGTAGAGGTGTGATTTGTCCTGCTGGCAAACTGTTGAGCTGCTATTAAAGACTGCACACACACTTGTGAATCCTTCACAAAGGTCACAGGGATACACACTGCCCTTTTGAAATATAAAAAAGTTACACACTAATGTTTTGTTTGAAAACCTTTAGCTTTGATTATGGAACACGGTACCAGTCAAACGTTTGGACACATTTTCCTATTAAATCTAGTATACTGAGACTTCAGATTCAACTTGGACTTACACTCAACAGACTTGAGACTCAAATCAGATTCATGATTTTGATACTCACAGACAATCTTTTATTTGATGATCTTTTCTTTGTCTGACCACTTTGCCTGCTGTCATTCCCCAGACATAACATTGTAGTAAGTTAACATCACACAAACACAACCAATAAAATAAATCATTAAATCAATCAATAAAAATAATGGCAGCCCTGGCGAGTACCAGTACATCTGCTGCTCCTGCTCCTGCACCTTTCTTTGTAATTTTCTGGTATAAATTTTTTTATAAAGGGACAAATAAAAGGCCAGCACACTGCAACAACTGCAACCTGAAAATACAGTAGGCTGGATCCAACTTCATCCACCTTAGAACACATGTGGAGAGCTTAGTGACTGTAATTTGGAGGTTTAATATTACTGTCTATGTTAGCAACAAACTTAGTGCCACATAAGTAAATATTAGCTTATTACTACGTTTTGTATGGAAACAATGTTTATTCCATCAAACTCGCATTCACTGAATATTTTCAGAAGAAGAATCAGTAAGTCGTTTTGAGAAATTGCGAACTTTGCCAGGACCCAGTAACATTAAAATGGGGCCAATAAAGCATCAGACCCACAATAAACAATTAGAAAAATAGGTTACAGCTGTTGCTGCTTTAGTAATGTTAACTTATTTATTGGACCTGTAAGTATTGGATCTGAACAAATTCAAATAGTGAGTTTTGGGTGTTTTTTTGTTTTGGTTTTTTTTTTGGTAAAAGTTTATAAAGTTTGTAATATCTGCACTTATCCCACAGATTTTTCTGATGCACTAGTCCAGGTTTTACCAACTCTGAACCTCTCGGGCTGCTGTCCTACAGGTTTTAGACATTTCCCTGCTGCAGCCCTCTTGATTCAAATGAGATGGTCCCCCCACAGCATTTTGTCATGTTCTGCATCAGCTTCCTGAAACATGCTTTAAAAAAAATTTTCCTTTTCACCTCAGAACAACAACCCCCACGAGTGGCTGCAGATTGACTTGGAGAAAGTCAGGCGTGTCACAGGTGTGATCACCCAAGGAGCGAAATCACTGGGGACCAAGATGATGGTTACAGAGTTCTCAGTCACCTTCAGTCAGGATGGACATTCCTGGAGCAGTGTGTTAGAGGAGAGCTCCCAAAGAGAAAAGGTACACACAAAAAGCACAAATTATTTTCCATTTCACTCAGAAGTGTTAGTCCTTCCAAGAAGTCTCATAAACCAGCTGTTTCATTGGTTTCCTTCGTAAAATTAGTGATTTCTACCACTCTAGTAAAAAGGTAAAGCAGACTGTTTTTGTATATTTGTGAGTAAAAGAATTTGAAATGTCAGTCTTTGACCTATATCTGGAAGTCATACTTTACTTGATCTCTAAATTGTGACTTTAGTTGTATGTGTTGATAAAAAAAGTGTTTGATATTCTCACAATTTATTCACTGTTTATTTGTCTGCTCCTCTTTTCCATCCTAAGATCTTTCCAGGAAACAATGATCCAGATGAGGAAGCTCTTGCTGTTTTTGATCCTCCTTTATTCGGCCGCTTTGTTCGCATCCACCCGCGGGGTTGGATCAATGACATCGCTCTCCGCCTGGAGATTATGGGCTGTGACACTCAGCCGGGAGTCTGACACCACTGGATGCTTCCAGCAGCATTTTAGTAGTTTTCTTCTGAAGTTTGACAGTAAATGGGAAGAAGGAAAGAAGAGAAATTGCTATGTAGAGCACTTAAGTGTATATAAACTATCTGAACTATTTCTTCTGTAGCCACAACTTTGTTTACATTTGTTTTTACCATAGATCACTTCATCACTGTTGATAAACCTGCTGTTGGGAAATTATTCTTATCTTATGAAGGGTATAGTATAAAAAAAATTGATATTCAAAGCAATATAATATATGAATGTGGAAGAGTACTTAACTTTGCAGCACACAGCTGTGCAAAGAGCAGAGCAAACCTTTTGAATGTAAGTGTGAATATTTCAGCCTCAGAAGGATGTAAACTGTTTGACTCCTTGTTTATAACTGGAAAAGTTTATTTTTGTGCTGTATTTTAATTCTTATAAACTAAAAATCTGAGTCTTGGTGAATGTTTTGTTTTGTTTTTTCTTCTCTGTAATGCCTTGAAGCATTGGTAAACACAGAAACACATTCCCAAAATTTTCCCCTCCCTCAATTTCCCCCTCTTTCCAGAAAATTTTCTTGTTTCTTTCCATGTGTCTTAAGGCCAGAACTTTTCTTATCCTCCCCCACCAGGCCCTCCTGGCAGAAACAATGAACACTTGAGCTCCAGCATTGTTCTGTTAAGTTAAAATATGCCGTTTGTTAGGCAGAGGAAAAACAAGTTGGTTCACAGACATAGTGACTGAGAGGAAAATGGTAAGATTAACAAGGTACATCCATGCCTCTATTGAAGCACTATGTTTTGAGTGTTGATATTTATGTGTTGTACCGAGCGACCTTTATCGCCTTATTATCAGCCAGGAAGTTTCCAGGCGAGGAGAAGTGGGGACTGTGTTTTGCTTGAAGGGGAGATGCAGGATAGGACATGCATTGGCAAAGATGTGGCAGCAGCACACTTTGTCTGGCTGTCACACTTTATCTCTGAAAAACAATAACATACCATCTGTAATCTAAAAAAAAAAACAGAGCACCTGTATTTATTCTCCTGCTGGATGAGGGTTAAAACACATGACAGAAAGCAGATGAAACTGGAAAGCAGGGGCTGTGGCCTGCTAGCCCAGGTACAATCACCTTTCCAGTAGCTGGGACTGAGCTCTTAACATGTGAAAGCAGCAGCATACATACAAATACAGGTCTGTCACAGATATCTTCTTCATGGCAGCTCTAGGTCTCAGATCTTTCTCAGGGTCATTTTCCAGCACAGAAAACCACATCTTTTTCATTACTGCGGTCAGTCAAGCAGCAAAATTAGCCCATTGTAGTCAAATGCCAATCAGTTTTGACCGTTACACAATTCAGAGTCGGGGGTTATTTAATGTTTTTAAACAATCTATAGACTACACCTTACTCAAGGAATGAGCCAGTGTTGTACACAACAGACAGCACAAAGCCGAATTGTGTCTTTAGGCACTTTGTTACCACCAAGTTGTTGCAAAGATAAATAATTTGTCACCTTTGCTTTAACCGCATTAAGGATTTAAGGATTTTTGTTATTTGCCTATATCAGATAAATAGTATCTGAATGTGATATCCTTAGGAAACAGGGGAAAAAATCCAGTGAAGACCTGAAACAGGACCCAGATGCATCTGGCCTTTCACCTGATCCATCTGCTCACTGAAGCCTCATCAGACATGGTCTCCATGTACATGCTGCTTTTTTAAGGAAAAGACACAGAGTGTTTGGATATTGCGACATGATAAATGACACAATAATTAGACTAAAAATCAGCAGCGCAGGTCTTATAGCTTGATGGATCCACCACAGAGCCTCAATATTACTGAAAGCTCTTGGCGGAGGACTGCAGGACAGAACAAAAACAGAACACATCAAACAAAGGCTTTGAAATGTCCTTCAAAAAGTCAAAAGAGCTTTTCCTGAAGACTGCTTAAGTAAATTACAAGAAAACCTGTTCGGTTGTGTTCAGGTTGTGTTGAAGAATAAAGGTAGTTGCACCAGAACTTTGATTTTCAAGCTCATAATAATGGTATAAACTCAGGTTTGTCCTCAGTCTGCATGTCTATTTTGTCTTCATCCTGCACCTATTTCCTGTTAGCTTGGCAATATATACAGAAATTAAGAGTGGTTTCACACCTGCAGAATTCTGTTCTAGCTCAAACAACACTGGAGGGTTTGTGGCTTTGTCTGACCCAACCAGCAGTATAGGTGTTTTCTAAAAATTTAATAGGGTGTATATTACAAATGTATGATTTCTCTTACACGGCCAAGATTGTTTTTTTAATAAATGGGTTTTAATTCAGGAACAGAAAGCATGAAAATCATACTTTCTTCTTAAATAATACAGTTTCTTTCTAAATAATACTCATTTCCTTGACAGGAAATAGAACTAAACCCCTTTCTGTGGAAGTCAAGTACATAGTTTTGACATTCAAAGACAAAAGGAAACATGCAATCCACCCACAAGTCCCCCTAAAATGTTTTCATGCAGCTTCCTCTGTTCTTCGCCTTTTAATGCCGCTATATCAGCACAAAACAGAAAATACTGCTGAGGTTTTAAACTTCACAACCTGGAAAAAGAAAAACTCTGATGACTGACAGTCTAACAAATGCAAACTAACTTAAAATATGATCAACCTGTGATGTAATAAGATGTAGTTTAAGGGTCACAGCAGATGATTGTCACATTTTTCTTTGTCACACCAGTTTATATCACTTTGCTTCTCTGTGAGCTGGTTCTTATAAATGACCAGGAAAGAAAACAGTTTGACACAAGAGGAAAAAAATAACCAGAATTTTATCATCATGCCTTACATCACTTCCTTTCTGGATAGTGAGGCTGCTGAGAACCTGCAGAGGGAAAAGAAAGCAGAAGTTCTCTTTTTTTTTTCTTTTTTTCTTCTCTTCGTGGTGATAGTTTCACCAGTTTAAGGTGACCACACTGTCTATGTGCATGTGTGCAACTGTGCTTATAGTATTTGTTGAAAATCATTAGTTGGACCTTTAACTTTTACATCGGCATGTTATGTAAAGAAAAAGCAACATTTTAGTCACTGACAAGATTCAAGTACTCATTCTCTGAACTGATTCGAGTTCCTGGTCAGGTGAATCATGAACAGTTTTACGCTCAAGAACTGCTTTCTGGAGCTTACTTCTCAGTAGCTGAAAGCAGGCAGTGTGTTAGTTTCTAAAAATTTCCACTGTGATGACATCAGTTTATGTAAAAAAAAAATCCTGAAAGTAGAAACATGTCATAACAGCTCTGCTGCTCGTCATCAAACTTTACAGAACAATGAAATTTTTAGAAGTTCTGTGGAATATGAGGATTATTTCATTAATTATATATTAATTATGTATATTGTGATGTATTTGCAAAAAAGTAAATCAAATAAATAAATGAATAAGTATTACTATCATATACAGACTCAATTTATTCAGATTTTTGTGTTTTATGGGATTTTGGCTGCATTTACAGTTAAAGATGTGCTGGGACATTTGACTCGCTTTAATCAGAAGGCTATTTAATTGAATGATTAATAAATTCATTCACTGAATTACTGAATCATTACTCAAGTTCATCAAAACAAAGTGTGAGAAACTTTTGTATATAGGAGTCAACCAGTTCCTCAGTTCATGATAAACCAGGGATCTCAAACTCTGGTCCACAAGGGCTGCTGTCCTGCAAGTTTTCGATGTTTCCATGTTTCAACAGACTTAACTCAAATTACTGTATCATTGTGCAGAAATTGACACGAAGCTGTTGGATCCACTTCATTTTAATATTGAAGCATGTAGGACTGGATTTTAAGATCATTGAGTTAAAGTAAACATTATAAACCACGTGCTCATTTCAGTACATTTACTTGGGAGACAGTTTCATGTATCTTTCATCTACAGTAATGTCACCAAACGCACAAAGGTTCCCCTTGCTAAAGAAAGTTTCTGTGCTTGTCCGTGTGAAGCACCGTCCTGTGACAGCTTGAAGTCTTTGCAGTTGTTCAATAATTATAAGAAATGAGGGTGAGGACCCCTGCTGGACAATCTGCAGTATTACACCACACTGCAACAGGTTTGTTGTATTTGATTTTGATGTATGGAAACATCCAGCAGTGGGCAAAGTACAGTACCAGTCAAAAGTTTGGACACATTTTGCTATTAAATCTAGTGGCTGGTTAATGAATGTATTTTAGTCATTTCCACCGTCTTTGGTTTAAAACACAAGAAAAGGCTACCACTAATTTGGAATATATTTTCTACACTGTGGTAAAACTTCTGAAAGGAAAACTATTTCCGTATTGGGAAACTCTGAGTTCATAAGCATGAAAAAGAGGACATTTTAAATTACTAAACTTTTTTATATTTCTTTGGTTTAAAAGAATTCTAAAATTATTAAAATAAATAAAAGATTACCAAAGCAGCTGCCAGGTTTCGGTTAGTTTACCGATTGATTATTCCACTCTTTTAGATTAGGTTTAAAGCCACTTCCTCTATAATCTAATAAACTGTAATTAGAAACTAGATAATAATATATATACTGTATATATATATATAATTTGCCTCTCATCTGATAGATGGGGTCTGATAGACCCCTTGATATTGGATTGGAAAAACCAGGTAAGACTAATGGATTAATAGCTATTTCTATTTTATTTATTTTTTTATTACTTTATGGGAAAATCTTAATTGTAAAGTATAAAATTAATTAAAATTTCAGATTGTCATGGTAAAAAGTGTAATACATCTGAGATGTAGGAATGTAGAAGTAGTAAGAAGTATTTCAAATCTATGTACAGTACTTGAGTAAATTTAATGAGTGGGCTTCTTTTACTCTTTGGTAAAGTTATTAAATTTATTTTAAAGGTAATAATATTTGCCACTTACCTTATATGTAAAACATTTTTTTTCCAAAGGATTTGTGTGTTTCCTAAGGACACACAGCTTCGGTGAGGTAATGAAAACGGTGCATTATTGTTATGGGAGATAAGCAGATGATGTCTGGTGGTTAGAAAAACTAAATCTGTACAGACCATCTTGTTTAATGGCATAGTGTGTGTTCCAGGGGTATCAATCTCATAGTGTGTATACTTGTTTATGAAAAAAAAAGTGGCACAAAGCTCAGGGATAGGCTAAACAACTGATTATTCTTCGCTTGTGACCAGTACACAATAGTTCCCTGTGTGTACAGAAAATAGCTCTGCTTCCAAGAGCCGATCCAGTGAAGCGTGGTCTTTACAACGGAGCAGTATTGGGTGCCTGGGTGTGAAATGCAGAGGGGAATGAGGAGAACTGGGAGGACTTAATGCCTGAGTGAACTTAGCCATGTTGCTGTGGTGATAATGACCATATTATGAATCTGAAGGCACAATGAGTTTTTCCTCTGTACCAGAGCAGAGCTTTGCTTTTCTCGTCCAATCTTCATGTATTCATTTGCTCAGGGATCTGAGATAAATCTCCAACATGACTAAAAAGCCCCCCCCCCCCAAAAAAAAAAAACACCTGACTGAAGCACACACAAGAGACAAAAGGATCCCTGGCAAGGGCATTAGTCGTCATTTATTGTTGGTTTAATAGAAAAAAATGTTATTCTTTTGATACAGATTCAAAATTACAACAAAAACACAAAATGACACATTTCCTAGCAGCACAACTTAATTTCCTACGATGTCACTGGCCATGTTAGATCATTTTGTAAACTGATTATAACTAAAATATGTATTTATATGTTTTTAAAGATAGAGCTTGTGAGGGACAGAAGCTTGCAGCTTTGAGAAGTGTCTAGAGGCAATAAAGGTCAAATTGCAGCAACCAACAGGAGGTAAGAAAAGGAGAACTCTGCAGTGGAATATTATGCATATTTCATCATGTAAGGCTGTAGGAAGGCCTGGACTGAACATTTCTGCAGAGACATGAATGGGAATATATGACCAACAAGACATTAGATGAAATAACCTACAATCAAGACAATGAAAATATAGATAAAACAGATTTTCCAGAACATAAAAAAGGTCCATCAACCAGGTGTAACCAAAAGAAGTACAAAGGTCCTTCACAAAAATGAGAAATTATTACTTTACCTGGCACAGCATTTACAGTATATTCTTGCTGGATGACTGGCAGTCTATGAGGTGTTTGTTGCAAATTGTGTCTCATCTTTCTAATGATCAGACCTTTAGCTATCTATGGTGTTTCATGTGTCATTTGTGTGGTTTCAGATGCAGGTAAAGCACACCAGTTAAACAGTAAGCAGGATGAGGTCAGAGGAGCACTGGAATGTCACTCTGCACAGCAGAACAAGGTTCAGGATTACAATTACAGTTTGGATTAATTCCAAGTCAGGGGGCTTTTACAATAGAAGAGTCTAATTCGATGAGACTTAAAGGCCGGGTAATGTCTTCTGGATGATGAAAACAGAGTAACACAATCATTTTTTAAAAAGTTGCAGTCCCAATAATACCCTAACTTAGATTTGTGCCTTTTGCATGTTTTACCTTGTCATGTCAGACAGCACGAGAAATACCTCAATATGCCTCTGAGGCAAACTTGTGTTACATATACAGAAGGGACATACAAAGTTTTCACAAGGGTAAAAGCTTGAAGTTTTGCAACAGCTCAAAAACTTTGCAAATATAAGAACAAACCTTTAAAAATACTAAATAATAAAACAAGTAGTAATGTTAGCAGCACATATAGGTAACATACAAGGGACCCTACTAGAGATTAAGCTCTTCCTGAAGTGCAGGCAATAGCTTTGTGTGCTACAAGAGAGAAATGCAAAACTGTGAGAACAAGTACACATTTATCATCCAGTCTGACATGATGAGAGTTCAGTAAGCAGTCACAGGAAAAGCCCAAAACTAGTTCAGCAGATGTCACGGGGCCACCCACATGCACTCTGCAACTCTTCACCAATTCAGCTCATTCACCTTAATATATTATCACAAATTTTAACACATAATCTGACACACAACCGTTCTTTTGACAGTAGTATAAGTAACAACACAGACAAATAAAAGGATGACACTAAAATGATTTATGGTTAATTAATAACCGTTGTAAATTACATCAAAATATGTCTGTATGAATTTACTGTATTTAATAAAAAAAAAAGGAGCACCCAGCTGGTTCTAACCAGAAACTGGATGAAAATAAACTGTGTTTCAAATCTAGAAACAAAGTCTGGTCTGGTGTGCAGACTTTGAATTACCTGCTAAACTGTGAATTAATGTAAGGCAGATTTGTTTTGAAACTGTGGCTACTGCTGTAACTCAAATGTCCTTTTCAAAGACGTGTTTTAGAAAACAACAGTGATGTAAGCTGCTGACTAAAAGGTGGGTAGAAATATGAATGTTCACAGTCACAGAAATCACATAATCTACTCAACTCTATAAAATCTTGGTAAGACGGATACATTTTGTGCAAGCAGGCTTCTGCAGATGGTGTTAAACACAGAGATCCTTCAACATGGCTACCAGACTTTTAGGCCCAGATTGTGACCTTTTTGTGACATATGTCTCTAGTTTGATGGTAGTTAAAATGATACTTTTTTTGTAACAGAATTTCAAGTAACTTCTGCAGTTCTGCAGGCTTGGGAGAGCATCGAGTAGTACTGCTGCGGAGAAGAATGCTTATTCACTTAAACAGAAGACTTTTAGACTTAGAGTCAATAATCTGAAGCTAAACTATTAGCTTATACAGCTGATTAACCATCTACTTTACATGTGCAAACAGCAGCTGCAAATAGTGCCATTAACTGTTGCACAGCTGGTTACACCTAACAAAACTTTTTTGTTTTTGTTTTCAAACATGCACATATCATGGGTGGATTATCTGTTTATACGCTTGTGTCTCTAATGACTTTAGTTAAGGACTTTTTTCTGTTACACAGACACATCTACCCATTCATTTTGAATGAGTAGATGTGTCCAAATCTTTGACTAGTGCTGTATACAGTATATGGAAAAAAGAATTACGCTATGAAGGCAGAGTATTGATCATTTGTCAGTATACTGGAAAAGGTAAAGTGGAGATGTGGAAATTAAGGCGGAAGAGAACAACTGATGATGCACCAAATGTTCGCATATAAGGAAGTTTGATATTTTTCTAGTTTTTGGTCTCTAAAAAGACATAAAGGTTTTGGAGGAAGCAAGTCTGACTGACAAGAGGCCTTTGGACCTGTGGTTCACACGGAACACGATGCGTTTATAGAGAATGTCCATATGTTTAACTGGACTGCTGAGGATTTTTGAATTATTGAGGTATAGGTGTGTTTCTTATTCAGAACTGTGTGTCTGTGTTTGTATAACAATGCCCTCGAAGAACCACACACAGCAGTGAGGACTGTGTAGGTTTTAGGCTGTGATGTATTGTTAACACAAAATCAGACTGCATAAGAGGACAGAAGAGGAACACCATCTTAACACCAGAGCATATCCTTGTCCCGGTTTTTAACCACACAGTTCTGTAACTCATATGGCAAATTGCTGCAGTTCTGCTTCATATATGTTCATTAAGTCTACTCTTCAGGAGAAGTGCAAAAAACTGCCCTATTGAGGTAAAATCTCAAATCTCAACGGTGATGTGATGTTTTGTTTTATTACTGTATAAACAGTGTGTGGTGCCCTAATGTCAGACTAAACTAAACCAGCAAATTAACTGGATTATCTGAGAAGTGGCATGATAAGCCCTTGAGTTATTTGGCTGTTTTAATCTCAGTAGTTCCCTCTAATCAACCAGGTGCAAACAATAATCAGCCACAACATTATAACCACATGCCTCATACCGCCAAACCAGCCTCCATGGATCAGAGAATCTGACCATGTAGGGGTGTATGTGGGAAAACATTTAGGAAGGTTTTTCATGCCAAAGTAACATCCTTATGAATTTCAGGAAACAAAGATTTCCCAGAAAACCACTGACCAAAGAATCACATTGCCTCTGCTTCACTAAATCCTGCTGGCATCACCTCCTGAGGCAAACACAGACAGAAACAGCCAGTCACATGGTGAGAAACAGTCATCATATAAAGAAACCTACCTTCTTCAAATACTCCATGGTACAGCGCACAAGCTCATTGCAGATATTTTTAATAGTGGTAAGGGGTCATCAGGCCCAAATGGAATAATCTGCAATGCCTTGCAAGATCTTTGTATAACGGCTAGACGTATGGTTTACAGTAAGATATAAAATAGCAGCTCCTCTGTGGGACTGATTAACAAGGGTCAGAATTCTCTGCTATGCATCGGTGAGCTTTAAACACCCATTACCCTGTCATCCCTTCTCTAGTTCTGCACTAACAACTGCATACAGAAAATATCCTATAAGACTGGCTATTTTGATGATTCTCTAATCCAGTTGGGTAGCCACCTCAGAGTCAGAGAAGTCAACTATCAAGTTTCGACAAAAACTGCATGATTCCAACCCTTCCCACTCAAACACCTGTAGTGTTCTCACAATACAAAACTACTATCAATTATTTTTAAAACTTACAAACACAGTTATTTCAGATTAGTCTCCCACCTTGCAACTTCATTAAAAGGCCAATAAAAACTGTAGAGTTCTGCAGTAACAGACAATAAGACTCTACAGACCCATGAGAAGATTTTCAAAGAACTTTTAAGCAGCAGAAGCATTTTTTTAAACTCCAACTGCATAACTTTACCTGCTGAATACCACAAAGTCACTAGACACTTAAACTTCTATTATGTAACTCACAGGGTTTCATTGCATATCTGTGAAATCAACAGATGCCAGTCACAGGCAGACTGGCAAAGGGAAAAAGCCATTCTGTTGAAGTTTATGAACCTGGCTACATTTACAGCCAGGGACTAAAACTTGCAAGCAGATGAGCTGAGGTGACTATGTGATGGCTCATCTATAAGAAGAATAGCCTGTTACCTGCTGCAACATTTACAAAACATATATATCTGTCTCTTGTAACTGTTTCAGTCAGAAGCACAGGCAGTAAAGTTAAGTGCAAAAGACCTGCATATAAATCAACACAAGACTGTATTCAAACTGCACAAAATACAATGAATCCTGTAAAAAAAATTAGATTTATGAAGTACTATAGAAAGAAATTTTAAATGTATCCCTTCACTAGTTCTTACTTTATAAGCCTCTTTATCTAGACAATGTGTTCATTTTGAACCTAAAAACAAAACATAACCTTTTACAGATGTGAAGCTATAGTAATTAGATAAATGCTGTGAAAACAGACATTGTCACTTTGCAGTCTTTATTTCTCTCCTCTTGGAGGAATGTGTTACCACAGGGTCCCGACCAATAAAACTATTTTGGTAGAGACCGTGTTGTGCTTATTCTCCTCCCACATCCAACGTTGATGCACCTTCGTTTTGTTCTCAGTGTGGCTTTCAGCCAGAGCGCCCTTCTCACCTTTATTTTGCATGAAAAGAAGCAAACAGCCAGCAGGGATTTGGCAGGGTGAGAGGTTAAAGTTAAGCCACCAGAAAGTCTGTAGCTCAGACTTTCTGTTTGAGAGGCAGGCAATCTAAAAAGAAGAAAAGTGCTGGTGGGCTGAATCCCTGAAAAAAAAAAGCAAAAAGCAAAGACAAATTAAATATATAAAAAGAGGACAATGCAAGTGCAATTAAATAATTCATTTTGATTTATATGAGTTACTATATTCAGGCATGTGTGCAACCTTTGTAAGATGCGACTCAGATGTGTGTCTCTACATCAGTGTAGCCAGGCAGGATGTCTCCATTGGAGCAGCTCTTGGGTTCCCCAGCTGCTGGTGGGGTGGGCAACATGTGGGCAGTTGTGGACGTCTCTTCTGCTGATGCCTGGCCTTGTTGGAGCCTGTGGTGTAACAGGGGCACAAAGAACAGCACCACGCCCCCAATCATGGGGGGCACCCCTGCTAGGGAGAATGCCACTGTGTAGTTGCCAAAGTAATCATGTAGCAGACCTGTGCAGTGGAGCAAAGGAGGAAATTCACATTTTTAAAAGGAAATATACAAAAAGATCAATGCATTTACCTGTGACATAAACGCACATGTCCACAGATGGAATGACAAATGGTGAGTGTAACATACAAACACAGGCAAAGCACCAACAAAGGCAGTGAAAAAGAGGAATACTAGTGATAAAACACTGGTATGCATTTAGGGATTTGAAGTACTTAGGAAATTGGCTTTGCAAATGTTTTATAAAAGCACAGTTTTTGAGCCTTAACTATACAAGGTCAGAAGAAAATTCCAGAGGACAATGAGCTGAGCTTCATGTATGGGCAGCTAGTTGTTTCCTCCTAAAAGCAGGAGGAAACAACTAGCTCAGAGCAGCCCAAAGTGTTTCACTTCAAAAGACAGCTGCTACTTGTTGAGTGGTAGCAGGATGAGTCCTAGAGAAAATTTTAATAATAATTATGAATAATATTTGGATTAGATTTATTTAGCACTGTTCAAGGCACCCCAAATAAATCCATTATTCATTCACCCTACATTCATACTTGGTGATGGTAAGCTACATACGTAGCAATAGCTACCTGGGGGAGACTGCTAACTATCTTTTCCAATAAATATGTAATGCTGACTTCTTCAGGTTTAAAATCTAATTTCCGTGAAGTTTGATCCAATGTGGAACTACATTCACACACTGTTATCACTTAAAGTAAGAAGTGTCTGGTTTTGTTGGTGGTTCCAAACTTCCAAACAAACAATGATGGCTTTAAATTATTCAGAAATGTTATATTCAGTTCAAGATCTGTGACTAGGTACATTACTGTCTCATGGCTCTGCATACAGTTTTCTTGACCTCATGGCCTAGTCTTACTGTGACATGCGCCAACCAGATGAAGCCCTCGTGAATACTTCCAGTGATTTTAATTAGACAAAGAGGAACTTCAATAAGGTTTTACAGCTTTCTTGAGATAATCATACAGTCTGAATATATAACATAAGACAAACAGACAGACAGATTGATTAATTGATCTTTGTATAAAATGCTTCTCACCAGCAATGGGAGGACCTGCTGTCATCGGGAGAGACATGAGGCCTAGAAGGTAACCTATGGCCTGTGAGGCCTGCATGGGCCCAACCAGCTCAAAAGCTATGGGAGCCATTATGGTAAGAAAGCATCCATCACAAAGCCCCAGGAACACACACACGACCACCAGCCCATTGAACACAGAACACTGAGGAATCATCATGGACATCAGACCCAGAGCTATGAAGGACACCACCTGTAAGAGACAGAAAGAACCCCCTTAATAAGCTTTCCCTGACTCAATCCTCTCTATTCCAGAAGAATCTTATAGACAATTTGGAGTTTAGCCACTTCCTGTGTTTAATTTCTTTAGCTGTAACAGAAGCACTAAGCACAGTGAGCCAGGTGTATATGACCTGTTATTAGATGTTTCCAAACAAAATATGAACATTAAATTTCAATTAAATACATAATATGTAGCATTTGTACAAGGCTAACTTAAAAGCCACATTAGCCTCAGTTGGCAGGAAACTGGTGCAACAACTTCATTGACCCATGATGTAAAAGTTACATGTAGAATAAAATTAAGATAAAAAGTATAAAGTCAGCTGATAGGTGTTACTGTAAAATCCTTCAAAGCCATGGTGCTGTGCAAAAAAAAACCTCCAGAGTCTTCAGCTGCAGGTGACAGGAAGAGTAAGACTTTCCATCAAAAAATACTAGTGTTTTATACACTGCAAATACATTTTGACTGAACAAAAAACTGTATGATAATAGTCACAATCAACAGCCAACCAGGTAAAGCAAGGACAACAACTCTGATCGAAGCTAAAACATGTATTTTTAATGTGTTTTTAATGTAAATTCTCACATTCTTAAAAAAATAGAAGTTTGTTATTGTGTTTACTGCATATATTTATATGCCATTGCATTATTCAAACAAAAGTCGTTGTTGTCAGGCTAGCAAGTGGTTATGATTATTCTGGCTTGTGTAGACAACATATTTGTGTGTTATATGTACACACCAGGGAGAAACAATAAACCCTGTTTGAATCTCTCAGCTGGGCTTTACCCCCTTCTGCTTTCTCAGAAGTGAACCATCCCTGCCATTATCCCACCATGTCATTCTTAGGCAAGAGTAACGCTGCTTGTAACCTGAAGTAGTAAAGCCGTTTTCACACAGAAACAACAGCTCAGGATATTTTTTAACTGGACTTTTTGCACAGTTCCTGTATGTACACGCACTTCCCAGCAGGAAACAAACTCTAACAGCATGAAACCAGGGGGGTGCATGGGAGCGTCACTCTAGAAATCACAGGAGGAGTAATGAAAAAGTACTCTGTGTAAGTTGCTGTGTTTTGCTTACAGAATGTCAAAAGGGCTGGATGTGAGCGCCCTTGATTGATTTTTGAGCTGAAATAAATACAACGTATCCGCACGTTACTACTAAAGTTGAAATCAAGATACAGGTCAGTAGGAAAGACCAAGAGGAAGCAGCTCTTACCAGCACACACACCCAGTAAATGTCCCAGAAAATGAGCTGCTATGTTTACATATTTTCTGATCAGCTGATCCTTCCACCAGAGCACTGGGTGATGAGTATTACTGGGAAGTCTGGAGTGAATGCTGTGGATGTTTGCATCCTCACATGTAACTACTCCAGACCATCTCTAGAACATTTCAGGATGCAACATGTGTGAAAACAGCTTAAGTCTTTGGAAAGCCAGCGACCAAGTTGTTTAACAACAGTCATTAATAAAAAATAAATTCCTTTGATCAAAAATAATATTAATAATTTCATCCAAATGACAAAAAAATAACTCTTCACACAGTGGATTTTTACGTTAATATAAAAAACACTATGAAACACAAGGAAAAACAGTCAACACCTTTTGTGCCAGACATTCTCTCACCTGCATGTAGATTTTCCGTAGACCAGGAATGTGGTCTCCGATCTTGCCAAAAGCAAGGCGTCCCACACCAGATGAAGCTCCGATGCAGACCAGGAGCACCCATTCTTTGTCAGTCTCCTTGAACTGCTCTTTTACAAAGTTGATCTAAGAAACAGAAAAACAGACCTAATTAGTTTTTTGTTTTTTATTTTTTTGTAAAGATGAGTAATACGAAAATGACAGCCACATAATTAACTTCTTTTTTCTTTCTTTGTTTTGTTCACCACTTCAAAGTAGTCAATTATACCTTTTTTGGTGGAAGAGAGGAATAGTTCATACGTGACCCCAAATCGAGGTTGGACAATAACAAAATGTCTTCATCAACATACTTTTGGAACAGCAGGACAGGAAGACCCAACGCATATACATCAGACTCTCCAGCTCCCCTCAGCCATGACCCATAATTAAAATCCAAAACATGAAACCACCCTCTGAAGTCTTTCCTGAGTCTCCTGGTCCTTGTGAAATATTTGCTCTGCTTTGAAGAGCTCTACATTCATCAATGGCCATAGGATAGGCATGTTTAGGAATACAGAGAGGCCATACAGGAGAGGTTTCCTGAGGTGGCTGATCCAATACAAAGACCGGGGCTGTGTTTAGATCTGGGCTTGGGCCTGAAACAACAGGCCTGACAGAGGGAGGCCGGAGGTGGAACGTCCGACATCTGGATAGAGGGAGATCAACTTCACAGCTCAATGTTACAGCTTTACCCTTCATGTTCATCCATCCCTTTCTCGCTATCTCACATCAAAGTTCAGATTATTCCCAATTGAATTTTGAATCATTACCATGCTGATTCACATTGATTTCAAATCCTCTTTCATCATGACATTACATCAAATTCCACAGAAAAGTAAGCCCTTTTTACTAAAAGATAATGCAAATGATGTTTCTTCTTCTTTTTGTTTTAATTTGCTATCAGTTCTTTGAAATACTCTAATGGAAAAACAAAGGTTCACAAATACTTTCTTTCATTGCCAGCGGCTAGAGGGGCATGTCAGGCAGATGGTAAGCTGAGCCCCAGCAGGGTAATAGAACATAAATGCTGTTTAAACACAGGTACACCCACTAAAACAAGCTGATTTAAAACTTTCTAATCTAATTAGACACCAGATGTCAGCCCCACACACCAGGACTTAACAGAATAAATTGATCAATCTTCTTTTGTTTTTTTTTTAACTACCGTAGGAGCTGTTATGGGCGGTAAATCTGAGTTTCTGTAAAAAATGTGAGCTGTGCAAACTCTTGTAGCCTCAGCCATGGCACCCTCATAGACATTTGCATGTGCACCTGGGTGTTGTGTTCTCATCTGTGCAATGCCAAGTCGATAAATACCCACAACATCTGCAGTCATTTAATGTGGCACTGGATGCCTATTAAACACTTTCTCATCGCACCCAAAAGCCAGATGTTAGGTGGTGTTGTGTTTCTTTAAACAACATAAAAGACATGCAACCTCTGACTAATTTGAAGGTAAAATTAATGCTTAATACTAAAGAAATTTAAGAAAAATTGAGCAGTATTTTTCAGTTTATATAAGATTTCTTTCTTCTTTCTGCTCACCTATTTTTGTATGTATTAAGAATGAATTAATAAAAAAAAGTAATACAAATATCATGGCTATCATCATAAACCAATGATATTCCTATTGGTTTCACATTTCTTTCTCAAATGAATCTAAACAGCAGATGTGTGCTGTAGCAGGGAAAAAAAGTTTAGAAAGCACACTTAACTTTTCTTCTGTGTCATACTTTATGGGTTTGTGGGTTTGTGATGATAGACAAGTTACATCTGCAACCAATGCTCATTTATCCTACTGACCCTCGAATAGTAAACACAGATCTTTGTTTCAACATAGAAAGCTCTAAACTAATTAAATAACCCTATTCCTTGACAATGTTGGTTAAAAAAAAGACCAAGAGATGTTCTTACCAGATGGATGTATGGCACAAAGTAGCCTAACACAGCTGTAGCTACTCCAAACGCCCACACCCGGTATGTCATGATGTGAAACACACGCAGGTTGAAGTATTTTCTAACCCTGGCGATGGCCCTGCTCCACTTGTTCCCACCTTGAGCAGTAGCCTGGGTTTGGGATTCAAGCCCCATGTCTGGTGGACCCATGCCTCCCCCAGCTGGGAGCAACGGTCTGAATGTTAATGCCAGCAAGGCCTGGACCAGCATTAAAATGCTGAGGATTTGGAAGGTTCTGCTGAGGCCCAGAGGTTTAACCACTTTCTCAAGAAAAACAGGTAGGCCCATGGAGAAGAGGCTGGCCCCCGCTGTCACCACACCGTTGGCCAGGCCAAGGCGCTGGCGGAAGTAGTGGCCGAGGATGACCAATGTGGGCTGGAAGGCAAAGGAAGAGCCGCAGCCGAACAATATGCCATATGTGAAGTAACGAAGGATCAGGGAGCTGCAAAGGAAAAGAAACAGAATATGAGAATAAAGTGGAAAGAAATATGTTTTTTTTTTATTAACTAGTTGCTTCATTATAGCTTTCACTACAGGAAATAATTATAAAGATAATGAAACAGAAATGAGGCCATTTTCCAATCAGTTATTTTTCTAATCTAGGTTCAGTAGCAGGGTAAACTGTCCAGTCACCCTGTATGCCATGTTGTGCATTAACATGGTTTTCAAATATATGTTGCATGTATAATACTTCATTCAGATGCTGACTTTGCAAATTAGTGTATAAACACTTAAAACTGTACCTAACAATTTTAGAGGCAGTGATATGGCTATTGAGTGTGTCTTACTTTGCAAATGATGTACTGAGTAGCCCTATAAAAGCCAATGCCGCCCCACTCACAGCCGTCTTCCTACACCCAAAGTGGTCAGTGAACATGCTGACCACAGGCGAGCAGAAGAAAATCATGCCCATGGCCAGGGCCCCGACCCAGGCTGAAGAAAGCAGAGAGAAGAGAACCATCATAAGAAATATGTGGAAACTGCATGTGTTTTGGCAATCAGCTAAAGTAAATAGGACACTGTTTGTACACAGAGCAAAGATCAGAGTCCTTGTAACTTGAAATGCCTGTGTGTGATGTCAATTAACATAAAATATACACAACATTTATTTTCTGCCAAGATACTCAGTAGAACTGACTTAAAAAGTATCACCAGAATACAATATAGCCAGCACATTTAGTTAATAAACCCCCTCATATGACTCAGCAGCTTTAGAAATAGTCATACAACTCTGATATGCAAGGTTTCTAACTTGAAACTAAAGAAAAATTCAAAAGTGATTTAATTTTATAGCAGTTATTGTCAAGAAAGTCCTTCCTAAATTTGTGTATAAATGTTTGGCCAAATGTTTTTCACTTTCAAGCTGCTTAGACATGTGCCACAACAGAAGCACAAATCAAAGGGAAATCAGTGCTTTATGATGAATCTTGCACTGTAACTGTCTTGTAGGCATTGCTTGTCTCAAACATAAATATCTTGCTGTCACACAAATGCTCTGTTTGCAGACACACACTATACCAGTTTCTTCAGAAACTTCCTTCTGTGTGTTTTCACATCAAGGTTATTTGCTATCAATATGACCTGATGTAAGTCTGATCTTTATTGTATCTTCACTTACACAATGTAGATCAGACACCGTGTCTAAGATTTCTCACAGTGATTAGGCAGATCAAAAAGTGAATCTGGCCTGCTGTGAAGTATTCAGGCCAGCATTAATGCACAACAAGCCAAAATGCTCCAAAAGACACTGCGTACCCTGTAGAGCAAACAAACACATGCTTGGATCGAGTCTCTAAGGGAGCAAAGGTAGTTTTAATGTCTGCCGTGGTCACATAATCCTAGGACTGAATGGGAGTTAAACCCGAGAGACAGGTTAATGGGCTCATCTGAGTACTTAGACACACATTACACAAACACACACAAACACTTTGAGTGACACATGAGTTCTACAGCTCTGTACATTAACGTGACATTCTGCAAGATGCATGCAAACATCAGCGGGTACATCAGCTGGAACTCTAAGTTGGCCTTTTTTTTTTGTTCTCAGATAAAGCGGGTGAATTTCTGCTTGTTTTTAAATGAACTTCAACCACTATTTACTGAAAACATTTTTGTGTGTCTCCACTGGGATTTCAATTCACTTCTGCAATGAAAATAAGATCTTTAAAGGTGGAAGTCTTTCTAATCACTTCAGTCCACAGATTGTCTCTGGAGTTGAGGTCTGGACTCCTACATATACTGTTCTCTGCCAAGTATTTCACACCACTTTGACTTTATGTTTTGGATCATTAAGGCCAAGAATTTCTGCAGTGCTACCCAATGTTTATATATATCAAAATGTTTATATCTCACTATAATTTTCTAATTTCATTTCTAAAATTAGGCATTTTGTACCCATTTTATTGATTTGTGGATAACAGCTGATCCCTGACTAAACATACAGCCAAACTGGTCACTGAACATTATCTACACTGTCAACTCGTGTGTGTTTTTCTTGCTGTAACTCTCAGATAAACCATTAAACATATCATCCACAACACTTTCTGTCCTAAAAGATCACATAGTTGACTATCTTAAGGCAGATTTCATCCTTAAAAGTCACAGGATTTGGCACAAAGCTAAGAAATATGTCAGTTAATTAGGTAAGTCTGTTTGGTACTGAGTCCTTTATATCCAGTGAAATGTTCTTGGAGTACCTTTCATTTTTTACTTCCTGTGGACATACATTGAATAATATTGCATGTGGTGCAGTTACATGAGGTTCATAAAGCATGCCACTCTAAGAATAAAGCATGGTATGCATGGATAGAAGGACAGTAGTTGTAACAAAAGGCAAAAGAGGAAAATAAAGAAAGAAAAAAAAAGTTTTTCAAAAGATTAATAAAGCTTCTTTCAAGGACCCCAAGGAAACTTTACAAAAACAAAAATAAATGAACAAAAAAGTTAAAATAAACAGACTCAAGGCTGAAGGCCTTATTGAAGATGTGGTTTTGGGGGAGTCAAGGCACTGCAGAGCTCAGATGGGAGAGAAATCTAGAGTGTGAGCTGCCACACTGAAATCTCTGTCCTCAAAGTTACAAAGATTAATGCAATGGAGAAAAGGAAGATCCATGGCTGAGATTGGTGCAAGGGACATGGATAAGAATGCAAACGAGAGAAGACTGTGTGTTTGGGTGAAGGAGGTCTGACAGGGACTGCGGGGCTAGGCAACTGAGGGATTTATAGGTGAGAAAAGGGATCCTGTGACTTGACTGGCAGCCAGCATTTATTTATAAGGATGAGGGTGATGTTACTAGTGCTTTGTGCATATTAGAAGTCTGGCACCTGAGTCTAGAAATACTGAAGCCTAACCAGGGCTTTACTAGAAATTCAGAACAGATACCCATTGCATAAAATAGTGCAAAAACTGAAGACTGGCAGTGGATGATTTGTAAGGATTGCTTCTGTGCAAAGACAGTAAACAGTCATATAGGGAATATAGTATTTAAACACAGTAGTATCACACCACCTGCACAACACGCAACAAGTTACAAAAATTAGGAATTTTTAAGACCAGAAGAAACAATGACAAGGCACAAGGTGCATCAGGTATTGTAATGTCAATTTCAGCTCACACTGACCATAAGCACTACTTAAATATCACCCCACTAACCTGACTGAACCAAAATAGTAAAGACCACGTACAAGTTTTAATGTTCAAAGGACAACAACAGACCCATGTTACAATGCTTCGTTATCTCTGTCCCATTCTTGTTAAACACACCAACCAAAGCTCTGTGTATAAAGTAAGCTAAGTATAGACAAATGGAGCATAGCCAACAGTGTAGTCAAACCTGGGTCAAAAACTCAGTGCCCACATTTCAGATGTTACCAGGCGGCACGAATTTGACAACATTTCAACAAGGATGCTTATTTGTTCAAGGCATTTTCACAGTAGTAAGTCAGCATTAATTGTATGTGAAGAAGGAGTGATTGATGACTTTAGTTTGCATTCTTTCTTTTTCCTGCAACTTCACTGTTAGCTTCACCGTTAGCTATGTTTTCCAGTAGATCCATAGCGTGATCCGTGTTGTCTTTAGACATTTGTGTATTACATAGAAATGTTATATTATTGTGGGTGATGGCAGACCATGAGTTTGACATTAAAGACAAAGTCCAGGATTAGGGTATGCTAAAGTCAAAACACCTGCTTTCATTGGAGGACGCTGTCAGCTTGGATGTGAATGGACCAGATGCTAGCACACCTCGGGTTGAGAGGATGGTTGGAGTTGTATGCACCAAATACTCTATATTTTAAGCAGCACAGTACCACTAAGCTTGGTAGTTCCTTGTGAAGGAGAGAAAACTGTATTACTGTGTTATAAGCACAGTCTATTTACAATTTATTTAATAAAACAGTTTGTGTTTTTTGTGCCCTGACCAACATGTGTGTCAGTGTTATTGTAAAACAACAGCCATAAGAATTTACCGTACCAGTTACCAGATTTTTGGGACCGTTCCCCACGCTCATATGGGCCAATTCCGCCTAATGTCAGGATTTTGCATAGATATTGTTCTCTTGTGTGATTGTTCAATTTTTCTCCACAAGGAACAGTGCTCTTAAGTATTTCTCCATCCATTTATTTATTTATGTTTTCTTCAATGTGAGGATGTCGCTGTTTCACTCTTCGTGTCTGCTAGTATGGCGGCCGCGTCTTTCAATGCACCACGGGATCATGTAGTTTCCTGAACTCTATTCTCATTAGTGGGAATAAGGTCTAAACACTAAAAAATCTAAAAGAAACAGAAAACTTCAAGCAGCTGAAGATGAAATGTATGTCAGTGTTCATGTGTGCTTTGCGTGTAGTGTGGTTAACAAGCTTCTCTCTATGTGATAAACAAGTCTTACAGCTAGACCCTATAGGACCCATCAGTATACCAAAGAAACAAGCATACTGTGACAGAGATCCTACTGGATTTAAAACAGACAGTGTTGTATCTACTCAGAAATCTATCAAAGTTAATTTTGGATTGTGCAGTCCATACTTATAAACAGATTAACTATGAACTGCTCTCTTCTTCTTCATATGAGCTAACCCTTAGGATCCAGCTACATTAAATATTATTTAAGAGTTGTTTTTCCATATGGGGGTAAAAATTTGATAGAAAATACTTCATTAATAAATTAGGTATTCATTTGCTGTGGTTGATCTATGTAATGTGTAGACATACTGCTGTATCTTCCAAAGCAACCTGCATGCCAAACCTTTCAGCCAACCTTTCAGCTGCTGGGAGTCTTTTATGCCACTCAGGTTCTCTGATCCCTAACATAACATCTTTGATGTTGAAACGTGCATTTATATAACTTCATACTACCTGGAAAAAATAATTAAGTTCAGAAAGAGTGCCATGCTCTTTTGGGATCAGCAGCAGTGTAAGTCCTGGCACTGGACTTGAAATAAAATGAGGTTAAATGCTCGCTTTCACATTCATATCAGATGACCAGCTCTGTAGGCCCCTTGTTTTCTAAAGTTAAGTTTGCTCTGTGAATTACCCAGAATAAGAAAAGCTGCTACAGAAAACATGTGCTGCTGCTTACTGTTTTAACTCCTTTGATTTTTGCCAAAAGTATCTCAAACAGAAATAATATAATTATTGTTTTTAAGTTCAAACCTGAAATGCAAAAACAATACTTTAACAACACTGTTTGTGGCTAATGGAGACACAAGAGGAAATATTAATTTGACAGAACAATGCAAACAGACTGTGTTCTAAAATGTTTTGGGCTCTGATTGTAAAACAATAGTCATACATATTTTTGGACTATTAACGGAAACGAAGCAGTACGGGACTATAGACTTGATATGGAAGTCACTTCCCTAGAGGCCACATGAAATGCCCTTTGCAGGTGGTGGAGCTGGAACATACATTGTTTTATGACGTATTTTCAGATACCAAAGAATGCTGCTATGGGGTGGCATTTAGCCCAACTGGTTGAGCAACCTTCCCATATACACAGAGGCTACAGATTCTCCATGCAGCTGGTCCAGGTTCAAATCCTGAACATGGAACCCATTGCTGCATGTCATTCCCTGCTCTCTGGCTAGAGTTAAAAAAAAAAAAAAAATCAATATATTTACAGACATTTAATTTAGCACTGTTTACTTTTTTAAATAATGTATCAATGACCACATGAAGAGGTAGCTTCAATTATGTGATATACTGTTAACATGCTGCAAGCTGGTGGCTTCCTCTTTTTCACCAGAAAAGAGCAGCTTTGGCTTACATGGTACAACTTCAATTCCAACAAGTTTAAAAAAAACAGAATTCAATAATTTACTAATCTTTCATTCAATCATTCATTCATTTTCTATAGCACTTATTCCAGTTCAGGGGTCAGGAGCAAGCTGGAGCCTATTCTAGCTATTAGAAGGTGAGAGGCAGGATAGTGCAGGGTCCTTATACAAATCTTATAAAAATTAATCACAGTAAAAAAAAAAAAAAAAAAAAGAATATACTGCATATTAAATGAAAACTTGTCAGCAACATGTCAGGGGCATAGAAAGGCTTGAACATTGAGTTGTACTAAAAAGAAAGAGCTGGAAGAACACGCTGCAACTAATTAAATTAACTGGCAACAGCTCAGTCACAGTGTTGGGTATAAAAAAAGAGCACCTTAGAGAGGCAGAGTCTCTTAGAAGTAAAGATGAGCTGGCATTCATCAGTTTGAAGAAAATGCCATCTAAAAACTCTGGAGCAATTTTTGAATTGTCTATCAATGTAAAATTGCAAAGACTGAATATTCAATCATCTGCAGAAACTAACATCATCAAAAGATTGAAAGAATCTGGAGGCATCTTTGTCAGAAAAGAACACAGCTGAAAAGTAACACTGGATTCCTGCAATTTTCTGGACCTCAGGAAGCACTGCATTAAAAATAAGGGTGACTCTGTCACATAAATCACAGCACACTATAAAAATATTTAGCACTGAAGGCTGTAAATTAGAACTGTCTCTTTGGTTACTTGACAAAAAAAATAAATAAAAAATATCGAGTTATATATCGTATATCGTGATTCAGGTAAAAAATATCGAGATATAAGATTTGGTTCATATCGCCCAACCCTAAGTGCAGGCAAAAATCCATATATGAACATGATCCAGAAATGATCCATGATCCTTCCTTTGGCTAAAGTTTTCTTAAAATGAACTGAGATGAAGTGAAATATTGGTTTGCCATTACAAAAAATCGAAATTGGAGATTTCTTTTGGAAATCATGGACACTGCATACTTTTGCTAAAAAGGAGAGGAAACCATCCAAGTTTGAAATCACCTCTCATCTCAAAAGCTTGCATTTCTGATGGCACAGAGATACATTTATGCTATGGAATGACAATTTGCATATCCTGAAAGGCACCATCAGTGTTCATAGGTTTTAGAGCAACATAAGCTCCCACCCAGAAGCCTTGTTCAATGAAAACCTTGCTTATTTCCAGGAGACAATCCTAAACCTTGGTTAATGAATTTTGCAATTCCTTGCATCCTGTTTTTATTTGCATTCTACAGAGCCCCAACTTTTTAGGAATCAGGGTTGTCTTTCTTTAAATTAAAAAGGGTTGGACAATATACTTTGCCAACTGTACGGCATGTGTACTGGCAGAGATTTAGCTGAATCCTCTCTTAGCTTCCGAGCTTATCTGTCCTAAGCAGGTCATTCTGGGCAATACACTAAACTGTCATGACACTTTTACTCTCTGTATGGGTCCAAAGCAAAGAAAAAATCTTTGCTATACAGAATCTATTGGTTAAAAACACAGCAAAAAGTTTAAAAAGTAGCTTGAAGCCCAAGTATAATCCTGTCAAATGCTAAGGAAAAGAGAAATTGTAAACATCACTATTTTTATACAAAGAAACAGAAGGGTGTTGTAATGTCTTAGAATCAGATACTTAGCCAACTGATAATCACAGTTAATAGGTCAGGATAAGGAGTCTGTGCAGGATTGTAAGTGTTAGTCAAGACATTTGAGGGACCATCTATTTTACAGATTAGAGTGTAGTATCTTCAAACAGTTTGGCCCATAAACCGGTTATGACAGCAGAAATCTTTGAATACTCCATGACTTCTTTACTTATCCCCCCTCACTGAACACACAGCAACTCCTGCTGCTGTTTACAGATCACTGGACGCTCCAAGATGACAGTGGATGCAAACAGCTTGTTTTCGCACTACTAGTAAAGCTGGACCAGAGGTTGTGTCTCATGCTACACACATGTGTTTGGAATGACTAAAAGGTTGTTCGGTAACTGATTCTATCTGGTCAAACTAGGAAAACCAACTCAATAAATAAATTATTGGTGGTAAAATGAGCCCATATTCAGGCAACCTGATGGACAAGTGAAAAAAAAAAACATTTAAATGTCTAATCTCTCTGCGTATCTGTTTATACCTGCTTGTGAGCATGTGGAGCCACTTAAGATCCAACCTGAACCTAATCCCCTGCCCTCTGGAATGCTAAAAATGCCACAGTGCCAACCTAAGATTTCTAGCTGCCCTGGAGATGCTGAAAAATCCAAGATAACAGAAATATAATCCAGATCTACTTTACACAAAGCATGATATACCAGTGACTGGAAACATTCTTGCAGCAACTAAGAAAACAGTTTGCAACCTTGATATAATATTGACTCTGGAGTATTTTAATTAAAATTCTTTACCACTCAATGTGAAGCATGACACAGCTTTATACACAAATATTAGACTGTGTTAAGCCTTTGTCTTTGAGCTCAAATGTGTGGTTGATTTGAAAGCAGACAGCATCCCCCTTGGTAGCAAAGATTAGCAAAACATACTTCTTTGTGTGTGTGCATTTGTGTTTTGGTTAATGGTGAGGGGTTAACGGATCCAATGAATCCAGCTGGACATTAACACGGTTAAATAATAACAAGCTGACTGTGATGTTCTGAGTGTCTCAAAATGTTTTCACCCTAACAAGAATTCAAAAACTGACACTAATCCCTCTGTTGCTGTAAGGTAATGATTGCTAGCTTGAATCTGCCTAAATGCAAAAAATAAAGAAATAACAAAAAAGTGTTGTTTGCTTCCTACAAAATCATTTCACAGGGACTTCTGAGGTTACGTTATTACCCAACTGCAATTGATGGCCAAGCCAAATAAATAGAGCAAGGCCACACAAAGACTAACAGTGGTATTATTACACACATGAGCAGATATTCTGAACATAGATTGAAGCAATTTTGAAAAATATCTAGAACACATCCCAATCTTTGACTAGTTTTCCCTTCTGTTAACACCCTTGACTGGATTAACAATGTTATTCTAGACAGCATAATTTAAATGTGTGTATAAAAATGTGGCACATTTATTGGTGGTTGCAGTCTTCCATATCACTACTTTTCAAAAGCGATGTCCTGTATGTTAAATCCAGGCCAATGGGTATATCATTTAAATAAAACTTTCTTGATTAATAAATGCTATCAAGATAGAGAGAAAGCCACTCTTCTTATATATATCAGTGGAGCAATATTTCTATTTTACACACCCTTTAAACAAGTAAACCGTTTTAAAGTCACACTGTTTATTTAATTCTTCAGTCAGTCAGATACAAAAAGGACACAATGTGCTTCCATGGTCTTCTGTTTTTTTTGTCGTCACAATCTGCCTGCTCCGTTCCACATCTATGCCAAATAGATGAAAATAATTTCAGGCATTAATAAAAAATGTATTGTACTCTGGCGGTCCCTTTTTTCTGCCCCTTCACTTTCCCTGTTTAGCTATTTCTGCTGCAGTCGACACAGTGAGCAGCATTTTGAACGTCTCTCCCATGTTCGCCGCACCCGTGTTCGGTCACCTCACAAGGGGCTAACTCCCCACTGATTATGAAAGCAGCACAGTTTTTTGTTTTCCCATTTCAAAAGAATGACCTCTCAACATTTTTGTATGTGTCCACTCCAGCCGTGCTGTAATCATTTGAGAAAAACAAAACCATCTGTGACTCACAACCTACTCACCTCGTCCACATTACATTACTTTATTGTAAAAAAGCCAAAAGAAAAAGACTGTTTTGCTCCCTGCCGTGACCATCCTGAGGTATTTTTCTAAATCTCTTGTTTATCCCTGAAGGCTTAATAATAAATATTCAGTCCAAATGAGCTCAGTAAGACCTGGTGGTAATCTCTCATAAAGATTTAACCATATCCAGCCATTTTCTGCTTTATAGGTGACAAACCAGTTTCATATTTTAAAACATTCCACACATGTAAGATTGAATTCTTACTTACTTCATTGTTAAAAAGAAACTTTTACAACTATGAACTATTTCCGAATGTTGTCCTTTGTTACTGAGAGGAAAAGGTCAGGACCCAGCCTACTGGCTTAATCCTTTTACATGTGAGTACTACTAAGAATTAAATCCTGGGATGAAATAAAATTAAGTCCAGAAAAGGTGAAATGTAACAGAAATACCTTGATAGCAAAGGCCTTGTATTCCTTGCAACAAATACGAAATACCACTGTTGAAGGGTAAAAATCTTTATATTGTATCTGTTTGCAGACCAAACAAGTTCATGACTGTCAGACTTTCTACAACACAAGATCTGAAAGTAATTTAACAACTTCACTGAAACCAGTTTTCTCAATATAAAAAAGAGAAATGTTTTCTTTCTTTCTTTTTTTTCTTCTTCTTCTTTCTTTTTGCTGTCAATTACTGACATCACATCGGTAACAATAAAGGGGTTATTTGTTTCCAGGGAGCTCTTTAATCTCCTCCCACATACTGACCTTAATCTTGTCTACTGACAAGAATTTAAGAAAAAGTACCACCTCCTTGTACTATATGATTCACCAGCACCTCCTTCACCAGCTTCTTTATCTTAGAAGACAAAAGGAAATAAATGAAAGGTGGAAATTTTAGAGGTTTTTTTGGGTTTTTTTACAATTACTTACTGGCATGATTAACAACCCTAAATTCAATATCCACATATCAAGGGGCACAATGCAATGTCTGAGCTGATCTATGATACTAGAGCTGTTCTATATTCTGCAGGAATCTCACTAAATACCAAATACTAATCTCCTCCATTTTTCACATTTACATCCTATAAATCCGGAAGTTTTCCACAGCCCGAGTCCTCTGACATGCCTCCAAGTGGAATTATTAAAAAACATGTTTTGCACTTAGTCAAGTATGTAAACCCACAATGGAGAGGGTTGCCATATGTGAACATGATCCACAGGTTAGAAAGCACACTATTTTTGGCACAGAAATCACAGTGGATGAAAATCTCCTTGGTATCAGAGTATAATAGTGTTACTGCCTGTGCTTCTCATGTGATTTTCATTTTTTCAGAAGATTATCATTCTTTATCTTTTTCAAACCTCTTTGTCTTTAGGAATAAATTCTTGTGTACAATGGAAGTGATGCTAATAAATACATATGCGTTTTCACAATTAAGTTCATAAAGTCTTTGCTCCGTGGCTTTCTGAGCTTAAGCCAACTTTCCTGAAAAACAATTACCGTTACATACCATAATATCAGTAACTGTGCTGAGATAAATGTCTGCTTTTCACCCTGCCTTTGCTTCAAAGTAAAAACATGAAATATTCACTAGATGAGGACAAAAAAAATGTAGAAAGAGAGATTTTTATAAGAGTAAGCTTGTGATATGAGCCCAACCACAGGGGTTTTAATAAAAGCGTGTAAGAACATACTGGTTTTACACTGGTCAGGCTGGAATCAGTGGTCACCACTGTTTTTAATATGACTATGGCTGTTTATGAAGGAACGCTTGATTTTGTTTTAGGCCACTGTATGTGGGAGTAATGTTCCATGGATCTATAATAGTATATCTGCCACAATGTTCCTCTCTCAGTCTTTCCAATGAAAGGAAAAACAAGTGCACAAACAGTTTTTATATATATATATACATATATAATTATTTTTAAACCAACGCTTATTCAAAAGTCTCATTTAATTATGTTATGGATTGTGCTTACCATAGTTTCAAAGCCTGAGGGGGAAAAAACTACCAAACTGATTAGTTTTACTCTTACTGATAAAAAAGAAAATACCACTACAGTAATGTTAAAGAACAAATAACAAGCAAGTGTTGGTCAATTAAGTGCCAGTTACTCAACTAAACCAACAATGTGTCCAAGGCATGTGACTCAAACAAGTGGTAGATGCTTTTGAAATTGAATGGGGGAAAAAAAACTCTGGGAAGAAATTATAAAATCTCATGGAGAAATTACTAGAGTAATTATAAGTATGTAGCAGGTTTCTAGGGTGGTATGACCCTAAAAATAGTTGTAAATAATATGCATACTTTAAATATATTGATGGGAGGCCATCTGTTATTCGAGACTAAGTTTAGGGTTCAGATTGAACTCTAAGTTGACCCATGTTCTATTTTTTCAGACTGCAGCATGTGTAGCTTTTAGCAACACACATACACACACACACACTTATCCATTATATATATATATATATATATATATAATATAATGTAATGTAATGTGTTAGATTTAGTTTATTTTAAATGACAGCATGAACTTCTACTAGTCTGTTTTCCCCATTTTCGTTCTTTGCTTTAGTGTCAGTAGCCACACATGCATCCTGGACTCACTGCACCCCTGTCCACCTGTTGGTGTTTGCCCTCTCAAGAGTTTGGTACTACTCACCCACTTTGAACTGAGACGTTCGGTCTGAGTCTGTGTGCTCGTTCACCAACATCATGTGCAGGATGCCGAAAGAGTTCTGAATCCCGAAGATTGACCCATTGCACCAAGTTGCAGCAAAAACTACGACCCATCCCCAACCTCCTTCGGGTGGGACGAATCCGCCTACGGGGCCGTGAGTCTCCATCTGAACCCGAGCCTCGGTTTCGGGTCCCGGTGAAGGGGGTAGCTTGCACCCGCCCTCCATCAGCTGCACAACTCTATCCTCCTTCGCGATTTTACACTCTGGACTATCCTTGCTGCTATCTGGTTCTTGGGGTGCATCTGTCGGCTCCATTGGAGGACCTGCAGTCGGCTGCTCCGTCCGGGACTCTTCGCTGGACGGCAGTGCTGGATTGTCTAACCCGTTGGTCCCCATGCTGTCTGGTCTGGAGGAGAGGTTACTGTGGGTTTTTGGTGAACACGCGTGGGATATAGGTCACTGACATAAGCGCGGCGATTTGAATAACAAATTTGATTGGCTATCTGTCAAACGTGCAAAACGGACTGTTTTATTGACACAAAAGCCTCCTACACGCTGCCGGAAGCCGAAGTATGAACTCAACTTCAGCGAATAAACCCCAACCGGCGGACGTTACATGTCTCGTTACTGGTCGGGAGGGTCTGTATTTCCAGGAATTCATCGGCCTATTCTTCCTTTTAATCTGGCCATGCGTTTCCAGGAACTGCCTATGGACACTCACACCATAGATTTATTTACTTGCGCTGCCTCCCAGTTCGGTACGTCCGCTCCGCCTCGACAGAATCGACACCGTGTCGTCCTGGCATGCAGTCCGCAGTCGGCCCGCAACATCTCGCGGACGGTGTTAAAAAAAAATATTGGCCGCTCCGCCTCTTTCCTCTGACATATTTGCACGTTGTTGGTGTGATATAGGTAGGCCTATGTGGGTCCCTGTGTTGGTTTGTTGGCTCTCAACTGTCAACACAGCTTCGGCTGTCATTCAACAACTCGCCCCCGCCTCCTCTTCCCGGCGGATGGACGGTTAGAGCCAATGACGGAGCTTTGGTAAAGCCGTGAAACGAGTTTGTATTTCGTTTCTCTTTACGGAAAGACCCGAGTGCTGAGAACCGAACAAGTAACAACATCCTGTGACTCAACATTCGTTTCGGTTTTAATTTTTCAGTACTAAGAATGCTTTTAATTTTGCTGGTAATTCTTCACTTCACTTCCGGTAGCATTAACGTTTAATTTACTTAAACCTTCAACAACAATAAGAAACAAAGAAATTCTAGTGCAGAATTCATTTAAATAATATTATAAAGAAAAATACAGCAATACTTAAAAAAATAAGATACCAAATGTCAAAAGAAACAGAGACCTGTTCTGATCAAATGCTATTGCACTTAGAAACATAAATATAAACACTAGAGAGCTATAAATATGGATAGAATTAGGGTTATTTTTATAGGACTATAGGACTATATAGGTGTAACAATATTATAAAATATGTACAACTACAGATACATACACGATGTAGGCATTTTTTAATTAATTTTTATACCCATTTTGATGCCCCCAAAACCCCTATTGATGGGGACACTGTCATCCAGAAAATGACCACTTCCATTAGAACAATAACACTCCTACACAAGGTAAAGACGATCACTTGGAAGATCACTTGAAGAACTTTGCATCAGTTTGCAGTAAGCCTTCTCAACCCTGAACCCCCACATGCGCATTCAGTGTAATTAGGATTTTATGTACTTTGACTCTACTTTAATCTCACTTCATGTATTTATCATTACCATTTAAAAGTTTAGATACACTTACCCATTAAATTGAATTTAATTAAAGGAGAATCTAGGGTTCAAATGACTGATCTGATTACTGGATGAGCCTCTCTACCTGCTAAACCACAGCTGCCTCAAACTGACCTAGATCTTTATATGATTTTCCCCTTTGTAAAAAAAATACTGACTTAATTTGCAATGCACTTGTTCAGCAAAAAAATCTCCTATTGACTAATTCACTCAGGTTTTCCCTCTCATTTGTTACTCTGTGTGTTTAACCACATGCTGACATTTTCATTTTAAAACAATTAGCTTAAACATAATTTCAGGCTTTTTACATGGTGCATGAAGAAATCAAATCCAGTCAGCTCATTAACTAATCTAGTCGGTGGAATTGGATAACCACCAAATAGTCAAGAACCACAGTTTGACTTTTACCATTGGTGCTCTGTAACATTTCCTGTTTTTTATGGAATCCATGCGGTGGAGTGATAGCAAGCGACAGTAGCAAGAATTAACCACCAAGGGGAGCTGCAACTATGTGCAACTGCAGGGTCAAAATAAGTTACCCAGTAGTTGATTACCAGTTTTCAGTCAATCAGAACTGCTTAAACTAACTTTTTTTAATATGTTGCAGTACAGAATGCAGTAATCTATCAAATGTTTTTGTTCCTCATTCTTTTCAAAAAATAGTTTAATAATATTTTATGGATGCATAGGGAATAAACTAAATGTTTAGAAATGACACAGAGAGAAAATTTGGTTGTTTCTACTGTGTGATTTAATGATATGACAATCAATATATATACAGTGGTATATCTGCACTTTTCCTTGTGTGATCAATTGAAATATGTCTAATGGCAAAATTTATCTCATAGCCATTTTAATTCAATTAAATACAGCTGAAGGTTAGAAAAAATGATGTAAATCCTCTGCCTGGAGGCTGGGTTAAAACTTGTTCAAACATAAAATAGGATTATATTACAAGTGAGATGTGTTGATGACACCCCTCCTATATATATTGTAAATATTGATTCTAATCTGGCATAATCCAACAAATATGCTGCCGACATGCCCACCTTTCATTCACAGCTTTGTTTGGGTAACACATTATGGTACTCCCCAGAGACGTTAACGGTTAAATAATATCAACATGTGGCTTATTAGTTTACATAATAGATTTACCTTGAAGAGTCGTTTCAGTAGTGTGGGGATTAATTTCTTCCATTTTGTTGGAGGTTCATGATTATCCCAACCGTATAAACTAAGTCTACTTAACTTTGGTATAAGTAGTTATACATTAATAAAAACATATAATAAAGAAGTGAATAGAAAAATATAAGATTAGTATATTGTGTATCAGATTTTTAATTATAACAGGGGAAAAGTTCACTAATGAACAAAAGTTATTTATAACTTCACTAGAATTCAGCAGATTAATAGTAGCATGTCATCGTAAGTAGCTGCTTCATCACTAACATGTCTGTTTTAAATTAGCCTTTGGAGGATGAGTTAGACCGTGTGGCCCACTCTGGCTCCACAAGGTCTTTAAGTTAAAATTAGCAACTCACGCAACATCTGCTTGAGTCTAGTCATAACACTACTCTAGGATTCCTTCTGAATGAAGCAGAGGTTAAAGGTGACAGGAATCTAGCCAATGGTAGTGCTTCCTGTTTAAAGTAGAATAGTTTAAATCCTCAGAGAGGTGTGGGTAGGAGAAGAGTGAGGCCCACACATCTCTGAGTTTGATTAAGTCAACTGAAACTCAAAGAATGACTAAATGTAAAAGTAAAGGATTCTCAGTTGGTTTTTAACAGAGAGAAAAGGGGATTTCCAGCCTTGTAGCTTTTATTTTAGAAGAAACAAAGATGTGTTGTTTCTGAGAAAACCTTTGAATCATGAATGAGATATGTGCAGGTTGCCTGACAAATGTCCAGCTACTTGCTCAAACATGCTACAGTGTTGAAAGAGGAATCTGCATTGGCAGGCAAGTCATTATCTATGTATGACTCACACTCTATGGCTTCCTGTGTTCCACAGGGATATCAGGACTATATTTTTTTTAAACTTACCATATTAGTTTAACACTCAAACCAGCAAATTATATGATAAACCTTTTCCCTGTAGTAATTTTGCCCATTTTCAACTGAGCTATCAAAGACTTTACTCATCAGTTCATGAGAGCATGTTGGAAAACCTGTGTAGACAAAACAGTGACCTGTATCGGAGGTACAATCTGCAGGCAAGCAGAGATATGTGTCTGCATCTTGTGTTTGCTTTCACCTTAGAGATGAGTCCAGACATTCATCTGGTAATTACACACCTACCCATGATCAGGCATGTTAGAGAACAAAATTTACCACATGTGTGTGTCTAGCTCTCTCTCTCTCTCTCTCTCTCTCTCTCTATATATATATATATACATATATATATATATATATATATATATATATATATATATATATATATGTATATATTGACACAACTGATCTGCAGAAAAACAAATCCTTTGTCCTCTTTATTTCATCAATTTACTCATCATTGCAATGGCCAAAAAATGTGACCCGAGATGTCATCAAAACTTTGAATGTAGGATGATTAAATCCTTTGAAACTGAAAAGGGGCTTCTTCTGGGTACTTTTCCTCTCGTCTGTGCCAAAGTGGCACTTAAAAAAAAAAAAAAAGAAAGCCTACTTAGCCAGTTCTGCCCCATAAAAGGACAAGAAAACAGAAAGGCTCTATCGTTCCACTGCTCTCTTACAATGGGGACGCATGAGGGGTGTTGGGGGTTTATAATAAACATGCATGCATTCCTCACCCCCCACACTCAAAGTGCACATAAACACACACCAAAGTGACCTTACGCCCTAGTCATTACTACAAGAGTACCTGCAGAGTAGGCAGGAACTATAACGTTAAAACAAGTAATCAAAGACAGACATCTACACCTACGGATTACACAAACACTGCAACAAGCACAAGCCTGCCTCCTGCTGCTGCTTTGCAAATTAATATGCTGAACAGCACACAGGCACATGTTGATCCCCCCCGCAACACACATGTACACACAAATTCCAGACAAAAGAGAAAGATAGGGAGTTGGGGAGGGTAGGAGAGCCTCGTTGAGAAAGAGAAACAAGCGTGAAAAAAGACAGAGCATGAAATAGTGAAAAGGGAGGGGAGAGGCACTGAGGGAAGAAAAAGAGGGGGATGTTGTAGAGGAGGAGAGTCTGAGAAACTACTTAAAACGGTGAGAACTGCACACAGTTGTGAGCACGCAGTTGAAGCAGTCACAGTGGGAACAGAAGACGGAGTGAAAGCAGACTTATCCATCATCATTGAGCAGGTACAGCAGACTATTTTCTGAAATTTTACATCCACTTTATCACTATCATGATATATAGATTCATAACTCCTAGACAATAACATTTTTTTTCTGGACATTTAGTCATTTGTAGTAGTATTTAAGGACATGAGAAAATATTTAGATAATTTTGAAATAAACCAGAAAACAAATTAAATGTATTACTTCACTCTTTCAGTATTCTGAAAGGAATAATGTGGCGTACTGCCAGGAGAAAATCAAAGTGTTAGTTTCCTGCACTCAAAAAATCTATTTATCCTACGGTGTTTACAAGACTGAAGCATTGTAAATGTTTAAATGCACTTTAAATGCATCTCTGAACTGTAAACTGTGGTAAAAGCATCTTGTGGAATTAATCTGGCCGAAGAGGAAGCAGAGGAGGAGGAAGAAAACATTCAAGCCTTTGTCTCTCTTCTTTAACATGCTAAAAAGAAGTTCCCCTTAAAATCTTGAATAAACTATTTTATCCTTGATAGAAATAGACCTCAGTTAAAACAAAGCTTCTTAGTAAAAATAATGGGTTTGAAACTATGCTAAGCACAATCCAATAATCTGATTAAATTGAGACTTAAATAAGTGTTAGTGGAAAACAAATTTTAAATCTGTTTATGCACTTGTTTTTCCCCTTTAATTAGAATGGCTGAGAGGAACATTGTGGCCAGTGAGATTTTATAGCCTCTCTTACACTAAATGGTCAAATATAACAATGGAACTGGTCTATTTTTACTATGTAATGACCAATATTTAATTATTCATTCTCACCCCTTCTGTCATTTCTATCCACAGAGATGGCGTCACTACACAGGATTCTGGCTGCACTTCTCTTTTTTGTCCTGCCTCTTATGCGCTTCCATCTTTTCAGTCATGCTGCCTCTACTTCCTTACCCACCACCCGTCAACAGATCATATTCTTGACTGGCTTGGGCTTTGAACATGAATATGAAGATGAATATGGAGATGAATATAACGGTCAAACCTCTCTTCCTGAGGTGCCGCTATCCTCTGTGAAGACTCCACTTTTACACCAGGAACGCAAATTCTGCCAGTACAACTTATGCTTGGAGAATCAGGAGCCCTGTCATAGTCTTGCAGAAAAGAATAACTGCCTCTGTCCTGGGATGAGTGGATCTGATGAACCTCCTCACGCACCACGTATTCAAGCATTACTGCCAGTCAGTCAAGGGGATAACATAGGGAAGATAGAGGTGCAGTGGTGTGCTCCAGCCTCTTTGGTGTCTTCTTACAGGGTGATGGTTGAAGGAAAAAACAGTGATACCTTGGAGTTTGGGAATAATTTGCGACGAGGTTTGGTGGGCTTTTTGGAGGTGGGTACTAAGGTGTGTGTGGAAGCAGTAAACAATGCAGGGCCCAGCAGTCCCTCAGAGTTCTCCTGTAAGCGGTATGAGCATCCTGAATCATCTGACCATAAACTATTGGCCTGGGTCATAGGAGGAGGAATTGCCCTATTTCTGTTTCTTGTCATAGCGGCTGTGATTCTCTGGAAGCATCTCCAGCATCAAAACGCAAAGAGAAACTCATCTGATGGACTAGGGAACCCCTCTTACAAGACAGAGGGAATACTGTAATCCAGACAATCCAGTAAGGACCATTCATTCCAGTCAAATAGAAAAAAGCTCACTGATCTGTGAGACAGAGTAATAATGAACAATAGACCAATAGTTTTACGTGTGTGTCTCTGATTACAGAAAGAAATTGTTCAAACTCCTGTTTCAAGGAGACTGTACATTGCACATAGAGCAGTGACTCACAGAACCTCACTAACCACTGTTTAATTCTGTTGATTTAGAGTTAAAACTACAGGTTTATTTGCTGGCGAATTAACCTTTGTAGGTTTGTTATAGATTTTTCCATTATGTTACAGATGAACTGAATTGAAAACGTCATTTTTTGTTAAGCTACTGACTGCAATTTTTTAAATAAAATTTATCTAAACAAAAATTGTGTGTATATCTTGGGTGAATCGTTTGATTTCTCTGCAAATACGTATAATCATAATTTAAATGCAAACAGCTTAGTATTTCTTCGCTTGCTTTTCTCTTTTCCCCCAACCCACTAAGCGAGCCTTCATACTTCCTCCACAACAGTCTGGACTTGTATAATGCCTACTGTTGGAAGCCCGCGAGGAATCTTCCTGGTTAAGCCCCGCCTACTGATGGTACCTAAGCCAATGATTTGCCACCAAACAAAACGCGGAAAGTGTACTCCTATTTACATTGGAATCCTGCACCTATATCATTCATATTTATAGCTTCACACTGTAACCGGAATGGCTAACACAGGTGAGTTTTTTTAGACAATGACATTTACGCTGACAGTGACTAAACTGAAACATATTTAAAGGAACGCTAAGAATGAGCCAATTCTTTGATCGATAGAAGAAAATTACTGCAAGTAACGAGAATTTAACAGAAGCTGTGGTTTTTTTATGAAATATTAAGCTGATGGTTTGGCGTAACTACAAGCTCACATTTATCAGTTTTAAAAATGTTAAACGAGGAAACAGGAAAAAAGTTTAGTTTGCTCCGAACAGTTTATTGTTTTATTTTCTTCTTACCGGTATACTTGAGAATGACTCAGCAGTCTTGATATTGTCGTATCTGAAGCTACTTGTTACCTTGGTTACATCAAACAACAAACCACTTAAAATGTTTATTACATAACTGCAATATACTTTAATCTGTTGCATCAAAGGCCAGAGGGCATCACAACTTTACCCCTTATTTTTTATGGGTGGCAGGGTTTGGTCTTTGATCATGTCCTACTCCAGACCTAAAAAAAATCTTAACAAAAATGTATTGTTTTCAGCTTTTCAAGTAAATATGAAGATATAATGGATAACATCTTAGTCTGGATAGCTCTATTGCTATCTCATGATGTCTGCCAACTATAAAACAGTATTAGAAAGATTCACTGTATATAATTCCTTTTTAAACATTTAATGGAAATGGTTATAAAGCTGACATTACAGTCACTTTCATGCAGTTCATTGCAGAAGTTCTGAATTTTGAAATACCATCGACCCAACACATGATTTAAAACAGTCATGTCACAACTGATACCTCATTGTTTGGCACATGTTTTATAATGGCGCTGTTTGCATGCACATCTCTTTACATAACAACATATGGTGTCATATTGCACAAATCCCATGTCCCGAACAGTCGCTGCTTCTCTTTGAAGAAGACTGCTGGTAGTACATTCTTGTGTCAGTCTGATTTGTGCTTATACTTTAAGTTTGTGGTGCAGTTTTATGGGAGTGTAACCCAAAGGGAATTGAAGCCTTTAATGTGTTGTCTTTCGTATTGCCAGTCAAGGAAATTTCCCATGAGGATCTGAAGGCAATTCTGGGAAAGAGCCCGAATCTGCTTCTGGTTGATGTGCGCACTAAAGAAGAAGTGGATAAAGGACATATCCCAGGGTCCATTCACATTCCAGGTAAGCCTGGTTTTATATTCACGTATGTAAATATAAAAAGGGATGATTATAAACTCCCAAACAGGGGTTTCTTGATGTGCTGCTTTGCATACTAAATATGTGGTGGCAGATGAGCATTGGTGTACTCTATTATGGTTTTTCAGGTTTTGGATGTTTTTAAAAAAATGTTCAGTTTTCTTTTATTGTCTTTTCCTTTTGATTTTTTTCATTAGTTGAGACTGTAGGGTCTGCTTTTGCAATGGAACCGGAGGAATTCAAGGCCAAGTATGGAAAAAACAAACCACCACTAGATACAAAAGAGCTGATTTTTCACTGCCAGGTGGGCCGGCGGGGAGCAATGGCCACAAGCAAAGCCCATCAACTAGGATATGTGAAGTAAATATCCTATTGTTTAGTTCTAGTTTCATACATAGGATTAATGGCATACCTGCACAGAAGTCTTCCTGATACTTGTTGAACCTTGTTTTATGTATTAATAATGCAACACCTGAAATATGATCAGATTAATTTAGAATTTTTTATTTGTAATGATGATAATTCTTGCTCTTTGTACCATTGTCCTCTCTTTCAGTGCATGTAATTATGCTGGTGGATTCAAGGAGTGGTCTGAAAAAGAAGGAAAGTGAATCATGAGGAAGAACAGCACATCATTGCATTTTATATGTATAACTGAATATAAATAAAATATTTAATTTAATCCAAAAACATGTCTTTCTTTGGATTTTTACAAAGAAGTCAGCATATAGATATAAAAAAGGCAAGTTTTAAAAACAAAACAAACAACAATATTCTAATTTTCTTTGCAGTGGTTTAATTATACAGTAGTTTCCTGCAGTTGCACAACGGGTCCAAAAATGAGCTTTTTGGCTCATCTGCCAAAAGAAAGTAAGCTGAGACAATGAACCAGCTTAAGGTGTCCGTTAACTGGACTAGGCATTATTAACCTTCAGTTGTTTATATGCAAACAATAAAATATACAATTGACTAACACTGCTAGACAGATATTCTCACCATGGTAAAAGCATGGCCTGACATTGTAGAGAAGGGCCAAATAGCAGTAAGCAGAAGCAATGTGATTCATTGTACAGAAGGTACAGTGGACAGTGGGGTCACATTAGCCTCAGCCAGTGCACATAAACAACACAGCACTGGAATGTCATAATTACAGGCTACCCAGCGTGGGCTTTTTTATCTGCCATATGTAAAGCTGACCAGCATTTTGGCCTTTAGCGAGTTAGTGTTGGAAAGTTTTTTTTTGTGTGTTTTGTTGTTGCTTTATGCATGCACTGTAAATTAGTTAATTACAGCAAAATTATTAAGTGTGTGTAATTTAGATAAATAGTGTTAATATATAAATCTGACTTGATGAGGATCACACTCAGTACAGAAAGGATTCACATAACTCTTCCTTCAATCTTCCAATGCTGTTCACGTCGAGCTTGGCTCCTATACCAGAGGCCGGGAAACTTGCTTTTATTTATTTATTTACGAAAAATTATTGTTTTTATTATTATTTTTTATTTTTTTATTTTTTATCTTAGGCTCATACAAAAATTAGCTTAGTATTTCCAAACGTGTGGTTCGTAGTCTGCTTTCAGGTACAGAGAGGATACTGTCGAAATCAAAAAGTGGCATTCATTAATACAGGAATTAGTAGTCAGGGTGAAGAAATGATTAGCATCTCTAAATATTTCACTTAGCATAATTAGACTGTTTCTAAGCACGTGCACGGCTCCGTCAGGCTTCAACAAACTGACATTGAAAATGCTAAAAGACATACGGCAGGTAAATGCTTACAGTCAAGTTGGTTTTAGATTAAAACAAAAGTATACATCATTACAGTTCCGTTTAAAGTGATTAAAAGAAGCTAAATTTGCTTTTTGAGGTTTGAAGTTAATGTTTATAACATAGCTTGCTAGGCTAAGAGTTTTGTTTTTCTAGGTGCTGCGGCTCATCATGCTAACGGGAAAACTACGACGACATAGTGTTTTAAGGGCTACTGGGGGGCTTCTGGTGCTCTTTTGGACTGAAACGGGGAATTCTGTTCAAATAATAAACTGTACTGGTAAGATACAACACCACAACATGTTCAGAAAAATGCTTTGCTTCACTTTTGATCACATATTTTTATCACAGAGCAAAGTATGTGGGACAAATTACATTGATTATACAGAATGCCAAGAATACTTAAAGAGAAGTGGAGGTTTGGATTGATGAAACTTTGTGGTCGATTTTTTTTAAAAAGGTGGAGAGAAAAAAAAACTGATTTGGTAGAGTTGACTTTTAACATTACCAGGTCTTTTGAAACACAACATTCAAATTCAGTTGTATCAGTACGTGTGTGTTGTCGACTTCCTGTAGCTAATTATAAGTAGCATGAAAATCAAACACACGATCTGACATGATAGGAAATCTGTTATCAAGGTTTCTTTTGTTATGTAGTTGCAGCTGCTGGTCTGTGGTGTGCAGGGACTGAAATGAAAGCACTTCAGTTGGGTATGTGTCCACTAATATACCTATATACATACACTAGCAGAAAGTTAAGGATTTTAAAATTCAGTTGAAATTGACTGAAAATGTAATAAGATAAGTTCATGCACTACTGATATATCGTGAATGTGGGGCATTTAAGTAGAATCAGTCTGTGGTAATTCCTTCATCGTAAACAATTTATTGAAAGAAAAGATAATATACATAAACATGAAATGTTAATGTCTCAATAACTTTTCATGAGTTAGGTGTCGTCTTGGTCTGATGATGTCTAAACAGTATGATGAAGAGAACAGATGAATACTTGTTGCCATTGCACCAGAACATTTAGTTGTCTATTCATGGTTAAGACACTACTTTTTTCTTTTTTTTTATTAATCATCTTGCTAGAAAACAGCATGTTGTGCAGTAAGTGCTTAGACATTGAACAGTTATACATGAGCATTCAAATGTGTAAAGAAAGTCAAATTAAGTTCATCTGCAAAGATTATAGTGCATTTTAGGTACATTCTGAGTTCATACAAAAAGTCAAATATCCCTAATGTTTGTGTGTATATGTGTTGTCAGTGTTTATGTTCTACATTGTTTATGGCATCACTTGGTTTTTGCTGCATTTATTCTCACAGATTTAAAGAAGAGCATGTCTTGCTGTATGTGGCCTTGCCCAGAGCCTGATCCTGAGGAACTGAGTGCCTTCACCGATCTGTATGGTTCTCTCAGATTACTGTTGTCTTTTCAGGTAATCAACTTACATTTCATTGGCTCCAAAAATAATTATTTTATGTAAGATATAAAACAAAAACAATTGAAATATAATCCCTTTTTAATAAGTGGATCCAAACGCTGACTATTTTTCATGTGTAATCTTTCTAGTATAATTAATTATAGACTTATCATGTAACTGATATGGTGTTGCTCTTGCAGATGAAAGACATAAGACATTACACTCCGGACTGGCAAGCCCACATACAGACATTTCTTCAAGCATTTAGTTTGGCAAATGCAGGGGTATGAAATAAAAATGTTTTTCTGTCCAGTCATAAGGTCAGAGTGAGGAAACAAAAACAAAAGGTTCTGTTTTCATTTTTTTTCTCAGATAAAAATTTATCTCAAATTCAAATTAAAGGACCAGACGTTACTGCGTGAAATTAGGTAAGTCTGTAACTATGTCTACAACAATCACAGTTATATTTATTGCCTTCCACCTGTTAGATAATGTCACAACAGCGCAGGTCTGTTCAACACGTTATATGAATTTCTAGTGTCTGTATATAATGTTGATTCTTTTTATAAAGCTTCTTAAACATGTCAATGTTAGAAGACCTCATACAAAGAACACATAATACATCATTCTGTGCATTTATTCATAGTTACTTGCAGGAGTTGGGATTTTGGAGTGAGAACATAATGATAGCCTTCATTAAACCTCCTGGGTAAAGGTGGTTCAACAACTGAAATGACCAGTTGAAATATTGACTTCCATATTCCTGCAGAGTCAAGCTCAAGCGTAAAGTTGCACAGGCAGACCAGTCGTCCGTGATCCTGGATGTGTCTTCCTCTGCACAGTCAGTATATCCATATAAGCCCTTTTTTTGTTTTATGAGATAACAAAATAAAAAAGTCCTAATCTGTAAACTTACTCAAATTTGCTGAAAGAGTGTTGTTTGTATAACAACATATCACGTGTTGTTTCTCCTTTTTTAAAGGCCTCCACATTACGTGAAGAAAGGATGCTGGTGTCAGGGAGGACATCCTGTCATTGGAGGCAAGTTGCCACTCAGCATCCCACCACAAGCCATGGATCAAGGTCTTTTCGGGGAGCTCAGTGTCCAGCTTGTTACACTCTTGAACCCTTGTGTGCTGCAGTACCCTAATCTACCTACAGAGCTGACAACCATACAAATATCCTTTTTTATCCAGATTTTATTGGAATTCTATTTGCAATAGAAAAACAGCAGTTACTTTAGGCGCTGGAAAATTGTAGGGAGTACTTTAGAGAGATGTATTGCAGATTTCTTCTGGCTGTTAGAACTGACGTTGCTCTGCAGCTGTAGTGCTGATTTCCGGTGCGCTAGTTTGTGTCTAAGTGGGGAAAACAAGGATCAGACAAGACACCTCTGTGTCCGAGGACATGGCACACCGCCAGAAAATTGTGGATTGCTCCCTTTAGATTTCATCTCTAGAGAAAAAGATTTACTATTTTGGTTCATGATCCTAACTGAAGGTCATCTTCATGTAACACTGAACAGAACCAGCAGAACATGCAATCTGACTTTATTGGAAGTTAAATGTTTTTTTAGCAGTTTCCAGCAGCCTCAGTTTTAGGTGGAGTAAACAACTGGTTGTCACAGGGAGAGAAAAGGCGAAATGTTGATTTCAAATATGGTGATTGTTGGATGATGTTTTGTTTGTTTGTTTTACACATGAGAAGGGCCACAAAGAGCATTAGAAGTTCAAACCATGGATATTTTCTTGCCCCCGCACAGCTGTCTGATCACAGCATTACACAATTATCTCACCAGTTTTTTAGATGGGGACACAGCGCCCTTATACAGCTCTACAGAGAAGTTCTTATGCTTGTGTTCTCGGCCTCACCTCCAAGCCACAATCTGTAGAAATCAGAGATGCGAGCAATCTGTAGAGCAGCAGCACGAGGAGCTCAGACATCTGGTGACCGCTCAGAGTGGACCTGCTGCTTGTGTTTGTTGACTGAGTTCATTTTGGCATGTGACTTGAATTAGTCATCCTTGACGTGACATGTTTTCAGGTGTTGGTATACAACCCCAGTAATATTCCTGTGCCAGGTCCATCTGGCTTTTTCCAAAACCTTCCTTCTGCTCTTGACTGTCAACAGCTGGGTTTGGACAGACTTGACTGCTCCTCCTTTAAAGGTAAACAGCAACCACAGTTGGGAACAACATGTTCTGTCAGCCAGGATATGTTGTAGGTCTTTAGCTAGAGGGGCTGATTTTTTCCAATAAAATTGTGGAATTTAAGGCAGGGGTAGGTCCCTCATCCAGCACATTTAATCTTGTCTTGTAAAGACGTTGTCTCACTATTAAAACACACTTTTGTTTTCTCTTGACTACAGGGTCTAAGTTAGTGAGGATTAAATTCAACCATATGTTTATGTTTGTGAGATAAAGTATACAGAATGCTGGGACTGCAGGAAAAAACACTTTAATGAATCCCACAAGCACATAATTAAAACGAGAGGAATAAAACCAAACAATGATGGAAAAATAAGGGGGGGTGCAACTTTAAAGCAGCAGCAGCTAAAGGGAATTGACCAAAAATTTCACTTATTTTTCTAGCTAATCTGCATTGCTGAACTAAGATGATTTTCTCAGCAATTTGAACTCATGTGGTGTTATATTGATGTAAACCTGATCTGATCTTCATGTTTGGTTCTAATGCAAGATGTAGTTTATCATTTACTAAATTTCCTCACCGCAGAGATTTGAGCAAAAATATTGCAATACACTATACCGTGTGATAAGTATATATGTTAAAGCATTCAGCGTTATCAGTTTTAATGGAAATATAAATACTTTTTTTGAGTCAGCAGTCCAAAATTCCTCCCTAGTTGTGGGCGTAGCAGTGTTTCACTTGGCTGAATTGTAAGGTCAGCCCAACATCATCCCAGTGACAATGCTCAAATTCAGATGACTAGCATGACAAATGTTCATTTTGCTCTCAGTGTTGCTTTAAGTTTTTTTTCCTGATAAAAGCCAGGGCAAATCAAGTTATTTCACATAGTCCTGAGGGAGGTAATTCATTTAGTTGTATTTTGTCGACACATCCAAAATGATAACTGAAGGGAAATCTGACACCTTTAGTCTTTAGGGTTCACGTTCTAGAGAAGTTTGACAATATAACATTTTTCTATCGCGCAAACACCTCAGTTAATTCATTTACTACTCTTATTTATTTAAAATGTTGATTTAAAAAGATCAAATGTGAGCACCCAGGTTTAGGACTCTTGTACATACAAGACTTTAGTCACATTGTGATGATAAAAAAACAGCTGATTTCTCTGAAACATGTCTTTCGTAATAGTTTTTTTTCTGTGGGTAGATTACACAATGAATCACAAAACCACAGGTCTTCATACATCACTTGCAGTGCATAGAATCCTGGCAGCTCTTGTCTTTGGATGTGAGAGAATCTGCTTTCATTATCACAAGTTTGATTTGATGTGAAACAAAAGATGTTTTTGTTCACAAGTTGTAACTTTACATTATAGAAAAGACTTGAATCAAGTCGTTAAGCTTGAAGATGAAAGTGAAATGTTCAGCTATTTGCCCAACCCAAAGGTGTGTCTTTCATATTATTAATGGTGGGCATATTTTGTAATTACAGCACAGTGAGTGTACTCTTAACCAACATTCAAGTGCGGACTTGGATAAGCTTTTTGCATTCACCCATTCACACAAGTAATCATATAGTACTTCGTATTAAATATCTTATATGTGTCCTTTTATTTATATATATATATATATATATATACATACATATACATGTGGAGGAGCCGGGATGAAGCCACCAGCCTTCCTATTTTAGGAAATCCACAACCATTCCAACCACTGAGACACATTCACCCCATAATAGTTAGTTGAATCTCATCTTAAATAAAATATGTTTCCCATATATATGCATCCCTTGCAGGTTGTGTGCACAGTATTGGTACCATTTACACAGTAGAACAAGAAAACTGGGATGATCCAGAGCAAGAATCAAGTCATTCAAGTCATCTCCCAGTGCCTCAGAGTCTCCTGCTCTTCCTCTTCTTACAGCATAGTGACCCCTTCATCTCCCAGGTCACTGACCTCATTGGTGAGAGCAAACTGCAGCATCTATAGCTACGAAACACTGATAGGTTCAAGTCTGTTTATTCTTTTGGCTACTTTCCTTTAAGCAAATGAAAACACTGAGTATGGTGTCATCTACAAGAACTGATGTTTGTGATCTCCCAGCTGCAGATGTTTTGATAGAGCACCACCTGGAGGATATTTTGAGTAACAATAAGCAGGCCGTCACAGCTGCCCTGCAGACTGAACTGTGGAACACAATGAAAGCACAAAATCACAGAAAAAAGGCAAGACCAACACACACTAACGGCCACTTTACCTTTAGTTAAAAGGCTTCTGGCCCGCAGCAATCATTTGACTAATTAATTAACCTAATATAGTTAAATCAAAGCCGTTTAACCCTTTCTGGGCTGCAGCCTCTAATATATGAGTTTGTTTAATACAGTTTCAGTCAAAATAATTGTAGTGTATGAATATATTTCCTCAGTTTTCTGGAATTTAACCACTGATATTTATTAGATATTTATAGGAAAATGCTAGTACATAAATTAATTGCCGTTATAACAAAAATTGATTTGTAAATGCTGTGTGTATTTAAGCAACAAGGGAGGCTGCATTCAGCGGCTGAGGTGATTCTCAGTTCCACCATCAGTATCGTGAGCTGCAGCAGCAACATGGACTTCAGAAATGCTTGTTTGAAGCGCATGAAGGTGTGACAAAAATGTTTTCCATGATTTATGCAGAACTTTGAAATTAGCTGTAAAATAATATGAAATTAATATGAAAATATTTGACCCTGCCAAGTATTTTATCAGGCCATATGAATATTGTACCTGCCACATCTGCAAAGCAGCTGTAAAATGTGAGGCAGAGATCCAGCATGGATGCAGTGTGTATGTGTTTGTCAGGTGTGTGACACTCATGAGCTGTCAGCTTCCCTCCGCGAATCACTGTGGAAAGTGACATCATGGAAATTCCTTCCCAGGAGCAGGTGCTGCTTCACTCAGGTTAGTAGGGAATGTGCTTTCCACCAGCACCTAGAGTACATCTGCTTTATACGTGTAATCCACACCATCATTGTTTCGACAGTCGGAGGAACATCCTGAGTGCAGCGAACCCACGAGAACAGAAATCTGAGGATGTCTGTGTTTGTCTTGAAAAGGTTGGGTTCTGACTGTGAAGGCAATTTAGAATTTAAAATATGTTTCCATTTTAAAATGTGCTGGTTATAAAACTATAGCTGTTAAATCTTTAAGTACATTGTTAAGACAATAGTTTGTAATACGCCAAGTGTGACTGATTTATTTAATGCTTCTCTTGCAAACACCTGGATGATTATTCCACAGTAAGATGTACATTTTCCAACGCTGGTCTAAATTGAACTAACTTGGTTGTGATAGTCCTACCTAAAATAAACAATGAGCTAGAAAGCATAATATTTGTAGATTTAACTGTATCCTTATGTCTGTATCCTTATTGATGGTGTAAAGTTGCATTGCCGTGCTAAAGTACAGCCAAAGAAGTCAAACTGGAACAACTACATTGTTTAACAGCCATGAAAGTGATTCTGAAGATTTTTGAAAATTTTGTTTTACTTCTATTTAAAAAATTACATAGTGATGGATTCACATCTGTATATTCAGCTAAATGTTTATTGAACTAGTTCATTTTCACACAGCATGTTTTGGTATGTATTTCTTATTACATTTGCAAGTATATAATAAACAATGTGCAAAAAAATGTTTACTTTTTAAATTTTTTTCTTAAGCATTAAATAAAAGTGGGGATGTGAAAATAGCACTTACATGTGAAATACAAGATGATGGTGTTAATTAAAGGTTCATTTGATTGGTTGTTTAAACCCACTCTAGACTTTATATTGAAAGAAAAGAAATCTTCAATTATAAAAATTGTCATTCAGGTTTAGATTTCAAGAAATAATCACTTTATAATCAAAATGAAAGCATTTCGTAAATTTAACTTTGGCAGTTCACAGGTGACAGCTTTCAACACATTTATATGGACTTTCTCTAAATTTAAGGGGGGATGTAATTATAGTTGTCCTGTGTTTCCAGGGCACTGGATATTTGCGGAATGTGTGTAATCGTCCAAATTTCACCTTTATTGTAACTTTACAGATCAGGAAGTTGTGTTTGTTAGACCTGGGGAGTTTTTAATCTATATTGCCCTAAAATGACAATAATAATCATCGTGGTATTTGATGTTTCAAATGTTAAGAGCTATACATGTCTTTCAATAAACTGGATAAGTATATTATTTTAGGAGACCTTGAATGGAACGTCTATAAGTAGAGAGAGTCTATAAGTAGTTTTTATTTTTGTGGTGCGCCGACTTCCGCTTACTACGTTCAACGTGACGCAACTTCCGGCCGCCAACACACTCAGACCGTTTTCGCGCTAAAGTGAAATGGCGATGTAATATTAGCATTTATTTCGTATAACTGCATATTAGCAGCCTACTTTTTGTTAACTACTGTACATGTTTTTAGACTAAGATGTGATGATTGGATCGTCGGAGTTGTTATGAAGCGAGAGCAAGCTAACCATAACTAGTATCGCCACAGTGTTGGACCCTCTTTATACACTTGCTAAACTGAGTTATCTTAGGTTGTAAGACCATGGCACTTGTAACCGCAGAGACTTTAAAGTCAGAGCTGGAAATATTCGGCATACCCTGCGAAGATGATTCTGTCCTCGACAAAAGTGAGTAAATTACAGTGCATTAACCTCATGGGCATGTTTTTGTAGGTTTTCATATTAAAGTCCCATCTGTTATGAGGATTTTTTGTATGTATCTTGTTTTATAATAGGTCTCACCGATTTTGCCAGATTTATTTGCAGTCTTTATAAACTAAATAATAAATTAATACTTATTTATAGTTCATTGTTTATGTATGCTGTGCTACATTGTTGTATTTAGGTAGATATTATACCCTGTTGCCTTAGTGACTTTTCCTTTAATTGCTTTAGATTATGTTATTTTATGTTCTCTGTTTACTCATTTGCTCAATAAGAAATCTGCTTAGTAGTTTATTCTTTTGTAATTATACTGTGTGTTTGATGTTAAATGTTCTTTTGGGCATTGCTGTTAAATCACATTAATGGTGCCGCAGTAAATATGTGGTTGGTTTGTTGTCTCTTATTCACATAATATCCGTTTTTACCCACTTTCCCTCCATCTTTTCTGTCTATAGTGGTTGAACAGTGCATTTGTAGCAGGATACAGGCAGATGAAATAGTACTGGAGTGGGTGGCGTACAGCAGCACAAAAAACAGTCTGAAACTCAGCGTGGACAACCTGGAGCAGTTTGAACACGAGGTATCTGGAATTTGTGCAAGCGAGATGAATGTGGGGTTTTCAGTGCTTGATTGCCATGTATACCAATAGTTATAAAAGTATTTCATCATGTTCTTTGTTTTCATTTTCTCTGCTCAAGTGGATTTGTTCCACAGTGAAATAATCTGTGACTTTGGTTCAAAATGGCAAATAATTGGCCAGATTAAGCAACTTCTCAGAAATGTGCTGTTACTATTTCCCAAGTGATGCGTGATATAAAGGGTTTAATGTGTCTTACTGATTTTGACATCACATTTGATCTGGGGTCACTTGTGCTCTCATCACAAACAACACCCATTCACTATCTTTGTGTGTTTGTGTGTGTTTTTGCAGGTCTTAAGGAGGAAGAACAAATCTAAATCAAGCTCCAGAAAAGAAGAAACTCGTAACAGGACCAGAGACATTTACACAATAAATGACATGTATCCTTTTGGACAAATTCCCAAAACAAAACCCCACACTCAGTTATAAGGTAGTGACTTTTTTCTTGATTTTTCTGTTTAGTGTGTGTTTACTGGCCTTGACTAGGTCTTTTACTCAGAATAAAAGCTGAGGAAGATGAGGAGAATCTCTTAGACTCCTATTCCACTCCTGCTAAGGTAAGCTGACATATAGTGTTTGACTAAACTTTTTAAATGTCACAGCTTTTCTTTTAGCTGTTTTTTTTTTACTTTTCTATATTAAAACCAAGTTCAGTGTGAGTCTCATATTCACCCTAAAATAAGTCTGACTGTATGAATTCTGTGTTTGGGCAACAACTTTTAAAATGTCTAATTTTCTGTGCTCTGTGTTTATGTACAAACAGGGGTCTCAGAAACGAGCACTAACTACTCCAGAACATCCTCAGTCTAAGAGGAGTGCAGCTCTGCTGGCCAGCCCAGGCCTTCTGCTGTCTCCAGCCAGTTTCTCCCCCAGGTATGCTACAGCACAAGCCAAAACTAGTAGTCGTTTTCATACTGTACACACCATCCTGTGTGAAAGGTACAGTGGTGCTCAAAGCAGATCCACCTCTGAACTTTCCAAACAGATACTCACAGCCAAATTGGCATATATTTGATATGCAAGTGGAAGCCAGAGCTGGAAATATTCACTCCCATTTACATGAGAAATATTTTAATATAATATCTTGATTCAAGTAGGTAAGAGAAACAAATCCTATCAGTCATATGCTTCCTCTTTTCCATCTCTCCTTGGAAGTGCAACGCCCTCACAGAAGTACAGCCAGCGAGGAGGGAAAGGGGAGGTGGTGGTGACATTTGGGGCAGTGCAGGGCACTCGCTGGGTGGGCAGGAAGAATCCAGGTGTTGATGTGCAGCTGGAGCTCCTGGAAGGGCCAGAAGACTCCCTCCGCTGCAGCTACAAATACATGTTCCAGAGGCTGCGAGATGTCCGAAATGGTGTGTAGTTTTACAGACTTATTGCCACAAATAAAGGTTATTCTATAATTATACTTGTATTATATCTGTATTGGAAACCTTTTGAATAACTAAATTAAATAATGTTATGATTTTGTACACTGATTGTGTTGTCCACATGTCCATATTTTTCCCCAGTGTTGTCAGAGAAGATTGAGGAGCTGGGAGAAAGCCTCAGGTCTCACTTCAGCATTGAAGAGTTCTCTCCTGTCTCTCTTCCTGCCCAGGTACCACTGTGAAAGACTAATGCAGTGTAAACACTGCAGTGTCTTCGTATTAAATGATTAACTAACCAACAGCTTTCTTTGTGTTTACGCATATCTGCTTCTAGGATGCTATAACTGTGTTGGGTCAGGTGTGCTGTGACAGTAATGGCAAACTGAATGCACAGTCAGTTCTGTTGGAGGCAGGACCAGAACTGGGTGGTCAGCAAGTACCTGTTGACCTGTCTGAGCTTAAAGAGTATTCCCTCTTTCCTGGTCAGGTGAGCTGAAGGAACCAACTTAATTTGACAAATCAAGCCACTAAAGAGTGCCTGAATATTTATTTTTTTTCTACTAGCCTCTGACATTTCTGTTAAGTATTCTTCTCTTATAAGTTAATAGAATAAGAGCTAGGTGTGGCATTAATGAACAAAACACACACACTGGTGGTTTTTCCTTTGCCTGTGCACTGAGGTTAGTGTGCAGCAGGTTATATGGCCACCTAGAGCAATAGAGCATGCCAAGGACATGGGTTGGAGACTAACCCATGTCTGACCGAGAACTCTAACAATAGTTTAATGAACATGTGTGTCAGCTCTGTCTTCCTATGCTTCATGTTATAAAGCTTGTTTTAAATCATTGTGATCAGGTGGTGGTGATGGAGGGGATGAATGCTACAGGAAGAAAACTTGTCGCTTCCAAACTTTATGAGGTCAGACACAAATTTGGGCATCTCTGAGGCTCTGCTTTCAGAATTATGGCCAGATTTAACATCTTCTGTTAATCATTTTGTCCTTTTTTTCAGGGGGTTCCTCTTCCTTTTTACTCCTCAAATGTAAAGATGGAGACTGATGAAGGTATGGAGCAACATTAGTTTACACTTTATGATACACATCACTGCTTCCTGTGGTACGTTCCTGTTTAACCTCAGTCTGCACACGCTTCATCTCATGCAGCTGCAGAGCCAGTAAATGTACTCGTGGCCTGTGGACCGTACACACCCTCAGACAGCCTGACTTTCGATCCCCTGCTGGACCTAATAGGGGTCATTGTCAGGGATCGTCCTGATGTCTGTGTGCTGGTACAGTTGCTAAATGTTTTTGTTACGCTTCAGTATTTTATATATAGAAGAGTGCTAAGTTCGTCTCTGTCAACAATCCTCACATTTCTGTTCTTTTCTTCTCCAGCTCGGCCCATTTGTCGATTCCAAACATGAACAAATTGAGGTTGGTGTGATGACAATCCCGTCTGATGTTTTGCATTTTAATCCATAAAATTTGAGTCTCATCCAAAGTTAACGTTTGTGTCCAGCTCTTAAAATCTTTTCAGCTGTTTCTGAACGTGTCTGATCATTTCTGTCTCCATCTGTTTCTCATATAGAAAGCTCAGGTGACCGAGACGTTCAAGTCTATTTTCTCTAGATGTATAGAAAGCATCGTTGACGGCACCAAAAGGCATGTTTCATCTTCCACAAACAGTGCTCTTTCATTCTATCCAAAATGTTTGCTGCAGACAAACTTTGGAAACTAAATCCCCCCTCCAGCTCTAACTTTAAACTGGGAATTTCTCCTGGATTATTTCTTTAACTTTGCATTATTCCACAGTGATCATTGGTATCCGACTCTGCCTTGTGCAGCAGCTGGCCTGCAGTGGTTTGATTACACATCACAATACTTAAATCATGCACAGGAAATTGTGTGTAAAATATAGAAATAAATACATTTAGGGACTTAAGTGGTAAATAAATTGAATATACATATATATATATATATATATATATATATATATATATATATATATATATATATATATATATATATATATATAAATTTTGGGTTTTTTTGTCAAAAGATGAGAAAAGTCAGCTAATCTGGTTGAAAAAACTTTGATATTTGATATAATTTGAGATATTTCATTGTTTAGGTATTTAAACAATTTTTTTTATTTTGTATTTATTGGTATTTTATATATTTTGTATTTAATTAGTATTTCTTTAATAATAATGTGCCCAGTTACGACAACTTTAACTCAGTACAGCCTTGTCTTTCTTTTATTCAGTGTTGGCTGTCAGCTGGTGTTTGTGCCCTCCCAAAGAGACATCCATCACCATTTCATCTACCCGCAGCCCCCCTTCACCCTGCCGAATTTCAGCAAAGACCAGGCCCAGGTCAGACAAACTAAACTTTATCATATATGTGAAAGAATTTGTGAGTAATCACAACAAGCCTGACAACAAAAAGATTAAACTTTTTCATCTCAGCAGCGTATCACTCTGGTCCCCGACCCCTGCACCCTGCTGATCGATGGCGTTACCTTTGGTTTGACGTCCACAGACATCCTGTTCCACATGGGTGCAGAGGAGATCAGCTGGTGAGCAAAAAATGTGTTTCTAAACTCAAAACTCCTTCATCCAGAAGATGTTTAGCACGACATCAGAGACTAGAATGAACAGATTTACTACAAGTACAAAGTGCACACCTGGCCAATTATACTGTGTACTAACATGGTATAAACATGAACAAATATAGTATGTACAGCACTGATTTGATATTTCAGTGTGTGAATGAAAGTACCCGTGTATTTTGTTGTAGTGGTACTGGCTCAGACAGATTCTCACGCATTCTGAAGCACATGCTGATCCAGAGGAGGTAAATTTCTTTCAACCATTCGGCTCTACTTCCTGTCTTTATATTGTTAAAGCATAAGCACGCCTGTGTGTTGTTTTTTTTTTTTTTTTTTTACAGTTACTACCCGCTGTATCCTCCTGCAGAGGAGGTGAACATGGATTATGAGAAATTCCAGAGTTTCGGTCAGATGCCGCTCACCCCCGATGTCCTCATCACTCCATCTGAGCTGCGATACTTTGTAAAGGTACACAACACTTCATACGCTAGTGTGAAACATTTTCCTGAAAGGGAAAAAAAATCCTTTCTTTAATCATTTGTTAATCTCCTCTTCAGGATGTGGCCGGCTGTTTATGTGTGAATCCTGGACGGCTGACCAAAGGTCAGGTGGGGGGCACATACGGCAGGATGCTCATTCAGCGCAGCGCCACACCAGAGGAGGGGAAGCGAGTGAGCCCCTGTTTGGCTGCTCAGGTGGTAAAAATCTAACGGGAATAAATATTTTAAAGGATCAGAGTCACCAGAAATGAGTTTAATTGACCACAAGCAGTTTTCTGTGAGCACTGTATTCTTTAACATCTTCAAAAGCAAATTCACTGTACTGTTAAGACCAATAAAATATTGGTTTATTTTTGTATTGCAAACATGTTTGATTGATCTGATTGATGACGTGTCAGTCACTCAGATAAAGCAGCAAAAATCTTTAATTGTGCATTTTTCTGGTTTCTTTTGGGCTTTTTTTTCCTGCTCTATGCTTTACTCTTTAAATATAGTAAGTTCCCCTTGACCAGAAATAAGAAATTGTTAGAAAAAACGAATAAACAAATAAAAACATTCATTTGTTTGATTTTTGCAATGGAAATGGGACAGAATTCAAATCCATCTCTGTTCAAGTTTTACTTACACTGATAACGAAAAGCAGTTAATACTTTTTGCTAGGTCACAACCCATTTAGTCGTAAAAGTGATCAAATTCATCGGAGTCACTGAGGTGCTCGGTCTTCGACCTGGCGTCCACCACTTGGAAGATGTCCACGTGACAACTCGCTGGAAAATGAGTTGAACATAAATCAGACTGAAAATCAACAAGTAGATGCAAGAAGATGTTTTGTCCATTTCTTCCTGGTGTACTGTACCTTTGGGATTCCCATCAGCTTTTCCATTTTCTTCTCTAACATAAAAAAAAGAAAAATGACATCAGTGTGATGTCACATTCATGATGTGTTCCAGTGGACAAAGTCAAAACTACTCACTCTGTCTTTGATTGGTCCTGAGGTGCAAGAAGATTTTCAACATCGTCTTCATCGCTGTCTTCATTTGAGTCATTATTTGAGGATCCCTCTTTACACTCTTCATCATCCTCATCCTCCTCTGTTCCATCCTCAGGAATAATCTGCATCTGCTTAGGCCTTAAAAAATGGATGCATGTAACTCAGGTGGCATCATTAATGAGGAAGATTATTTCATCATCTTCATACCTCTTTTCCTGTGGTGAGATGATGTCGTCTTCTGAATCTGTATTCTCTTCTTCTTTTTCACTCCTCTGCTCCTCATCCTCACTCTCCCCATCTTCCTCATCTTCTTTCTTGCCCTCGCTGCCTTCACTTCCATCCCCATCTTCATCTTGTTTTCTGATCTCTGCATCGTTGTTTTTCAGCTTGTTTGGCTCTTCATCATCTCCCTGATCATCTTCGTCCTCTTCTGCTGTTCCCACTTCTTCTTCTGTTGTATTTATTTTTGCAGAAACCTCATTGTCATCACTTTCTTCATCACTTTCATTATTCTCACTCTCTTTTTTGTCATTCTCTCCGTCTCCAGGAGGTTTCCTTCTTTCTTCTTCATCATTTTCTTCTGTACTGCTTTGCTCAGAGCTGCTCTTCTCCTGCTTTTCTGTTTCAACTTTAAACCTATTTTCTTTTTTTACACCATTGCTTCCTGATCCCTGCTCCTCTCTGCAGCTCTCTTTGTTTTCATTATGCCTTTGATTCCCTGCTTTTTTCTTCATGGATTCCTCACTGGAACTTCCAGGCTCTTCACCAGCAGGCTGACTCTCTTTATTGTAATTCATTGTCTGTTCCTTAACCGCTTTCTTTAATTTTGGTGATCCAGCAGTGAGACCCTCATCTCTCTTTGACCTCCTACTGCTTCTGGTGTGTTCTTCCTCTGAGGTCTCTGTCATTGCGCTTTGGGCTACTGCCACTGATGCAATGACAATTTCACTAGAAGTTCTGGATAACCTGAGGAGAACAGATGAGAAAAAAGATGGTTTTAAACCACTTCAGGCTTGTGGAAACAGTATGTGATGAGAAAAATGTCCTCCATTAGCTAATGTGCTGCGTTCCACTTGTACAGTTCACTCTTAAAATAAGTAAAAATATAAATCTAATACTTTAATGCTGGTAGCCAGCAAGAAATTTGTGAAGAGTTTGGTGTGACTTAAGTCATTTTTCTGGGAAGATGTTAGTTTCACCTGATTAAAGCAGAGTAAAGTGTCTTGTTCAAGTCTGAGGGAGGTAAATACTAGGGGACCTTTTCTCTGTAAATGAGAGAAATGTCTTTAAAGATGTTTAATGTCTGTTGGACAAAGCACGAGAGGACAAAAATCCTACACTTGAACCTGGAAAAAGACTAAGGATGTGGTGAGTGATTTTAGGAAGTCATATCAGCCTCCATCACATACGAACATTAGCAGCTTAGACGTGGACATGGTGGAACAACATAAATAACTCAGAATGGTTTTAGATAATGCAGTTAAATTTTATGCCAATGTGAAAGCGGTCATTAAAGAGAAAAATTATGATTGTTTTATGGAACCAGTTTAACGTCTTTTATTATTACCTGGCTTGATAGAACCATGGATTCTGCAAAGTTAAGCATAGTGGTGATGGTGGCCGATAAAATAATAGGCCTTCCACAGACTTCACAGCGTGTTGTTCATGAGCAGCAGGTGGTGCAGAACGCCAGAGCCATGTTGTGGGAAACCCCAACCTTCCTTTGCATTGAGAAATGAAACTGCTTCCCTCAGGCTGTAGATATAGAACTACATGAGGGAGGATTAAAAATCTCTGTTCTTGTGGTATAGCTTCATTGAAATAGGTTTATGTGACTTTATTCGTTTTCACAATTTCTTTTAAGGATAATTTTTTTGTGTAACGTTTTTATTCCGTTTTGTCTATTTCAACGGACAATCGTGTGGATGTAAGTGGAGCTTTTATTGTTTGTTGTCTCTTTTTCACTTCTCTTTAAACTACATTTCCTGTTGTAGGACAAAAAATAAACACATGGATTATCAATTTCAGGAAGACATAATATATCAGTGCTTTCAGGATTTATCAGCAGTATAAGTGCACTTTAGTTTCAGTTGTGTAGACAAGGGACTGTATTTATGGTCTAAGTGTGAGCATGTGTATTTTGCACTCTATTTAAAAAAATATAAAAAATCTACATTGGGACTTGTTATAAAGTATTGTCTGATTTTGTGATTATAAGCTGTCCTGTGGAGTCTTGTGTAATTTTGAGTGTGTATATTCCAGGTGCAACAGACCACACACAGCTGAGCTATTTAACCTGTGATAAGTCTTCAGAAGAGGAATGCTTTGATGTGCACAGATAAGGGAAGTTTGGACTCTGACTACAGTCTAATAAAAGAGGCAGATATGTTGATATTGCTGGGATCACTGATTTAAGAACACGGTGCAGTATGTACAGGAGAACATTATGGGTCAGGTCTGATTTACTGCAGTGAAATCTGTTGAGAGTATCTCTTACTCCTGAGAGACACATCTTTCGCTGTCTGAAGAGGAATGCTGTGTTCTTTCTCTCTTCTCCCTTTTCTTCCTCTTCTCTCGGGAAGAGGTCACGCTGGAATCTCTGCTGCTCCCGCTGCTCGCTCCATGAGCACTGGGCAGACGAACTGGATACAGAATGTGAGCAAGCACAAAACATAAATGCATAATGAAGTCAAGCATGAAGCATGCAGTACATTATGACAGGAGACTATTTATTTTCTGAGATTTTCTTTTCCTCCCACCTGGTTTAATGTCCAGCTCCGGGGACAAACGACTACTGCTGCGTCCACCACCTCTTTCCCCTTTTGAGCTCGGTGCTCTGCTTATTTCACCCTCCTGTTTTCCAGTCTCCGAAACCCTCGAATCAAAACGAGGTTCCTCTGAGTAGAGCTGGCCCCAGGATCCTGGTGGGATCCCCGCAGCCCGTGGCCAGGGATAGTTGTGATCTGAGGGATCCCAATATGCTGCATCCTGCCTGGACTGTGGGTGATGAAGAACCCCCGTTGAGGCAAGATGATGGCTAAATGGGTGAAGGTGGGTTTGACCAAGCACCCTGACAGGAAACCTACCAGTCTGGGACTGAGTGTGGGTCAACCAGGAGGACTGTAGGTTAGGATATTGGGAGGACCTATCTTGGTTATAATCAGAATACTCTTGAGTGGAATACGCTTGAGGAATGTTTTTTTGTGGTCTTATAGGGGTACCTGCGAATAATTATATGGATCAGATAGAGGCTTGTAGATATTGTTGTAGTACATCAACAATACTGAAGAACACAGGAGATCATATCACTTCTAAGTGGCAGAAGATAAAGTACAAACTTTGTAAAAGTAAAGGCTCATCTTCTGTGGACATTGGCATCCGTTCTTGTTCTGTTTCCTTTAGATATGACCTCAAATAGTCTTCCATCTTCTGTTAAAGAAACAGATGGGAATAAAATACAGGGTTATGAGATTTGCAAATCTATGCATGCTGTTTATATATACATTTTATATAGCATCCCAACTTTTTAGAATCGGGGTTGCAAAAAAAGCAGTACTTAACTTTTATAATTATATAGTACTTCTACAGGCCAAACTGCCTCTACATTCAGTGCAATGATTATTATACCTTCTTCTCAGCCATCTGTGTCTTCTCCTGAAGTTGCTGCTGCCAGCGGGGGAAGTTTTTCTCCAGATACCTCTCATACTCCATCTGCAAATGTCAAAGTGGTGATTTCAGTGCTGGAGCTTCTTAGAAGAGACATTTGAGTAGCTGTTATAATTTAAACTGCAGCCAAACTCCCCGTCCTCAGCTACTTCATAAAACTTTCCAGCGTTGTGTGTTTTCTGTGAGTGTGTACCCGAATAGTTTTCATAGCGGCATTGCGAGCCAGCATCTCGTTTAGTGTGTCCTGGGCATCTTCAAACTGCTGCAGCAGCTGCCTGTTGTGCTGTTGAGCAATGCGCTCTCTCGCCTGCAGCTCCTGCCACTGCTGCTGAAGGTGCATTTCTCTGCTACAGGAATATACACAAATGGTAAAAATTTTAACAAAACATACACGGGAAATTACCCTGCAAGCATTCGGTAACTTTTTTTTTTTACACTCACATATGTCCCCGACTCACAGTTGAAAACCTGTCTTGAAACATCACTGGCCCAATGATACTGTAAAAGAGAGACAGCGCATCATAACACAAGAGAAGAATAACTATAACCCGGATAAATTTGCTGCCAATTTGAATTCAACTTAACCCCTATTAAGCAGCATAGAAAAACAGAATAATAATAGAAATATATCTCAAGCAATGTATGCAACATTTGTATCCTTAAAGAAAATAGAAAATAAATCTGTTATAACAGCTTTACTTACATCAGCTTAGCTGAGCTTTACTCTGAGGTCTGATAGATTTTAGTTTCACATGAGAACAAATAGTCTGCTGTTTAGAGTCAATACAGTTTTTGAGAGGTGATACAAATTCAGTTATTTTACATCCGGTTGGTGGTGATAGGTCAGAGTTGTACGCACTTCTGTCTTTGACTGTAAAACAGAATAAGAACCTAAAATACTCTTTCAAGAACCACATAGTAGAACAAACTATACTAGCACGTTACTGTCATAATCATATGAGTAGTTTTTTTTATTCAAAAAGACAAAAACTAACAAGTTCAAAAGCAAAAAAATCCACATTACACTCTTCATCTCTATGTGGCATTCAAGTGCCTTACCTCTTCTTTACACAGCGCTCCTTTTGATTTATAAAAGCGTTTTGTTTTGTGCTGGTAAGATCGCCAAAAGACGGTAAATTCTCTGTTGGTGCAGCCATCACCACCAGCTTTCATTAGATGTAGAGATTATCTAGGATTAAGGACGAGGCTCTGAGGGGGAGGGACCACACACATTCAGCCATTCTACATATAGACATAGTAAGCGGGTTTAGTTGTGTTTAGCTGTGAAATTTTCTGTTGTTTTTGTGTTGCCACAAAGATAACCTAGCTAATAAAGCACATATTTAAATACACTGTGGGTCTGTATGAGCTTGAAACTATTAATATGGCACTTAACACAAAATTAAGCTAATTTCTTTCTATTACCTGATATTTTGACCATTTTTGACCTGAGCACCTCAGGAAGGCACGGTCTAGTTACAGTATATAATTACTCTTGGCTTCCTGTACTACACTGAGGCATCTTGGAGCAGAATGCATACTTTGACTCACATATAAAACACGACTACCTTCTTTCACCTGGATAATATCACCAAAATTATTAAAACATTCTGTCTTAGAGTGATGCAGAAACACTAGTTCATACATGAGTTACTTTAAAGTAGGACTACTGTCTGCAATTCCTTATTATTGGGCTTTAAAAGGCCTCCAGCTGATCCAAACTGCTGCAGTGAACATTCTGATAAGAACTAGAGATTAAATCATATTTCTTCAGTTTTAGCTTCTCTTTGTTGGCTCGCTGTTACATTCAGAATATTTTAAAATTCTTCCACTCACATATTAAGCTATTAATGAGCAAGCTTTGTGGAGTCTTAAAGATGTCATAGTTCCATATTTTCTTAGCAGAGCACTTTGCTCTTAGACTGCAGATTTATTTAAGTTGGTTCGTCAAGTTTCTAAAAGTAGAAAGGAAGGCAGAGCCTTCAGTTATGAGGCTACTCTTATAGAACCTGTTCCCAGTTTGGGTGTGGAAAGCAAACGCCCTCTCAAACTTCAAGATCAGGCTTTAAATGATGTTTTGTTTTGTTTTAATAAAGCTCATACTGTAGGTAGGACTAGCTTTGGGGATTCTTGGCCATCCTGTTAGTCACACTGCCAGAGATGGCTGTTGGAGAACTTACCATGATGCATTGAGCACCTCCCTGCTCCTTTCCCTCTTTGCACTTTATTCTCCATGTATAAATATATGACACTGTTGTCATGAATTTGTGCTTCTCCTTCTCAGCAGGAATACCTGGTTTAAAATTATTGACCACTTTTTCCAATCCTCCCCATGCCCAACCAGGTGAAGCAGATGGTTGCCCTTCTCTAGTTTGATTCTACTGGAGGCTTTCCTTCCTGTTAATAGCGTTTTTCTTTTCCACTGTTGCCAACTGCTTCATGAATGCTCAGGATGGGAGACTGAATCTATGATAAGATTCTATGCAATCTGTATGTTTAGGGTTAAACTGGCTTATAAGAACATATTAATTATAAACTGGACTAATGTCAGGGATGTGTCCTATCAACTATTGTAGGAGTCAGTATCAGAACAGGCACATCCTAAAATTTGCATGATGTCTGCTGCATGGTGGTGAGGACAACCGTGGGCCAGTGGTGGACAACTTTCGTCAAATGGTGCAATGAAGTCCACCTGCACCCAAATACTGGGGGGAAAAAAACTAAAGATATTGATTTCAGGACGTCCTCGCTCCATTACAGACCAAATACCTTGGTATGGTTTTAGATATGTTAAAATTTGATGCTATAAGAAGAGCTTACTTCTTGAGGAAGTATAGGTTTTTAATGTGGATGGAAAATGTATTACTTTTTTTTCCTTTTTCTTCTTTTGAATTGAATTGAACATTTTCTTTTATTTCCTGGTTATACCAAGTTAAGCAGAGTGGTGACGGTGGCCAGCAAAATAAGAGACCTCCCACATTCCTCACTACCTGCTGTATATGAGCAGCAGGTGATGAAGAAAGCCAGAGGCATCGTGGGAAACCAGGACCACCCTCTGCATAGAGATTTTGAACAGCTTTTTTTAGGCCAGAGATACAGAACAACAATGCTTAGGAGTAACAGACTAAAAAAACTTCCTTGTTTCTCACGAAATATAATTTTTAAATAGCTACAGGTAATCTTATATCTTTTTAAGATTTTACTGAATGATCATATTTTATGTAGTGGTTTTATTATTTTGTGTGTGTGTTCTTATTTTGGGTATTTTTAATTATTTAAGGATCATTTTGAGTATTATTTTCCTTTTCTTTCATTTTAGTGGTTTTTATTTCCTTAGTGGCTTTTATTGGTGATTTTATTGGGCATTCATGTTTGATGTATGCGAGTGGATTTTATTGTTTGATGTTGTAAAGTCTTGAGGAACAAAGTTTCCCATTAGGGACAATAAAATTACTTGAACTTAAAGAAAGATTGAACTGGAAAGTGACCAGGAACATGGCAGATTTTATGGGTTTTTTTTTTTTTTTTTTTGTTTGTTTGTTTGTTTTTTGTTTTTTTTTTTCATGTTCATGACAGAAGATTTTAGCTTCTTCTTGTTAAACAAAGATTAATTAAAGCTCCAAGTGGTTGAAATTAAGAAGGTGGAGGTGTAAACTGAAGCAGCAGAAACATTTGATGTAGAAAACATACCAGTATTTTATAAAGTAAAAATATAAGGTGGTTTTACATGAACTATACTGGATGAGCCACATTTTACATGTTATTTTTTATGCGGAACCATATAGTGTTGTTTCATTACGTATGTGTTATTATGCAACACCTGTTAGTGGACGTGTCGACAAGCCACAGTAGCGCAATTCTTAGTTGACAGAGTGAATATTTAATAGTTCAGCGTGGTGTTCTTTCATCGTATACATTGCTTATTTGTACGGAACATATATGAAGAATAACTGGTTTCTTGTGGTTGAATTAAGCTCGCGTAGGAAGCTAACAGTCGATTATTTTGCTAACTAGCCAACCAAGCTAAACTGTGTGTTTGTAAAACCAGGACGTGGACGAGCTCAAACCATGACGAGTTTTGCCAGCAAAGTGTTTTGTCGGGCCGAGAAGCTGTGTTACCACCTGCCCGTGTTCCTGAATACGTTCTTGGTTTTCTCGATTACCGGAGAGGTGAGCTATCTGGTGCTGGTTGAAGCTCCGCTGGAGGCGGAACAGAAGAAGACGGCGTGGTCCTCTTGGTGGAAGGGGACCCACCTGCTGGCTCAATATTTTATGCTGGGGAACATCTGCTGGAACGCCCTCCTCTTCCTTAAAACTAACCCCAGCATCAAAGGGGTGTTCCTTGGGGGAGATGGCCTGGGTCAGGGGTGGAGGTAAGGAAGAAGCACCTGAGTGTTATTTTGGCTGTTAACGCCAATATCGCCTGCACTGTTTAGTGAATATAAACCACAATATTGGACTGGAAGTACGTGTGTATCAGTTAGTGTGTAGTGCACCCCTTTCTTTATGTTACAATACCCTCTTTATCCACTCCTATAAGCCCAAATTCACTGACATGACCTCATCTTAGTCAGCACCACTGAGGTGAACAAGAAACCCTAAACAACTCTGTAAACATCTGCAACCAGATTCAAGCAATAATGTGAATCTGTCCTCCATCCCAGATGGAAACAAAATGTATATTTATCTGTCCTCTGTGATACATAACATACATTTCAACTGCCATAGTTACACAATCACCTATTTGTGATCATTTGAACTAAATGTTATTAAAGATTTAAGCCAATTTGTGGGGAAAAGAATAACCTAAAACTAATCTGGACATAAACTGGTCAGAACATTATTCATCACACAATTCTGACAGTTGTTCATGAACTAGAATTTCATTATTTTACAGCTGTTCTTGAAACTACGCAACATTATAACCAAAGAAACAATCTGTTAAATGTTATTAAGAAACATCTCCAACTATAAGTAATGTTTTCTCTCTTTTATAACCACAGGTACTGCTACACATGTGAGACACACACTCCTCCGCGCTGCTCCCACTGCTATGACTGCAAGGTGTGTGTGTTGCGGCGGGATCACCATTGCGTTTTCTTTGGCCAATGTGTCGGCTTCCGTAATTACCGCTACTTCCTGAGCTGCTTGCTGTTCATGTGGTCGGGACTCCTGTACGCCATGCTGATGAATGCAGAGGTCTTCATAGTCATTCTGAAGGAGGGTGTGACAGTGCACAGTGTCCTGCTGTTGCTCATACCCTGGATCATGCTTGTGTCAGGTACAATCCCACATCTTAGGTGTCCCATTTTGCTTTTATACAGTGTTGAGTGTAAGAGTTGCTCATATGATCATCAATTACATTTCCAGCTGTAATTTAGCTAAGTCTTCTACTCGCTACCATCTACTTTTCTTTTATTTCTTTAGGTCAGGTCTCGGCCCGTGCCTTTGCTTTCGCCTTCATCGCTGACACATGTGTGGTGGGTTTCCTGCTGGTGTCCGCCTTCTTCTTTTTCCATCTCTTCCTGCTGTTTCGAGGTCAGACCACCAGGGAGTGGTACTCATCCCGCCGTCCCTACAGTCTGGGACTCCTTGGAAACCTGCGTCACACACTTGGCCTCCGTTGGTACCTCTGCTGGCTCTGCCCACTCATCCCATCACCGCTGCCTGGAGATGGATTAAACTTCAAGGTCACAGGGTCACTGGAACCGACCCGGTAACAGATGGAGGTCTGAACAGGCTTTGATGGGTTTATTTTATTAGTGATGGTTAGTGGGTTGTTTTTGTGGAAAAGAAGCAGGGACAATTACCTCAGTAATGGGAGAGGTAGCTTGGGATGGGGTGATGCTTAAATGCTGTGATGCTGTTTAGATGTTACGGGTTGTCAACATCTGCACGCATCTTCTGTAACTGTTAGCTATGCTGAGACAGTAAGGGTGTTATTGTGAAGATGTATTGATCTTTGAGCTTAAGGTAATCTGTGCACTGATTGAGGCTGGCCTCAGAATATTACACAGTAATGAACAAGGTTCTTTAGGAACACTAAGCACTGAAATAAGAATGTATTTTACTGATCCAAAAAAGGAAAATGTAGAATTACAACTGTTCTTTAAGAAGGATTAATAGCCCCTGACAGTGATTTCTGGGGAAAATAGACTCTTGGTTGTGGTCTGTCTATTTTGGTTTTTTGCAAACAATTCAGCTTTCTGAATCTCAATCTCATTGCAACGTGTTTTCTATTGTTCCGGATTAGATCACAGGATTATAAATATGTTTTCATTAGCCTCCTGTTTGTTGTTGGACTTCGGCAGCTGGGATGTTGATGTATTTGTGTTGTCCACTTGGTAAACATCCACTGCTGAGCTGCAGCTATGGCAACGAACGGGGGTTCACAAGGATGTCTTAACACCTACGGGACAACAAACCCTCGAAAAACACTCAGAAATGGTACACGGTTTATAACCTTGTGTTTCAGTTTACAAATTAATGTAATATCTTCTGGTAAATACAGTATTCAGAATTTATATGATGCTGATGTGTAAACGTCTCATCGTTTTGTTTATGTTTTAGTCTGTAAGGGACTTGAGCAACACCGTGTCTTAATGTTTTATTACATGCTAACAGCATGCTAATCTTTAAAGTCTCTTCTCTTTGCAGGCTGAATAATTCAACTAAACAGTTTTTTTGTTTTGTTTTGTTTGTTTTGTTTTTCCCAAAGTTGCTCTCTTTTACAGTGCTTTTTGTTTACAGTACATGTCATTGCATCACCTGCCTCAGTTATTGCGTAATATGGATTTGAGACTGTGCTGTGTTTATTATTCCACTTGATGCCAACAGAAATCAAATGATTTCACTTAATTTCTTTTTTTATTTGCACCTTTGCTATTTTAATTTAAATTCTTCTTTTTGGATGTTTGAGAGCTTGTTGCTAAATGCAAATTATAGCAAAAAGCAGCAAAAATTCTTAAATGTGTTCATTGTTTTGATGTGTCCCTTTTTATGTTGAGTTTCCTTTTGAAAGCTTATCAATAAACTATATGAAATGAGGTGTAAGATTTGCTGTGCTTTATATACATTATATTTGAAACTGAAAAGAATTTTGTGCCATATCATGTTAAATACCCATGTTTCAATTATCTACACAATAAATTCCTACTCATATTCCTGTTGATTTGTGTAAACCTTTTATAATTCTTAATTCTTTGGATATGAAATATTCTTACAGCCTGAAATAAATAGAGATCAGTTAAAAGGGATTTAATCTAGCATCTACAACATAGAAAGTCTTTTGCAACAAATACAACTGTACTGAGTATTGTACATTTGGACATAATGTACTTGGAGAACATGTTTCTTTTGTCAGGAGCATAAAACATGGCAGAGGGAGGAGAGTTCATTGCTTAATGATATGGAATATTATGACAAGATTGTGAATAAACCATTCAGCTGCATTTATTCAACATCAGTACAACCACGTTCTTCATTATAAGGCAGCATTTGAATAAACACATGTATGATCATATTTGTCTGTTCAAACTGTTTACATTTTATAAAAAAGAATGTAACAGGATGTAAAAACCACCAGATGCATGCTGGATGGATATAGGTAAAACTTCTGATTGGGCTAAAAGCTGCTGTTTTTTAGATGCAACCCTTCTCCAACACACCTGAATCAAATGACTGGCTCATTACCAGGCCCCTGCAGAGCTGAATGACATGCAGATGACATTTGATTCAAGTGTGTTGGAGGAGGGTTGCATCTAAAAGTTGCAGGATGGTAGATCTTGAGGGCGGAATGTGGGCACCCCTGATCTAAAGTCTTTATTTAATAGCAGTTAAAGGTATACAGGACTGTCATGGTTCACATTTCCACCATGCCATATCTATGTTTAACATGTTTTATTTTATTTTCTCATCTTTTTTTTTCATGCCAAGGCTCTGTTCACCAATCAGCCTTATTCAGCCCACCTGAGCTTTGCCTAATTTCTTCCCTGTCCCACCTGTGCGCAGCACTACATAAACTCTCTCCAGTCTCTGCCCCTTCACCAGAATAGTATCTGCCAGTAGATGACCAGTAGACTTGCACTTGCATGTTTCAAGTTGCCGACCAAGTTCACATCCCTGGCTTGCTCTCTCCTTGCCTCGACCGCGACATACCTCTTCTGCTTTCTGGTTATCTGGTCATTGACCCCTGCTCTGATTCTTGACCACCAAAGACGGAGGAATGTAGAAAGTGGCCCTCAATTTTAACTGCGCCTTCAGACATGACTGGACTGTCCCAGACTCCTCTGCCAACCACCATTCTCACAATTTTTTTTTTTTTTTTCTTTCTTTCTTTAGATCAGGGATCACCAACTCCGGACCTCTTGAGCCAGTGTCCTGCAGGTTTTCAATATCTCCATTCTGCAGCACACCTGACTCAAATAATGGGTCGTTAAGAGGCTGGTGTAGACCTTGACTATTGACTATTTAATTTGAACCAGGTGTGTTGCAGCAGGGATGCAGTGAAAACCTGCAGGACACTGGCTCAAGAGGTCCGGAGTTGGTGATCCCTGCTTTAGATGCTTACCCCCACGTTGTGGCTGAACTTCTGAATTCTTAGTGTTAGCTGTTAAATGGGGCAATCCTAGATAAAATCAGTTATTGATGAAAATAGCACCATTGACTTTTTCTTTTTTTTCTTTTTTTTTTTTTTTGGAGGGGGAGCGGCTCATTGGTTTAGTTTTTATACCAAAAATTTCCCCCTGAAATTGAAAGATTTAACTTGCACTACCGTTTTCCCTGAATGTTCCGCCGTTAGCGTTAGTGTCGAAGCGGATATTTTGACTGGCTGATATCGAAGTATCGACTCCAGGGTTTCGATACGTCCATCTCTACTTGACAAATGTCGCCTAAATACTCGAACAACCTTCTTGGCAAACTTTCAACTGAAAATGTTATGAAACTGAACCAACTAACTGAAAATAATTCCAGGATATATTTGAGAAATCTGTACAAAAACAGCCAGCCAGCATTTGTTACCGAAACCGAGTAGACCAGCCAGTGCTGCCAGGTACTCTGTAAGATGTCTAGCTAAGTCTTCAACTTAGCTGTATTTAACATTTCTTGCTGGTAAGGACTATTTTTCAGATTTGTTAGCAGAAAAATTAACAGTCGCTATCAAGTAAAGTTATGAAACACTGTGTGGGCAACTGAACTGATACTGACAAACATTGGTTAGCTTAGTCACTAGCTTATGATAGCTTAAAAACTATTACTTTTTATTTCGTCTAACCCCGATGTTTATATGTTAAAAAAAAATGTATATAAGTAAAATGTTGCATTTTATTGGGTAATTTGGCTGCTCAGCTGTTAAGGATGACTTTAACATTAGTTGCCATTATACCTTATCTGCAGTTATTAGCATTAGCGTCAATTTAACACCTGAAACTCGAGTTGGTCTTAAACGTTAATTTAGCTATTAACACTAGCTAAACTAATAAATGGCGGTTAGACTGTATCCTATTGTTTTGTATAGATTAAGTGTAATTGCCATATTTGTGTTCTTAAATGTTCATTATAATCGGCTGGCCATCCTTTTCTTAATCCAACTCTCCCGATGTGTTCCAATTTGTTATTAAATAATGCAATAACCATGAAATCAAGCCCCTTCATTGTCACACTTCTTTCTGCCACCCTCATATGCAAGGAGAGGACGCCGATTTTTAGGGCAGGCTGAAAATGTAAAAATCAAATGGCGCTCTCGGATCAGCCCCCACCCTCTTTTTTTTTTTTTTTTTTTTTTTGCGAGGTCACGCAAAGCGCATTGCGTGGTAACGCTAAAGAAGAAGAAGGAAAAAAAAAAACGTGTCCGGTAACATCTGAAGTTGATTGATTGTGGTGCTTGCATTTAAAAATTATTGCAGTACATTGTTGCTTGTACACTGAGATTAAACTTTTCTAATCTGCACTTAATAACCATAATAATTGTGTGTGTGTGTGTGTGTGTGTGTATGTGTGTGTGTGTGTGTGTGTTTTAGTTATTTAAAGTTAGAAAAATGGAACAGAAATCGTAAAAGAGGCACTTTTGTGCTTTATGTGTAATTCTTTGGTGAACATGTGATCTGGAGCACAAGGAAGGAAAAAGCCAACAGCATGGATGCCACAGTCGACAATATGTGAGTGATGCTAACTGAACAAACTGAACCCCAACACATAAAGTAGTCAGGTTGAGTGATATAACAGCAAATTGTGTCTTCTTGGTGGTGTGTATTTGTGAAGATCACCGAAGGAGATGCTTGAGAAAATAGCTGAGCTGGATTACAGTCAGTGTCAGCTGAGGGACCTGAATGCTGAGATGAGGCACTGGCTAGATATTGCAGATGATGACATAGCGACACTGCGGTCGGAGAACACCACCCTCCAAAAACAAGTGAAAGCGTATGCCATTATGCGTTACTGTGGATGGGTCACTTTTCAGTTCTCTGTCTTTTGTTGGATTTCATTGATCTTAAAGTGTTAGAGCACTAGGTTTCAGATCCAAGTTCCTTATTACAATGAGTTGGGAAATGATGCCAGAAGCTTGTAGCTGTACGTCTATGTCTGCAGCCTGGAGAAGATCCTCAGTGATGCACAACAAAATGAAGCAGAGGCTTGCAGGCCCTTCATGGCTGATGACCTCGATGCAAATAAATGCAGTCAACAAAAGATTCATGAATCAGTGCGTTAACAGAATTAATATTCCTTCATAAATGGTGCCCAGATAAATAAGTACTCATTATTAAATGTAGATATGTTGGTATGCTTCTATATCAATGTTTGGATTACTTCATTGTTGCTTCGTGTGCTTTTCTGGCAGGAAAAGGAATCCATCATGATGAAGGAGCTAAATAAAAAGCTAACAGCAGAGGTAGATAGGTTTATTTCTGTCAGCAGACGTTACAACAGTGGTTGCAATGTGTAGTAATACACGTGTAGAAGGGAATCAGGTCTATCTTCCCGTTTTTTTAGGACAGTTTGGCTGATGGATTTTGATTTTTTTTTTAACCAGCTGTGGCAAATGTCTTAAGTAGTGCAAACATATAAAAGAATATTGCTTACTTTATTTGTTTTGGTGCTTTCAGCTTAAAAACTTAGAGCAAGAGAGAGACCAGGATAAGATCACTTTGAGCAAGCTCAAGACTGCCCTTCAGACCCTCAAGGTAACACTGGATTTTACCTGGACAGGTTTTATTACTTGTCTCTCTAGCTGTCTTTCTCATGCTTTCACTTCAAACTGAATAAAGTCAACCAAAAGTTCCCACCTACAATAAAATCTTATGCTTCCTTCACCTTTGTTGTCTATGAAATGAAGGGATTGTTAATCAAACATATCAGATTAGTCTTGTGATTAAGGAACATGTTTAGGTTTTTATCAGCTCATTTTGTTTGCATTTTTAAACATAACTTTGCAGAACATGAGAAACAGTTGTTTTAGTAAGTTATCATCTAGCAAAGTTCAAGTTTGACTCCTTTCACCTGTTTCTTTTCAATATATTATATTTATAACATAGAGTATATATATATACATTTATTTATACATTTGTGCTTTTTATATATTCTACGGAAAAGTGATTACTTGAATGTAGTTATGTGACTTTAAACTTTAGGGCATTAATAAGTAAATTATGTTTATTATGGTTTAAGTACACAAGACGTACATGTCTTCCAACTTTAACATTTTTTTTCAGCAGATTTTTTCTATTGGAGATTATTAAATGTTTTCTTCTGCATGCACACAGCAGACATTGCATTTTTACTTTGGAGTCTTTCTGTCTAATATATAAAACTACCTGTAGCTTTGAATCTATACAGATACCTGCAAATGTTTGCTGCAAGTTTAAGAAATTAAATTTTTGTTGTATATTTTTCAAACATTTTAGGATTTCATATGTTTTTGGGCGTGTAAAAAAAAAAAAAAGAAAAGAAAAATCTGACCCTTGGCTGTGAGACCATTTAGTATAATTTTACCCCCTTAAAGATGCTCAATAATTTAAGCTAAGCTTTAAATTTGACCCTCCTTCTGTAAAGGTGGCATCAATTATTGATTAATTGATCAAATATTCCCCTATGTCTTTATTTTTCCACTATACAGATATTAAATAGATTCAGCTTTTACCAGTAAATGGATTTAAATAGTTAAATTGAGGTGAGAAATATTGAGTGACCTGACATGGAATAATACAAGAGCATCAACCAGCGTCTCATGTTTTATATGGTGTGTTTTGTCAGATGGAAATGGAGGAGGTTCAGCTAGCGCTGCGGCATAGTGACGAGGTTATTGATCAGGTAAGAGCAAGAGTACCGTGCCGTGACTGAGGAGACAGGAATTTCTCACAGATTTTAATGTTTCCCTTGAGTTTTGACAAAAGTTTTACAGTTTTATTTATCTCTCTCTTATATTTTCTTCGAATATAATATGTTTTCTGTGTGTGATTACGTTAGAAAAACCAGCAGTTAAAGCATTTGGAGGAAACTGTGGAGGAGTTTTCTGACGTCATAAAGGTAGCAACGTTCACATCAACTTCTGTCAAGTTACAGAAATAATAATAAAAAAAAGTTAGTTTGAACTTTATACAGTTATAGAAAGCAACTTTATGTTGCTTTCTATAATATAAGCCTGTTTTGTATGTGATGCAAACTAGGAGAGCTGTCAAACTGAATTGCACTTAGAGGAATAAATAAAGTTTTCTGAACTGAACAGGAAATAAGCCAGAGTTTTTTTGGGGGGGTAAAAAGGGCTGCAGGGACAAATTTAAAATTGAGGTTAAAACTGTTAAAACTGATGCTGGAAATTCAATTCTGTTTGGGTGAAGTGGCTTCCAGATGTGCTGGGAAAAAATGAATACAAGGAATAATATTTTCCATTAAATATCAGTGGATTCATTATAGAAATGTAAGTCAAGGGATGAGACTGACAAGCACTTGATTTATATAACAGGACAAACTACCTCCAGATTTCTGCACATGCTCTACCACAGTTGCTTTAATTGTCTTTTTTATTTCCAAGCCTATGAATAATAAAGGGAATTTTTAAATTTGATGAAATATTAGTTTTGATGCCTCTTTGCCCAAATGTTTGTGTACTATTTTGTTTGCAGTGTTACATAAAACCAACAATGTCCATGTTTACATTCACAGTGCTCACACATGTTAAAAGCTGCCTTGTAGTTAGACTGTGTTTATTTGCTCCAGGATCTCAGACTGACCAAGCAAGAGCTGATGAATCAGCTGGAAGACAGACAAGACGAGGCCTCGTTGTAATTCTGACACACAGATCCACAAGTGATTTAAGTGCCAAGTAATCCACGAGCACTAGATCTTCACTGTGTTGCTGTTTGTTTTCAGTGCTTTTCAGACTGAGCTAATGACAGAAAAGGAGAGACTGATCAGTCCTCGCCTGTCCTTAGCAGAGGAAATACAGCTGGTGGCTTTATCATCCGAAGTGAAAACCAGCATGACAGATGTTAAACATGTATGAACACTTAATCTTGTCACAAAAATATTAAAATAGTTCCCTGCATATTAGGTGTGCTCAGCTTAAATTTTGTTCTGCATGGCTGTTAAAATAAATTAGATTAAAGTGAATCTCTACTGCCAACTTGACGAGTTCATGCAAATGATCCTCCTGTAATTCCATTAGTGGCCACAAGTGTGTGCCACAGCACAGTCCACATGCAAACCCAGTCAGGAAGCTGGTGTGTGCTGACATATGTGTCGCACTGTGTCTGCAGGAGGAGAGTCAAACTGAGGAGCTACTGGAACATCACAGTCTCACAGTTGACATGAAAACCAAAAGGTACGTCAGTTTCACATAATAAAAAAAAGCTCTGTTGTGTGATCTTTAAATGTTTTCTGTCTTGCAGTATTCATGTGTCACGTGTGTTTCACTGTCTTTACCTTACTGCAAATTGCCCCACAGGGGCAGATCTGCAGGTACCTTGAAGACGGCTGTTCAGAGAGCAGGACTCTTTGTGTTGTGCATCTTCAGTCTCTTTGTTTTGGCCTATGTGGCTGTAGGATGCTGTGCAGGAAACTTTGACTTATTTTCCAACATCTTGTGGAGCAGTGCACGTCTCATGTTACAGCCCTGTTTTAGTGTCCACTACAGGGCTTTACCTCCCTTTTGATTTGTTATAAACATTTGAATTCAGTTCGTTCAGCCTCATCTTGTTTCTTTATAATTAGTTATTAAGTCAGTCCTTGTCATATAAATATATGAAATCTGTGACAAACAAGCAAAGTCAAATTAACCAGTTTCAGAGTTATGTCATTTTGTTACAACACCTGTGCTGTTGCGACATGTGACAATTGGAGTTGTCAGTTTTAAACCACTTAAAAAAGGAACTATATCATTAAAAGTGTTTGTATAAAACAATGTAAATGTTTTAGGACAAAATGTAGATGTCATTCAGAAACTATTAACATTGTCCATTCAGAGAGTTGGGGGAATAAACTGTTTTTCTTTTTGTTTTGTTTTCTTTTTCTTCAAAATTGAGCAAACCTTGTTTAACCAGTGTTAGATCCTGCTTTACTACCCCTGGCAAAAATATATATAATTATCACTTTTTGGAAGAGTCTGATCAAGTAACAGAACTAGTATGGAATTACCTTGTAATCTGCATGTCTCATAAAAATACCTGATCATGTCTGAATATGAAAATAAGTCTGCACTAAAAGGAGTGCGTTCAGGGCTTAAGGAACTGTTTCTCCTGGCAAATTGGCAGGAAATAGCCCAAAAAGGCAGCTGTCAAACTGGCAGAGAAGAATATAAAATTCCTTCAACATGGAGTGTGCAAAAGATGGCTGTTCCCTGTCACCTTTTGCACTCTCCATCTTTTTTAAGAGGTTAAGGCTGTAAAAGCATCAACCAAAATAGAAGTTAAAGCATCAGGACAGAAAACTCAGCAATATGCCTTTTAATTTTAAATGTACAAAAAGAAAGAAAATTTAATGGAGTGAAACAGGAGTTATTGTTTGGGAAAAGGAAATATTTCATATTTAATGAAAATTTATATTCAGTCATGAATGGCAAATCTGCTGAGCAAGGAGATGATGCCAAAAATGTTTGATGCAGGACCAATGAAACATATAGATGACTGAAGAAAACAAATTTCCACAAACGTTTTTCAGGATGACATAACTCACGTTACCAGCAAGCAGTTCACATCTCAATCCAAACAAATATTTATGGTGGAAATTTTAGAAAACAAATAAAATGGGTCTATTAGGAAACCTCCAGCCCAAGCTGATCTGATAACTCCTCTAAGAGAAAGCTGAAGCCTGACTGATGAAAAATCAATATAAAACTGAACTGCCTTTTGGGGAATAATACATTTGTCTTAACTGAAAATCTGTAGGTTGGTTTCGGTGCTGACCTGAAAAAAAAAATGGATGTTTTACTAAATTTGTATGTTGAAATTTGTTATTTTTTCTGCAGAATTAACATAATTAAAGAACATAGACAGAGTATATCATTTTTGCCAGAGGTTTTTAGATAGTTTTAGAATTGTGCAAACTTCTATATTCACATTTCCCTGGATAAACTCCTGATCTTTACAAATAAAATGTAAATGTAGGGTAGCTGCTGTGTGCTTCCAGTCGCCCCACCCAGCTGAAGGCTCTCCAGTCTGGTGGGAAAACTCCCCCTCCCGGTCGGGAAAATCATAAACGGGATCAGATTTGGGGCGGAAGGGATGGGGATAGAGATGTCTGAACTTGTGGATATTTTCAAATAAACATTGACTGGTCATTCGTTTTCTGCGCTTATCTGCTGGGGGTGAAGCTGGTGGTGGAGGATGCGGGGTCGCTGACGCTGACTTCACCGGTGCTGGATGCTGAGACACTGATGACGGGCCGAGGCTCGGTAACATCTTCCTGTAACGTGGATGGAGCCCTGTGTCGATAGACGATAGATCAGTGTTGAAAAGCAACAGGCCAGTCAGATCCGGTCTAAAAAAGCGGGGACCCGGTGGGAGGGAGAGTGATCGTGGCGGCGGCATGTTCTGAGCGGAGAGCCGACGAGCAGCGGCGGCTGGCGGGATGAAGGTTCCGAGGAGACCGAGGCACACGCTGTTCCTTCCCCGGTTCTGCGTCGGTGGACTCGGTCTGCTTGCAGCTGCCTGGATCTTTCATTTTAATGATGTTACAGGTACTTGGACAAATAAACACATAAAACCTATTATTCTTGTGCTGTCTCTAACCAGGCATATGACATTTATGTGGAGATTACATGAAAAACAAAAACTGCAGAAGCCTAAAGTTAAAAAAAGGTGCAACAAAATTAATATAAACTTTGCGTAAATTTAGTCAGAAGTGAATGCACTTATATGTCAATCCTTCTTTTTAGGCTCTGCTCTCCAAACTCATGACATCTTGTCAAAGAGAGAGCTCATCCAGCACAAAGAAGACAACCAGAGTGGCAGTATTTCTAGATCTGGTGAGTCATCTTGGAATTTATTAACTTATTATTAACTTGATATTTATTAATGCATTAACTTGTGAGAATCTTAATCTCTAGACTGAGGATTTTCTCAACCATCACTAGGCAGAGATTTGGATATTCCTCCACTGTGTATAACCAGTGTAATGATTGTGATGCGTTGAGGCAAAGTGAAAGTGTGCTCATCTCTACTTATCTGTTTAATTCAAATCCACCTCCTATTTGCATTGATCTACCTTCCAGGTCTACTTTATTCATTATTTCTTAAAAACTCTGCACATCTAGATGTTTAAACACAGTGAAGCTTATGTGGGATCCAGTTGCTAGGAAACAATGCTGTATTTGTGGTTGGATGTTGCATGCATCTATAGCAGTTCAAAGTGCCTACCCTGTCGTAATGATCTGCCGATGAACAGCCTCTCATCAACATTTCTTCATGTGCTGGGATGTATTTGACTTGTTTGAAAGACCCAGAAGGAAACAGTGACAGCAGCTTATAGGCTCATGTTGAAATGAGGAGGTTTTTGCCAAATATAGAAAATTCATTGAGCTACATTTATTCAGCAAGAAAAAAAATGTTCTATCTCAGGAAGCTACAGAATATATTAGCTCAAAGGACCCAAATACATCTTCTTCCAAGTATCAAATTGGACTATTTACCACCAACACTGATCCCTTGACTGTTAAGACAATGAGCAGGGTGTTCAAGGAAATCCAAGTGGAATCCATTCTTGCACATGTTGCATGTTTACCTCTAACTGCACAATGTCGCCTCTGTCCAGAATCCAGTCCACTTTAGTCACACTTGTGTTACTTAGATGTTATTTCCACTCATCTTTGGCTAAGGTTTTATAAATCCTCACTCAGATCTAAATCAGAAAACATTGTGAGGAAAGACATTTGGGAGGCAGCTTTCATAATTGCTGTTTTGTCTGCTTCAAAATGGGTTTTTTTATTGCAGGATAGCTGTGGCATTTGAGGTAAGGCCAACAATCTGTTAGCAAAAGTGATTGCAGTGCTGAAGTCGGCCAAATTGATCACGTCTTTTGTATTGTTAACTTTTGACAGATTTTAAAAAGATAGTTGATAAGCACTCATTGCTATGGCTAGTATTAAGACACAGTGTAAAGTCCCATTTCTAAGTAGAAACATGGATGTAGCACTGCTTTAACCTCAAGTAGTCATGGCGCTTGTTGCTAAGGGATACTGAACATATATCCAAAGCAAAGACAAGGGACTTCCAGGTTCATGGTGCAGCTGCAAGTGGCGCTTTTTGTCATTACTGATTAATCTGGTTATCGTTTTCCCACTGTTAATACATCAAAAAGCTCATCACAAATTTCATTGATGTCATCAAAGGGCTTGTCTTGCCTGACCAGCAGTCCAATAGGCTTTTTAAATGAGATCCCTGACACAATGTGGAGGGCTGTTCTAAAAGACACACAGCGACAACAGTGAAAGCACAGCCATGTTTTATTACAGAAGCAGATCAGCAACACATCTAATAAGCTCATTCCAAAGATTTTATGGGAGTTTTGCTTGAAAATAATTAAAAGAAATATGAAAATTTAAACCACTTTGTGGTTTCAGCTGTGCTTCAGTAACTCATCTCATTTCACTCATGATGATTTTACCCTCCGCCCATCTCTTCCACAGCTATCAATGAGTTTCCAGAAGACATTTTTACTGTGGATCAGAGGAGACAAGGAGCGGTGCTCCTTCATGTTCTCTGTGTGAGTATAAGCTCTGTTGTTTTTTTTTCTTTCTTTTGCTAAACCTACAAACAAAGGCCCAGTGGTTAGTAATGTTTCTCCCGGTTTTAGGCTATCTACATGTTTCATGCACTTGCCATAGTGTGTGATGTTTACTTTGTGCCATCACTGGAAAAAGTGTCAGAGGTAAGAACTTGAGAAAAATTAAACGTAGTTTAGACTAAAATAATGTGAGATATAAAGTAGTTTTTGTGACTACAGATTCATACTTGATTTTTCTTCTTAAGTTGTTAGAATTTGATAACATAATGTGTTTGTATTCTATATTTCTAAATCTGTATGTTTATTACTGCTAACAATTTCCTTGCAACATCAAATCAGCTTTTTTAGTGTATTATTAACTATAGCCTGATGTGCCTCAGTGAAAACAACTGGGCATTGAAGTTCAAACAGAACTGAAATATAAATTTAATAGAAAATAATTACATCTTCAAGAAGAAATTGTCTGAATATCTTAAACCAGTTTAAACTCCTTACCTCTGTCCACTAGAACCTTCAGCTCAGTCAGGATGTTGCTGGAGCAACCTTCATGGCCGCTGGGAGCTCCGCCCCAGAGCTCTTCACCTCTTTGATTGGTCAGTATGATACTTATCTAAATAATCACTTGTGGGTTACAGCGGATGTATTAAGTGTATTCCGGTCCATGTCACTAATGGCCTATTTCATTATTTAATAAAATGAACATTGAAGTCAGAAAGAGCACATTTTACGTTGCTATAGAGTCTGCCATCTCTCCAATTACCTGTAATTGTTACTTAAACTCATCCGTGTGACCCAGTTTTGTAAGTGTAATTGTCTTGTAAATATGCATCAGTGAAATTTTCAGGGGTTAAATTCAGGAAATTCAGGTTTGTTCTTTACAGCACACTGTTCATGGTGTTTTAAAACTATCATCTGGATGAACAACAGTTAGCCTTGTTATCATCAAAATCTTTCAAAAAGGAAGTTGCCAGAAATACTTATTATTGGTGCTTCTTCTGATAGAGAACACAGCATAAAGTTAACTAAAATTACAGATTCAGTCATATAGGGACAAACAAAACAAAAAACATATTGCTCAACTTTAAGGTTTTATACATATCAAGGCATAATTAAAAAAAAAAAAATTAATCTGGTCCGTGTGGCGGACTTATAATTAGCTAAGTTAAACATAAGAAGACAAAACAACAAATGACATACAGCTTTGGTTCCCATCCTGAGGTCCCCAAAGGGGGTCCCCCAAAGAACACAAGGGGTCCTTTAGGCTTTGAACATTAGAGCCACTGTGATTAATGTCCACAAATTGTCCCTATTTTAATAAATAAAAGCAAGGCTGGTTGTTGTTAATTCAGCTTTGGCTTTATCAAAGAACAGAACTCAACCAGAGTACAGTATTTATGATGAGAATCTCACTTTTGAAAGCCTAAAACCAAGCATGGTTTCGCACTGGGTGGAGCACAGGGTGGAGCAGGGGATCCATGGCATTTAGTAGATGCATGAAGGGGTCCCCAAAGAAAAAAGCTTGGCATACATTATCACACCATGATACTGTTTTAGCTAAAATGTGAAGAAGTTCACAGAAGACTAAGTACACTTCATGTTTCATTAGCTGGTAAGCAACAACTTGAAGTGGGGTTTTGTTTATATGTATTTATTTTAAGGTCCCACCAGTCCTGAGGCTGCAAAACAAGCCCAAACCATTACCCCTCCACTACCGTGCTTAACAGTTGGTAAAAGGTGTTTGTTTTGATATGCTTTGTTTGATTTGTGCTGACTGCAGAGCTACAGTATATATTATGCCCATATATATATATATATATATATATATATATATATATATATATATATATATATACTAAATGGCTTCTAGCTACCTGGATTTAGATGCAAAGTTTCCATTCAAGGAAATTATACAGTAATATAGTCATGACTGATAAAATACATTTTCCTTAATGTACCAGGACATCATAAACTACATAAACCATGTCTTTGTGGTTCCAAGTGAAATCAGTATAAATGTGTTCAGAAGAGTAAGAAATTCCTAATGTTTAATATATAAACCTTATTTTTCCAGCTAACATATTTGAGACCAAATTTTAATTTCATATATAAATATATATATAATATAATATAATATATATAATAAAGGTCATACTTCTGCTAGCTATTTATAGCTTATTGTAAGTTTTCATGCTCTGGTTTTAGGGGTGTTTATCACAAAGGGAGATGTTGGTGTGGGAACTATTGTGGGATCTGCTGTTTTTAACATCCTCGTCATCATCGGCCTCTGCGGCATTTTCTCCGGACAGGTTTGTTTGTTTGTTATTTTATTAGCATGAAAACAACCTACAGAATCTTGCTTCCAGATGATGTCCATCTGCAATCACTTGGCAGGTAGGTGGAATAATAAATGTGTAAATTAGATATATAAACAAGATGCTGAATACACATATGATGATCAGACATGCAGTACATACACCCCACAATGAAAAACACACCATTAAAACACACACAAACACATGCTTCACCATTAAACTCCAGAACTATCTCATTAGTTTTTTTGTTTCACACAAGTGAACAAAGCACTCTTTGGACTTCAGTATTTAATGTGTCCCTCCTCTTTCTCCCTGCAGCCAATCTCTCTAAGCTGGTGGCCTCTGTTCCGTGATTCTGTTTTCTACATCCTGTCCATATTGGTGCTTATTTTGGTAAGATATCATTTTAATAAAAAAGAATTGCAGCTTTCCTGTTGACCTCTTCTCAGTGTTTGAATACTTAAATGTTTTCATGACTAATTTAGCATCAGTGTTTGGTGCTTGTTGACCAACAACAGGCCCAGTAGATGATCCTTACAACACTAACCACAAGTCCAGAAAGACTGATGAATACATGTCAAGTGCAAGAATCAGCAAGTTAAATCACAAGATGTCACACATCAATAAATACATTTATTCAGTTTATTTTAAGACATGTACAGACAACCTACAAGCTACAGAACACACTGGATGACTACTACTGCTTGAATCATGCGCATAAAAAGTCCTTTACTGAGTTGTGCTTAAATTTTCATTTTATTTACAGGTGATCTATGATGAAAAAGTCCTGTGGTAAGACTGTAATTGATCATCTTACATTAATTTTAGCAGCTTCTTTTGTTTTGAAATTAGACCCACAATAACTGTGATTATGATGACAGTAATGTTGCACGTTTCAGGTGGGAGACCATCATCCTGATCTCCATGTATGGAATCTATATCATCATCATGAAGTGAGTCTCTTTTTACCACATTTCTGTTAGCTTGGTACCAAGATGACACAGGCTGTATGTCAACTGATGGAACATTTTCTTTGTGTGTGTTGTGTGTAGGTTCAACCGATCTTTGTGCTGCCTGGTAGAGAGACATTGCAGAGTGGACGGCCAGCCGTGCCTGAGCAGCCTGCGACGGACAACTGCTGTCGGAAACGCTGGCGACTGTGACAATGATATGGTTCCCCTGAAGCCAGGTGCAGGAGCTCGAGTTTGTACGTTTGCATGTGTGCTTCCAAAACATCAAAAGCTTCCCTCGGTTTCTGAGCAGTGCTCAGCAGACCTAGTGACACAGTTTGTGCTGCCAATCAAAGCAATTTCTGTTCCCTCGTGGATTTCATACAAATTAAAATAGAACTTGATGCCCTTTATCTCGATCCATCATCTTTTTTCTCTCAGCTTTCAGTTTTTAAAGCAGATTATCTTTTTTACTTCTATGCCCTGCAAACAGTTGTCCATTTCCTCTTTCCGTCCTCAGACTCGTGCGTGGTGGCCGGTCAGGACTCAGCAGTGGTGATGGTGGATGAGTTACTGAATCTGCACCCCCATCAGCTCACCTTCTCAGAGGCAAGCCTCCGCCTTCTCATCACCCCGCATTTTCCCCCCTACACCCGCCTGCGTATGGCAGGACGCATAGTCATCAATGAGGTACACTGCACGTGCTCACAGCCCTCATATAACATCTGGTTCCCCTGGTTGTTTGGCTAAATTGATATTTCTTAAATGTGGGTGTACCACATTTTTAAAATCACCAAATACATTTCATATGTTGCTGATGATTTTACTGTTATTAAATCACAATTTAAAAGGCCTCCTGCCTTGTAATAACCAGACCACATTATAATTTTTGTTTTGTTTGTTTTTTTTTTGTTTGTTTTTTTGACTGGGTTATGAAAATTTAAGTGAGTTTTAACTCATTCTAATTTGTCACTATATCAATTTGAGGCCATAGTCGTCCTTATGTGGTGATACCTAAATTGGTATTAGATGAGATAAAATGGGATAGCTGCATCTGCAGCAATTACACATAGGTGTATCAAACAACATCCATAAAAAAACCACAACTAAATCACACAGACACAGAGTGCTGCCTGATGCCTAATATTATGGCCGACACAAAAACAAACAAACACTGCATCCTCATTCTGTCTGCTCTCCTGCACGCTTTGCCATTACCATCCCTGCTCGTGTTCATGCCCCTGATCAGCGCTTTCCTAATCCCCTCTGGCAAATGTGAGGCCCTGCTTGGCTGCATAATCACTCCTCCTGCTAGTTCTCATAGTGTTAGCCACAGTCAAATAAAGTCAGTTCCATAAACCTGCATCATTGTTTCTTTCTCCCGACCCACAGAGGCAGAGGCTGATTCGGGCTCAGGTGAACCCAGAGGAGGGTGCGGCTTTGGAGGAGGAAGGTTTAGGGGCAAGTGGAACTTTGGGGAGGGAGAACGGGACGGCAGCTGAGGGAGACAGACAACTACTGGAGGGGGAGAGGGTTAAAGAGACGAGTGGAGAGGTTGGTGGGGGTGCGCAGCTGAAGGAGGAAGAAGAGGAGGAGGAAGAGCAGGTTGAAGAAAAGGATGAGAATGCTCCTTTCAAACCTTTCGTCCTGCCAGGTGAATGAATAAAAGCTCGCTGGAGTAAGGTTATATTTGTAGCATTTTGATGCTTGAGGGAAGTTTGGTATTTATCTGATTTAAATGCTGAAACTAAAATATAAAAATGAGATGTCATCAGCTGACTGGGATAAGGTCGTATTTATCCAGAGCTGGTGACATGATGAGATCTGTTGGCTGTCTGCAATCTTTCAGCTGCTACATTTAATAAAAAAGGAGGCAAGCTGGAAACCAAAGACTTCCTCTCAATGCTCTTTTGTCATTAATGCTTCTATACCAACCAGAACCTCTTCCTGCTTCACCCTCTGTTAATATTTCACAGCTCAATAGATGGTTTTATAGCTGATGGAGCTAATTAAAAGGAGATGACACAGAGATTCACAGACACATTCAGGCCATGCCATGTGAATAATTTAGCTGTTGAGATAAATCTGTAATGATGCCTGTGGAGAAACTGTTGTGTGTGTGTGTGTGTGTGTGTGTAGATTTACGTATGTTATCTGTGTTTCCTCAGACAGTTGGTGTGTGCGACTGAAATGGCTGCTCTCTTGGCCCGTGAGCTTCCTGCTTCACTGCACCATCCCTGACTGTAACCAGCCGCGTTGGGAGCGTTGGTACCTGCTCACATTCCTGTCCTCTACACTCTGGATAGCCCTCTTCTCCTACCTCATGGTCTGGATGGTATGAGTTCAAAGGCAACGCAACGGCTCGCATACACGTGCAGACATAAGATCACTCGTTAACAGTTTTTTTTCTTTTTCCTCTGCAAAGGTTACCATTATCAGCTACACACTTGGAATCCCAGATGTCATCATGGGCATCACTTTTCTAGCAGCTGGCACCAGTGTTCCCGACTGTATGGCCAGTCTCATCGTCGCCCGACAAGGTGTGTGTATACGTGTGTATTCAGTACTTGCCAACAAGCATTTAACCAGCTGATTTAGTCATTTTTTACATATTTTGGTTGGTTACTAAATTAAATCAGAAACTATCCACAGGCAGCAATGATCAGAGTTCAATAAAAGCATTTATAGCTTTATTTCTGGCAGAAGAACATGACTGACAGAAATTTTAAAAACTTGATCGTATTATCCTACACTGTAAAAAATGTTGGGAAAACTTAAAAAAAAGTAAGGCAACTAGGTTTAAAGCATTTCTGAGTAAACCTAACAAAAATTGGTGTTTTTTTTAACCTACATTAAGACTGTAAATAAAAATCGATATATTAAGTTGGACAAACTTGAGATTACTATTTAGATTTACTAATGTAATTAAGTAGAGGCACCTTTTGAACAGAAGTTACCTCAACTTTGTTAACTTAACAACATAAGTTGTTCCAGTTCAAAGACACGATCAGACCTGAATAGCTATCCTAACTTGGATATAATTTTGAGTTACCCTCTTAATAACTTAGGTTTACCAACACTAGGAGCCTTAATTGAGTTTACTCAAAAAAGGTTTTAAAAATGCCTTCATTTTTAAAGTTCACTCAACCTTTTTAACAACTTTTTTACAGTGCACGTTTAGGCGACTCCACATGGTTTGCTAGAAACATAAACCTGATCATTACAGCTTCACTAACGGTTGTAATTCCTGGGGTCTGAGTGGTGGTGAGTATTTAGTGATGAAACATAATATTTCCTTGAAACATTTATGGAACAAAATAAAAACTTTTCCAAGAGAACAAACACAACTGAGCTCCATCAATTTTGCTGTTTGGACCCTTAAATACTAAATGTGAAGGTTTACAATCTTGAAGAAAAATTCTCTCACCAGTTTTTCGTAGCTGCTTAAGCTCTGAATATTATTTGGCCCTGCATCATTTCCTGTGCTGCGTGTTCGTGTTGAATGTTGCAGGGATGGGTGACATGGCTGTCTCGAACTCCATTGGCAGTAATATCTTTGACGTGCTGCTGGGCCTGGGCTTCCCTTGGGCACTCAGGACTTTGATAGTCAGCTATGGATCAGTGGTAACTCCTGTTATTCTTTCTGCTTCATGTCCTCAGGCATGTTGTCAGTGATGTGGTGCAACTATATCAGTTTAAGGAGCATCCACTGTTTACTGGCACCTTTTGACTGCCTACCAATAACAATAATTAAAACATGTAGAATATTAAAATTTGGGGCTAAACATTATACAGCTCCCCCAGCATCTGTTTGGCAATACTCCTTTAAAAGTTGGTAGAGGCTAAAATTAGAGATAATTTGGAATATACAATGAACACAAAGATTCATCACAAGGCTATGGACTGGACTCTATGTTAATTATACTATAATATATACTATATTGTGTTTTTGATGCTACAGAAAAATATCTCAAATTATCTGAGATTATTTTTTAAATATTTTTGTGATGGAAATTTTAATCCAAGCACTCAGCCGTTGTATCACAGTGCCATCATTTCATATTCAGTTTCAAAGCATCAGAAAATGTTGTGCTAATGTTTACTTTTCTCTGTTTTAGGTGACAATCAACAGCAAAGGTCTGGTGTACTCCGTGATTTTGCTGCTTGCTTCGGTCACACTAACTGTGAGTAACGTTCCACCTACTTGAGCACTGCTGTTCTTAAAAAAAATGAGAGATTTAATTGTGAGATTGTAGTATTGGTAAACAGATGCAGATCAGGTGCCTGTTTGTTCTCACATCTAATTTTCTTCTTATCATTTTTCCTAGCACAGAGTCCCTGATTCAGTTTTCTAAGATTTCTTAAGATTAAATCTACTGCAGGAAATGAAGTTTTTCTTCTATTAAATTTTGGTTTCAGACAGAACAAAGAACACGTGTCTTGTCTGTCCATCCATCCTCAGGTTCTGTGTGTCCATCTGAACCGCTGGAAGTTGGACCGCAGGCTGGGCCTCTGTCTCCTGCTGCTTTATTCCATCTTCCTCCTTTGCTCCGTCAGCTTTGAAAGGCTTTAGACGACAAATTACTCCGCATACACACTGATGGGGTAGCCTGACTTGTTTTTCACCTTCACTGCTGCCATCAGGTGTGTGCAGAGAGTAATTTTAATTTCATTTCACAGTGGCTGTACATCTTTAAGCAGCATTACTGTGACACTGGATCTCTGTAAGCGACATTGTTTACCTTTAACAAATGAGTATTTTAAATAGTTTTGTACCGAAGCACCTGCAGCCCAAATTTTGTGAAATCGGACCCAAATGCTAATGCACTATTTGTCACAATCAATGTATAAAGTGTTGAATTTGTATTCTGAGATGAAGAGTATTGTATGAGGAACCCCAGTGTGTTAGTTTACTAAATACTTTATAACTGCCACAAATAACCTCAATGACAAGATTATACATGTGCGTTTATGTAGCTGCTTCTTAGTTTGTGCACTTTTTCCATGTTTGACGTCACAGTTGTCATCACACCTTTGTGTCTGTAGCTGTACTCATCATAGCATGGCTGCTCAGCACGCTCCAGATAGTTGCACTAAGCCACTGTTGTCCTGGCCTTGTACATGAAGCCCTCCTTCCCATAATGCTTCTCAACTCTGAGGTGTTTTTGAATGTCTCTCTGAAGAGTCCTTGAGTATTTGTTCTTGAGGCATGAGTGCAATAAAACATTTTATTCTGTGAGATTCTTCTTCTCTGCATGAAAATTCATTACCTCTGTTCTGATCCTCTTAAATGTCTCCAACTAGCTAGTTAAACTTGCGATGTACACTCAAATGTTTTGTGAGTCAGTTAAGTTAGGATGAAACCTTGAAGCTTGTAAAAATGTAAAATGCTTTTGTATCAACATGCAACAGCTAATGGGTACATTCATCATACAATAAATTTAATCTAGTTCAGTGCAAAGAGCAGAACAAAATAAGAAAATCCAACAAGGGTGAGCTCATTTTATTCTGTATGTTTGGCTCAATACTGTCTGCTTTCTATCTTTAAAATATTTAGATAAGATGGACCACTTGAGACCGCAAACTTGCTAATGTGCTGGACCTCTACTGGACTTCAGCACCAGGGACAGCTCCATGAGACCGGGAAGCTGTCCAAGTGCTGAATCAGGACACATTAGATTAACGTATACAAAGAGGATGGTCAGCTGGTAGCAAAGTGAAAAGACAAACTCTGTTGCAGCTCAAGCTGGGTGCATAGTTCTTTACAAATGGTCCCAAATCTACAAGATGCTCTGATCCTATTGCTATCAGTATCAAGCAAGAAAAAAGTAAATAAACACTGCATCAGTATGTTTTATATAAATAGGATGGTGTGCCATCTGTGCAAAACATGAATTTTTTACCAGCTTGTTTACCAGCTAGCAAAGCATTTTTGCAGCATTACTTCTGCTTCTTTGCTGTTAACCCGTTTGTACCAGACGTGTCGTGGGCGGGACATGACAAATAAATATGCATTTTCTTCAGTCTCCCTTCCAAGTGCCTACATGTTATGCACCATTGAAAACATGAGATTTGAATGATGTATATCATCCAGGCAACAATCATAACACTTATTTCAGATCAGTCGCCTACAAAATAGGGTGTATATTAGCAAGAGCCCAGTAAAAGTAATCCACTGAAATAGTTGGTTCACAAATTTTTATCCATAAAAACATGTTTTAGGTAAAAAAATGAAATCCCTTTCCATATAACATATTACATACTTGGGGCTCAGTTATCTGCAGAAATAGAAATAGGAGTAAAAGGGAAAAACACACAAAGTATCAACCAGTAACTGACTACCAGTTAATTAAAAAAAGACACAAATACATAGCAATTTAATAATTAAAGACAAATGTTTGAGGGTTTATCTATATACGTATAAAATAAGTCAGGACTTATTTTGAGTCAGTAACAACAGACACAATGTAAAGTGATTTTATTTCAGTCGGGCTAAATCAGCTTCAATACCAAAGAAATGTAAAAAATAAAAATAGTACAACAAAGTACATCATTTTACAAATACTTATGATGAAGGTCTGACATATAAGAATAATGAAATGAATTCAAACATGTCACAGTCATAACAAAAATAGAAAGTCAATACAGTACGTAGAATACATTAGGAGCTATATATTGAAGTGTTTGCTATACCATAGACTTTACAAAATTTTACTAGAAAAAACTCCCAATACCAATGGAATATCAGGTAATAGAAAATGTAAAAAAAAAAAGAAAGAAAAAACAAAACACTTATGTGAGTTTGTGTGTGTTCATACAGGTGCAATCTGCATGCAAATCAGCCTCAGTATGACAAATGATAAAAGCAGCTACAGTTTGTAAATGAGTGTGTTGTGTGGACTTGACAGCAGCTGTTTATGCATGAAAAGACGACACAGCCAAACTATGTTTTTAAAAAGTTGCAAAAACAGCTTTTAGAAAATGAGGCGACTTTCCGATTCCTTTGTCATGTGTTAGGTTTAAAATGGGATAAAATGTGGAACCACTATCAGTTTTCCCAGAAAGTATGACACTATTCACAACAGGAGTGTTAGCTACATCTCAGGATGAATGATGCTGTAAAACATCAGATGAACTCAGTCTGCAGTAAATGCAACTCGTGTAGTGTTTGAAGCGACTGATGTGTTTTGACACTGAATAATGAAAGGCTGTTTTCTTTGTTTTTTTTGTTTTTTTTTAAGAAGCAACGTCATAAGCTTTATGCTAACTTAACTTTACCACCTTCGTGCCACTAATTTAAAACAATCATGCTTAATGGTGCTTGTGATAAGCTCCCTGTGTCGCTGCGAAGCGTCTCATATGATGGATGACCTTGGCACTGGCTGGACGCCCCTCAGGGAAACCTCTTTAAAAACACAGTAAACCGTAAACGCTCCAACAGATCAGACAAGAGTACACAGACAAATGCCACTACAAAGCCCACTAGTGATCAAAGACAATAATTATAATAATTCTAATAATATTCCTTGCCCATGTATGTATTCTTTTGTCACGTTTGTGAGTAAAAATAGAAAATTTGTCAGAGTAAAACTGTTGTCTTGAAGGTCCACACTGTGTCTTTTGAGTGTGAAGGGGGTGCTGATAATTAGCTGTGATGCTAATCCATTTTATCCTGTGAGCTCCCATGGAGACATCAGTTACTATGGTTACTGCATGCTATCGGTTTTGTATGTGTGTAACAGTCCACAAGAAAGTGTGTCTATACTGTATTTGTACACAATAAGTCACACGTTTGATAGCAAGCCTCAAGGACTTGGCAGGCAGACTGGTAGTGAAGGTTTGATCCCCGTGTCAACTGATCTGAGGTCTGTTTTGTTGGAGTCCCCCCCCCAAACCCACTAGCGCTGTATATAACAAAGAAAGATCTGTAAAGCTGATGCGCGATCTGGCTCTGCTACATCTGGACAGAGCCTGGAGCTCTGAACTGAGAAGAGGTCTGACATTTTGGTTGGGGGTGGGGTCCTGGTGGTGAGGGGTGGGCCTCATGTTTTGAAGTCACTCGGAGACAGAGCTCTGGTTCTGCTGGTATATGGAGGCTTTGTCCTTCAGCAGAGCCAGGCACAGGTGGCAGCTCCAGCTCCCTGGTGGGAATAAAAACAGTGAGATGGGGAACAAAATGGGTTACGCTTTCAAAGGACAGGGGTTGCAAATTAGCCTTGGCTAGAACCCTGTATGCATGGCATTAACTTCATAACTTTATGAAGCAATGCTTAATGCATTTATCCTTGTTTAAATAAGCGTGAATAAAGTAGAAATACATTCTTTAATGCAGAATAAGCATTACACTACGTTTAGTAGTCTATAGTTATCTCAGCTAAAGAGCTTCAATTGAAAGAGCTTTCAATTTGTCAGAGAAAAACTATCATCCATGAGACAAATTAAAAATGAACAGGATCAGCAGGTGCAACTACGACATATTCTCCTAAACAGAGATAACTGAACCAAACAAGTTTCCCATAATTACCAGTTTTAACACAGAAAGGTTTACGTAAGTGTCTATTCACAATTTAAGGGAGATTAATCGTCCTTGGCCAGGTTTATTTAGTCTTGACAGAATTATCTGTATTTAAAACTTATTTTATGTTAATCTTGCATATTTTCTGCAGCCTACAATTTTAGATTATCCAAGTCTGTTATCAAATCTCTGCCGTAATAGTTTCACAATGGAAGATTCACCACAAACAACTGGCAGGCCATGCGGCTTCAGATCTTCTGTCTTATAATTCAACATTACTACTTCCAGAATACAGACATTTTCAATGACATAAAGCAGACTTTTGCTATATTGAAGACTTTATTTCTGTTTTACTTTGGCATCTTATGTATATCTTGGCCCACAGGTTCTTGTAATTTATATAACTGGAATTTGTGTTGCCTTACTGATAAAAACTTTCCTTCAAATCACTCTGTTAAGCTTAGCTTCACCTCAGTGTCCATACAATCCCCTTTCTTTAATGTCAGTTTTAAACAATTTGACAATTCAGAACATTTCTAATAAATGATCCATACAATCCTGGGTTTAGTGAACATAAACATACATATAAACATTTTCCACCCATTTTCTAAAGAAACTCACAGTTTGCTTAAATTAATTTCAGGTCATTTTTCTTTTAATGCAAGTGGGAACTGGTAAAGATGGAAGATGTTAATCGACTGTATCATCACTATACAATTAGACACAATGGGTCCTATAATCTTAACAATATTAAATTATCTTCAAAGAGGGTGTTTTATACTGTCCCTCAGGGTTTTTTGTTTGTTGTTTTTTACTTACTAAAATTTTAAATTGAGGGAGGACAACTCTCATACCTTGACAAGTGTCTACTTAATGTAAAAATATTTGCTGTGAATTTACTCAAATAGAACCAGGCTTATCATCCACTTTGATGCCAAGACCACTTGTTTTGGAAAACTCTCCATGCACAGCTTGACTCTAAAGAATACATTTACGTCCAAAAGGTCACATCTCTATGACGACCTCTAGGAGCTCTCTCCACAAACGATTAGAGGATGAGGCAGCACATCAGACCAATTAGGTGGTTTTTGCTTTGCAGGTGACCTTTATAACAGCACACACAAGTCTTTGTAGTCAGTTAACCTCCGCAGTAAAGCAGTAACTTACCCTCTGGTGGTTCGGTCATGGGTGGAGTTAGACAGTACATGTGGTAACCTCGGTCGCAGTCATCACAGAACAGCAGCTGGTCCTGTGAAAACACAACATGTTCAGTCGACTGAAAAGAGCATGTTTTATTCTAAAATGTAAACTACTTCAGGTTGACTGCACTGAGCAGTTATATCCAAGTCATCTGGTGGAAGATGTTCAGCAGTTTAACTAGTACAGTGTGGCTGCGGACCAATATCCATTTAGGTCTATAATTATCATATCTGTTGCCAATACTTCTGCTTCCCAACCACATGAGAAATTATCTCAAGAGATCACCTACAAAAGACTTGCTGATGCTGATGACATTTACAATAAAAGCCCCAAATAAAGAACAAGCCTCAGGCTGCCACAGCTTTATAGAATAATAGTTTAGGGAACTAGAAACTCCTTCACATTCCTCCTGTTGGTAGTGTTTTCCACCAACTTTCTTTCTTTCTGGAGCTATTAATCCAAGAAGAAAAGTCTCACTGTCACTCATGCCTCTTCTTGCACAAACAAAACATAAACTTGTACAACTCACAAGTATGGAGTTTGTAAATCACATATTCCCTGTATGTCCTGACAGGCTGCTGGAAAAATGATTTTCTCTGAATGTTAGCCATCAACTGTAAGCTGTCATTTTTGGTTGTTTAACTACTTATTAAGTCTTGCACTACAAAAATCACAGAACAGTATAAATTCATTTTGAATTAATTTCCTCTGTGGCAAAAAACCAGTCAAGAATCCTCATAGGTCAAATTAGGTGAACCAAAGTGGTTTGTCAAATACAAAGGGAGGAGAAAGAGGTGGATACATATCATTTCAACATGACAAAATTTTATAAAAAAAAAAAAAACAACAAAAAACAAAAAAAAACGGATGGTTGTGGATGTAGTGTACAAATAAGAGAAGGTCATTGTGTACTCTAGGCAAAGAAGCCACAGTATGTGGTTTTGTTTTTGTTTTCTTTTTATTTGTTTGTTTTGTTTTTTTAACTTGACATTTTGCCACGATGTGACTGCGTACAAATTTGCTGAAAACATCCAAAAGAGACTCACATCATTCTCTGAGGTGCCACAAACATTGCAGCACTTGCACTCGATGCATTGCCAGCGGTAGGTCTTCACTGCGGCCATCATTACTGGTGTGAACTGCAGGCACGTCGGGTGGCCTAAAGGAATGAGGAATAGTTATATTTACATAAACATCGCCACAACAGCTGTGCCCAAAACCCACCCTGTAACTGACTAATCATAGCTTAGCAACAGTAACTAACCACAGCAGATATGACAGGATTAAAATCTTTCCACATGATGTAAAAAGCGTAGATCAACAGCTATAACATAAAAAATGTAAGCAAATGTTAGTATGCCCACATAACTACAGTTTAGTTTAGTTCCAGATCACTGACCATCTGCTGTATGAAAACTGGTCCAGGATAAAATAAAACACAGTTTTACCTGACAGATAAATGTAATATACTGTATATCCTACTCCTTGCTTTGTGAACTTTACTTGAATAGTTAAAGTGAAGGCAACTTTTCAATCAACTAATAGAGCTAGCACCAGTTTTCTGGTTATATTTGCTGGTGACAATTAATATTTTAGCACGAGCTGAAGAGTGACCCCCTATATGCAATCTGCTTTAATCTGCCTGTGGCCGTGTCCGAATGTGCACCCTACTCCCTACATTGTGCCCTATATAGGGGTCATGGCATTTTGTCGGAGTGTCCGAATGTCCAGAGAGAAAAAAGGAGGGCACTCAAAATTACCCACAATGCATCTTGAAAAGTAGTGAGCATCGATGGTCACTAGACGGGTCAATATAGACCACAATGCATTGCGGGCAGAAGCTCAACATGGCGCAAGGAGGCGAAAAAATTGAGCTGCGCGAAATTACCTAAAAGCAAACAAAGAATAAACTACAACATGAGGAATAAAAATAAAAATATTTACACACAACTTTGGATTTGGAATGACATCTTGACGCGGGTTGTGGTTGCCATGGTGTCGGGGGTAGTCACGTGGTTTGCAGCGAGGAAAAATTAGGCAGCTTCATGTCCGAATTGTCAAGAGAATGAGTCACTATGTAGTGTGCTATGTAGTGCTGCCCTATGTAGTGATCGAGGGGTTAGGGAGTAGGGTGGACATTCGGACACAGCCTGTGTTTGATTTTAAAGATCCTTTTTTCAAATATTAACCAAGATCTGCTTCTGATAACAATGAAAACTGCAGACTACATTGGCTCTGACTTTGACAGTAAATCAGAGGGATGACTTGTTCCTACCTGAGCGTCCACAGTCTGAGCAGGATACCAGTTCTTCTGATTGGCCAGTCTTTTGGTTTAAGGTGGAGTCTCCCAGACAGAAGTCACAGTAATCGTTTGGCAAAGCAAGTCCGTTGGGACCTTTCTTAGTAGCTGAGCAGGAGAAAATAAAGAGAAGGTATTTAATGCACATTAGGACTGATTCATGACACAATCCAGCAAATGAGTAAGCCAGCAAAAATCATTTAACGTTTCTTAAAACTGCAGGGTCGCTGTCTAAAGATAAACACAATTAGACAGTGATTACTGTTTGCAAATCAAAGTTTTCAATTTTCCAAGTATGAACCTGTTAACGTCACATCTGCCAGCAACAAGTTTTATTCAATCCAAATGACTTATCCCACCCTGAATCATGATCTGTACAAATGAATGACAACTCACAAAACACACCCGTATGTTGAAACATGGCATTGCGTGCACAAAAGAAAAACAATGGCTATGCGATGGATATTGAGGGGAGAAATTTTAAAAAAAAGATGGATGATAATCTAGAAAAAAATGCCCAAAGTCCCAACTTTACAAGCATGTTTCAGTCAGGAACATTCAATATAATTCCCCAAAATCATGAAAATCAAAAACTAAAAAAATGAAAAAGGGGAACAAAAACAGAAAAAAAGAATGAGAGAAAGAGAAATTTCCCTTGAACAAACACATACATGCTACATGGCATGCAACCAAACCTCCCTCCCCTCTCTCTTTCTCTCCGTCTTTCTCTCAGCACTTGAGAGTGACTCACTCTTCTGCTCCTCAGGCTGGCGAGGAGTGGGTGGTGCCTCGATCTCCTCGCGGTCCTCGCCCTCCTCCTCTGCCAGGTGAGAGTGTGTATAGTGGTAGCTCAGGCCTGGACGGTTCTTGTAGCGTTTTCCACAGACTGATACACACACACACCGTCATACAAAAGTGTTATCGTGATGAAAGCTCATTCTAACTCCCTTCAAAAAGGCCCAAGGTGAAAGTTAGCCATTCATCAACCCAAAGCTTTTTTCTGGGTGTATTTTCACATGATTAATTTCTGGCAGACACGCAAGTAGCAAACTCATACACATTTGCACAGTGAGCTGAGACCAACAGGAAGTTACAGAGCGCACACGGAGCATCATCCCAGAAAAAAAAAAAAAAAAAAAAAGTATATATATATTTATAAAAAAAAAAAAAAAAAAAAAAGCATCCAGAAGAGCAACTGCTCCAAAGTCTTTGTTGCAAAGTTTAGTTTTAGGTGAGGTCTTTCAGATTACACCATGCATGGCTAAAGGCTTGTCTTTGTCGTTCAGCAGGGAGCAAAGCAAAAGCCTCATTTGCTATCATGCATGACACAGACAGGTGTTAAAAGCAAGCTGCTACTCACTGTCGCAGGCGTAAGGTTTGTCTCTCTCCTCCAACGCTGCAGCTGCAGCCTCTGTTTTCTTCTTGCCATTCTTATCACTGCGGCCCTAGACAACCAATTTAATATTTGACAAAAATGCCACCACAGCATTAACTATATTCAGTCATTATCTGTACCGCGTAGTCCATTAAGGGTCGCGGGGAAGCTGGAGCCTATCCCAGCATTTTAACAGATGAGAGGCAGGGTACACCTGGACAGGTCACCAGTCCACCACAGACAAAAAAAAGACTATATTTTACTGAATAGAAGCACTAAAACTCTACATGATCACAGTGACACTCTCAAAACTGCAGCATTTAATTACATCTTTTTTGTTTTTTTGGCATCTTGCAAGGAGTAAATAGCTGCAAAGTAACACTTCAGACACTCACCTTAGACTTGCTCTTGCCTCGTCTTTTGGGGGTTTCATCCTCAAAGTCTTCATCATCCAGATCGTCCAAATAGTCATCGTGGTCAAGGACTCTCTGCTGTAATAGTCTAGATTAGTTCACAGCCTAAAATGTTTAAACTTTATAATCCATATTGGCACTTTGTCTGCTACATTCTAAGAATGTGAATGTCCAAAACATGGTCACAACCTCTGATGTGAAAATTTAAGAGGCAAGCAGCAGAACAAATAATCATGTTCAGGTCTGAAATACATCTAAGGTCTGTCTCAGGTCTGAGACATACTGACCCTTTGACTTTATCAGCATATTCATACTGTTATCTCAGTCTGGTGAATAAACCTAGCTACACTATTTATTTTTAACAGAGTGTGGTGCAAAAATTACAAGTCAGAAAAAGAGGGAAGTTTGTTATAATATTATGCATTTGACATTATAATGGAACAAGTTTCATTTTTACAAAACCTCATAAAACAAGAAAACTTTGGTCTTTAAATGAAATCACTTCAGAGTGCTTGATAATTTTCTTTAAACTACCTGGTGCTGCAGCCAAATTAGGATTTGCACTTTTAAAATAAAACTATGATTTCATCATCAGTGATACTGAATATCTGATGTATTTTGTTTTTTGTTAAATTTGAGCCTAACCTTGCGGATGCGTCCAGAGGATGTGTGAGTAACTGTCGATGTAGCAGGAGGCTCAACGGTGGCTGGATCGTCCTCAGGGCCGCGGAGATCCGACACGCCGCTCCTCCTTTCAAGAGGCTCCCCTTTCAGCAAAGCTTCCAAGCTGCTTCCATCCACTGCTCCCAATGCATCACGCTTCAGACCCAACTCTAAATCTGCTGCAAGTACCAAACAGAACAGAAATACATGCATTGACATGAAAACTAAATCGGACAAATAAAAATTAAAACTGATCAACCAATATAAAAAGGTCTGTTGCTTACTAATAAAGATTAAAATTTACAGGTAAAGGCTTTACCAGAATAAACAAATATGATGGAAAAAGTTTTTCAGTGAAAGCGGTACCTGCTTTGAGTGGGGGGAAGGCCAAGCGGGGGTCCTCAGGTGGATGGGAACGCCGTTTCTTCCTCCAACGACGAGCTGGGTAAGAGTACAGCTGGCCTGGAGCTAAACCTGATGCAACACAAAGGGGTAAAAGTTGCCGTAACAAAAAAAAAAAAAGGTTAAGTTTTTGAGGCTGTATTGATCATTACAATTAGTTGAGCTTTAATAAAATGTTGCCATTATTTGATTATATCATAAAACAATAGCAGAACTAAAATTGAGCTCATAATCATGCTATATACCTGTGCTCCGATGTCTTTTCTCCATCCAGATGTAACAGTTTGACTGTGCAACACCAGTCTGAGAGTCCAGAAAAGGCATGAGGATGCTGCGCTCAGCACAGAGACGAGCATTGTAGCTATGACACTGCTCCATGGCATCTCTATAATACTGCTCTCCCAGCCTGAAATGCGAAGACCGAACACGGACAGGTCAAATAACACAGCCTTGGGTAGTTTGGTTCTACTCACTGCTGAATACATATTGAAAAAGATAAAATGTAAAGTTAAACTGTAGTAGTAGAATATAGCACTTTGTATTGCCTTTTATTCTGGCGACTAACAACATTTACTTTCCATTTAAATCCGTTTAAGTCCTAAAATAGATCTGTGGTGTTGTAACAACTTGGAAACATGTATTTCTTTAATATACTAAGCAGTTGTCATGATAATTTTCAGACAAGGGAAATATTGTATACTCCGTATACTCCACGAATTAACTTGACCTTGTGCATAAGTCATTAACTGTTTTTATGGGGCTCTCAATTGCATTTTTCCTTTTTTTGTGTCTTAATTTTGACTTAGACATGTATGAAGTTGAACAATGACCTTTATGGAATGAGCCGCTAAGTTTTTGATTATCATTATACTACTTACTAGCGCACTGTAGTACTATCTTCTAAAATATTGCACTCCTCTGACTCTTTAGTTTATAAATGTCTCATTTGCCATTGCGTTATAACATAATAATTACAAGAGTTTAGTGCTATCATCGATGTAGCTAAAAATAATAATTATGAGTAAATGCATTCTTCATAAATTCGATATTTACGCTCAATGCATTTGCCAACGTGTATCACACTGCCTTCTGAGCCAGATTTTATGTTTAATATTCGCAGGACCTTTATAACGATGTGTCACATTAACTGTAACGGTAGAGTACTGACAGAACAAAAGGTTGATTGTTAGCAACAAAGCGCCCGCCAAACTGATAGTTCAGTGTAGAATTAACGCGTCCCTTCATTCACGAGCGGCTGACTAAACCACTTTACTGATATTGTGTGTACCACGGTAAACACACCCACTAGTTGCAGAGTTAGACATAAATAGTGGTCTCACAATGGGCTCGGCTCATTTCCAAGTGTCCATAGCTAACAAGCTAACATTAGCACAAAGATAACGTAATTCTCTTGGGAGAATTATTGTATGCCACAGTAACGATACGATATGTTTATGTTTCTCAGTAATTCATTGAAAGCATACACAAACAACAGCACGAACACATTCATGCAACTGCTCGTTTCACTCTTAGAATGAATAAAAAAGAAAAAAAAGGGTAAACTTACACTTTCACAACACTGTCGACGGCCGCCGCCATATTTGCTTATTGCGGTTGTGTGGAGTGTAATTGCGCATGCGTACATATGTTGACGACAGTAATGCCTCTCACAAGAGCGAAATAAAGACGCGAGCGTTACAGCAAACACTCCCAACATTTACGGTCTAAATACAGCCCCACAAAAAGAAGCAGAAAATAAATTGTGATGTCGTCCCCCTCCCCAAAAAAAAGCAGGCGTTGAATTTTCTCTTACTATGTTGTGGCCCGTGAGACCAGTATTTAATTTGGACGACGTTTGTGAGGATATGGAGATGCTAAATATATTTAGAAAAGAAATTAAACAGGAGACCACAAAATAATATATCGTACAAAAGGGCAAGAATACAATGAAAATTTAGAATATTTTTACACATTAACGAAAGGATCTAAAAACAAGTAACTAATAATTATGTAAGAAGCATAAATATAAATGCTGTGAAATTATTTGCATTTGTTGGTATGTAGTATGTGCGGGTAGGTGAAGGTAGGGCATGCAGCAGTAGACGGGTTAAGACAGAGGGAGGCGGTAATCCAACAACATAAGATGCCATATAAATCCAAAGAAGAAGAAGAGAAACGAAGAACGGAAGGAAGCGCATTTACTACCAGCAGAATGATTGTCATCTGCCATAAGTAGCTGTTAATTAATCTTATCTTAACTGCAGTAAGGTATAATAAATTATGCATCATATATCTAATCTGCTAATAAACAAATATGAAGACGTGCTGAAACTAACTTTGGGAAAGTCGGTGCTTGTAGAGGCGAAGTTAGCTGCTAGCTTGGTTAGCTGTAACGGTAACGCCTGTCGTTAATTGTTTTTAGAATGATTTTATGTAAACATTGTGAAATAAGCCTTATAGCTTTCGTAGCACTACATTTACATCAGTAGAATGTTTTCTAAGATGGCAGGAATTTTGTTTTGTATAGACAACTAAATGTAGAGCTTCAGATTTAGTTCCTCAGCCGTTGTAATCAGTCGTTACTTAGCAACAACCGCTACTAAACTGAGTTTAAGGAGAATTAATAAATCACCCCAAAAGCTGGGGTTTGAGCCACCTGAAATAATAAAATAATGCTGGTTAATTGGGGGCGGGGTATATATTATTTAGATTATCCATTCTATTTAAGCAACAATGAAGATTTTAAGTCTTTTGTGAGATTAGATGAATTCACTGTATTAATAACTAATTAATTTACATATGTCTTTTAATCTTCATCAGCTGTTTAGGACCACCACAGAAATGGAGGCTGCAGGAGCAGAGGGCGGTCTGAATGGTCAGGGAGCAGCGGCAGGAGAGTCAGGTCTTCCTGGACACAGAGTGACTACTGCGAAGCCAGTTTGGGCATTGCTGGAAGAAGCAGTGCAACTGAAAACCGAAGGGAATGCTTTTTATAGAGAGAAGAACATTCGCTCAGCCATTGGTCGTTATCACCGTGCTCTGCTGGTACTTCGAAGCCTGGACTCTGATGTGATGGCATCAGTGAAAGGCTTTGGACCTGAGAAACCCTCTCTGACATCGGAACAGGACACTTTACTCAGAAACACACAAGTGGACTGCTACAATAACCTTGCTGGTAGTTGACACTTGTGACCATTACTTGAATGCATCTTGTTTTTTGCTACGCTTTCTTCAGCTTAAACTTTAGTTAAATCATTGCATAAAGATACAGTGGGATGGTTACATATTTGTGTGTGAATCATATATGCATATGTCTGTTTCAGCCTGTTTGCTACAGAGACAGAGTGTTGATTATGCTCGTGTGCTGGAGTACAGTCTGCGAGTGTTGCAGTGGCGACCAGGTAACATCAAAGCACTGTACAGAGCAGGAGTAGCGACTCTGGAGATCGGGGATGCACAAACAGCCAAACAGTACCTTACACAGGCCAGCAGAGCGCAACCTAATGGTAAGAGAGCCAGGACACATTGATATCTACAGCAAGTTAAAGCAGGTGTCATTTACTAAGGGTAGTTTCCAAAAGCACCACATCACCTGCTTCAGCACTGTTATCATCTAAGCAGGATGTGTTCAGCTATAGCACTGTTGTTTACGTAAAGCATATTAGGTGGTAAAGTGCTTAAATTAAATGATGAAAGCAAGTGTGACTTAGTTTGGCTTCACAAAACAATATAGGACTCTAAAAACTACATGCAATATTTCAGGTTAATTTTCTTTGGCCTTTTCCTGTATTGTTAAGTGTTTATGTGATACACCTTTCAAAAACAAAAATTAAAAAAAAATTCTTTCACAGATGCCAGTGTTAGGAAGCACCTGCAGAGGGCAGAAGAGAAACTAAATCAGGAGCTGCAAAAAGAGAAAGCCATGTATCGAGGCATGTTCTCCTCCAGCCTGAAAGACAGCACTGAAGATGTGATTAACCAAACCAACAGAGCTGGTGACGGAGTTTAGACAAACCGCTCAATAAGCCAAATAAAACCTCAGCCTGAAACAGAGTGTACAACTTCAGCAGCACAGTTACTCAGTCACTCGATAATGTTACTGTCATCGTTATGAGCTTGAAGTCGGCCTAATAAAATAAGGACTGTACACTATACAGACTGATAAAAAGCAGTCAGTGGGACAGTAAATTTCTTGCTGCTGAAAATAGAAAGCCGAATACAGACGAGTCAGTTTCCTAGCAACGCTGAATGAACGAAAGTCCAATATCCTGTGCTTGTGAACATTGAAGAGACTCTTGATGCACTACTCAGATGCCTTTGTGATTGCAGTTGTCTGTTCAGTGATGTTATCTTGATTTTTCTGAGTCTCAGTAAAATATTTTTTAAATAATTCCCAGTTTCAGATTTGTTTTTATGGTGTTAAAAAATATTTATTTAATGTAGGTATTTAAGGCACTGTACAAGATTACGTATCTCCTTCTTTTATTAGTCATAAGCCACAAATGAACTTCATACAGCTCATCTTTATTTTAATAATTTGATATTTATTTAAAAATCCTGAGCAAAAGAACAAGTTAAAGAGTATTTGCTTGGTTTTGGTCATTATCCGGCCAATATGATTGTACTCCAGTGGCATTATTGCCCATAATCAAAGAAGAATATCACATTCTCACAATAGATATAATCACTTAACAAGTCACAGAGCAGCATGCAGGGGGAAGTATGCATACACATCCATTCTAATGGTTACAGGAGAATTTGACCATTTATCTAGAGAAGCTTCTCACAGCCACTAATAAGTTCATATTCAGTACCATTAAAATTAAGCATTTTTTTTTCCCAGAGTAGTGGTGTTGTTTGGCTAATACATCCTGGAAACAGCGTTCACACTATTAAACTTTATTAAAAACACAGAGGAAGATTTTAAAATGTCTGTAGTTCTTTTCAACTCCTTAAAAGAATTATTCACAGATAAATGTTCAAATATTCTTTCATTTAAATTTCTCTTAGCAGTGCTGCAGTCCCTTGCACTTTTGATCCATGCTTTATAAAAATGACTGAACTTTGATGTTCTCCATTTACGCTGCAGAATGTTTGGGTGGATTTTGGGTGTCGTGCTTTTAGATTTAAGACATAAAAAGTGGCTATGTCTTTAAAATTTACAAAAAACATTACTTGATCGGTTCCCTTAAACCATGAACAAAATTAATGGCAAGTTTTACAGACTATGTGCCTGAGAGGAGCTTCCATTTGGTGATGTATAAAACAACTGGCTGATTAGAGAACCAGTGTTTCTCGCTAATAAGTCAATAAACTTTAAAAAAATTATGGCACTTTCTTTTCCTGTAAAATATAATATTAAGCTCAACAGGTGTTCTGAATGTAACATGTCTACTGCTATCCTAATCAACTGTTCAAATGTCACTTTTTTGATGGCTTCCTTTTAAGACTCAGGGACCTCATCGAGCCAAACACTCTCCTCCCCAAATCCCTCAGTGATCGAGATCGCTGGAGGTTCATCCGTGGAGGAGAAGGAGAAAATGAAGGGGAGGACAGAGGGGATAGTGACTGGCAGCTGCCCTCGAGACTCTGAGAACGAGAGAGGTTAAAGAGGCTGGCAGTGGAGGACAGCCGTTTGTCCTCCTCCTTTGCCCTCAGTAGTCTGACTCCTTCATTTTTGCTGATCCCCATGCCGCCTTGCCCCACATCTAAGGAGGAGACCCAGTGTGCACGCCTTGTGGGCTCCTCACTGTAGTTACGGGGTACAAGCAAGCCCTGGGACTCACTCCTGAACAGAGCCCTCCTAGAAAGTCTGAGGCTGGAGCTGCGTCCCTCCCCATCTTCTTTCCCTCTCTTCCTTGAAAAGATGGGGGAGTTATCTACTTTTGGCTTCTTGTCCACACTACTGGATGAAGCCTTCACCCTTTGGTGCTCCCGCCTCCAGCTTCCAACGCTGTTCCTCCTCCAGCCATAACCGTACTCAGCTCGGTCCTTCTCCTCCTTTTCGCTTTCAGACTCTTTGCCCCAGAGGCGTCCGTCAAAGCCCCTCCAGAGCTTGCTGGAGGACCTCCTGGGTGTCTGGGCTGCTGATCTTGCCCTTTCCTCTTCCTCAGCCCACACTAAGTTGTAGTCCTCTCTCTTCGCATAGCTGCTAACAGTGGCTGCCCTCACCAGCTTATGAGAGTTGTGCTTCCCTCTGTAGAGCCCCTCTCCCTCCATCCTCTTCCACCTGCTTGCACCGTCACTTCCTCCCGCACTCTGCCGAAGTGATCCCCCTCTTGGTTGAATGCCTCCATGCTCCAAGGGGGAAGTTCTAGAGTTGTTGTGGGGCAAGGAGCATTGGAAGGGTGAATCTCGTCGGAAAACTGAGAGGGGGGTGGCACCCAAAGGGGATGGCTGGAGAGGACGTGGAGGGGAGTGAGCCCTAGGGGTGGGATGTGAGGCAGGGGAGGAGGCAGTAGAGGAGGGAAGTTCAGATGGGGAAGGGATGTGCTGGTAGTGGTAATGTGGATAGTGTGGAGATGGAATATGTTTAGACTGGTAAGGGTGTATAGGGCTGCTGGAGTGTGAGAGAGGAGGGGTGAGGCTAGTCTGTGACTGTGGAGAATGGGTAACACTGAGGGAGAGCTGTATCGGTCTCTGAGGATTCACTTCTGACAGTCTGGCATAGTCATGTGACGGATCTTTCTGTGTTGTTAGGTGAGTTTTACCGTGGCCCCTCACCTCACCTGCGGAATGTGTTTGGAAACAGTCGATATCCAGCTCCACACCTTGCTCCATCAGTCCTACCACAACAGCCCTTGAAAGACCAGAGAGGCGAGAGATCTCTTCCACTATGGAGGAGTCTTCACTTAGTTTTGGACTAGAGCTAGATTCTTGGATTAAGCTGCTGCGCTGAGACCCAGGAGCTGATGCAGTGTTTGTACCAAACACTGATTGTCCAGTCTCAGGTGGCGCTCCACAGCTCCAGTCTAATGAGCGACAGAAGGCTGAAGACCCAAATGCAGAACTGGCTCCTGAACCAGAGGGGACTTCCAGGGAACTGCGGTGGCTCAGGCTGCTTGGGCAGGTTGAAATGCGAGAGCGAGACCTCAGTGCTGGGGTAGGTGTTGAAGAAGAGAGTGAAGTGGCAGAGGCAGAAGGGGTTGTAGCAAATTCACCTTTTAGAGCTCCACGACTCCCATTTTTGGGATTGTCTACCAGCCCACAGCTGGAGTTCAGACCAGGAGTCAGATTCAAGTTGAGGTTGAGATGCAGATTTATGTTCAAGTCCTCACCGGTTGCTGATGGAAGGTTACCCAGGTTGATTGAATTCCTGGTGCCTTTTTTTCCCGTTGTACTGAGGCTAACTCTAGCTGAGTTCCCCAGCAGTGACTTACAGGGTGTGATACTGCCCCCCGGCACAGTGGAGGGTGCATTGCGGCTCTCAAAGGCAGACAGGGACTGGGTGGAGCCAAGGCTTTTGCCAGGGGTACAAAGACCTTTGTGTGTTACTAGACCAGGGGTGGCAGTGGATGTGAGATCAAAGGTGGAGGAGGTTACCCGGGTGTGGTACTGGCGAGAAAGCCGTGATATATACTGCTCCAAATGAGTGACAGAGGCCAGTGGGGGAGGCTGCTGAGGCTGAAGAGGTTCAGTGTTTGGCTCTGCTGATTCATCGTGCGGGGGTCCCTCAGGGTTTGTAGAAGTTGATGGCTCCTGGTTCGGGGAGGTGAAGAGGGGACTTTGGAGGGCAACAGCATGCAGTGGGCTCGGGTAAGAATACACCTCTTTGGTCCGACGGGACACCAGGTCAGTGCAGTAGCGGGGGTCTAGCTGGGGCTTTGACTGAAAGGGGGAGGGGGAGGAAGAGGTGTTAAGAAGCGGGATGATGTAAGAAATTAGGGAGTCACCAAGTCCTGAGCAAAGATCAGACAAAAAGCTCAGACCAGTGGCATCAAGGTCTCTTGAGACTGTAGGAGACAGAGAAAAAACATCCATTTAAGATTACTTGTACAGATTCTACATCATCCAAGTTATAGTAGAGTCATGAGTAGATAGCTAGGCTACTTTTTGGTATAAGACTTCTCTTCATGAGGGCTCCTTTAGTTTTACCTGACTAGTGAAAAGTTTCACGCTCATTTAAGATGACCCGTTGGTCGTTACTCACCTGTTTTGAAATACTGCCCTATTTTGCATCTAGGTAAACTGTTCAAGCTTCAGTCCCATTTGTAATTAAAGCAATACTTTACCAACTAAACTTGATCTGTCTTAACCAACTTTAGCCATGAGCTGAAAGTTGGACAGTGAAAAACATGGATGCACTTAGAATTCATGTCTGCAGCCAACTCACCTGAAACTGGTGTCCCTTGTGTTGGTTCAACATCTTCTGGGCTGTTCTCAGGTGCAGGCTGCTGTAGCTGCACCACACCTTCTGACCACAGGATGTCAGCGTTTTCAGCAGAAACTGGAACCTGTTCCCACAACTTCAGGGGTCTGACAGGTGGCGTCGGTCCTCCATGGGCAACGTCGCTGGACACAGAGTAGCAGGAATCCGACAGAGAGCTCCCACTTACTGAATAGAAACCTTGACAAATAAAAAGAAATCCAGATATGCCAATAATCAGGAAATTCTCTGTAATGTTTTTAATAATGTAGGCAAGCAACAAAAGCACTTAAAAGGTTTTACATCATCTGTGTCAGGCATTTCCTAAGGGAGGCATTCATGTCTTAGCTAGAAGAGTCAGTAAAAGAAGTTAAACAGAGACAAGACATCATCTACAGAAACTCAAACTTCATTAAAATTCCAGGAGAAGGGTGTCACAGTACTGTACTTCATTGTTTGACAAGTGTCATGTTGGTGCTTCAGTGGAAAAATACAACTGCTGTGAAAACAATGACGTATTGGTAAACTGAAATGAAAATTTGGCCTAAAAAAGGAAACTGTGAACTCAAAAATGAAAAAGAAACATTCAACAGTCATGCCTGAATTACCTGATCAGTTTTTATAAGAAAAATAATCATTTAAAAACAAACTATATATCAGCACAAAGCCCAAGAAAGGGGATACTGAATAAAGTTTGACAAGAAATGCTGCAGAGTTGACAGCAAGAAAGAAGCCAAATAAGTCTGGGCCAAGTCATCTAGAGTTCAAGTAAATAAAAGTAAAAAGAGTGTGGTTAATGTTTAATAAAGGTGAACTGAAGCTATATCAGAAGGTGACAAAGTGTTGGTCATTGTTCAAGTAAATGTTGTTATCAAACGTTATCTATCGTTTCAAGCACTTATGAGGAGTGTTTACCTGAACTAGGTCTAGAGTCACTATCCAGGTGGACCATACCACCAGGGTCCGGGGTTGGAGGAGAGAGCAAGTCAGATGGGGTGTCCCAGGACAGGGTAGACCACCTTGAGTTACTCCCCCTTCCGGAGGAAGAGTGGACTGTGGCATCCCCCGAGTTACTGCCACAGTCCTCTGGGCTGCTCTGACAGGGCAACACCATCGTATCTGAAGGAGAGGCGGCCTGAAAAAAAATACATACATGAGATCAAAATATAGATTGTTGGGCAATTTATTTAAAATCCCAATTTCAATAATGTACACATCTGCATGTTAAAATAAGTGGCCAAATAGCCAGTAGATAGTTAGACAAGACGACAAGACAATGTCTGATCAGGCATATTTCATACATGAATAAAACATGTGGGCTCTAATGTCTTGGACAGAAAGCTCTCTCTGTTCTACTGATTGCTCTCGGCTGATATATAGAGGCCTGTTTAATGAAACAACCATTTAGAATAAAAGTGAAACATCAATAAGAAGGAAATTTTCTCATTTAATGTAAAATTACTGAGCTGCATGTTTGGGTCATTTATCTGCACTTTCGTGGAGGTGCAGATAAATATTCAGCTAGGAAAAGTAAAAGTGCAGCATAATTAGATCACTATTAATGCAGTAGAACTCGGTTTGTTGTTGGGTAGAAAAATGGAGCTAAAACTACTAATACATAAACTAGGACCAGATGATCTAGCTTTTCACAACTAACAGTAATCTCACTGCTTTAAAAACACAACTCTACATGTCTTTGTAAGACAAACAGCTGTTGTTGCTCTAAAGACACCACGATGCTCCACCAGAACCAGCAGGAATGAGCACCCATACACAAAAATTACAGTCAGCAAGTTAGCATGTGCCTCCTTTACTCAGATTAGTAAGAGCTCAGTCAAATAACCCCCACCTCTTCCAGTTATCCTCCAAATCCCCCACCTATCCATCCCTCCAGGACCCCCAGCATTGGAATGATCAAGCCCAGACAACAGGAACACTGTGAGTGGTGCTGATCAATCCTCTTGTTACTGAGGAAACAATACAGGTAGTGACTCACTGCTGGGGTGAGAGAGGGGGGGTGGTGGTCCAGAGGATAATGGGAGAGGACAGATGACGTAACAAAGAGCAGCCGGAGCGACAGAAGGGAATGGGGGGGGCAGAGGGATAGGCAGGGAAAAAGTGGGGGAAAGAATTTCAGACTTTGACCCGTCTTCTGTTTATCTCTCCTCTTCCCCTCTGCTCTGTGAGAACCTGTCCCTTGTTTTTTTCCCTGTGAATCTACAGTGAGTCGAAGTTGAGTGGGTGACCAAAACGAGTGTGAGGGACAAAAAGAGAAAGAAAAAAAGACAAATATCAGAGTGAGTCACTGGGTGAGTAAAGGCGATGAAGGGAGGGTGAGCTGGGGAGGGAGTGAACGGTTGCTGGGTGAGAAAGAAGGGCATCTTGAAGGACCCCTACCTCCCCCACGTTCCCCTTGACAAATAATCCCCCCCCACACCCACTTCTATAATATCCTTCGAGCCTGCCGCCCCCTACTCACCATAGCTACAGCTACAAGCTCTCTAACTCTTGCTCACTTCTCCTCCCACACACACTCACAACAGCACAACAGGCCCGGCGAAATATTTAACTCAGCCTGAACACAAACACATTTCCATCTACATGTGACTTCCTGACATATCACAACAGATCTCATTTTTTATTTTTAGGAGCTTTTAAGACTTTTCTCATTTTTTCCTATTTAGAGGTTTGAAATAACTTTTTCAAAAGCTTTAGAAATGCATCACCACACTGTCCCTCAACACATAATGCTTTGCACATTACACTATATTATGTTACACAGTGAGCAGAGCATGATCAAATCATAGGAGGGTGGAGGCCTACTCAGTGCTTGGTAATATGATATTCCTCCATGTGAGGGAGGATTGCAGCCCCCTTTGGAGTAATGTGCAGAAAATGTATGGGTTGATTGGAAAATAATGCTAGTGATCACAGCTGCACAAGCACTATACCTCTTAATAGGTGCATGATGTCATCAGCAAGACAAATTGAAGCAGGTACCATGCTGAAGCAGAATAATGTGGTCAGACAGCGCAGGGCAGAGCGGGGGTTCAGTAAGAAGCTATTTCGACACAGCATTAGTATTTATTGTTTCATGCATTATTAATGTGAAATTTACAGACAGCCCACGCTGTGCATCTTCAACTCCACTGAGGAGAATGATGAGCTCCAGCTTTTCTCAAACATTAAGGTGGATACTGCACAGGACACCCTGAGGCAGAAAAAAAGACAAAAGCTGTCTCACTCCACAAGTCAGGGTTAAGAGTCTCCATGTAAAGTGATGCTTTTCAATACTGGTTTAAGACAAGCAGCCTTCAGTAGGAGTGCACACAGGACACGGGCTGTTTCTGACAGTTATCTTTATCACTAGTTTGTTTTTGTGATGAATTGATGAGTTGTTGGGTCTATGAAACATAAAAAGAAGCAACGAACATACAAATGTAAGTGTTGCTTCGTTTTATTTTTATGTTCATTTATTGTCAATAAAACACAACTGATTTTTATATTTGAGAAGCTGAAAACAGATTTTTTTAAGCAACAACTTTCTGTGCATCAGTCAGAATCACTGCAACTCTATTTTACAATTGAATTAAGGGGAAGCTTTGCAGCATATTCTCTACTTCTCCCACGCCTTTTCACTGTGTTATCTTCAACGAGGACACTGTTTTTTTTCACACAACAAGGATTCCTTCAACTTGGCCCTGACATCCATTTTGAAGACTGAGGAGCTGCTGACGAGTTTCATTTAGCTGGTACAAACTCTGCAAAGATTTAACGACTGTTCCAAAAATCTAAATGCACACAAATGCATTTAGATTGTCACCACAACTCTGAATGCATCACAAAAGTTGGAGCGAATGACCTGAAATGAGTCATTTAAAACTTTTCTGTCACTGATAAAAACATAAAGACATAATGAAAAGTTTAATACTAAAGTGGAAAAAAAGAGGCTGATGTTGGAGTAGAGCAACTATTAGTCATCAAATCCTCTTATAATAAAATACTTCTATTTTTAGAGGCAGGATGACTGTCTTTATACTAACAATAACTAAAGAATTACACATTACAGATGAGTCCGGTGAGCTTGTGGATGAAATTTCACTAGATTAAAAACTGAATGTATACATCATCTTTCGCTTCCTCGTTTTCGCTCAAGTTGTTAGTTTTAAACTAACCGTCGTCACTTTGGTGACAAAATGAACAGCAATTTGTTTCCTTTTATGCAAATGTTGTGTGTGTTAGTAAGAGCCGGCCCTGGCAAAGGGCAATGAGCCAGCCTGCTCCACTCCACCGGCAGCCCCCTTCAGAGGTGAGAATGAGCAGTGCTGCCTGCTTCCCCATGGGAGGGAACTACAGAGAAGATGATGGCTGGTGGGCGGCAAGGAAGGCAGCACATAAGGAGACGTGCTTCCGTGACGGACTGCTGTTTCTATCCTTCAGTTGATGAAAATATATTACGTGTTCTTTGCTCTGTGCTGCAGACTGTTCAGGGATCTGATGTCATTTTGTTATTTGTAGATAAACACACCTCACTGCAAAGGTGACCTCTGCTGTGGCCTGGCTTACATGGAGCATGCATAAATGTGCTGCAGGCTGCTGACTTATGCAACTCACTGGTATCAGAAACATATACTTTGACAATGTAATAATAGTTTGATCAAAATGACTGTGATGAAGTACTGGTTGCTTCCTTAGAAGAAGAATAAAATGTGATTCAATGTAGACAGTAGCGGCTTGTTTCATAGCTGAAAAGAAACCTCCAAACACTGTATTTCTCACTGGAGATGATCCAAAGATAATCCATGACAAACTGATTTTTGTGCATGGAAAACACTCCCCTACATTTGAAGAGCACTAAAGTTTAGCTCCATAACAACATGCCTGTACATACTGTTCAGCATTTCTAATGTATTTCTCTTCAACAACAAAACCACTGCAGGAAAATTAAACTTTTAAATAAAACTTGTCCATCTTTATAATGGAAAGTAGGAATGATTTTTTTCAATAAATGCAGTGCAAGCACAGAAACATTGCTGCAGTATTCCTTTGACCCGAATCATATTGATTAAACTGCTAAAGCAGCAGTCAGAAAGTGTTTTGTATTTTTTGCTTGAAAATAAGTTCAAATTATTGATTCACAGACCACAGTTCACAGATAATTCTTATTTAGTACAAAAATCAAAACAGCAAAATGCTACATGGTCTGTGCAATGCAGCAAATCTATAGAAGAAATCTATATCAGATTATTAATTGAGAAGTTTTGGTCTAAAGTAACATTTTTACTGTTGACAAAGACATCAATTCATGGAAAAAGGCTGAGAAGAGGCTGTAGTAGAAAGGAGTTTATATTGGTGCCCTGCAAAAGCAAATCAGTTGTTGGCTGAAGCTGAAACTAACCACTTATATTTATCCATCCCTTCATTATCAGATGGATTAAAATGACATCTTATTCAACCAACCGTCCAAAACTCTTATACTTTTGACATCATAAGAACAAGAACTTTTCCAAATCCTCTCATTTAAGAAGTCAGAAGGTGAAATGTTTTCAAAAACTCGATTATTTCTGTCAGTCCTCTAAATGACCGTTTTTCAAGGCAAAAACTCTTCCTGCTAGAGCACGTTTCATATCATTAAGTCCATTTCTGTTCACGCATTCACATTATCAGCATGTTCTACAATGTGATAACTTCACAGGTTTGGATTTATTCTGTCACCAATAATGGATCCGAGCAGGTCCATTCTCAGTATCCAGGCCTCAGGATGGGACCAGGACACATCCTGTTCTCTTGTGTTACATGTCAACCCACATTCCCTTCATTCTCCACACAAAAAGACCTTTGTATCCATTTCAGAGCAAAGTTTGGGAAATAGGTTGCCTTACATATAGGTGTGTGAGCCTGAGATCATACACCCTATAGGTCAAACTCCTCAAGGAGATTCGGTTTACCTATTCAGATAGTGATGGGGCAGATTTTCATGTTGCCTCCAGAACAGTATGAATGCAAACCAGGTGCTAAAGTGACCTTTGGAGAGAGGATGGGCTATAATAATGCAGCAGTGAGTGGATTCTGGCTTGTGTATCAATACTTGCACCTGGTTTCTGTGTTTGTGTAGTCTTGAAGCAGACAGGAGCTGGTCCTGCTTCCCTGACCCAAATGACATTTGTTCCATGTGACTGCAGCTGAACATAATAATCGGGCTGCACGCTTGGATGATCTGAGGCACCATCTCAATCAATTGGGTATTCAGCTCTAGGCACAGCCATGCGCCACCAGGCAGCCATAAAATCTGTCTACTGAGCCGCTGAGGGACTGGCTTGTTGGCAGATCACCATCAACCCACATTCATATTTAATAATCTCGTCATGTAGAGATCTATCTAAGAGCTGACAGACGCACTGACTGACCTGTTGCCTGCGGGATGTCGCAGAGCCCTGCTCGGGATCCGAAGCGGCGCAGTCAGAGGTTCCGCTCCCCTCTTCTCCCCGTGGCTCCTCAGCGTTGGTGGCAGCAGACCCTCGGTCTGCCAGAACACCGTCCACCATCTCCAGGTGTTTGCATCTGAGCAGCTCCAGCTCCAGCACCCCAGCCAGCGTCGCTTTGAGGCGCTCTCCGATGCGGACGCGCTCGGTGCCCGACCAGAGCGAGTTCACGTAGCCGCGGCGGGCGGCCATCCTCGTCGAGAGTGCCGACAGGCGGAGCAGGGCGCACCGCTGCCCACCGTTCAGTTACGGCACAACGGACAACGGCGGGTGAATGAGCTAAAGTCCAGAAGCGGACAGGACGACACGAGTCCGGACGAGTGATATTAACATGGCAGCGGCTTGAATTTACGCAGCATTAAGTGAAATAGACTATAACCCTGTCCATCTGTAACGTGCCATGTAGCCTGCAGCTTTTAGGGTGCCGCGCTGACACAAGACTAAAATTAATGAATCCACTGAGGAAACATCAACGACTCGTGTCTCATTATAATCCAGCTTTGATTTCGCGTTGACATCCCTTTTTCCCCCTGTCACTCAGAAGCTCGCTGGACTCATCGTGGTGCTGGACTCAGCGCTGCGTCCCCAATGAGACAATGCAACAGACGGAGAGACGGGGTGATAACGTTACATGTGGGAGCAGGCGGCGGAGAGGAGGAGCCACTGCAGCGGAGCTGCTCAAGGATTGGACGGACAAGTTTTTCGAATGGACGCATTAAGAAACCCTGGACTGTCCAATTTCAGTGTGCTTGGATGGCCCAGCACGAATACCTCCACACTCTCCCCAAAGTTTTCTGGGACTTCATGGAACAGTTTCAAGTAGTTTTGCTTTAGTTTTAACCGGAAAATGTAGGTTTTTATAACTGATCAATTTAGGAGTCAAATTCCCTGCAAACCCACACAGTAGTGTGCAGTATTTAGTTGACTTGAAGGTTTCTCAGTGAAATTAAGCATTGCCTCACAAATTCACAGCAGTGTTGCAGAAAATGGATCTTTAAGTCATACGCAGACGCTTTGTGTGAATAAGGTGTTTTCACTTATGCAGCCTGTTATTATTCAGAGTATAATTACATGTATAACTCCGCTAAATGTAGGCTACACCTGAGCTATCCAAAACTTTTGGGCTCCCACAAAATTCCCAGCAAACGTTTGTTCCTTTTCAAGACTTTTTTCGTCTGTTTCTTCTGGAAGATGCAGATCAGCATTTGAATAGATCATATCTTCTTGTCTTTTCCTGCTGCGTACTGTGAATTTGCAGCAAAATACAACATAACTGTTCCAGTTGCAGCTGTTTGGTGTGTGTTTGTCAAAACACAGTCTCAAGTCTTATGGTCTTTATTTATATTTACATTACATGTTTCAAGACTTGGAAGGATTTTTAAGTAAGTTTCCTAGAGTAATAGTGAAGTAAAAGAAAGTGCACCATTTCCACACTAAGATTTCCCATATCAGTATAAAATATAATGTAATCTTTCATTTAGGTTAACACAGCTTCAAATGAGCAATAACAGAAGATATAACAGCATCTCATTATGTAATACTTACAGAGGTCAAAATGCAGAAATGACGTGTGGAAAACTAAGTTGATTAAATATTCTGCAGAATAACCTTTAACAGCAATAACTTGCTGTTAATATATTCTTGATGACATTATCAGTCACTTAAATCATTGTGGGGGGGATTCTTTCAGTTCTTTGAAAATTCCAGGTATTTATTTAAAGAAAACTCTAATATAATATGTTCCCAACACATTATTATAATCAGGTTTAAAGTTTGGTCTTTAAATAGCCTGTTGGTAAACCTTGGTTATGAACTTTTTCAGTCCGTTTGTTGCAGCTGTGTTTGGACTCAGTGTCCTTTTGCACAAGACAATCTCTGCCTAATTCAGCTGTCAGACAGATGACTTAACATTTGACTTTCGAATACTTTGGCATACCGAGGAGGTCATAGTCGGGTCAGTAGCAGGTCCTGTGGCTGTAAAACAATCCTAAATCTGCCCCCCTCGACCACTGTGCACGACAGTTGGAGGCATTATTGATAAGTGATGTTCGGTTTTTACCTAAAGCGGTACTTTGAACTATGGCCAGACTTTTATACTTGGCCTTGTGTTTCTCTGGCCTCTGTCTCTCCTCCCCCCTTGTAATTGTACTGTCGTGTCACTGAATGTTAACATTTAGTATGCTGTACTGAGGCTTGTAGAGTATGAGATGTAACTCTTGTTTTTTTTTTTTTTTTTGGGGGGGGGGGGGGGGAGTTTCTCTGAGCTTTGGATGACAATGTGACCTTGTTGGGATGTCCACTCCTCAGAAAGACTGGCTTCTGTCTTGAATGTTTTGACCTTGTTAATAATCTTTCTTCACTGACGGGCTCCTTATAAGTTAACTGAGGTTGATGGACAGAAACAATAACTTATCTAAGATTATTGTTGGTGGATTTAATCTGTGTCACTGTGTTAATGCACATAGCTTTTTATCTACTTTTCATGGTCACAGATGGGCATACTTGTTTTTCAAATGCTGCTCTGAATTTAAAAAAAAATGCCACGATATGAACACATCATTTTGAAGTTGTTCATCTGAAGTTGAAAATGTTGTTTGGTTTTCTACTTATTTTTATTTCTTACCGCATCCTGGTATCTTTAGAACTGTTAGAGGATGTACTTCCTTTTTCAGCTGACTTTATATGTTACTCCAGAATGGGATTGGCCATTGAGCAAATATGGAATCTGCCTTGTGTGTTGTGCTGTGATCAGGAAATAATTGGAACTACAGGGTCACTGGACAGAGACAATACAGCAGGCAAACTTCCAGCAGCAGCACAGACCCCCCCACCCTACCCCCCACCCCCGAACTTTAAATCAGATGACACCAGAAATCTCCTTGAAATTTAATATCCAGAATTGTTCTTAACCAGTTGAGGGTAATATTATCCTCATTTGATCTTTTGGATACTTTTGACTTTAGAATAGCTTCATGATGAATTAGAGGTTTCAAGCTTGACTTAAATTTATATTATTTTCAATAGACTTCACACAGTTTATGAATATTACGATATTTAATTTCATATGTTTTATATTTGAGTTGGAAAAAAAACAATATGGCTTTACCAACATCATGATAAGGTAAGGCTGCAGGAAATATCCACCATGAATTGCAGTGTTTGACAGGTCAAAATGCCACATTTTAACCAGCAGAGGGGGAGCTTTACCCACATTTATCTGTGGTCCTTTCATACAGGCTGGCAACCAAATAATATCTCTGCGGAACCGCCTTAGAGATTTACATTGTCCATATAATCACAAATGATTACTTTCCAAACAATTAATACCTTAAAAAAACAGAGATTAATAAAAACTTCCTTAATGTGACCTTGACCTGCATTAGTTGTAGGTTGGTGGACTTGCACAGCATGGAAGTACATTTAGTCAAAATGTGTGACGCATATTTTACAAGAATTTACCTAAGAATACAATAATTTTTAAAAAAAGAGAGAATCTGACACATACAGTGCTTGAAGTATTTCATGTTTTATTGCAGTTCAAACAGACATTTTAAAATCTCATGTTGTGGAGTTTCTGATCAGATCACATGGTCTTCATCAGCAGATGAACATCTGACTTAAAGTTAAAAGAAAGTTCTTGTGAAAATGGAAAATTATACAAGACCATTTTATGACAACTCAGCTATCAGCTCTAAAATCAGATTAGATTAGATTTGCTTTATTAATGCCCTAGAGGAGGAAATCAGTTTGCTACTACACTACTACTACTACTACTACTATTACTATGGGGCGGCATGGCTCAGCAAGGTAGAGTGGTCGTCTTGCTGGTTCGATCCTCGGCCAAGTCGAGTTCATATAGAAGTGTCCTTGGGCAAGACACTGAACCCCTAATTGCTCCTGATGACTCGTGGTTGAGCACCTTGCATGGCAGCTTCCGCCATCAGTGTGTGAATGTATGATGTAAAGCGCTTTGGGTATTGTTCCAGGTACAGTAAAGCGCTATATAAAATACGGGCCATTTACCACATACATTAAAAATAAATAGTCATTTAACAATAAATGATAAATAGAAAAAAGAAAAACATCTGATGGCAGTTGTAACAAAGGATCTAAAAGTCCACTATAACACCAAGGAAACATTCATAAAAATAAAAAAAGCTAAAACTAAGAATACTAAAAGCTAAATAAATATTTGTTAAAAAAACTGATGCAGCTGGAACGAAGCTTCTAAAACATTCAGTGAAGGAAAATGAGACAGAAAAAGCTTTTAAAGCTGGTAAAAACTATGAAGAGAATAACTTTCAAGTGATAGTTTCAAGTTTCATCTGGGCCTTGTTCTCTTTATAATCATGAGTCAGGGACAATGCCAATCATGGTGCCAGCTTTTTTTAATCAACTTATTGATTTTGTTTTTGTCATCCAGATGTTCTTAGAAAGGATGCTGGCAAAACACCTGGTAAAATATTTGCTTACATTAAAAAATCTATGTTTCCTTAAGAAGAAGAGCCATGTCTGGGCCTTCCTGACAACCACATCAGTGTTGATTTTAGAAAACAATTTATTGTCCAGAAGGATGCTAAGATATTTATGAGATTTAACAACCTTAATCTGTTGACCCTTAATGCAGATTGAGGAGATATTCTCCTTCTTCCTTCTGATATCAATAATTGTTTGGTTTTTTTTTCTTCACATTCAGCTTAAAAAGTTATCATCACACCAGCTAACAAATGATTTATCTCTCTTTTGAAGACACAGTCATTCCCTCGGGTTCGCAGGCCCACCAGCAAAGTTTCATCTCAAATCTTTTGCAGCAGGAAGACAGACTGTCCCTGCAGTCAGTGGTTAAAGGTCACTTGATTTAAAAGAAAGACAGGTCCACCACAGAGAGGTTAACAACCACACATGCTCATGCTCTCTCCTAGGGAGAATTTGGAAACACAAATTAAACTAGCATGCAAGTTTTTGAACTGTGGGAGGAAACCGGAGGACCTGGAAATACAGGTCAAATGTACACATGCATAAGTAGAATTTGCAATCTTGCACATTTCAAAATGCAGATGCAGCTAAATGTGGTCAAATGTAGAAAAGGATTAGTGTTGCTTTCCAGGACTCAGTGCCATTGAAACCTTCTTCCTTACAAACAACATTAACAGAACGTACTGTACATGAAGAGCTTGGCAAGGCGCTGCACAGATAATGTATCAGAGGCACAATAATTCCCACCATCAGCATCACAGAAGCTCCACTGATCCTGATCAGTGTCGGTTGAGGTGACTAAAACAAGAAAAAAGTATTAGATGGAGCCAAAATGGCTACAGAGAGGTCAAAGGTCAGAAGCTATCAAATTCATATTAGTGATGAGTGTAACAGCAGATTTTAACTGTGGACATTTGGGGTGCCTCCTCATACTGAAGTGGACTGTCCTCCATTGTCCCTATATTGCTTACGTGACAGCGCCACCGATGTCACACACAGCTGTGAGAAAGCTCATTGACATAACCAGTATGTGTGAATGTGGCCTGAACCAGAGGACAGCACAGAGGCATCGCTGCGCCCACTCACTGCCCAACTCCTCCCAGCTCTGCCTCTATAAAACACCAGCAGTAACAGAGACTCGCTGAGGTTTTGTCACTTCCACCCGAGGGGACTTCACCGTCAGCCCGGGCACTGCTGCCTCACAGGCGCCGTCAGCGTCGCAGCCTCCATCACCACCAGACTTTGCAAACTTCCCCAAGGGGTATGGCTCCTTTTGAAAAATCCATGGAAATGATGCCCTTCAAGCAAAGGAAATGCCTTGGTAAGACCCCCTGATTACTGCTGCATCTTCTTGCATCAGCACACTGACCTCACAGTGCATGGATGGTAGTTTCAAGTCTATAATATTCTGCATTTCTGTTTAGCTACAAGAAAAGATGAAGTGTGCAGTATTCGATCTAAATTCCCCAATAAATTACCTGTGAGTTGGTTTGAATTCTGCTATTGTGCAATTCTACCTCATTTAATTGCATTTCTAGAGTATTTTTGAGCTATCTGCAGATCACAGGTGGGTTTTTGTGTTTAGGTGATTGTTGAACGTTACATACGTGAAAAGACTCTCCCCCTGATGGACAAAACAAAGTTCCTGGTTCCCTTTGAGCTCACCTTGGGTCAGTTCCTCTGCCTGCTCAGGTGAATTATTCTTTGTTTTGAGTTTTACTCATGTTTCAACCCTCCCATCTATTTGCTTTCTCCTCAGAGCTGTCAGATTTTTAATTGTTCTCTCATATCCTTCTTTGAGCTGAAGCTCTTTGCTGCTTTCCACCCATAATTCGACTTTCCACTCGTTTTTCTTTCAGGAATAAAATTGCTCTGGATTCCTCCCAAACACTCTTCCTTCTGGTGGCAGAAAAAAGCATGTCCTGCATGTCCTGCAGCATGGGGGAGGTGTATTCTCGCTACAGAGATACTGATGGCTTCCTCTACATCACATATGCCTCTCAGGAGATGTTCGGAGCACCTCAGCCAGCTGCCAGGCCACCATGCTGAACCTGGGACAGAACAAATGAACTCAACCCTGACCAAAAGTGGTTAAATCATACAAGCAAACTGGAGAAAAAAGTTTATAAAACTGAACCGAATGAGACCATTTTTCCCCAGCTTTGTTGCCACAAACCACACATCTGCCTACCTCATCAAACCTGTCTGGATTTTGAAACACACTGATTCGGCGTGGTGCCAGTTTTCTTTGTGCTGGCTCTTCACCTGATAAGCGAGGACGAGACTCACTGTGATGAAGACTTTGATTTGGACTGATTTGCTTTCATTTAATGGTTCCTTTCATTCACACAGAGAAGTGAACACAATACCGAAAAATGTATCCATATTCTTTTGTTTTTTAACTGAAGACAGCATTTTACAATCATCTGATCTTTCAGTTGCTACATCAACTTAATGAAAATGTTGAAACTATGATTGTTATTTAATCTTTTAAAAGACAAAAAAATGTCTTCTGTTTGGCTCCAATGTAAACACAACCATGTCCACATTTCTGTAACGGCAGCTGAACGACTCCCTCTCTCTAAAAGAAAGGGAAACTATTTTAGTTGGTAATTCTAACCCTTTTTAGCACTTATCTTTTCTCCCTCCTCCCTTTTTATAAATTGCCTCCTCATCCTCACGTTCCCTTAAAAATGTGAACTGGTCCCACGGATGTACCATTACAGGATTCACCGCAGCACCCCTGATGTCATTTAATGCTGCTCTGATGTGTTCTGTGTCTAAGATACCAAAAATAAATATTCCTCCTTTTAATGATTTATCTGTGTGTGATGTTCACTAATGACCTGCTGAGTTCATGCTGATTTGTAAATTTATGCAGATAACATTATGAGGCAGTGGTTGTATGTTAGCTGCATCACCCTGTCAGATAGCAGGTGTGTTTTAATAACCTTGTTTCCAAAAACAGCTGGGCGTAGTATACAATGTACATAAAACAGAAAAGACAATTATAAACATTTTTACAGCTTTTCTCAAACACAGACAACATATCAGGGATGAAATCAAGATGTTTTTGTTATTGAAGAATTGGCTAATTTTGAATACAACAGCAGTAATACAATTGCAACCAGGGGAACATACTGACTATAACATCCATCCATTTTCTAATTCTAATGCACACAGAGAGGCAGGAGAGGTAAGAGGTTGGGTACACCCTGGACAGGTCATTAGATCAGGTTAAAAACCTGTTACTGAAAATAAATTCTTCACTTATAAATTAAACATTAAAATCTCCCTATTGAAATTCAGACCCTTACAGGACCAGAAACCAGCTACGTGACATGACTGGACATGAAATTAAAAAAGGGCATCCCAGATATTTTCACTTCTACAAATGTAAACAAGCATTCATCACCCTGTGAAGAACTGCATGGAAAATCCAAATAGAGTCATTTTTTTTTTTCCACTTACAATTCAAAAGAATTTCAGGATTTCATCATTACTCTTCATGATATCAAATTCAGGATATTTGCCAATCTTTCTAAATGAGTTCAGCCCGAGGTCAGACTGTGGAGTTCTTAAAGAAAATGCAAAAAACCCAAGACCTACATCTCAGACTTTATAGGCCTCAGTTAGCGTGTTCAATGTTAAATCATGGCTTGGTTTAAAGGCCTACCAGAGGCACTACATTTGGCAAAAAAACAACAACAACAAAAAAAAGTATACCAGCACAAACACTTCAAAGCAACTCTGAAGCATTGTGATGAAGGGGAGATGATTTGGGCTTGATTTGCAGCCATGAGACCTCGATACCTTGTAGTCATAGAGTCAACCATGAACTCCTCTGTATACTGAAATATTGTACAATAGAAGGTGACACCATCTGTCTGACAGCTAAAGCTTGGCTGAAACTTGGTGATGCTACAGAACAATAGTCCCAAGCCCACCACTGAATCTACAACATACTGGATGAAAAAGAAAAGCATGATGCATTATCTAGCCAAGGTCTCCAGACCTCATCCTGGTTGAAATGCTGTGGTATGACCTTACAAGAGCTGTAAGGAATCAAAACCTGCTAATTTTAATAAACTGAAGCAAGTTGTGGGTCAAAATTCCCCCACAACTAGATGAGTGACAAATATGGTAATCAAGACAATGATATCTTCAAGTTATTTTGGCTTAGTTCTTGTTAAATAAATATGGACAAAGTGCATGTCATGTATTAGCCAAGATTGTATTTTACCACCTGGTAAGGTGGAGTATTTATTTTACTATATAGAAAACCTAAACTTTCTTATTCAAATGACGCTACAGCGTTTGGAGCAACATTTGCTGCCATCCAGATGAACCCTGATGTTTGGGGAGGCCTTGCTTTTTTAGCAAGACAGCGTCAAACTAAATTCTGGCATAATATGGGTTCATGCTGAATTCATCTACCTTCAATCCAGACCTTTTACACACTGAAAATATTTTATGGAAAAGGGAATATGCGAATGGAGGCCTGCAAGTGTTGAGAAGCTAAGATCTCATTGAAAAGATAAGAAAAACAAAACCAAACACTTACAGAGGGATATCAGAAGATTATGCAAAGCAGTGGTAAACATGCTTCTGTTACAGCTTGTGTGTTGTTCGCTTCCATGGTTTTCATTTTCAGCACTTGTGTATTTACTATTTTAATTTTGATACAAGGCTTAAATGCTTTGATGCATCCATTTCACAACTCACTGCACCCCCAATTTTTTTTTTTTTAGCTTTTTTTTTAAGTTCTATGAGAGAAACTTTCTCAGATATAAACATTTAACTTGAGTTTAAATATTAAAAACATAAAAAACAAACATAGTCTCATAACCTGTTTGGACTTTTCAGAGTTGCTAATGACCTGAGTTATTAACCAGCGCTTTGCTGTGAGGGGTATCCAGAAATATTTTCTGCTCCAGTGATTTGTTCTCACACATACAGGTGTTTCATTCCTCACCTGCCTCTGACAAGCGGCACTCCCAGCACATGCTTGTGTTATAAGCTCGACCCAGTCAACTCCCTGCTGGGTCAGTGTGTCAGAGGCTTGGATAGTTTATTTTTAAACCTGGTGGGGGCCAGTGCAATCCAAAATATGAAGAGGCGAGGTGATGAAACAAGGCAGCAGAGTGGCAGGAATACAGATGAGAAACAACGTTATTGACTGACTGCTCTCCATAAACAGTGGATGAGAAGGAAGGAAAAGGGAAAAAAATAAGATGAAGGGAGGGTGACATCCTAACAGAGGCTGACAGAAAAAAAGGAAATGCTGTAAAGGGAAGATATACAGTAGAGTAGGCTGACAGCTATGCAAACGCTGTGTACAGAAGCACAGGGATGTGGAGACGTACCGCCTCTCACTTCACACCACTGTGGGCATTCCAGCAGCTTTCTGCCATTCTTGAGCAGGAGGAGCCTCGGAGCGACTGACGGCTGTAAATTATCTGCTCTAACAGAACTCAAAGGGAAAACCATGTAACACATTATATAATACATCCCACAGGATGCTTATCAAACTATCACAACCATGTAAGTTCATCAGCAGATTTATATTTTTCACACCTTTTGAAATAAATGAATTATTAAATAAGCTGTCACTGTGTAGATTACACATTTCCAACAGCTAAACATGAAGGGGCATGACAAATACGATTTCTTGTTTGAAAAGAGAGTAGCAAGAGGAACAGTTGATAGCCCTTCAGTGAGCTAAACCCATGCATTTTCCAATAAAAATATATTGAAATGAGTCCAAAGGGAACATTTTGTTTAAAAAGCACAAAAATAGAAGAAAATATGACAAAGCCTTTTAGTGCAGAACTGTACTTCAGCTGCAGGAGCAAAGGAAAAAAACAGGCCTATTGAAACAGCCTGTAATTATTTATCAAGACACAAGAGAGCGCCTCTGGACTTAATCACCGATGAAACATCATGTGTATGTATCTGACACCAGCTACCAGTCTTGTGAGTTAGTGTGCAGGCTGAGTGTGTTTATGTAATGAAGTGCATGACTGTGAGTATAACAGAAGGATGAAGTGTAACATTGTTTTAGGTGAGCTGACGCTCTCAGATGTGATTCAGCGTCACAACCGTTCCTCTCCGTCGGATGATAGTTGCAGATTGGAGCTGATGGATGTGGCAGTGTTGGTTGGCGTGTTTGTGTAATTCTTGGTTAAGTAAATTCATTCATTACAGTTTTGTTTTAATGTTCTCTGTTATTGTGTTATTTTGTTTCATTGTTAAGCACTTTGTGAGTTTTATCTTGAAAGGTGCTTTATAAATATTTACTTATTTCAAACAGAAAGAACCTGACAACATGGTTCAACTTCTGGGGATTATTTACAAGTCTGTTTCTTGTGTCTGTGTCGTTTTTTTAATCACGTGAACGACCATCATATTCAGACCTGTGCCGATTTTACGAGAATGCATGTTTAAAAGGAAAAAACATATACGAGGAAAAGAACTTCCTGTCCTTCTGTTAATGATTTGTGCGTCTGAGCCTGGGCTGACATTTTATGAATGGTCTCCATGTGTCCTCTGACTGCTCCAGAGAAGAGTCCCAAGTGTCTTCTTTCATTGCTGTTTCCAATTTGCCTTCAAAAATATGCAGCCAGAAGTGACTTGTTTCATGAGTAAATGACCTTATATGTCCTGCTGTGGCCTCTAGTTTGGACTGTCTGGCCAACAGAGGGCAGAAGACGACACTTCAAGGAGAGCATATTAAAGAAAATCTCTGTCACAGTCCTCGATATGACCATTGTAACAGATGGCTACAAATTAAGCACATGTTGGATTTATATTAATTTTTAATAACTAATTCTTGGTTTCAATCTGTAAGGTTTTCAATCATCTTCCTGGGGTCACGCTGCCTCTGGACTAAATAGTGCTGCTTACCAGTAAGAAGTAATATTTATGATGAGTGTAATTAAAGATTCATTACAAATACACAAGTCACACAATGCAGTACTCAATTTTATTCATCTGGCAAAATAATAAAATGGGAAGCATTTGGAAAGAGTCAAAGTTAAGTCAGGAAATACAAAAATATAGTCAAAGCAATTCTAACAACTATTTTAATTAATTTCCTTTTTCCCCTCTCTCCAAATGGAAAAAAACTATATTTCTTTGGATCAACATATTATATATTGACTGTATACTTATAAGATATCTTTACACAGGATGCATAAATCCATGTTAGGCCCCATCATGCAACCTCCAGATTTGTTGCTTGATCCAGATTTTGTCCTTTCAACACCATCTCCTCTTTTCTTTCCACTTAGATACCTGAATATTATCCCCTAATGCACAAAGATGGACTTGCCCTCCCACCCACCCCAGAAACCCTCCAGTCTCTCTCTGGTGAAAAAGATCACAGCATTGCCTCCTCACAGAGTGTCAGGAAGCGTAAGGACTCACAGCTTGATGGGGATGATGCTGTTCATGCTTGTGACTGGACTTTTTTGAGTCTTTAACATGAGTGTTGACGTGGTTGTTTCCCCTCCTTCTCTCTGGTCTTTTAGTCCTGCACCACAGTCCCACGCTTGGATGGAGGTACCAGGTGCTCAGGCAGCGCTGGTGGCAGCTCATGGCCTTCCAGCTTCACCTTGATCAGGTGGTTGGCCAGGGCGAACTCCTCATCATCAAGCAGGCCATCTTTATCCACATCTGCCAGCTTCCAGATCTTTCCAAGGACTGTGTTGGGCAGCTTGGACTTAAGCATCTCCTTCTTGGCTGCAGCACCGGAAACTTTGCCATTGATGGGGGAGAGGGTGTAGAAGATCTCATCATAAGTGGGTTTGTCACGACCCACCACCCATTCCAGCTCGTCAATGCCTTCGCTAGCGCCCTCTCCGTAGCCATGGCAGAAGGGACCACTCATCGTTCCCTCGAAGGCTCCACCCTTGACGGACTGGCTGGGCATAGAGGCCTCCTCCTGGCGCACCATGGCCATGAGACGAGCTATGTCATTGGCAAGCATGTCCTCTACTGCCTCTAGTAGTTTGGGTTTCAGCGCTGCAAATTTTGTGAAGTCATGGCCATTTAGCAGCTCCTGAAGGGATGGGGAGGAGAGAAAACAGGAATTTGTGATAGAAATAGATCAGTCTTCAATGGCTACCAACCAGAGCAGAGTACAAGAAGCAGGATTTCCTGACAAACCAGGAAAAATAAATCTCATTCCCATCCTGGCCCATCCTGAAGGGTGAGGAGCAGGAAAGAAGGGCAAAGATGTAAAGAGTAAAGTTTAGAAGGTCATTGTACTCTGAGAGGTTTGTTTCTACACTGGATGAAACACAAAAATAACCACTCCATCATATCTGTAACTCCAGACAGTACATCACAGTCTGATGTGGAGGTGGCTACATCTCCCTGTGGATTGCTCTCTATTTTTAAGCTCACCTGCATCTTTGCAAGGTTGGGAAAGTCTCCAGGTGAGATCTGGTGCTCCTTCTCTATTTTGTGGTAGATCTCACCAAGGTTGCCGATCAGCTCCTTTTTCTTAGTGTCCTTTCCAAACACACTGGGCATCTCCTTTTTCAGAGAGCTGATAATGTAGGCATGCACCTGGATGTCATAACACGAATAAGAGACATTTTCAGTGATCATTAAGGTTTTTATTAACAGTTATTTTTCTTTTGTCCTTCATTAAACTGAGAAATATGGTAAATTCAGGGATGAAAGTGAAAAATAAATCAATGTAATTTGTATTTTAAAAATGTGGGGATTTTTAAAGTGGAAAAAAAAGATAAACTACCATTAAAAAAAAAACTCAGATTTTTTTTTTTAAACATGAAATCACGTGGTTCATGGTTTCAATACTTGAGTCATTCTTGTACCTGTGGTTAATTCAAAACAAAACTAACACTAGATTAGCCAAGACCGTTTTTTCCATGTGCAATCACTCACAGGAAGAAGGAGGAGGACATTTTGGTCAAAGAATAAAATAGACAATAAACCCAAGAGAAAAGTATGGAAAAAAACTAACAAAACATAAAGTACTCCTTTCTAAACTGAAGAGTAATATCACTGTATCTATAAGGCCCATCTCAACATTAAATTGGCTTTTTATTATATTTTGTAGACATTATGATTCTCTGATTAATGAATGATTCCTCTAATCTCTCATTTTTCTCTCTAGCACTGCCAGATGAATTCCTCCTTCAACTTACTCGAATCCTTCATTGTCTTTTGTAAAAACATATCACCATCATTTTTTATAACACCATCTTTTGTCAAAACTAAGTAACACAGCAGCCCGAGTTACACATTGTGTTTAATTTAATGATGCAAAGGCAAATCCAAAATCAAAACTGTGTAAATGCTGAATGTTAAAAAGGACACAATTGGTATGACAGAGGGGTGAGTGAATTGGACTTTATTAATACCGACCTTGGCGAGCCGTGCCCGTTTGATGAGGTCATTGAGTTTGCGCAGAGCTGCATTACGTGGCAAAGACTGGATGTCTACGAACAGGTCCTGTTCTTCCGCCTCAAACAACTTCCTGTTGTCGGGCACCAACAGGGGCTGAGCCCAGAACGACCCAATGTACACGCGCACAACCTAGAACAACGTTTGCACAGGTTACTCTCCATTTCCCTCACGTTTAACTTTTCTGCCTACATTGACTTGAGAGGAAATACTTCCATAAGTCATGTGCATGACACTGCAGTGTGGCTGTTGTATAAATAGACACAAAACATTTATCTTATGTCCCCAAAAATCAAATGGAGTGTACAACAATACACCACAGGATAATAGTCTTGTTAGTAAAGCAAAATGAAAACTTTAAAAAAAAATTAATAATGTGCACAATGCTTTATGTCCCATGTAAAGTCAATGAATAATGATCTTCAAGATCCAAAGGTTTCTCTGGGATCAGTTGATGAATATGGCTCTGGAGTAAACATTAACCAAACAGTCAGGGAACAATCATGAGACTATGTCACATGATAGGACACGCGATTTGAAAAGGAGGGTATTAGAATTGCTTTTCACTTTCATTACATTTATATGTTGGTTTTTTTCTCATGTCTTTTGATACAGTGACAGCCTGAGAACACGACATCTTTGAATGGTGTTGTCCATGAAGAAGTCATTTGACCTCTATCTTGACTTGAAAAACATGGTCAGAGCTTCAAAACTCACACTGACTGACTTGACTAATTACAACCAACAGTCAGGGTGTGAAATGAACTCAAGCTTAAATTTCTTATGAATGAATGAACGAAAGAACGAATGAGGCTGTTTTCAGATTTTAAGACCAATTTATATATGAAATTTCATATAAATATTACACAAAAGTACAAACATGGGGAATAAAAATATATTTTTACCTCGGGTGTGTTGATGATTTTTCCCAAAGACCACATTAGTGCTCCGTAGACCCTCATCAGCTGCTGAGTGCTGATCTGATCGGCCTTGTTCAGCACCACACGCATTTTGTCTTCATGGTTCTTGAGGGCACGGATCACCTCAGAGAACTCATCAGAAATGTCCAGCTTGTGGGCGTCAAACAGGAGGATGATGCGGTCCACACGCTCAGCAAACCACTCAAGCACAGCAGCAAAGTCATAGCCTGGGAGAGTACAGGAAGGTAGACAGGATCTTAAGGACATCTGCATGGGTGTAATTAATCTGCTTTTCAGAATAACATTAAATCTTGCATATACCTGGGCTTTAAACAATTATTTGATATTAGTTTCTTGAAGGGATCCTGGAAGAGTGATGATAATCATCGGTGCGGATGTGAGGTTATTCAAGTATGTTTCATCTGACAAATAGCTCAATGCCCCAATTACTTCATAACTAATATCCTTGCAGAGGCTGCAGGTTGTATGTTGCACATAGTATTAGTCATATTGATCTAATAATGTTTTTTTAAAAAAAGAAAGAAATTCTTTGAAGAGGCTGGGCTTTTCCCTTGGTTGTTGTTTAACTAGGTATACTGAGAAAATAGAGATGGGTCTAAAAGATAAAGACTGAATCAGAAAGTCTCAGAACAAACCTGTCAATGTACAGTATGTATTAGCCTCAGTGATGAAACAGTGACCTTAGTGATTGATCAAGTCCTGCAATATGGCTTCAGGATGTTGACTAACCAAGTTCCTATCCCAGATTAAGCACTTAAACTTGGTCTACTAATCACATCCCATAGTCGTTTCATGAAGAAAAAGGCTAACATAAATTTCAAAACTGGCCTTCTGTGAGTTTTATTTTCATTGAGCATACGGAGAAAGTTGGTGGTTGTGGTTTTGATTAGTGCCTGTGTGTCATCTGATCAGAAAAGAATGCAGCTGGTCTAAAAGCTCATCATGGCTGCTGCACAATCAACGTCAGATCTGCTGTGCATGCATTCCAACGTGGCTGGATTTTCTCCCTATCCAATACACATAAACAAAAGAAAGACAGAGAGATACAGATGATGTAGACAATGATCAAGATACAGACAGGTGAGCAGGGAGAAAAAAATAGGCAAAAGAGGGAACACAGAGGAAGAGATGAGTAAAAGCAAAAGTAAAAGTAAGAGACAACTAAATAGGGAGTTTTTGCACATGGTAAGTGAAAGTAAAAGGGAGACAAAGGGAGAATGTTTCTAATCTAAAATCCTAGTGGTAGCCAGCTGAGAACATTTGTTCATTCCCTCCCAAGTCTGTTTTTAAACACACATGTCAGGGAATCAGACAGAGACAGCTGCTCAAGCCCAGACGTACTTATAGCATCAGCAACTGCTATGTCTGTACCATATACAGTGAATGTACATGCAAGGATCAAGCCATAAACTCATGTCAAATTTTGACAGAGCTCAAAATCATTACCAGAAGAGGAAGACCAGTGAAGATTCACATTATAACTAGTTTGGCATTTTGGGAAGCACATTGATCTTCTAATGGAAGCATAAAAGTGCCAATCAATACCATCCACATATCAGTAGAGTAACCTCTAAGCTACGAACAGGAGTGAGTCAGAAAGCTTACCATACAGCCTAAATATTGCCAGGAACACCTTACGTGGTTGAGTTAGGCTGCAATAAAATCTACTAACCAGCATGTCTAAATCTTTCTTAATTTAATTGTTTGGTGTGCCAAGAGATAATTTAAAAAAACAAATAAATACTTTTTTTGTTGTTAATACAACAGTCTAAAAAAAAGCAACTCCAGTTAAATGAGAAATGAAAACAAGCAAACTTTCCCTAAATCTGAAATAATCAGTTTCGGTCTTTTCTAATCTAATTCCCTGAAAGGGAGGACATTTTCCAGAAATGTCAAGCTATTCCCAACATTACCGTACTGCAGGGCTTCATTTCATATGGCTAGAAGTTTTGAAAGTTTCAGCTTGGCTTCAAATAGCTTTAACACATAAATATTAAGTGTCATGTCATCAGTAGTGATTATGGGAAAGATACCAGACAGTTCTGCAAAAAAAAAAAAAAATAAAAACACTTGTTTTTGCTGCTGTCCATAAATAGTTAAGAAACTCACACCAACTCAAACATGCTAACCTAATCAAAAATAATGCATGGTCATAAAGTTACACATTTAAAAGAGGCCAAACATCCAGCGTATGGACTTTGTGATTTCAGTGTCTGGGGGTTTACTGAAGGCTTTTGCAGCTTCATAGTTATATCAAGGACATGAGACATACATCAAAAATAGTGGAATGTTTGACCTTATCTGACAAGTCACAGACACAACTTGTTAGCTTATATCACAAAGGAACACTCTAAAGCAAAACAACAGAATCATGTTGCCTTGGTACAAACCTGATATCTGCCATGATTCAGAGAGCAGACGTACATGCCCGTCACACATGAGCTGCACCATCTACTCAGTTCTGTTTATACATGACACGGTCCTAACAGTATGTCTATAGAGTACAGTACTGTATCCACAGTTTGTAAAAAACAGATAAGAAGATGACATGAATGAGAAAGTATGTTTAAGGAAGGGAGAAAGTGCCTTTGGGAGTAAGAATTTCTATGTATGTTTGCAGAGAAACAAAACTGAGGTATGTTGTTTGCTCTCGGACAGGGTCACCTCAGTGTGTGTTGGTCTCTGTTAACACACAGGCATGAACGCTTCATGTTTCAACCACCTGCAGAACAGATTAGCTTTGTTAATTTATTGTAATAAATATATGTATACACTTCTTGACAGACTTAATTTTCATAATTTTTTTCTAAAAATAAAAACCATGACCCTTTTACAGAAAAAAATGTACATTATATTCAAACTGTCATAAAAATACCAAAATTATCATTAATTCTTTGAACTGTTTTTCCTCTTTTTCATGTTGTTTCCACTTGGAAATAAACAATTAAGAACACACTGACAAATTATGAAGTAGCTCTTTGTGCACCTAGCTCTCTCTGGTGATAGTGGAGGTGAGGACAGTCTTGGGAAACTGCTATGTTTGCCATTTTAGTCCATTTCCTTTCCCTAGAGCACACAAAAGACTACATCTTGTATGTGTATTTCCTCTCAGCTACTTAAAGTAAGGTAGAAAAAGCAGAACCTTTGCTCAGGTGCACTGTTATAAACCGCTTGTGTTCTGTAAAATCATCAAAAGTCAAGTGAAAACTGTATGTGGCAATAATGAAATTACCCTATAGGTCCCAGCATTGTGAGAGCACAAGGATAAAAAATATTAACTCCATCATTTCAACATAGCACAAGGAAGTGATACGAAGTGATTAAAGTATAGAAAAAAAGTGATAAAACTAATAATATAAAGAATTTGGGAAAAATGTAAACAATATAGTTTTAAGAACAATTAAAAAATAATCCAAGCTAAGAGCACATGAAAATCAGAAAAAAATGGCTTAACTGTCAAAGTTGAGGATGCCCTAGAAAACAACACCTACCTAGTCAGGAAGTGAACTTCAAAGTGCAACAAGTAGTAGCTTTGCTACTGTCAAGCTGTGAGGGCCCCATCACATTTAGCTATTTGGCTACACTTTGCCTTGAGGGTGAAAAAGGAGTTAAATACAGGTTTGACAGCACTGCGAGTAAGACTGCTACAGTTGTCTTTGTAGAGTAGCTGCCAAGCAAATACAACAGAAAGGTTTGGAGATGGAAAAACAAGCATGCATATAGTTGGAGCACGTTTCCTTTTTATATCTCAACCTGCAACTTCCTGTGGGTTTATTTTGTATATGTGCAAAGCTTTCTGGTTACAGCATTCGGAAACTTTCAGATAGTGTGGTATGGTGCAAGCACAAGCTTTGCCAGGGATTTTCCAAAAGAAAAAGGTTGGTAAAGTGTTGGTGTGTGTGTATGCAGACCTCTGCTTATTCTCTGTTTTTCACCAGACAGGATTCCCGGAGTATCGATGATACTGATGCTCTCCAGGACAGGGTTAGGCATCTGAGCACACATGAACCTGCAGTGGAGATACACGGAGGACAGATGAAGGAGCACAGAAGGGAGAAATTAAGAGAAAAGAATGTCAGAGATTTGGTGAGAGTGTTTATACACAAACTTGGCATTTAACAGATGTATTTCTGAATCTTTTTAGTCACAACTGCCTTGCCCTCTGGCAGAGCACTAGTGGAATACCATTCTTGGTGTGGAAGAGACACAGCTAAAACACAAAGCAGTCAATGGGCAGCTGCAATCCCATTTTTTTCAAATTAGTTGGAAACAAGTGTATTTTACAATTTTGACATTAAATTTCATGTTGACAATTGGGTTACAATTATTATTAAGTCTATTATTTTCATGTCAATTACTATTTAAGTGAAAAACAACAAGTGATCGACTTTTAGGAGCACCATGTTAAACAGTGGAGTTGTTTCCACTATCTTCTGTTCCTGAATAACGTGATGCAATTCCCAAGTCATGTAGAAACACCCAAGAAATGCTTGCGGCATTGCAGGTCACTTACGCAGGTTACACCGTCTAACACAAACTTCAATCAAGCTTATATGATTAAATGTCTGAGCTCTAGCCAGCATTATAAACATAGTTTAGATGTTTTTGCTACAACAGAAACTACAGGATGATACAGATTTTCCAAACAGTGTGCTAAGGTGTTGTTTATAAGAGACCACTGCTGCTGTGACAATGATTATTGGTTTGATTATGATGCAATTATTGGGACAACACTTTATAAGCTATAAAATTATAGGTTTGAATTATTTCCAGTGTGAAACAATTTACATCACAAAAAGAGTCTCACACTGTTCTACTGGGGTTTCCATTTTAGTTGAGAGTCACAAAACCCCCCCAAAAAAACACAGAAACTGAGCCAATACATATGAGAGAACCAATAAACGAGAGAAGATGACTAGTTTTACATCAACCCACAATGTCCCACTCAGGACAAAGAAGGGGATTGTTACAATGCCCCACAGCTCAGAGTAATTCTTCTCCTTCTACTGCCCCCTCAGCCAAACTGAGCAATACTCACAACATGAGCTCAGAGGCACCAGGTCATAAGACTAGGAAAACCGTGCTTTTGCATTCCTGCTGTGACCACACTGAGAGCAGACACACACCCCTCAAACCTCACAGAGGTCGTGTACCTCATGCAATGGGGAAATGGAAAAGTCTGCAAAGACAAAGAAATATGGAAAGAATGGCCTCTTGCATAAAGATCCTATCCATGATATTACATGACAAAAACAGTGACGGCCAAGGATAACAAACATGCAGGTTTTTCCCTTCTCTCTCACATTAGATCCCCTATGATATCCAGTTGGAAATTTGGCTCAGATTTTCCATTGATCTATCTGTCTCAACATTTTTCCACAGAGCTTTTTAAGAAATAATCTTCAGATCAGCTTGAGCTGGAATTCTCAGAAATGGTGAACCCTTGCGGGTGTGGAGTCCGAAAATTCATCTGAGAGAGTAGAAAGTCCATGCATTTTGGAAGGCAGTTGGACATGAGGACATGGGTAAACATTTCACATCAGATCTGCTCTACAACTGGAATTCATGACACAAGATTTTCCTCTTCTGCCCTACTACTTGACCTACAGCTTTCCTTCACATAGTAACCTCAGCTTCCCGTACAGAAGAGGAAACAGGGTGGCTGTCACTAGCACTGGTGATGTGAACGGGGGGTTACAGCTGTCATCTTTTTACGTGCTTCCTGTAAAGTCTTGGCTTGTGTGGGCAACTAAATTACCTACTCCATTGATAACTGCACAATTCTTCACACATATTTTTAATATGCTCCGTAAGGCTTTACAAGTATCAGTCCCTACCTTGGTGAAAAGCAGAGTCAGCGTCCTGGAATATCAGGACAGGACGGAGCAGGACAGTGTGGGCCAGGGTGGGTCAGAGCGGAACTTAAGCTTTGCTGACTCCGGTTTTACTGACTAATGGCTTACAGAGAGCACAGAAATACACTGGGGCCCTGCAACTGCAGCGGTATGTAAAATAAAAGGGAACAAGGGTTAAAAAAATATTCATGCTTTTTGGGAGGAAATATTACGTTACTTCTGTGGAAACACTTTGAACAAAAATCACTGCGCAAGCCATAAGAAAAAAATAAAATAAAACAAGAAGAATATTAAGAAATGCAAAAAGATTGGCAACTTTGTTTTCAGTTTGCCAAAACCAAAAGCAAGCCCTAGGTTTGAAGATCCCAGGACTGGTTTCTGTTTACTCTCTCCCTAAATAACTGGTTACTGAAGGCAAGCCCCATCTGAGCCCGGTAGTTAAAGACTAATCCACATATAGAATAACTATAGTTAAGAGCTACATTATAGAGAAGTCATCACAGTCTGCTTAAAAAAAAAAGACAAAAAACAGCCAATTAAAAATCTGACCATCCTGAGCTCTTCTCCACGTATATAAGTAACAAGAACTCCTGAACCAGCTAAAAGGCCAGAATAAATATTTGGCCTTATGACAGAAAAATAATAAACTGGCCTAGTTTAAAACAAAAACAGCCCAGTTGTGATATATTTAATGATTGGATTTTTGACAGAAAGTTTTAAGCAGTTATAGGCCAGGTCAGTCATACTCAGTATTATGCTGTGTATGATCAGGTGATCTTCAAGCCAGAGTATTACCACTCAAGACAGCATATGCCTCTGAGACAAAGAGACAGACTACAAGTAAAGAATAACACTTCTCACAAGGCCACAGGACTTCATAAAACAGTTTGACAAATGATGCTTCAATGGACAATAGCCTTTGTTTACACACAATCTTATCTGGTTTCCTCTGAAGTCTGTAAGAAACTCTGAAAGGTTAATCAGGGACTATGAAGTCAAACATCCACTACTCATCAAAAGTGCCATCTGAAAAAGCATTGCTTTATTTTCCGAGTCTGCTTTCATAAAAGATAAGGATAACACTCTACATAATCACAGGAAGGAATTTTTGTGGATAATGGGAAGTAGACCAAAATAACCAAGTGTCCACTTGGGTGTTTAAATTACTACAGCATATTTGGTCATCTGAAGCCAATAACAGATTACGATCATGACAGGCTACAACTTAGTCATTTGTTAAGGGATTATTTGCCCATCTGCTCAGATGGGTATTGCTATGTAGGGTGACACCATGACAGCCCCCAGGGAGAGAAAGGGACATCCCCACATCCTTTGCAGGAAATGAAATCATCAACAATCAGATGTTAAGAAGTCTGACGTCATTACAAATCCGTAGTACAACAGGATTCAGGTGTTTATAGCTTCAACCAAGCACAGTCAGACTGCCTCTGACTCATAGCACTTTGCACTCTGAGCTTGACTGGGAGGAGCTCATTTCATGTGAATGGGACACTTTGAGCTTTTCCGGTGCCCTTGATCCTCTTCTTCTTTTAATTCTTTTTTTTTTTCTTTTTATTTGTTGGCACACCACTAACCACATTTTCCTCTATTATGTTGTCAATTGCCCTTTCATTTCTGCTTTTATTCTCCCCTTTTCCATAATTTCTACATTTCAGACATTGCTATGTTCTATTAACTAGCAAAAGCCCCACCTGAAGCCCTAAATTATATGACATTATAGAATGGCTCACCGTTTACACTACACCTGGACATCAATGTCAATGGTAATTTTGGAGACATTCTGAATGTTTAGAATCTATCTTATCTGGTATATCAATGTAATCTGAAATATCTGAACAGTTATGATGAAACATTTACTAACTTAGCAACCTCTACTGCAACAAATATGACACTAATAAAAGAGTTTGATACTAAAACCTTTAACCCTTTGTGATAAGACCTACTCACAGGTAGCACTTTAAGGAATTGGCTGGTCAGTTTGCACTGATGCAGAAACACTTACATGGCTAGCTGATCAAGAAACTTGTGTCAATGACATAAGGACAGAAGAAGGTCATAGAACAAGGTGTGACAGATGACGTGCCTGATAAAAAAAAGACACCAAAAACTATATAAGGTCATCATGTTGTCAAACATAGCTTACAACTATTTCTACTTTCATGAGGTCATTAGGACAGAAGAGTCTGTCAAGAGTAACTTTGCAAGGTGCCTAGAAGAAGAATAAATGCCTGGAGAAGGGTATGGTAGGGTTTTAAGTTAAGTGGCAAGGTTTGGTCCAAAGTGAAAGTAAGAGAACATTTGTTGATGGAATAACATGTTGGAAAGCACCTACATGTCCTTTGCTTGCTATACACGGGGTGGATTTGCGACCTGTCTGACACGAAACGGTTCATTCTCTCAACATGATGAAATAGAGAAAACTCACACACATTTGGCTCTTGCTCAAAGATTGCGCAACAACATACTGTGACTGTACCTTGAAAAAGTGTGGTGCATGTTAGAACTTGTAGGAGGAACATTTAAATCAGGGAAGATCCACTGTTGTGAGACATTGTTCACAAACACATACAAACTAAATGTTCAATTCAAGCATGACATTCACATGACATATTCACTTCACTTTGATCAATGTAATATCTTTAATGGGAAGCATACACTGGCATTACCTGTTGAGAAACGCGTTTCCAAAGGCGTTGAGTTTGCGGAAGGGCTTTTTGGGGTCGACAACCAGGGCATTACCCGGTATCACCCCCTCCTGTTCGCCGTGCATCACCGCGATGAAAGAGTCTGTGGTCGGCTCGGGTCCAATGCGCATACCGGGGAAGTCCTGCTCCATCAAGTGTCGGATGAAGGTTGTCTTGCCGGTAGAGTACTGACCCACCAGGAGTACCATGGGCTTGTTATCGAAGTCGGCATCTTCGAGTGCAGGAGAGTGGAAGTCGTGGAATCGGTACGTGTCCTCCAGAGGGAACAGTTTATTCCGGTAAAGCCGCCGCAGCCCCTCCGACACATTCTGAAACAGCTCGGGGTCCTTTTTCAAGGTTTTTCTGAACATGGCCACTGATTTTTACCCTTAATTGACACAAGTGTGCCGGTCTCCCCTTGAATAATTATCTAAATTGGTGGGTCTCTCACACCGTCAAGACGTTAGCTGCCTGCTGAAAGGAAACGACGACTGGGCGAGGTCTTCGAAGTTTTTATCCCCACCCTCCTCTTCGTTAGCTAGCCAGGCAGTAGCCACGCACTACGAGTTTCAGTCATTCAAGGAGGACTCTCTCTTTAGTGGACTTCGGTCAATATAACAGCCAGCAACAGTTCACTCTAAACCCTCTAGACACCTAACCCGTTTACCATTCAATGCAAGGTGAAAGCAGAAGAACGCCCCGATAACGGCTTTTAAATTAGCTACGGGCGTAGCAACGCTGTCAGTCATAAATCCAGCGCCAATGACGGGGGTGACACGCGGGCACCGGAAATTGTGCAAATATTTCACATTAAAATTTACCAGAACAATCTTGACCCAAACTTAAAAAAACTCACGTTTATGTTTTCAACAAAATATTTTACGTGAAAATGAATTTCTTTATCATTCTTTAAAAACATTTTAAGTCCGTTTTGTGGATATCAACATGAACATTTTTGTTACTATACCATCATAAGTGTTGCTTGTTAGTATAGGCCTGAATTGCAATTTTTTTTCTGTTTCCAATAAAAAAATGTATTCAGGAATAATTTTCCAATAATTAATAGATTATAGCTTCAACTTGTCCCACCAAGGCACCAAGACTGAAACAACCACCTCCACCATGATATGTTGTTTGTTGTATGTTACCAACGGTCCATCATGTACTTACTTTGTAATGTTACTGTTCAGCTCTCTGTGGTTGCTTAATATCTCATATTAGTAATTTGGTGTACATTTATATATTGTTTATTTTTACAACTATTTGTGTCTGTTTTGGCCTTGTTGTCTTGTTTGGTGACTCCTGTCAATTTTTTTTATCTCCTTGGATTCATGTGGCTTGTGTATTGTTAGTTTTCATTTCTTTGAAGCTTTTCATTTTGATCGTTTTTGTGTTACATTTTAGTTGTTTTCACACTGACACCACAGCCCTCATGAAAAAGCAGAGCAGATTGTACTTTTAAAGATCACTGAGAAGAGCTAAACTGACCCAAAAAATTGCAGTTATGTTTTTATAAATTATCAGTAGAAAGTATCATCACACACGCAGTTCAAAAGATGCACCATGGTAGACATGAAGCCATAAAATCAGCATATTGTAAGGACACAGCTTCTGGCACATCGCCACATGCATGTATAAAGTCAGAAATATAATTCGGGACTTCTTCCACTTAGAAAATAACTTGTTTACGCGGCTGCTTTCTGGGATGTGCTACAAGTTGTCCAAGGTCCACACTACCAGATTTATAAAAAGTTTTTATCCAAGTGCCATTAAAGAACTCATCTCCTAAATAGACCGTACACTAATACTAGGAATGTGCAATACATTGTGTAACATGTGATACAGTTTTCTTATACTTGCTTAAGTATTGCCTGTAGTATTTGTAACATGTGTCTGCTGTATGTGTTATTTTATTCTAACACAATGACCAGAACTGGATTTTTTGCTAATTTTTGCAGTAAAAGTATCAAATTGATTTAATTCAGTACAAGTTTTGTCTTTGTCTCCTTTTCATTTTACATTTCTTGTACATCTCTTCATTATATTTCCATTTATTTTTCATATCTCCTCTATGGTTAAGCTAAGTCATATTTCTGGCATTAGGTCAGGGACCACCTGACTCCTGGGACCGGTCTGCGCCCAGTAAGGCCGTTCAGTAATATGTCAAATGGTCACTAGGCGTACAGTTTTTGCTTTTGCTTTTCATTTCAAAGAGCCCGTATCAAGTTGCACATTGTACACAGTGATGACTACATTTCAGTTTCTGTTTCATTGCCTGTAACACTGACTATTTTTTAAACTATCTGATCTTTCACTTTTTGTTTAAGTTTAACCTTTTTTCAAATAAAACACACACAAAGAAATGTATTGTAATTTGTAGCATTTTAACGTAAACACATGTGAGTTGGAATTCTTTGGTGTTTGTTACATAGAAACCTCAACCAGGAAAATTTTTAGAAACCTCTTATTATTGTGTTTGCCTACACATAGTTTTGTGGGTAAACTTATCTAGATATAAACATGTATAAGATATGGATGATAGAGATATAAGAATGATAAGACACATATCCTTCAACCTTTGTGTTTTACCTGTCCAAATAACATGATTAAGAAACAGACAGAGAACTACATTGGATTCACAAGATCAGATTTATTCTGCATCAAACAACCTTTAAGTTATAAAAACAAAAACAGAATGTTAGTGAGCACAAGCTGTAGAGAGTCCACGCAGTGTTTGACGATGAGAGGTGTCCCTCCACAGATAACAGCAGCTCCACTGGAAGCCAGAGTTTTTCCATATGGAGATGCTGTTACAGCTGGTGAGACCCGCAGGAACAACACAGCTGATAAAATCAAGCCAAAACATGAGACCATGAGACGGGCTGTAGAGTCTTCTGCTGACATTTACTATTTTAGAAGACAAAAGACTTTAAGTCCTTTTAGAGTGTAAGCATGTTCAGCTGGCAGTTCAAACTCATATTAAACATTCTTCCCTGGCCTTTCCCTTTATTACAGTTTATTACAGGGCATCTGACTTGCAGGATTATTGCTACAGTCTTCTGTATTATATGACGTCTTAAGCAACCACCGTCAACCACACAAGATTTTCATAGTACTATATGAACATTATATCCAGTGTGATAAAAGTTTTCTTAATATGAAATTATGCTGCCCTCTTTTGGTCAAGTATGGATGATTAAACAAATTCACAAGAAATTATTGTACATCTTATTTTATCTTATATCTAATCCTTCATGTGATACAAGCCATACCTTGGATAGTATTAGTGAACTGTGAAGCAGCAACATATCTCAAAATTTAGGTTTTTTATTGCTTCTAAGATTACATTTTACCCTATGACATCAATAAAAATCACAGTGATATGTTCAGTGAACATTTACAAGTAAATAGCATCATAGCAAATAAACTTGAGTCTCAAGTCCATTTAAAATTAATCTTTTACATTTAGGCACTGATGTGGCTTTGTACGCATGCAATAAACATGAGCATGCATCATTTTCTTGAGCACCTATCATCTCCTTGGCTTCCCATAATCTCTCTCAACCTATCCTGGTTAGCTTTGACCCTTAACCCTGTCCATTGTTTTTTTAAGAAGAGAAAAAAACAAAGCCATAAAGCAATTAAAGGGTAGACCAAAGAGCCCTTAACCCCTATTTCCTCCATCGACTTTGTCCTGTCAGCTGAAGTTCTTTCTTTCGTCCTCATAATTCCACAATGAATGGCTATTAGGACCCTGAGGTAACTTGTATAATAAAACTGAGCACTGGATTTTAAATTAACACGATTTTAATGAAAGAAAATCAGAACAGAAGTACTGAACAACATCTATAGATCTAAACAAGATCTTTATGACATTTGGCTTTAGATAATACTAACACATTTTTAACTTTTGTAAGTTTGGCTAACTTCATTACATTAAAAAACTGTAACAGCTGCACAAATTAAATAAATGTACTCAACTACCTGCATAACAATTAAATCATGTTTGTTGCCTGGCAACCAATACTTCCACCACAAAGCATTTGGATGTTAAATTAAGTTTTCGTGCAATTCTTAAAATTTCCCAGAGTCATTTGGTTTTCTTTCTGAAATAATTAAATCCACTTAAATTAAGAACAAAAACTGATTTTAAGTTGATCTGTGGTTGACGTTTTTAAACTCAAACATGAATGGACTTCCAACAAGTTGCTTAAGTTGCCTGTAGGTGCACTGTTAATATTTAATTAAAACAAAATTAAAAGAGAAAACACATTATAGAATGATATTCTGGACATTTAAACTAAAATTGTCCTACAACTTAACAAGTACAAAATTAGGTAGTTTCTTTGATTGCTAATCAGTTTGAAATGCATAAAGTTCTTACTCACCAATAAATACTGCAAATATACAAACGTCAGGAAAGTGGAATACAGAGGAAAAAAAGAGCGAGGGAGAGAGAAAAATGATAAATGTGGAAATCAGTCAGTTGACGAGCTGTTGAAAGAAGAGACTTCAACATAAAGAAATCTGTTCCTGAATAATGGTGGACTTGTGAGTAAGGGCTATTTAAGACTGTGCGGGGGGGAGAAAAATTAATCATTACACTTACTGTAAATATGTAACAGGCCCAGCCTGTACATATAAGTCAGCAAATTATATTCTGTTTAACCCCCAGGACCACATGATAGTGAGACAAATCATACTAGCCGATAAGAAACTTTCTCATTCTAAACTCTTTAAGGTCAGCCTCCTGTCAAACTACATGTCACATCTTCTGTAGTTACTTAAAAAAATAAATAAAAATATAAAAAAAACGTCACAGATATTTATTATTTTGATAAAGTATACCCCACCTCTGAAATTTCATTGCTCGCCGCAATTCTAACTCGTAGCTAAAAGAAAATCGCTATTTTGACGTCGTTTTGTTGGACACATCTGGCTTTCCGTACTGATGAGCGGTGTAGACTGATGTGTGAGTAGCTAACCATCACTCTTTTCATTCGTATATCTGAAAATGCAGATCTTACCTTTATTTTAAAAAAATACTAATAATACTAACGTATGTATCTACAGTTGGAAAATTTAATTTAATAACTCAAATGGCGGAGAGTTGTTATAATCGTTTTAATCATTTTAGCTTTCGAAGCTTTCCAGCTAACGTTCGCATCATGAACGTTAGCTACATCAACGCTAATTTTAGCTTCTAGCATTACTTCAGTTTTGATTAAGTAACAGTCGAACAAGAATAAATTAGCTGCTACTCAAGGAAAGGTTAACGTTTGCTCACATAGTGTGATATAATAATAACAAAGGGAATATGTCTTTTCTAGACAGGTGTATGAGCTGAGGAAGAGCAATAAGTTTAGTTTGCCATAGCTGGATTTGAAGCTAACCTTAATGGTGCTTTGCCTTCTGTTACTAGTAAATTATGGTAGTGTAATAGTGTACCAAAAGGAGAATTGGTGGATCGCTGAACATAATTTTGTTGTTTCAGGTCAAAATGGCAGAGCTGACAACTCTAGAGAGCCTACTGGAAATGGGCTTTGACAGAAACAGAGCGTGAGTGACACCAAATCCAAATATTGATTTTTACCTAATTTTACCTGTTTGAGACAGGCTCCAAGGAAGTGAAAGTGAATCTGTTTAACAATAAAGTAATACATGTTTATTTGTGTAGCACATTTCATGTACAAGATAATTCAAAGTGCTTTACATAGAATAATAGGAGTGTTACAGAGGGGTCCAGAGGAAACATTCAAAAGTACATTCAAAACAAACTTTAAAGAAATAAAAGAAAGTAAATGAAGACAGAAAAGGCTAAAATAAAATAAGATAAAATGCAAGGCATAAAAGCTAAAGTGTGAGGAATTTTAAAACAAATGGCATATAGAAAGAGAGTTTCACCTGCAGTTTTCTGGGTGTTTGTTCCACATGTGAGGAACATAAAAACTGCTTTCTGTGTCTCCATGTTAAGTTCCTTTTTCTGGGAACAAAAAGTAGATTTGACCCCAATGACCTGAGGGATCTAGTTGGTTCACAATGAACAAGTAAATCCTGAATGTATTTTGTCCCTAAACCATTCAGTGTTTTGTAAACTAACAGCAGGATTTTGAAGTCAATGACAAACAGGAAGCCAGTGTAAAGAGGCCAGTGTAAAAAGTCTGAGCACTAGAGTTATACGATCTACTTTCTTGGTCTTAGTGAGGGCTCGAGCAGCAGCGATCTGGACTAACTGCAGCTGTCTGATTGTCTTTTTAGGGAGACCTGTAAGGACAGCATTACAGTAGTCTAGTCTACTAATGCTAATAAAGCACTTTGTGCTGCTTTTGTATGAAAAGTGCTTTGTAAATAAAGTTTGATTTAATTAAAAATAAATGTATGGACATCTGGCACATCCAATATTTAATTTGATCAATGCGTTTGATCAATTTTGGATCGGACTATAGTCTCCTGGTGAAATGGTTATGTAAATTTGTGTGTCATCAGCATAGTTAGGGCAACATATTTAGTTGTTTTTCATAATTTGAGCAATTCGGAGCATGTAGATGTTGAACAGCTGTAACCCCAAGATGGAGCCTTGGGGAACTCTCCAGGTTATTTTTATTGACTCAGATTTATACCTGTAGACACAAAGTAGTCTCTGTTTTTTTTTTAGATGAAATATTTCCACTATCTGAGCTCAAGCTGACAAAGACCGTAACTAGAGCAGTGTCAGTGCTGTGGTGCAGCTGAAAACATGACAGTTATCTAGTGTCAGGAAGTTGTGTAGCTGTTCAAGGACACCTTTTTTTTATAATCTTACTAAGAAAGGGGAGGTTTGGAGAGGGGGTGAGGAAGAAAAAGCTTGTATAAACGTTTCACTGGTATTTTAACCAATATACTGTTTCTTGATAACCTCTGTTTGGGCATTCTTGTTAATAATAATAGCACTCTCAAAGAAAACACAGGAATGATCAGAGCTACATCCATCACTACAACCTTGGAAATATTCAGACTTTTAGAGATGAGTAGATCCACACAGTGTCCTCTGTTGTGCATTTTTTTTATTTCACATGCTGAGTTAGACCAAAGTTATCAAGAACACAACACAATTCATTGGTTTATGTGCTGCAGGTTATCAGCATGAATGCTGAAATCACCAACAATAACTACACAGTCAAAGTCAACACAGATTATTGACTACAGTTCAGAAAGGTTGCACAGTTTTTAGCTGGCCTGTATATATTAATGAACAGCACATGAGAGGGAGTTTATATGGAGAGCCACATATTCAAATGAAGCAAAATTTTTACAAGAAATCTGTTTGCATTGGAGGAAGTCATTAAACACAACAGCCTCTCCACCTTTCATAGTCTGGAGGGGTTGCTTCGACAGGAACAACTAAATCTTTTTCTGTTTAACTAGGTTTCTGTTAAAAACAACAAATCAAGTTTGTGCTTTGTAATAAAATCATTAATTAATCTAAACTTGTGTGCCCGTTGTCTTCCTTTTTCAGGGAGAAGGCTGTGGCCAATACAGGGAACCAGGGAATAGAGCAGGCAATGGACTGGTGAGTTTGGCATACCACAATAACAACATATTGGGTCCCACATGTTCCTTCTATAAATCAGCTGATACGTCTCATTTTTCTGATTCCAGTAATCAGAGAATTAGCCAATTTTATTACAAATTGCGGTGTGCCTCAACTCAACTTAAGTGATTTGATTTAATTTCTTTTAAACTTTTCATTACAGGAATTACTTAAGACCCAGTGCTTAAATCTGAACCACTTCAGCCCAGTTTCCAAGTGACCTAAGCCAGTACTAAATAATGAAACACTTATCAATTTATGCACATTTGTACTTGTAACTTCTCAGCTCTGAAGTCCTGACTCCTGCACACACCAACACATTTCTTCCTTCTCAGAACGAAGTTGTTTGCAAACCCAATGTGCACAGTTGACACATCTGTGGGTTGCAATACATCAGTTCAAAATTCAGTCTTTACATATGAGTAGCATACTGGTCACAGTCTCACACAGTGCTCTAAACACTTACTACCCAGAAGGAAGCTGTGTCTGTCTCTGCGTCATCACAGCTTTACATGCTGCTAAAATGACACACAGCTGATGCCACTCTTGCCTCAGGGACACTGTCTGCAGCAAAAAGTGATGTAGAGAAAAGTGAACTTATATCAGGCAATGAAAAGCTTCCCTTGCTGATCTCTGTCATGTGCTTTCTTCAGGTTAATGGAACATGAGAATGACCCAGACATTGACGAGCCCTATGTGCCTCCTGTGGGGAGTGTTTTGGGGGAAACAGCAGACAGCCAGGCCAGTTCAGACCTGCCAACAATAGAGGGCACTCTGGAAGGTTAGAAACAGTTGTTTTTTTTTTTTTTTTTTGTTGTTTTTTTTTTTAGATAGATGGTGTGATATCGTGATGGAAGCTGGAAATACAAGATTGTACAAGGCACCAAACTGACTTTTTACACAAGGACCATTGATGCTTCTAAATAGCTGCTTCAATCAACTTTACTGCAAGTTTGTGACTGACTCAATAAACTAGTTTTCCCCTTAAATGTTAGACCATACCAACACCTGTTAGGAGTAGGAGTAGGTCCTAACCTTTTCCAAACTGCTTTATCTACATGTAATCATCAGAAATTTTGGAGTTTTGCTGAATGCACCCAAATGGTTGCAGTCTGGAGTGCTGTTGTACATTATTAAATATTTTCTTTCAATAATTATAGTATACGTTTTATACCCCCTGAATAAATCGGGGAGCAGTATTGTTTGTTGTATATGTCATAAATTTACATTGAAGTCGGAGGACCAGAGAGAAACAGACATTTTCAGGGAAGAATCAATAACTTGTAACATACAGTAGATCTGTGATAGGATAAAAATCACATTTCCTTTTAGTTTATACAAAATATGATCCATATATGTTTCTCTGTTTCTTTTCCGCTCTGTATTTGATTTCTTTTCTCACATTTTCTCAACTTTCACTACGGAGGTTCAAGTGATCATTTTGTTAAGTTTGTTAGCCTGTTGGTGTGCTGTGCCAGAGAAAATCTCTTAATTTATGAAGATTTACTGTATTTGTGCTTAGATTTTAATGTTTAATGTTGCTGTGTAGGTTTGATGAGTTACTTTTCCCAGATTTTTTGTATTTCTGCATTGATTTACAGTTGACAAAGATTTATCACAACCATTTAAGTGTGTCTTGTTTCTTTTTCATTTTCTCACATGAACATGTTTGGCTTCAGGAGATGGAGACATGAGCAACTTTATCAATGAGCAAGCTTTAAAGCAGCCAATGACAGAGGAGGAGAGACGCGAACAAGTCAAAAGGTCAGGGTGGCTACACAGTAGTTTAAATTGATGGTTCAAAGTTAATGTGTCTTTCTCTAAAAGTAGCCTGGGTTGGGTGAATAACACTGTTAAAATACTGGCCAATGGTGAGATTGAATGAGCCAAAATGGAAAGGCAAGTAAGTGATTGATGTCCGTGTTTTCCTCTGTTTATCAGGCTAGAAGAGCTGATGCGTGTAAAGCAGGCAGAGAGAAGAGAGCGTGAGCGAGCAGAAGAGGTGGAGAGGGAGAAGCACCGGAGGAAGCAGGGCCAAGAGCTGCAGCAGATGCGCCAAAAGCTGCAAGATGATGAGATGAAAAAACTTGCTGATGCACGCAGGAAAGAGAAGATGGAGGATAAAATGGCTAGGTGAGAAATGATATGTAGATTTGGGTTATGATCACTAACTGTGTATTAGGACTCTATTAAGCTTATGATATGGGAGATGTAGTAAAGTAGTGTAACAATGTTACCCCTATCTTCCTTTTCCAAAAATAACAACCTCAACCTAGGATGTAATCTGATAAGGAGGAAAGTTTATTTTTAGATTACACCATCTGATCAGCTAAAAGAAATCAGTGTGTGCTGAATCACATGAAATCAGAGGGTTTCATCATTCTGGCTGCAACTTTGTAGAGACATTTTTGTGAGAAGATTTATTAATGAACTTATTTTAACACCACAGGGATGTCATGCACACTAGATGTCTGTGTACCTTCTCGCATACAGAATGATATAATTTAATATAACATTAGTATTATTATTATTTGTATTTGTTGGAGAGTTGCTCAGGGGCCCACAAAAATTTCTGGAAAAAATACCTGTGCTGTTTTTTTTTTTTAATTATTTCATAAAAATGACAGTTGGACTTTTTATTCATTATCATTGATTATTTGCTGATTTTTACATTCTTCTCAGACAAAGGGTTAAAGATAAGATTGCCCGAGACCGAGAGGAAAGAGCACAGAAGGTACCGTGGCCACTGATCGTTTTCAGTTTCTTCCCATTAATTAGTGAGGGGGGGAGGGGTGTCCTGTCCTTAATGCTGATTTTGTTGTTTTTCCCTGTGAAGTTTGGAGGTGGAGCACCCACAAGCACGGCTGCCTCATCCCAGCCTGCCCCAACAAGCCCCTCATCACCCACCAGTCAGGGCCCTCCACCTACTAAAAAGGAGTATGATGAGTCCAGAATACAGGTGAAGGCTTCAGACTCATATGTTTTTCTATCTTTCTACTTTCTGTGTCAACTTAAATGTTATGAGAGGTGGTCATGTGACAGCTGTTGAGGCTGAAGCCTGAATACATTGTGCTGCAGTGCATGTCATCAGTCTCATCACCTTTAAGATTTAGCTCCTCTGATTGATTTGAGCTTCGTCTTTATGACTGAATCTTTGTGGTGCTGAAAGATAGGAGCCTCCTAATTCTAGACCCAAAATCCTCTTTGTCTTTTATAGTCTTTTTATAAAGCCAGGAAAATTATTTTTATATTTTGCAAAGTAATGTTTTTTATTTTCTGAATTACAAATATGGCAGATTCACATGGATTAAGTTAATAAACAACTTCTGCCATTATCTTTAATAAAGAGGCTGAGAAATAAGACACAAGACACCCATCCAAAAAAAGAAAAAAAGTCCAGATCATCTTAGTTTCAGGTGATTTCCAAGGATTAGATAAACTCAGTTATGATTAAAACTGTTTTGTATTTTTGTCCCTCTATTTCTATAACTTTTCTCCTTTGTTCTTCAACTTATTCATTCGCAGGTCCGTCTGCTGGACGGCTCCACCATCACAACCGTCTTCAAGGCCCAGGAGCCGCTGGCAGCAGTGCGCGTATACGTGCAAATGAACGGTAACACACCTGAAGGTCAGGACTTCACGCTACTGTCACCCTACCCCCGTCACGTCTACACTGAACTGGACATGGAGAAGCCCCTCAAAGAGCTAGGTGAGCTGTGAATTTGAATAGAGAGCATGTGCTGCTGTATAGCTAAAGGCTGGTACACACATAAGGATTTTTTTTAATCTAAAGAGATTTTTTTATTTATTTGAGACCCCACACATGCAGATAAAAAGTAATCTATTTTGGTAACCATATTATCCTAACAATATACTGTTTAAACTTGGATCACACATTTATTTAAAGTGTAAGCTAAGTTTAACGTTACATCTGAAAAGCAAGTTTCATTTGGACTGTCTCTCACCTTACCTGAACTTTTCTTTCTGCTCAGGTTTGGTGCCTTCAGCTGTGCTGGTTGTTACCAAGAAGTAAGAACAGGACGATGTGCTCTGTGAGCCTACCTCACCACTTCCACTACATCCACACCAGACACCTGAAACAAACTGGTCCAGGAAAAGAGCTGCCATCTGTTAGTATCACTCAATAATACAACTAAAGTAACTAAAACAGAGATGTATTGTAAGGCTGCATTCAGAGATGTCGGAGTTCTTAAAATGTAGATACGAAGAAAAATTTGGTCCCTGAATGCAGCCTCCTGCTGGTCCTGTGGGTTAGTGCGCACATTGAACTGGACAGTGATCAGAGCGCATATAGCCTGCTTCTGACCGATACTTCAACAACACACAGAACAAAACCATTCAGTTTTAACTTCATCCTTACAGCACTACACAAGACCTACTTAAGTGGTTCTGAAAGGGCCTTAAATTTAATCCTCATGATCTTCCCGATTTTGTGACATTACTTTTGACATTTTTTTTAAATAAGTTTAGATATATTGACAGTTGTGTCTACATAGTCAACAAAAACAATAAAAGTGACTTGGAAGACTGAATTTTCAGAAAGTGTCTTGTTTCATTACTTAAATTCTTTATAATCAAAAAAGAACAAACCAGCAACTGATAAACTAATCCTACGAATGTGAGGTCCAACAGAGTTCTTGTCTCATTGTTCTTTTGTCTAGTGTGTGTTAAAACTACAAAAAATGAAAGCATTCACTTTAAACCATGGAGATTATACAATATAAGTAATATACTTAAGCATGCATTTGCATTTAATAAATATGATTATGAAATTAAACAAATTTATTACAGTTAAATGTTCATTTTGAAGATGGTACTTTTATGTCAGGGGAAATAAGAAACACAAATCTAATCTATATTATGACCCTAAGAGCCAGTTGCAAAAAAAAGAGGGTCGTCCATTTTTAATGTGTATTTAAAACATTTTTTTTTACAGAACCAATTCTCTGGTCTTCCCTCAGACGTGTACAGTGAATTCTGGATATGTGTAAGACACAAATCTCATGTTACTATGAGGTGATTCTCCCCTTAAAATGGAAGCACAAATAGACATTATAAAGCGTTGTTTTGACACTATAAAAACACCTTTATGTACATAAGAGAGAAAAACACACACACACATACACACACAATCTAGTCATTTTGAACGGTACCAAATGTCGGTCATACAATGCCTATGATGTTGGATAAAGTGGATGACTTTAAAACACAAACAAGGGGTCCCACAAATACAAAAATAGTTCTGATTAAAATGCAGTGACACTCTGCTGAAATGTGTTTTCTTTCCATCTTTCCACCTGTTCCTCAGAATCCAGACAGAAATTATTACATAGTAAATTAGGCCCGCTCCTCATTTTCACAAATCCAGGCCAGTGAGGGGAAGGACGGAGAGGACAATGCTGGGATATCCTTTAGCAGGTTGACCTGCATGACTGGGTGGTTAAAAGTTTATTGTTCAGCACGGTCCACCTGCTGTCACCCTTTTAGCTGGGTGGGTAATAGCCCTGGTTGTAGTTCCAGGTGTTCTGGTAGCCATAGCTGCTGTATTGTGGTTGCTTGAAGGAATAACAAACACTTTGTCAGTGAAAACATAAATATTCTAAGGACTATAGTCTATCATTTTATTTATTTTTTTTTAATAAATGTGAAAAACCAACCTGGTACCAGCTGCTGTACGCTCCATATCCAGCCTGTGCGCTCATGTCGGTACCTACCATAGGAGGAGGCGGCGTTGTGATGGGAACATGTGGCATGGTAGGTGGGGCTTCTCCAGACACAGCAACAGCAGAGCCATCATCACTTTTGCTCAGCTTCTCTGCATCCTCATCCCTTCAGGATCAGAATGAAACTAATTAAACTAAACTCAGTTAATGCAGAATGTTTTGAAATCTAAATACAGACTTTAAAAAAAAGCTATTTAAACAGTGGATGTGTATTAGAAAAAAATAACTTCTTTTACACTGCAGTAAATCATAATGAACTTTTTTTTTTTTTTACTCCATACTAATTAAAAGGAAAAAAGGAAATGCTAAACTATTGGTGTGCACAAAATAGTTACTTTTAAAATAGTGTTTCATATTTCCAAAAGGTTTGATTATATCACACAAGCTATGAGTTTAAGTTGAACACTAACTTCTAATTCATTTTAGTTTGAGTGAATCATTCCTTCCCCTCTCACCCGTTTTCTGCTCCTCTCTTTGTTCCACCCAGCTCGTTCAGCAGCTTCTGGTGTGCGTCATACACAGACAGCACACTGCAGAGGACAAAACCGATTTATTTAGATGATAATTTTGGTATATATAACCAACTAGATTTATAATATTTGCTATGAACTATCACCTTTTGATAGAGTTGCTGTAATCCTCTGCAAACTGGAGGCCTCTTTGTGAAAGAAGGATCTTAGTGTGTGAGGCAAGAGGAGCTGCCAGAGCTCGCGTCACACACTCCTGCACCGCCTCGGCTGACACCCAGGGATCCCCCGACACTTCCAGCTCCAACAAGTTCAAGTGCAGTTTGTCATTATCCTGATGATGAGCACACAAAGAGAAAGAGGGGGACATGGGCAAATAAAAATGCTGAACTGAAACTGCGATGCTAAAGAAGTAGAAGTCTTCTAAAGACCTGATGCTGAAGCAATAACAGAGGTAATTCTTAAGCTGAAAGGCAAACTGGAAAGATTTGAAACTCAAACTGGTGTTGACAAGTGTTACAAAATGCTTACTGGTCACTGCACAGAGCTTAAGAAATAACAACAAGCATGCTTGGACTGTTACCTTTGACAAATAACGTATGCTCATGTATGTAGATGTCTGGCTAATTAAAGACAACAGGACAGCCTGTTAATCTCCACATGGAAAAGTCCACTACTTGTGATGCTGTCTAGCACAATAGCACCAGACACTTAAAAACATGGTGGCATCATACAGTTTGAAGTGACAGGCTGTTTCTATAGGTTGTGGTAGCAGACGTCTCCTGATCCTGCATGCATCTTCAATCATGATGCAAATTAAGCACTTGTACCATTTTGGGTGCACATCAACATTCTGCTGCAATGCTGCACTCGTTTTATAAAGGCCAGAAAGCTTTTAAGTTTTTTTTAAAATGGTTCATAGTGTAAAGTATGCAGAAGTAGCATGCTTTCAATCATGTATGGAAGAGAGCTCAAGGAAGCAGTAATGGATAAGTAGAAATAATGCAACATGCACCAATATAAAATGGCCTTTTTTTTTTAAAGAGAAAAACAAGTTAAGCTCAAGGTTTATTGTGAACCATCTCACCGGACTAATTTCCAGTGCTTCCTGTAAAACTCTGCGAGCTTCGCTGGGATTCCTGCCCACTTTTTGCAGCAGACGAGCCAGCTTGATGGAGTAGAAAGCGTGTAACGTGGGCTTCTCTTTGGATTCATCCACTGCCTCCCTCAGCAAGGCCTCCGATATGTCCAGCTGGCCTGCTCGTCTCTCCAATGCGACCCTGCGAAGACGGACAATCGCCAAGCCTGGCATGCTTTTCTCCAGGGCCACCAACACTCGGCGAGCCTCAGTTGAGTTACCTGATTGAGAAGGTAATAAGGTTTTTATGAGGGTGATGACTTAAAAATATTGGATGCAAATTTAATGATGCATGTATTAGTTTTTGTTCATATTGCTTTCACTTCCTATAGTGTAGCTCCTATAATTATTGTTTATAGTTAATTAATGTAACAATAAACAAATAACCCTAATTAGAAAAATAGAAGTAAAGAATAGAGATGAGTGTGTTTGATGTCCGAGTGTTTTCTCGTACCATGTCTCTCCTCAAAGGTCGCCCACTGCATGTGGATGTTGGGTTTATAAGTCAAATGGACCTCACAGGCTCGTTTGTAAACAGCCCGAGCCTCATCCACACTCTGGGGCTCCAGGTACTGAATGTACTAAACACACCAGCACATGTCTAATATTAATACATGCACAAAAGAGATAAAACTCGTAGTAAATTGCAGATATGTTCTTACTCTGGTCCAAAACTCCTCATACAGTGCACAGGCGATCAGGCAGCGCTCAAACAGAATGCGGACCCTGTAGTCACTGTGGGTAACCACAGCCTCCTCTGATGCTTCTTGAGGCTGAGTCGTAACCTCTGACTCCTCAGTGGCTGCCTGGTTTGGATCTAATAGGCGATAACTTTGTTAAAACTACAGATGCTTTCAGATAAATGAATGAAACAAGTGGCAACTGACAGCATCTTCATCATGTGGGCTCACCTTGTGTAGGATCTTTAGTGTCCCTGTTCAGCTCAGCGATCTCCCAGTCCAAGTAAGAGTGCCAGGCACGGAGCTGCACTCTGTCGAGTGGCTTGACGTGGAAATACGGTCGCTTGATCTGAGAGCAAAAACTAAGGGAAGTCAGGTGTGTTCCATAATTTGACTACAATATCTCAGCAGGACCAAAACCTTAAATATAGTAGAATGAGACTTTACAGGATCAGTAACAAATATGTAATGATTCAATATAGAAGAAATTAAAATTATTCAGACACTATTTTAATACTTATTGTAAAAACCTCCAAATCCCAAATGAGAAGGTGTTTGCACATGTTTTGATAACAGAATCTAAATCTATCTGAAGAAAAATAAAATTAAACACTTTAAAGTGAGGTATACTAAAGTACGGCTTTTATTTAAAAACAAAATTCAGGAGTCATATTTATGAAACAATTTCTAACTCTGTTTCTAAACCAACTACTGAATAACCAAATACAAATAGACTAGATGAATGAGAAATTGAAGAAAAATATCAGAGAAATAAAAAGCTAGCAGAAACTCACCGCATCTTCAAAGTGCCATCTCTTACGGACTTCTCCTTCATTGTCCTGGTACACTTTGTCCCTTCGAAGCAATACTTGTTCTCTTATCTTCTGCATCAGTTCCTCCTAAAACACAGAACTTCTTATTAGATATGACTAACTGCTGCTGGTGGCGTCTCTGTACTGACAGCATTGGTTGACAGCAGTCATTGGATTGGCCAACCATACAATGAAAAGATAATTTAATTAAATCGTTAAAAGCCAAATATTCGAGGAGCCATAGAAGTTATGTTATTCAGAGAATCAGCAGTTTGATACCAAACTCCACAATTCCCTTGATGTAAATATATATTTCTAACTAGAACTGTGAGTTTAAACTTTCTCTCATATTAACTCAGGGGAGATGGACACCACTCACTGAGTCTGTGCCTTCAGGTGTTGCAGGCTCTTCCTCTCCTGGTGGCCTCTCCTCTTCCTCCTCCTGGGCTTGCTCTGCCCGTTCTGCTTTCTGGCTTTGACGGCAATATGCCCTAAGCTCCTCATACTCCTCAGAAGAAAGCACTTCTTTAGGCGGATGATTGTTCAGGTGCTCTTTGAACCTGATGGAGGAAGTAGAAAGACGCAAAATGTGATTAACATGACAAATTGAGAAAAACAGAAAGAGTGAAAAATCAAAGACTTTAGATCAGGACTCTCACATCTCTTAAGTCACATCTGAAACCGTTTTGTGATGGTCTTACTTGTCATAGTGGGTATTGTAGAGCTGTGTGGGCACCCTGAGGACTCTGTCCAGGACGGCTGCAGCATTCTTCATGTTACCTTGCTCTTTCTCCCACTCCACATACAGATCCCAAAGCCGGTCTGAATGGAAGTCCAGACCTGCTGCCACAACCGCATCCTCAAACACACTGATATTTGAAAACAAAACAAAAACTCTTGAAGTTTTGATCAAGAAAGTTTCAGACAGGTTTAGTGATTGACAACAGAACTTTACATTAAGAGAGCAGACTGGAGTAAATAATTTAAGTCTTATAATGTCACCAAAGTAGTCCTGGTAAAATAATGTCAAAAATACCATATTTAAATTGGGTTAAATAATAATTTATAGCTAATAAAAAACAGCATTCAAATAAGGAATTTAAAATGTCTATTGTTACTGTAATCTTTGATAAATGAATGGTGCTAATGCATTAGCTTACCTGCGGATCCGCTTAGGTGATTCAGGCAGATTCATATCAAGTGTACCAAGCAGTAGATTGATGTAGTGGATCCATAGATCTACACTCAGAGGAATCACCTGAAGACCCTGAATACACACCTAACACAATACACAACCATGAATGTTTGCCGATCAAAAAAAAGGAAAAACACTGGTACACTTTAAATGGACAGAAATAGAAAGTAATTATAAAAGCTCTCCTGTTTTACCTCTTCTGCTCTGTCGTTGTACCCAGAACGGCGCTCCAGATCAGCAAATTTCTTCCAGTAGCCATAGCAGAGCGGATAGCGAATGAGAAAGGCCTCTAGCGCCCTGCGTGATGCTGTGATGTGACTCTTAACAGACGGGAGAAAAGACCAAAAAATTATGTGATGTGACCTGATCAGACATATTTCTGACCTTATGCCAATACTAGGTGACAAAGAGGAAAGAATTGTTTCCTTTGATTTTCCCTCCAAATTACTCTCCATTTTCTTCTAAAAACACCACACCTCTTGTTCGCAGTACTGCAGCAGGTCAGTCCAGCTGGTGAAATCTTGAGGATTGTCGTGTGCGGCCTTCCAGAGACGCTCAAAGTCTGCAGGAAGTTCCCCCTCCTCATCTCCTACAGCTGAAGGTACAGAGAAGGAAGCAGGATCGGGGCCTACAGGAGCCTCAGGAGCCACAGCTTCACTGCCGTTTTCCTCCGACATCTCAGGTGGAGGTGGCGGAGGAACCTCAGGGGCGTCCATGACTTCAGAGAAGATAAAAGATAAAAAAAACTATGAGTATAGCTGAGGGTCATTCCAAGCTCCTTTTAACTCACAACATTTCAGAAATATGTTGCTCAAAACTAAATACTGGTACATGTAATATGCCTTCTGATAAAGCTAGAAAATTTCTCAGAAAAATAAATTTGATAACTTTTACATGAAGATTAAAGTAATTTAACACGTTATTCTCTGTAGTATATCTGAAAACATGTCTGCATACTGCTCATGCAAACAGGTACAGTACTAGACTAAGAGTATTATTGTGTGTAGAGTTCTGCAGAGGCTGAAGACAATCTGATGAGCTAACCCATTTAGATGGTGGCATGAAACATGCTTTCACCACTGGAAAATATTGAGTGATGGTGCATGGACATGATTGTGAACATATGATGCATAACTCTGTGTTCTGACTTATTCTATGGTCGTTATCAACATTGTATATTTTTTGGTACATTCATCCATTTTGCTTCAGATATCCCTCTCTTGAGCAACACTGAATTGGGTGAGAGGCAAATGCATGGGCCTGGGTATGCCGATTCCCAGCTTTTGCGACACAAGTGTCAATAACAACAAAATAGTTACATGCAATATTGTAAACAAGAAAAAAAAATGTTAAAAACTGCAAAGGTCACTAGTGTAAAGAAAAACCACCTTGGAAAAATTCATGATAAATATAACTTTTCTATTCACACATGGACTCAATCAGACATCATTCACACCTTGTACTAAGAAACTTCCCCAATAAAATCTGTACATCTGGTCCAATTGATTTGGAAAACAGCTAATATGTTAATTCAGGAAGAAACGAGAGTTGATGTTCCTCAATTGGGTGGGAGCTATGTGCACATACTGCAATACAATTCATTGCAATCTCTGGTGAATTTTCCCTCAATCTCTGTCAAAAGACTAACTGAACCAGTCATTTTAGAGCCTCTGATAATAGCTGACTAAACAAATGCAGGTTGTACAAAACTCTCACAGCCTGAAATTTGTAAATACAACCTGTCAGTTAGTAAATCAACCATTGCATAAATAATATAGCTTTTGCCATTCAAGATATAGGAAATAAACAGCCAACAGTACTGTTGATTTGTACTCTGACAGTGTAGTGAAACATATTTACATTTTAACTATAGATTTATGGTAGGTTAACTCAGTAGGTTAAATGGTAATTATGGAATAAAATAATAATTTTAAGGTTCTAATCAAATCCCAATTTCATAGTGAAAAGTGACTGTCTTAAGCATAGACCTTTAAAGATTGCATTCAAACCAGCTAGATGACTGAATGTGGAAGATACCCCAAAGCATTTAGCTTGTGATTAACCGATGACTGTAGTAATCAACAAAACAAAGCAAAAATGACCAGATTTATGGCTACATATGCAAAGGTCGGTTTCTTTCATTAACAGATCAGTTCATTGAAGTACTGACGCCTTATCTCCACTAGTTTGTTTTGGAAATTACTTACTAATTTGTCATTAAAGTTGAACATCAGTAGTCTATCGCTTTATGAAGCACCAGTTAAGTTTGTGATAGTCAGTTTACAGAGATCTGTGCCGTGTCGTGGTGTGTAGTTGAAGTTAGCTTAGCCTAGCTCTTCATGCTTGTCTAAGAGTGGGTCCGAAAGATATCTTTATTCTAACCGCTTGAGAATTAATACAAAATATTGGGATGTTTGTAAAAGAATATGCATTACGAACTATAAATTCATTGAAAAAACTACCTGAGGGCTCTTCGAGTTCCCCGTTGCCGCTCATCTCTTCACAGCCCTCGGCCGCCATGATGGGAACGTCTCGATGACGTCATTACAGCGCGACAATTCACAAATGGCACAAGGCCCCAAAATACACTCCCAAAATACAGAAACTAAGCCAATAACTGTGGTGGTTTATTATTTGTATTTAAAAACAACTGTTTGCTGGTGTCGATGTAACAACTGGGTTTGTACAGATTTATAAAAAATATACTTACAGGTGAAAAATTTTTTTTGAATATGAGCAATTCAACTTCAACTTTGTACTGAGCTCATATGCATGACTTTACTCTTCAGATGGTCATAATTTCTGTATTCAAAATCCCTTTTTTTGAGATCATCCACACACACACACACACACACATATATATATATATATATATATATATATATATATATATATATATATATATATATATATGTATATGAATTAAAATCTTTTATCCTTTATCTGCCCCAGTTTGGTTACGACACCCCCTGTGGGGCCTGGGATGTACCACTGAAGGCAGGTCTAATAGGTGCAGTCATCAAGATGGACAAAGGAACCTGGAGGTGCGCAAGCGAGGCACAAATCCTTAGTTCATAACCACCAAGGTATCTCGTGACATGCTTAATTTCTTTTAGATGAATAGGTACCATGTGAACAACATTAAATTGAATACATGAAAACAGATCTTTACATTTGGTCAACTTTATTTTTACTTGGTTAGAGTACATCTGACAATTTTGACAGCTGAAGTTCAACCCTTGCATTTCCACCAGATCAAGCCATCAGCAAAAATTCAGCAACATGTACATTATGGTCATAAAAACAAACACAGAAAATCCCTAAAAAAATTTTGATGATTTAACTAGACAGCACATAGACCAGTCTCCAACAAATCATTTGCATCTTTATAACATTTAGAACGGATGTTTGTGTATTTTAGCTTTAAATGAATCTTTTTAAGCTGGACATTTCTGAGGGATTTGACTATCTGCTCATAAAGATACAAACAATGGAAATTCTGGACTTTGATACCTAGTTAGACAGAAAATTCTAAACAACTTTTTAAGTCCTCATAATTTTTCTTGAGTGCATTAAAAAAAGGCTGGTGAGCCCAGATGAAAAAATACTTGCTAAAACAGAGAAAGCACATCAACAGAATGATCCAAAGTCAGTGGTTCAGTCCCCTGAAGTGACTCTCACTGCAGAATTTGATCAAGTGAGCTGAACATCCTCTCTGTGCAATAGCTGAATAACCTCATCACTTCCAATGTGAAACAATGGTTCTCAAATTCATGCTGAGGATTCAGGGACGGGCTGCTTAAGGATGGACTGGCCCAAACTGATAAAAGATGATGTCTATGTGGCATCAACAAATTGCCTAAATGCTGGATTCTGTAGAACTACATATAATTGTTGGTGAGCCCTCCCAAGATATGAAATGTTGCACAAGTAAAGACTTGGCTCTTGGCTGATGCAAGGGTTTTAATCTGTAAGAGGAATGATAGTTAAATCTGAGGAATGATAGTTAAATCTGAGGGAGTCAACAGCAGGTGGCGCATGTGCTTTGAATGTGAACCTTCATAATAGATGCCTATCAACCTCCTCTTACAATCTTTATTTTGAGGCAAGACAATTCCAAAAGGGAAAAAAAAAACAAAAAAGAAATTTATCCTTAAGGTTAATTAAAATGACATGACTTGAACTGTTACCCATCTGAAAATTGTGGCCATCATTTATCTCGTAGTAACCTTGAAGCCTTGTTGTCAGGTATTAACAGTGCGACTTAAAACACAAGAGGGAAAGGGCAGAGAAGTGGCTCAGATCACTAACTAATATGCGAGTTGGGAGTGTGTGTGTGTGTGTGTGTGGATGAAAACTGGACTTTGTATTTATCTTCATTTTGGCTATTCTGTTGTACTGCTAAAGTTAGTCCTGGCTGTTAGGTCCTTGTCTCAGCATCTCCTCCTCTTCTGTCTCGTTCAGAAATTCTCTCCTGCTTTTCTCCCGTCTCTATATTTACTGAAGCGTCACGGTCCAGTCAGCCCCTGCGTTCATGCCAGGCTTGCGGAGTGTCACAACAGACATGGAGGCATCAAAATCAAACTCTAGTTGGCTCTCCTGGCCATCTGCAAAAAAGGAAAAATAAACATCAGTTATTATTATTCAGCACATACATGCACAAACTGCAGAAGTTCTTCCAGACAAGTTTTTTTTTTGCAGTTTAATTCTAATACACACCATTAGCAGTTTTATACAGTGTGCATAAATAAACAACCGGGCCCCTGCTGTTCTATTTGTCTATAAGAGTTAATACACAGACTCAGACCGTGATTCAATACGTTGATTGGACTGGAAAGAAGAGTCCCACTGTGGGTGTGTCCCAATTCAGGGTCTGCACACTTCGAAGTGCGGATTCGTCGGCCACATACGTCATCGCGGTGAGCGAAGTACTGTCCCAATTCACAGAATTTGAAGGACCCTCCGAATCCACCCTTTGAATCCGCACTTCGTTTGGCCTCAAACGAAGGCTGCTGGTGATGCATCCTTCATGGCCGCTTTTCTCCCACAATTCATTGCGCACAGGACGGTGGCGAATCAGCAACCTCAGAAGAGTCGTATTAAGTTTAAATAAAGTTTTATTTAAAAAAAAAAGTACGTTTTTTTAACTACACTTTAGTATAAACGTTACAAAATCAAGTACATTTAAAGCATGTTTGTTAAATGGTGACATTAAAATTCGGTAATATTTGTTATTCAGTGACTTTTAAGGGGTTAATGAAGTGTGTACCGGCTGGAAAACAACAGAGCCTCAAACCGTTTTTTTTTTTTTTGAACTGTCGGTGTTGCCGCTCCATGTTCAGCGTCTACTGACGTTTCCTACGAGTAATTTCTGAGGTTTAAGTGATTCAACGTCCTGTGTTGTTGCTATGGGAAATTCTTCTAGACTAGGTAGGCTGTCCCATTTCACGAATGTTAAGCAGACTTCGAAGTGTGTAGACTACGGAAGACACTCTGTAGCCTACGTAGTCTGTGCACTTCGAAGTGTGCAGACCCTGAATTGGGACACAGCTAACGTTAATGATGCACACACAGAAAATACAAGAGGCGTTTTAAGGTTGTCCAGAAATGCTCCCGACATGTTTGTTGGCTTTATGTTTAAAATCCCCACAAAACTCTTGACAAAGTTTTTAAAAAAAAAAGGGGGGAGGTTGTTTTGCAACCCTTGGGAGAAAGGGAAAAGTACCCACCTGCAGTCTTAAGAGTAACCTTGCTGGGTTTACTGGCTCCCAGTATGACAACACGTTCAATCCAGGACTTGGTAGTAAACTGGGCATCAGGAGCGAGATTACTGATGGAGGAGGCAGAGGCTCGATTTAATATTTAAACATTATGGAGGTATAAAACTACAGAGTAACCCCTGTAACAACAATCAAACACATCGTTGCAGCTTTGGATTATTTTTTTTTTAAATTAAAATCTACTGCTTCACTTTTAAAACATTTTGCTGTGTTAATGTGTGTAGATATGTTTGCAAATTTAAAGTTAGATTAACACACAAAGGTAGGAAACATGTCTGACACTCACACAGAAGTGAGCACGTTGTTGGCAAGGGACAGCCTCCTGTGGATGAATTCCTTCTTTTCATAGTTAAAGGTATGGCCATCGTCTATGTAGAGCTCCCCCTCTGCAGTTCTCTGCCAGACAAAAAAGGCACAAAATTAAACAATGGCAATTCTACTAGGCAAATTATGAGGATAGTAATTAAGCTGAGTGATGAGCAGCTGCCACTAGGCTTAGTTTAGTTACCTGAGTGTTAAGAGCCACATACAGAGTGTAGGGGTCATGCTCCATGCAAGAGGAGGACCTGCGAACGCGCACCTTCCTGGGAATGATGGAGCCACCGCGTTGGAAAACTGGGATCTGACAACAAAACAGCAAAACTATCACATCAGAATAATTTAACAAAAAGGAGGGGAGGTTAGAAAACCATCACATGCAGACAAAGTTACTGTCAAAGAACTAATTTAATCACAGCTTTAGATTGGGGAGAGTTAACATTTCTGTCCTTACAGAGCTCATGGTGACGGGGATGTAAAGGTTCTGGGCCCCATTGTGCTTCTGGAAGGTGTGGATGTCAAACCAGACCTAAGAGAGAGAGAATACACACAAGTTAAGACAAGACTACTTAAACAGATTAAAGGTAATGGTGACAATGTTAAAACCAGTGTTTTACCTCATCTTTCCCAGGCAGGTAGGCAGTGACTCCTCTGGCTCCTTCCTCAGTAACTGGGTGCACCAGCAGATCTCGCCCTGCAGCAAAGTTAAACATCATGAGACGACCGTTTCTAAATATTTGCTTTACTACAGCTACTGAATTCAAGAGTTCATTTTTTAGTTTTTCTTACACCTTAGCCGATACCAAAATACAGCCATGATTAATCTCAATATGTATAATTAAAGCTGCAAACATTCTTGAGAAATTTCCATTTCCCTAAACCCTAAAATATTCACCACTGTTCAACACCTGGTAGCAACAGAAACAAAACATGAGCACCGCAATGACATCCTGAGTTCGAATCAAACGTCTTTTTAAATCCACACATCCAGCTTTCAGAGTCAAAAAAGCTGATCTGGTATCATCACTGTATGAAGTTCATTTTTCCATTATGTTCACCAGATTCTCCCCAAATGTTTCTGGAAGCAAAGAGTTGGTATTTTAAAATATTTTCCCCCTTCCCCTTAACTGTCTAATGAGGACAATGAGACAATGGAAGAAGTGAAAGAAAAGTCCAAACCATAAGGTTGTGGGAAGTGAAAGACTGAAGATGCAGCTGCGTTTTTTTCTGAGGTTCACCTTCTGTACGCAAACACTTCCAAATTTATTTCACATCATGCTTTTATTTTAAATTGTAGTCACTTCAAGGACATTTTAACTAGAATAGTGCAGCATTTTTGTAATGAATCTGACACTTGGCAGATGAAAATGATTTTAGAACTTGATGTCTTACCGATCAAGAACTGGTCATCCAGAGCAAAAGTAGCAGGATCCTGAGGGTACTCCACCCACAATGGTCTGCAAGAAAGATGAACTTTTAACCAAGGTTTTATCTGCATCCACGTGTTGCTGAGATAAACTTAGAATAAAAAAAAAAAAAAGTGGATTTTTGCACAATTCAGTGCAAAACCGCATCCTATTCTGTTTTACATTGGTTTTCTGTTGGATACTGCAGTAATGTGTAAATCAATGATGTTTTGAGAGTCATATCCTAAACAGCTGAACAGTTTCTCCTTGTGTCACGTTAGTGCTCAGGTTCTCACACAACGTTTGGCTTATTAATAGTAAATGGGAGCAAATCTACTTTAAACTGTAGACAATGACACAAACGAGCCTCCAGCTGTTGGTGAGTCTACTTGAGAACAGCATCTGTTTTAAGGCAAACAGGTATTATACGTGATGGAATAAACTACAATAAATCATTTTTGTGTTGATTTTCTAACACACCATTTCAGCAACATTAATGTAAGACAACCTTTGCTTCTTGCCCGCCCTCACCTCATGGTGGGCTCTCCAGTGCAATGTGTGTGGTAGAACTGCTGGTACCAGTAGGGAAGGAATGTGTAGCGCTGTCGCACAACCTCACGGATCAGAGCCGTGTTTTCTGGACCAAACAGCCAGGGCTCACGACGAGGTGTGTCCAGATGGGCATGGGCCCTAAAGAATGGTTGATAAGCCCCCGTCTGGTACCAACGCACCAGCAGCTCAGTGTTCGGAGACTTGAAGAAACCACCGACATCAGCTATGAGACAAAGGGGGTTAACTTAGTGAGGTCTGGGATGTTTACAATCTATGGAATAAACAACAAGCCTCATAAGAGCCACTATTTTTAGAGCTTATAACTGAAACTGGAGGTCTTGTTATAAACATTTAAGCTAATTCAATCTTCTTTAATCAAAGTGACATGACAAGAAATCTTACCTAGAACACAAACAATTACCCAGAATAGTCAGTCAGGCAATGTGACTTATAATTTATAAATATAACTGCAGCTGATTTATCAACATTTCCTTTTACCATGGTAAAACCTCAAGCACGTTTCCATAGCAACATTACTAAAAAAAAAATCCAGAGATCTGTGCCCAAATCTAATTATTTTTACAGTCCTGTTTTTTCCTCTTTACAAAACCACTTCAGGATAACAGCAGCCCTGCTTTACATGTGGGACTGAGGCAACCGGCTGCATTTTGTAACCTGTTCATTTTAGTTAAATTTAAGCTTCAAAACGGAACAAAATCCTTTTTTTTTTTTTTTTTTTTTTATAAGGTAAAGATGGGCAAACAGATTCTGAAACGACTTGTTTCTGAAGTGATGACAGTTACTAGTATTTAAAGACAATCAGCAAAAAGCATTAGAAGTTCAGAATTTTGAATAAAATGGCCATTTAAATGCTGAAACGCTAATATGTTTATACTCACCACCACAGAAAGAGATTCCAACCAGACCCAAACTCAGACACATGGGGATTGAGATTTTCAGATGGTCCCACTCAGCAGCATTATCTCCGGTCCACACAGCACCTGTATGCAGAAAAAAAAGCCACTTTTCAGTGCACTGAAAAAGATGATCAATGCTCTGATTAAAATAGGCCAAGTTCTTAGAGACACTTAAGTACACATCATTTCCTTCCTTTCCTTCTGACTCCAAGATCTGCACCTGACTTTTCTAGCAAACACCAAATGTAAACAAAGACAACAGAAAAAGTGAGTTGTTTAAAGTGTGACACCAACAGGAACTGCATGCAGTTAAGGGCTCACCATAGCGCTGTGACCCAGCGAAGAAAGCCCTGGTGAGGACAAAGGGGCGCTCAGCTCCTCCAGACCTCTGGATTAAACCCTCTGTTGTAGCCATTTGCTGTAGAGCATAAAGAAATCAGTGAGTGAAAAGATAAACGTAGATTACATTACATACATTTTAAATGAAGCTTTTGAGTATTGTACGTAACTTTTGATGTTTAAAAAGTAGTTGTTTTGTTGAAACTCCTTAGCTGTGCCTTCATATCATTTCTTAAATTGTGTACCACATTTCTCCTTAGCTGACAATGCAATGTGTTCCATTTAAAACTCTATTACAAACACGATGCTTCAGCTAGGCCATGATTACTTAATTTCACAATCATTCGCAGTATTACAAGGCACAATTAATTACCGCAATGAAAACAAAGTTACTTGATATATCAAATAGGTCATACTGTGGCCATCCTCTAAATGTAAGGTCTGAAAACTATCAGAAACTTCTTTAATAAGGAAGTTAAACTGGTTTTTGGTGGATTTGGTTCACCACTATGACAAAGCACCTACATACTCAAGATTCTCTTGCCGAGATAAAAAAAAGTTAATTACACAGATGAATCTCTTTGGATTATGTGTTCATTTTGACAGTTCTAATTAAAAACAAAGTCCTATAAGGACCATTAATTTGATTTTTACACATTTATAACGTTGGGAAATTTATTAATGCATAATAGTAATAATCGTAATTTAAAAAAAAAAAAAAAAAAAAAAATAAAAATTGTACCAAGAAGATCTGTGATCGTAACATCGCTAGCTTCAGCCTCAGGTAATGAACTGTTAAATGTTTTGACATTAGTAGCCAGATATGGAGCCAGACAAGATTGAGTTACAGCTCAACAACTACAGCACAAAAACAAAATAAAACTTAATGGTGTGGACTCACCACATAGAAGCCGTACAAGTTGTGCACATCACGGTTTTCCCAGTTCCCGAGCACTGCGTCCTTGTGCATTGTGACCTCAGGCCCATTGAAAACTGATGGCTCATTCATGTCATTCCATGTATACAGATTCTCCATGGAGCCCTGCAGAGAGGACAGGCTGCGCGTCATCTTGAGAGCGCAGACTAATCATATTATGGAAAAAGTGACGAAAAATTAATTAAACATGGAAATTAAAATTGTCTGAAAACTGGGCAACTACAGACAACGGAGGTTGCCAGCAACTCTCACGAGGCTAAACAAAGAGCAAGGTTGTCAGCCAGAGACAACCTTTAGGTAAACAAAAGGTTTAACAAATGACAGGAAGGGTTCTTCAGTTCATGTAATTCCTTATGCAGAAATGTTAAACACAGTCTCTTACCTCATACTGATTGAAGGCAAACATGCTGGCCCACCAGGCTCTCACGTCAGTACGGGTGAAGTCTGGATAACCGGCATTACCTAAAATTCATCATCCATTCAAGGGAGAGAGAGAGATAAAAAAAAAAGGGAACAGGGGGAAATTGATAGAATTTTATTAAATGAACCTTTTCACACTGACATGTGATGGTGTAAATACAAACGTCTAGTCAGAGACTTGTGTAGATGTGAATCTCTTACCAGGCCAACACCAGCCCTCATAGTCTCCACCATCTTTAGTCTTGACATAGAAACCACGAGAGAGGATTTCATTATGGATCTTGTAGTTGCTGTCTACTTTGATGTGAGGGTCCACAATGGCAACCATCTAAAAACAAAATGAAAAACTGAGTTACTTGAAGATGCAAACAGGTAATCAACTTAAGATTTAAAGTTAAGTGAGACAGAAAGCAGCAGAATACAGAGGAACACGCAAGATGCCTATAAAACGAACATCTCAACATTCTGCTACAGTACGCTTAAGTCGGGTAAAGTATTGTCCAAACCTTGCGGTTCTTGTCCATGAGACCCTGCAGCATTTCCTTTGGTGTTGCAAACTTGTGTGGATCCCAGGTGAAGTAGCGCTTTCCATCTGTGTGCTCTATATCAAGCCAGATAAAGTCATAGGGGATGTCATGCTCATCAAAGCCTGCATCCACTGTGCGTACATCTTCCTGGTCATTGTAGTTCCAGCGGCACTGGTGGTAGCCCAGGGAAGCCAGTGGAGGGAAGGACTGTGTGCCTGATGGACAACAGAGGGAAGAGGTCAGATGGTAGGGGGACAGAAGACAGGAAAAAGCTGATCTTTTCTTAATTAGTTGCAGGAAGTACAACAATATTCAGACCGACTAAAATTGTTACTTTAGATGCTGATTTTGACTTATTACTTTGTCAACAAATTCTTGTTTCATTTAAAGTGTAATGGTTCTCAAAACTATGAACCTAATATCTCTTAAAATGTAGCTTTAACTCTTTAGCATATTTAGAAACACCATGATCAAATAAGTTTCTTAAACATTTGGCTCTTTTGCTAGATTATGACTTTAAGCTTACCAACATCATACTTCATTATAAAAAAGAAATGAAGATATAACTGAGTAACAACTCATTCAGATTTCAGATAAAAAAAAAAAATCTGTTTAAGTTAACAGTCAAAAATCATTTCAGCCTTTATGTCTCAGCTCCTGAAAGCAGATAGAAATAAAGAACCACCTGAGTACCCAAACTTTGTGTTTAATCTTACTGGGCTATCTACCTAAACATAAGCATTTCTGCTGCAAGAAACATTTTTGCATCTAGAACAAGCAAAATATGCCTTCAAACTTGACTACAAACTCAAGTCAGTGAGCTCAACAGGCTCATGATTCTCTGACCGTTGTGAAAACATTAAGAATGAAACATCTTCCTACCTGTTAAAGAGGCATACTGAGAGAAGACATCTTTGGGAGTTGGTCCAAGCATAATGAAGACGTCAATGATACCGCTTTCAGAGATCCAACGGACATCTGTCTGTGGTGTCTCACTGGAGCCCTGAACGTAGTCCAGCATTTTCCCAAACACAGTCTGGAGAGAAAGACGCACAATTATTCAAGTACTGATTTGCTGCTATCAGTCATAATAACTCCTTTTAAAAGACTTTGGTCCAGAAAACAAAGACTAACACTGAATGGAGTTTTTACAGTTAAATTCCAGACAAAGACTGCAGACTTTGGAAAAGAAAAGAAAAAAAAAAAACATACCTTTCCAGCTGTGTTGGAGCTTATATCCACCCAAGTTTCTGCAGCATTGAGCCAGAAGATGCCTGTAGTTCGTTGGACGTTGTGTGCCAACATAACTGGGACAGCCCCATACAAGGCCATAGGGTTATACAGTTCATACTGGAAGACGTCTAAGTTATAGAGCCGATATGGATCTCCATTACTAAAATATAAAAAAACATAAATAAAAATGTTTAAATCTATTTACCAATCCAATGCAGGATGGGTGCATCCTTCTGGGGAATTAAAATTAAATGTATTAAATGTGAGCAGCTGATTGCACTTACTCTGTTGTTTTGAGCTTGAGGGTGTCTGCGTGTTCTGGGATCCCGTAAACATGCTCCACACCTGGCAGTGAAAAGTCTAAACTAATAGCAGATGGACCTGAGGGGGCAACAGCAGCCACGAATCAGTCAGGGGGCAAACTTGAGTTAATTACAGTGATTAATCTAAATTAAAATGATAATTTTAGAAACATTTTGATGATACAGACTTCAATAAATGGAAAGAAAAGTAGGATTTACCATTGGGTTTGCTGTCTGTATGTGATTTAAACGTTTCCTCCCACATCCCCTCTTCTACTTTCTCTTCCTCTTTTGCTGTCTGACAAAGTGGAAACACACTGATATACAGCAGAAGATCTAAGCAAAGTGTAGAAATTGTGATATTAAATACAGAGAGCAAAAGAAAGGATTCCACAGTACCTCGTCCTGATTTGCTGAATCTGCCTCTTCTTTGTTCTCAGCCTCAGGATCTGCCTGACTGCTCAAGGAGAACAAAGGGAGAGGAGGTGAGGAGGGAATTTAAAAAAGGGGGTGTCACTTCAGCAAGGTCATGTTTTAAGTATTGCAGTGAAAATATATGTGGGGATAATTAAACTATGATAACAGGAAAATGACGCACAAAATGAGGGGGGAAGGTGACTGTCCCCTCACACCACAAAAAAAAAAAAGCTAAACAACTCTACAAGGCCTTAAAAGAAATTAAAAAATGGGACTGAGCAACCCCCTGTCTTGTGGCTACTTCGAGCTCAACATCAAGTGACAGGGGCTCTAGAAGCAGCAGGATTTCACATTTACAATGGTCCATACAAAAACAGCTTGTGTGAATTAGACCCAACATGTACAAGAAATGTAACCCAAATCATGGTGTACCCCCCCCCCCCCCCCCCCCCAAATAAGAAAACCCCTCACCCAGACCACGATCTGCAACAGAATGTTTGTCACCATAAGCAGCTGCACAAGTGCACGATCTTCAGTGACAAAGAGGCAAAAGGTCTGACATGTCTGTCAGTGCTTAGAGGAGGCACCGTATTCTAGTTAAAATGTACCTAAATAAAGTCAAAACTACAAACTGAAGTATGACCACAATGAGAGATGTTGCCATTGGGTTTGAGAAGCTGGGAAGCAGAGCCTGAAATCTAAACTGAGGACAATCTACAAGTAGGTGAGGACAGACATACATTGCACAGATCTGCACTCTAAACCGATGTGAACTAGAATTATACTTGAATGTCCACAAACATTCATTCAACAGAGCTGGTTGAGGTAATCTAGTCAGTCATGCAGTTACAGAATTAGATCTAATTATCAGGTCATTGATCTAAAGTGAAACTATGGATGCGTGATTTGGTTAAAATCAAATACTTGTACGACAAGGCTAACGCACACTCATCCACACCTCTCGCAGCCACATTTGGAGTATATATACAGTACGTAGTATGATGGGAAACCCTAAATTTTATGTGACTATTGGCAAAATTAGCACAAGGAACAGAATACACACAAATCTTAAGGGTCTTTACCTAGAGAATACCCTCTTGATATTATCCCACACGCTAGCCACTGTGCTAGTTACTTTATAGGAGAAACTAGGATGATAGGGAGAAGAGGACAGAACGAGTCAGAGACAATACTCAAAAAATAAACCATATCATGGGAACAAAAATAAAAATCATCCACTAAGTGAGGGCAATTAAAAGAGGGCTTAAATTTGGAAATGTGTGCGCATGCGTGGATTCTCACGTGTCCTTGCGCATCCTCAGGTGCTCAAAGGCCAACAAACCACGAGAGTTCAGCGACATCAGCACATCGTGTCCCTCCATGATGTCCAGTCGGAAGGGCCTGGCGCTAACAATGACCCTCTGAGACTTCGCCCCCAGGGACAGCACCACCCCATTCTCGTCCTGAGACAAGACAGACAGGCTGAAGCAGGGAGAGGACAGAGAGAAAAAAAATAAAAATCAGAACAATAACTTAAAATTACTGATATTAGTCAATTTAAGCATCTATTAGCAAAGCCACATCTCCTTTTCATGCTGCTGTTCAGTTGGACCTCCACAAAACTCATGGGACACTCACGGCTCTGTAGGTGGCTCCCTGATGAGCACGTCTGGGACCTCATAGCGAGGTTTCAGAGGCTTCAACTCATTAATCTTCACTCTTGTTATGTTTCCCTGGAGCCGGTAGAGCTCGAGCAGCAGATGCACCTGAAAGCCAAACACAGAGTCAGAGGAAGAGGGATGAGAAGGAAGGGGGAGAAGTACCAAAGTAAAGGAGGGAAACTTTGTTCCTTCAAAATACTACAGCACAATCAGAATTGATTGTTAAGGTCCAAACTCATCAGGATTTTTAATTTTTGCCATATGAGGCATTTAGTTTTTATAACATGACGAGAGCAGAAATACTGCTCTGATAACTGCCTGTCAAGTTTTTGAAGTTCAGTTATTTTGACAAAAGACTTTCAGAACACAGCCCTGTGATGGACTGGCGACCGGTCCAGGGTGGTCCAGAGTGGACCCTGCCTCTCGCCTATTAATTACTGGGATAGGCCGCAGCATCCCCATGACCTATAATTGGATTTAAATGGTACTGAAAATGAATGAATGAATGAACGATTTTGTTTCATTTAGTATATTATAAATCTGTGCATCATATGCTGTTTGATCTAGCGCTGAGTGGCTCTACTCCAGGTTCTCAAACTCCAGCCCTTGAGGACCACCGTGCTGCATATTTTAGATGCTTCCCTACACTAACACACCTAATTAAAATTAAAATTGATCCAGCATCTTGGTAAGTTCTGCATAAGGACCCATTAAACTGAGTCAGATGCGTCAGAGCAGGGAAACATCTAAAACCTGCAGGACACTGGCCCTCGAGGACCAGAGTTTGTGACCCACCCTGCTCTACTGTGAGGTTCTGGGAGTGTCTGGAACAAAGACCGCCCAAAGATCATATCTAAAAACCTGCAGGACACTGGCCAAAGAAGTCCAGAGTTGGTGATAGAGCTGGTTTAGAATAATAAAATTTTATTTTAAAATGTAGAACTTTTGTGACATGTGTACTTCTGCACTTTAGGATACAAAAACAGACTTTTTGAAAAACTGCTATCCAGGTAACAGTTAAAAAATTTTTGTCTAAATGTCAAAATCTGAGAAAACTGGATTTGAAAGCATCTCCATGCTTTTTCCTAATAAAAAAAAGGTAAGTCAAAAATAATATTCTTAGTACCGTACATCTTTTAAAATGTTCATCTTTCTTGTGTGAGAACTCCTTTCTCATTGCCACTCTGGCAAAGGAAAATTCTTACATTATGTTTTTTGCTGTCATGACTTCAGTGATATTCAGTCAGTCCAAGATGAAATGCATAAAACCACATGGTGTCTGGTGTGCATGTGCAGTTGGTGTACTTCAGAAGTGGGAAGTCTGAATCTGGAACACAGCCCTTTGTTTTTCCTTCTTCAATTGTTTTTTCTTTACCCTAAAAATAAGCCATCAGCCCCTGCTGCTGCCTTTTCACATATTCATTACAAAGGATGAATCCTAATTTTGAATCTTTGTTCAAACGCTTGTCTGGAAAGAGACTAATTATTGTAAATTGAGACCAAGACATCATAAAATTCTAATATGAACTTAAAAGTATATTAGTGCAGCTGTAGCTTAAGAGTGATTTACCTTGTTGTTGTCATTGATGAGCTGCAGGGTGAGTTTAGTGTTTGTCAGTTCCATGGTCTCCAGCAGGGCTCGATAAGGGGACTCACCAGGCTTCAAGGCTCTCTGACGTCTGATTAAAGTTAACATCATTGATGGACATGAGTTAAAATGTGTTACAAGAATAAAAATTATTTTAAGAACAAAACTTTAAGTGACAAAGTATTTCAGTTTTCTGTTTATGACGCACTTGCAGAAGGCACTCTGGTCACAGGTCTTGAAGTTGCCCTTGTCCACAGACCATGTCCCACTGATGTACACGGCAAGCAACAGCACCAAGACAGGCGCCATCCTGAGGACATGAGTCAAGAGGATATCTTAAGGTTTATGGCAAGCACCTCTCCAATTTAAGCTTGCTTTTTTTTTTTTTTTTTTTGGGAGCAATGTCCGGACAATTACCCACGAGATTCCTGTACAAACTACACATTCAGTAACTGGGGTTAAACTTTACACACTCGGGACTTTGACCCGGTGGCAAAATATGTCCTCAAATGATAGGTAGATATGCCATTTCCCCGTCCTACATTCACATAGTGCACACCGTTATTCGCATTAGGTCCTGAGCTTGCATTGTACACTTATCTACAACCTGTTCAAATCCCACTGGTGTGATTTGATTTCCCTGGACCGGTGCCAGGAGACAGTATTAGCTAACACATAAGCTAACGTGAGTTAGCGAATGTGAACCCAGAATTACGGGAAAATAAACGAAGAAACGGGTACTAACTCATAATCTTGCAAAAATATGGCACATGCCTTTAAACACGAAGTGTTTGTGCAATTCCGTAACAGAAATATAAATATTAATTACCTCTTTAAATCAAGATACGACGCTACCATTGCTAACGGCACAGACAGCCTGTCAAGCCGCTAATTCAATTGAAATGGGATCTCGACTTTTCCAGTCTGATATTTTTCCTTTGTGGTAGCTAAATCGTTAAACGGCCTCTGCTAATGCTGTGTGTGTGCACAGACAAATAACCAATACCCTCCCACACGCGAATACTACAACAAACCGCTGATAAATAGACGATAAAACAGCGGAACTGCTTTGTCTTACCTTTCTGTGAAGGTGGCCATCTTGATTATGCTGCTTCTTGACTCCGCCCCTTTCACTCCGCAACAAAGATCGTTAAAAAGTAAGATTCTCACCAACTGATCCGAATGTTTTTTACGTATTTTCTATAAATAAATAAATAATAATAATAAAAAACAACTAATAATTATATAACTTAAATGAGGCGTTGATTTGTTTCGACATTGAGATGGCTTTATCTAATTAGTAAATTGGTGATGCATGTGAACATTTACCCTCTCAGCCACGGACACGTCATCTCCAAGCCTCAGTCTGTTCATCCCGGATTTGTCACACAGGATTTATTCCCAGCTAATGTGGCGCACACAAGGTGTGTGTTTACGGCCAGCCAGTGCAAAAAGTACACGTTATGTAAATTGTCACCCTAAATATGTGATATCACTCCACAGTAATATTCACAGTTTGTATATAATTATCCTCTCTGAAATACAGCATGATAAGCAAACTGCTCTGCAATGTTTCCACTGGCTAAAAGCAAAAGATTACGAGATTATTTCTTCCGGGTAATAAATTATTTTACCTCATGTTGCCTCTTCATTTGTTCCAAATAAACATGTAAGAAAAGACCGCAGCTGAATGGCTATTATTAACCCAGCTCAAATGATTAATTCAGAAATAGTGGTTGTTCTTAGCTTATTTTAGTAAGCTCATTTTAGTTGCTTTATTTTTATGTTGTCCTGCTTCTCACTTTGCAGTTTTGCCATCCCTGCCAAATATCTCTTCAAACATCACGTCGTTAACCTCAGGCGGATTTTAACATCAAATTACAGTTTGGTGCTGTGTATTTGGGGGTCACAAGCAGGTGGAAACCGATGGCAACCTGGATGCACGATTAAAATGACTTTTTAGGGCTAATTCTGTAGATTTATTCTGTAAAGTGGTTTCAACAAGTTTGTGAATACAAGAGATGAAAGATGTGTTTGTAAAAACAGTTTCAAAACATGAAAAAATATTAAAACATACAAAACTATCTAGAAACAGTTAAACTGTACTTTTAAACCAGTTTTACATAAAGCAAATATATTAACATATAACACATGCCATTTTAATGGACTTTCTCACAGTAACTAGTTAGAAATATTTCAAGTCTGAAAATGCAATGTAAAACGTACACACAGACGCATAATGCAAACAGATCTACTTTAATGAAACAGAACTACAGTTAAAGTAACTTTGCAGACTTCTAACTCAACACAAATTCCCCTGTTTGTCAGTCTCTTTATTCTCTGTCACAGTTTTCTTGTTGCTTCTTCTCAGAGTTGGAACCGCCAGCACAAATGTCCCAATCTGTCAATGTTTTTATGGAGGACGCTGTGAATTGGTGCCACATATCTTGCAACGTCACCATCCCGTGAGAAATCCCTGCAGAACATGCCCTTCTCTGGACTGAAGACAAACTTCTGTGGCAGTGGCCCGTTTCCCCTCACATATTCCCACACAGCCAGGAGCAGCAGCCTCACCTCAAAGGGAGTCAGATGGGGGAAAGTTTCATGGACGTTGGCCAGAACAGGAGGCAGGAGTTGGCCTTCTCCCATGCAGGACACCAAGAGGCAGGAGGCCTGCAAGTGCCAAGGGGAGTCTGTGGATGACCCCTCTCGGGAAGCCTCCCAGTGCGTCAGCAGTGTGGCCAGGAGGCCTCTGAGAACAGCTGAGCAGTAGCAGAGAGCCGGGCGTCCAGATGCCACCACCTGAAGAAGGGGAAAGAGCACCGGGTGGGCATCAAAGCAGCGTCTAATGTGGATGTCTCGTTCCACTGTGGTGCGGGCGTGCTCCTCAGGGGGCCAAGACAGCTCCCCGTTGGCCACATCAGGACAAACATTTTCCACTAGTGTGACTGCAACGACCTTGGCCGCCTCTGCGTTGATTGGCAGCAGCTCGCTGGGGTCAGATGGTGATTGTGAGCCGTTGAGACCAGAGGAGCTGCAGCACTGTACGATAACAGTCAGGAGAGTCTGGATGTTCTACAGGGAGAGAAGAGAACACCGTTAGTCCTTTTAGGTGTTATTTGGGTCATTTTAAGAAACCAATTTTATATTTACGAACTAGTGAGTGGAAAACTCATTTCTCTAATTTGTATAGTACTTCTAAAACCCACCTGGACGAGTCCTGATGGGTCAGGCAGCTGTGTGGCAGAGCGAACCTTCAGTCCCTTGCCAATCACTCCTGCATGAAACACAGACCACACACTGCCAGAAAAATTAACAGTGGTACCAAACCGACAGTTAATGTCCAGCAAAGAGGCTCCAAGGTCAGGTGATACAGACGGGGAAAGCACAGGGGCGCCAGACATGTCTGCGATCTGCCCACCAAACAGGTCAGTGTTGCCTCTGTGCAGCGCTCCCTCCACCAGCTGCTGAAGAACTGCCTTCAGAGTGAGAGGCGAGTAAGCTGCAAACCGAGTCAGAAGAAGAACTGAGTAGTTCACAGCCTCACTTGCCTGCCCCCCATCTCTACCAGCTGTCCCCACTTCTCCTCTCCTCCGCAGTGCCAAGAAGAAATGAGTGACAGCAGCTCGGGAGAGCAAAAGCAGGTGTGCTGGGGAGGCAGCGCGAGGGAGTGGGCTACAGGACAGGAGACGTGCTGCAGCATGAGATACAGCTGGGTCACTGTGGAGAAGGAGCGGGCAGAAATCATGGAGGTGTCCTGAGACTGCTGAGCCCACCTGGACTGCCATGGAAGACTGAGCTCCTGCTGCTCCTCTCCTCTCCTCATCCTGGCTCTGGATGGCCGCAGACAGGTTAAGCAGCAACTGCCTCAGCTGTCGAGGCCCCAGGGTTTGAGTATGAATTTGGGCAACACAGCGGGCCACTGCAGCAGGAATGAGTCCTGCCATGCAGGAGGAGAGTGTGGTGTGGAGCTGCCAGGCTAAAGCCAACTCCTCTGGGTTGCGGGCCTGTGTGAGAAGCTGGCAGAGTGTCTCGGTGGCTACACTGGGACCCCCATACACTGATAGCAGGCAGAGCAGCTGGTGCAGCCAGAGGTGACGCTTCCTCTCCAGTCGCAGTGTCTCGGCACAAAGTTGACCAACATGAGACCGCAGCTCCTCCAAGAAGGGGATGACCCTCTGGGGCTGACATGAGGCTGAGTTATGAGGGTTTATCTCAACTCCATCAGAGCGGTTGAAGACTAATTTATGGAGATGGAGGAGCAGCATCTGGAGGAGGCGGTCGCAGCCTTCTCTGACTCCTTCATGGGGTGACGGTGTTGGGCCAGAGATGATGACTGATGCTGGGGTTGCAGTGTCAGCCAGAAATCTGAGGACCTGAGCACCGCCTGATGGGCTCTGGCTGATGAGGTGGACAGCCAGCCCCAGCATGTTATCTAGTTCCTCTCTGGGGAGGCCCTGTAGCAGAGCCTGCAGCTGGAGCAGGACGGGAGGCCGTAACAGCTCTACCAGCTCTGAAGACACAGCACCAAAGAGGTTTGGGGACATTGCAGCTAGCTGCAGCAGAAATGGAACTGCAGCACATCGAAGTTGTGGGGAACTTTCCCAAGACGTTGAGGAGGAAGTGGGAGATAGTGGGCTTGATGGACTCAGACTCTCCTGAAACATCCTGAGCAGCTCCTTCCGGATGCTGTCAGAGTGATGTGCTGCCAGGTGTCCAAGGATTCCTACCACTGAGCCAATCTTGGGTACCCTGCTGCCTTTATCCACTCCCATTAATAGTAAGCCCTGGTCCTTGGAGCCATGAGAGCAAAAGTCCTTCAGTCCACATGCCAACACTCTGCTGATGATGGTTCCTGGGAAGGCAGACCCAATGTGAGCTACCACCCAGTCAAAATGTGGGGAGTGCTGAACTGAGGTGTCCAACAGAGCATCCACACAGGCATCGGGGCACCAGGCCAGCATCGCAGCCAGACACTGGGAGTAGGCCTCCATGAGGGACCGAGTGGCAGCACAAGACATCCACAGCTGGAGCAGCTCATTGAGGCTAGAAGAGTGGGGGGCCACCCTGCGCCCAGCATGCTTGCTGCTCAGCTGGCCCAGTAGGTCCACAGCCCAAGTGGACACCAGAGGGGCCCAGGCCCGCGGGTTGAGACGGATAAACTCTGACAGCACGCCATGAACCTCCTACAAACACACAAAAATATATTTTAATTACTTCACAATATAATGTTACACAGAGATCTTTGATACTTCAAACACAAATAGAGTCGCACCTGTATGATATCTTCAAGGTTGGAGCTGACTCCGGAGCTGGCATTACCCTCTGTCTCCAGGTTATGCAGGAATGCCGACACATGCTCATCATAAACACCCCTCAGATGTTCCAGCACTGCCCCTCGACAGGCCGGAACAGAACGCAGCAGCCGAATGGCACAGCGAGCATGTTCCCTGACACTGAGCTTCCGACCCTGAACAGCGTCAACACCACTGATGAAGGACTTGATCTCCTGGGACAGTTCCTGGGTGCTAGAGGAAGGAAAAGAGGAAAGATTAGCATCCATAAACTGAAAATGCAGAAGAAATGCAAGTCAATCAGGTTACACAAAGCTTGATTTCAACTAACATTAACAATATATGTTAGATCAAGAACTACTGATTATTTCACGAAAGCTTAATCTCATATCTTTTAGTCACTGAAATATAAGTGCAATGAATAAATGAATGAATGAAAAAACTTTTATCCATTAATTTAAGGTGTTAAAAACATGTGTTTGACTTCTGGTCTTATGTGAAGAGTATAAGAATCAATTACTTCATCAGCAGAAAATAAATGGCAAATCAATTGTTAACCAATTAACTTTTTAAATGATCAAAGTACCTAAAATTACATGGTCTTTCCAGTTTGACAAATATAAGAATTTAGGGGTTTTCTCCATAATAAATTCTGTTTAAACTTTAGCTTTACATCACACAAAAAACAGTCACTCTTATCATTCAAGTCACCAGTGCTTGACTACAAAGTGACTTCTGGGTCAGCAACCAGCGATCTATACTGAGTCATACATGTTTATGTTTCTTCTGGACCACAGCGTTCATACCAGGAATATTGTATGGTCACTGCCTTCACTAGGCAAAGGGATGTCTCATTCCAGACTTTTTCATGTTTGGTTCCACATTGGTGGAACAAGCTACAAAGCGCTACTAAAACAGTGGCGTCCATCTCGCTCATCTTTTTTAAAACCACCTCCTCTCCAAACACTTCCTTCGGTTACTCACACTGTTTACATCGTATAGTCGTACCTGTTTTCCTATCAATTTAAATATATTTAAACTGATGTAGAACTTCATGTATGGACCAGGGTCTCTTGATACACATTTGAGTACATTTAAGTATCCAAAATGCATTTTAATGTATTTTAAGTCTTGTATATTGTATTTGTTTATTTTTAATCTTTATCATCTGGTATGTTTTGCAGTATTTATTTTTGTACACGCCAGTTCAGCACTTTGTTCCTCGTGTTTAATGACTGAATGACAAATTATCCTTGTGTCCTATTCTAAAATGTATACCCCCTCCTTTAAAATTAATTTGCATTAAATTATCTGCTAAATTATTAAATGCAAACATTGGAGTACTATTTTCCACTACTTTCCTGACACTTCACACAATTCTTGAAAAGTTCTTGAAAAATACCAGAAAAGGCTAATAACTGCAAATTATCTAGATAACCTAATAATGAGGTCTTTTAATCAACATGTAAACTATTATTATCTCTGTAAAATAATTAATAAGTGTGTAAAGAAAAAAAAAGTGAGAGGTAAAAAATACCTAACATTTTCTGGATACTGCTTCACAAATATTTAATCCCCCCCCCCCCCCCTTTTTTTTTTTATAATCTATATCAGCATGATACTGGAGTTTTAAGTGTTCGTCTAAACAAATAACCTCTGAAAAACATCAGCTTCTTATGGTGTAACTGCCTGCAATGAAATTGACACTGACAGTAATGCAGCAATTTATTGTTAAAGCACCAACTTTCAACAAAACCCGTCTCCATAAAACAGCCTAGTAACAAACAAAGTTCTTAGCCGTTATACTTTATAGGTTTACATAAAACACATGACAGAAAACGTTAACTAAAAGACTTTTTGTAGTGAACGTGGTTGACCTGTAAGCCCAACGGCTTCCTCTTGCTCACCTCAGGGCAGTCTGCGGAGGGAGACTGTGAGAGCTCTGCATCCCTTTCAGCGAACTCCCGTCAAAAACCACGGACATCGTCTGATCGTTTAACATCAAAGCGTCACATCAAATCACACCCCTAGGTTGTGGTGCTTCGACGTGGGGGATTAGGGGAGCTTTTATAGTTTTTCCCTATCAAAATTCAATACAAAATACAGCGAAAAGGCGCCCCCCAGCCGGAAGCTAATTCTTCATCGCTGCTCTGAAAAAGGAAACCCCATAACTATTGGATGACACCACTAGCGACATCTAGTGGCCACTCTGTTTTTAATCATTTCTCGTCAGTATGCATATAAATACAAAAACGTGTATAAAGCATGTTTTATTTGACATTAGTTATTTAACTTCGAATAAACATGATCATACTTAATACCTTTTCAGGAAACTAATTTAGAATGATCAACATTTAGTTTACAAACTTTTCAGACAAACCAGAGAAATGAAAATGCATGGACCTAACAGTGCTGAATTGCTATGATCTTCAGGTCCTCAGGCAGCTATGTAATAAAAACACGAGAAACATTTTTTTGGAACAAAACAAACAAAGAAACAAAAAAACAAACAACAAAAAAAGTTTCTAACCGTACCACAAACACAAGTTACACTCCTAATTAAAAAAGAACCGGATAATCATCGACAGCGCATGTCCTGTTATGGAGATAAGTTTGTGCACATGGCTTGTGTAGTTTTCTAAGACTAAATGATGTGCTTTCATAGTCTTTGGTGAAAGGTCAGGAGAAAGGAATCAAATGCTAAACTATGAAACACGAGGGTAGATGGGTAGAGCTAGGACCATTGCTGCAAAGACAGTACAAATGAAACTCAAGGAAACACAGCAGACTGAGTGTACAATTGCAGATACAACAGTGATTAAATTAAGAAGAAAAAAAAGGTTTTGGTTAGGTTTTGGTGCAACATATTCTGACATCTTTATCTTGCTTTTTAAGCAGGACAATGAAAAAACACATCCTGCTCTGTAATATCAACAACATGTCTTTGTATTACTAAACTGACTTGTCACGATCCTTAAAGATCTGAAGGATTATGCAACTGAAACTGTAACAAAGGAGGCCTCTAGCTAATCTCCAAGCATGTATCATGTAAGAAAGGTTCTAAAACTGACCATTAGCATGATGGTGCATGTGGTTGTTTGTGTCAACCATGTGATGTATTGGTGATCTAACACATGCTATTTCAATAAATCATAATGCAAAATGACCTAATGTCCAGAAATAATAATAATAATAATAATAATAAAAAAAAAACTTTCACATTGCAGCAAGTCCAGTTGTCAATGTAGTGCCTGATCATTTAGCATTATATAAGTTCAAGTTCAAGTTTATTTATATATCACATTTACTGCAACCAAAGTCCTGAAAAAAACTACAACATAATACATAGTAAAACAATAAACAATAAAAATCAATAAATTTTTTTTAAAAAGACATAAGACCTGAATAAAAAGTAAAAGCAAGAAAATGTCAAGCTCATAGGGAGTATAATCACATTAGATGTATTCAGACATGATGGTCTGTTTCTTTAAGTATCATACTAACTGTAAACTCAATAGCACCACGTGTTTCTATTTACAAGTCTGTGGTTCCAGATGTCAAGTTAGGAATTTTCTTTGTTTGTAAACCCTATATAAGACCACTGAATAGCACAGCCACTGGGATTTTCCACACTGGCTTAAGGAAACCTCACAGATTCTTCAGATCTGTTTAAGATGCCACTTTTTTGTAATAAATCTTTTTTAAAATTATTCCTTAAGTTGGTGTTCTGAGCTCTTTGTGCCTCTTTTCCACATCACCTGCCTCAAGTAATGCACATTGTCAACACTGAGGTGTGTTCACATAATCTGTTATTCTCTAAATATACATACTTGGGAAGATTATATGGAGGAACAGAGGGAAATCTCCACACCTGTAGTCCAGAGAGCAACCTGTTATTTGATAACATATCATTTGAAATCATTTTAGACAAGGTTACAGCAATTTCCTATATGAATAATTGTATATGGAGGTAATCAAGTGTGTTGTCTCGGCTTTGTTAATATGCTATATAGCCTAAAGTCCAGGGCAAAGATTGGCACAAAGGCCCTGCATATGTGACAATAGGCATTTTATCATCAGAGCAACATGGCTAAATATTGCAGAATGTAGAAATGTTTGTAGCAGAAATAGTTCACTCTATATGATGTCGTTCTATTATATAGGTCTAACTAAATTGATAACTGAGTCATAATAAATCCTTAAGTCATTAAGTTTTATCTGAAACTGTTATACTGACAGTCAATAGCATTCAAAATAATTTTCATTTGAGTACATCTAAATTTATTGTTATATTTCTTTTACATTTATTAGTATATTAATTAAGATCGATCTAAAATCGTTTAAATAGCAGGCTAATTATAAACATACAATAATCAGTAAATTAATTTATTCATGCCTCACAGATTATTAAATAAGCAATTATGTTTTTGTTTGTGTTATTAATAGAAAAACATGTGTCTATTATGTCGTTGTGTTGACCTCATCAGGGAAACGTTTACAGATGGTCACGTGAACCTTCTTAGTACGGTAACAGTCAGCTGATCGTTCACAGCTGAGCTTTGCTGTCTGCATCAGTTGTGCCTTCTATCATTTCAAACCAACTTTCCGACACCAAGGTAAGAAGAATTACTCTTAAACCTTAAAGGTAATCTGAAACGGGTGGACGACTTTATGGCGCAGCAGTGATGCTGCGACCTGTTTCTTTTTTTAGCCGAGCTGAGACCAGCTGCCGGTAATAGAAGCTTGTTAGATGATGTAAACACAGCCGTTTAGGGCAATAACAGCTACCTAACAACGACAACGTTTATGTTTTACCGCTTGTATGGCTTATATCTTTAAAATGGAGAACTCGTCTTCGATTGAAGCGCAGGGACACAACCAATTTGCCTTTTAAATTTCCAGTTGTTCAGTTATATTCTGCATATGACCATTTCATAGTAAAATGATCCAAACGCAACAGTAAGTATGAACAGACAATGTTTAATTTTACATTCCAGATAACAATTACTTTTACCTTGACTACACATTTCTACCCCGTCTAGCATCAAATACGCACTAGAAAAATATAACCTACCCCCCCCCCCAAATAAAATGAGTTCAGAAACAAATTTAAATAAGTAAAAATTAAGTCTCCTTTTGTGTGCCAAAGATTGGTGTTAAAGATAACTTGTTTGTGCTGCTTTTAATCAGAAAGTGAAACCAGTCCAGGCATCAGAGAAGAAAGAAACCAAACACCACCATGGCCCCGACACTGGTACTGAAAATTATTATTATTATTATTATTATTATTGTTATTATTATTATGTTTCACTGTAAGTTATAATTTTGCATGTCTATATGTCTAAAAATTTAAATCGTGGGTCCAATGCATTATTATCTTCACAATTTAATCAAACAAGCTTTTATTTAATAAAAAAAATCTTGCGTTTGATATTTATTACCTCTGAGACTCTGAATGTCAGGTCAAATGTTCTGCAAGTATTACCAAACACAGTCTGTTGCTGTGGTAAACAACCACTGTTTTCTAATCCCAGTATGATGTGAAACCAGAGCCAGGAGACCTGATAGAGATCTTTCGTGGCACCTACCAACACTGGGCAGTGTACATTGGTGATGGCTTTGTTGTTCACATGGCACCACCCTGTAAGTAACCACACACAAACCAGTCTTTCTTCACTTCCAAATACCAGCCTAGAACAAAGGGCAGCAGTTTCGACAGCCCACACTTTAAGGCCGAAGCCTGCTTTTCAAGATTACAGAACAAGCTCACTTTCTATCTTAAGCAGATCCATGGATGATATTTTAAAAAGCAACATGTTAATGCTTATGTGTCCTCAGCTGAGGTCCCAGGTGAAGGTGTCAACAGTATGATGTCTGTCCTAACTGAGAAAGCCACAGTGAAGAAGGAGGAATTGTGGGACGTGGTGGGAACCAACCAGTGGGAAATAAACAACAGTCTGGATGATAAATACGAGCCCCGTCCAGTTCATGTTATTGTACAGGAGGCCATTGCGCTGGTGGGTGAGGAGCTGCCATACTGTGTCTTCAGGGGGAACTGTGAACACTTTGTCAATGAACTGCGTTATGGCAAGGCCGAGTCCCGGCAGGTAGGTGGGACCACATGTATCGACCTTCATACGTAGCAGTCTTTTTTGGTGTTGCTACGCACAATTAGACAAGTTGAAAAACGTACAAAATGAAGGTGCATTATTTTTACTACAAAAAAACCCCAGAAATGATCTTTTGTTAAGAATCCATTATCATAAATTGGACCTCTTTGTAGTTGTGTGCTGTCACCAGCAGGTGAGGTAACAGTTTAGGATTTTATGAACTCTAATTTTGAGTGACTGAATCAAATCAAATGTGGACTACTGGGGTTTTTTCCTCTGTTAATGACTCTTGTTGCTTGGTAATGCCTATAAAAGAGCTTGTGTAGAATATAATGCCATTACAGTGAGTTTAAAATCATGTTGCACATTGTCATCACACCATAAATTCATGATATTAGAATTTTATTTGATATTTGGTAATACATATATGAATACCCAAGTTAGGGACAAAAACATATTTTGCTCGATCACACTAAATTTTTTATTGCCTTATTTAATTTAACTTTAATTTCTTTGTCTAAAGTGAAGAAATCCTGCAAAAATAACAGATTTAATGTTCCCCATAGTTGTGGATAACGTTTTTCTTGCTTTTCTTTAAGGCAACCTGTTCCCTGCTCACTAACTAAAAAGTGGTATGTTTGTCCCTTTGCAGGTGCGTAAGGCAGGTGAGGCAGTCATGATGGCAGGTGTGGCTGCTGCTATTGGTTTTGGTGTTGTGGCTCTGGCTGGAGCTCTGTTCGGAGGCAGCAAGAAAGAAGAAAGGAACAAAAGCACACAGTGACTGAGGCTTATGCTTGTTTCGGGGCTTGATTAACAGATCACCAGCAAAGTCTAAGGGCCATGATTAATCACAGATAACACTGCCTGAATAAAATTCATATATGTGATTAAAAAGAAAAATGGGTTGTTTTCCACCTTGTCTACTCTGCGTCACCTTGAGCTGTCTCCCATGTTTTCAATGGTTTGAGTAAATGAGGCAAAGCTGGTTGGTCTTTGGATAATTGCCATTTCATATTTAACCATTTTTAAAATTTCTACAGAGTGCAAAGTCATCAAATAGTGTTTCCACTCATGAAGGTGCCAAGATGAAGTGTGTCAAAATTCTATTCTATGTAATTAAGAACATATTTTTGATTGTCAATAATTTAAGTTTTTTTTTTCTGTATTTTAAAACCTTAAAACACTTTGAATAAGAACATAAGCTAATCTAAACAAAAATGTCTCACAATGGTATATCAGCTAGGTGGATCAATTATAAAGAGCTCTGAGGTCAAACTCGTAATCTCCATTAGCCGATACCTAATAAGCTAAGACGCATCCAGTCTCTTGATAATTTTACATGCTGAAATTGTTGCAACAGCTGACAGACACATCACATTACAACACTTTTTCTTCCTAGCATTAATCTGTTTGAAAATGTTTTGAATAAAGAATAACTTATGTGAATCTTGTTTGTTGTCTGATTTTCTCAAAAAGTAATAAAAGCACAAAAACACAGTCTGCCATAAGTAAAATGATGGCTTTATATATTTTCGTGGGAGGAGCACTATTACTTAAAGAAAATGAACATAACGAATAGTATTCATGGAAATAAATATCCCCTGGGACTAAAAGGTTTTGACTGCCAAATTACATTACTCTATACTACTCCATTTGACTTCTGTTGAAAGGAAAAATGAATATGTTTACTATATATCTAATCAAATCAATAAATTTACATTGTAAAGTAAAATATATGATACATGGCAGGAGCTGGCAACTAAATTTGGCCAACTTTTCTGCTCAACTGAATAACTTGCCAAAGTTACATTGTCAGGCAAAATCTATTTTTTCCAACTAAAACAACCCTTTTTCTCATCTATACTATTATATCTTCTACATAAACATAATTTAATACAGTTGCTTATTTTACATTTAAAATTTCTCCAGACATGAAGGAAATAGACTAAACCAGTCTTGTCACCAGGAATAATAGCAGGTTGTGCAATTGATCACTGTGGACGGGCCCCCATCTATCAAGTGAAATTTTAATTTCTAAGAGGCCAAATTCTAGATTACTAATTAAACATTTGACCCATATACCATTACTATACCAACATTTTCTACTATAAAAAAACAAACAAAACTATTAGACACTTAGCCTAAAATTGGATCCAGCTGCTTTCAGCTGTGACCGATAGATATAACAGAAAATTTAACATTTCTTTAAATAGTAAATAGACAATACTTGTATCATGCCTTTTTAGTCATGTTTGACCACTCAAAGCACTTTACACCATATTTTACATTCACCTATACACACACAAACTCTTACAGCACTTCTATTGCTATATACTAAGTGCTTGCCTCTACACACATTAAATGCTCAAACAAAGTGTGGCGAGGGCCATAAAACTGTCAGAAGAAAGGGATATGTACAGCGACCAGGGGCCTCATGCATAAAGCTGGCGTAGGTACAGAAACCAGTGTACGCCAAATATAGTCAACTTTTAGAATTTATAAAAACCAAACTTGGAGGTAGAATGTTTCTACCGCAAGGCAAACTCTGACCATGGCGTACATACAAAATCTGAGAAAACAGGAAACTGCGACACCAACGGCACAGGATAAAATCAAGGACATGATGAGGTGGACAGTCTGCTGCCAACATGTACCAGTCAGTAAAAGAAAATGCAAAAAGTAAGCTCTGGTCATTAATTCTGAGATCCAGCAGAGTGGGACAGACTGGAGCATCTAGAAGTGATGCAACGCTTATGAAACACACAAGAGGTGGAATTCCTTTATTTATTTATTCTTACACAATTCTTTAGTAATTGTTGTCCCAATTTCCATCAAAACAGTCTTCATTTCCTGCAACTCCTTGGCCACATTGTTAATAGCGTTGATTGTGTCTCTCTGCACCTGCAGGACTCCATGCGGCTGCGTGGAGTCTAGTCTCACCCTCTCCTGCAGCAATGCCGACCCAGCTGGAACACCCAGGAACTATAAAGAAATATTATTTAACACTAAATAAACTGCTTCCAATCTCAGATATATCTGTACATATTTATTTTATACATAAAAAAAAACAACTACATTACCAGCATTGCTGTCATTTAGCAGACGCTTTTCTCCAAAACGATTTAATTGGGTTGTAGCATCTTGCCTAAGGCCCCAAGTGGAAGGTGTTACTGTTCACCCCTGTGGGATTTGAACTTCGATCTCCCACATGGCAGGTGAATGCCCTACCAACTGAGATATCCAGCACATTCCGATGCCTCTGGTGTGTCTTGCCTTGTGACACTGCGATGACAGCATCTGCCACCTGCTGCCACTATTCTGCCTTTCTGACACAAGTAGTGATGCCCACGCTGTGCCCACCAATTAAACATTTTACGTTTTTCAACGTGGTCCATTAGGATCTCTACCTCACACCCCAAAAAGTTCTGCTTCTTCCCTTTTTCCCCCTCCTGAGCCACCATGGAAATGATGTGATGAATATTTATTATAGGTGTTCACCTGACCATATATAGCCACCATGTGGGTGTGGGAAGGTTGCTTTGCTGTGCAGCTTTATGCATGATGCCCCAGACAACGCCACCCTGGGAATTTCACCCAGGGAAATATACTCGGGTTGTAAACTTACCACCAGGCACCCAGGTTCATTGAGCATTAGGCAAAGACAACAGTTCCAGTCAACAAATAAATTTATTAATATTATCAATTAAAATTAAACATAAAACAGTAGGACTGAGACTACTTGGTTGGAGGAGTCCAAACAAACGAAAACAAATAGGGGGTCCCAGGAACACCACATGAGAAGTTAAACCAAATCAACTTAAATCTAGAAAACACAGAAGGGGGCACCACCACCAGCGACACCAATCCACCACCATAAGCTCAGCACCTGATGGAGGGGAGTAAAACAAAAAGAATTACAAAATATACTTGCAAATAAAAGATTTGGGAACACTAATCTAAACAAAATATATCAAACTGATAAAAATTCCCTCTGCTGAAGCACGCACGCACACACACACATGTTAAATTGGCAGATCACTGTCAACAGCGGAAGTCACGCTGGTGACCAGGGGCAGGGGCGCTGCCAGGGATTTTGGGCCCCATGAAAAAAAACTGAATTGCCCCCCCTCTGAAAATTTTGATACTGTAATACATAAAATTAGCACTTTTAATGATATTTTGACCATCATACTACTCATACTACTTAGTAGGGGAAGCACTAAAAATACAATGAAGTTCATTTAGATTTAATTATTTGCTGCAATACCAATCTCAGATGTATCTGTACATATTTATTTCATAAATTAAAACAAATGACTAAATTACCAGCATCAGTACTATCATTTAGCAGAAGCTTTTCTCCAAAGTGATTCCCCCTTGTAGGATTCAAACTTTGGTCTCCTGCATGGGAGACGTATGCTCCACCGAATGAGATATACCTCTGGTGTATCTTACCTTCTGACAGGGCATTGACAGCATCTGCCCCCTGCTACCCTCATCTGCCTTTCTGATACTGGTAATACATGTCATACCCTCCAAATAAAACCTTTTTATGTTTTTCAGCACGGTCCATCAGGATCTCTGTCTCACACACCAAAAAATTACGCTTTTATGTTCTTTTCCCCTCCTGAGCCATCATGGAAATTATATAATGAATATTTATTATAGGCATTCACCTGACCTTTTATGGCCACCACAAGGGTATGGCAAGGTGCCCCCTCACATGCGCCCACTTTGTTGGGTTGAGTTGATTCTGATATTTGAACGGAAACAGGCATGGGATGTGCGTGCGCACACTTTGATAAATCTGACAGTTTGTGCACCACGTTTGCCTTTTTTCCTTATGCCTATGCATGCCACCTGTAGTTTGCTTTGCTATACACAGTTTTGATAAATGAGGCCCCTGGTGATTGCGACAAAGCAAGACTCATCCCAAAGCGACGTCCTCCCAAACAAAGAACCTCCAAAGCAAAGTAGCAGATATGATCCAGGTGTTCTGTCAGTTTGGCATACATTGTGAGATCAGCATATGCATAGCGCAAACTGGCGACTGCACCTAAACCTAACCAGCATGCGCATTAACGTATTGTATGCTACTCTGATGCGTATGCTAAACTGACAGAACACCGGTACTGCACGACCATGCCAGAGCCAAGCTGCAGCCCATTCAGATGGTCCGGTTTTGTATCGAAAAATGTTTCCCCGTCAGGATCTGTTACCCCTACCCCCATAGACATACCACAGCACAGGCAAAAAGGCAGAGTCAGTCACGCTTTCAGGGAAAGTCACATCCCATGGCACATCCCCGCAATGTTGGCTCTCTGTTGGCTCTATTTCTAGCTCCGTGCCTCTACCACACTCAAGCCACTAAGGCTCTACAGATATCAGCAAAGGGCAAAATAAACTTTGTTATCACATCTGTGTGTTGTGTTTTGTGTGTTTGTGTTTTTTACCAGGTCTAGGGCGGCAGAGGGTGCTGGCAGCTGGCTGGTGCTGGCTGATGGTGGTTGATGCTGGCTCTGGTGTAGTTGTTCAATGGATAAACATTTTAGAATATAAAAAGCAGTTCAGTGCTGGCACCGATCAGTGATAAAGCAACTGACAGAGGACATTTCCAAAAGGTATACAGATGCATGTGAAGTCATATGAAATAATGTAACAATGACAAAACAGACTAAGTTATAGCTATGAAAACTCTAGTGTTGGGATGTCGTTATAGTGTCCATGCTTGGGGGCGCAGAGGTAAAAAAAAGAAAAGGATAAAAACCAATGAAATGTGTAAAGTGTATGTGTATAGTGTGTGTGTGTGTGTGTATTATACACATTGTGCATTATAGTGTTGTTTTTTAAGTAGCATATACTAAACAGGCTATATATACTTTAATAATAATGATAAAAATAATAAAATACAGTATTTCTGTTTATATTTAAGTCTGTATTCTGGCAGTGCATTTGCATTTTGTTGCAGATGTGAGCACACAAGCAGACAGCTTAACAAACAACAGAACAGGGCTTATCGGTCTGTGTCAGCTGATGTCACACTCGGGATAGCCGCAGTTGATCGCCATGTTGGTTGCATCCTCGTTGTAAACAGCTGTGCATCATCTTTGCCTGCGTTATAATCTTTGATAAAATGGGAGACTCGTGTTGTGTGACAGACTGCCACACTAAGTCACACGATTAAAAAGTGGAAACGTAGGCCACAACGTTAGATTTTTTTTTCGGTTTCCCACTTTTAAAAGAGGGTTTGGACAGCGGGTTGAGGATGTAACTGGGGCGTTAGATGGTCCGGTAGCAGTGGTGAGGGAAGGACATCATTTTCAACATCATCTCCCTTCATGTTTGTTTGCTGTCGGCATATTAGCTGAGTAATTATGTTGTATGAAAATGTGGTAGGATTATTAGATCATTTAAATCTTTTTCTGAGTTATGTAATATAAATATGAAGTTTCTTTTGCAACATTGTGATGCATATTAATTATTTATGCTCAGAGTTTAAATAAGTAAAGAAATCAGACAAAACAAGTAAAGTAGCCTTAACCACCAGTCATAACTTCACTAACAGCAGGTTAGCTTACCTTTGCAGTGAGACTGTGTTGTGCAGTCCTGCAGTGGAAATGTGAACAGATCCTGCACCCAGCCATTCCTGAAACGTCCGTGAGCTTCCAGAGATTTGTAGTTTCTGAACTGTTCATACGTGTAAGCACTGATACCATAAACGAGGTAGCTTGTTATGTCCAGCGATGAGGTTGGAGGTAGTAATGTAGCATCGAATCTCCATTCCTTAGCTTTGAGGTCGTAAGGATCTATGTTACTGAATGTTGACAATTTGGCCAAATACCGATCCCGGGCCTCTTGATAAGTTTATCCCTGTATGGTATCCTCTCATCATTCTTCTTTTTATCCATACTGGCGATACTATTGGATGATCACGGTTCAATTTTAGTGGCAGGTCAAAAGGGGGGCTGGGATAATTATAATATAACAAAACGCCGTTTTTAAGCACGTTTTAGTGCGACAAAATGGCATTTTTTTTTACAAGCGTTCATGAACGCTGCAACAAGCGGTGTTTAATGACCACCAAAAACGTTGTATTTTTCTGAGTTTACCGAAGCTTTAAAAACAGCGTATTTTACAACATTTTAGCCACATAAAACGGCACTTTTTTTCCACCTCAAGACGGTGTATTTAACGTCGTTTTATTACAAACGCGCCAATAGAGTGGTGAATTATGGCCCCTTTGGCTTGCCATATGTTCCGTCCTTGAACAAAACAGTTTCATTTTGTTCGAGGAAGTCTAGCAAGGGTGTAATGGCGTTAAACTGACCAAAACTTAATAAGACCGTTGCCTCAACTCATTTTTTTCTTTCTACCCTCCCGACAAAGGTTAAAATGGATGCAAGGATACAGTATTTACTGTTAATGCTTGTGGTTCTTCAAAGTCAGTTCAGAGATTTCACGAGAGACTGGCCTGAGGTATGACCCACTTCACATTCAAATACATAAAGTAACCACCAACTATAGCTATAAATCCGAGTTGTTTTGCAGTCGGCTAATGTTAGGGTAAAGATAAGCTTCATGCATCACAACTGTCTTTTTTCTTTTTATATAGTTATTGAATTTTATTTGTTGGCGGTGTGCCGCCTGCCAAACGACAAAATTAATCTTATCCTATTATAACGTAATAACGTTGTAAGAATTTGAAAATTAACTAGTTGAAATGCGGTGTCGGTTAAAAGACGGTGTTGCTCCAAGGTATACTTTTTTTTGCATGTTCTCCCCGTGTATGCGTGGGTTCTCTCACGAGGCTGAACTTAGCTTCCGATTCGAAGCTTCCTATTCGCTAGTTAAGGGAAACTTTAAGGGACCCTTAAGTCAGAACGCGAGTGACTGTATTTCTCTGTTAACACTCCCGTTTTATTGATACTCAATGCCGTGAAACCTGTCCTAGATTATTCTACAGAGTCTACAGAATCTGAAAAACACAGGTGAATCTGATTTAAGAAACCTTTATTGGATGGTTTTTACACAAATTGCCATCTCCATGGCCTCAATTTCACTTGAAAAAGAAATCATATTTTTTGACAAAGATTTTGGGCTATTTTTTAAAGGACATTAAATGTTTCACTAACCTCTCATCCAGTGGTCCATGATCAACCTCTGCCACTGCGTCTTTTGTTGTCATGTTCCTTATTTCTTCCAAGGCCTTTACTGTCACCTTTGTTACAGGTATCATATCCTGATTGTGCATCCATATTATTGTCAATGTTATTATGCTCATACCTCTACATTTAAAAAGGCACCTATTGACTTACCTCTGGCAACATCACAACAAGGATGTATTTAAGCTTGTCATAGGACAGCATGGTGGAGACTTCATCTGAGATTTTTTCACAGTTATGAAGGAAGCCTGTCAGGTACTTAACTATCCTGTCCAACTGTTGGTCAAACAATATTGGAACCCACTTTTGTGTAAATTCAAAGTGGGGCTGCTTCTCACCAGACACGACAGCCTGAAAAATACATGTACTCAAACTTAACCGTACTGTTTGCTTGCTGGAGGTGGCATGGTCATAATGATCGCATAATGATTAATCGTTATGTGATGAACAAAAAGAAAAAGGCGTACCTGCAGTGTATCTTCTGCACCCTTTTGTTCCACAATGAACTTGACAAGCGCTTCATTTTTTTCTGAACGTTCAGCAGCAGCCTCTGCTGCCTTATCCTTCAACAAAAGATCAGTAAAATTATTTGTATAGAGCAATATATAACAATATTGATATTATTATTATGCAAACACACTTACTGATATATTCTCCATCTGCAACAACCTAAATTTCAGAATTTTAGACCAGAGATTAAGTGTTGATGGTTACCCTGACCATAACTATGTGCCCAACATGGGACGTTGGACGCAACTTTTTGGGGATATTTTTCTCAGTGATTATTGTGTCTCCACGCCCGGGGTGCTGGCATTCTTGTAGGCCATCATAGAAATGCCATTTTTGGTCTGTACCCAGTTTGTGGAACGCCACAAAGTGATTCAAAGTACTCAGGTGATACGTCACAGCAGCTGGCTCATACAAGTGACAAAATATATTTTGGGAAATGAGCAGTTTTTTTTTTTTGTTTGTTTGTTTGTTGTTTGTATCATAATAAATCATGCCGATGCAGATTCTCAGTCACCCAGGTCATTCCCATTCAGAAGGTTGAAGCAAAGCATCTGGACTTGTAGAGTTTTCTTGAAAAAAAATACCTTCCCTTAACAGAGGTGGTGGACTTAGACATAATCTTTCCTCCACATGTAACACAGTGCTGTCTCCTATTCTTTAGAATGAGGCTGCTTGGAGGAGCAGAGAAACTCTACAAGTCAAGATACCTCGCTTTAACCTTTTTAATCAAGATAAATCACAATTTTATTGAAAATAAGATTATCATGCAATAATTTAATGTGTATTAAACATATTTGGTAAACTTACTTTCCACAAAGTACTGTCACCAGATTTGGCAAGGCTGTAGGATATTGCTTTTGCTTTAGGCTCCCTGTGTGCAACACCGAGACCAATAAAAGACATGGTAGGCCATGCACAAAGGCTCGCTGCACAATGGTCTGACTTTCAGTGCAGGGATGTGTATCGTATAAGATAGCTGTCAAAAAGACGTATGCATGATTCTAAGATTTGTAGTCGTATTTTTGTGTTAATAAAAGTTTTGTGCACAAATCAAGGCTGTCATATATGTGCGTCTGGTCAATTTTGTGGATTAGGAGTTGTTTTATGTGAGTATGAATCTTAAAGCTGTGAGTGCAAAATCTTGTGAATACAACTCCAATTTCTACGAAGACAAAGTCTCCTATTCTGTGTGGACACGAATTCACGTTTTTGGGTACGAGTAGAAAAGTATTCAGATGACGTCACAAGGGAGGAGTAATCGATCTGCCGATTGTACAAAACACAACAAGCTCCAATTTCAAAGATGGCTGAAGAAATTGCAGCGGGAGGAGCTACCAGCTCAAGTGAAGCATCACAGGTAAGATGTTCAAGCGGTCTTTATTTATATATTAAAGAAAAAACATACTATTTTCAATAATATTCTTTGATTTAAAGACGTACTGCTATAGTTTGCCATGTCGGGTAGTGCTAGCATTAGAAGCTGGCTTGTGCTATTAGCATTGATGTAGCGTGGAAACTATAAAATTTTTATTCTTAGACAATGTCGATTGAAATGCGACTTTTATGGATTTATTAATTACGCTATTTAGTCGATCAGTCTGTCCTCGCCAATCCTCTTTTCCATTTACCCCACTCCCTTCGTCCACCTTTTTTTTTATTCCACTCCTGCGTTGTTCAGAAGCTGAGGATAAATCAATCCATGTACCGGTGAATAACCGTATTTATTATATATGTCATGATATGCATATTTATGTAATCTTCTCTGCCATAAACACGATATTGCGGGGGTTGCGGGGGCGTTTGAGTGACGTGACCTGGGACGCCGATGGAGTGAAGAGACTTAATTCCTCCCAGTAGAAAGTTGCAATGGATTGTCATTTTTGTAAACAGTATAACACGACTTGCGGAGCACCGTTGCTAGGGACGCCAATGCCCCTAGCAACGGTGCTCCGCTGGTTGATCAGATGACAAAGATGATGCTCAGGGAGGAAATATGCCAGATATTTGCCCTATGAGGTTTTACGCGGTACTTAACCAACTTCAGAGTAATAGTGATGGTTAAAGAAATCCATTGCAACTTTCTACTGGGAGGAATTAAGTCTCTTCACTCCATCGGCGTCCCAGGTCACGTCACTCAAACGCCCCTGCAACCCCCGCAATATCGTGTTTATGGCAGAGAAGATTACATAAATATGCATATCATGACATATATAATAAATACGGTTATTCACCGGTACATGGATTGATTTATCCTCAGCTTCTGAACAACGCAGGAGTGGAATAAAAAAAAAGGTGGACGAAGGGAGTGGGGTAAATGGAAAAGAGGATTGGCGAGGACAGACTGATCGACTAAATAGCGTAATTAATAAATCCATAAAAGTCGCATTTCAATCGACATTGTCTAAGAATAAACATTTTATAGTTTCCACGCTACATCAATGCTAATAGCACAAGCCAGCTTCTAATGCTAGCACTACCCGACATGGCAAACTATAGCAGTACGTCTTTAAATCAAAGAATATTATTGAAAATAGTATGTTTTTCTTTAATATATAAATAAAGACCGCTTGAACATCTTACCTGTGATGCTTCACTTGAGCCGGTAGCTCCTCCCGCTGCAATTTCTTCAGCCATCTTTGAAATTGGAGCTTGTTGTGTTTTGTACAATCGGCAGATCGATTACTCCTCCCTTGTGACGTCATCTGAATACTTTTCTACTCGTACCCAAAAACGTGAATTCGTGTCCACACAGAATAGGAGACTTTGTCTTCGTAGAAATTGGAGTTGTATTCACAAGATTTTGCACTCACAGCTTTAAGATTCATACTCACATAAAACAACTCCTAATCCACAAAATTGACCAGACGCACATATATGACAGCCTTGATTTGTGCACAAAACTTTTATTAACACAAAAATACGACTACAAATCTTAGAATCATGCATACGTCTTTTTGACAGCTATCTTATACGATAGATGTGGACCTCTGTTGAATGTAGGAACAAACATCTGACCTTAAACAGTTTGCACTGTAACAGCTAAATCCTGAGCACATAAGGCCAGGGATTAAAACAAGAGAATAAAGGAATGGCACATGTGCAAAAGAGTCATTTATATGAAGGACTTGTCCACATTCCACATTACCTTTTAAATGCAAATTTTGTATTTTTCAATTATTTGAAGGCATTAACATCAGTTATTGTTTCAGTATTTCACATTAACATATAAGGATATTTTCATATGCAAAATATCGCAGAGATTAAAGTCAAATAAGCATATAATTTGCCTTGCAAGCTTTAAAAATATCAGTAAGAAATGACAAAAATGCATACTCATGTTTTACATGGTAGTACTCTTAAAGACTCACTGGCCCACTTATCAAGGACAGTCTGCAGACTACCAAAATCCTCACACCTAGAAAATTAATAAAAAAGGAAAATATAACTAATTTTGTAATATAAAAATATTAAAAAATTTATATTTGCTAAATAAATACATAATAAACAGTTGACAACACTGACTGATAAATACAATACATGCAAAAAATTTATAAAAAAAAGTGAACTTACACTACATCAATGGAGGTGTATGTCCTTTTTGCCACTGGACAAGCTTCATTGAGACATTTTTGTTGAATTTCATTTTTTAGCAGAAAATCCAGTCGAGAGACAACCATGTCTTCTTCGGTGCCAAAAGCATCCCATGATTGTCCTTGAAATCTCCCAAGGGTCTTCAGCCACAGCAATTTTCCCTGCGACCACTCCTTTTTTTTGAAAATGCTCATGAACACTAAGAAGGGTCCATGGGTCAAGACTTGCTTTGCTTTTTAAATCATTGTTGACTCCTGGTCTTCTCTTTATTACCAAATGCAGCAAGTAAAGAAGGTTGTCAACTGTACAAGTATTTGTCATGGCTATTGCTCCCTGTTCTGTCATGCCATTTCCTCCCCAGTGTGGACAGCTTCCTGCTTTTTCTTGTGGCGCTGGACTTGAGGTGGTTGTGTTTTTGTCAGTGGTATCAGCCACTGTCACAGGTTTTTTCTTTTGCCTAGCAGCTCTTTTGTTAGCTGCTGGCTGTTTGACTGCTAATGCTGGCACAGGGGAGCTGAAGTACTTGGATGTCCTCTTTCTCCGTCGCTTCCTCCATGTCTCCTCTTGTGAAACAGCAGTTGTTTCTGGTCCCTCACTTTTTGACTGTTCAGCTGGTGTACTCTGGAGACCTGCCTGATGAGTCACTGCCATACCCTTCAATCTTCCAACAACAAATTCATGTAGGACTTGAATGAAATCGCCTGCTCTTCGGTGTAACTTTGATGACAGGATGACACATTTTATCGTGCGGAACCAATTTTCTACAACAGCATTACTTTCTCGAGTTTTACCGAAATCAGACAGCATAAGCCCACTCCAAAGAGGAACTGTACCAGCAAAGTGTAAAATTAGGTCAATAAGTGACTCACAATAATGCTGGTTTGTCTGCCCCTCTCCCTCTTTATCATCTTCTTTATGTGATTCCTCCTGAGCTTGCCTGGCAACTCCTTCAATCAGTGGAAAAAAGGGTGAGGATTTTGTGAGGGCTTTTTGAGTGCTGTCAAATTCAACAGGGGTTTCAGCACCATCGGGATTTAGAATATTTATTTGGTCGGTCTTTTTTGTCTGGATGGCTTCTTGCAAAACAGACAAATGTTCCACATACATCTTTGTCTGGGTTCTTGAACTGAACACAAAGACCACAGACCTTGTAATTGACAAGATCTCTTGAAGTTCTGTTGAATTCAGGAAGAGTGCAAAACAGTACAGAAAAAGCTGTTTGGTGTTCTTTTTGCACTGGACTTTTGACACCTTCATGCTCACAAGTTTCAGCATGTGAGCAGCACAAAGGTGTAAAGTTGTGATCTGCACTGAACTGTTATTTTGACATGCTTTGAAACAAAGCTTGAGGTACTCCTGAATGGTCATTGTGTTAAATGCCTGAACCACAGCATCATGGCCCAACTGAAATCAGTTTCAACCTTTTGAGGTCTGAGTTGTTTTTGAAAAACCTTGTAGTAGTCACGGCGCAGGCATGTTAACCAGTGCAAGATAGTTGGAGTAGACTGATCTGCTGTTAGCATTTCTGCAACAGGTATCACAGTTTTTGTTGTTGATTGACATGGAATGCACAACGCATAGTAAAGGACTGACTGGCTGGTTGGGTAAGGTTTTTCAACTACACTGTCAGTAGCATCCAAATAAAGAAAACAGCTCTCATTTTTTCCTAAATCTTCTAATACACGCAGCTGTGACTCAGAGTAGCAATGTACAACAAAAGGGGTCATTGCCACATACTGTACACTAAGGTGCTTCAGTTTTGAGCTTCCTTTTTCCTGATCTTGTTTTTTTTTGTATTTCAAAGCACTCCTTCAAGACATCCCTATCCAGGCGATTACTAAGATTTCTATCACTAGATATTTTATGCAACACATGTATTGATTTAACATTAGAAGAATTTCCTGCTAACAGCTGTTCTTCGTCTGCACTGGCAAGCTGTTTTGTTTGGACTAGCATGGGTTTTAATTGTCCAAGTGTCTCTGTCAGTTTGGTGCGTTCTGGTTGCAGACAGTGCCGTTTGTGCTTTTCATTACAACTATGACTGACTTTTCCTTGCACTGTAACATTGATGGTTATTTCATCTTGTGTACCATTTGGATCTTCTTTTATTGACATTAAATATGTGGTGCACCCTGCAAATTTGCACAAAGCTTTCCCTTGCCAATAATCTGTTTGAGTCTTTCAACTGTCAGTGCATTTGACTTTATTATTTTTAAAAGAAAGGACACAAAATTTGTTAATAGCAGCAATTTTGGAGCTAATCAGCTCAGTCCAGCCTTTCCTTAGTACTCTATATTCTTTCTTTGGGTTTGGATTGATTTGAAACCATTGCTCCCTTGTCAGACTAATAGAAAAATTTGGGGGACAAGATGGGATTTCAGTTCCAAAGGACAGCTTCCTCTTTATTTGAATATTTTGGGCAGGTTCTGTGGGTTTGGTGACTGAATTGCAGGAAGGACAATGCCATGGAGAAATGGCAGCTATATCTTCCACACTTTGGTAGCCAATACAGGCTGGATAAAACCAGTCTTTACAATGACTGCACTGAGCATAAGGCTCAGTGGGATTGTTTGGCTGTTTGCAGATACAAAATAAGGTATCATCTGGATAATTTTCATTTGGGTCAGTCATTTCCTCCTCTCTGGTTTTCTCCACTTCATCTACATTATCCCTGTGAATTATTTCATCCTCATCATGTCCCTCTTCTCTTTCTGTGCTCTGAGGGCTGTGTACATCTCTTGTCTCCAGATTGTTTTCCTTTGTTGTCCTGATTAGCTCATCTTCATTGCTCATCTCTAACATTTTTCCATCTTTTTTACTCATCTTCTGCCTCAGCAATGCTCTTGTTCTCACACATTTTCTGTCACTGTGCCATATAGTGTACAGCCACTTCTTTTTTTTTGACAGTTTTGTCATTAAATACAACATTTGCCAATGTTTCACAGATGGAGTTGTTCCAGGACATTTTTTTCTCAAGATTCGGAAACGCTGACAGTTCAGACACTATCTTGTCCTCTCCACCTGACTGCATCCATAAGTCTGGACAGCCACGTCTTTGGCCTTTTTTCAGCTTTTCCATAGTTAAAGCTGAGAAAATAAAACATGTATTATTTAATACTTCAAATTAATTTATATTTTTCTTTACCCCGGAAAAACAGGGGATAGGTCAGATGGCGTTAGAATTCTATGTTGTCACTCCATTCTCAGCATCACATGAGCTATGAATATACCATCACTATGAATAGGCTACATTCATAATATGCTAATTTTTGGTAAGAAATATATGGTAGCCTATGGGAAATAATTTAGGGTCTCCTTTGTGACTTTCAGGTGATGTTTGGGACACTAAATTAGCTATCACTATTGATTCATTAAAAAAAATGCTAAAACTTAAAACTATTAAAAGAAATATATATATATATATATATATATATATATATATATATATATATATATATATATATATATATATATATATATATATATATATCCTCTTGACTACCAGGAAAAACAATACTGTCCAATGACATTTTTTTTAAATCCCCAATCTTTGTAAGGTACCAAAGCCCCACCCCTTCACATTTGGTATCATTGAAAAGCCCTAAACGTCCTCTGTAGATAGCAAAAGGAGTTAACTCGGTAGAATGCAGTGTGTGGGAGATATTCAGGTTAAAAAATGTCCCCCACAGAGCACAAATTTGAACTACTGGTAGTCAGGAGGATATATGCACACACGTGTTTGTGTGTGCATCGGTGCTGAACACCGCTGAGCACAGTAGTTACAGAGGAAAACTGTAAATGCGCGGCCATGTAGAGAAAAGGCATGCTGTTGTGCACATGAGACAAAAAAAATAAATAAATAAAAATAAGGCTAAACAATTTAGACCTGTCTTCTAACCTTAAATAACTTCTGTTTATTATCTAGTGCGATATAGAAAACACTATTAAACAAAATTATCTTGGCCTTCAAAATGGGGCGGGGCACCACATTATAATATATTAATAACTATAATTATAACGTATCATAACATAAACCATACTGAACTAAAGCTACCGAGTAAATGTTTTAAATACATTTAAAAAAAAATCAATTTCCATCAGGCGGCGCAGCTGATTTGCTTCAGATAGCATTTACAATTTACAGCATTTAGCAATTACAACATTCTTTATAATTGATAGCAAACGTTGGAATTTTCCAATATCCATACAGGCTAATGTGGTTAAGACATATATGTTTTGTAACTGTAAAAAATTTTTTACTGACCTTCCCAAATTAACAAACCATAGGAGGGCAACTATTTAATGTATATATTTAGTTGGTATTAATTACTCTCTCACATGTTATTCATATGATTCATGTAGTATTTTCTTACAACATCAAAGCTCACCTGCTTTGATCCCTGTCTTGCTCTTTTGAATTGATTGGCGCATGCGTGAATTTAAATACGTAGTGAGAAACGCAGACCAACCCCCCCCCCGTTCGGAGAAAAACACAAACAGAAACTGACATTAGTATGCCATTTTGGGTGTTGGTTATAGTAATGTCCTGATTAGCACCACACTGTTCCAGGTTTATATACAATTGCATCTGCCTTTACTGCATTTTCACAAATCAGAGAAAGGTTTCACAAATCACAAACTATGTTTTTCAGATTCTGTAGGCTCTGTAGAATAATCTAGGACAGGTTTGACGGCATTGAGTATCAATAAAACGGAGGGTTAACAGAGAAATACAGTCACTCGCGTTCTGACTTAAGGGTCCCTTAAAGTTTCCCTTAACTAGCGAATCGGAAGCTAAGTTCAGCCTCGTGGTTTTCTCCGGGTTCTCCGGCTTCCACCCACCGTCCAAAGACATGCATGATAGGTTAATTGGTTATTCTAAATTCTCCCTAGGAGAGAGTGTGCGTGTGAATGGTTGTTTGTCTATCTGTGTTGGCCCTGCGACAGACTGGTGACCTGTCCATGGTGTACCCCGCCTCTCACCTGTTAAAATGCTGGGATAGGCTCCAGCTAACCTGCGACCCGTATGAAACTGGAAATTAGCAACCCTATAGCCAGAAACATATCTGGACTGCCAATCACCACCGTGCAACAACACTAATCCCCCAACACAGCAGCCTCAGCAGCCGTTTTCACTGATGTAAGTGTCAACATCAGTAGGAACAGAGTTCCTAAACTGCTTTAAAGCAATGAAGTCCAGGTTTTAATCTCCAGGGTTGCACCTAGAGGTTAAAATGAGTGACTAGGTCTCTGACAAACTTTGTGTGTCTGCTTACTAGACCTTTCCCACCTCTGGTGGTACACTTCTGGCACCAACTCATAAGCTTTTAACACAGCAGATTTAATTGTAACATAAACTGTACTCTGAGCCACACTAAGATCTGAATATGCTCTGTCTTCGACCAAGTTCTCTTTTAAAATTACTTTCATATTCTCTTTCAAGCATTTATTACAGGCATTCATTCTAAAGTTCTCTGCAATATTTACTAACTGCACCCTTGAACAGCAATCCAGTAACTCCTTTGACCTTTCAAATATTCCTCAACTGTAGCCATAATGCTAGAACCCGATCGATCAGCCCAAACTACCAAAACATGGACAACATGACTGATGTGAGAAAAAAAAAACCTCCAGAACCAGAACTGTCCCAGACACAGCTCCAACATCACCGGAGTCCAGTCCCTCTAACTGCCTACAAGGAGCTGACTAAGCTCCCCGCTATTCTTTATGTGCCAGCGGTGGGTACTTATGCACCAAAACCTGCAAGCCTAGGGAATCAACCAGATAAGTGGCGACTCCATCCACAACTTCAGACATGCTCCCAAGACAACTACTCTAGCTACAGTAGACACCACACTACCAGATCCTCCTAAACAAACTCAAAAAGGAATCCGGTCTGAAGCCTACAAGGACAGAACAACTGATTTACTTGGGCTGTGCACTGGACAAGTAGAGTGAACTTTCACAACACAAACTCTTAAAGAGACCAGAAACTTAAAACACAACAACTAAACATAATTGCTTACCAAATGCATCAATCCCTCCAAATTATAGAAAAAAAAAGTACTTCTGACTGCTGAATTGAAACAACCAAAAACAAATTACAACCAAGCATGAAAAGGCATGAGAAGGCAAGACAGAACAATTAATTTCTTTGGTTCAAGCTCAAAACAATGTTTTCATCTCAGATCTTGGGTAATTCTCCTTTGTTTTCACTGCGTTTTTAAACTTTTGTTGCACAGGACGGAGTGAAACTTCCAGCCAATTGTAACATAGGGATTTTGGCACGTGAGTGCATTGTAATTTGCTGGCTTAAAATTTACATCTAGTATTGCAGTGGATTTAATAATAGCTTTTTCTTCTTGCAAATTATTCACTATGTATATCATTATGAATGGCACTTAGATGCTACAACAATTAAACTTTTCACACTATTCTTATATTCAGAGATTTTGATTTTTGGGTTTTCATTAACTGTAAGCCATATTCATTCAAATTAGAACAAATAAATGCTTGATATCTCATTTTGCATGTTATTTGTTTTGTTTATTTATTTGGATCCCCATTAGCACAGCAAAGCTGTAGCTATTCTTCCTGGGGTCCAGAAAATGATGTTATGAGTCCATTTGATATATTAGTTTACCTTTTTAAGTGGAATTACTAAAATAAATTAAGTTTTGCACAGTATTTTTTTTTTGGTTTCGTCTGCATATAAAGTGCGTTGCAAATGGATTACATGTCAGGGAAAAAAAGATGTCCTTTCAATTCTACAAAAAACCCAACCCAATAGGTCTTGAACTCATTACCAAAAAATGTTTTTTTTGTGTGCATGAGAAGCCAGTATATAGAATAGAGACCTCTCAGACCTGCAGAATGACTTGAGCAATCTTCAGGAGAGGGTGAGAGCAGCTATCTGATTTCAGAGTAGTAGGCCAACAAGACTGCAGGAAAGTCTTGTCAGTGGGAACAAGCCTAACCCAGAAAACCAACTGCATCTGGTAAACGTTTTGTAGTGATCTGATTTAATTTTAGTTGATTAATAGCTATTTACCCCATCTTGCATTACATAAGCCAACATCTAGTTGCTGTTCACTAACAAATAATGCAACAGCGTTGATATATAAATTTTTGTATGAATGTTGTGAAGGAATACTACAAATACATACATAAGGCGTCACATAATCCATCATTTGTAACTGATCATTTTTTGGTATTTTTATGCATATTCTGTTTGTTTGACAAACATACTATTAATAAACCTTTTAGGTTTAACTGTTTTAGAATGTTATGTAGAAATAAACAAACTATTACTGAAATTAACCATTTCAGGACAACATAAAGCATATTCAGTTTCACTAAATTGAAATTAATCTTTGTTGTAGGAAGATCTAAGTTGTATCATTGCTCAGACCATACATATTGACCTTTGTCTGCAAAGTAGTAATTTTTAATGCTTATTCTTGGCAGATGAAACCTGTGTGGAGAAGAGGTGATGAAGTAAAGGCAATACGTCACTACGATGTCCCCTCTTGTTCTGACATCCCGCCAGCACTACCATTTGAATACTTGGACCATGATTCTATCCCAAAATGGAAGAGTGTGAATCAAGGCTTAGAATTCAGTGACCCGATGAAAAGAAAATTTGATGGCCTACAATCCATTTTTGAAAAACTCTGGAATGAAGATGTCACATTGCCTTTGTACGTGTTTCATCATGTAAACAACACACCTCATGCCAACTCAGAACAAACAAGACAAGTAAGTTTGATTTCTTTTTATTGCAACTTTGGTTTAAAAAAGATTAGGATCTAGAGTCACAATTCAGAAGTAAAACTCTATGTCCCATTGCAGGATTTATCAGTGTTAAATGTTTTTAATAGTTTTATATAACTTCCTATCCATATCTATAGCTAAAGTAGCCATACTGATAGTCTACCAGGAGTGTTTTGAGTAAACAGACCGGTGCAGAGACGATGTCAGAGTCATCCTAAAGGCCCATCATTACTGGTTAGATATGCAGTTATATGTTATATATTGTCATGTTACATACATCGAATGAAATTTTGAACAGAGCAAATAAATACATCTTAACAAATTAACCAAGTTGAGCCTCAATGAGCCATCATTCAGCTCATCGATATTTAAAAATGATCTCTCTGTAGAACAATATTACACAGTGGGATCACAGCAGGACTTAAATCTAAGGTAAAGTCTTAAATAAGACATTTTATCATCTTTTCCGAAAACCGAGAGTGCCCAGGCTCAACTATTAATTTACTTTTAATCATTATCTCGAGAGGGCTGTTTTCTCATGGAAACTGGACAATTTATCTTATTGTGATTAAACGAAGTTTGTTTTTTCAATAACGAGATGATAAGGTGGGTGTACCGTCATCTTAAATACACTGACATTGGGTTAAATAAGAAATTGAATTAATATCTGATAATTACTTTATTTCATTTTATGATTATAAGAACTGTGGGTTTTATTTTGAAAAACCAGAATTTAATTTTGTGTGAAACAGGAAGTAGTGTGCTAAAACATTAGCTGTAACTTAACATCACTAATGCGTCGACCAAGTGGCAAACTCTGGTGATAAAAAGTGAAGCCTATCCGGAAGTGCAAAAAGTTGTAGTTCACCCCTCATTCGCTTGGGGCAGGCTCCAAAACAAAGTCAGTCCCCATAGACTCCCATGTTAAAAAGACCAACTTCACAGCAGGAATAAACATGTTTAAAGCCTGGTACAAGAAAACATTTTTGGATTAATAGGTCAAGTTTACCTTCATGACATCTGTGAGGGGGTGAATTATTTTTCTAACTCATCCGTTTGGATGTTATTTAATCTTGACATTCGGCATAATTCGGTGCGTGTCCTTTTGATTGACAGGTATTCAATATCCGCGGCAAGAAGGGAGAGTGCAGCACAACCGGTGTTTTTAGCCGACTAACAGTGCACCTTAGCTTTAGCCCACCTACCATCGTTAGCCTGTTATCTCACGTTAGATCCGAGTTGGCTCAGTTACCTCTTAGCTACAGGCAGCTCAGAGTTTGATGGTTGTCAATCATCCACCCCCACTTTCACAGCCCCCCAGGCTCAAATTTTGGATTTTCCAGGAATCACAACACGCGTGACGCTGCCAAGATGGCGACAGTGGGAACCTCCCAATGAGCGTCAATTCAGCTCCTTAGAAACCTTCAGGTGACGTCATGGAGGCTCCGTCCATCTTTTATATACAGTCTATGCTGAGTGTAGACTGAGCGCAGACTGAGTGCTGCCACTGTTTCTCTCATAGTGGTTGAAAACTAGAGGAGATTGGAGAGCTGTCGAAGAAGCACTTTAATTGTCCTGGTGTCTCCTGTAGAAAACTCCTTGGGCAAGTATTACTGACCCATGAGAAAAACTGAAGATCCAGTCCCTGTGTCCAACGAGGCTGACCATGGATCCATTTGAAGATGAGCCTCCCAGATAATAATCCATTATGTCGAGAATTTTTTTTTTTTTTTTTTTTTTTTTTTTTTGAGATATCAAGAAAGATTAAAGCTGCAAGCAGTGATTAAGGCCCTTGCACCTCTGGCGCTGCTTCGGCCTATTTTGTTGCCGCATGACCCTGCATCCTCCCAGGATCAACTGGCACCTCAGTCTGATCACTGATGATATTAGAAGCGTTCATTACCTTGTTTCTGAAAAATTGTGTGAAATGAATACAAACAGGAGCATGATTTTGACACCAGGTGAATTCAAAGTGGCCACTAGGTGGTGTTATAGTAATTTTTTGGAGTGAAGGTAGACAGGAGCGTTTGGGTTATTGTTTTGCAAGTCAGAAGCAGAGCTTTGAATTTGATGCGTGCTGCGACTGGAAGCCAGTGAAGAGTGATTACCAGCATAGTGGTATGAGCTGTTTTGGACTGGTTGAAGACCAGACATGCCACTGCATTCTGAATCATCTGCAGAGGTTTAAGTAACCAGTAAGAAATTGCAAAAGCAATGCGTGAAATGACCAGAGCCTGGACCAGAAGCTTTGCTGTGTGTTCTGTCAAGTAGGGTCTGATCCTCCTGATGTTGTGGAGAGCAAATCAGCAAGATCGGGTAACCGAGGCAACATGGACCTTATAGTCAGCTGTTTGTCTACCGTGACACCAAGATTCCTGATAGAAGACGTAGGCACAGGCGTGAGTCGAGCTGCATGCTAATCTGTGACGGTCAGGAAGGATTGGCTGGGCAGACAATAAGCTTGGTCTTGGACAAATTTAGCTGAAGGTGGTGATCCTTCATCCATTTGAAGATATTAGCATATTTGCATTTAGATGGTTGTGTCGTGAGGTGGGAAGGAAAGAAAAAGCTGAGTGTCATCTGCATAGCAGTGGTAAGAGAAGCCAAGACAGCACAAAGTGAGGAGGTGTATAGTGAAAAGAGAAGAAGGCCAAGCACCGAGCCCTGAGGCACCTCTGTTGTCAGCCCATGTGATCTGAACTGCCCCCCTCTCCATGATATGCTAAAGGATCTTCCTGTGAGGTAGGACATATTAAGGATGTGATGATGCAGGATGCATCTCTGACTAGTACACTGGGTATCAAATTTGCTTCTCAGCAAGTAATAATGCATTCAATAACTTGAGTACACAAACCTTACAAAATGATTTGTGCTGGGCAATGATTAAAAATTTTAATTGCAATTAATCACATGAAATGTGATTAATCGCATTGTTATGTGCAAAATGTAATTTTCCTCTAAAAGAAAGCCAACTGCTATATGAAGAAAATGCAGTAAATTACACTTACATGAGGAATGAGGTAGAGGGTACTGTTTTTACACGGCCTGAAATCTGAACATGGCCTAATAAGAGTGATATTTGGATGTGAATGATAAATATCAAACATATTTTGCTGCATTTCAGTCAGGGAGACGACCCTTGTCGCTGACCATTTATTCCAAACAATGGCAATGGTGGTCAGCCTGTCTGATTTCTGTTTATACCATTGTGCTTCAAACTCTGTCTGGTACTGGTGAAATGTGAGCAGTACAGTGCAGTTCTGCAGCTTTTAGGATTTTCTGAAACTATTTCTGGTCCGCTTCTTTAACTAACTTCCATATCTGCAGGCTGCCGCCGTGATAAAATACCAAACCCTGCATTGTTTGGCAACTGTGGGGAGTCGCATATGATTGGTTAAGGAACCAGGAAGTTGGAAAGAGCAACACAGTGCACAAAGTTATTCCGTCACATAACTCTTACTTTGAAAGGAGAAAAACTTGACAAAAATATTGTTAATTTAGAGAGACAGGTTGTTAATAGGGAAGCTTCCTTTTATTTCTCATAACATACGAGAACATTTTAAATTATTTTTACAGAAAAAAAATATTTATTTAGCCTTTAGGAAAAGACTATAGTTTAGCTTAAACTGTTCAAATTCTATCACATATCTTTCCAGGATATTGTGATCAGTTGGTTCTATTCTTTTTTTTTTTTACCTGTCCACTTTTAAAACATTAATTGTATTGTTTTACTTGATTTTATTGTAATAACGGTTCAGTATTAACTCTTCATTATATTCTTTTTGACATTGTTGAAATGATTTTAATGTTTTATGGAAAGTACTTTGAGTGGTCTTGTACATGAAATGTGGTATACGAATAAACCTTCCTCAGCTTATTTGTATATCATAAGCTGGATTTCCATTTTCCCAAGAGTTGCGCAAAAACTAAATATCGCAATAAAAACCAGTAATGGAAAGACCTAAATTTAGAAAAACTTAAAAAATGAAATAGCGGTAAAAAGTTTTTACCCTCTCATGAGGTGGTTTTTCAGACATGTCAATATAGAAGTAAATCACAAAAGTCTAACTGGAACACATTTTTTGCATTTGCATCCCTGGATGTGATGTAGGGGTTCACCCGACCAGTTTATCTCAAGGAAAGATGGCATAAATTGAGTAGAAGCAGAAGGAGATGGAAATCCTTTTACAAATAATTAAAGAAAAAATATCACTGCCATCCTTAATAGCAAACAATGGCAAAATGCAGAGTTTTACAAAGAATTCTCCATCCTCCTCAAAGTGGAGTCTGTCTACAAGATTTGACATGACGACCCAAATGCTGGTTTCAGGAGGGGGTAGAGAGATCAGTGCAGGTAAAAGACTGGCAAGGAAACTCAAACCAATGGACTTAAATACACAGAAGAACTAACTATAGGTACACATGAGATGAATGAACTAATCTACCCAGATTAACTAATGAGCAGGAAACAGAATGCAACACATGATTAAAAACCCTAAATGTGCCCATTGTTCCTGATTAAGCTCACCTGGTTCCATTATCTTATTCACTTCACCTGTTCCCTGTTAGTTGTCCTCAGTATCTATACCCCTTGGGTTCTGTTACTCATTGCCAGATCATTGTTATTGTTTCCTTGTGTTCCAGTCTGTGTCAGTTTACCTTTAAATTAAACCCTGGATTATTGTACTTGTCTGCCTCATCAGTCTACATTTGGGTCCTCATCTTTACTGTCCTGTGACACAAACAGCTCAAACGAGTTCATGAATTTCTTGGCAGAGGAATGTCTTGCTGAGTTCATGAAGGGAAAACAGTCACAACCACGGTCTTTTTTTCACATTGTCAATTAATTCCATGAAAATCTCTCACAAAATAAATGCTCAAAACACTAAAAGAGACAAATGCTCACAAACTGGTTTATAATCTATATTTACAGTGAAAAAATTGTCATACAGTTATACAAATATGAAATATGTTCACATATAAATTTAATTTTGAAAATATGTACACATACTTTCAAAACCCAAAGTACTAGTAAAATATGTATTTCCTTTGTATTTCTATCACACCCAATGTCACTTTATTTCTCACACTGCTGAGAAAGTTAAAAGGTCTCTGAGTCCTTTTATTCTTGCTGCTTTTATACTTCTTTGGTTTGTCTTATCACACCCCATTTCACACTTAATTCATTATATATCACACCCATTGTTTTAGTTATTGCAATGAGATGACAAAGCTTCAGTCACTTTGTAGATGAGTTGCTCAAAATATAAACACTGAGTTTTTAGTACAGTTCTAGATTTTCATTGTGTTGAGTACTTTTCAGCAGTTATATAGTTGGTATATGATGCAGTAGGACTTGTGACAATTTATAAAGATAACAAATATGACAGGATTGACAGGTAGACACACTTAACAAGGAGATAATCAATACAAAACAATTTGTGAGGATTCGTCTTTTTCTATTAGTGTTGTGAGCATTTGTCTGCATACCATGTCAACCACATGCATGCTGTTGTTGTGTGTGAAGCAGTAGCCCACCTCTAGACTTCATATAGCAGAATAAAACAAGACATTGGAGTTTTTACTCTACTGAAACTAATTTATTTGACTTTACCTATTAGTCAAAGGTAACTTTCATCAAATAGAGCATTTACATGAGAACATGTAGTTGATGAGGTGTGCAATGAAACTGCAGTGCGCAGGGAGGACTTTTCTGGGAAATCTAGTGTTAAAGATATTATCTAACTATTTAATTTCTGCACACAGAACTACCAGGGTTGCATTAGAGATTTTATGGTGATGGTAAAATGAAGGATCTGTGTGGTACTTTCAGTACTGATTTTCTATTAACATTACAGTTTCAAGTTACTGATTAACATATTTGTAATTGTGAGTATGCCTACTATAGCTGCAGAAAGCCAATTTGAGATAATTACTAAATTGAGATAGTTACTATGTTGACAGAATAAAAAGTTAGTTGTCAACAGATTGCTTGACTTTTATCTTCACTTTTGAAATTATATCAACCGTGACTATTTCAAAACTTGTGCATTCATGGCCATTACTGAAGACAAATGATTGTGCTGACGAAAGGTTGGCAGTATGAATAGACACATGCAACAATTTAAAAATCCACATGCAACTCAACTGATGTGAAGCTAGCAGTTAAACACTGTCAGATTGTCTACTTGTGGACAATCTGTGTTCTTTTTTTAATACAAGTCAAACTGACAAGTATGAAATATTGTCTTTCATTTACAACTGAACCAATGCTTTTTTTATTCAGGAGATTGAAGAGGAAAGCCTGACTTCACATCTCTCCAGAACCTTGGAGATCTCTGACTATGATGATTTATTCGAGGTAGGATTTCTTTTAAAACTGAAGTTTTACAAAGTTTAGAACAAGGCAGACACGGACTGGCCGTATGGTATCCCCGGCATTTTCCCAATGGGCTGACACAGTTTATTTATTGGTCTGACTGGTACATAAATCTAGGATACTGGGCAGCCCAGTGGGCCGGCCCACCCAAATTTTTAAACACCACCTCTTTTCGCTGTGGAGCCTGTGTCTAGGTAATTTATTTATCTTAATAATCTGTACAGAACTTTCTCTCCTGACCTCCAGCACATGAAACATATTGATCTGCGGTACATTGGTTATGTTATTGATACCAGGCAGGACCAATTAGATACTTTCTGCATGAACAGACACATGGTAGCAGTTTAGAAATCATCTGGAACACAGCTGATGTGAAGCCAGCACACTTAATTTATTTAACTGTGTCTTAACAAATCATTAGATTTTCATAGATTTTCATAGATTATAGAATTGTAATAAAATATCAATTATTTTCTTTCATTTAACTGAATATAACTGATCCAATGCTCTTTTATTCAGGAGATTGAAGAGGAAAGCCTGACTCCGCATCTCTCCAGAACCTTGGAGGTCTCTGACTTTGATGATTCATTCGAGGTAGGATTTCTTAAAACTTAAGTTTTACTAAGTTTAGAACAAGGCAGACATGGACTGGCCGTGTGGTATACCAGGCATTTCGCCAGTGGGCTGACACAGTTTATTTATTGATCTGACTGGTACATATAACTTATATTAGCAGTGCAGCTAACCCTGGGAACTGGGGAGAGGGAAATATAGGAGGAGCAGAGAAAATGTGCGATACAAAAAAATTTAAATAAGTTGCCAAATGTCCAAATATGATTGACATGTATCCTCCATGTTCCCACCATGTTTGCTATTTACAAACTGTGGCTGTGCCGCCTGGGCTGCAGCAGCTGTCAAACAGGAGTACTGAGAGCACATAGGCCACAGCATAGTGGGATAACATCCACAGACGCACACACGCCACTAGGCAAACACACACTCACATAAATCCTGGAGGCAGCTGCCATGCCATCACCAAACTTCTCCATGTCTGGAAATCTGCAACGGCCCCACTACCTCCCTCACGTTCCTCCAGACTGCTTTTTGTAGAAAGTGGAACTCCATCCTCCATGGTTAGTTGATTGAGTATCCTGATTACCACATTGCTCCCACCTGGCTGTGGCAAACCAGTAATTGGAGTCCAACCCTACAGTGAACCACTGGTTTCAGGTAGGGATGGTGAAAGCGAGGCCTCATGAATCATCGAGCCAACTTTGAACCAAATGCTTGAAAATGGCTTAGAGTTCTGAATCATTTGACCAAACCAAAGAGCTCCATCTGCTGGCTGTGGGCGTCTGATGGACGGCGTTGACATCTCATATCTGTCATTCCTATCTGAACTTTGAATACGTGTTCAATAAACGATACGTAATCTACCATCCAAGTGAATATTTATTTTCTGTTGTTCATATAAATAACAAGGAGGGGTATTAGGTAACATTTGTTTAGGTAACAGAATTGTGGTGTAAATTAAGTAAACCAATCTGTAATGATAGTAGTTACTCAGTGGGAAGGCATGAGGGAAGGAGTGTTAGTGCAACGGGTATAGTGACTGTGTTAGTTATATTATACAGTTGTAATAAAATTTTTTACTGTTTTATGTGTCTTATTATTTATAATAGAAATTGCAAATGCGTGTTTTCGTCTACCTCATGAGTTGTTTTCTTTTGTATAGTTGATCGTTGTTAAATGTGGAACAACAGTTTATAGCACACAGCACATTTATCTACATAGATTATTTACTGTTTTTTTTATCGTCTATCTAGTTTTTTTTTTCAAATTGTTTATTTTTATTTTATAATGTTTTATGGCATTCAGGTTGGACGGCAAAGTAAGATTTTCATTGTTCAGGGAAGCTTGTTTCCTTACTGTGCAAATGACAAAGACACTTTGAATCTTGAAATGTATTATGAGAAAAAAAACTTTGGCAGCATTGTGATGTGTCATAAAAACGTATTTTCTGTCAGGCTTCAGTCTGCTCCTCTTCTGGCACACTACCTCTCCAGCTTTGGAGAGGTTGCACCTGAAAGAAACGCAAGAACAAAATTGTAATTAACCAAGTTTAAAATTATTAAATTCTCTGCTGATGGTGATCAGAAACCAGCTTGGTGTCTAAGGTCCTGCAGGTGGTGGTTTTCCTCTGCAGCTGTAGACTGAGACGTTTCCTCTGATGCTTCTGGTTGAAGTTTATGATTAACTTTAAAGTCTGCTCTTTGCAAGGCTATTTAAAAAACATCTATATAAAGAAAGGGGAATTAAGCTTACCTGTGATGTTGAAGGCACCGCCTGCTCCGTCCTTCTCTCATACTCCGAGCTCCTTCAGCAGTTACCATGGCAACGGCGTCTCGCGCAGACGTTTGTTTCCCCAAATCTCTAAAAGCTAAATGTGATTCAATATAAGCTCATGCTGATGTGATGCTTTTCCTAAATTTGTTTTCAAAATGCAATGTCGCGCAATCGCTACAGAATCTCCTCTCAAAAACCCGCGATCTCCTCAGTGTTTGGAATCTGAGAGATTGACAAGCCCGGTCCCTTCAAAGATCCCGCTCGCTGCTCGATACGCGCCGATGACGTAACGAGGCCTCGTTTGGTCTATCACGTGACTTTTGGCATGCTGAATCAATGCTCAGAGACAATGCTCGCAACACTTCCGTGTCACATGCTCGACACGTGATCGAGCAGACGGCTCGAGCATAACATCCCTAGTTTCAGGTACAGACACTGCACAGGCATTGAAGAGCAAGAACCCCCTGCCCATAGTTAATGCGAGTCCCACAGGAAATGCATGACATCCATTATGCTCATAGGAAACAACATCAACAAAACAGTTCAAAATCAAAATTCATCATGTGCCACTTGACAAATGCAGTGGCAGTATGAATAGACAAATACAGCAGTTTAAAAACCCACATGCAACAACCTATTGTGAAGCCAACACAGTTAATTTATTTAGCTGTTTCATGACAAATCATTTATGTTTCTTATAGATTATAGAACTAATGTTTGTAAAGTAAGAGATAAGGATTGTAACTTCATATTAGGTTATTATTAATAGAAAACACTGATTGTCTTCTTGTAGACAATGGAGTAACTGTCAGGATGTGAATCAATGATTCGGAATCTTTTTATTCAGTCAAAATAAAAAAGCATGAATTGTTGTCTTTCATTTACAATTGAATCAGTTATTATTTATGCAGGAAAATGAAGATAAATAATAATATCCACATCTCCCACTCCCAGACATCTCTGACCAAGACTAAGAGTTACCATGGATAGAATTTCTTAAAACTGAGGTTTTACTATAACGGTGTTAAATGTAGATTGTGTACTTGTGGGCATACAGTATTGTAGGAGCACCCGTCAGTATCTGAATCACTGTTCTTACAACAAGTCAAACTGTCAAGTATGAAATATTGTCTTTGATTTACAGCTGAAACAATACTTTTTTTTACACAGGAGACTGAAGAGGAAAGCCTGACATCACATCACTCCCCAATCATGGAGAGCTCTAACTTAGATGAATTATCATCAGAGGAGGTAGGGTTTCTTAAAAATTAATTTACATCAACTTTAGAACAGGGCAGAGACGGACTGGCTATCTAGGATACTGGGCAGCCCACCCAAAGTTTTAAACACCACCTCCTTTCGCTGTGGAGCCTGTGCTTAGGTATTTTATTTATCTTAATAATCTGTTTAGAAATTTCTCTCCTGACCACCAGCACATGAAACACATTCATCTGCGGTACATTGGTTATGTTCTTGATATCAGGCAGAACCAATTAGATACTTTCTGCATGAACAGACACATGGCAGCAGTTTAGAAATCATCTGGAACACAGCTGATGTGAAGCCAGCACACTTAATTTATTTAACTGTGTCTTAACAAATCATTAGATTTTCATAGATTATAGAATTGTAATAAAATATCAATTATTTTCTTTCATTTAACTGAATATAACTGAACCAATGCTTTTTTTATTCAGGAGACTGAAGAGGAAAGCCTAACTCCGCATCGCCTTTCCAAAACAGAGTTCCGTGTTCGTGTTTTTTTTGCGGTAAGATTTCTACAACTGAAGTTTAATTCATTTCAGAGCAGGGCTAATTTCAGGGATGTTGTAGTCATGGTAGAATGATAAAACTGTGAGGTACTTTGAGTTGAAATTTAACACTTTCTGGGGACATGTGAAACTCAAACAGTTTTCACACATGAACAATAAAGACACTCAGGATAAAGTCCAGTCTGATTTTCAAGAAAACCTGCACTGCACATTATGGTCAAGCAGTGGCATCTCTACCATGAAAAGTGAAGTGGGTCACAACACACTACAGCTTTTTTCTGTGATGCATACACACAGTACAACCTGAGTTTGATCAGTAATAATTCAAGAATAGGTTACAACATTCTTTATGCATAACATACAAATAAAGGGTCACTAAAAAGAGCCACTTATCAGTGTTGTTCATTTCTTGAACAGAACAGATGGACATTGATCTTTAATTTAGGCAAACTTGTCAATATCCAATAGTCCAATAATACATGAATGAATTCATTTACAATGGACAGCATAGTCAGTGCATTTAAGTTCCGCTGCCCCATTGTGTTTCGTTTGAATGTCTTAATCCTTTTCAGTGCTGAAAAGTTTTTCTCTGACTCAGCTGTGGTCATTTGTGTTATGATAATAATTTTAGGCAGTCTGTAGGTTGTTGTTGTAATAAATCAACTGCACCAAAGAAAGAATATTTCCTGCACTTGTCTGAGTGTAGTCTTCTCAGCTGTTTCTTGACCTGATTACATGTGAAGTTGACAGGTAAAGGAGGGTTGTCAGGTCTATCACCGGAGGCAGAGGTGCTGTAAGAAGAGGGAGGGAGAGAGGGTGGTGTGGCGGGGGGGTTTCAGGCTTGCTCCTGACAAGTTAGAAGGGGGCTGAGCAGTCGCCGCAGAGTCAAATCTGTTTAAAAACATATTCAGCTTGTTGGCCCTGTCCTCATCACCTCATATCACTGTTCTTCATAAATTATTACTGTATAAAGACTGATTCTGTTTCACTTAATTATATTAAAGGCCCAAATATGTTTGACGCAGAAGACGGATATGTAGAATGATGAACAGTTTCGTCCGTCGTCTTCGTTGGTTATGTGCATAATTTGGTCCGTTTTCAGGGAGCTTAGCTATTTGTCGATTGATGCAGAAGACAAAACAATACCGCTGGAAATTGCGGGGGCAGTGTGAAGGTAACACGCAACCAGTGAAAGGAACTAACCAGAGAAGAAGAAAAAGAACAGGAAGAAGATGATGCAGAACCGCCAAATAAAAAGCACCCAAAAAAGACATGTTTGCCGTTGTCTAAAACTTCTTCTTCTTCATTTTCTTCATCTTCTGGTGTTTTTGGACAGCTATAAACAACTTTATAGTGGTGCCTTACTGCTAACAACCGGGGTCAAAACGTGGAAGTGAACTCTGAACTCTTGGATCTGGGCTGATGCCATTGGCGGAAACCACATGACCTAAAAAGATCACTTCTTGCTTTGACAAGTTACACTTGTCAGTGTTCAATGTGATGCCAGCCTGCTGCATCCTCCTACACACAACATGAAGACGAGTGTCATGCTCCTCTTGTGTTCTGCCCCAGACCAACATGTCATTCATCTGGTGGACAACTCCTTCAAGACTACCCATTTTGAAAGTGTTCAGGGTCAGAGGCTATTCCAAAAGGCAGCCGCTTAAAATAGTTTCTGCCAAAGGGTGTGATGAAAGTGGTATACTTAGCTGAATCTTCTGTCAGGGGTATCTGCCAAAATCCCAGGTTAGCATCCAGCTTGCTGAAAATTCTGGCTCCAGCCAGTCTGTCAAGTGTTTCCTAGACCGATGGCAGGATGTACTTTTCTCAACACACAGAAAGGCTGAGGTGTGTTAGATCAACACATATGCACACCCTTTCCGTTTTCTTTTTTGGCACCACTACCATGCCTGAACACCAGTCGGTTGTCTTTTTCCATGCGGGAAAGTTTTTGTTTGACTTTTTCCATGAGTGGCAATGGTATCCTTTGATCATCTTTGAACACCTTGCGTGGCAGAACTGTAACATCAGCTCCTATGTCTATTTTAAATTACATTTTTCTGTCATTGAGTTCAATGTTCACCATCCATGGCTCCCCATTGTTTGTAACACTGCCGAGGAATAAAGCATCAACATCCTCTTCCACTTCGTGCACAGTCTTTAAGAGCTTTACACACATGTTTGTATTGTCCCCTTTTTTCACATAAGTGGCATTTTACTTCATTAGCTTGGCAATCTTGCTTTGATGTGACAGAGCTGCTGCAATAATAACACTGAGCATTTAATTAATGGTGGTTGCTCCCTGATTTACTTTGGTGACTGCTTTCTTGGCGTAGTTTTGTTTTAGCAAACTTACTACTGCCTTTGTGCACTCTGTCAACACATTTTTCATCACTTGCCTGTGTTCTGATGTCTCCTCACAGTGTGGAGTGTAAAATGAGAGTAAGATCTGGATCGAGCTGCATAAGTTCTGATAGGTGCTTATCCATCAGACCAACGACTAGCCGATCATGAATTAGATTGTCATGTAGCACCCCCTAAATTCGAGAGTCATGTTTGTACAGAATGAGGGGGCTGCTTTGTATGTGTGCATACATGTGTGTGTGTGCGACTGTGTGAAAGATTTTGAGTGTTTTTTTTATTGTTATGTAATTCTATTTTGATGTGTGTAAAGGCTTGTTTTATTTTTAATATGCATGCATTGAAATATGCTTGAATTATTTAATCATGTAAAGCACTTTGTGTTGCCTTCGACATGAAAAGCACTTTATAAATTAAGTTTGATTTGATTTGATTTAGTCTTTACCATGTTTATTTCCTTATTTTTTTTTTCTCTATTACCTTGCGTCCAAGCTGTCAATCATCTGCTTTGGTGCAGTGTTTCTTGTCCACTCTGAGAAGTCGATCCCTGCACAACTGATGACAGCTTACTTTGATCTGAGCCAGACTGAACCTTTTATTTATTTTACTGCAATTTCTTTTCATGTCTAATGTATAATGCCTCATTTAGGATTCTGGGTTGACTTTAGTGAGACAGAGCTCAACTGCACTTCTGGTTATCGTAACATTGCTTAGCTGATAATTGCATGCAGTCATTTCATGTCCATTTAGTCATTCTGATCTGATCAGTGCAACCTGTTCATTTAGGATGCAGTAAAATGAAAATTCCCAAACTGAAATGTAATGCAACTGCTTGGTACTTCTACATAACCTAAAATAGTCTGATCTAATTGAGTTTGAGCATATTGAAGCTGTTGGCAACTTAAATATCCTTATAATATCCTTACCAGTGAGGTACAACAAGGACCAAGTCCAAATTTGTCAAGCACGAAAATTAAATAATCCCAAACCTACATTTTTAAATTTCAGTATTTATATTTTTATTTTGGCGGTTTCGGTCCTCCATTCTTCAGACCTTCTTCAGTTTTATAGGCACACATTTCATGATAGTACATTCAGATATTAAGGCCTTTAACTTTAGATTATAATGGTAGCTAAAGCACAAAAAAGTGACGCATAAACAAAACCATCCTAACAGATCAGAGCACAGTGAGGTTTCATCATTTGTGCGAGGATTAACTCCTTAGTGTGGATAAGATAACCTTCCCCAAGCAGATGATAGGCAGCTTGGACACAATGAATATATATATAGGGAAAAGAATGAAAAATTATAAATATAAATATATAAAATATTTATTTATTTTAGATCAAAATTAATTTGTATATATTTTGTCATTATGAATGTTTTTCTGTATTGTTTTAGGTGTTTGTCTATATATGTCCTTATTCTTTTCCAGATTTAATGTTTGTTGTGGCATCTGTCATAGATCAATGCACATAAATAAATGCAGGCCTCAGTGTTGTTTTACAGTAGGCTAATATTAGGCTATAAGACAAGCTAATAATCACTATTTGTTGCAAAACTGGTATTAAATTTAATTTGTCATTAAACACTGTGTTATAAAATCCTCAAGGTTATTTGTTCGCTCTAAATGTAAGCCTAAAGGAGTAACTAGCTACTTTAATTTTGACAGGATAAAGCTATTTCTTCTTTTTGCTTGTTTTTTCTTTGCTCTCAATGTTTTGATAATATTTTCTTTTCAAATTTTATCACAGCGTACATCAAAACTCCAGATGTAATATAGTCATCCATATGTTTTACAACTGTAGCTGGTTTACAGCAGCTTCATCTAGAATAATGTAGACCAATTGATGATGAAAACTCAGACATATATTAACTTAAACTATTTTATTTCTCATCGTGAAGGGTAGGTCAACAGAACTGGACAACAGTCTTTTCGACAACACCATACTGGACTCCAGAATCCAAAAGAAACTGGTAAGAACAATTGTTTTATGATGAACTAAATTATTTTTGTTTTATCAGTAGCTACTTCCATTAGATAAGTTTATTTCTAGTTTCTGTTAAAAGGAATGCACCACAGTTTTTTTATTATGATTATTATGAAGAGATACCAAAAAATTGTGAATTATACATCATGTGATCTACCATTTGTAACTGTCACAATTTTCTGATATTTTCATAGATATTCTTTCAGATTACCAAACATACTCTTGATAAACCTTGTAGGTTTAATTATTTTAGAGCAGCTTGTAGATGTAGAAAAATATTCCAGGAGCAAAGCACAATGATAAAAATAAATAAATAAAGGGAAAACTTTAACAACACATCTTAGATCCTGATAAATGAAATATTCCAGTTGAAAATCTTTATCTTTATTTATTACGCTGGTCATGCTGGAAGATGTTGCTGGCAGCAGAACGTTCTCCATGGCATCTCAGGCTTTCTCAAGTCACATGTGCTCTATGTGAACCTACTCTCATTCGTGAAGAGCACAGGGTACCAATAGCAAATCTGCCAATCCTGGTGTTCTCTGATCAGATTGCACATTTTGGGGCTGTTAGCACAGCTGTATAAATACAGTAACACAATCACTATCCCAGTTGCATAAACATCCTTTTCCCCTACTCTTCATGTTTAAAAACTTTAAGTTTGACACCTCATCACTGATACAAAAAACAATAACTTGGGGTTGAGAACATATCCTTCATTAACACAGAGTCACAGATAAGACATGGAGCCGTGTGATAGTAATGTAGTCATGGAGTCATGTTAATGCGTTCCCTCAAATGCATCACACGCAGGCAGCCAGCAGATGTGTTTATTATGTGTTAATGCAGTGAGTCAATCTCACAGCATTGATGTCAAAGTAGCTCTGAGTTTCATGAGGCTTTGGTTTCAAGTTCAAGTTAATTTGTATAGCACATTTACTGCAACTGAAGTTGCCCAAAGTGCTGAACAATAAACCACACAGTAAAACAAAAATCAGTAAAAAACACTCAGCAGAATCTGCAAATATTTTTGCTGCAGTGTGTATTGATGTGACATCCTGGATGAGCTGCACTACCTGAGTAACTTCTGTGAGTTGCAGACACCGCCCCTTGCTACCTCTAGTGGTGAGGGCACTGGCAAAATGCAAACCTGACCAAAAATCAGCTAGAAAAGATTAAGAAAGGGAAATGGTCTGTGGCCACCACGGGCAGGACCAATTCTTCGTATTTTCTTTCTTTTCTCTCATTTCCATTACTTTTCTGTTCCATTTGTACAACAGCAGCTGAAATTGATTCACAATCAGCGTTACTACCTATTTGGACATACTGACATTTCAGAAATATGACTGACTTAGAGTTATATGGTGATGATTGTGTTTACCTTTTTTATTTCAGAATGTAACATAAAGCATTTTAAATTGTTATTATTACAGCTTATTTAGATTTTACTGGCTTTTGGACATGCTCAGCTTAAAACAAATTCTAGAAAGTGTCTTAATCCAAATCTATCTACAGGTAATAATTTTGGCTCTGTTTTTCTTTCTCATACTCTTAGGAAAAAGTAATAAGTCTTCAGCGATCCCACTCTTGGCCCAAAATCCCACCAGGATTTACAGTCGAAGACTTGGACCATGAATCTTTCACTAAGTGGCAGAGTATGAATGAAACCTTAAACTTCAGAAGTTCAATTAGAAAAAATGAAAAACTACTCAAATTTTTACAAACGGATCTCAACACATCTCGTATCAGCTCAGACCGAACAAGACAAGTAAGTTTACAACTGTATCTGGTTGAAAATAAACTGCATCATGGCGTTTTTCAGATGGGTTTAATGATAGGGCACATTACTAATTTAAAATTAAAATTACAGCATGAGTTATTACAAGATTTGTTGGTGTACTTTTTATATAATTTTTATTTATTTAACCAGAAAGGACAATGCATATTAATGAAAATGCTCTATAAACCAGGCTATGGTATTTGAAAAAAAGCTTCTATAATAAACTTTAAAAGTTTAAAAACACTTTAAAATCTTTTAAAATACAGACAGGAAGTTAAATGAAAAGTTTGGTGTCTGAAAGTACTGCTGGAGATTTTTGATCCCAGAGTATGAGAAAAAGCTCATTTTGAGGAAAGGCCTTGTAATGTTTGAATAGTCAGAAGGAGAGAATGAGTTATTCTGTGATTCTTGCTTCCTTCCTTCCGTTCTTCCTTCCTCTGTTAGGTGGACCCTAGAAGGACCCGTCATCCACCATCTGGACCACCAGTCAATCAAACCAACAGACCTACGGTGAGGAAGAGAACCACTGATCAGTCTTTCTTTGTGGACCACAGTAATTCTGCCATATATTAGACCATGGCTTTAACATGTGCTGTGATTTGACTTTTTATCAGATTTTTATGGTTCCTAACAGAATTATTTGGATCAGTAGAAAAAGACCAACTGCCACAGATCCTATGAGGATCACAATGACTCTTCTTTTAGAAGAAACATACTAAAAGACTGTTTTGTAAAACATCAAACACACTTTTCTAATTTTATCAATTACAGTTCAACATTATTAAAAGAGATCACAGAAACAAGTTCATTTGCACCTCACTGCTCTTACTGTCATAATACTTAGATCATTGTCCTGAGTATATCTTTCTGTCAAACGTAGCGACCTGCATCAGTGCAACAACTTCATCAGCTCGAAGAGCAAATTAATCAACGTATGGAGCAAATTCATCAACTCATGGAGTCACGGTATCAAGCATCAGTCATGCAGGTAAACCTAATTTTTTTTATGAGCAACATTTACAATGTCTTGGAACAGCTTAGAGCAACCCAGTAAAACGGATCATTGTTAACTTATCAAACATGTCAATAATAATGTCAATAACATTGCAACAATAAATGTGTAAGTTTCCTGACACATCAAATCAGGACACTGTAAAACAACCAGTGATGTCTGTCAGTATTGATCACAGTAATTCATTTGAAACTTAGTGCAAAAATAAAGAAGTTTGGGTGGGGTTGATTTTTTTCTTTCATGTAGCAATATTTCTTGGCAATAATTCTATACAACTGGAAAAAGCTGTTGATTTCCTTTTTTAGGGAATGTGTTGTTTAATTGCCAATATGTCTTGTTTCCTCAGACCTCGTTATCAAACACAATAAATGAAACCAAATGAGGTTTAATAACAGAGAGAGGTGTTTGGTATTGGCAGAAAATATTTGACAAAATAGCCACAAAACACATATTCAACCTTGCTGCTCGTCCCACAAATGCATTTTCCTTATAGATGTGGCACCGTTTAAGAGGGAAAACAAGACTTTCCAACAGTATAACATTTAATGCCAAGGAGCATAGTTACAACAAAGAAATAATCAACAAAATGCAATCTTGTCTATGTTTTGTACTGATATCACTCACTCTTAAAATGATGAAGGAATATTGTTAATGCATATTAATGTTTGGAGGTTAAAATGAATATTTTTAGTGCTGAATGTGTTCATGTGAAAAATAGGTTGTAAGTTTAATATTTGGATTTTTGTTTTCTCTCCCCTCTCTTTCTTTCTTTCTTTCTTTCTTTCTTTCTTTCATTCTTCCTTCCTTCCTTCCTTCCTTCCTTCCTTCCTTCCTTCCTTCCTTCCTTCCTTCCTTCCTTCCTTCCTTCCTCTGTTAGGTGGACTCTAGAAGGACCCATCATCCACCATCTGGACCACCAGTCAATCAAACCATCAGACCTACGGTGAGGAAGAGAACCACTGATCAGTCTTTCTTTGTGGACCACATTAATTCTGCCATATATTAGACCATGGCTTTAACATGTGCTGTGATTTGACTTTTTATCAGATTTTTATGGTTCCTAACAGAATTATTTGGATCAGTAGAAAAAGACCAACTGCCACAGATCCTATGAGGATCACAATGACTCTTCTTTTAGAAGAAACATACTAAAAGACTGTTTTGTAAAACATCAAACACACTCTTCTAATCGTATCAATTACAGTTCAACATTATTAAAAGAGATCACAGAAACAAGTTTATTTGCACATACACTGCTCTGACGGTAATAATACTTAGATCATTGTCCTGAGTATATCTTTCTGTGCAAACGCAGCGATCTGCATCAGTGCTGCAACTTCGTCAAGTCATGGAGTCACGGCGTCAGGCATCAGTCATGCAGGTAAACCAAATTTTTTTTATGAGCAACATTTACAATGTCTTGGAACAGCTTAGAGCAACCCAGTAAAACGGATCATTGTTAACATATGAAACATGTCAATAATAATGTCAATAACATTGCAACAATAAATGTGTAAGTTTCCTGACACATCAAATCAGGACACTGTAAAACAACCAGTGATGTCTGTCAGTATCGATCACAGTAATTCATTCGAAACTTAGTACAAAAATAAAGAAGTTTGTGTGGGGTTGATTTTTTTCTTTCATGTAACAATATTTCTTGGCAATAATTCTATACAACTGGAAAAAGCTGTTGATTTCCTTTTTTAGGGAATGTGTTGTTTAATTGCCAATATGTCTTGTTTCCTCAGACCTCGTTATCAAACACAACAAATGAAACCAAATGAGATTTAATAACAGAGAGAGGTGTTTGGTATTGGCAGAGAATATTTGACAAAATAGCCACAAAACACATATTCAACCTTGCTGCTCGTCCCACAAATGCATTTTCCTTATAGATGTGGCACCGTTTAGGAGGGAAAAACAAGACTTTCCAACAGCATAACATTCAATGTCAAGGAGCATAGTTACAACAAAGAAATAATCAACAAAATGCAATCTTGTCTGTTTTGTACTAATATCACTCACTCTTAAAATGATGAAGGAATATTGTTAATGCATATTAATGTTTGGAGGTTAAAATGAATATTTTTAGTGCTGAATGTGTTCATCTGAAAAATAGGTTGGAAGTTTAATATTTGGATTTTTGTTTTCTCTCCCCTCTCTTTCTTTCTTTCTTTCTTTCTTTCATTCTTCCTTCCTTCCTTCCTTCCTTCCTTCCTTCCTTCCTTCCTTCCTTCCTCTGTTAGGTGGACTCTAGAAGGACCCATCATCCACCATCTGGACCAGCAGTCAATCAAACCATCAGACTTAGGGTGAGGAAGAGAACCACTGATCAGTCTTTCTTTGTGGACCACATTAATTCTGCCATATATTAGACCATGGCTTTAACATGTGCTGTGATTTGACTTTTTATCAGATTTTTATGGTTCCTAACAGAATTATTTGGATCAATAGAAAAAGACCAACTGCCACAGATCCTATGAGGATCACAATGACTCTTCTTTTAGAAGAAACATACTAAAAGACTGTTTTGTAAAATATCAAACACACTCTTCTAATCGTATCAATTACAGTCAAACATTATTAAAAGAGATCACAGAAACAAGTTCATTTGCACATACACTGCTCTGACGGTAATAATACTTAGATCATTGTCCTGAGTATATTTTTCTGTGCAAACGCAGCGATCTGCATCAGTGCAGCAACTTCCTCAAGTCATGGAGTCACGGCGTCAGGCATCAGTCATGCAGGTAAACCTAATTTTTTTATGAGCAACATTTACAATGTCTTGGAACAGCTTAGAGCAACCCAGTAAAACGGATCATTGTTAACATATCAAACATGTCAATAATAATGTCAATAACATTGCAACAATAAATGTGTAAGTTTCCTGACACATCAAATCAGGACACTGTAAAACAACCAGTGATGTCTGTCAGTATCGATCACAGTAATTCATTCGAAACTTAGTGCAAAAATAAAGAAGTTTGGGTGGGGTTGATTTTTTTCTTTCATGTAGCAATATTTCTTGGCAATAATTCTACACAACTGGAAAAAGCTGTTTATTTCCTTTTTTAGGGAATGTGTTGTTTAATTGCCAATACGTCTTGTTTCCTCAGACCTCGTTATCAAACACAATAAATGAAACCAAATGAGATTTAATAACAGAGAGAGGTGTTTGGTATTGGCAGAGAATATTTGACAAAATAGCCACAAAACACATATTCAACCTTGCTGCTCGTCCCACAAATGCATTTTCCTTATAGATGTGGCACCGTTTAGGAGGGAAAAACAAGACTTTCCAACAGCATAACATTCAATGTCAAGGAGCATAGTTACAACAAAGAAATAATCAACAAAATGCAATCTTGTCTGTTTTGTACTAATATCACTCACTCTTAAAATGATGAAGGAATATTGTTCATGCATATTAATGTTTGGAGGTTAAAATGAATATTTTTAGTGCTGAATGTGTTCATCTGAAAAATAGGTTGGAAGTTTAATATTTGGATTTTTGTTTTCTCTCCCCTCTCTTTCTTTCTTTCTTTCTTTCTTTCATTCTTCCTTCCTTCCTTCCTTCCTTCCTTCCTTCCTTCCTTCCTTACTTCCTCTGTTAGGTGGACTCTAGAAGGACCCATCATCCACCATCTGGACCAGCAGTCAATCAAACCATCAGACTTAGGGTGAGGAAGAGAACCACTGATCAGTCTTTCTTTGTGGACCACATTAATTCTGCCATATATTAGACCATGGCTTTAACATGTGCTGTGATTTGACTTTTTATCAGATTTTTATGGTTCCTAACAGAATTATTTGGATCAATAGAAAAAGACCAACTGCCACAGATCCTATGAGGATCACAATGACTCTTCTTTTAGAAGAAACATACTAAAAGACTGTTTTGTAAAATATCAAACACACTCTTCTAATCGTATCAATTACAGTCAAACATTATTAAAAGAGATCACAGAAACAAGTTCATTTGCACATACACTGCTCTGACGGTAATAATACTTAGATCATTGTCCTGAGTATATTTTTCTGTGCAAACGCAGCGATCTGCATCAGTGCAGCAACTTCCTCAAGTCATGGAGTCACGGCGTCAGGCATCAGTCATGCAGGTAAACCTAATTTTTTTATGAGCAACATTTACAATGTCTTGGAACAGCTTAGAGCAACCCAGTAAAACGGATCATTGTTAACATATGAAACATGTCAATAATAATGTCAATAACATTGCAACAATAAATGTGTAAGTTTCCTGACACATCAAATCAGGACACTGTAAAACAACCAGTGATGTCTGTCAGTATCGATCACAGTAATTCATTCGAAACTTAGTGCAAAAATAAAGAAGTTTGGGTGGGGTTGATTTTTTTCTTTCATGTAGCAATATTTCTTGGCAATAATTCTACACAACTGGAAAAAGCTGTTTATTTCCTTTTTTAGGGAATGTGTTGTTTAATTGCCAATACGTCTTGTTTCCTCAGACCTCGTTATCAAACACAATAAATGAAACCAAATGAGGTTTAATAACAGAGAGAGGTGTTTGGTATTGGCAGAGAATATTTGACAAAATAGCCACAAAACACATATTCAACCTTGCTGCTCGTCCCACAAATGCATTTTCCTTATAGATGTGGCACCGTTTAGGAGGGAAAAACAAGACTTTCCAACAGTATAACATTCAATGTCAAGGAGCATAGTTACAACAAAGAAATAATCAACAAAATGCAATCTTGTCTATGTTTTGTACTAATATCACTCACTCTTAAAATGATGAAGGAATATTGTTCATGCATATTAATGTTTGGAGGTTAAAATGAATATTTTTAGTGCTGAATGTGTTCATCTGAAAAATAGGTTGGAAGTTTAATATTTGGATTTTTGTTTTCTCTCCCCTCTCTTTCTTTCTTTCTTTCTTTCTTTCATTCTTCCTTCCTTCCTTCCTTCCTTCCTTCCTTCCTTCCTTCCTTCCTTCCTTCCTCTGTTAGGTGGACTCTAGAAGGACCCATCATCCACCATCTGGACCAGCAGTCAATCAAACCATCAGACTTAGGGTGAGGAAGAGAACCACTGATCAGTCTTTCTTTGTGGACCACATTAATTCTGCCATATATTAGACCATGGCTTTAACATGTGCTGTGATTTGACTTTTTATCAGATTTTTATGGTTCCTAACAGAATTATTTGGATCAATAGAAAAAGACCAACTGCCACAGATCCTATGAGGATCACAATGACTCTTCTTTTAGAAGAAACATACTAAAAGACTGTTTTGTAAAATATCAAACACACTCTTCTAATCGTATCAATTACAGTCAAACATTATTAAAAGAGATCACAGAAACAAGTTCATTTGCACATACACTGCTCTGACGGTAATAATACTTAGATCATTGTCCTGAGTATATTTTTCTGTGCAAACGCAGCGATCTGCATCAGTGCAGCAACGTCCTCAAGTCATGGAGTCACGGCGTCAGGCATCAGTCATGCAGGTAAACCTAATTTTTTTATGAGCAACATTTACAATGTCTTGGAACAGCTTAGAGCAACCCAGTAAAACGGATCATTGTTAACATATGAAACATGTCAATAATAATGTCAATAACATTGCAACAATAAATGTGTAAGTTTCCTGACACATCAAATCAGGACACTGTAAAACAACCAGTGATGTCTGTCAGTATCGATCACAGTAATTCATTCGAAACTTAGTGCAAAAATAAAGAAGTTTGGGTGGGGTTGATTTTTTTCTTTCATGTAGCAATATTTCTTGGCAATAATTCTACACAACTGGAAAAAGCTGTTTATTTCCTTTTTTAGGGAATGTGTTGTTTAATTGCCAATACGTCTTGTTTCCTCAGACCTCGTTATCAAACACAATAAATGAAACCAAATGAGGTTTAATAACAGAGAGAGGTGTTTGGTATTGGCAGAGAATATTTGACAAAATAGCCACAAAACACATATTCAACCTTGCTGCTCGTCCCACAAATGCATTTTCCTTATAGATGTGGCACCGTTTAGGAGGGAAAAACAAGACTTTCCAACAGTATAACATTCAATGTCAAGGAGCATAGTTACAACAAAGAAATAATCAACAAAATGCAATCTTGTCTATGTTTTGTACTAATATCACTCACTCTTAAAATGATGAAGGAATATTGTTCATGCATATTAATGTTTGGAGGTTAAAATGAATATTTTTAGTGCTGAATGTGTTCATCTGAAAAATAGGTTGGAAGTTTAATATTTGGATTTTTGTTTTCTCTCCCCTCTCTTTCTTTCTTTCTTTCTTTCTTTCATTCTTCCTTCCTTCCTTCCTTCCTTCCTTCCTTCCTTCCTTCCTTCCTCTGTTAGGTGGACTCTAGAAGGACCCATCATCCACCATCTGGACCAGCAGTCAATCAAACCATCAGACTTAGGGTGAGGAAGAGAACCACTGATCAGTCTTTCTTTGTGGACCACATTAATTCTGCCATATATTAGACCATGGCTTTAACATGTGCTGTGATTTGACTTTTTATCAGATTTTTATGGTTCCTAACAGAATTATTTGGATCAATAGAAAAAGACCAACTGCCACAGATCCTATGAGGATCACAATGACTCTTCTTTTAGAAGAAACATACTAAAAGACTGTTTTGTAAAATATCAAACACACTCTTCTAATCGTATCAATTACAGTCAAACATTATTAAAAGAGATCACAGAAACAAGTTCATTTGCACATACACTGCTCTGACGGTAATAATACTTAGATCATTGTCCTGAGTATATTTTTCTGTGCAAACGCAGCGATCTGCATCAGTGCAGCAACGTCCTCAAGTCATGGAGTCACGGCGTCAGGCATCAGTCATGCAGGTAAACCTAATTTTTTTATGAGCAACATTTACAATGTCTTGGAACAGCTTAGAGCAACCCAGTAAAACGGATCATTGTTAACATATGAAACATGTCAATAATAATGTCAATAACATTGCAACAATAAATGTGTAAGTTTCCTGACACATCAAATCAGGACACTGTAAAACAACCAGTGATGTCTGTCAGTATCGATCACAGTAATTCATTCGAAACTTAGTGCAAAAATAAAGAAGTTTGGGTGGGGTTGATTTTTTTCTTTCATGTAGCAATATTTCTTGGCAATAATTCTACACAACTGGAAAAAGCTGTTTATTTCCTTTTTTAGGGAATGTGTTGTTTAATTGCCAATACGTCTTGTTTCCTCAGACCTCGTTATCAAACACAATAAATGAAACCAAATGAGGTTTAATAACAGAGAGAGGTGTTTGGTATTGGCAGAGAATATTTGACAAAATAGCCACAAAACACATATTCAACCTTGCTGCTCGTCCCACAAATGCATTTTCCTTATAGATGTGGCACCGTTTAGGAGGGAAAAACAAGACTTTCCAACAGTATAACATTCAATGTCAAGGAGCATAGTTACAACAAAGAAATAATCAACAAAATGCAATCTTGTCTATGTTTTGTACTAATATCACTCACTCTTAAAATGATGAAGGAATATTGTTCATGCATATTAATGTTTGGAGGTTAAAATGAATATTTTTAGTGCTGAATGTGTTCATCTGAAAAATAGGTTGGAAGTTTAATATTTGGATTTTTGTTTTCTCTCCCCTCTCTTTCTTTCTTTCTTTCTTTCTTTCATTCTTCCTTCCTTCCTTCCTTCCTTCCTTCCTTCCTTCCTTCCTTCCTTCCTTCCTCTGTTAGGTGGACTCTAGAAGGACCCATCATCCACCATCTGGACCAGCAGTCAATCAAACCATCAGACTTAGGGTGAGGAAGAGAACCACTGATCAGTCTTTCTTTGTGGACCACATTAATTCTGCCATATATTAGACCATGGCTTTAACATGTGCTGTGATTTGACTTTTTATCAGATTTTTATGGTTCCTAACAGAATTATTTGGATCAATAGAAAAAGACCAACTGCCACAGATCCTATGAGGATCACAATGACTCTTCTTTTAGAAGAAACATACTAAAAGACTGTTTTGTAAAATATCAAACACACTCTTCTAATTGTATCAATTACAGTCAAACATTATTAAAAGAGATCACAGAAACAAGTTCATTTGCACATACACTGCTCTGACGGTAATAATACTTAGATCATTGTCCTGAGTATATCTTTCTGTGCAAACGCAGCGATCTGCATCAGTGCAGCAACTTCCTCAAGTCATGGAGTCACGGCGTCAGGCATCAGTCATGCAGGTAAACCTAATTTTTTTTATGAGCAACATTTACAATGTCTTGGAACAGCTTAGAGCAACCCAGTAAAACGGATCATTGTTAACATATCAAACATGTCAATAATAATGTCAATAACATTGCAACAATAAATGTGTAAGTTTCCTGACACATCAAATCAGGACACTGTAAAACAACCAGTGATGTCTGTCAGTATCGATCACAGTAATTCATTCGAAACTTAGTACAAAAATAAAGAAGTTTGGGTGGGGTTGATTTTTTTCTTTCATGTAACAATATTTCTTGGCAATAATTCTACACAACTGGAAAAAGCTGTTTATTTCCTTTTTTAGGGAATGTGTTGTTTAATTGCCAATACGTCTTGTTTCCTCAGACCTCGTTATCAAACACAATAAATGAAACCAAATGAGATTTAATAACAGAGAGAGGTGTTTGGTATTGGCAGAGAATATTTGACAAAATAGCCACAAAACACATATTCAACCTTGCTGCTCGTCCCACAAATGCATTTTCCTTATAGATGTGGCACCGTTTAGGAGGGAAAAACAAGACTTTCCAACAGCATAACATTCAATGTCAAGGAGCATAGTTACAACAAAGAAATAATCAACAAAATGCAATCTTGTCTGTTTTGTACTAATATCACTCACTCTTAAAATGATGAAGGAATATTGTTCATGCATATTAATGTTTGGAGGTTAAAATGAATATTTTTAGTGCTGAATGTGTTCATCTGAAAAATAGGTTGGAAGTTTAATATTTGGATTTTTGTTTTCTCTCCCCTCTCTTTCTTTCTTTCTTTCTTTCTTTCATTCTTCCTTCCTTCCTTCCTTCCTTCCTTCCTTCCTTCCTTCCTTACTTCCTCTGTTAGGTGGACTCTAGAAGGACCCATCATCCACCATCTGGACCAGCAGTCAATCAAACCATCAGACTTAGGGTGAGGAAGAGAACCACTGATCAGTCTTTCTTTGTGGACCACATTAATTCTGCCATATATTAGACCATGGCTTTAACATGTGCTGTGATTTGACTTTTTATCAGATTTTTATGGTTCCTAACAGAATTATTTGGATCAATAGAAAAAGACCAACTGCCACAGATCCTATGAGGATCACAATGACTCTTCTTTTAGAAGAAACATACTAAAAGACTGTTTTGTAAAATATCAAACACACTCTTCTAATCGTATCAATTACAGTCAAACATTATTAAAAGAGATCACAGAAACAAGTTCATTTGCACATACACTGCTCTGACGGTAATAATACTTAGATCATTGTCCTGAGTATATTTTTCTGTGCAAACGCAGCGATCTGCATCAGTGCAGCAACGTCCTCAAGTCATGGAGTCACGGCGTCAGGCATCAGTCATGCAGGTAAACCTAATTTTTTTATGAGCAACATTTACAATGTCTTGGAACAGCTTAGAGCAACCCAGTAAAACGGATCATTGTTAACATATGAAACATGTCAATAATAATGTCAATAACATTGCAACAATAAATGTGTAAGTTTCCTGACACATCAAATCAGGACACTGTAAAACAACCAGTGATGTCTGTCAGTATCGATCACAGTAATTCATTCGAAACTTAGTGCAAAAATAAAGAAGTTTGGGTGGGGTTGATTTTTTTCTTTCATGTAGCAATATTTCTTGGCAATAATTCTACACAACTGGAAAAAGCTGTTTATTTCCTTTTTTAGGGAATGTGTTGTTTAATTGCCAATACGTCTTGTTTCCTCAGACCTCGTTATCAAACACAATAAATGAAACCAAATGAGGTTTAATAACAGAGAGAGGTGTTTGGTATTGGCAGAGAATATTTGACAAAATAGCCACAAAACACATATTCAACCTTGCTGCTCGTCCCACAAATGCATTTTCCTTATAGATGTGGCACCGTTTAGGAGGGAAAAACAAGACTTTCCAACAGTATAACATTCAATGTCAAGGAGCATAGTTACAACAAAGAAATAATCAACAAAATGCAATCTTGTCTATGTTTTGTACTAATATCACTCACTCTTAAAATGATGAAGGAATATTGTTCATGCATATTAATGTTTGGAGGTTAAAATGAATATTTTTAGTGCTGAATGTGTTCATCTGAAAAATAGGTTGTAAGTTTAATATTTGGATTTTTGTTTTCTCTCCACTCTTTCTTTCTTTCTTTTTTTCTTTCTTTCTTTCATTCTTCCTTCCTTCCTTCCTTCCTTTCTTCCTTCCTTCCTTCCTCTGTTAGGTGGACTCTAGAAGGACCCATCATCCACCATCTGGACCAGCAGTCAATCAAACCATCAGACTTAGGGTGAGGAAGAGAACCACTGATCAGTCTTTCTTTGTGGACCACATTAATTCTGCCATATATTAGACCATGGCTTTAACATGTGCTGTGATTTGACTTTTTATCAGATTTTTATGGTTCCTAACAGAATTATTTGGATCAATAGAAAAAGACCAACTGCCACAGATCCTATGAGGATCACAATGACTCTTCTTTTAGAAGAAACATACTAAAAGACTGTTTTGTAAAATATCAAACACACTCTTCTAATCGTATCAATTACAGTCAAACATTATTAAAAGAGATCACAGAAACAAGTTCATTTGCACATACACTGCTCTGACGGTAATAATACTTAGATCATTGTCCTGAGTATATCTTTCTGTGCAAACGCAGCGATCTGCATCAGTGCAGCAACTTCCTCAAGTCATGGAGTCACGGCGTCAGGCATCAGTCATGCAGGTAAACCTAATTTTTTTTATGAGCAACATTTACAATGTCTTGGAACAGCTTAGAGCAACCCAGTAAAACGGATCATTGTTAACATATCAAACATGTCAATAATAATGTCAATAACATTGCAACAATAAATGTGTAAGTTTCCTGACACATCAAATCAGGACACTGTAAAACAACCAGTGATGTCTGTCAGTATCGATCACAGTAATTCATTCGAAACTTAGTACAAAAATAAAGAAGTTTGGGTGGGGTTGATTTTTTTCTTTCATGTAACAATATTTCTTGGCAATAATTCTACACAACTGGAAAAAGCTGTTTATTTCCTTTTTTAGGGAATGTGTTGTTTAATTGCCAATACGTCTTGTTTCCTCAGACCTCGTTATCAAACACAATAAATGAAACCAAATGAGATTTAATAACAGAGAGAGGTGTTTGGTATTGGCAGAGAATATTTGACAAAATAGCCACAAAACACATATTCAACCTTGCTGCTCGTCCCACAAATGCATTTTCCTTATAGATGTGGCACCGTTTAGGAGGGAAAAACAAGACTTTCCAACAGTATAACATTCAATGTCAAGGAGCATAGTTACAACAAAGAAATAATCAACAAAATGCAATCTTGTCTGTTTTGTACTAATATCACTCACTCTTAAAATGATGAAGGAATATTGTTCATGCATATTAATGTTTGGAGGTTAAAATGAATATTTTTAGTGCTGAATGTGTTCATCTGAAAAATAGGTTGGAAGTTTAATATTTGGATTTTTGTTTTCTCTCCCCTCTCTTTCTTTCTTTCTTTCTTTCTTTCATTCTTCCTTCCTTCCTTCCTTCCTTCCTTCCTTCCTTCCTTCCTTCTTTCCTCTGTTAGGTGGACTCTAGAAGGACCCATCATCCACCATCTGGACCAGCAGTCAATCAAACCATCAGACTTAGGGTGAGGAAGAGAACCACTGATCAGTCTTTCTTTGTGGACCACATTAATTCTGCCATATATTAGACCATGGCTTTAACATGTGCTGTGATTTGACTTTTTATCAGATTTTTATGGTTCCTAACAGAATTATTTGGATCAATAGAAAAAGACCAACTGCCACAGATCCTATGAGGATCACAATGACTCTTCTTTTAGAAGAAACATACTAAAAGACTGTTTTGTAAAATATCAAACACACTCTTCTAATCGTATCAATTACAGTCAAACATTATTAAAAGAGATCACAGAAACAAGTTCATTTGCACATACACTGCTCTGACGGTAATAATACTTAGATCATTGTCCTGAGTATATTTTTCTGTGCAAACGCAGCGATCTGCATCAGTGCAGCAACGTCCTCAAGTCATGGAGTCACGGCGTCAGGCATCAGTCATGCAGGTAAACCTAATTTTTTTATGAGCAACATTTACAATGTCTTGGAACAGCTTAGAGCAACCCAGTAAAACGGATCATTGTTAACATATCAAACATGTCAATAATAATGTCAATAACATTGCAACAATAAATGTGTAAGTTTCCTGACACATCAAATCAGGACACTGTAAAACAACCAGTGATGTCTGTCAGTATCGATCACAGTAATTCATTCGAAACTTAGTGCAAAAATAAAGAAGTTTGGGTGGGGTTGATTTTTTTCTTTCATGTAACAATATTTCTTGGCAATAATTCTACACAACTGGAAAAAGCTGTTTATTTCCTTTTTTAGGGAATGTGTTGTTTAATTGCCAATACGTCTTGTTTCCTCAGACCTCGTTATCAAACACAATAAATGAAACCAAATGAGGTTTAATAACAGAGAGAGGTGTTTGGTATTGGCAGAGAATATTTGACAAAATAGCCACAAAACACATATTCAACCTTGCTGCTCGTCCCACAAATGCATTTTCCTTATAGATGTGGCACCGTTTAGGAGGGAAAAACAAGACTTTCCAACAGCATAACATTCAATGTCAAGGAGCATAGTTACAACAAAGAAATAATCAACAAAATGCAATCTTGTCTATGTTTTGTACTAATATCACTCACTCTTAAAATGATGAAGGAATATTGTTCATGCATATTAATGTTTGGAGGTTAAAATGAATATTTTTAGTGCTGAATGTGTTCATCTGAAAAATAGGTTGTAAGTTTAATATTTGGATTTTTGTTTTCTCTCCACTCTTTCTTTCTTTCTTTTTTTCTTTCTTTCTTTCATTCTTCCTTCCTTCCTTCCTTCCTTTCTTCCTTCCTTCCTTCCTCTGTTAGGTGGACTCTAGAAGGACCCATCATCCACCATCTGGACCAGCAGTCAATCAAACCATCAGACTTAGGGTGAGGAAGAGAACCACTGATCAGTCTTTCTTTGTGGACCACATTAATTCTGCCATATATTAGACCATGGCTTTAACATGTGCTGTGATTTGACTTTTTATCAGATTTTTATGGTTCCTAACAGAATTATTTGGATCAATAGAAAAAGACCAACTGCCACAGATCCTATGAGGATCACAATGACTCTTCTTTTAGAAGAAACATACTAAAAGACTGTTTTGTAAAATATCAAACACACTCTTCTAATCGTATCAATTACAGTCAAACATTATTAAAAGAGATCACAGAAACAAGTTCATTTGCACATACACTGCTCTGACGGTAATAATACTTAGATCATTGTCCTGAGTATATTTTTCTGTGCAAACGCAGCGATCTGCATCAGTGCAGCAACTTCCTCAAGTCATGGAGTCACGGCGTCAGGCATCAGTCATGCAGGTAAACCTAATTTTTTTATGAGCAACATTTACAATGTCTTGGAACAGCTTAGAGCAACCCAGTAAAACGGATCATTGTTAACATATCAAACATGTCAATAATAATGTCAATAACATTGCAACAATAAATGTGTAAGTTTCCTGACACATCAAATCAGGACACTGTAAAACAACCAGTGATGTCTGTCAGTATCGATCACAATAATTCATCCAAAACTTAGTACAAAAATAAAGAAGTTTGGGTGGGGTTGATTTTTTTCTTTCATGTAACAATATTTCTTGGCAATAATTCTACACAACTGGAAAAAGCTGTTTATTTCCTTTTTTAGGGAATGTGTTGTTTAATTGCCAATACGTCTTGTTTCCTCAGACCTCGTTATCAAACACAATAAATGAAACCAAATGAGGTTTAATAACAGAGAGAGGTGTTTGGTATTGGCAGAGAATATTTGACAAAATAGCCACAAAACACATATTCAACCTTGCTGCTCGTCCCACAAATGCATTTTCCTTATAGATGTGGCACCGTTTAGGAGGGAAAAACAAGACTTTCCAACAGCATAACATTCAATGTCAAGGAGCATAGTTACAACAAAGAAATAATCAACAAAATGCAATCTTGTCTGTTTTGTACTAATATCACTCACTCTTAAAATGATGAAGGAATATTGTTAATGCATATTAATGTTTGGAGGTTAAAATGAATATTTTTAGTGCTGAATGTGTTCATCTGAAAAATAGGTTGTAAGTTTAATATTTGGATTTTTGTTTTCTCTCCCCTCTTTCTTTCTTTCTTTTTTTCTTTCTCTTAGAATTTTAATGGAATGAGAGTAATCGTGGGGGCATCTCCAGATTTCAGTGCTGCTCAATCTTTCTTTGTTGGCTACAGTAATTCTGCCTTCTATAAGGCAATGGCTGTAACATGTACTTTGACTTTACTATTTGTTTGATTTTTATGGCTATGAAAAGAATTATTTTGATATTTTCTCTGTGCTGAAGAAAAAGACAATTTTCCAAGATCTCATAATGATCACAATTTGGGCTAATTTTGGGCTAAACAAAGAAACCACACTAAAGTAGAATTTTGAGCTTTTTTTTTTGTCCTGAGTATCCAACTATTTTTCTAATCAAAATCTGACTTAGAGTGACATATAATTCAATTTGGCCACATCTAATCTAATAATCAACTACCACTGCCTTGTTGCAGACAGCTGTTGGCAAAGATTATATGCCATCTCCAGCCACTTTGAAGTATCACAGTTTTATCTTTTTATAACAACTTTTGTGTAATATTTGCCTGATCCTTCTATCATTTAAAAACCACGTAGCTGTACTGTATGCACGGTTGAGACACAACATTTAACTTAGATGTAAAGTAATGCAACTCATCTTGATACAATATGTTAGGTAGTTGGTTATCAGTTAGGTCGCCAAAGGCTGCTTAGGATGGGCACAAAGCACACACAGAACCAGCCGTAGAAACGTTTAAAGGTTTATTCAATTTATTGTCATATTATGGAAGACCACAAGAAAATCTGACAAAGTTCAGTAGTATTGCTTTTCAGTTTTGTGTTTGATATTATTTTAATTTGTCTTGGAATGTATAACCTGTGTATGACCTCATTTGATATATTTAATTGCAGCTTTGAAAGTTGTGGAAAAATAACACACACTTAACAAGAACATTGTGTGAGTGTGGGTTAACATGTTGCTTTCTGCTTCTAAGTGAAGAAAAGCAGAAGTTGACATTTAAAGATTCAAACTTGTATTAGGGGGAAATGTCTGGCCTGCGACATGTGTCTGCTTTTGGCTGTACTTCTGTTTTTGAAAGAACAAGAAGCCAAATCCAGACGAGGCTGAGCCAGACTACAAGAACACATAGGAAAGATCTACCCAGCAACAACTGACTGGTTATCATAGCCTCCAATCCATGTCTAGTTTAAGAAAGACTTTTTAAGCTGAAGTTCAGGAAGTGAGGGGCAGTTCTGTATGCATGTGAATGGCAGAACTCCTCTTTCTGTAAGCAGAGAGGGTTTTAGCTAAGAAAAGAAATCAGAATTCTGTGCACATGTCCAGTTATTTGTAAAAATAAATATCTTCATTTGAGAGAAGTTGTTTCTTTCACTGGCCAAATCAAACGAACATGTGTGGAAAACCTCAGGTAAAAATATATAAGTGTGGAACAGTACCTGGTTAATTAAGGAAGTGGGAAAATTAGTACCTACTTGGTTAATATTGTTGGAAAGAACCTGGTCTTTATTACCTGTGCATTTCTAAGGTTTTCTTTAATAATTTGGTGACCTCTGATGGGTCCAGTGGTAATGTATTAATTATAATTAAATATTTTTGAATGTTATTTTAATCAAAATAAGCTTCTCTGAAGAGGAATTAGTTTTCAAAGATTCATCATTCATCCAATACTGGGACCAGGCACTCGAACCGTTCGACCAACTAAAAGGTGAAAAAAACCTTTTAAAGTCATTTACCACATTGCATACTGTAAATTAGAGTGCCTGGACCAGTAACAGGTGAATGTTTTTTAATTAATTGGAAATGGGGCTGTAAGAAGTTAAAGGGGTGGAAGTAAAGGAAAATACGCGTAAAACGGTCTGGGACCGTGAATGGGTTGGTGTCCGTAGGGTTTAAAGTCCCCTTAAAGTACCATAAATGATGGGTTACAGTCCCCTTAAAGTACCAAAAGTTGTGGGTTGGAGTCCCTAGGAGGTTGAAGTCCTCCTTAAAGTACCAGGAAAAGGTTCAGGTTGGAGTCCCAAGGGGGAATTGAGGTCCTCCAAAACAATATTTGAATATTTCCAGGAAGTAGATTGTGTGGAACTTTGTACATGATTTGAGCTGTTTGAAAATGAACCAGATCTGTACATTTTAATATTTCAGATTTTATGAAGAGTGAATTTGTATGATCTCTGTAACCAGTATTATGAATTATTCTTATAGCTCTTTTTTGCTGTATGGATAGCGGTTGTATTGTACAGTTATAAGTTTTGCCCCAAACTTTTGCACAGTAATGTAAATATGGTAAAATCAGTGAGCAGTAGAGAATGTGGAGTGATCCCCCCGAGTGATGCCACAAGCGATGTCCAAGCATGACGAAGAATATTACCCCAGCTTCACAAACTGTTTTCTATTACTTAAATGGCTTTTCACCCAGTGCAATACTACCCCTCTGATCCCATAGCATTCTAGTTTATTAATATGTTATGATTGTGTTGAAAGCTATTTTAAGATCTATGAATATTCCAACTGACTGCAATTTGTGATCAATTGCGTTTGTAATCTTCTCAATCGATTCTATCAATGTCAGTGATGTTGACCGGCTTGCTCTAAAACCATACTGACTTTCAGAAAGTAATTTGTGTTTTTTTATGAATTTTTCTAACCTTTTACTGAATAATTTTTCTAAGATTTTGGAGAATTGTGAAAGTAAAGAAATAAGCTTGTAATTTGTGAAGTGGTGTTTATCCCCAGTTTTGTACAACGGCACAACTTTGGCTATTTTCATTTTGTTAGGAAGTGTACCAGTTTGGAATGATAAGTCACGTAAGATGTATGTTAATAGTTTTGAAATCCCCTCAATAACTTTTTTTTTTTTTACCATTTTCATATCAATGTCATTTGAATCAGTGGAAGTTTTGCATTTACATTTATATACAATACCAAAACCAACCAAATGTTTCAACATAGGTGAGGTTTAATGTATATTGTGTATTGTAAGTCTATTATTGTGTATTTATTGTAAAGGCTATTGGTTATTGTTTATGTTGTTGTTTTTAATGTCTGTGGACTACAGATGGAAAGTAGCTTCTAGCTAAATCTGACATATTTACACAATGTCATGAAAATGTACAAAGTGTTCATTAATGTGCATTGTCCTCATCAAATAAACAAATAAAGTAAAGTAAATATCTATTATTTCTTTTCCTTTTACTGCAGTGAGGAACATTGAACTGGTATTTCTTGTTATAAGATTATCATTCCAAACATTAAGCAACACTGGATCAGGAATATTTAGCCAGGTTTGGTCCGATATTTACAGAGAAATTATTAAAGCTTTGACCACAAAACTCATATTTGCTTTTTAATATTGTTGCACATAAAATATTGAGGGTAGCTTTGTTGTTTAGCATAATGTTTTAATGAGATTATTTAATATTCCTTTAATATTTTTTGTTATTACATAATATTATACTATAGTAATCCTTCCTATATACCTTCATAATAGCGGTTAACTTATTCTCATATTTTTTTATATTTATTTCCCATCTCTTTAGTACTTTGTTTTATGAATTCTCAATATAATGTATTTTTCTTTTTAGCATTTTGTAATCCCTTTGTGAGCCATGGTAGATCTTTGTGTCTATGTTTTCTATAACATTATTTAATAGGACAGTTTATATTGTCCTACACAGATAGGTTTACATAGAAACCTACAGAAGGAGACCATAGATAATTTCTCAAGCACAGACATACAAAGAGCAGTGATTGACACCCTGAAGCAGAAATGCAGTGATGCCACTGCTACAGATCTCCACACAGGATCAAAGGCTATATGTGAAGCATGTGATAGCAGTTTTGGAGCTTCTTCTGGACTAAGGTGAAAAACAAAGAGAATAGATGGTTTTGTTGTTGAGTCAACTTCTGAATCAGAAGAGCTCAAAAGGAAATAGTTGTTTCCCTGCTGGACAGAATGATGAATTTGAGAAGTGTTTTTCTAGTGTGAATGAGAACTTGCTTAACGTAATTCAGGCATACAGTCCAACCTCAAACCACATCTTGTCTGAGTCTCATTTGTCAGCACTGGCACTTCATTCCCATATTGAATTTAATTCAGAGGAAGTGAAGCGCAAGAGTGAAGCTGGTCCCATTCAGGATATGTTGACAGTGTACAATCTTCTGGATTATGAGATGTTCCCTTCACTGGAAGCTGTTATTCAGGTTGCCTTAACAATACCAGTTAGCAGCTGTAACTGTGAAAGGTCTTTTAGTGCCTTGCATCATCTCCATACCTGGCTGAGGAAGACCATGGATCAATGCAGACTCCAGCACTGGCTGTGATGTCATTTGAGAAGGAGATACCTGAGATAGTTGAACACCAAAAAGTAGTTGACAGATTTGCCAACCTGAAGGTGAGGCGACATAGGTTAAAGTACAAAGAATAATCTGCAGTATCCGTACAAAGATCATTACATACATTGCATACATTGTACCAAAGGCAGGGTTACCTCTCTTTTATAATTTTATATTATAAAAGGTTATTTAAATTATTTCAGGCACTTTTCTTTTTTTGAATTTTTTTTTTTTATTATATAATACATAAATTAAAAAAGTCCATTCTGTTAATGTGTTTTACATGTTGTGCATTGTATTTCAAATAAAACTTAAAAAAAAATAAGTTCCAAGGTCCATTTTTTGGTATTTTTGGTAATCACTATAGGGGGTCTGGTTTACTTCAGAAACATACATACCGTTTATGTTGAAGAGCTGCTGTATCAAAATGAGTTGACTTGCTGCTGAGAAGCAGTAGCAGTAAAAGGCTCGGTGTGATGCTGATCCTGAGAAAAAGGATGTATATTTAAAGAAACAAAGAAAAGTGGCATGAGCACAGATGACCAGGGAAGATGAAGATTTGAGTGAGAAGAGACACAAAAGACGATATTGGAGAAGAGCCCAACGCACATTTCCCAGGTTCTTCTGAAAAATCATGGGCTTAGGTGGTGAAGCCTAAGCCCACACAAATATTGAAATACACACACACACACACACACTAAATAACAACATAGACTTCATATATTTTTTCACCCCAAGGACACAGCAGATATAATCTAAACACACAATAAGATTTTCTATAATCCTGCCTTTGAACAAGCCTCCCATCTTCAGACATCTTTGTATGGTCAAGCTGTTCCATGTGTCCCAAACACATTTTTTTCTTTTATTGTTTCAGTCAGCAGTATCACTTCTCAAGTTGTCACTTTTAAGTAATAAAATATAGTAAATACAGTGATAATTCACATCATGAAGTTTTTTTGTTTTTTTTTAACCACACAAATATAATTTCATGCGTTGACAAATTTTGAGTATGAGCTGTCATATCCCCTATGTACACATACATATTTAGGTTAGGGGCCAGTTGTCTAACATCAGTGAAGCATCAAAACTGAGATGTGACAATTAATGAATAAATAAATGACAGCACTGAAATGTAACGAAGAAATGTGTGTATTTGTTTTTATTTCAGAATAGCTCACATGCTACATGATTTGAATATTTTGTGAAACATTGCACCAAGCCTTGCTCAAATTGATGATAGTTCCTTGCATGTCCCCACCTGAGCATCTAATACCAGGGCCTTAGTTCCAGTGGTGATGATGGCTGTTGATTGGATCAGCTGTCTTCTATATGAAATATTTTGTATGGCTAGTAACACCAGACCTACCAAAATAATAACACAAACAAGCGATACAAGGTCACATTGAAAGCTTTGATAGAAAATACTAAATCTGCTGTTTTTGAGACAGTTTGGGTTCACCTTTAAAATGTGCAGCTCTTGGGTTTTATCTGTCAGGACAGATTAGTTAAATAAAGGCACAAATAAAACATCAAGAAACATCATGAAACTCTTCTTTACCCATACCACACTAAAATTACTGATGGATAAATTTAAGCTTTCTCCCATGACAGTTTCTGTGATCCCTGCAGTACAAAAGACCGGCTGGAGACATGAAAATAAAACTCCCATGACTTGTGAGACCTTCCACCACAACACCTCACTGGAAACAGAAAAAAAATCCCATAAACACAGTGTCAGTTTACCTTGAAACCAGATTGCCATCTTCACTTTAACATTTTGCAATGACATTTACAGTTCTGCAACCAGTCCACTCTCAGGTGGTTATGTCAGTAAAATGTAGTATTATATGTGCAAAGAAAGCACATTTAGTAATTCTTGCAGTGAATTTTTTTTTCTGGGCCACAAAAATATACAAGTGCATGCATGGTCTGATTTTCAGTCCTAAATCTGCAACAGCTGACCTCAAAACAGTCATATCCACTGTGTGTGCATACAGTTTGTAATGAAAAACATTCAGAATAATACAGGTTTTGAAAAATTTCATATATATTTTTTTCTAAAAAAAAAAAAAGAAAAAGAAAAATGTAATTTACTTCAAGACAAGATGCATCAGTTATATACATTTATGTACAATGGCAACTTCATGAGTCATGAATAAAAAGGAAAAAAAATGTCATTTTGCTGCTCTGCAGTGCTTCAAGTCTTTGGATTTTCTGTCACTTTCCTGCTTGTGCTTTCATCTTCATCAGTTCTTAAATGTAGAAAGCGAAAACTCAAACCAAGTAGCCATCTACTGTCCAACTGACAGGCTCTCATTTGTTCATCTGACAAATCTTTGAGAATTGGTCAGTTCGCTTTTCCCTCCCTGCTGTTTCTTTTCTGGCCTTTCACTTGTGGAATGTGAAATCTCCATCCACGTCTGTGCTCCAGTCATTGCAGTCCATGTTCCCCCTCTTTCTGTTCTGTCTGAATCAGTCCAGCTTACGTGCACCCAATTTAAGAGGACCCTTTGCAGCTTTACGCTCGGCTCGTTTTGCTTCCAGCTCTTTCCTTCTCTCCTCCCGTTTCTTTTTGGACAGCTCTGCCTTACTTAGACCTTTAATACAAAGGTTCAAAGATTTAGAACAAGACTTCTGCACATTTAAGGGATTCAAAACTGAAACACAAAAAGCAATGGTCAAAAAGAAAAGGATTAAATTGGTGGGCATCTAACATCATACATTAGGGTGATTGCAGAGAACTTCAGATATGATGCAAAATATCTCAATTCACACAGTAAACAATGAACAGAATGGTGGATTTGTTTAAAACACATTGGTTCCAATTTCTGAAGAAGTAATCCAGATGAAGGACTTACTTTGGCTTCCATCTACTGATTCCCAGCTTTCTTCAGTTCCCCAGTCTCCTGTTGTTTCAGCACTCCAGCCATCTCCAGTCTGTCAGGGAGAGAATTCATTAAAACATGAATGAACGTGCCCCAATCCACAGATTTAATTTGGCTAATTAAGGCCAGTGTGCTGAATCCAATTTCCTAGACTGGTTGGAAAGTTCCTTCCATAGTTGTTTGATTCTTAGGAGTTATTTATATCATGAAAACATTAGTAAAATGGGTTTAAAAAGAATGGGATATGTTTTTTTTCCACTTTTCTATATATTCAGATAATGTTAAATATAATTTAATTTGTTTATTGCTCCTCACCATGGCAGCAGGAGCGCTTCTCTGGGAGACGCTTGCGAACAGGTCATTCTGAGTGGCTCCTTTCCCCGTGCTGCTGCTGCTGTCCCAGTTGTACTCGCTGGCTAAACGCACCCCCTCAGGAAGAGGTAGCATCGTGTTGGCCGACGTCGTGTCCGTCTCCTCCTCCCCCCAGTCATTTCCCCAGCCTTCCTCACCCGCAGAGCTCTGACCCTGGCCATCCTTCTCGTTGGACCAGCTGTCGTCGGCGTCCCAGCCTGAGCTACTCCAGTCAGAGCTCTGCTTTTTCACGGCCACGGAGGTGGACGACCGGCCGACCTACACAACGGAGAGGGAAATACTGAAATGAAGATTGGCTGCATTTTGTTATTATCCACACTCTGGTGTGAACAAGGGATTTACACTTTATGATAAATGTAAAATTTAAAGCTAGCATGGTATAACAGCGGGAATAATAGAATAAGGAAGTTTATCATTGTTACCTACAGTAGTGGTGGTGCCAGTAATAAAAAAGGTAAGAACAATTAAGCGTTCACAGCATTCACACTTAAGGTGGTATTATATAATGGATGTCAAACAAACGGCTCATACTCCTCTCTCACTGGCCTTCTTTTTAGATGATGCCATTCCCGACCAGTCCGTGTTCCAGTCATCAGTGTGAGTTTTCTCTGGTTCCTTGAGAGAATCAGCATTTTAGAAGATCTGATACTACTATTGTGTAAGAACAAATCTCACATAAATATTTGTACATAAATGTAAGAGTAATAATTTTACCTCCAAACTTCCCCAGTCCTCCTCGTCATCCCAGCGGTCTCCTATCGGCTCTTCATCATTGTCTCTAGCCTCAACAGTCTGTGATTGGTTGGCACGTTTAGAGGCAGCGTGGTGAGTCAGAGAGATCTGTGGTGTTTTATCTTCTGAATCTGGTAAATAAAGAAATGATATGTTTCCAGATAAAATACTTGAAATATAAGACATATTGTACTTCAAGCAGACACAATATGTTGAGCCCTCTGACTGCTTCTCCTTGTTGAATTCGATGTTATAAACCCACCAGGTGCAGGCGCTCCATCAGCGGCACCAGTGGGACTGGTGGTGTTAGCAGGTCCACTTCCTTCAGCTGCTGTGCCTCCTTCTGTACCTGGAGCAGTGCGGATTAGCTTGGATGTTATCGAAGACATGCCGGTGACAGCCCAACCGGCCCAACTGGAGGATGCACCTGCAGGCTGAGCACACGACCCAACATCCTTTTCTGCAAGAAACAGGACAGAGTGTTTTCAGAATTAATCAAAGGAAAAATTTCTATGTATTATGTTACCAAGACTTAATCTAGTAAGCTCTCAGGGGTCTAAAAGAACATATAGGCTATTACCAGAATAAATCTTATCTGTCACGTTTATAGAGCTATAGGAGGGCTTTTGTCTATTTTTCTGCAGAGATTCAATCAACTTTTTTTTTCTTTTCCTGAACTTTCTGGGCTGTAACTTTTGAACGAAGGGTTACTTTTGTTTTAGAACATGATGCTGTGAATCAATCACACATACTTTTATTTCTCAGTCTGTAACCTAATATTCTACTATAATGCTGCATATAGTGGCAACTCTTCAAAAGAAAAAAAAGGCATAAGAAACTGGATTTTTTAAATGAGAACTCAAAGACGGTCTCTCCAAAAAAGCAGCTTCCACAGTTAACAAAAAGTATTTGTTTGCCCTGATCTTGAGATTTGAAATATGTGATTTCAAGTTCTGAAACCCTATTTTGGAAGTACACTGAATGCAGCATAACTACCAGTGAAGGGAATGAAGAATTAAATTAAAAAGGCAAGTTTATGTTTTCTATTAAACTGAGCATGTTATGCAAACAAGTGTGTAAAATTTCTTCCTGCTAAAAAGGACAAGACTGCAGCTCAGGGTTGTTTGTAACATACCGATCTCGGACAGCTTGGCTGGGTCTTCCGACACAGCCTCCAGCTTAGAAAGGAAACTCTTGATGGCTTTGAACGCCTCAACGAGAGAAAAACAAAGTGCTTTTTTATATGAGACAAAACAAAAAACTAAAGATACTAAGCTGTCAGGGTCCATGGTTAAAACACAGCATTAATATATTAGATTGCTTTGTCTCTTCAACAAGTTCACTACTTACAGATTATCTGTTATTACTTTAGTTTTTAGCTTATTTCATTCAATATTAACAACTCAAGTTACTACATGAGAGCACACAGCAATGCTACACATCATCACTTATTACAATTATTAGTGTCACTTATTACTTTGGTGTTACATGTTCATACTGGCTTAAATCTGTCTTCATAACCATAAAAAATGATCTATTGGTGGCCATAATTACTAAAAAAGAAACTTTTCAATATTCTTGACTACATTAAATAATGGGCAAACGAAACTCAAGGCAAAGGCCATAAAACTAAGTGGTGATAACACAAACTTCACTCGTGTACCTGATCCCGGACACTTTTATCAGGGTCAACTGTGATGGCACAGAGGGTGGGCAGGATTCGACCAGCGATCTCTGTAATGCTGTAGTAGTTGTGTGTGGCCGCGAAGCCAAGCACGCCAGCAGAGCGTGAAGCGGGGAACGGGTCTTTCGTGGCTCGAGAGAAGGCAGAAATCAGAACACGCTGTCGAGTCTGTGAAGAGAAGAAGCATAAAATACTTTACTAAACTTGACCTTGGAGTTTTTAAATACTGAACACTAAATGCGGATGTTCTTTACCCCGGCATTGAGGTAGGAGGCAATCTTTCCAAGACAGACGGTTGTGTTGCACCGGATTGGACCTTGCTCGTCTCTGGCCTGCAGCCGAGCGAAGTGACGCATCAGTTCTTGGTTCAGGTTAGCGTCATTCAGTTTGGGAGCCAACAGCAACATAGACTACAGAAATGACAGGAAAAGAAGTGAGTTGTGTCTATCGTAATATCCAATAATACTTCCAGTTTTGTGGCTGTGTTTAAGTCTGTAAACTACCTTAACCGTCTGTTCTCTGATGGCGGGGTTGGTGTCTGTGAAGCCGTGAACAACGTGAGGGAAAATCTGAGAATTAACTGCTGCCTCATTAAGATACTGAATGAACTGCTCCATCTGAGAAAGAGACGAAGTAACAAGAATGAAAAAGCAGATTTTATTACATCTGTTATCAGTACAATTAAATAACTTGCAGAGTTCTTTTCCATCATGATGTTTCCCTTTAACAATAAAAGCTTTTAATATTTAGATGAGGAAAAACAGAGAAAATCAAACACAAATACACTTCAGTTCAGTGATGGCTCTGTACAAAAAATATAAACATATGATCACTAAAAACAGGCAAAACTGCAGCCGTTAACAGAACCATGGTAATTGCAAAACATTGCAGACAGACCAAAGGCATTGGTTATTTCACTTCATGACACGTGTGTGGTGGAGTAGTGGTTAGAGGTCTGGAGAACCCAAGTTCAAGTCCCCCGGACTGGCAACGAAGGTTAACCACTAGCACCGAAACCGTAATACGGCAGCCCACTGTTTCTACTGGTACTCTCAAATGTTTTTTTTGACAAAAGGCTTGTTCACCAGCACAAGTTACCGTGGTAACTCAGCTGGGACTCATTTAAGCTACGATAACAAAGCGAAACTCTCACTTTGATGAGCCAGACTTATTGAAATAAGTGAGGCTTTCCTTGAATTCTGCTTCACAGAATATTCCTCAGGCCCTTTTTTTTTGTTTAATTTTGCCTCCATATAATTACGAAATCTACTGCAAGCCCAACATGTTAGCCAAAGATGAGCTCCACGACGTTAAATACCTGCTGCAGGAGTCGTATCCTCATGGCTCGGTCTGTGGAGGAAAACATCTTCACAATCACAGGAATGATTTTCTGTTGGTATTCTTCTGCCGACAGGAACTTCCCCACCTGGCAGAGTGAGACGATAATACATTTTGATGTCCACAGATCAAATAAGTTTTACTTGATATTATCTGATTGATCTCCAGATTCTTTATGTTTCATGCTGCCAGAGAAGGTAAGGGTTCACCTTGAAGAGGGGTGTGAGAACAACAGCGCCTGCATTGCCAAACTCGAAGGCGGTGAGCAGCTGAGGGAGGACCTTGTGTTTACAGAAGTCTTCAGGAAACAAGTCCAAATTGTCACTCAGGTCCTGGAAGAACTGCTGCTTCTCGGCTGGCTCCTTGATCTAGATTTTCAGTTTAAAAGAGATGCTTTATACTTTATTGTTATATGACATGTTGTACACAGTAACCAGAATGTGTTTGCGAACCTGAATCTCCTCCAGGAATAGGTTGCTCTCCACAAAGCTGTTGCTAAGAAATCCTCCAGGTGCTCTGCAGTTCTGAAGAAAGCGGGCTGGGTTTGGCCGAGCTCTGGGATTGGCCCCTACCAGCTCACAGTAGTGGGGGACCAGTGATTTTGGGACCTGTTTACACAAAAGAATAAAAGAGGGAACAGGACTCTGAACATCCTAAAGAAAGACTTATTTTAGTCATTAGTCACCCCTGAGAAATCTGAAGTTTTTTTTCTCTCTCTTTTTTATTCTCTTATGTTTTATTATATAGCCAAGGCAAGGAAAATTTATTTGTATAACACATTTCATGTACAAGACTATTGAAAAGTGCTTTACATAAAACATTATAAGCATTACAGCAGGGAGCAATAACAAGTGCATAAAAAAACAAACAAAAAAAAAAAATAGTTAGTTAAAGATAGGATTTATACAAGTGTTTCTAACGCTCCATTTTCCAAAGCCGTTTTCAAATTTTAGTCAAAGTTGCATCTGATTTGCAAATATCTATAAAAGTCCTCTTTTTCCAAACCAAAGCTTTTCGGAAGAGCTTCAAAGCTCTGGAGCGCCCTCTTCTGGAGATAAGTAATTGAATTACAATTCTTTAATCTGTTATATTTATTTGATACAGAAATCTGCAGATTAAACATCTCTGTGTAGGCATCTTACATACACTGTGGAATCAGTAATACTTCATCTTGGTAATTAGACAAAGAAAGCATTTATCAGACGTACCTTTCCCAATGAACGGAGGGAGGAAGTACGAGGAAGTGGTCCATTGAACACTTCCCAAATAAGGCAGCCCAGTCGCCACACCTCACCTGCCCTGAAATAAAAATTGAAGGACCTCATCACAAATTATTTAACAGCAAATTGTGTTGTGTTTATATATATATATATATATATATATATATATATAGATACAGATAGATATAGATATATTATAAACCCCTCACCCTTACCATTTCTCTCCCCCGTTGTCTGATATTTCTGGTGGGTCATATTTCTCCATGTCTGGGTAAACAGCTTTTGGGGCAGGTAACGAGACCCCACTGGGGTCACCCTGCTCAGGGGCCACATGATCAAGTGCACCAAGCTTCCACTCCCCAGCACGATCCACAAAAACAGCCCATATGCCCAAGTTGTTATGAAGAAGGTGGCAGTCATTGACCAGAAAACTCAAAGCTTTCTGTTACAGGAAGCAAATAACAAAAGTAAAGATAGTTTGCAACAGTTTCCACAGAATAACCAACAAAAACAACTAGACTTTGTCTCCCTTTAAAGTATCAGATGTTTCTCTGTTAATTTCATACCACTATTTGGTGCAGTCCCCAGGAAACCTCGAGTTCACCAGCACCGCCCTTCTCTGCCTGGGCCTTCAGGTGGACTGCCAGGGGTGTCACCTGCTCAGTTACCAGGTACAAGCTCTTCTCTGTCTGTAACAACGCAAAGCAAGATTAACTAGAGTACAAACTGAAATTTAGAAAAGAAATTAGCTTTACAATTTATGACGTAGCACTATGAAGCTTGTAAACATGAAATACACAGTATTTAGCATTCTTATAATACCCATGTTGTGCCTATTTTGTATTTAAGTAACCAAGACATTACAAATGAACACAAAACAACATTATTTTCTTCGCTACAGATTTTCTATTAAGTGGAAACACACTGGTGACACTTAAAAGTCACCAGTTGGATTTAATAAAGCAAAAAGGTAAGAATCTCATTGGGAAAAGTCATTCTGACTCTGGGCCACTGATTACAAAAACATCATTTGGTCTGTTAAATCCAGATTTACTCCATTTCAGATCCACTGGTGCATCAGTGTAAAAAAAGAGAGAAAAAAAAAAAAAAAAAAAAAAAAAAAAAACACAGATTAAGTGCTATACCAATCATGACTAATGTCTACGGTATAAGCCTGTGGGAGCAGCATTAGATCTTGGGTTGCTTTAGTTAGTAAAATTTAGGTTCAATTTGGTGTGCTCAGTATCTAAATATTCTGAATGTCCAGTTTTCATTTCATTTATTTGGTTCTTCTAATGGCATGGACATGTTTCAAAATGACAATGCCAGGATTCATCTGCCTCAAACATCAAAAGAGAGCTTTAGAAAGGATGAGACATCCTAGTCACTCATGGATTGGCCACCATAAAGTAACATTTCAAAGCATCTTATGATAACAGCAAGTATAAATTAAGATTATTGACCTCTTGGTTCTGCCAATTTATAGGCAATAATAAACTTTCAAAGTGCATCTAATAATATAAAGCTAACTAGCACAAACAAGTGGGAAGACTACCAAAACGTGACCCTCTACTATTAAAAAAAATAAACTGTTTACAGCAGAAGAATATTTAGTTTTTGCTCAAATAATGTTCTGAGTACAAAAATCTGAGGCTGTTGGGACAGATATTACAGAGTTATTATTTGCAACTATTACTGCAGTAAATACTACTCCTAAAAGAGAGAAAAAAACTGTTGAATAAATGCTGTATTATTACTAAAAACTGACATTTTCATGCAAGAATATGTGGCACAAGCTGTCAAGTATGACAAGCAGTCAGAAGAGGAGATGTCCACACAAAGAAGAAATTCTCCATTTATTTGGTAATTAAATTAAGAACAAAACAACCAGCATTCATACCACTGTACAAGATCACTGCCATCTGAGCAACCAAGGGGATAAATAATAACTACTGCTCTGCTATATTAGGTGCACTTCACTAATATGCCCACTCACCTCTCTCTGAACATGAGCATGCAAAAGAAAAAGGAAAAAAAAGCAGATAATACACAAGTGATTTAACAGCTTTGTGGCTGGGACAGGCTACTGGGCTCCAAAAAAGAATTAAATGATGGTGTATATGTAGAGCTAAAGAGTTACCTACAAATTCACTTAGATTAGAGACATACCTCTAGTCCATCTACATACGCCAGGATATTAGGATGACGCAGAGTCTTCATTCGCTTGAAGGCAGCCTTGGCTAGCTGGGTCTGCTGCTCTGTTCCCTGGGCCACCTCGTACACGAATACAGATACTGGTTCTCCGGTAGTCTAAGGGGATTGTTTGAGATAGACAGAATCACTCCCATTTACTAAATATTTGACACAATAACACAATACTACAACATCATGTCATGTTTGAATGAATACTGATTGAAATGACTGAGGATTATAAAAAGGAGGAAGTTGATGCTCCACTGAAGATGTTAGTTTTAGATTCTCCAGGGAACTGATCATGACTTCGCATTTGGTGATGGGTCTATTTGGTATGTCAGCTATCTGAACCGAAACTTTTGTTATGGTGGTAAAGGCAGTTATTTCTAACCGATTCAAATGATAGCTGAAAACTTGGCAAGACCGGGTGACGTGGCGAGAAATGCGTCTCAGCAAACACTGAGCATGTTGAGCTGTCAGAGCTCGTCAGAGAGCGCTAACAAGACAAAGACAACAAATAAATCTAAATTATCACTGACATATTAAATAACAACAACAGCAACAAAAGACATATAACTGACACCTAACCAGAAGACCAAATCGAGCTCAAACGTCAGCTGGTGCGCTGACAGGCCTCTATAAACAAACGAGCTAACGCTAACTATTAGCGGAGGGTCAGCAGCGGTTTGCTGCTTTTACCTTTCGCTTCCCCCGATGCAGCGTCCATATTCCAGATCTTTCTGGACTATCAGGGAGAATTTCATAAGCAAAATCTTTGACGGGATCCCTGGCAAAAAAGGACCACATTTCCCCTTACCACCACACCTCATCAAACACACACAACACTGCAGACGGAGGAGGCTAGCTGTACCAACAAATGGAACGAATGAAAATTTGCTCCGTGGGAACTTTGTTTTTGCACATTGGTTCCTTGAGTCAATTTAAGGGTTGGTTAAAAATATTTTATTTTATTTCATTTAGGGAAAATCACTTATTTATTACAAATATGTAATAAATGCATTATCGCATATCGCATTATTTTAAAATACAGAACGTGTTTGATATTGTATATCAAAGAAATGTTCTTATTCTATGTTACATTTTTTGTTATAAGTACATAACTAATATTTATTGTTGCTTTCTTAATTTTTTTTATGAATAAAGAAGTTTTCATTTATCTTGCATTACAAGAGCAGTCATCTGTTTGTCCTTTGATTACAAAAATAAAATAAACGTCATCAAATTGTAAAATACTCTACACACAATTCACTAAACATTTGTGCCACTACTTTGTTTGAAATGGGGAAATGATTTGATTAATTATAATCCAAAAGTATTCAAAAACCTTTTTTTAAAAAATAGTGATATTACAATAATAATTGAAAATGGATTAGTAGGGTATGTTGAGTTACTAACACAATTTCAGTCATTTAATCCAAACCTGAAGATCAATATTAGAAACTACTGCTCAGCGCTAAAGCAACAGTTTTATCAGCAACAGACCTTTTAAATATCTACCTGTATGTTAATCTTTATTTTAAATGGTATTTCATAGGGATAATTCATGTTGTTGAGTATTGCTGGTCAGTCACACAAACATCTTGTTATGATGGTCTGTCATATGTGAAAACAACGGTGCAGATATCCTGTGATGGTTCCACTTATACAGTTTCAGTCAAAACTTCTCCAAAGACACAGAAGTTACTACAGTATTAGATTTTCAATTATTTCTTTGAACTATCTCAATTTAAACACAAAAAAGGGTGATAATAAAGTTCCACTGGTTTTGAATCTTCTGAATTCATCACAAATTAAAGAATATACAGATGCTCAAAATGTGGATACCCCAACATCACAAGAGTAACCATGACCAAAATTCTGAAGGAAAGACCTTTATGATTTTTATTTATTAGTTTATTTTCACACTATGAGCTTTAACTTACATTTGAGTTTATTGTCTTGTAGGACGGCTCAAATGTGTTCAAGTTTCAGTTTTCAACCAGATTGTTTGAGGTGCTCAAGAACTCAATTAGTGAACAATAGTTAATGACTACATCTTTAAAAACATGTTCCAACAACACAAAATTGACCTTAGTGACGACTTTAGACTCTACAGTCTGAATGAAATGCCATTCTTGACTTGTGTTAATGTTATTATTAACACAACTTTTTCAAATATGCACTGACTTCCATGCATATTTCCATTGTACTGTATGCTGGTCAATGAAAAACATAATACAAATTCACACATTGTGGAAGTAATTTTAATGCATATGGTAATCAATCATATTTACTCATATAATAATCACATGTGTAATCATTCTTTTATTCATATAATACATTTATTACCCTCAGTTACATTTCATAATGTGTATTTTCCTTATATAGAACATTGAAGTTATTATTCTCCTGTTGGGTTATGATGCAGGCTTGTGTGAGGTCAGGTCACTTTCCTTCCAGACTCTTGATATGGGAAAAGTTGAGACTGGTGGGCACCTGCTAGATAGAAACAGTTGTTTAGAAATAACAGCCTGTTTGGGCGAGACAGTAGGAGAGCAGTGCCTTCTAGTCTCCCTTCTCCTTTAATCAGTTTAGAGACTGGCCTTCAGCTAGAGACAGGTTGAATAAAACTGATTTTGAAAATGCAGCAAGGCAGAGTCCTCTGCTTGGCACAAAGTACATACATTTGAACAGCTAATATACTTAATTTTTCCCCCTTCAATGTTGATTCATTCCATCTGCAAAATATTGTAGCATCACATGACATTTAATTTCACTTTGCTTTAAGAAATTACTCATTCAAGACGGATTTCAGAAAGCTAAAGGGAGGTATAGAACTCAAATATATTATCAGTTAACCTTTTGATCAAAGTATAGTTTAATTTACCACTGCAATAACTAACTTTTTATGTTAAATAGTGCATTAATCAGTTGACTGTCATTTCTAAAGTATAGCATAAATTACATTTTTGTTACAAAATGCATTTGCCATCTTTCAGTATATTTAGAATAAACCTACAAAGCTATCACTTACAATTAATGTAGCAGCCAGAGAAAAAAAGATTAAGACTCCAAAACAATGTTCATTGATTACTTGTCCAAAATTTAAAACACGTTTAACAGATCTCACTTTACAGCTTTGTCCTACAGCTCTACTTCTACAACTTGTCATTCTGGATCTGATATGTAGCTTATACTCATTATCAAAGTCTTTAGATTGGAGCTTTACCCACAAAGCATGCCAAAGGCAAGACACCGCAGGGAATTGAACCCCGTCCTGACAAAGTCAGGAGTGCCACCACCGGAGTCTTTTGCTTTCTTTTTGCTGCAATATGGGCAAAAGCAAAACCTGAAGGAACAAAGTTTGTTCCTCCAGGAAAAGAAAACCCTTCCAAGACCAATTATATTATCCCATCAGCACACAGTGGGATTTCTTTTGATAACGAGGCTGAAACATCAACATATACAACAGTTTCTCCAATCCCCACGACAATGCTGTGTTTAAAGATGCCTGGGTCAGACGCAAGTTCGGTTGAACAAAAAATTTAAAAGCTAGATAAAGACGAGCGTCTTCATCTCAACCCCCTACAAAACATAATGAAATGCCTCTTTCCAGACAGTACCGCAATGCATGAAAATGACCGTATGAGCACCATATTGCATAATGCAACTAGAATGTTATGCAAGCTGAGGTGCATGCAATATGTTGGGAGAAAAATCAACAGAACCGAAATTACTTAACTTTGCACCCATGACACTGAAGTGATGCAGTATTAGAAACAAGCTTGCAGCTCTTGCTCTTAAAATGACATTTCTACAGCATGAGCTTTCATTCCAAGAATGATCTTGACACTTTAAACCAGTTTTTCTCAATCCAGGTCCTCAGGACCCACTGTCCTTCATGTTTAGTTGTGTTCATAGTCCCACACATCTGAGTAAGTTCTTTTCAAGCGTATTAACAAGACTTATTTCATTCAGGTGAGTTAAAGTAGGGTGGTCATCTCAGGCCAGGTCACATACTTGGTCTACAGAGCTCCAAGCTTTAGTCATACCTGATAAAGCACAAAAACTATATTTAATTAGAACAAGCTAAACATTTATTATGCAAAAAACAAAATCCTTTACAGATAATCCACTCATTGTATTGTCAATACAAGGCACAGTAACGAATTGCAATGGAAGAATTTTGCCAAAACAATGAATGTCAAGGTAAATGTGAACACAATTAGTGACCTTACGTGATGCTCGATGTGCAAGGAAACTTGTACATAGAATGAGTTAGGAGAGTTCCTGATGGTCTTGGGTATTGGAAAGCACACAGGACACAGCACACTGAAAAATGCAAAGGAAAAAGCCTCTCCCCACAATACCATTCCCCCAATTCAACGTACTGGACAAATTACCGGTATTACAGCACTAAATTGTCAACAGCTTTAACAAGGAGATCTGAGAAACCAATAATACAGTTCATAAACTATGGAAACCATTTTCCAGAAGAAGCATTTAAATACCACAGGCTTGATCATGGGGATTCCTTCCTGAAGCGTGGGCTTGAATGTGGAGTTTTGACAGGTGGGCCTGATATAAAAATCTGCAAGAGTCAAAAATACACAACCCCCTCCCACAAAGCAACCAGATGTTGAACAAATTCACAATGACTTCTAATAAAGAGACTTGTTACTGCACTCTGGCAAAATTGGGTTTCTTTACAGCAGCAGACAAATGTTCAAGGTGCTATCCTGCATGGCAGAGTCCACTTGAATCTTGCAGGTGTACCTGGATGTCTTCTATTCAAGCCATTTGGGTATGTGGAGCGGTTGCTGAATATACAGGAATAGCTGCGCAGATGGTCATCCACTCAGACGCCAAGCATGTAAACTTCTCTCAAAACATATGATTGCCTTTCCTCCAGTTTGAGAACTTCTTCTGATCGCAGAGGTTGAAGTCAGATCAAGAAGTTCCTCTTGACAGCACACTATCAAGCCATTCCTTACAGCAGACACCACCAAAATCATGCTGGCACAAAACGAGTTGACCATGGTACACAATACTTTGCTAAGCTTGCCTGAAAAGAAGAAGAGAATGTAGAGCAAGTGAGTCTGTGTATTCTTCAATAGTAGAGTCTAATAAACTTATACTAAACATATGAGAACGTTACAGAGATGATTCAATACAACATACAAACCAAGTACAATTGCACTTCCGGTGTAATGCGTGACACCGGAAGTGCTTCAGCCATAGCCTCTGCTGCACTGCCGGTGTCTCGGGTCTCTCACATGTACTCTCCGACAGTTCCTGATGCTACTTCTTACACTCTTGGACCCCTTTAATTTTGCCTTTTTGTTCCCGGGTCCTGTCGGGCCCCACGGCAGTCTAGTCCGAATTTCCCACGCCGGACTTACGATCTTCATCTCAAACCCATCCATCTCTTGATACTCAGTCCAGTTTCCAGGAAACAAAACAAAAAGTAGCTAAAGCTATGATATAAAAAAATCCATTCCTTCCAAATGCTTTAAAACTGCAGTGATTTCTGTATTTCTTTGGTTAAAGCAAGAAATTATTTCAACACTACAAAAAAGTGTATATAGCAAGAAAAAAAGAGCTGTGTCTGTTGAAAGACTGTGACCAAGACTTCACTTAGCACTCGCTTATGTAGCCTTGATTCCTTTTACCACTTATACAGCAAAGACAAAAGAAAGCAGACTCTAAGCATCTATATTAACGTTATTTGTCTGTTTGGGGGTTCTGCAGCTGTATCCCATCTGTTTCAAGGTTCGACGTGTTGTGCGTTCAGAGATAGTATTCTGCATACCTTGGTTGTAGCGAATGGTTATCTCAGATACTGTTGCTTTTCTGTCATCCTGAATCAGTTGATCGATTCTCTTCTGACCTTGCGCATCAACAAGACATTTCCGACCACAAAAGTGACGCTCACTGGATATTTTCCCTTTTTCGGACCATTCTCGGTAAACCCTAGAGATGGTTGTGCGTGAAAATCCCAGTCGTTCCGCAGTTTCTGATATACTGAGACCAGCACGCCTGGCACCAACAATCATGCCACGTTCGAAATCAGTTAAATCTCCTTTCTTCCCCATTCTGACACACGATTTGAACTTCACCTGCTCGTCTTGGCCATTGCAATTGTATCTATAGTATTTGGGGTGCTTCGCCTTTCGAGAGTCGGATATTCATCCGAGAATAAGTTAGACCCGGTTTTGCACTAAACGAAAGTTAATGAATAATGTACTGTAATCAAATTCAAAGCATATAAGTCATAACTGCAGTGGGACAATGAACAGTGGGGGTTTTGAAAACAGGGATTCTACAGTAAAACAAGATTGTATTCAAACCTCGGAACCCAGATGTGATTTACAGAGATGTTTCCAGTAAAGATCGGAACCGAAATAATAACAGCACAAAGCCAGTGAGGTCTGATTTATTTAAAAAAAAAGAAAAAAGATCACATTCCTAAATATATGTTAATACTAACTGTATTTATGCTAAACTTTTAACCAAATAGAACAGTTGACGTCACAGTAACGCCTGCGCGGATGAATCTGTGTTACAAGGTCCTACAAACCGGATCAAACTAGAATGTGGACTGGACTCTTCTCCTCACTGCAGTGGTTGTGTTGATATATTAATTTAAGGAGCTGTCAGCTTGGATTATCTTAACATATTTTGTTTTATTAAAGTTACTTTAAAAGCTGTGTGTGTGTGTGTTTTTTTTTTTAATAAGTGATGTTTATCTTTTGGTTGGTTTCGCGTCTCATGTTTCAGTGCTATTTGGGTCTTGAATTTAAGAAATGCATCAACACTGTTAAATAAATAATAATAATAAAAAAAAAAAATAAATAAATTTTAAAAATGGAAATTCCAGAGACATCCAGTGTCGTGCGTTGTGTTTTCAGATGGTGGAAAATTACTATGAATGACTTAATTCACTTTGTTTACCAGTAGAGGGCGTAATGAAACTAGAAGTTTCTCCCTGAAATGGACTCTATCTGACCCTCCCATTTTTCACCCACAGGACTGCAAGACAAGTTGGGGCAACATCCCCTATGCAACATTTGTATATTCTTGTAATTTATAAGCTGATCAGCAACAGCAGTAGCTGGAAGTTGACCTCTATTTGAGTTTCAACCCCATGCCCCCAATAAATTGTTTTGTTTTATCTACTAAACAAGATGGGAGTCTTTTTTTTTTTTTTTTTCATCCCACAGCCTAATTAAGAGTGATTTGCTTGCAAACATTATAGGCTTGGGAGTCTTCCCATATTTGCAATGACAGATTAGGTTTAAACAGGACTGTTGTCTCAGAGGATAGGCTGTAAAACCAGCTTTTAAAATTTTAAATGGCACTAATTAAAGCTTAAAGAGGTGATGAAGGCCCTCGCCCCTTCAGCCTATGTTTACACCATGTCCCCTGGTGACCTCCCTACCACAGCGATGTCCCCCTCACCTGCAGAAACGCTAATGCAGTGTTTTCCAGCATTACCCGTTTGTCCTTTCTGCCATAATCAATGCAGCTCATCAGTTTGTGTAAAGGCCATTATAAGCTGTTTGGAATCATGATGGAGTGGAATAAGGCTGTATAATGTTTATCTGATGAATGCAAGTCATCTATGCTGTAAAATGAATAACTTCCTGTTATTCGGAGCGGGGTTATGGCGTTCTGGACATATAGATGTGGTTAGGATCAAACTGGACTGAAACGTGTTCAGTGTGATGACGAAACAAACTTTGAGCGGCTGCCACCGCTGAACGACAACTTTGTGAAAGTTTTTAAAGATTTTTAATCCCTTCTTCAGAATACTTATTTCAAGGGCTGGATGGTTAAATGCAACGTAACTGGTGAGAAAGACCATCTTTTGGCAGGCTAGATGCAACTATGGCGTAATGCTGTCATCTGATCTACTGTTTGGTGTTGTCTCACTTGAACTCTATCTTGCCCCACACAAGTACATCCACAATTTCAGATCTACTTATATATGTTGATCTGATGCAAATAGTATACCACCATCTTTATTTTAGCCCAGCTATCCAGCTTCAACAGTGCTTGTACACTAAAAACCGTCATTCCGGGCGCTCCCAGCTCATTTGCCACCTTTCAGTACATTTTGAGCACATCCACATAGCTATCCCTTACAAATAATGCAGCAAGAAATAAAATGTAGGCTGTGATTACAAAAGGATGTTTATTGATCATTTGTCTAAGTTTGAACATGTAAACAGTTGTAAACTTGAAGTTCTGGAACAGATGCAATATAAGCTATTTTTTAAAAAATTTTTCCAGCTTTACCCACAAAGCATACCAAAAGCAAGACACCGCAGGGAATTGAACCCCGTCCTGACAAAGTCAGGAGTGCCACCACCGGAGTCTTTTGCTTTTTTGTAATTGCTGCAATATGGGCAAAAGCAAAACCTGAAGGAACAAAGTTTGTTCCTCCAGGAAAAGAAAACCCTTTCAAGACCCATTATATTATCCCATCAGCGCGCGCGAGGATTTCTTTTGATCACGAGGCTGAAACTAGAAGACAAGACAGCCGTTTCCCCAATCCCCAGCATGTCCCACAGTATTGAATTGGTCTATGTATCCATTCCAATTTATCCATAGTAGCAATACCACAATACCAGCATCTCTGGTGATACTCAAAGCCGTTTTTCCCTTTGCAACACAGCAGAACTTGAAGGTCAAATGAACAGTGAAGGCTTTCTTGCCAAGTTTAAAGCTGCAATAGAAAGAGACAAGACAATGTAAGCCTCCCCACCCCCCTCCCGCCCACATTAAGCCCGCACTACACCAATACAACAAGTCAAAATGGTTCTATTTTACTGCAACTGCAGAATTTACCACAGCTATTCTTCCTCAGTGATGCTCAATCCTTCAATATAAGAGAATCCTAGAGGCTGGTGTACCCAAGTCCCATGAAACAGCCGATGTTTAAAGATGCCTGGGTCAGTAGCAAGTTACGCTGAACAAGAAATCTGAAAAGGGAGAGAGAGAAGAACGTTCCCTCCCACCCCCCCCCCCCCCCCCAAAAAAACAAAAAACACCCCTTACCAGACACTACTGCAATGCTTGCAACCTTATGAGTAGTATTTCATAACGTAAATAAAATGTTATGCATAGCGGAGGTGCATGCAATATGTTGGGAGTTAAAGCCATGATATGTTGAAGAAAAATCAAGGGAACCGAAATTACTTAACCTGGCACCCACGACATTGAAGTGATGCAGTATTAGAAACAAGCTTGCAGCTCTTGATCTTAAAATGACAGGACTCAGTGCTCCATCACAGGTTAGGCCATCCCAGATGACAAAGAAATTTTTGGCGATTTGACCTAAGAAATCAAAGGGAAAAGAAAAAAGGCACACACAAACACACAGACAGCAGGGCTTCTGCGAAGGACGCCAGGTGTTTAGATTTAAGCTCAAGCGCACAGGGGATTGACACTTCATTCACGAAGGGAGGGTGACACTCATATTCGCTGACAGCTTCCACAGATGGCTTTGCATTCAGAGGCAGGCAAGATCGAAGTGGACAGACGAGTATGATCTGAAACAAAGAGTGATCTACACAACACACCCACCACACAATACTCAAAGATTTTGAGTTCTACTCATCTTGTGGTCTTAAGATGCAAAGCAATAGGGCCCAAGGCCAAAGAGGAATGCTAGTTAAGCATTGTTATTGATGATTTGAGGTTAACATTAAGCCAGTTCCAAGATGTCATTTTGTCAATTTTATATTGCAAAAGTTTGACAAGATAAGTCAACATCTTACTACATGCTCCGGGTTAGAGGACTTGACTTGTGCTTGATGTAGTCTTGCACTGTGATTTCTGTGAAGAGAAGTGTAGGGACACGCCCAGCCAAAGCACCATATAAACTAAAGCAACACATTTGCGTTGCATTTTGGGCCAAATGTGCTGCACCATGCACAGCTTTCCTCAGCCACTTTCAATTTTTAAGATTTGCACAGTTGCGCAATTCTGAGTAATTAAATGTAACCAATCTGCCACTTGCACAGTTGCACAAGGGCAAGCAGCTGAGGGCTAATTATTCCACTCAAGTAACCTCTTGAAAAACAACCTGACCCTTTTCTGTTCAATCTGCATGTTGGTGGAGTTCAAAACGTAGGAAGATTCCTGTGTTGTCATAGGGAGACCGCATTCTTCTTTGGACTGTTCTGCAAAATCAAAGAGGCAGAAAACAAAAATACCCCGTGCCCCTCCCACAGTATCGTAGAACTGACCACTGTTATCCTTACCAGAATGCTTTACTACAGAAGTCAAATTCGGTGATGCTCCATCAAATCATCTCATTATCAAGACTCTTAAAGAGAGCACTACAGTGCCATTTTTATAGCAAGCGACTTTCATTCCAAGAATAATCAGGACATTTTAGTCCATATAAGATTAGGGACCCATATAGGGTGCAAGTAATCCAGATTTCCACAAATCAATATTTGATGGATCCAACTTATCTGAATTCAATTTCCACTTTGAATAGGAAGTCATTTCAGCCCAGGCCACATCCGTGCGCTACAAAAGCTCCGAGCTTTAGTCATACCTGAAAAAGCACAAGAAAAGCTCCCCAAAAACCCCCAAAAGAACAAATGCGTACAAAAACTGTATTCAATCACAACAAGCTAAGCATTTATTATGCAGAAATCAAAATCCTTTACAGATAGTCCACTCATTGTATTGTCAATACAAGGCACTAATTGCAAAGGAATTGCAATGGAAGAATTTTGCCAAAACAATGAATGTCAAGGTAAATGTGAACACAATTAGTGACCTTACGTGATGCTTGATGTGCAAGGAAACTTGTACATAGAATGAGTTAGGAGAGTTCCTGATGGTCTTGGGTATTGGAAAGCACACAGGACACTGCACACTGAAAAATGCAAAGGAAAAAGCCTCTCCCCACAATACCCTTCCCCCAATACAAAGTACTGGACAAATTACCGGTATTACAGCACTAAATTGTCAACTGCTTTAACAAGGAGATCTGAGAAACCAATAATACAGTTCATAAACTATGGAAACCATTTTCCAGAAGAAGCATTTAAATACCACAGGCCTGATCATGGGGATTCCTTCCTGAACAGTAGACGTGGGCTTGAATGTGGAGTTTTGACAGGTGGGCCTGACATAAAAATCTGCAAGAGTCAAAAATACACAACCCCTCCCACAAAGCAACCAGATGTTGAACAAATTCACAATGACTTCTAGTAAAGAGACTTGTTACCGCACTCTGGCAAAATCGGGTTTCTGTACAGCAGACTAGTTTTGAGGTTGCTATCCTGAATGGCAAAGTGTCCACTTGAATCTTCCTGGTGCACCTGGATGTCTCCTATTCAAGCCATTTGGCATTGGGCAATGTGGAGCTGTGTGAAGTCTAGGAAAAGACTGATTAACGCCCCCCCCCAAAATCATACCCCACACAAAAGGCACGAAACCCCACTTACAAAATATTGTGTAATGTAATGATAAAAATTTTAATTTTAAAAGATGTCTTGAATTGTTAAGTACATAATACCTTCCTACACCATGTTAAACCCCAGTAGATTCACAGGATCCCGATCCATAGTACTAAAGAATGCAAGATGAGCTCAACTTGTACGAGTGGCTAGCACAGAGGATTCGTTCCATGAACAGCTTTAGAGTGGGGTAGGCCTGTGAAAAGAAAAACTCCAGACACGTTTTAAATTACTCCCCCCCCCCCCCCCCCCCACTTCAGACGCCATTTAACAATGTCAGCAAATATTACTGGATATAGTAAAGTAAAAGCAATAATTAATGTACAGGATAGTTACACCCACATGTACACCATGCATGAACTCACTGCTTGGGTAAAGGGAATAGATGAAGCTGCTCTGTACCAATGGGGCGGTGTTTTACTGAGGGGTTGCTGAATATACACGAATGGCTGCACAGATGGTCATCCACTCACACGCCAAGGCTGTAAACTTCTCTGGGGTAGACCTATCAAACATACGATATCCTCTCCTCCAGGTGGAGAACTACTTCTGATCGCAGGGGGTAGAAGTCCGATTAAGAAGTTCCTCTCGACAGCACACTACCAAGGCATTCATCACAGCAGACACCACCAAAATCATGTCAGCGCACAAGACGAGTTGACCACGGTACCAAATACTTTACGGGGCTTGCCTGAAAAAAGGAAGAGAAAGTGGTGCGAGATATTGTGTTCTACAAGAACTGAGTCTAATAAAGTCATACTAAAAACCTGAGAAAGTTACAGAGATACCTCAACCTGATATACAAACCCAAGGCCCTGGTTTACACTTGTGAAGCTAGAAGACTTGGCCCCGTCCCACCCTCAGCATGGACTGGCTTGACCTGGAACTGCTTCAGCCATGGCCTCTGCTACACTGCCTGTGCCTCTGGCTCCCTCTGGTGTACACTCGTCGAAGGATCCTGATGCTGCTCCCTGCTCTCTTGGACCCCCTTCTGCTCTTGCCTTCTGGTCCTGTCCTGCCTGGCCCCACACTGGTCCTCCCACGCCCTTGGATCCTGTCCTGCCTGGCTCCAAACTGGTCCGCCCACGCCCTCTGGTCCTGTCCTGCCTGGTTCCATAATGGTCTGCCCACGCCCTCTGGTCCTGTCCTGCCTGGTTCCACAATGGTCCGCCCACGCCCTCTGGTCCTGTACTGCCTGGTTCCACGCTGGTCCTGCGATCTTCATCTAATAACTAAGTCCATTCTTCCCTTGACAACTCAGTCCAGCTCCCCAAAGGGAGAATAAAATTAGAAATAAAGAAAAAAATCTTCAGCCTTCTATGGCAACAAAAAGCAAAAAAAAAAAAAAAAAAAATCCTTATGCTAATGCTTGTGATTCCCTGAGACAGCTAAAATTTTGGTAAAAGCCACGATTGCTTCCAATAGCTTTATAAACTTGTTATTCCTTTTTTTTTTTTTTTTAACATAATAGAGGCCATCTGTACAAAAACAGCTAACTTGCATTGCTTAGCTAAATGTTATACATACTTGATAAAAAAAAAAAGAAAAAAATACTCAAGGCAATTAGTTCTGGATTAAAATACATCTAATGCTGATAGTGTTTCTCTGGCAGCTAATAATAAAAAAAAAATATTCGATTAATTAATTTCAATTCCATTTTGGTCATTTTTAATGTAGCTTTTTGTCTCTTTAGAGGCTCTAAAAAGTCAAAGCCTGTATACACATAGGTGTCTAATAGTATTCTTAAATATTAAAGAAGCCACCTTACTTATAAAAGATAGAAAAGATTTATCAGCTCAAGCTGCTGCTGCTCAGCACTGTCGCCAAATTTGGAGAAGCATCTAGAAAAAGCCTGGCAATTCACTTGCCATTTTAGTCAATGTATGCAGTAGATCCCCCAATTACAGACAAGGGCAAGCTTTACGTCACGGCTCCCATATATAGCCAACAGTTAAATAATGCTACAATTAAAATCCTGTAATCTTAAGTAATTAAGTAAATAAGCTCATAAAAAAGTAATTATGTCTTCCTTGTTAAATGAAGTTTGATTTGATTCTGTGCTACATTTTTAGATCAAAACTAGGTAAACAAAACGTTTGAATAATGACATTACTGCTTTGTTAATGGCTCGCTTAACAAGGCGTTAGCTCAGAAGCGGCCTATGAATTACACTGCCCGCCCAAAAAATCGGAGGGTCGTCCAATAATTTATTTAATCGCCATTAGCCTTGATTGCGTACACATCTGCTTTTCAGTGCGTCACATTTCAGTTCTTACTTTTTCGCCAAAGTATATATTTTTAAACTGCCAAGTCCCAATTTCAATGTTTCTTTCGCATCGCACGTGTTGAAATATTCACAATTCTGCTTTCTCAATATAACATAACCGTGAGGCTTAATAGTTTTTACTTTTTGATTTATTCCCTTTATACCTTCTGTTTTATGCGGTTATCTACTGCGAGCGTTCAGAATTTGATTAGTTGGTCTCCCATCCCTTCTCAAACAGATTAACATATTTTCCCCGACCACGGGGTGTGACGACCAACATTGTTGTTTTAAGAAATGAGAAGCTACTCACTGCATTAGTTAGGGTTAAATATCTTATTGCCAACTGAAAAATAATGGGAGATTCTTACCAATTTTCTTCGTTAAATCCAAGTGGGGACTTTTTTGGACGGGTAGCGTAGAAACAAGTTTCAGATAAATGATACATCTTAATCTGTTGATTGCGCGGCGTGAAATATTAAGCTTCCTGAAAAGGTTTTTAAGAATTAACTCATATCGTTAGATTTGATTCAAACGCCTTTCAGACCAGGCCTGAAGCCAACATCGAACAATACAATTCACATTTAAGCGTTTTTTTCCCCTAAACGAAGGTAGACCAAAACTACAAATTTTCATTAATAATTTTGTAGGTCTGTCAAGTTTTGTTAAAAGGAAAAATACAAGATCGAGTCAACCTGCGTTGCCTGCTAGTGCACATCTATCAGAGGGCTGCAGTCGTACAACGAAGGCTGTGAGAAAATGGCGTCGCTCGTTTTTATATCGTTTGGTGATTCGGTTAGACGAGTGTTAGATATTCTTCCGAGAAGAAGTTAGTCCCAACTTGGAGCTAAACATAAGCTAAAATAATAAAAAGAACGATAACGATAATAATTTAGAATCTGATTTAAAACATAGAGATATTAAAATGAGATATTAAACAATATATTAAACAAGGATTTTTTGAGAACAGTGCTAATCCAATCAGACTGGACAAACAACAGCACCAAGAAATATATGGAGATGTGTATTACAGAGATGTTTTACGTTAAGATCACAAGCGAAATAATAACCAGTTAAGCGATATTCATTAAATATCAGATTGTAAAGTTGTTAATACCACGACCAAAGTTTTCTGCGGTTCTAACAGGCAAAACAACTGACGTCACTGTAACGGCTGTGCGGATTAATCTTTAGTTCAGTGTGATAAAGTCCGGCAAACCGGATCAAACTGGAATGTGTACGTGATTTGTCGGCCCTACTTTCCCTTTACTGCAATGATATGCAGTTTCTGAGTTAACAAAAGAAAACAGTCAACTCACCGTTATCGATAGTGTGTTCATTAGCACGTTGTTAAAGTGGATTTTTCACTAACTGCTGTAAATTCTGCACTTTTACAGTATTTTTTGTTTCAATATATCAGTTTCTTTCATATTCCAAATCTAACAATATCAGTATGTGAGATTATATAAAGAAAATAAATAGAAACATCCAACATCCAAGAAAATAACAGAAACATTCAATTCCAGAAGGTGTGGTGTTGTGCTATGATGGCAAATTATTAGGCCAAGACTTACTTTGTTTACAAGGAGGGGACATAGTTAAAGTATGTGTCAGTCTCTCCTAATGGATTCTCTCTCTCTCTCTCTGCCCTTCCCCCTTCAATACCAAAAGCCAGCTATACCCACAGAGCTGGCTTTGTAGGGGTAGCTCTGAAACTCAACCAGATCTGTCCTCTGGTTGAGTTTCAGTTCTATTTCACTAATAAATTGATTTCTTTAATCTCCCTAAACAGGCTGTAAAGCCTAATGCTGTGTGACCTCAGAGAAAAGTTTCCTTTATTCATGTATCCAGACCAGACAAGACTTATGATCCTAGTGGCTGGCTGTAATTTACTGTCATAATCTTGAAGTCTCCCTTTATTAGATTAGGTTTGAACAAGACAGTTGTTTCAGCAGAGAGGTTGTGAAATTTTATACTGCAGTCATGATTACAACAATGAACAAATAATTTGTTGGAAAAATCAGTTTGCTTTCAAGAGGCTTTAGATGTATTAAACACGAAAGTAAATGCCTGAACAATCTAAATACTGTTTTACAGAACTGCGCTTTTTCTGTGACAATTTCCATTAGTAATTGTTTGACACAATATTGAATGGCTGAAAAAGACATAATCACATGACATATATGGTCCAATTGCTTGAGAATGCAATTACACAATTCTTTATTATCCTGGTTGTAGAAGGCCTCTTAAAATCAATGGGAAAACAGAGGGCAGGTCAGTGTTTCTATCCAATGGCATATGTGCTCTTGCATATGTTTATAACTAAAAAAAAGTAAATACAAACTGTAACTCTGTTGCTCATCAGCATACAAAAAGAATGAATAAATTAATCATAAGGAAGCACAAATAAAGGCAAACAAAATTGTGAAAGTTTAATCTTTGATTTTCACCAAAGCCTGGTATGGAGCCTTTTCCCCGGGGCTTTGGTCAATTGTCTCCTATGTGAACGCTCTCGCTCTTTCTGCTGGTTCGATAATCACCCAGCTGTTACGTCAGCCATGATACAAAATCAAGCCACCATTCAGCAATTCTTACAGTCCTGCTCTCGAGCTGCGATTCAATGATTTGGCAGGTTAGATGCTGAGGGAGACAAACTTCATAAGAGTAGCAGCACAAGCAATCCAACAGCTGGATGCTTTGAGAATTACTTTTTTTACATTATTATTTTTGCAGAGACTGTTGTGAGCAAACATTGTAAAAAAATTGAACTCCTAATTTGCCATATTAGACTGAATTCTTTTTTCAAAATATCTCAGTCCATGCTGTATCTGTTTTGATGACCAGTATAGCTGTAAACAACAATGTCATGGTCTTTGTAGCTGAAAGTAGCAAATATGCTGTAGTATTATAGATAAAAACAGTGAGAAAAACATAGATCTTCAGGGCTAACAACGGAATACAGATCACCTTTGCTACTCCATCCAACCACTGGGGAGCCACCAGGGAAAAGACAGGTAATGGAGAAGTTTTTTAAGCCTGTTCACAGCCCTTCCCCGATGGATGAGATCAAACCACAGAAGAATCACCACCATCATCACTTCTACCATCACCAAGACATGCATTCACACAGGTAGGATGGTTTCTTCCAGTAATAGAGATTGAAAATTAACCCATATCCACTGTAGTGTTATACATGTCAAAACTTTTAAAGTAAGTTTAAAAAGTTTGTGATATAAAATTTTTCATGCAGTTTTTCCGAGCATGTACACATTCTTATTTGGTTCTTCTGATATAGGTACACAAAGCTTGATGACACTGATATTTATACAGATGATAGCCAAGGACATCGTCACCATCGTCAGCACAGTCAGTATCTCCGTGACAGCTCTCACCGTAGTGCCCATTATCCTCATCAGTTTCACCATGATGAAGAGAATGAAACAATTTTCAACCACCACACTCCTGTAACTCTCTCCAGAGCCTCTTCATCTTCCCTCTCCTCCAGCTCTTCCACCTCTTCTTACTCTTCCTGGTACACAGAGACAAGTGCAAATGATCCCTTCTCTCTTCGTCATGCTGAGCGGCCACAGCATTCCCTGTCCTGCTCCAATATTCCAGATGTGCGCAGAGGTTTTAGGGAGGATGACAGCAGTGAGCCTGTTGTTTTTGCTACGATTAAACACAACAAAAAGGGAAATGTCAGTAGCAGGTTGAATAACAGCTCAGAACAACATGGAAGCACTAACTTTTCTTCTCTGAATCGAGGTCACAGTCGTAGTGATGAAGGCCTTCTGCAGTGTAATGAAAGTGATGTTGGAGGAAAGCAATCCAAAGTATCACACATAAACTATGGGCCACTGTATAAGTCCGCTAGTTTGAACCGAAACTTGGCTTTCAGTGAGGATGACATTGTTTTAGGAGTGCCAAAGGGGCCAAAGAGGGCAGTTTCTTCTTGCCAGCTACCTAGCAAAGGAATACTCAAAAACAAAGAGCATCACAATGACATTCGCAAAGCTAAGTCGATGGAGGTCCTTTCCCCAAGAGTTACCAAAGGAGAGGGTCAAAGTGGGCAGAAAGGCAAAGGGATCACTCAAGCTGAGATAGAACAAGCCAGGGCAAATTTTGTGGAGGGCAAGTTGCAGTTTTCAGCCTTTCTTGATGAGATTACCAAGCAGGTTATGAGACCATCGGATCTCACCATTTTGGGTGTGCAGAATAATAAAACTCCTGAAAAGACCTCTACCCCAGCTCCTACATCTGACCCAGTCAAGCCCCAGCTTCCACCCAAGAAGCACAAAACGAGCCCTGCAGCTGAGATGGCGCAGACTTTGAAGCAGCCCAGTAGACAGGTGAAAGCTTGCAGCAGCTCTCGAAAACGCTCAGATTGTTCCAATCCAGACAAACCGATCTTATATACAGCTAGAAACCATGATGGTAGCCCGCCACCCTATCATCACCTTAACTCAGGAGGCCACAGTCGCAAAGACAGGAGACCCTCCCCTAGTGGAGGCTCCACATCCTGGGACAGATACAACAGATATGGCCCTCATCTAACAGATGGAACCAGTACCAGCCCTGAACCCACCCATCCCAAACAACGGCACCACCGCAAACACCAACCCAGCACCTTCCACAACCAACAACCACATAGCCAGCACTTCCATCAACAGATACATGAAGAGTTTGAGAACCGAAGGCCAAGCAGTTCCCCGCTATCATCAGCCCAGGGTGCAGCAGGACCAGGTTTTGGATCTGAGTCCTCATCCACAAAATCCGACTCATCCAGAGCTAGAGATACAGCCTCCACAGCTACCAGTCACAGCTCAGAGCAGAGCAGTCAACACCAGTCACAACACACAGGAATGTCTAAACAACACAGGGTGAGTTTATCTTAACAGGTACATTTTCATGCTCTTGCAGATAAAAGATAATGTGAAAGAATAGAGAAAAGATGGATGTGAGATATCAAGATGGGGTGATAAAAATATAACAAAATACCTAAATTTAGTTTGATAAAGTACAGAAACTTTTTCAAATTTGTGATTGCTTGTTTAAACATATCCAGATTCTGTAATATATCATAATTTTAAAAATAATCATATTTAATTTAAAATGATATATACTGTCCTCATCATTTATGTGCCACGAAGACTCATGAGACTTAAATTGTTATAAGTGACAAATGAAAACAATCTCAGACCGCTAATATTTTATAAATGTGATTTTGACAACACAATGTGATCACAGCAGTGGAGAAAAACATGGTATCCGTCTGGTATCTGTGAATCAGGCTATCATTAAGCACAAACCAATAACAAACAAGCTGTATTAAACTGCAACTTGACTTGTCAAGTTAAGTCAGTTGTAGTTATCGCTATTTATATATAGGGACTTTATAAGAACTGCATCACTGTAAATAAACAGAAATAAGTCATTGATGATAACCAGAATGACAAAAAAATCCTTTTAAAGCATAGCAATTATAAAAGTAAACTTGTTAATCTCTTGAAGCCCTAACGTCTCTGTTTAGAAAGAGGACAATGACTTTGCAGGTGCAGTGTTGCTGCTCTGTTGCAGAGGCAGTGTAGCTGAGTCACTGGCTGCGTAGGATGTGTCAAACACTCCGCATTGCAAGCTGAGTCATTCTCCAGCAATGCAGCAGATGATCATCCTGTGCTTTTAGGGGAAACTTAGCTGTAAAGTACCAGAAATAAACTTCCAGATATATCTGTTTATAAGCTTTCTGGTTGTTCTCAAGCTACGTTTGTTTGTTCTCTAAAGTAACTGTGTTTTCAGATAACATCCACTGAGATAAGTCAGTGTAGCTCACACCAGTAACCAGCTCAGGAGAAATGTCAGCATGTGCTGTCTAGATAAAAGTTGAAATCAGGTCGCTCTTACATAAGAATCTGCCCAGGCTCGCAGTCAAATGTACTAATAAGCCCACAAAGCATTACATAACATTTCATTTTTCCATGTAGCGCAGAATCTGATATACTTGCTTTGTTAGGTTTTGTAAATTCATGCACACACACGTGTAACTGCACATGTACGAGGGGAAAATTCTGGCAAATGTTTTAGCCTCACAGAACAAATCAGTCCATAATTCAATAATTTATTGAATTAGCTTGTACTCATCAATGGGGCTTCGGCCTGTTCTGGGAACATAGTGTATGCTTGGGCTGGCCGAATGGACGAATGGACGTCCTCATTTTTGCCTTTAATCTATCTTTATATCACTGTACGTTCGTACACTTTATGACTTCACACAAAGCTTTGATTCCATGTAAGCTCTTTAGTTCTGCTACTTTTCCTTAAATTATAGAACTGAAACCTTGCAGGAAGCAACCACTTTGCATCCTTGTATTTCCTGCAAGCTCTCATCCACCGTCTTCATGGTCTTGTTCTGTTTTTATTCCAGGACATGCTGTTTGATTCTGATCACTTTCAGTAAGTATCTGTGATAGTCTGTCTGCCATTTTCTTTATACATGAGTACAGATTTGCACACATTTCTCTTTGGCTCCCTCTATGATGGGTCAGTGAATTATTGATTACACTAATTGGAGCTTCCGTTCTTCTCTTTCCACTGTTGGGTAAAGAGGAAGGGTTTATTGTTGAATAACTTTATATAACCATTTCTATGTTGTTAGGTTTGTGCAGAAAATAATTTAATACCAGGAAAAGTAGCACATTTGGAAAAATTTTTATTACCTTTTAAATTACAGAAGCTTAACTGTAATGTTAATGTCATTCAGCCACTTATCTATATATAAAACGCACAATTCATACACACAGTTTTGTATGTTTTTTCATTGTTTGTTTTGTTTCACGTTTGAGATTTTAAAAAAGGAATTTATACTCTAGACGCTGAAGCTTGATATCTAAAGTAATGAAATATATGAAATTTTTGCATGTTCACCTATTACTGACAAATGACTTACACTGTATAAATTCTTTAAGATAAATAACTGGCAGATAAAACATATCTAAAATATACCACAACCAATAGATAAATATCATCTCCTCTGCCACTCATACAAAAGTTAACCTTCCCAGAGTAAAAAACATTTATTTGTCATATTCATAACAAATTCTAACCTCCATAATAAACTCTCTGAGAGTTTAAATCAACTCAGTTTCAATGTACATGTGAAACCAATGAATATACTCTTGGGCAATAATAAATGAGGTCTTTTGTTGACATCAGTGTAGATTCCTGAAAGGGAAAATTAGAAGATGTTTAACTTTGTAGTGGCAAAACTTATGGATTGAAGCTAAAATGTGTTAGTTTGCTCTTATTATTAAATATCCAGTTTTCCATGTTGTTTTATTTGTTATATAAGACCAGCAAATTTTAATCAGAGTAAACGTTCACTGGCTTGATGTGTAGATTTAGAGTCTTTGTGTGCAAGGGAGAGAGCTTAAATGCATCCCTGGTCTCCATAAAAATGGGTCAGTATTAATGATCATGTCTGTGTATTTCCTGTAAATGTTATGGATTGACATGCTGGACATAGTTGGAGATAACCCGCTGAACCAAATGCCATATAGTTCCCTTTTATACAAGTAACCAACTGTAACCAGTTGCGCAATATTATGGTAATCATAACTGAAAACATGGGCTTGAAATGTACCTAAACCAATGATGCAAAGTTTTTTGACTGAATTCTGTAGACTTTTTTCTGCTGATCTCTTTGTTAAGGTAAAATGCCTTGATAGTGAATATCTCTGGATTGATATCTGTTTGGGGTCTGACACCATACTCCCAATGTCTCTCTTTGTTCAGGGCACTGCAGGAGGAGAATGCAGATCTTCACCAGAACTTGCTGCAGACAGTGGTTTGCATTGAGAGCCTGGAAGCGGAGTTGCAGAGGACAAGGGACGAACTTAGCCAAGTCAAAGAAAAGTATAAGAGGTTACTTATACAAATACAATACAAAAATGGAACATGAAAAAGGAGAACATCTTCTCAAAGTGTTTTCCAAAGTCATATCACACTGAAGGAGACTGTTAGCAATTGTTTGGACAGTTTATATGCAGACAAGGCACTATTTATATCAAGTGTCTATCTTTTTTCATTAATTAAAAAAAAAACTGTTCTATTTTGTTTATTTTGTAAGAACAAATGGATGCCCCTTCCATTTATGTTGTTTTTGCACTTCTTTTCAATGATATTAACTCTGTATTGATATTAATCACAATGGTAGGACATGTTTGTATAGAAGAAGGAATTATACATATACTGAAATCCATCAAGTCTACTTATGGCAGATTTTATAGATGAACTGATCCATGGAAAAGTCTGGATCAGTAACAGTGGTCACACCCTTGTTACTGTGCATTTCACTGGGTCTCCTGCAGTGACTTGTACTAACTAGAATAAACAGGACGACTCAATCCCCAACCCGGTCAGGCCTGAATTTATTACCAAACAACTGCTGCTGCCCAACAGGCACACACTTAACATTCCTCAACAGACTGGAGCAACTTGACTGAATGGTTGCTTCACTGTGCTCTCCAGTTGGGTGTGAGTTGTATATTTATTAGAATAGTTTGTGTTAGCCACTTGTCCTGACAACCTTCCTTGAAGATAATATGGTAAAGAATAAAAGGTGTACAAATTGCAAAGAAAGGGTCTTGTTAGTGCATTTCCCTTTCTTTCTTTCTTTCTTTCTTTCTTTCTTTCTTTCTTTCTTTCTTTCTTTCTTTCTTTCTTTCTTTCTTTCTTTCTTTCTTTCTTCTTCTTCTTCTTCTGATTATTATTATTATTATCATCATCATCATTATTTTTAATAACTCTTCTTTCTTTTTGCATTGCAGTTTTCTGCAGACACATACTGGGACCAAACAGGCCAATAACCTGCTGGGGGAACGTTTGCACATAGCTGTAAGAAAAATGGACATGAGAATGGGGAGAATGATAATAAGGGGAACTTATCTTGTTACTCATTCAGTGCTTTCACAGTCCATTAACTACTTTAATGCAGTTTATCTGTTGCTCTTGTTTATGTGCAGTCTGAGAACTTAAGCAGTGAAAGAAAGTACCTCCTAAATCGGGTTTCCCAGCTTGGCTCAGAGCTGGATGACGCACACAAGACCATCGCAGCCCTGGAGAACATTAATGTGAGCACACTACCATCTAGTGGACACTAAGGCACACTGCAACACACAGTGGCTATCAAAGTAGTCTTTTAGAATCAATAGGACGAAACTACCAATAGACTTTAACGTTATATACTAACAGCAAATTACTTATTATATATGACTTCTTCATCCTTTAACTTACATTTCTCAGAATTGTTTTTTTGTTAAGTTGTACTTAGCTGTTTGATTTCATGCATAACATGCTTTGCATGATCATAGTGGTAATGCTGAACGTGTCTGGTCTGCTTCTCCAGTGTGAATCAAACTACATGATTAGGATTATCATACTGGAACATGTTAAAAGAATAATCTTTATCACTGAATTTACAAATACAAAAAAATTATCTAGATATTTTGGTGCATAGCAATGACTACACAAATGGAGTGAAGGAGTTCACAAGTCAACAGGTATGAATATGAAAATAGTAATGTTTAAAATATGCTAAAAAAAATTAAAATGGCTTTAGAGTTTGTGCCGTGATGTGCAACATAACAACAACAACAATAATAATAATAATAATAATAATAATAATAATAATAATAATAATAATAATAATAATGTGGCAATATATGTATCCCTGTAGAAATTTTTTTATTGTGGTGAAATGACCTGAAAGAACATGTTTAGCAGCCATAATAAGTGCTGGTGTACAGTCATATTGTCATAAAAAGGTGGTAGGATAAATTCTTAAAATCCTATGAAAAAGATGACTGCACTGCATTGAGAATCCAGCCACACTTGTACACTTGTACCAACTTCCAACAGCAAAGATTTGCAATTACTTGATTTTCTTCCTAAGTTAAAAGAAATAATAAAGAAAACATTAAACCCAATTTCTTTAACATTTAGGGAATACAATCAGTTATCATCATGACTGCTAAGCAGATACTTCTGGTTCATTTCAGTGAATTAGGAAGTTTCCAGAGCAAACAAACAAACCAAAAAAATCCTGTTCAACCAGACTCCTGTTTTTATTCTCTAAATACTGAGGAAATGAATGCTCCAGTTTAAGCAAAGAAAACTTTGTACAGTTGCATTGTTTAGAAAACTAGAGGAAGTAACTTATAATGTCCACAGAACACAAGGTGAAAAGGTCCTTGTCATGGGGGAGGACTGAGCCTCAGATACATGGAGAGGATTAGACTTATTCTGTGGAAGAGAAGATGAAGATGATGTGTTGTAACTTTTAAAAGGCGTAATATTCTGTTGGCATGAATTGTTCGGAAAAGCATGTTATTATTACTTTTTTGTGATTTTTTATCTGTTGCTGCTAATCCTAGTTTATTCTGGTTCTTTTTTTTTCTTTTCCCACATAATTCAGTTGTGCAATGCATATTTCATCCATGTTAATACAACTGAGAGTTGCAGCATATCCCAGCTGCTACCTGACAAAAGGCAGGGCACATCCTGGACAGGCTGTCTATTCATCACAGGGCTAATACAGAGACAGCCACTCACTCTGGAGGAGGGTTACACATGCAAACACAAAAGAAACATGTAGAAACATGTAGAAATTACACGTAAGACAAATTTTAGTCTATCTGATGTGGCATATGTCCTCTGTTCACTGTAGCAGTGATAGCAAGGCAAGCTGTTATTTAAGCGGTAATCATGGGTGTTCAAGGTAATGCAATATAAAACAACCTTGAAATGTAAAGAGTTTATTCTTTAAAAAGCTAAAAAGTAATGCAATGTTTTTGATGTCCCCCTCAGGTACCATGCTTGATAAAAGACTTATTGGAGAAGCAGTTTGGTTCAGCTGAGGCCATACAGAAGTTCCTCACAACCTCTTCTCCAATCAACTTATCCCACCAAGCAGATGGCCAATCCCATCCTCCTAAAGAGGCGGAAGCAGCACATGATTGGTTGACCAGATCAGACGCAGGTTCACAGAGAGTCACGGCCTTCCTGCCATTTAAACATGGCGTACCAGCAAAAAAGAATGAGGGCAGTCTCTCAGGCCAGCATGAGTCGAGTCCATCCTTCTCTGTGGCTGACATCAGTGCTGCTATCTATAAGAAAATGGCTGCCAGTTACCCAGCCAGACCACTGCCTGTTTACCCTCAAAGCCAAAAGCAATCTTCCAAAGGCACTAACCATGCAGATGCCCCCCATCCAGACCTCCATTCCCATGTGGGTGGTGACAGCTGGGCAGGAAGGGGAGGGTTAAAGGTGCTGCTCTTGGAACAGGATACTGGGGATGTGAACTCAGTGTCTGCCCAACAGATTCTGGATGGGTTTATGCAGCACCTGCAGGGCCACAAAGAGGCTGGTGGAGGGACGGAGCAGCAAAGTGGGAATGAGTGGGCGAGTGGGGTGGAGCAAACAGGGAAGGTGGCAGACTGAAAAGGCCATCCAAGGACATATGTTTTCATCCATCTGTTTCCATAAAATCTGTCTGCTGCAAACACAGTTTTTTTAGGATGCTGTGGCTGAAAACATTAGCATTTATTTTTGGCTTGTAGATTATGTAATTACCACATAGTTCATATATATCCATGTAGAGGAATGAAACTTCTAAAACTGAATGAAATGAAATGAATGAAACCTAAAATCTGCCATAAAGATGAATTCAGTAAATTATATTAACATGAAAGTCCTCTGGTTATTATGTACTGAAAGATAAAACTATTGAAAATGAGCTCGTTCAGTAGATGATTAAATAATTAATGCAACCATTTTAATAAAAGAAATTTCTTGTAACTTTATATAAGACAGCCTTTCCACAGCAGCCTGTCAAATTCTCTGAAAACAATTTTACTTATATTTTTTTCACAATTCTACTTGGCACGATGACGCTGTTCTTATTTATGCAGAAACAACCATTTTGTGTTTATGTTTCCACTACACATAGGGGGAAGAATGACGTCTAACGTCTGGGAGCAAAAAGGATATTAACTGAAGAACAATGTTCATTGTTTTTTTTCTAGATCTAAGACATTTTAGAACGACTTTTTGTCAATAATATTATGAAATGTAATTTAGATTTTACTGTGCATGCAAAAGTTTGTGTCAATACTTTATATTAATGTAAAACATACAATTTTGACTCTTTCCTTTCTGTAATAATGTGATGGCTGGTAGATATTTTGTTCTGTTGTATTTACTAAAAATGTACAGTTAACAAATTAAATTACATTAACTTAAGTATGTGCAAGTATTATGATGATGTAAGTTAAAAAAAAAAGCAACCGCAACCAAAACAACGTCATTTGAACCTTTTAATCCCCAGTTTTTCTGGGGAGTTTGCCATTATACATACCTTTATTCTGTGTTACAACTCTTTTAACCAAATAAAGATAATGATATTGAATAACCCCACGTACAAATAAGTCATTCATCTGTTTATCATTATTTACATTTTTCTATCTTTTTCCCCAACAAATAATATGAGTTATAACCTTTTCAGATCCACTGCAACATTTGCATTCAGTCAGATTTCACCTTACAATTTTACTACCTGGATAGATTAACATGGATAAAAATGAAGGCAAAGTCAATCATTTATAATAATAATTTTGGGGGGAACTCCATGTATAGACAATCAAATTCTAACAAATTTTTAGTAAAACCAGGGTAAACATCAGATGCCCGAGTGCAAGTAAATGCAGCTTTCTACATCAACATTACCATTTTCTTGATCATAATGCAGCATTTATACAGCATCACCTCGCCAACTAACCACATGGGTGATAATATTTGTTGGTTCAGACTGTTTACATTTTACCAAAAGGATGTAAATGTTATAAAATCACCAGGTGTGATGTTTTAAACAGTCAAAAATGCTTAAAAACATAGATAAAACTTAGGTTTTTGGCTCAAAGTAAGTTTTTCTCATTTTCAATCAAGTGTTTATGTAACAGTGATTACATCCATACAACAAGTGTTCATTAAAAAATATCACTGGCATAATTTTTACATTATTTGACCACTTTAAATAATTTCCTTAAAATCTGGACCCTTTCTCTTAGCAGTTCCCATTTACATGTGCCACCCTTTTCCCAGTCCGCACCCCTGCTTGGCCCCTACATAAAAAAAACTTCTAGACCTCCTCAAAAGAAAAGGTAACTACTGTAAAAAAGTGTGAGTATACTGATTTGAAAACTATTGAAAGCTTATATTTAATTCAAAACAGTACAAAGACAACACATCAGTGCTGGAACCAAAAGTTTTTACTGATACTTCAAAAGTATGACCCTTTCAGAAATGCTGACACAGGGCCATATTTATCTCTAGGCTGCCTCATATTTCCTTTTACTGTCACTCTGTAAGGATTTGAGAGCAGCAGCCCTCTAACGAAATGTTTTCCTCTTTGGCTTGACAGAAAATTGAGCTCAATGATACAAATCATCAAGACTTTAATGTCATAACCCTCCAAATCTCTTCAGTGAATAGAATTTGGAATTAAAATAAAATAAAATAATTTCTCAACTCATATCAGTCCAGGTAGTCAGTTGCTTATTTTTTAAATCTAAGATGATTTTAAACATTAAGTTGTCAAAACAGCAACAGGCCCAGTTCTGCAACTGTGATTTTTACCATTTCTGAGCTTCCACCACAAGACTGTGTCTTTTCATTGCAGTGCTCCCTAATGGCCTGAAGAGGATAGCTATTCACACATTTCTCCAGATTCTTTGCATCTTATAATGATAATCTGAACTTTACTCATTTTACGTAGAGAAAATTTAAGTGATTAAAATATCTTTATGTGATATGCAATTCTTCATTTATGGTGTTCCAGTAATTTGCGACAGTGTTGTCTCTTTCCAAGCCTGACTGCTAATTGTTGAGCTATCTGGCAGCCATTGCCATCAATACCACATGAGGGTTACAGGTTTGTTTATTGTGTCAATATGAACAAACCTTTCACTCAATCTTTGTACTGAACAATACAGCAAATGTGACAAGCAGCAGTTTTTTGGGAAAGTATTTATAATTTGTAATTCTGAAGTAAAAGTTGTTGTTGTTGTTGTGTGTGTGTACGTGGGTGTTTTAAAAGCTGGGAACGCGAGACTGGCTTCAACCTAACTGGAGCTCTGATTCAAGCTGTCATAAATACTTATAATAACAGTTTAATCCTATTGATCCAACCCCATCCACCTCCCTCCCTGTTGCACTGTATACATAATCCTTCACAAGCATAACCCCTGTTTTACTTTCACTCCACACCAGATCTTTCTAGTGACAATATTCACTTTATTTCAGAAAGAAAATCAGTTAGCTGCTTTCCAATCATTATATACAGTGTGATTAAAATTCTGTTTTAATTTAAGAAATTAAGACAAGATGATCATTTTTTCCTCATCTTTATAAGGTCAATTATTTTGGGATGTTGGGCCATTGTAAGGTTAAATCAGACAAGAAAGGTTTTACTTTCAACTTTAAACAAAGCTATTTGGACAGTGTTGGGTTGAGGGGTGTGAAATGTGTAGATAGTTGGGTCCTGGTCAAATTTAGGGAAAAAAAATAGGTTTTTGACAAGAAAACACAATCAAATTAAGGTCACCGGCAGCCATTTCTTGGGTTTGAATGAAAGACTGATATGTGTGGGCCTGCATCTGAAGCATCCCCAGGGCCCACCCTGATCTGATAGGTCTCAGGTAGGGCCACCTGTCATAATAGTTCAATAGACCCGCCCATTATACGTGTCTGTCAGAACAAGTTTGCTGATCAGACACTGGCCTGCTTTTCAATTGGCCCCTGGACTTTAATAGGATCCCAGGGACTCTGTTGGGGGATTACGGTTCCAAACTTGCGACTTTGGCCAGTCTCTTTGTCCTCCAACCATGGGTACAGCGGTTTAGGGGGGCGCCGCACACGCAGAGACCCAGAGGGGCGCCATCAAAAGACAACATCACATCAAGAGGGAGAGATTGGTGGTCTAGGCTAGAAGAAGAGACAGAGGTGGCGTGATCAACAACTTGAAGAGAAAACCTTATATCTCTGGGAAAAGGATTATATATTTCTTCCATTCTTCATTAATCATAATTTTTTCATGCAGTTTCTGCACTGATTCGGATTATCAAGAATCTTTTTGGGACAATTTCAACAACCAAGTGAACGAATTTGGCTTATCCTTTGAGGTCAACTGTGTCCTTTTGCATCTCAGGGATCTACCTGCTTATCCCCTCCACCTGGAACAACTTAGATGAGCTCAACCTGCTTATAACTTATCACACAACAAGTGCAAGGCCTACATCAACTCCTGATTATCCCAACAACACTATTCCTGCAACACTGAAATCACTGTCTTGTGAGCTCTGCTGGATTTCTTTCTTTTAAGGCAGCATGCCACCTCTGGATAAACTCCATTTTAATTTTAACCAGAATTGATCAAAGTTGAGTCCTTCCTATCTTACCTGTTTCTCTTGTCTTTGTACTGATCATTGCATGGTAGTGAGCCATGACGCTGTTAAAGATGAAGTTCAACCAGCAGAGGAGGGTACGGCTGGCCCAGGGCCTGTGGCTGATGTCCTGGGTGGCAGTGATGTGCGGGGCCTTCATCTTTTGTCTTGGGGTTTACCTCAAGACAGAGCTTCTTCGTAGGGCCGAGGTAGAACATTCTCATTATTGCATTGTTAAGAAGGCTAAGTGGTACTGAAGTCTATGAGCAAGCCTGAGTTTATTTAAGGTTAAACGTATAATAGGTTGTATGCTCAGGCTTTTAATTATGTGTGTTGTGATTCTGCTGTGGGAGCACTTCTCAGTTCTTTAATGTAAACTTTGTTTAAGCCATGAATACATAGCACACAAAGTAAGTGTAAACATACACAATACTGCATTTTGTGTTATTAACTTGCAGTATGCAAAAAATAAAAAAAATTAAAAAAGAGTAAATCACCTATAAATACTTGCACTCCACCAAACAAATTACCATACTGTCTGTATTGATTGGTAACATGACCATCAAGGTAAGGTCATTGTCTCTGTAAGAGTGGCATATTAGTGTCACTGCCTTTAATTGATCAACAATGGAATTGGACAAGTTTGGAGAACTGACAACCAATTGGCCACACAGGAAACCTGCAGGGCATGAACATTTGCCTTCTGTATATTTATTGATCTCCAATGAAAGTCAGAGCTGGTGTTCCTGTTGTTATGTAGATATTACCAATCTGGGTGGAGCAAACAAAGCATTTCCACTGTCAGGGTAAATTGGTGAAAGGATCTTGTTGAGTGATTCACATGAGCTTAATCCTCCTCTCTACCAGGTGGATAAGAAGACATATAATTTGACACTTTCTTGTACTTCACAATAGAGTGAAAATATTTTTTTTTTCTCAGTTGCATTCAGGTGATGATTATTTGTCATAAATTACAGCTGGTGAAGGATATTATGGGAAGATGTTTGAAGGTTTAAGTACCAAAAAGGCAAAGATGCTTTATGGCTGGCAGGAATTTTGAGAACTCATTCATTAATAAACTCAATCCATAACTGAGTTGTGCTGTAACAAGGCCAATGAATCCCATCTATCATCATAACACCTTATTGATATTGCATCCAGCATATCAGTGGCTAATTGAATCTCTTGGCTGCCAAGGTTATTTTTTAAAAAGATAAGGTTAATTGAAAACAGGATTATTACCTGTTGAAACGAGTAGAGGAAATTACAAAGTGACCTGCAGCTGGCAGCGGAGCTTGTGACAACTATAATCTTTGTGCTCTTTTTTTCTTGAGGTGATGGATAACACAGAGATCCACATCGTGCCCAACATCTTGATGATGGTGGGCCTGGCCTCCATCGGCACCAACTGGGTTGCAACTCGAGTGTGTCAGGACTCCCTGGATGCAAGCCGCTTCCCCCGCTGGAAAGTTCTCCTGCTAGCCTGGTTTGCAGTAGCTGCACTGCTGTGTTGTCTGCTCCTGGCGGTGGTGGTGCTCAGCTATGCCCTGCAGGGACGCCTGGAAGAGTCTCTGAAGGTGAGGAGGTCACAAAGTTGGGTAATTATTTTTAGAATAACAGGTGAGGAGGTGATGTAGGTGCAAAGAGATTTGTTCAAAAGGCAAAGCACAAGAAACACCTGTTGGCCAGCTGTTTAAATATATGATGAAGATATTGGTTGACCTCAGTTTAGAGCCGGATAAGAAGGCTGCTTTAATAAAAAAATAAAGATATAATAGTATTTCACTCATTAGCGTAATTGTTACAGACATTATCATGCAGGTTAATATTTATACCCCTTTTTCTTTTAAAACCTTGTGCTAAAGTTAAAAATTCTCAAAAACAAAAATATTATGTCAATCCCCCCCCTTCACTGTTAGGAGGGCCTGAGGAATGGTATCCGGTTCTACAAGGACACAGATGTGCCCGGCCGCTGTTTTCAAAAAGAGACCATTGATCATCTACAAATGGAGTTTCGCTGTTGTGGAAACAACAACTTCAAGGACTGGTTTGAGGTTCAGTGGGTCAGCAACCGATATCTGGATTTCACCTCCCAGGAAGTCAAAGAGTGAGTGAATGATAGCACTTTATAGGATGTAGAGATGTGAGATGGAAAGCAAAAAAAACTAAACCAAAGAGGGTTTTATAGGAAAGAAACTGACAGAGGTCTGAATAAATGACACATGAGTAGACTTCACACTCAGAAAGGTCAAATAAGATATTGAAAGGGGGTGGAAGAATGATGTGAAGTATGGACGAAGATGTGTGGTAAAAATAGATCTGGCCTTTACATTTGAAAAGAGCCACAGAAAGGTTGAAGATTGAAGCACCCAAAAGTTAGTCAAAGATTAGATAAGTAAAAAAGAGTGAGTATTTAAAGATGTTGTTACATGATGCCACATGTATTGATGTGCTGCATGCTTCTCATGAATTGAGCATTGAGCTAAAAGTCAGGCCTATAATATATTTTGTAAGTTACCGTTCCTCAGTTACATTTACCTTCTAACTTGCATTTTTCTTATTGCTTTTATGTGTCTGTCATGCTGCTGCCTCTCCTGTCTCTTGCCTGCAGTCGTTTCCGGAGTAACGTAGACCGACGTTACCTGTTGGATGGTGTTCCTTTCAGCTGTTGTAACCCTGCCTCCCCTCGCCCCTGCCTGCAATACCACCTGACAGACAACGCTGCCCATTTCAACTATGACTACCATGCAGAGGAACTCAACCTGTACAACCGTGGTTGTAGGAGGGCTCTGATTGACTATTACATGGGTTTGATGAATTCAACTGGTCCTGGTGTGCTGTCAGTCATCTTAATTCAGGTGGGTATCTTAAAAGGTATGCCAACTGCTGTCAGGGTGCTAACTAAAAATAAACCACAAGAATCAGGGTTAACCAGTCTAATTGTTCATGCAATTGGCTCTGTTTTTAGAGAAAATCATTTTGAGCGTTGGTCAGGTTATGGGTGTGTAGATATTGACCAGTCTGGGTTGAGAATTGGAAAGTTTAGCCACAGTTCTATGAATTATTGTCAGAGTCCAGGGCCATGAATTGGGGCAAGATACAGATTTTTGGCACTCCTGTAGTATTTGAGCTTCCTCCTGGGGCAAACTAAGTTAAACAACCTGAACAATGGTGGTTAAATCAGTCTAAAATGCCAAGACTTCCAGACAAAAAAGAAAACAACACTGACAAAGATTGATTTCACATGCATTAACATCTCTTTGCAAAGTCACAGTATTGATGGCACTTTCTTTTTCACAAGACCTCAGGCAGGAACAGGACGCTCACACACATCTAACAAACCATCCACACTGCCCACGGCTAATCACACAATCTATTCCTCTAAATACAACAGCTCAGTGTTGAGTGTTGTTTTTTACTTCACTTTGATTGGGACAGATGGTTGACATGAGGCATCAAGTTGAGCTAAACAGTGTCTGTTTTGCAACCAAAAGGCTCAGAAATTTGTCAAAAGCAGCTATGAATCATTTTGCCACACATATGACAAAAAGAGGGAAGAGGAAGCATGAGATAAAAACATGTGGTGAGGCACATGTAATTTTTCTGCAGGTGTTGCTTTAATAAACATGCAGGGATGGTTAGTTTCTAGTGTTTGGATCTCAGAATTTTTGTAAAGGACTGTCTAAATGTTTTCCAGGATTGGAGAATTTAAATAAGACCTCTTAGCCTGACTGGAAGATAACTACACACTTTAAGGCACCCAAACTTTAACCTAGATAAATAAACTCTGAAGTCAGAATTTAAGTCAGGATTAAATCCTCTCCCCAGGCTTTATAATTCTAATCCTGTTTGGTGATAAACACTGCCTGATAACAGATTTTATAAGGTTTTCACAACATTCTTGTTGCTTCTTTCTATCAAGATGACGGTGCTTCTGAGCCTGCGATTCCTGCAGACGGCCGTGGAGGGAGCCATGGCTCTGGAGAACCCAGAAGATGAAAGTGAGGGTTATATTCTGGAGAAGGGCGTAAAGGAAACCTTTGAGGATGTCAAAGCCATGGTCCTCAGCATGCTAAAGTTTGCGCAGGTTGATGCATCTGAAGTACAGCCTGCAGCTGAAGACCCAGAGAAGGCAGATGAGACCACAGAGAAGGCTGCCTCCCCCACTCCAGCCAGTAGCTAAAGAAAAAATATTTCAACATGAGCTGAAGAGAAAGGGATGCAGGGGGAGGGCATGTGTTTGTGTTTTCTTTCTTTTTTTTCTCTTTTATTTTGTTTGGGTTGTGTGACTTGGGTGGTGGCAGGTAGGACACCTGTTGGGTTTCGACACGGTAGGCTTGATTTATGCTCCACCAATGAAATGACCGTGGCTCCCTCACACATGGCCAAAACACAGTAACACATAGAGGATCTTATCTGACCCTGCACAGACACCAACAAACATCTCCTCTGTGCAGGACCTTGTGAACATCAGAGAATCTGCTCAGGAGATGTGTAGTACTTTTGTTGTGTCTAGAAGAGAGTAAATTCAGTTTAAACAGGTGTAGCTTAAAAACACAAAATACATATTTGGCAAGTTTTGATCCAAATTTGGTAAAGGTAAAATCAAATGATGCTACAGTTTATCACATGTGCACTGTGTTATTCATCTCACAGCTGTAGAGTTTGTACTGAACTGCAATGAAATGCTTAGGAACCTGTTAAACTGGCAATGCACATGAATAAGATATTAAAAGTAGAAGTTTTTAACTGCTTTGTAGTGTCGGCTCCCTTTTGTACATGTAAAAGAACATAGGTGAGTTTAAACTGACAGTGGGTTATCCTAGTTCAGTAAGGAGGGTTGGATTAAGGGTGTGTGTTTGTGTGTATATGTGTGTGTGAGTGTGATGCCCTATATGAAGCTGTCATCATGTCTATTCTGGCAGCTCTGAAACAATCTGATAATCCTGGTGTAGTTAATCCCAGAACTGCTGCACAAGCGGTATCAGCACATCCCGACAGCACACAGGAAGACACTCTTTCAAACAGCAGCAACAGCACCCTGATACAACGTGTTGGAAGTTATTTCATGAAGCAGAACAGTTTTTAAAATGCTTTTTATTTGCAATGAACATATCGTGGTGATCTGTCCTAGCTACAGGTTTCTCCAATGTTTGCTCATTCTTCTTAAATAAAATCTCTATCACAGAATAATTTCAACGAATGTCTTATTTGATTCTTAACAAACAGTCAGTGTTGGCAGATGTGTTTTTTAGTTTTTGAATAAAGTTGAGACTGAACATCTGGTTTCAGGCTCAAATCTGACAGATTATTACTGTACCTCCATGGGAAACAAAGTCTGTTTACTGCAGGTAGATCTCTTAAATAACTACTAAAATACAAAGGGATTATATTTTTAAAAATGAATGTGAATTAATTAGTTATTACAGTTAAATTCACAACCATGTTATCTTGTAAAAGAACGTGAAATAAACTTATATCACATCAATAACCAGGTCTTTATATAGTGAGAGTAAATGGTTTATGTGGCAAAGTTACTCACCTTGAATGAATCCTACAAAATTATACAACTTGTCTTGTAAATAATAACGTTTTGAAATCAATTCTGAATTGTAATGCAGGTTAAGGGAGACTAGAGCTAAGCTTATGTGGGACCACTTTATTTTATTTCATTTGTTTTTAGCAGCATGGTTGCTGCATCCTGGACCAGGTGGGATTCAGATGACTGATTGAGACAGGTAAAGACAGGGTTCCATAGTTTCAAAGGGATTGACTGAAAGGTGTAATAACAAACTTATTTAATATGTCTTCATTTAAACTGTTTATCATGCAGTAACTTCTTTCACCCTGCTGCCAAATGACTCAAGAAGAAACCTGTGCCTTTTAGCAATGTAGCACAGGCCCACCCATCTGCTACATCATGACTCAATCATATAATCAGTTAAAAAACGACGTTTGAGGACTTGTCCCAATCTTGAAATTTCAGCTTGTGAATCTCAGTAATGGTCATATTTTGTATTTATCTTTGAGCTCTGGTATCTCTGGACTCTCCTAAGAGGTTGCAGATCAGAAATATGAAAATAGTGGAGGTTGACAGCCTCTTGCTGGCTTTACATTTAATCTGTCTTCTGGAGCTTATTTGCACATTTTCTCCTTAGCTCATATTTTAAAACTTCTTTCATATTTTTTATCCATTTGAAGAGCATTGTATCAGTTTAGATTTTGCAAAACAAGTTAAAAAATCAATTTGGGTCATTTGAATTTAGAAAACTAAGCTTTTGAGAGATGGTGCAAAACTTCATGGGATACCACCACGTAGCTTTTGAGCAAAAACAAACTGCAGATTTGCTGGGTGGAGAAGGCCCATTTCCTCAAGTGATTTGGTCACGGAAATAACGATGCAAAAATGAACTAGTTTAAAGATGAGAAAATACATAATTACCTTTCCTACCACCAGAGGACACTGTTGTACAGTGCTTGAATTACACCTTCACATTCTTGCGCTGAACATCAGAAATTTTAAGTTGATGAAAAACCACAAGACCATAACATTGTCGTCAGAGGCACATGCGATCAAAAAGTGGTGCTAACAATACAACACACACACTGCTGCAGTTTAGAGATTAAATTAGTTTATTCCGAGAAAGACATGGCCTACCTTTAATTTTTCAGCCTAAATAAAGAATGACCGTAGTGTGCTTTTGCACAGCTTTTTTTCATATGTGAAGTCAGTGCATTTAAATAGATCGTTGTTGAAATGAGATGACGTGTAAAGGGTGTTTTAAAAAAAACGCAACATGTGCGTTTTGAGAAATTCCGGTGCGGTTTTGCAATGAAACTAACTGACACACATACTTAGAGGAAGAGACAGCGCGGTGGAGGGAGGGGAAGGGCCGCAGAAATGTCAAACTGCTTCACTTGACGCAAGATGGATCCTCGCTGTTTGATTTATAGCAAACACAGTTTTGACAAGTCTTTGTAATTAGTTGTCTACGGCTGTGTTTCACAGCCCTCGTAACAAAACAATGGACTCTAACATTAAGGAGATAATAGAAGAATTCATGGGAAGTCCGCTGGCACAGTGGGTATGTCATTTGTCGTTTGTCATGTTGAGTTTGAGACAAGAAAATCATTTCTAGAAGCAGAATGAGGGGAGTAAAACATAAAACGTGATGTTAAAAACCAAGCAGGCTCCGCCCTTGGTTAGTGTACATCTCTAAACTACATATTGACCTGTTGTTTATATTAGGTAATACTAGTATCTTGTAGAGCATAACATAAAAAAATAAAATAAATATAACAAAAAGACTGAATTATGTACGAATGAACTATTAAAATAACCCTGATCTGCCTTCTTGCCATTGTGCAGAGAGAAGCAAGCAGTACTTCTCCTTTTGGCAGCTTCCCTTGCCTCTTTATGACGAGTTTAGCCTTCACACTTCCGTGTCCTTGGGCTGATTTAAATTGGAAAATAACACAAACTTATCTTCAATGTGTTCGAGAACAGATATAATCTTGCTGAAATCACTTAAGGATTTGTTGGATCTGTAACTGAATTTCCAGCTGGTATTTCCACATGTGAAGCCTTAGAGGGTTTCAACCCTCTGGCCATTGAACAGTATTTAAGACTGACTATACTTTGATCCTACTACATTGCAGTTGGCTGAATCTTGTACAAATGTGTTCTTTCACTGTTGTCCCATTCCAATGAGCATCTATAAGAGAAGCCAGAATTCCCAAAGCTGGAAGTAGCTTAGTATTTACATAAAGGCCCTTAAATTATTCACTTAGATGAGAGTTTCCACTGCTTTATATAGGTTATATCTACTGTAACCTATCTAACACCCTGTCACACTGCTCAGTCTTACCTGAGCCTGGTTGTTACCAACAGTGCAGTTTTTAGAGGGTGCAGGCAGGGAAAAACCTCATTATATTGCAGTTTGCTTTGGCACAGCTTGTCTTAGCTGAGAGAGACCTTGGCTGCAGCTCTGCTTGGCTGCCTGTCACTGTGAAGTGCTTCCCAGTGTGAGAGCACAGATCCCACCTGTTCGGACAGGTGCACCAACTAAAGTAGCTTCCTGTGTGAAAATGTTTGCCCCTTACCATCTCATTTCTTGTCCCCCTCTTTCTGTATCTATTTTCTGTTCCCATGTCTCCCTTCCTTGTTTTGATGAACCTCTCAGTAATCTCTCCTGGTCTCTCACAGGTTCAGCTGTTTGAGAATATGGTGGAGAGTGAGAATGGAGTCCAGCTCTACAACCAGTACATGCAAGTGAACTCAGTCTCCCAGGGTGCCCGGGACCATTACATGAGACTGACCAATGGGATTTTCCTCAACCAGGTCATGAGGATCATGTAAGATTAATAAAGATTTTCTTGCTTCATTGCCCTGTGGCTATACACAGGCTGCAGTAACAGTGAGCACTAAGAGGAGAAATAGAAGCTGGTTTAATGATCTTTTTCACTTGTTCATTATACTTAGATTTAATAACATAAATACAATAAGAACTATATTTTTAACTGAAAAAAACCCCAAAACAAAACACGAAAAACAATGCAATCCAGCACTTGAATGCAAAAATTGTTCATGGATTTTACTTATCAGTCATAATACGTTAATAACCCAACATAAAAACACATTTTTAGTTTAACTATGATAGTTTTTTGAAAGAAACCCTTTAAAAAGCATTAAGACAGGACTATGGTGGCCAGATGGATTAGGAGTTAATAAAACTGTACTATTCATGGTACAGATTGCAACCATCCAGACCACATCATACCCATGGATGTTTATATTTGACAGCAGACACCCACTGAATGAAAATTCCTGATGGATTCCCCTTTAGACTTTAGATTAAAATCTAAGATCACTCTCTAGCAATTTAGGAGGTTTTATAAACATAAAATCCCCATGAATTTGTTATTCAAAATAAGACATGTAAAAATTAGCATGTAGTTGGAGTTGTGCGATATTATAACAGTCTTCTTTATAACATATAGCTGTAAAAAAGAACTGCAATGACTTGTGGCTAATTAATTTCAAAAGGGAGGGAGGCTGTTCTTTTTAAAAAATACCAACTTGTGGGGAATGTCGAGACCAGCCATCACACATCTGATTTCAGTGACACCAGTTTAGCTGAGTTATCATACCATCAGTGAAGTGATTGTTGGCATTTCAGTTGTTATGGAGACAAAACAACAAAACAACGCGAATGACAAAAGCTTAAAATAAATTGATATGATGAGAAATTCCCTTAGAATTGATCTGCTTTAATATAATGTTGTCTTTCATGTTTGTTGAAACCGTGAGAACAAAAATGAAGTACTTACTTTACAAATATATAGAGGTGTAATTTGTATTTTAGTTTCCTAAACAGAGGAAGCTCATTCTTCTTCTGTGTGTGTTGTAATTCAGGTTGTTCTCTCTTTTGGCAAGGGTTTGTTTTGTGCATGTGATCCCTGGCATGCAGTTAGCAAACTTACAGATCTTCCTCAACTGAACAATTGTTTGGCGATAAAACCAGGGTTAAACACACTTTGGTTTTCATGGAACACAGAGGTCCACAGCTCACTTCCAAATTTTTTGACTCAAACTCTTCCGCTCTAGTGCGACACCTAGTGGTTTTGTAAGGTTCTGTATATTGGGTTAGCGCCACTGCATCCAATAACACACTCATAGTCAGATAGAATATGTAAAAGCAAACTTAAAGTTATAATATTCTGCTAGTATTTATGTAACGTAATGCCTTGGAATGGATGGTAATGACCTCAAAGAACATGAGACATGTGCATTAAATATGGATATGTTACTGTGACTGAACACTGCTGTATGCGGCCCTATGAGAATGTTCATGACCCCAACATTCATTCAACAAATAGCAACATTTTATACAAATGAAGCAGTTTGTGTCTCATACATAAATATTTCTCCTACAAATGATCCCCCATGTGTGTATTGCTATTAACTAATATTTACATCCTGAAACACTAAACCAAGATGGTAGAAAAACTCATTATCATAGGCTGCTCTCTTTTTCCCTGTGCCACAGCACAGCCTCAGAGTTGCAAGCATGGCAGCAGAATCTTAATGTCCTTTCCTCACATAAAATGTGATGTAACATTCATCACACTCCCTTTCATAACCTCATATTGTTTTGCAGTTTGTGTGAAAGGATAGGCCTTGTGTATGATTCACAAATTTCTAGTAAATCATGAATTATATTTTTAGCATATGCGCCATCTTGTTAGTCATTTGTAGTGAATTACTTATCTTCATGTTTAAATTTAAGCAGGAGAAAGCCTTTTGTCTGCTATCAGGCAAGACAAGATCTTAGTATTTGTTGAGCAGCTGGTTAATTTGGTCTGGCCTATGCCATGCTATTTTAGCAAATAATTGCATGTGGATTCTCACTGCCTGCTTCTCGGACTCATTAAGATTTTATTCACTCTCCGCTTAAATAAACTGTTGCATAAGAATTTCTCATCTGCAGAGACATGGTGCTGGGCTGTTTGATCAAGCTGCAGTTGACACACCACAATGTTTTTTATTTTTCTGTGTTTGCCTAGAGATCCAAACCCCAAGGTGGAACGGCTGTACGACAGTGACAGAGATGACCACATGCTGCGAGTCCAGAACTTCTCTATTTTAAATCGACACCTCAGAGCCTTCTACCAGGTAGGGGAGTTTCCTAGGGGGTGAAGGAAGAGATTAAACTGTTAGATTGAATCATCAGGAGGGAAATCAAGATGATTTGTTGTGAGTCAACAGAGCACAAGTCTTCCAATGAATCTCGGGAATGAATGAATGACAACTGCTGCTCTTCTACTCTACTTTAAAATGCCACTGTTTGATGACTGCCTCAGATATAACACTGTGACCACAGACATAAACTGTTATTTTTATATCATGATATTTTGATTTGATTTAGGAAGCAAAAACAAACAATTTACCAATCAATTTTTCTACTGTCCATAATAATGTTCACTCAAAAGTAGTCATACAGTCTATCAGATCATTTGTGATTGTCAGTGTGTAACAAAGTAAATTACATGACTATATGTAATATGAAAAATGTCAGTCAAAGTGGTAAACCCCATGGGAATTGTCATTCAGCTTTGTTCCTCCTCAGCCTCACAGGGCTTTATGTGTTACAGCTCATCGTTTGGTTTTATAGCCAGCAGCTTCAGTGCTCTGCTTCACCCTCAGTACTCTCATCAACCCGTTTTCAGCTGCAGCTGGCAGCTGATTTCAGCTGCAAAGCCTTTGATTAACTGAATGTACACTACACTACCTTTCCAGCTTCAAAGAACACACAACGTTAGAAACCGTGAACACAGTGGAGCATTTAGAATTTCAATTGCAAAATAATTCCCTAGGGAATTGGTGGTAACCCAAACAAATCTTAATGTGAAAGTCATTTTTGACTTTCCATCCATATTCTGAAGCACAACTGCTCCAAGTCCTGATGATGCTCCAGATCTACTGAACATCACAGCTTCCTAATTTTTATGGTGTGCTGCAAAATTGCAAGAAACATTAGGGTTTTTAGTTTTCTGTTAATTCTTTTATTTAATTTTCTCAGCTTCTGTCACACTTCATTGGTTACCATGAAAGATTTGTCATCAAATTTGCTGTTATGGGGTTTAATTCTGAATTGTTTAACAAAGAACACCTTCTAAATACATATGGATAACAGAAATAACATTTTTTTTTTCTTTTTTCTTTATCACTAAGAATAACTTGATAAGCTGTGAGATAAATTTAATTTGTATCAGATGTGTTAGACCAGGGAAATATCTCAAACCTGCAGGACTACAGCTGTTAAGGACCAGAGTTGCCCACCCTTACTTTAACTTGGTTACACCAGTAAAAAACCATGTAATATTAGCTGATTTCTGGTGCAGTTTGGCTAATTTCACATGTACTTTTGATAAACATTTATTGGTCTGACAACATGTCAAATGATGTGGATATTCTTTGTTCTTTGCTGTAGAGAGTTAAGAGATAATATTTCCATTTGTCTGTACATTCATCAGTTACATTAGTTTGCTTAGCATAACACAAATGCTGGAAACAGAAGAATTACTCATCCAAACTTTGCAAACTTTACTTTAACAGCCTTTTGCAATGCCTAAAATTGACTAATTAACACATCATTCTGGTCTGTATCTACATTTGTTCAAAAGCAGAGTGTGAACGCAATTTCCTCAAGGTCACAATGTGCCCCTACAGTAACTTCATCTTAAGTGAGAAAATTTTATTTAATATGCTAATTTGCAGGGAGATGGGTTCTTTCTTTCCCCTTTCTTTTTTCATTTGTTTTATCCAATATTTTTTTTAAATATTTATTTTACCCAAGATAGCTGTTTCCTTGTTTTAATTTCAAGGCTAGGTTGCTAGCTTTAGCTTGGTATTAAGTAAATCGACTGAGTCAACCAAATGACATTTTTTTGTCCCCTGCCAAATCTAAATAGAAATTCTAATAGAAGTCAAATATTAAGCAGCGATAGTGCTGCACTCTTGTGATTCAGTGGTAAAGGGAAGAAAATTATTTGGAAAACTGAGTCTGATGTGAGCTCCATCTGCTGTCTTGAATAACCCCATTTACTTCCTCTAGTATTTGTAGAAAAGACATTTCCATAAAAATTTCAACAACTTTTTTGGAAAGACAGAAATGTCAGAAGAGTCTTGCAAAAATACCAAAATATCTTTAGAAAACATAACTTCTGGCCACACCAAATGATAAAAAAGAGGGTGTGACAGAGGAAGGATGAAGGAGCAGTTGCCTAGCTTAGGTGCTAAAAACAGAGAACAAGATGGAGCTCAACTATCAGTCGATACACATGAATATTTTGCCTGAGGATATTGTATAAAGTGTGAAGTGTATGTGAGGGGGTGACAGAGAATTTGCACGAAAGACGAGATGAAAACACAGAAAATTTCCATCCTCAGCGGACATGTCCCTGCTTATTATCAAGCAAATAGGGTGAGGGAAAAAGTGGAGGAGTTGCAAGCTGAGTTTTCTTTGCTGTGGCTGTGGTTAGAGGCTAGAGAACAAAAATCTCTCAAACAGCTTTTAGTATCATGCATTTCACAACGTGCGTGGTAGGTGCCTGTGGCATTTGAGGAAATGACACAATTCTTTCTTCAGAGGAGGATTCAAAAGCCTCTGTTCTCAGCACAGAGAGCATCCCAGAGCACAAGTCAGGTGGACTGAACATGCACCATTTAGCATGTCATACAGCATAAGAACACAAGTCTACAAGGTTTCACTTCCTAATTTTCAGTGAGTCACTAATGTCCCTTGAAAGCTCAAAGCCTCAGAAGACACTGGCAGTAACTGGAAATCTCATATCAGTGACACCAGAATTTCACCAGGTGCACTCAGAATTAGCTCCACTGTTGTTTGGGATGTTTAGTTCAACATAGGTCACAGTTTTACTTCCCACTCATGCAGTTTGGCTGTGTATGTATATTTGTGTGTGTGACTCAAAAACAAGGCTGCAGTAAGCTTAAGTTATGGAAACAGTGTGCAGCATGGGAAAGCTTCATTTTGTCTGCTATGACCTCAGCTTCTCTAATGCAGCAGCTGAGCTAATTGTAGACGATCCGGTCTGAAGCTGTGATACAATTATCTTTACTGTCAAAGTGTAATTTAAAAGCAGTGTGAAGCAGTTATTCACTGTGTTTGGTTGTTCTGTAATGTCTTAATTCAGTACTGTTGGACTTGTTCTGTTCTATTTTATGCTGATCAAATACTCTATCCTCTGTGTTCTACTCTTCTGTTTTTAAGACATTTCCATTTTTGGAATCCATGTAAAAGCCTATAATTCCCCTCAATGACACACTTACACTCCAACCTTCAGTAAATGGGATTTTAAATGTTAATGTCACCAGACTTTTGATTTGTTGGCCTCTTAAAGGTCCCCGTACTCAGTAAACCATGAAATATTTGAAGGTGGTTGAAAATTATTATAAATTATGCTTCAAGTAATCTGGTTCACATAGAGCAAAAGGAACCAGAAAATACAAAAAGAAAAGAAAAACAAGTGGTTGAAATGAAAACCAGTCCTGAAAGAATTATGTATAAAGGTAGATTTTGAAAAAAACAAACAAACAAACAAAAAAAAAAAACAAGTTGCACATGGCTTTTAGTTCTCCCCCCAAATGCTACCAGCAGCCTGATTGATATATTCCATCCAAATTCAAGACCATTGTATAGATTCTTCTTTTTTTCAGATTCATAAAGGACTAAATATGGTTAAATCCTTACTTCTTACTTTGTTGACAATTAACAAATTTGTTTCCTTGGAAATTGACATGCATGGTGGCAAAAGGTCTGTGGCAAAAAAGGGGGCTGGAGTCTGTCCTAGCTGCTACTAGGCAAAAAGCAGGTCACACCCTGGACCGGTCCATCACAGGGCTATGTGAAATTAAACAATGTGAATGACATTACACATCTGTTGACTTAGCACATTTGCCACAATCAAATGCTTCAAAAGTTTAAGTAAGAAAAAGGAAATGGTACTAAGAAAAGTTATTCATACCTTTCATGTGTTTTTTTCCAGCATGTTCACCATGTCAACAGCGGCCCATCTCACCACTGTAGAAGGTGTCAAAGTGCATAAAAATAATTCTTACGCTACCCCAGAAATCACAAATAATTCTAAAGTGCATCACTCATATTAGTTTCTCACAGATTTTGGTGGGGTATATTACCGCATGAGATGATGATGTGTAAATGATAGTTCAGGAAAGATTTGAGCAAATATGACCCTGTACTTTACGTGTAGCTTGACTGTATTGCCAGACAGGGAGTTGCCCTTAGAAGACCATTAGCATGCCAACAACAACAAGCTATATAATTTCCAGTCTGTATAATCTTCAGTCTATTTGGCATCAAGAACCATGAGCTGCTTGATGACTAAGTCAGAGCAGCAGAGGCTATTATCTAGTGTGCCCTGAAGGAGCAGAAATTTAAGGCTGGCTGCACATGCCAGTTGCTAAAGAAAGTCCTTGTTTCTTGGTACATTCCCTTTCCTGCTGTACAGTTTATAAATTACAGTAAGCAGCTGAAAGAGAGTTGTAATTGTGGCTTGCTACTGCACTCTTGTGATTTTGTTTTGATGGATTGCAGAAGGATGTGAACAGAAGTCCAGAGCAGTTGGGGAAGGAGCTAGCCAACAACAGTGGTGTGGCTTTTTGACAAAAATATTTCTAATTAACATGAATGTTGTTGTGGTCTGTCCTGAGTTTTAAACCAAACAAATAAAGTAAGTAACAGGATCACCTGCTACACTATTGCTGCCCAACACTATGATGTTGGAGGAGCACAGCCCTGCAGATCCATATGACAAATGCTTGTTTATTGCCAGAGAAGCCAGGTTTTTGGATTGGAGAATGTTGAAGATGTCTGCAGTCCTGCTTGATTCAGTGTCATCTGAGAGTGCCAGGAGATTTGTCCAAGAGCTCAAAGCACAATTTACAACTTGCTAAATGTTGGACCTTCTGCTCATCCTGAAACACTACATTCACTGTAAAACATGTTATAAGGGTTATTAGAACAGAATTATACAAGAGACATCCACAATCGAGGGTTTATTCTGCCCTTGATAAAGGAGTTAATGTTCCATGGCTTTAGTAATAGTTGTTTTTCCAAAGCCATTGTTTTAATTCAGAGATGAACAAACACCAAAAAGCTTTGCTGAAGCTTCAGGTAAGATCATACAGTAAATTCAGAAAATATATTGTAATTATCTTTATTTGAGATCAAAATATGTTGCGACCTGAAGAATAAGCCCGGTAGCAGATTATATAATCTAATACACACAGACATCTTGGTAAATATCTTTTTACTTACATGTCGGTAAAGAAACACAGAAAAAAACACTTGTGAAAAGCATCAGGCTTTACAGTGCTACTTGTATGCAGAAGGACTCCTTGGGTGGTTGCCAGTAATGGGTTCTGACTGTGTATGACGTCTGTAGTGATCTTTGTGACTCTGTTAATGTATCTGGATTACTGTCCCATTACCCACATTACCTACATGTTTTGGCCACAGGGGCAAACGGCCAAAACACTTCAGTGATTTTATTGCAGGTGTCATTCATCTAATCTATTTTCTTTGTTTCTATTAAATCAAGAAAATGTGGAAATTTGAGGCCGTGTTTTATATTAAATCCAATTTGTGCAAAGCTTCATTTACCTTGAAGAATAAACAAATATATTGTTATCAGATGCCTCATCTTTTGTTTACATAACAAAATGCAGCAGGGTTGTGGAAAGTTTTGCTGTTGTTGTTCATCCAGTCTTACTGTGGGTAAATGACAGTACAGACTAGATCACTGTCTGTGCTAAACTCTTTCAATTCATCTTTTTTTCTGCAGGAAGACCTGCAGCAGCTAATACTGATGCCGCTCCCAAATGTTGCCATACTGGGGCAGGACCCCCTAACAGGTACAAGATAACATGATCCTATCAGTGCCATGTCTCTCAGCTGAGAAAAACTCATTATACTTTATGCATGAGTCCATATCTTGGCTATCTGTGAAGCACATTAAGGTGATAATGATAGGGAGGATGGTGGTAGGGGGCGGAGATGATGATGATAATGATGACAGTTATTTCTATGTCCTCAGAGGCAGCTGTGGAAGAGCTTAGGCGACTGCTGCTGCTGTTACTGGGGTGTGCAGTGCAGGTGATCAGACACATACACACACACACACACACACACACACACACACACACACACACACACACACACACACACACACACACACACACACAATTGCCAATATCAATAAACACCAATGCTGTTTTTACTTTACCTGAATATAAATTAAACTAATAAAAATTTTTTTTTAGCTTATTTAAATCTTTTTGTGATGTTTCAGACTAGTGAATTCAGTTGTTATAAATAACAAAGCAAAAAAAAAAAAGCAAATAAAATAAAATATAACTGTTTTTCCATCTTAAAAAACATAAAATTTTGAAATTCTTTACAAGGAGGAAACAAATACATCAACAAAGAATAAAACACAATAATTAGAAGAAAAATACAAAATATTAAAGAAAACATTTCAGAAAAAAATCAAGACATGAGAAAAAGGCTAAAACACTCTAAGACCCACAGATGGAAGAAAACAAATAGTCTATAGCTTTATATTTTTCTTATAAAACCCTTAAACTTGTCAGTCTATTGTCTGATCGAAGAATATTTGAGACTGAAAGGAAGTGCGAAGCCTAAAAAAGCTAGTTCATCATTTCTTTGTGCTCGGGTCCTTCAGAGGACCAGTCGCCCGTGAGCTCAGTAATCATGTGGATATGGCTTCACAAGATGTGAACCCTCAACTCACCACGAGATCGTCAGCACAAGAGGTTTCAACTAAAACTACTGTATTTTTTATTTTTTTACTGCATCCATTTTTGCTTTCATCCCAGTTCCGAACTTTCCCACAGAATGACACTGTCAGTGCCTTGTTTGACTGCAGGGATGGTTTGAATAGAGTAAAACTTACTTCCTCCCTACACACTGCAGTTTTTGATTTTCATTTGGAGGGAGGGAATAAGAAAAGGTAAATGGAAATGATATAATGATTTAAAAAAAATGGATGACAGACTGGTGTCTTCAGACATTCCCAGAGATGAAAGTAATTCTTGAAAAAGAAATCTCTGCTTTCTTCTCATGGTTGTCCGTGGAAATTGAAGTTTTGTTTCTCAGTTTTGCCACCCCCTGGCAACCCTACACAGCATAATTTATTCACATCAAACCAGTGAGTGGAAATGTATGTAATTCCCTTTTTTTTAATTATTATTATTATTTTTTTAGCTTTTTAAAAGTTTGTTTCCAGTTGGCTTCATTAGTCGATGGAAACGCAGCTTCTGTTGGAAACTGTTGTGAGCAGACCAGAAGATTTTGAGAGACAGCTGGTCTTTTTTTCAAATTGCCAGTATGTTGTCATGTGACATCGGACTTCTTTGTTGTAAATTCCTGATTAATAGAGTGCCGCACAAAAGGTCCTGTCATCTCCACAAAGGAACTCTGGATCTTTTCATATTATTTTGATTTATTTATTGTTTTTACTTTAAATGAATTAGGGGTACTCTGTAAAAGTCTGTTTTTCTTTGTCATTACTGAGAATTATGAGTAATTTGATGAGAAGAAGTGAATTTAATCTACTTTTAGATGATTTAAAAAAAATAATAATAAAGAAAAAAATTCTTAAACTATATTAAGTTCATAGGTTGGCAGCATATCTTATTCAAATCATACTTATGGAACATATACATCTTCATTTAAGATTAAGCATAAATGCTTATTTTCTGTCAGCTTTCAAAATGCATCCATATAGTCTGAATTTGATTAATTTATCAATTGGGTTTATGTATTTTGATTTAATATGTATATAAACACATGCTTAACCCGTTTTTTAAGATTCATAAAGTTTTTATTGCCATTGTGCATTTACATAACAGGATTTCTTTCTTTTCATCTTGAATCTGTAGTGTGAGAAGAAAGAAACGTTCATTCAGCAGATTCAGTCTCTGCACATTGAGACCCAGGCAGCCATCGCCAGCTGTATTCAGCAGGTATGTACAGAATTAATTAGGCCCCTCCTTCAAATATAAAAGGATTTCACTGAAAGATATACTGTCCTGAAGAGACATTTGCAGAAATATCTTAGTTTTCAAGAATTTCCTAAATGTCTGCCTGTAGGCAGAGTAAGTGAAACTATTATTGCTACTATTGATGCTTCAAGTAAGTGTGAAAATGGGCTACTTGAGATTCTGCTGGTAGTCTTGTCAGGACCTCTGGGTGCCCCTTGGTGATGGATCCTCCACCCTTCATGTCCACCTCTCCAACTCTACCTCTGTCACATCATCATCTTTCTTTCATCTCTTTCCTGTCACTCTCTGCTGTCTTCTCCAATAAGGCATGAATGCCAAATCACACTCTTTTGAAAATACACCCGACCCCATGAATAATTGCCAGCATTACAAAAGCAGCATGTTACATACTGGTGTGGCTTAATTTCACCAACAGTATGTGGCTCATCGACTTTTTTTATGCCAAGTTCCTTAGACTAATAAATCAAAGAGGTGAGAAGTGCTCTTCTTGTGCGGATGGATGCACCCCCTGCTTTCTGTTCATGTGGCTTCCACCCGAGGACATTTCAAACCTGTCAACATGATCATTAGTTTGCATGCATTAGTCAGGCAGTTTTGGACACATTCCCCAGACAGAAATGTGAGGATATTTTTTTCCATCCCACACAGGTGCTTGGTATTCATACAGCGCTCACACTGTCTGGATTGTTTGTCCCCAGATCTGCCGTTTGTGTCAGATTAACATTGATCTTATCAAAAAAACGAGATAAAATGTCCTTGCTGCAGGTGACTCAGGATCCTCGCGTGGTGCTGCCGCTTCAGTGGGACGAGCTGATGGAGGCCGAAGGTGCAGACTTACAGCTTGTCTTTAGCTCCATGGCCAAACAGATCCAAAACTTGCTGGCACAGAGAGACTCACACCTGGAGGTATGCATGCACACACTTCAGGTAATACTTAGTTTGCTATTTGGCCAAGACCTACGTGTCACTGGCGGAGATCAGGGAGTCCAAGTAGTGCAAGGCAGCGGCGGGCGCTTCCGTGTTTCTCCGTCGGGGCAGAAAAGCCAAGTCCGTGATCCAGAATCCAAATCCTGAGAGCAATCCAGAGGTCAGTAATCCAGAAGATCCAATCAATAAACAAGGCAGAGTTACCAGTCATGGAGTGGGCAGAGACGAATATCCAGGTCCAGAAATACAAGATCGACGGCAGGCAGACAGACAGACAGACAGGAAAACAAAGGCTGGACACATGCAGGGAAGAACCAAGACGATCTGGCAGAGAGAAGTTGTCACACACAGGTATTTAAAGAGCGCAGTGCAGGTGGAGCGCATCACTAACAAAAACAGAAAAGAAAGTAGCATCACACACGTTTTAAATTGCTGGCTCACTGGTTCAATGCCCTGACTAACAAAAAATGAGGGATTACCTGATCCTATTCACTTCTATAAGCAGCTGAAGTGCTCTTGAGCAGGGCATCCAACACTCCCACTGCTCCATGCAGGCAGTCCAGCACCTCCACTAATCCAGAGTTTGTTAACCTTGTCAGAGCTTGTTGTCTCAAATTTGCAACAAACTCCTTCTGGCCTTTGTTTATTTTGTTGCTTTTTATCAAACAGTATTTAATTTTATCTATCTAGCTGCTCTTATTTATTATTTATATCTATTTATTAATTTTTTATCAATGCATTTAATATTTCCCAGATTTTTTTTCCTATATTTATTTAGCTTTTATATAATTGTAAATAAATTTAGGTTTAAGGGTTTTTTGTGTTTGTTTGTGCTTAATATCAGATTTACAGATGGGTTAAATGCAGACATTTAGTTTCCATGTGTATCATATATATATATATATATATATATAAGGGTATATACATGTATATGGGATTTAAGATAACTTAATTAAGATAAGATAATCTAAATAAATAAATGAGTAAAAAGCAACAAGTCCTCAAATCAGTTGTTTATAATATATAGTACATTCTATAAAACCACCATATCTTCAGGCTACTGGAGGAAATTATGACTCATACTCAGTTTAAATACAACAATTTTCTTAATCAGTCTGTTCTCACTTCTGTGAATAACCTGCAATCACACAGCCTTACTATTCAAAGATACATACTTTAACAAATCCATACCAGAGTAGCTGTTATCGTAATAAAATATTTATAAGTCTTTAGTTTCCATCTTTTCTGTTGATTATATGGTCATATACTAGTAACATCATTTTGTGGTGCACACTAATCTCTCTGTAAGTTTTAAATAACCAAAAGCTTTCAAGTAATTTCTATTAAGGAAGATAAAGAGTATTTGTATTATTTAATACTTGCTTTTTTTTCTCTTCACATCTTCTGTTGTGCCTTTCTCTTTGTTCATTTGTTTCCCTCCTTCCCAGAGGATAGCTGAGCTGTGTCGGGAGCGGGAAGGCCAGGTTGATCCAATGACGGGGCCCCTGGGTGTCCACAATGAAGAGCTGCCTCAAGGTCTCACGCTCCAGCTGGCAGACAGCAAGGCCAAGGTCCGCCGTCTCAAGCAACAACTGTGAGTGGGTGTGTGTCTCTCTGTGGGTGTGTGTGTGTGTGTGATAAAAAAAAAAAAAAAAATCAGAAAAACCTCTTAAGAATTTTTGTGATAAAGGTCGACATGAATTGTGAATTTTGTTACACTTTACAATGCACAAAAATGACTTGATACTTTGCAGTGAGGCAGGAAGAATTCAAGTCTTCACCTCTAAAAATCCATTTAAAATGTGTCTAAAACGTCTAATAGTGTATCTATTTCTGGCAAACATTATCTGCTCTATTCTTGTACCCTTAAACACAAGGAAAAAATCGTTAAACTATGCATTTATATTTGCAGTGCTGATGGTTGTATGTTTTTTAGGGACGATAAAGGTGATCAGATATTGGATTACATGCAGGAGATTCAGACAATGGAGGATCAACTAAAGAAGCTTCAAAAAGAGGTACACCCAATGGAGATCACTATTTCTTTTACTTTCTCATTTTATAAAATCCACAGAACATATATATTATTTATAACAATTTGAATAATTCAGCAACTTTTATAGCTCATTCACATTATGTCTAAATACGACTAAGCAGAACCATCAGAACAAAATGCTTTACCTGCCAATATGTGGGATCCTTTTAGGTAATGTGTTTGGTAACAATAGCTGCTTTCCCACTGTAGGAACCTTTTGAAGTTCCTGTAACCTTTTCTAAGAGTCAGACCTTTTTGTCGCACATTCGGACAAACAGGAAATAGGGATCACGGCCCTTAGTTCCTATAACCATTTTAGCTCCTACTCTGAGGCAGGGTCTTTTCGGGGTTCCATAGGAACCCACATAATGTAGGTGTTTGGTGATTGGTAGCTACGCCCCTTACCAGATCTTTGCTTATTCATTTCAGCTTCTTTTTAAAACCACTGTTGCAGCTACGGATGACGACATGTTAGCTTCTTGGTGTTGTTGTTGTCTTCTCTCTTTATTTATATGCTTTCACACACACACAAAAATACACTGTGAGGAAACAATGACAAAGAGGCTGCCACCACGCAGGAAGCAGGAACATGTAATTAATTTTAATCCTGTTTAGAATTGATGGGCATTTCATGTTCTAGGCTAAAGAGGCAATGACCACCTGGCTTGTTATCAGCATTCTCACTTACATCTCTGATGGTATGGAGGTACATTAAGGCCTATGATACTGGAAACACATCTAGAAAGGCACCATAAAAGCTGCAAGGTATATAAAGATTTTAGAGCACTATATGCTCACATTCAGAAGAGGGAAGGCCTTGCATACTCCTAAAAATAATCCTAAATCGCATACTATATCAATTATAATAGCATGACTTCATAGAAGAAGGGTCTAGGAGCTGAACTGGCCTGCCGAACTGGCATTGTGAATGGAAAAAAAGAGAAAGAAGACCCAGAACTGTTAATTTCTTCTTGATGAGTGCCCCCTGTATAGAGGGCAGTATGAGATATGTCAGTATAGAAGATGTTTGCACATGCTAGAATACTAACTTATAGCCAAATATACCAAAATCACAGGGAGAAACTCATGGGGACTCTAAGCATTTACATCTAAATAAAACACAATTCAAAGCCCAAGCAATAATAATAGAATATAAGAAAAACCTGAGAACAGCACTGTCTACTTTAGAGCTTCTGCAAATTTCTCCAGGCAAACCACACAAACAAGATGTCATATGAAAGCTTCTGATCACAAGGATGTCTGACTCCTCACGGTGTGACAAGAAGTCTGTGAGCTACCAGCCAAAGATTAACGAACAGAAAATGACATAATCATAAAGCATGTCTTTTTCTGTTTTAAGGTCAAAACTCTCTTTCCCCTTTCAAGTGCTAATGTGTTCTCCTATGACTTTGTTTAAAAATGTTTAAAATGACTTATTAAGGTCTAGTTAGTTTACATGAAGATTAAGGGGGTTTTGTAGTGAAGTATTTACTCTTCCTATGGTTATACTGTCTCAGAGTTTACCTCTTTCTGGATCCTCTAAGTTTCATTTTGGTGCTATCCCACAATTCCCCTAACTGACCATTGATGAAGGTTTTAACAATCAGCATCAGCCAATGATGCAACACCTCTATTAAGATGTGTGTAAAACTGCTCAGAGTGACTTTTTTAGCTTATACTTCTGCACAGCTCCTCGTCAGACATTACTTTACTAATTCTGAGATGATCCTATCCTATATTTGTTACACTGTAACAAATATCCTAATTCTGACACTTCTGTAGTAATCTCACATGTCTCAGTTTTCTTTTGAGACCAATAATCTTCATAAAGCCCTGGCAGTTGTGAGATAAATTTATTTTTGGTATGTAATTTCAGATAAGAAGCAGAAAAATGAAGCGGTTAAGCAGCTAGAATCCTATATCAGACAAGAATGGGATGGTATTTCTCTCCCAGAGTCCAGCAACTGATCTCTTCAGTTTTTAGACTTTACTGGTGTTAAAAAAAGAACGAGGGGATGTTAAACAGTAGTAAACAAGATTCTGTCCCGATTTATTTTTAGATGGGCTGAAACAATCAAATTCAAGATGAGCTAATATTTTCATGAAAACTTTAAATGTCTCACTTTCAATATTGGTTGAATTATGTTTTTTTTAATGTAAATTTTATACATCACCCGACCTTTATATATAATTAGAGTTGTATTTTTTTATTAATCTAAATGAAGATACCCAAATAACCCTTCATCTGAACCTTGTAGAAATAAGTTTAAAAGATCTGCTGAAAAAGAAGACATTTAAGATGTTGTCATTTTCTTTACATTGTGAGAATTTTTGGGGAGATTTTTCTCTTCTTGTATCATACATTGTCAACATTTGCTTTATAGCCCATCCAAGATTGGTTCACAGCCTTTTCTACATCATCCTCTCTGATGTATGAATGTCTGTGTGTGTGTGTGTATGTGTGATTATGCCTGCAGAACCGCTCTCTGCAGGGTGAAGTGAGGGGCATGCGAGCACTGCGGGATGAACTGGACTGTGCCCGAGAGCGAGCTGCACGGACCGAGCAGCTCCAGACTGAGCTTCAGAGCTGTAAACACAGATTGCGGAACCTGGAGCTCACACGCACTCAGCTCAAGGTGCACACACACTCAAACTGCAAACACACAAGTCATACACGGGGGTATTTATTTATTTAAGAGAAAAAGCTAGCTGCACAGCCACATTCATGTAACAGATTGTTTTCGCAGTATGTTATGCATAGAACACCCCATACAGTTTTAAAATCAAATAGTGTTTATATTCTTAAAAACAAAAACACAAACTGTGCAAAGCAAAAGGTTCCTCATGAATATTACCAGAGAAGGTCACATCCAGAAGATTCAGTTTAAAGTCTACCTCTGAGTAGCTATTATTTCTGCAGAATGAAGCACCACTTAATCTTAAAAGCTTTATTATTCCCTCTCACAGCCCTGAGCATTTCAATCACAAGTAAGTAAGAAGATTTCAAAGCTGGAAAATGATGTTATATTGTGTGATGTCATCTGGATTTACAGCTCGGAGCTGCTTCAGTGATGAGAAGCAGAGTACAGCCTCAGTTATTGGAACTTTAACACCCAAATGACATTTTTTTCTGAAATAGTTTAACTGTTCCAAGGCAGAAAATGTGCTCATATCCTTGTAAAACACCTAACAGTGTCCTCACTGTCACCTTCTATGGCTTTTTTTTATTATTCATTTCCCCTTTACGCTATGTCCCAGTGACAAAGTAAGTTACAAGGTTAATTTTTCTCTCATTTATGTTTTGAGAATTTCTATAAATTACCGTGAACTCTTGTGTTAAATCCAGAGGAGCCACAGCTAAATGTTAAGTTGTCAAGATTTTTTTTAGGGGTGGGGGCAGCTTATTTACTAACAAATCCCAAAGTATGTAAAGTAAGTCTGAGGCAGCTGACAACTACCAGACAACCAGAGACACGGTCTGAATTAGCGAACTATTTTGGCTTGTTTACCTCAATTGACCTCAATTCTGACTGATTTATTGATATTTTAACTTAGCGTTGTGACTTTTTTGAGTGTTGGCGCCCCCTGCAGGAGCAGCAGCAGCTGTGTGCAGCTCTACAGGAGACTAAAACCCTTCTGGAGGAACAGCTTGCAGATGCACGGGCACGCTGCTCTTCACTACGGGAACTGGAGAGGGACAATCTTCTATTACGTCAGAGAATTATGGACGTGGAAGCGGTTAGTTAATGCAGATTTTGTATGCACGTTTGTCTTTTTCCAAAGAGATGCGTTTGGATGTTTCTAAGCGTTTGCATTGCGTCAGTCGTGCTATTGTAATGTGTGTGGTTTTTTTTGTGCATGCCAACAGGTTGTTAGCTTTGTAAGTAGATTATAATCTTCCTGTCATAAGAACAGAACCTCTGTATAAGAACTGTGTTTCTCTTGAAATGAATGTGGTGTTTGTGTGCAGGAGCGGGACACCGAGAGGCAGCGGGTTGATGAACTCTTGGAGATGAACATGAACCTCGAGGCGGACCTGAGGCACAGCAGCACCAGCAGTGAAGCGGTTGTTCCGATTCACCAGCGATTCCTCCAGTCAGAACTGAACTTTGATGAAGAGCTGAGTGAAGTGATTGGTCAGAACACTTGCTTCCCTGCACCTTGTCATTTGAGATATTTTAATTAACTGATATAAGAAAATATGTTGGGTGTACAGGGTTTACCTACTCATTTATATTTTTCTCCATTTGTTTCCTTCCTTTACTTGCCGTCTTCATTTATCACTTGCCTTGCTTTTTTTTCGTTATTTCTCTTGCTTTCTGTCTCAGATCAAAAGCCACTGAGCGTGGAAGTGGATGAAGCTTCGACGCTGAGGCTGCTGGGAGCCGAGCAAGAGAACGCAGAGCTGAGAAGACGATTGGAAGAACTGCAGGCCCAACAAGAGGTTAGGATACAAAGGTTTCTGTGCATAGAAATAATCTATTATGGTTCATTGTTCCCCTTTTTAAAGGTTGAAAATCAGAATGGATTATACTGTAAACTCTGGTATATAAGAAATTACACTGCAAATGTCAATCATGCTGTAAAAAAAAATACTAGAAAACCTGCCATATCTTAAAATACATATTTCTTATTATGTACATAAAACAGAAAAAAGGGACATAACCATCTATCTCCTCTCACTGCAGGCTGATTCTCCAGATGCAAAGGATGAGGTAAAGGATGAGCTGGCCTGCCTGGAGACAGAGCATCAAAACACACTCAGGGAGGTGAGCAGAAAAGATAGTGATGACTGATAGTAGCTGTGTGCTTCAATTCAAAAGATGCCACTGTAACCATATTGTATGCTGGGCCAACACCAAAGGAAGTTTTATTAGTTTTACTTAGTGGAAAGTGAGAAATTAAAAAGCTATATAAGGTCAGCAATGTACAACCATTGGCTAAAAAAGAAGAAGAAAAAATAATACATAAAGTCCATAACTGCAGCTTGTTATGTTTATTTTTTCTGCTTTTCTGTTCCACATCATAACATGTTTCAGAGCTTAAATGACTTAAGATTTATTGAACAAAATTGCAATTAAGGCACAATTAAATATTTGTTAGTATTCTAGTGGTTTAGCATTAGAGTTCCTATGAACATGAAATACCTGCAGGAGTCATGCAAATTTTATTTCTTTTGTTTTTCTTTCCCTGAAAATTAGTTTAAACTTTTTTTAATTAATTTTTGTTGCCTGTGTTGAAATCGATGAACAATTCTCCTCATAATCTTTAAATCTGCATTTCTATGGAGGATAGTTTCCATAAAGTAAGCTAGTACAGATGTACATATTTGACCTCATACTGATTTTTCTTCCAGTGTTTTGTAATTTAAAAAGCTGAAGTGCATGTTTTGGGCATTCAAACCATGACATTTGGATTTTATTTGCACCATACTACTTTGTTATCATGTGGCTGTCATGTGATGGGGATTTCTGTAATTGCTCAGGAATACACCACGAAGCTCAATATTTCTCTTTTGCTAATGTGTGTACAGCTCATGATAGATTAAAGGAAAGCCATGCTAATGCACAGCAAGAAGGGCGCCGGTTCGAATCTCGGCTGGAGGGAGGTTCGAACCTTGAGGGCGGTGGCCTTTCTGTGTGGAGTTTCTCCCCATGTATGCGTGGGGTCTCTCCAGCTTCCTCCCACCGTCCATGCATGTCGGGTTAATTGATGACTCTTAATTCTCTCTAGGAGTGAGTGTGTGTGAATGGTTGTTTGTCCCCTTTGTGTGACCTGTCCAGGGTGTATGCTGCCTCTCACCTGTTAATGCTGGGATAGGCTCCAGCTTACCTGCAACCCTTAATGGACTAAGATGTTCAGAAAAATGAGTAATTGTACAATAACAGGTCACTACACTTTTGCCTAGATTTTGTTTCTTGAACAGAACTGATAAAGGAAGTGTTGGAAAAAGTGTTGGATAATTAGCATTTATACATGCTTTTTACATTTTTAAATGCTCAGAAATTACATTATTTGTGCATGTAAATCTTGCATATTTTCTGTAAAAATGTTTTGGTTGTATATATCATGAATTAAAATACAGTCACATCAATGAATATTTGAACAGTGATAGAAACGTCTTGCCACTGTGCACCACCACAATAGATCTGAATTGAAGCAATCATGATTTAATTTATTTTAATTTTTTATTCAGGCAGTATAACAAAAATACTAAATTATCAGCTAAGGAATTGCAGCTGTTGATACATTTATAAAAACAGCTTGAAATGTAAGTGAAAACTTACACTTCAATTGCATCCTGATTGCTGCATTTCAGATCCGTTGTGGTGGTGCACAAAGGTAAATTAGTCAGAGTTGCGTCACTGTCCAATTACAGAAAACCTATTAGTTGCAGTCCTGCATATGAATCAGTGGGGTATAAAAACAATAAAACTAATACAAAGTTTAAGTTTAGTAATACTAACTGATAGAAGATTTTTTTTCTCACAAGAAGTAATTATGTTAATTGAATGTAACTCAGATTGCTGCATTATACTATTTCTACAGCAGCCACATTAGCTGGATTGGATCAATAACAGCAAAGTTTTGAAGTAGATAAACATAATTTTAATGTGAATTTATGATGATAATGTTCTGTACATTGTTTATGTGTATAGTATGTTCATTCTCTGTGTTGCACTACAAATTTATTTATTTTTTTGTGTGTGTTATTGATTTCATGTAGTTTTAAAGTCCTTTTCAGTCTGTTTTGTCTGTATTTTTCTGTGGTTTGTGTAGATTTTTTCACTTCTATTTTACTTCTTTGTATTAAAGCTGAGGGCAGTTTGGGGAAAAGAACAAGCTTTCTTATTCACCACTCCTTCAAGTTAATTTATTCTCTGTGTATGACTAAAAATAGGAAACAAAAAGAACAAAGAAAATGACTTTAAATTTCTCTCCCATTACACTTTTCAGTTTCAAAACTTGAAGAATGAAAATGCCACTCTAAAGCAGCACCTGGAAAGACTGCTGAGTGAACTTCAACAGCTTGATCCCAAGAGGAAGGAGAAAGATGTCAAGAAGTCCAGTAGAAAGGAGGTGGAGGAAGAGAAGGTGGTAAGAGGAGTCCAGGGCTCTGAGTCCTGCAGGGGAGAGGGTGAAGGAAGGGTGAGGCTGATAGATAAGGGAGAGAAGAGAGAAGAAATTATTGGGACACAGCGGGAAGCAGGAGTGGGTGAGGAGGGCTTCCATGTCCATGGGGGAAATATAGAACCATGTGATGAAGAGATCCAGATCAAAAGGAGGGGAGAAGCAGAGGGAGGGCAGAGAGAAAGGGAGAAACAGGAGAAAGAAGGTGAACCAAAGAAAGACCAGACTGCAGTGACCACAAGTTCAGAGATCCCAAAGCATCCCATAGAGGATAATACCGAAGACACAACTACACACCTGGCTGTGCTTTCCCTGTCTGGCCCTGATGTGAAGCTCCTGATAAACCAGCTCCATGATGTTCAGGAGGAGGCTGAACGACAGGCGACGCTGGCGCAGGACCTGCGTTCAAAGCTGGGAGAGCAAAGCAGGAAAACATGGGAGGCTGAGCAGAAGCTGGTGCTTGTGGAGGCTGAGCTGCAGCGCCTGAAGAAAGCAGCAGAGAATCTGCTGGAGGCTCGAAGGCAGATAGAGGTATGGATGGGTGGGTAGATAAGTTGTTGAGTGGGAACATTTTCTAAACATTTCTAAAAACAGGTGGTGCAAAGATTATGACACTAATATCAGGTTATCCTGGGAAATTCTAATGCATACATACACACACACACACACATATATATATATATATATATATATATATATATATATATATATATATATATATATATATACAGTCATGGACAAAATTGTTGGTACCCTTCGGTTAATGAAAGAAAATATCACAATGGTCACAGAAATAACTTGAATCTCAGAAAAGTAATAATAAATAAAAATTCTATGAAATTTAACCAATGAAAGTCAGACATTGCTTTTCAACCATGTTTCAACAGAATTATTTAAAAAAATAAACTCATGAAACAGGCCTGGACAAAAATGATGGTACCCCTACAAAAGACTGAAAATAATGTGACCAAAGGGACGTGTTAATCCAAGGTGTGTCCACTAATTAGCATTACAGGTGTCTACGATCTTGTAACCAGTCAATGGGCCTATATATAAGCTACAGGTAGTCACTGTGCTGTTTGGTGACATGGTGTGTACCACACTCAATATGGACCAGAGGAAGCAAAGGAAAGAGTTGTCTCAGGAGATTAGAAAGAAAATTATAGATAAGCATGTTAAAGGTAAAGGCCATAAGACCATCTCCAAGCAGCTTGATGTTCCTGTGACTACAGTTGCACATATTATTCAGAAATTTAAGATCCATGGGACTGTAGCCAACCTCCCTGGACGTGGCCGCAGGAGGAAAACTGATGACAAATCAAACAGAAGGATAATACGAACGGTAACAAAAGAGCCCAGAAAAACTTTTAAAGAGAATAAAGGTCAACTTCAAGCTCAAGGAACATCAGTGTCAGATCGCACCATCCGTCGTCGTTTGAGCCAAAGTGGACTTAATGGGAGACGACCAAGGAGGACACCATTGTTGAAAACAAATCATAAAAAAGCCAAACTACATGTTGACAAGCCACAAAGCTTCTGGGAGAATGTCCTATGGACAGATGAGACAAAAATGGAACTTTTTGCCAAGGCACATCATTTCTATGTTTACAGATGGAAAAATGAAGCATATGAAGAAAAGAACACCGTCCCTACTGTGAAACATGGAGGAGACTCTATTATGTTCTGGGGCTGCTTTCCTGCATCTGGCACAGGGTGTCTTGAATCTGTGCCGGTACAATGAAATCTCAAGACTATCAAGAGATTCTAGAGAGAAATGTGCTGGCCAGTGTCAGAAAGCTTGGTCTCAGTCGCAGGTTATGGGTCTTGCAACAGGACAATGACCCAAAACACAGCTAAAATCACCCAAGAATGGCTAAGAACGAAACATTGGACTATTCTAAAGTGGCCTTCTATGAGCCCTGACCTAAATCGTATTGAGCATCTTTGGGAGGAGCTGAAACATGCCGTCTGGAAAAGGCTTCCTTCAAACCTGAGACAACTGGAGCAGTTTGCTTATGAGGAGTGGACCAAAATACCTGCTGAGAGGTGCAGAAGTCTCACTGACAGTTACAGGAATTGTTTGATTGCAATTATTGCCTCAAAAGGTTGTGCAACAAAATATTAAGTTAAGGGTACCATCATTTTTGTCCAGGCCTGTTTCATGAGTTTATTTTTTTAAATAATTCTGTTGAAACATGGTTGAAAAGCAATGCCTGATTTTCATTGGTTAAATTTCATAGAATTTTTATTTATTATTACTTTTGTCAGATTCAAGTTATTTCTGTGACCATTGTGATATTTTCTTTCATTAACCGAAGGGTACCAACAATTTTGTCCATGACTGTATATATATATATATATATATATATATATATATATATGCTTTTGCGCAGTTGTTTTTTAGTCCTTTTTTATTTTTAGGAAAATCAAAGTACTTGTAGAGATGTAGAGTTAGTGTCATCTTGTTTGCTGGTCTTGTAAAGGCTATATAATATGATGTTCAATAAAGATGGGCAGTTTTACAGTTTAACATGTTTCCCATTGTTTTGCCCTTCAGGTTTTTCAGTCTGAGGGCCTGGCCATGGAGGAGGAGCTATGTCGCCTGCGGAGCCAAGTTGAGCTTCACAGGATGCAGACAACGGTCATCACCACGCTGGAAGGAGAGCGGGCTGCACTAGAGAGAGACAGGGACACACTGCGCAGCACGGTAGACACCCTGCGCGCTGCCCAGCGCAAGGTTGGAAAGTATACAAGCACAAACACCCACAAAATATTTCCACAGACATGGCAGATGCTACCTTGCTTCAGAGAAGTTGGAGTAGATACAAAATGCCAACCAATGAAAGGAAGAAGTCTGTCCAATTACTGTATAATCTTTCTAAACAATTACATTACACAGGGGTTCCACTTGTCAGATGGATTTCTCTCCACTTCTCTGAAAACTAATTACATTACAGTGAGGAGAAAATGTGTAGAAAATGTCCAGCAGGAGATAGACTTATGTGAAACTGATTTCTGTGCATAAAACATCATTACACACCCTGTATTGAGCAAACTGGTCTGATTTGATGTTCAATATTCAGAGAAGAAACTCATTCCCACTCAGAGTTTAAAGCTTCAGTCAGGCTTGTTTAGGACATTTTCTCAGAATTACTGTACAACAGTTTCATGAAAAAAACACACCCACAAATCACCTTTTCCTATTTTCTTTCTTTCTTTCTTTCTTTCTTTCTTTCTTTCTTTCTTTCTTTCTTTCTTTCTTTCTTTCTTTCTTTCTTTCTTTCTTTCTTTCTTTCTTTCTTTCTTTCTTTCTTTCTTTCTTTCTTTCTTTCTTTCTTTCTTTCTTTCTTTCTTTCTTTCTTTCTTTCTTTCTTTCTTTCTTTCTAAATTCACTTTTTAAGAGCATGAAGTCAACGTGAATGTTATATTTAATGTGCTATTTGCAGTAAAATTCCAGGATGTAAGAGAAATTGCAAGCTAAGAAAAAGAGCACTGCTTTGTCAGCATTAAAGAAATATAATAAAAGGGGTTCATGAATACCTCCTCCTCAGTAAGAGTTGTGTAAGATCCTGGCTCTGATCTCATGGTATTCCTTTGTGTTAGCCTGCCTCTTTTCAGAAAAAGAAGATTCAAACTTTATTCTGGATGTTACATCAAAACACACAATAATCTAGCAAAAAATAATTTACTCAGAATTAGCTGATTAAAAACAGTTTTTCAAAAAGGGAATTTTTTATTTTAGTACAAATTAATACACTAAAACAGGTTCTCTGCTGTGATACAATGAAGCCAAAGATGGAAACAACAAAAATATTCTTGTTTAAAAAAGTATTGCTTGTTTGCTTTAGTAAAATCAGAATTGTACACGATTAATTAAACAAGGCTTGCCCCACAAGCTAAATGTAAAAGCTAAAAATATATCGGACTAAATCGGGTGGTGAGACCTAACCACACCAGTTTATAGATATCCAGTTAGCAGAAGCTTTATTCCAAATCTGTTTACTGTTGAGAACACATTGAGGGCTTGCTCTAGGACATTTATACAATAGTTTAAACAAGTGACCTTCTAGTTGCAGGATACTGAGCCGCAGATAAATCCATGTTTATAGTAGTATAAAACCGTCTGCAGCAACCTGCCATCCACAGCTAAAAATCTTTTGAATGACTATTTTTGCAAGATGTTCTTGACAATAATTCTTTTAGACATGCATCATGCAAGACATGCATTGTCTTCAGGTCCTCTTCAAACTTGTGTCAGTTTGGGTTGATGTCATTTCTTAAAAAGCTTGTATTCTTTTGTTATTTGCTGTGTGTAGGTTATAGCAGTTATCACATCCCTTTCCTCTTTTGCCAGAGTGACCAGTTAGAGCTCACCACCCAGACTCTCAGAGCAGAACTGGAACGTCTGGGGCGCAGTTTGGAGACTTCCCGTCATCGGGAAGAGCAGCTGGAAGCAGAGCTGCGTGAAGCCACCCTGGAGGCTGAATCGCTGTGCAGGGCACGAGACCAGGCACTGCTGGAGGCTTCACGGCTGGAGCAGGAGAAAGAGGCGTGCCAGTCGGAGCTGGACGGCCAACGAAAGGAGGGGCGGCAGAGAGAGAGGGAGGCAACAAGGCTCAGGCAGCAGCTGGAGAGTACAACCTTGGCCCTGGAGCACAGCAACCAGAGAGCTTGTGCTCTGGATGCTGAACACAGGTACACACACAGTTGCACACACATTTAACCTCAATCACACAATTACCTTTACAAAGCACCTGAGAGACCTTGGCTGTGCCATACATTTTATCTGTAATGTCAACTCTTCTTCAGTCGACCTTTGTCTGAACTGGGTTTCTGTCACTGTTGGTATGTGTGTGTGTCAGACGTGTGTGTCAGCAGCTGTCTGAGTCCAAGGATCTCTGTACTCAGCTGCAGCACCTGGAGAAAAATCTCAGCACTCGATTAAGCTTCATGGAGGAAAGTAAACAGCAGCTGCAGGATCAGTATGCAGAGGCTAAGGCCAAGATTAGCTCACTGTCCCAGGTGTGTATGTGTGCATGTGTAACAGAGACATGATAGTTTTTAATACACTGCCACACTTTACAGAGTGTAGGTAATTTTTGATCTATCTGACAGATGAAATGAGATCTGCTATCATGACATACATTCATTGTAATACTGCTAACAAGTAGAAATCAGACCTGAATTTCTTTTGATATCTTTTATGGAGACTATTATCCTACAATGCAATGCGCAGAGGAAGAACATGTTGTAAAATACTAAAAAACAAACACCTACTATAGAATGTACAACATTTAGTTGTTTGATTTCTGAGACAGTGATGTAGAGGGCTATCAAAAAGTCACATAATGGAATTATGGAGAAAACCATAGACTTCTTTCAGCAAGCAATCCAGAAGTGCTCCGTATGAAAGAGATGCAATTACAACTACGGTTAAAATTAGAGATGCAAAATATTATCGGCAAAATATTGGTATTACAATATACAATAAAAAAACAGCCGCCTCATAATCCAAGTCGGCTTTTAGTAGGGTAGAATGCACATATCTTGTTTTGTTTAAAAATAATTGTCATGATTCAATTTGACATGTTGTACATAAAGCAAGTATTGTATTGCACTGAATTGCATTGCAAAATGAACTAAATCAAGAATTGTTTAACCCAAATATTAATCTGTGTACACATTTCCTTCTCTCTTATTAGGATCTATCAAATGAGCAGGCCTGCTCTCAAAAGCTGGCCACTGAAGTTGAGCAACTGGGCCAGAAGCTTCAAAGATCTGACGATGAACTCAAAGCAGCCACAGATTCTCTTAACCACTCTCAGTCTCAAATCGAGAAGCTCTCGCAGAGTCTAAAGAAAAGTGAATCTCTTCTTCATTTAGAGAAGAGGAGAGGAAGTGAGGAGGTGAAAGCTAAGTCTAATTCAAATTCAGAATTGTCCCATGCACAGAAGCCATCACGTCTGGATCAAAGTCCTGAAACTGGCAAAGACTGTGCCCTTTCCGTGACTTATCATCATACTATAGGAGAGACAGAGAGGCTGCTGAGTGAGAGGGTGATCGAGCTGGAGAAAGAGGTGTGTATGTGTGTTTGACTGTATTTCTGTGAATTATGTGTGTGAGGGGTTGATCTGTATGTTGAAATTGTTACTCTAGGGATGCTTGTCAGCTATCAGCTCACACAAGGCCACTTGCCCCAAGTGTGGTGTTTTATTTCCGGAACTCCTGTTTTATCTCTGCTCATCAGTTTTAAAATGTCACCTCAGCTACTGTTAATCTTCCTTATCTCCTTTGCTGCTCTCCTGCTGCAGCTCATGCTGCTTCTCTCTGCCGCAAAAACACACTTTAACTTGCACATCAAACTTGAAGGGGCAGGTGCATTATTGCCAAGGTCATGAATGTTATCCAGAGCATTTCTCAGTCTACATGGTATTCCATTAAAGTGTGTGATTAGTTGAGTTGAAGCATCTCAAAAATAGCTTTAGGCCTTAATTTTTTCCCCCTAATTCTACATACTTCGGAACAGCTGATACAGACTAGTTGATCAGTCATGCACTGCTGTCAAAATGAACTCTTAGTTGGTGCTTAGCTGTGAGATGGTAATTGTTGAACTAATCCCAGTAAATTAAAATACAGCATTTAATTGACCAAAAATCTTACCATTTGTAAATTTTATTGAAATGTGAACTCATCTCAAAGAGCATATGGCCACTGTCTGCCCATCTGAAACAAGCACTTGTCCAAAAACTCAATAGTGTTTCCATAGAAAGTTGATATTTGATATCCTCCTTGAGTCGTACCATTTCTTCTGCAGTAATTGTGCTGAGTGAAAATTATTTGAGGTACTCCTGAGCACGGATCATGGCGGTATATTTAAGAAGTGCTGGCTTAGGACTTGGTGGTCAGACACACATTTGAGTGTTGGTCTTCAGACACCAGACTGTATGTCGACAGGCTAAAGTTCTTTGCAGTTTTTCCACTGAGAATTTTTAAATCTTTGATTTCTCTGACAAAGTTTGGCTCCAAGTGGTGAATCATGGTCCTTCCTTGTACAGAATGAAAGCCTTTGATGGATGCTCCTTTTTTACAGCCTGCTATACCTCTGACCTGCCCCAAAAGGCAGCAGAGCAGGCCATCTAAAAACCTGAAGGTTAGCGGTTTGAAAACTACATCCCAGTGTGTCCTTGAGCACCCACCTTGCCTCCAGTGTTGTCAACACTGCATTAATGTTTGGTGGTGGTTGGGAAGGCAGTTTGTGTGGAGTGGTTAATGCCTGTCCTGGTTGAACAACAACCTGAGAGACACTGGGATCTTGTCCAAGTTGTTGCACGGTTGCATAAAAATCAGACCAAATAAATGTTGGAACAGCCTGAAGAACAGGCTGAGAGAGACCGGGAGTTTGCACGTATGTCGGGAATAGAGGTGTCACTTAGAGCACTGTAGGGTGCAGATGGAAAGTGGTCAGTGGCTGCTTCCCGGTAAGATGCAGCATTACTGCTGCTCTGCCCCGTAGCTTGTGAACCTGAGTGTTAGAGGGCAAAAAGTTTAGGTGAAACCGATTAAGTGCAGTAGTTTAGTGGATGATAAATCTACCTTTTAAGAGGAAGGCCACCTGTAGCTAAAAACTACAAATCAAAGAGAGATACACTGAAATCATCCAGAAAGCGAATAATATCAATAAACATATCCTCATTACCAGCTTAGGCAGGGAAGTCCCTTTTAAAAGCAGCTCGTGATATACTTCAGGAAGAACGCTCCAATCATCCTAGTGAAAGTTTGTAATGAAGCAAATGGTAAATGTGAAAGTTTATAAAAGTAGCCAGACACCAGCACTGACCATTCAGGTTTTAACAGGCAAAAGACAGACAGCTGCTGGTGAGCAGGGGCTGAGCCTTGGGGTGGTCATTGCCACCACAAACTCAAGCCTAATGACCCCTCTGGTCACCATACACAGAGATTTCCTCTGAAGTATTCAGGTTTTACTGAAACAATAGTACTAGTAACTTATTTTTGGTAAATGATTTTATGCTTCATATTCTATATACCCTCCATCCTACTCATCAGTGTTTGCTCTATTGCACCAGCTGTTTCCCATATGAGCTGGCCAACAATAAACACAAATGATTGACATCTTCCCAGATATAATATTCCAGAAATTCCCAGAGATGAATTATTGGAGATTGTAGAAGTTCACTACAGGTGTATTTGTGTTTTCCTTTTTGATGTTTCTTTTAGGCTAGGCAACCTACAACCTCATCCTGGGCCTTTCTGTGTGACATTTCTATGTTCTCCCCATGCATTCATCCCTGTGTTCTGTCATGGTAGTCCAGTTTCCTCTTGCAGTCCAGATGAAAATACATATATAGATATAATATATATCTATATATAGAGAGAGATTCATTTTAGATGCATTTTAATAAAAGTTTTACCAGTGGTGGGACAGCAAAGGTCCTGTTTGCTCATGAAAAATAAAATAAGGTATAATAACAGTCTGACTAAAATCACAGTTTTTTCACAACACACTGTTTCACCATCACAGTTCATTGCAGCCTGGCAAACCTGCATTGGCACAAGCTCCTTTACTTTAATGTGGTGAAATTATGTTTTTGTCACTCAATAATTCAGTTAAACTAATTCCAAATATTTATGTCCCTACCTACAATTCAGACCCAGAAAGACTTAAGAATAGAGCCACAGTTTTAGAACATCAAAATTTCCTTTAAACAGAGTACTGCAGGAAATCATGACATTACATTGTTTACATCATAAGGGACAACAATGTAGGAAAGAAATGCACAAATTTGAAAGTGCCTGTGAAAAAGGATAGAAACCCCGTGTGTATGATTCAGTCAGCAGTGGGCTGGTATGAAACATGAAAGAATCCAAAGTTTAAAAAGGAGCTGTCGTAAACCAAAACCTGAGTTGCAGACTCTCCAGACGGTGAACACTTGGAGCATGTTGCTGTTCTGCCAGCACTTACAAAAGTTTTCATTTAAGTCATATTTTGTAGGAGGGCCAGAGCTGTATTATGATCTGCTGCTTCAAGTTAATTTAGGAAAATAATTTTTATATTCTCAGCTGTTTTTCAGGAGATATTTTCATTTTACCTCAAACAATACCTAATCAACATATTCCTTGATTTGTCTGGGTGTATTCCAAAGAGTCAAGAGTCTATAATATGTATGGAGATTTTCTAGTAATAAAAGCCTGTGCAAAGATAACACTAACTGAGAATGTTTCAGTATTGACAGTATGTTGTATGCATAATGAATTTTATCTCTGTGTTTATCGGTTGACATAAATGTCACATACCTTTCAAAGTGTTACCTGATGGAGAGCACTATGAAAGGTCCATGGCTGATTCAGTGTGTGAACGCAAATCATCCCATGGTGATGCCTCTGCTGTCCATGGCTATCTGGCAGCATGAAAACTGAAGAAGAAATTTCTCTCCCCATCAGAGAGCAGTGGCTGTTGCAGGACAGGAGGCTTTGATGATGCGGTTGTCTCAGTCCCAGGAGGCTTGTGAGCACCTAAAGGAGCAGCTGGAGGCTCTTCGTCGACACTCCCTCAGCCTGCAGGACTCCTGCACCAGTCTGCAAACCCTGAACACCCAGCTTCAGGTGAGCTAACACGGACTACTTGCAGGATCCCAAAGTCAGAAATCCAATATATAATTATTATATATATTATGGAAGCCGAGACTGGCTGGGTTCACATTTTTTTTAAACACAGTTTTCTTGTGATAATGGGATAATATATCTCGTTATCTCGAGAAAACAAATTTTGTTTTCTTGAGATATTCAAAGAGAGAGTTGCGAGGGGGCTGGAGCTGTTCCTAGTCCATCACAGAACCAACACAGAGCGACAACCATTCAATTAAGCTCACAGTCACTCTTAGGAAGAATTTAGAGACTCAAATCAGCCTAACATGCATGTCTTTGGACTGTGGGAGGAAGCCTGGGGAGACCCCATGCATACACGGAAAGACCATGCAAACTCCACAAAGATTCCCCCCAGAAACCTACTTGTTTCTGTTCGCGGTGGAACAGAACTGTGCTTCACTGGGATGCCTCAGTACAGCAACAGACACAGACATCAGACTGAGCAACCTCCATCACTGATCACTATGCCTGATTTTACTTCTATCAAGTCTGACAAAGACTGAAATTGCGACATGTCTGATTAAGTTTTACCAATCACTCATTCACATAATTACACATATACACCACGACTGTAACCCCTCCCATCAGCTGTCATGGGGTCCGTTCTGATCATTGAAATCAGGTGTTACACACTTACTTTTGTGCCCACGTTAATCCGCTTGCTATCTTGAGATAACGATTTAAATAAATGAATAATAGCCGAGATACTGTTCGCTCTATGCTTCCGTACACACAAACACACACACATACATACATACATACATACATATATATATATATATATATATATATATATATAAGTGTGTGTGTGTGTGTGTGTGGCAGGTGGACACAAAGAAACAAATACACAGGAGTGGATGGGCAGGTGGTACTGCTCAAATCAGTGAAACAAAATAAACAGACTAACTAAAAGTAAAAGATAAGGCAGTCTACTTAACTAATGGTCAAAACAATGAAACGTAACCTAACTGACTGCACCAGATGCAAAACAAAACAGGAAGCAACACCACTAACTAAAAATATAACAAACAAAAAATGGCTATTTTTTTATTTGTTTTTTTATCCTTTTTTGTGTCCGATATCTAGGTTGTAATATTGCACCAGAAAAGCCCACCGCGTGAGGCGTTGGCTTTGGTTGTACGTGCATGCTACAAAGATGATGGGCAAAGGGCTGAAACCGAGATAGACTCCAAAGTGTTGAAGGGCCAACAGCAAGACTAGAGTTTCTTTTTGCAATTGCGGACTAAAGCTTAAGTATGTTCACATGACAAATTCATGATTTACACCTTTGATTAGGTGTTCGGATCAAGTAATCGTAATCTCAAGCTCTTGGACTTCAAACGGGTCGTCGTATTTTACTGATAAGCAGAACAAAGAACAGGCAAAAGAGCTAAAACTTGTCACTGACTTGGAATTCTCTTTTTACAGTGGTCTAGTCGTAAATCTGCTTCATATATTTCTGAGATTTCAAGGCACATGGTGATTTGCATACAAGATGGATTAATTAGTTCAACAGATGACAGCTGTAACATTAATTTTTTGCAATACATCTTTAAAGAAACTATTAAACACTTTGGTACATTTTCTTAATTGTTCTCGTGCAAGGAGTTAGGTAAGATGAAAAGATTAGACAGTGTGTCTTATTGTACACTTTGCTGCACCAAGCTTCCTTTAGTGTGCACCATGGCTTTACGGCAAAAGGTTGTTATTTGTGCTCACTTTGGCACTGTGTACATACTCATATTTCATGTAGACCATTTTATTCAAATGTGCCAATAGATTTATAGCATTCCATGCACACAAGTAAATTATAGCTTTAAATGATAACTTTATCTTTTATCTAGTTTTGGGGGTGAAAGGTAGATAAACCTTAAGTAACTGTGAAGCTTGTTCTGTATTTTGTCTGTACCACATACTTAAAAATATACACATATGCTAAGGTGGAGCAAGCATCACTAACCTCCCAGCAAGCAGCATTGGTGGCACGCTGCAGCGAAAGTGAGGCCCGGTGTGCTGCCCTGGAGGCTGAATCCAAGGTGTGGGCACGGGAACGCGAGGAATCAGTGGCCAGGATGGAGGCTCTGAGGCGAGACCATGAGCGGATGACAGCTTTGCAGCAGCAGCAGGAGGTTGAGCTGGAAGAGCTGCTGGACAAACATTCTCAACTGAGGAGCAACAACCGCAGCCTGGAGGCTCAGCACAGGGAGCTGGAGGGCAGGTAAACACACTCACTGACTGCATCAAATCAGACCAGAAACATGATATAATCACTTTTCATTTTTTTTTATTACTAAAATCATTTTTAACTTCCCCATAACTAATACACATTAAACAATTCATGAGAATCTTTTAAAGACACAGACATCTTACATTCAGACCTTTTGGTTGAGTTGAATTTCGTGTTTGTATTTTTAAGGTACAAGGAGCTGCTGGATAGTAAAACCCAGCTGGAAGAGAAAGAGCGAGAGATTAAAGTGGAGAGAGAGAAGATGGAGACAGAGGCCCTGAGGAGGTTGGAGAGGGAACAAGAGCTAGAGAGGCTGAAGGAAGACTATGAGAGGTAACTAATCCAGACAGCTTCTACAGCATTGCATTCATGAGATCTGATCACCCTGTCATTGCACTCATGTTCATTTGAATGCAGAGAGGAGCAGCAGTAATGCCCCTATATGAAGCACAGTGAACAACACGAGAATCGATTTGAATGCAAATGTACTCTATAATGCACTGAATGCATTTTTGTCTCTGATTAAGGACCTTTGGGTTGAGCATAGAAGAAACAAGGCTTTACTCCATAAAACACATAAAAACTAGAAGCAAGAGACAATTTTTCATGTTTGCATTTAAGTCTCAAATCAGGCTTACTTAGATTACGTAGTTTAAAAATGATTTCTAAATTTATTTCCTCTTGAGGTCAACAAGTATGCAGTATAATGAAAATGATCACTATCATAACATAGTTATATAACGTAGCTGGATTATTAGCTACTGTCATTCTGATTCTGATTGTTTCTGACATTTTCTAATGTCAGGCTGTCAAGATGAGGACAGGGTGACCTCATTTACTGAGTTTCTAATACAATCAAGCTAAAAATACTACACCAGAAAGAAATACCCATGCATTTATACAAGTTTTGGATCCATATACAGAGGTTACAGCTCCTTGACTCAGTTGGACCAGGTTCAAATCCAGACCTGCTCTCTCTTAGCCTCTTTCCTGTCAAGCTATATCAATTAAGGGACAAAAAAATCTTTAAAAAAGTTTTGGATGCTTACGTAATAGACCTATGCAACGTAATAGTACTCCTTAAAAATTTTTTTTTTTATTTAAGTAGCCTGTTTGACTTGTAATAAGACCTAAAATCATGCATAATTTTCCATAAGATATTAGATGTTCTATCATTTTTAAATAATTTTCCTTCGGTATGAAGAAAGTATTTTTCATTAATTCACGTATCTGTTAGTTGTTGTCTAGATATTTTAGGATCCATGATGTTGTATAATAATTATAATACAAGCTGCAGTGAGACAGCAGCAACCAAACAGTGACTCAATGCACTTCACAAGACACATAACAGTGACTGTATATGTTGGTGATGCAGGCTGCAGGCCCAGCAGAAGGAGTGGCTGGCGTCCCAGGCGGAGTTGCTGGCTCAGGGCTCAGTGCTTAAGTTGGAACTAAGTGCCTCCCAGTTGGAGAGAACTCGAGTGGAGGGGGAGCTGAGCGCCCTGAGAGAAACCAACCAGAGTCTAGACCTCAGCAACGCTCGGCTCACCAGCCAGTACCAGGTAACAAGAGCCAAGCATGCAAACTCACACACCAGGCAGAACAGGATTCATGTACCCCAAAGGAGACACTCAGATGCATTACCTGAAATAAAAAGTAAATTATCTAAAGCTTGGTTGGGCAGTTAATGAAAATTTATCTGGAATTTATTGCAGGTTTAAGGTTTACAGGATGCAGTTTTTATTTTACACAGCTCTGTCCTGGAAGAACACCTGTCACATCATCAGTGGTGAGCAGAGGCTGGCTAATCTCTAATCTGTGGTATAGGAGTCTGTTTCAGCCTGACATTCATCATGACAGACTTGATATATTGGTTCAAACAAAAATGAGTACCACGTAGCTCATAAGAGGAAATAGCATCTTTTCCCCTCTAACCAACTATAGTCCTCTGTGTAGTATGTTATACAAGCGCTGAATATTTAACATTTTCAAGCAGATGTTTGTGTGATGGTGGAAATTGACTTCGCATGAAAGCTTTTAAGAAGTCAACCAGAGGATGTTTTGCTCTGCTGCTTCACCCAGCTGATCATGAAACCACAGTCAACTGATGTCATAAAAAGGGCAGCTAAATACAACATAAGCAGGATTTGTACAAAAAAAAGGCAAAAAACTGCAGCAGGATTAGACAGATACGCAGATTTTGGGAGTGGCCATTGTAATACCAGCCTATGAAGGAATAGTGATAAACATAATTAATTCTTAATCTATAAATAAGGCTTGTATGAGTTTGGTTAGCTTAGGTAGAGGCCTGGAAACACATAATGTGAAGATGATGTTGTAGTGTCATCACATTAAAACATAATAAAATTATTACCTCAGGGCACCATCTTCTCTTTTTAATAGAAGCAAAAGAATGCTTTAATTTATATCACTATATAAATCAGTCACAAGAGGATAATCATGAATGTTCGCTGGAACTGACCTAAATCATCACACAAGGGAAAAAAATCTGATGATTAATTAAGATTAATATAAGTATTTATTAACTGGTTGACAACTACATAAGTTAAAATATGAATATTAAAAATAAAAGAAAATGAAGTTCAACCAAACTTGATTTAGTAAAGAAGTGTAAAATTCTAAGAAAAATTAAACATAAATTAATTAAGCTCTGGTGTTAATTAATTAATGTTCAGAGAATGAAGAAAGGATTTCTGAATCCAAAGATATAAATTCATAGTCTGTTTAAGATATAGGCCTAGTGTAATTCCTGAGAAGGAAAATTGCTTCATTATGACACCAATCATTTTCATAGCATTTATGAGAGGGAATTGTTTGTCCGTAGAATGCTCCGCTTTGGACTGAGGTGACCCACTTACGGCCGCTTCTGGGGGACAGCTCCGGGATCCATCTCTTTGTGGTCTGTCAGTTTGGGTCTGCTGTGGTTCCTCCTCTCATTTGCCTCTATAATTGGTGGTGTCATCAGATGGTGTGTAGTTAAAAATACCAGACAAAATATTTAACACAGTGATTTAAAAATCAAAAATGGCTCAGCTTTGAGGGCTGAGAAAAATTGAAAAGAACTCCTGTGAGTTTGCTTTGATTACCAAAAATAGTGATTTATTATTAATTAACTTGTGCCGTTGTTAATATGGAACGCAGACAAGGACAAGCAATAACATGTAATCTTTTAATCCATTTCTGCCTCTTGGTCTGATCATTTCTTGATCTTACTCTTCTTTCTTCTTATCTCCTCAACAAATGTTTCTTCTGAGCATTAGTCTAAACCATTCTTTTTCTGTTGTTCACTCATTTTTCTTTCTCTCTCTGAACTCTAAGTCTGAGTCTCTGTGCCGTTTGGAACTTCCAGGGATCCATAGGGATCTTAGAAATGCATGATCATCAAAGAAAGGTCTAATCCTGGAGATTAACCTTAGCTCACCTGATAAAAATATAAAACAGCTTTTTCAGTGTTTTAAGGCACAGGAAAGTTAGTTAAAGACAAGTCTTTGTTAGACAATCAGGAATACCAGAAGTCTTCTGGCATACATCGCTGTCAACCCCTGTGGGCGAGAAAGCCTAAAAGGAAGATCGGTTTGTTTTGTGAATTTGAAGGCGGGGGTGGGGGGGGTCTTAGAGTCTCCTTGTACCTGCTGGAACTCGACCACTACCTTGGAAAGATGCAAGTTAGATTGTGTTCACATGACCGTTAATTACTTCAGTGAAAGACTTGTGGTTAAAGGACGTTTCTTTAGAGTCATTCCTAAGTTGCTTGGAACTCCAGATACTCAGCTGTAATTTTCAGAAACACAAAAGCCCCGTTTCCACCGACAGGTGCGTCTCTGTGCGGATCAGGTTGGGACGCATTTCTTTGCTATTTTCACACGTGAAAACTGGGAAGAGTAACCCAACATCCAACCCGACCCATCCTACTTTGTTGGGATCTTTCCGTTGGGGTACCAATCTAACTGACCTGCAAGGGTAGAGTTTGACACACTGCAATCCGTTGAATGGTTGAGAAAAAAACACTTTCTCACTTCACATGTGACCTGGCACAAACACAGCAGGAACAGCTCCTTGTTTAGAGCAACATATTTTCTTTTTTTATTAAATCTTTTTTTAACATGGCATTTCAAAGCACCGCCAAGGAGAAAGAACACAAACTGTTGGATGACCGCCATTCCCCTCCTCTGTTTCTGAGTCATGTTTTGGCTCTACTTTAAGGAAGGCACAGTGATGGCGTCATGCTAATAACTGAGACATCTATTGCAATCTGACTGATACTCTGCCTCTCAAGTAAGGTCACAGTTAGCTGTGGAAACACAACGAGGTTACAGTTTACAAACCACACCCAAACCGTCCCGTCCTGACCCACACCCGTTGGTGGAAACTAGGCTAAACAGTAGAGTTAATCCACTGTCTGTTCAACATTCAGCTGTGACCTGCAACCAGTATAATTCTAAAGCCTGATTTTCTTAGATATGATTCTCTCCTTATCTGGGCCCTTCTGTCACCAAGATATGCTAAAATGTAAATTTGTGTGTCACCAGCATAGTTATAGTAACATATTTAGGTTTTTACCATAACTTGAGCGATTGAGAGCATGTAGATGTTAAACAGCAGTGACTCCAAGATGGAGCCTGAGATCCAGTAGCAACAGGCTGCAATCTATGCTCAAGCAGATGTCATTGAAAACATTACCTAGAGCAGTCTCAGTGCTGTGATGTGGCAGAAAACCTGACTGGTAGACCTCAAAACACTTCAGGAAGTTGAGTAATTATTGAAAAACAGCTTTTTCTCTTGAGGGTCTGAGACAAGACACATGAAAACAGAGGCCATGTATCCTGAAATAGTCTTGAAAAACCCTGTTGGCAGGGCATCAAGACTGCAAGCAGTGGATTTTAAATGGTAAATAATCCCATCCAGGTTTTTAGGAATGATTGGAGAAAAGTGTGTCATGGTGTTTATATCTCCTCTGGTTGGACACAGTGATGACATATGTCCTGCTCTTGGCCTGGAAGCACTGACTGTCTGCCTAATTTTCTGAATTTTGTCAGTAAAGAAAAAAGCAAACTCATTACACAGGAGGATTAGTTAGCCTGTCAACAGTAACAAACACAAGCATTATTGCTGTTTTTAGCAATGATGTCAGAAAATAAAGATTGTCTTGCATTTCTCAGCTCCAGATTATAAATCCTGTTTCTCCTAATAGATCTCTTGGTGAACTTGCAACTTTGTTTTTAGCCACCTGCGTTCAACTTTTCAACACTGTTGTTTGTCAGTTCTTACCAGTTTGGCATTTTTCCATGGAGCTCTATTTTTGGCAGTGATCTCTTTCACCTTGGTGGGAGCAATGACAATAATGATTGTAATTTTTCCATTGAAATGATCCACAAGCTCATCAATTGAAGGCCAGGAGAGGCCTTGCATAAACATTTCACTGGTATTTTAACCAATGTACAGTTTATTGATGATTTCTGGAGCGGTCCTTAACTGGTTCAGGTCCTATTCAGAAGGCCAGAGTTATTTTGTTACGATCGGCACCTATGAATCCGAGCGAGGGGCCATGACTTGTGGAGTCCCCCAGGGGTCAGTCCTTGGACCTCTTCTGTTCAACTTGCATATGTTCCCTTTGGGTCAAATATTACAGAACTATAGCATTAATTATCAAAGTTATGCAGATGATACACAACTTTATGTGTCTCTGTCACCCGATGACTGCAGTCCAATAGACTTAATGTGTCAGTGTCCAATAGACTTATTGTGACAACAATTTTGTCCACGTGTGTAGATTTACATTTGACAAGGCTCCACGTAAGAGTGCAAGAAAAATCAGAAAATCAAAAAAAAAAAAACAAATCAGCAGAGATGTTTGGAAAATGGCTGGAGGGTTTTGAATTTAAGAAATTGTGTTTATTTATTTAGATTAACTTGCTACTCTTTTCATTTTGCATGATGCAGTTTTATTTCCTTATTTTAAACAGCATTTGGGGATGTAATTCTGTATTTTTGTGACTCTTGGATCTTTAATTTTTAAGATTTTCTGTCATGTGCTTTCAGTAAATCAGTCAGTGCTGCAGATATCTGACCCCTTGCTTCTCAGTTTTGTAAGGTTTTTTATCAAACAAGACTGTTACCGGTGCCCTGACAGTTCAGTCTCCAGCAGCTCATATGATCTCTTTATACCTCAGGTCACATTCATTTCAGCTAAATTGGAACCAATCTGTAAAGAAATCTTTTCTGTTCTTTTTTCATTATTTTTTACATCTGCTTGTCTGTTCTTATTGGGTTTCATGAGAGTGCATAGAAGAGCAGCTGATCTAGGGGCCATATAATGAAAGGGGCCCATAGATTTTTTTGTCAAAGATACAATATTTTATTATGTCTTCTATATAGTTACACAACAACAGGTTCTTTTTGTTTTCAGAGGCTTGTGCTTTCTTGTGTTAAATGGTTTTGTCCTGCCAATCTCATTAAAAAATTATCAGTTAACATTTATGTTGATGATTATGTTGACAACGACAGTGTTGATGGTATTTTTCTCTTCCTACAAACCAAAATCTTGTTAATTGATAAAATCTGTGTGCACTGCAGCAAGTGTGGGAGTATGTTGTTGTTGTTATGCAAGAAAACCTGGGACTGGCAGAGAGGTCCCATCCATGTCTGTCTAGAAAAGTATGATACTAAGACATTGGATAAGTTTTATTTAAATTTTTTTTAGTGTAGTCAAAGAAATGTTCTTTGAGCTTTAATTGTCTTTAAATTGTACATGTGGTGCATCTGGTTGAGATGCGAATAGATGGGATTTAAATATGTTTTTATAATTACAAAGCAGCAGGAGCACTTATAAACTTATGGTGCATTATTTAGTAAGCAAGACTCATCAATTAAATCAAAGCTTTTTATTTGTTTTCTACTAATTCTGCGTTAACTCTTTAGAAAATGCTGAGTAAACTGATCTTACCATGCTATTCAGTTTATTACATTTTTTGTTTGTAGCTCTTGAGCCAGCTGAAGGGAAATATGGAAGAGGAAAATCGGCACTTAGCAGAGCAGAATCAGGCTCTTCTGAAGGAGAACCGGGCCTTGCTGGAGCAAAGTTTGGAGCGCCGTGACCAGCACTATTCACAGCAAAGAGAGTACCAGTAAGTACACATATACACAAATTTAAAAGCAGGTCATCTATTATGGAAGGCATAATCAGCAAGAAAAGACAGTTGGATTGAAGAAGAAATCAGGATTCACAACTGTAAAACAAAGCACCTATAGAGTGAAGCTGACTTCTGGTTTTATGTGAGATTTTTGTCAAGAATCTAGTCTAATATTAAGTACTTAGAGAACTTGATTTTACAGTCCAACAGCACTCAGCAATCACCCTTTTGACTGACTGATAGAGTGGTATTAACTCAGAGATTGCACTTACAATCTAATGAACTAAATTTATTTGTAATCATACTTTTGTGTAGCTTATTTTACAGCCTTGGAACTTTTTTTTTTTTTTACTGCTTAGGATTTTATTAAAGATAAGAATGCAAGTAACCATTTTACATAGTATCACAACATTTGATCTGAGTCTGTCAAAAAGCCATCAGCTATTTAGACTCAGAACTTAATAAGCATCTGCTGTACTTTCTATCATTACCCTTTTCATAAGAAAGAAGGAAAAACCTGTTTGTGTTGGTCCTGTGTCGTGACCTGTCCAGTGTACCTGCTAACTGCTGGAATAGGCGCCAGCATCCACCTGACTCTGAAATGGATTGAGTGATGTGGAATAATGAAGTCCTAAAGGGTTAATTAAACTTATTCTGTATGTTTTAGTTAATTCTTTTTACACAAGTATTTTTAAAACATTTTTAATGAGTGTAGATTGTGCAGTTACCTTAAGTTAATTTTACCCATGCAAGTAAAGTTGGATTAACCTAAAGTATTTGTGTAAATCCAACTGATTTAAAATTAAACATACATAATTAAATTGGGTCAAACTAGAAAAAAAAAAACATTAAATTTGAACAAACTTAAATAAATCAAGTTGATCGAAATAAAGAATATTAAATTTAAACAACAAAATTGTTTTTGAAAAATGTTGAAAAAGAGTAATTTAATTGTGTGGAAATCATTTCCATGATTTTTTTAAAGTTCATTCAACAGTATCATTATTTGATAAGAAATTAATTCAAGGCAGAAAGCAATAAGGCAGACAGGTTATTTAGGAAAGATCAACATACGAGAATGGGATCAGGTTTGTGGTTGCAATAAGATGAGCTACAGGAGGAGGGAGAATTGGGTTTATTTGGATGAACAAGGAGCAGGTGAATGCCAACACGAGATGACTGGGACAAGTAAGAAAATCTGTGGATCTAGTTGAAGGAGAACAGCAAGTTGAAGATGTTCAGAAGGAAATGCCTAGGCCCCAGGGAAATAAGAGGCAACTGCAAAGAAGAATTTAGCAGCTGCAAATAATATTTTTGATTAAAAAGCAATTAAAAACTAATAAAGAGCAGAAAGGAAGAATTCATTTGGTGGTAAGACAAATTATTTAAAATAAATGTTAGTAATGCTGTGTACTATGGTTGCCAGTGACTGTAGCAGATATGCTCCTACTAGTAGGACATCTAATATTAAGCAGTGTAGATGTAGACGTGACTCTTTGAAGATTTTGTGACATCACTTTGGAAATGAGGAGGTGATTTTCAGATGTTTCCAAGATTGTATTCTGACAGTTTGACTCAGTTTAGTTCAGATTGAACTTGGCTTGCACCAGTAGGATCATCTCCTGCCTGCTGGTTAATGCAACAATAAATATTGTAATATAATGTTTAAACTTAGTGCCTAAAAATTTTTTTCCATTAATTACTACTGACAGCAAAGGTGCTGAAATAGAGCCAAACACAAGACTGCAGAGCTTGAATTTTTTATGATTTCTCTCCAAAGTTTTAACTGAAACTTCACCAGAATCTCTGATTAATTTTTAATTTATTTATTTTTATTCAGAAGTATTTGATGGGGTAAAATCTGGGGGCGTGAACAGAGTGGGTACACACTGCATTGCCTAATGAGTTTAATTGTACTTATTCTTGCAGATCAGGGGTGTTTGAAATACCACAATAAATTATTGTATTTCTCATTAACATAGAAATTTGAGCGTCTGCTAAATGACTGTAGAATAGAAAATTCAAACTCAAACCAGCATCAGAATACAAGTTTAATTTTTTTTGACACTGAGGAAGTCCTCCTGGGCTAATTTGAGGGAAAAAAAATTGTGAATCTTATGAATAAAGATCCAAAGGTGTCTCATAAGTGTTCATAAAATGAATAAAAACATAGTTCTATATACCTCTACACTTGACACTAACTCTACACTGTACACTACATAATTTTGATAATGTAGCCATACATAAAACATCACATGAAATAGGAGTTTTAAGAATTAAATAAAAGGCTAAGGTCTCCATGACATACATTAATACTGCTATAAATATTTTTTCTGCCACAGTGTAACTGTCATAGCAGCTCTTCCTCTGTTACTGTGCACAACCTTATTTTATATAAATTAATGACAATCTTTTCAACAGTTGCTAACTGGTGGGCTGATTGAACAAACATCCACATTTCCATCCATGGCTAGCATGATGTTACCATGACCAAAAATGCACACGTTTTGATATAAAACTGCTGCTTATCTTCACAAACCCGTCAAAGCTATGTGTCAGTAAGAATCTACTCAACTGTGTGTGCAGTATGTTTATTTTCTGAGCACAGAAGCTGCTTTTCTGCAATGTCCTGATTTAAATCTGCACACTTCAGCTTAAACTCCTCTTACCACTGACATCAACTCTTTTCTGATGTGTTTGTTGAAAAGGATTTGGGTTCAAACATTACAGTCGGCTTCATTTGTCAGCAGTGAGGTGAATCGCACACCTGCAGCTATGTTACTTAGACTCTGTTAAAATAATCCCATTGACACAAACTGATAATACCTGCATTAAATAAATCAAACAGACAGGAAAGCAGCTCTTATGCTGCTTTCTTTGATGCTTCATGTGCTTTCCTTCAGGGAGAAGCTGAGCGAGCTCCGGCGAGAGAAGCAGAAGTTGGTGGAGAAGATTATGGATCAATACAGAGTCCTCGAGCCCAGCATGCAGTCTCCAGCCAGCAAGGCCAAGTACTCTATGCAAATATATTTACAGCTACACATGTAAAAAACAGTATGAGTAATGCACAGCTAACCTTCATACACAAAAAAGCCAAAAATGCTGTACTTTTCAAGTGATCATCATTAACTTTGAAATATTTTTTGATGTGATAGCAATCAGACGTTGGTGGAGACCAAAGTCAGAAAGTGAGTTAATACTGAACTTATGTTTGCCACTTACCCAGACAAATAATGCCAAATAAAATCATTCTGAGATGGCATACCTTCACCAAAGAATAAAAACATCCTTGGATCCAGATCTGGCTCTGGATCCACATCAAAGTTGTTTACTCAGAAACTGGGACACGTCTCACCTCTTCAGCAGATATGTTTTTGGATGATCTTGCTTCCAAGCAAATAAAAAACAAAAAACGTCTAGTATCTGCATAATCATATTGGCTGATTTTAAACTCAAACTTTTTAGATAATTAGAAAAAAAATGTTTTTTTTTGACTGCTGCAGAAAAAAGTATACCTGTAGAAATAATTTACATTTCATTTTGTGCAACTTGTAGTTTCTTTGATGTATAAAAGGAAGGTGCAGGGTTGATACATATCACAGATAAAGTAATGTGAAATGCACTGACATTTTTTAAAAAGTAAAGTGTAAGTGGCTTTGTTTTTTTTAGGTCATGGATAAAGGTGATGCTTTAGTCTGTCATATTTATATACGTTATATACGTAGGAGACAGAATATTGGAAACAACTTTAAATATAATGAGATCATAATTTATTTCATGCTGCTATGAACTTAGTGTTAAAACATAAACGACAATCAACTTCTTTTATATAGGGATCATAAAATCAGACTTTGTTGCAGTGTTTAATTGGTTTTCTATTAAATAAATAATAACAAAATCAAAGCAATCAGCTTGAGGTTGTTACAATGTAATTATAGGACAGCTTCCAAATGTTGTTTCAAGCAAAGCTGCTCAGATGTCTGTCTCCCCAAACTCTTCCCCAAAGGCTACGGTCATACTCCAGGCAAAAGTGGCCCATATGACTTTTTTTCCCTTAATATTTCACCTATATAAGGGTGTTTAAAATCTGATATCTGATTTGATGATCTAAAAATCACAAATGATTTTTTTTCAAATCAGACCTAGACAAATTTTACATGTTGCACTAAATCAGATATGACTTTTAAAGTGACCTCAGTCTGAATGGTCTTGTTGCACTTCATCGGACTTTCATGTCATTGAAGCGAAACATATATCGGAATACTGTGCTGCAGGAAGCAGGACGCGTGAACAGTGTCTTGCATGTGAATCAGGGCTGTAGACTGTTCACTCTGGAGTGTGATGGTGGTTGCATTGAAATTATATAAACCATGTAAAAAAAAAAAAAAAAATTAATTATATCTCAGCAAAAGATAGGAATTGAGCATCAAGCCCTGCAGTGTCAGTTCTGTTTCAGTGCCTAAAACTGTGTGAAGACAGCTTCAAAAGCAAAAAATAAAAAGTATGGGTGTAAAAATGCCGGTGTTGATGTGTGCAGGGCCTGAAAATGGGACTGTGCACAATTTATGCACAGCACTCAACAGGATAGAAGTCTGATGGTGGTTGCATTTGAATTATAATGTGAACTGCCGCAGAAAAAAATTGGATGTCTGAATGCAGCCATAGACTTCCACATGTTCTAGGACTGTCCCAGAATCTCCTGCTGAAGGAACATTTCCAAAACACTTCACCTGGGAAGCACCCTAAACTACTTGAGCAGGCTTCATTTGATGTGAAGAGGCAGCGACTAAACTCTGAGCTCCTTCTGAATGACTGAGGTCCTCATCTATCTCTATATCTGAGCCCAGACACCCTTCAGGCAAAGCTCATTTTCTGATGCTCATATTCCTTAAAGTGACAGCTGCTCTCCAAAATCACTGGCTGTGTCCGAATGTGCACCCTACTCCCTACATAGTGCCCTATATAGGGGTCATGCCATTTTTTCGAAGCTTAACCTGCTTTAAAGACAACAGTTTTAAATTACATGCTAAAACTGGTAGAAAAAACAAAAAGTTTTAACTGATTTATTAAACTTAAGGAAAATGTCTCTGCCAAAGTCAGTGCAGTCTCTTGTCAGTCACCAACAAATTGTATAGATACTATCTTTCACTTATCTCCACCTATCCAAACATTTTGCTTAGTTTTTGTTTAGTAATGATTAAGTCAAAAGAGCACACCTCCACCTGGGCTCTCTGTTTTGGCAGAGCAATAAACGCTACATCACACTGACGTTTGATATTCATCCAGTTTTAGGAAAATCAGGCTTTGTACATGATGTGCATCAGTGTGCCAGCAGATGCTCAACCCTTTTTGTAAAAGGTCCCTGTCTCCTGTGTCCTCACAGAAAATCTAACTGGATTGCAGACAGAATGAAGAAGCTAATCAAACCCAAAGGAGGAGGAAGAGAGGGGCGCGCCATCTTCACTGCCGCAGGCAGCGTGGAAAACCTGGCTGACGGCGCTGAATTTACATCAGACACGCACACACCTAACCCTGGTGAGACTGCACGCACACACACATATAGATCTCAGCACAATAACCCTCATTCTCATAAACAGACAAACATCAGCCTACTGGTTTTAACAAAGATATGCTCACACGCTCACCCCATCAAGTGAGGCTACAGGCATGCATACAAATCATCTCATGACTACAAAGTGTGGTTGGCATTGATACCATTCTCTTCCGCTTAGATCTCTCCCTGTAAAAAAGCCCAGACTTACTGAAGCTGGCATTCTCCGCTAACCACATGTTGAAAGAAAAAGATTTGTGAGGCTTCATTCACTTTTAATGCATTTACTGACTGTGTCAGGCAGAAATACCCCTGCAGACATTTTCAAAGCTGTGATGTAAGCCCCAACCTGCATTTGCGATAATAGCTTCTCTCTTCTTAACATAGAATTATTGTCCCTCCATTAAATTTAATTTTCTGTTATCCCCCATAAAACCCTGATTTGTTAAATTTCTGTTACTTGTCAAGGCGACTGCTGGTTTTTCTTCAGTGCATCTCAGAGAGAGACTAGAAGTAGGAGAAGTGGAAAAATCTCTCCACAAGGGAAAGGACATTTCCCATAAAATTCATTCCTTCTTGTTTTATAAGTTTTGGAGGCATTCAACACTGAAACTAAACTGATTTATGGCTGATCAAAGTGCCACACTAGTTGAGTTTGCATTAATGTGCTTTTAAGATAACCAATTTGCATTTTATTTTATAGAAAAAATATGTTGCTATCACATTTGTTTTGTTTTTTTTATATTATAAATTAGCAAGTATTTCTTAACTGTGTTGTAGGCACATTTAAACATTTTTTATATCATGGGTACCATGACTCACATTTTAAATCCCTCGCTGTACAAGATAAAAGGGAAGCAAACCCCAGCACCTTGTGAGCCCTGGATTTATTAAAACTATGTCTAAATCAGCATGAAGCCTGAATAAAAAGGTGCTGTTGTTTCATTTTCTGAGTTTCATGTTTGAAATGTGATAACATCAGCAGTGTTACTGCTGGTGATGTGCAGGAGTTTTCTGTAGCGTCGTAAGTCTTTATAAGCTTAACACAGACACGTTTGTTAGAAAAAAACCTCCTTCTTAGACATGATTTCTGATAATGAACATAATTAAAAGTAAAAGCAGTAATGACCGAGTCCTCGCTCCTCCATTCTTATCTAGTCCAGCTACGTTAGTGTGGTTCAGGCTTGTTTTCACTGCAGAGATGTAGTAATACCCAAATTAGACCCTTGTTGACTGTGGCTCAGGGGTAGGAGTGGTAGTCCTACCCCTGGTTGATTGTCCCATCCCCAGCATCCCCAGACCTTATATTGAACTGTCCTTGGGAAAGACACTGAAACCCTTGTTGTCCTTTTTATGGACATCAGTGTGTGACAGAGATAATGTACTGAATATCAGATATTGATGAAAGGAGCTACATAGTACCCTTGTATCTAATCCATTATGTGGCATTATAGAATGGCTATTAATGATGAAGTACACCAGACGTGAGCAAGATTTTTCCAGAAGGCCATACAATCAATATGGGCTTAAAGTGCAGACTCTTAGCTTTCAAAAGCAATTGTACAGTTAACTCAAAAGCTATTTCATGGGCTTCATGGGCTATTTCCCCATTAATTCATCATCAATCAAAAAGGGTAAAATGTCTGGAGTTGATTCCAGGTGTTGTATTTGCATTTGGAAGCTGTTGCTGTTAAGCCACAAAACGAGGTCAAGGAGTCAAATAGATGTTAAATAGACCATACTTTGGCAAAAAAAAAAAACACCATCCGAGAGCTAGTAGAAATGTTAGGAGTGGCAGTTTAGTACATTCAGCAAGAAAGAAAAAGGGCATTGGTGAGCTTGGGAACTCAAAAGACCTGGATGTCCTTGGAGGACTACAGAGATGGAAGTACACAGGATTCTTTCCATAGTGATGAAAAACATCCATGCATAGGAAGAACATTCTCCAGAAGTAGGTGAACCAGCATTTAAGTCTACCAAAAATAGAAGACTTCATGAGGGCAAATATGTAAGGGATAATGCCCAACGAGGTGTCGATTATCTTAAATTATTGGACGACGCGGAGGCATAAACTGTCCGATGCAAAGATCAACCTGTAGTAGAATGATGGGAAGAAGAAAGTTTGAAGACGACTGAGGACAGCACATGATTGAATGTACACTTCATCTTCTGTAAAACGTGGTGAAGACAATTAGATGGTGGAAACATGCATGGCTTTGTTAATGATGTGACAGCAGACAGAAGCAGCCGGATGAAATCTGAAATGATAGGGATTTACTTTCTGCTCTTGATTGAATATCATGTGACAGTACAGATGAACAATTACCCAAAACATACTGTGAAAGAGAAGGAGTTTTTTAAGGCAAAAAGGTGGACTCAGCCATGGCTGAGTCAGTCATCAGATCTCACCATGATTGACCATTAATTTCACTTTCTTAAGACAAAACTTAAGGCAGAACAACCCACAAACAGGCAACAATTGAAGACAGATGCAGTAAAGGTCAGGCAGAGGCTCACAAAGGAGGAAACTCAGCGTTTGGTGCTGTCCATGGGCTCCAGATTTTAAGCAGTCATTGTCTGCAAAGCATTTTCAACAAAGTATTAAACATAAACCTATTATTTATATATATTTTTTACTCAAATGAATTAAACCTGAAAATCTGCACTTCAATTACATCTTAGTTGTTTCATTTCCAACCCAGTGTGGTGGCATAAACCAAAATCCTGAAAGCCTAAATCATGAAAATTGTTTCTGTATATGGCTGGATTTGAGGTGATATCTCATATCTCATATTTTGAATAAAAGCTATGGCAACTTCCAGACTGAACATCCACGTTGAAAAACATTCCAGTCTGGAAGTTGGAGGTGTTCACGGCTTTCCCCAACCCTCTAGACACACCTGTAAGATTTCAGCCTAGATAAAAATCCTTTGATTTTGAATCCCCCCATGACTAGAATGACTATTAGTTATTCTAATATTACTAGTAGTCAGTTCAAACTTATTTAGAGTTATAATGGTTGCAAAGGAAATCCAAAGGTAACCAAGATTAATAATTAAACAAATTAATTAATTAGACACATTGAGGTCTATTTTAGTGTAATCTAAATGTACACTGTGCTTTCTGCTGGAATCCAGCAAAAACAATTCATAAATAGGTTTTTTTTCATACTGTATTCATTGTGTTTTTTGTTACTCCTGATGTTTTTTCTGTAATTAAATTGTCCCATCTGTGGTCACACATTGAGAAGTATTTAAGAGAAACAGGAAATGTAAAAATCTGGATTTTGAATGATACAGGGATTGCTAACCTCTGATATTCCACGGACTCTGCATAACCATGGGATTTAAGAAGTAATTTCTCAACCAGCAATTTATTTCAAACTTTTTCAGACCCCCGCAGTGCTCCAGTCTCTCCTTCTCCCCTGAGAAAAGCTCCATCTCACACTGAGCAGGACATTTCCATTCCCGGGACTCCCGCCATGCGCTCTGGCTCCGGGGGCCGTCGCAAGCTAGGCTCCCGACATGGATGGGGGCTTGGTTTGGCCAGAGGAGGGTCTGGAGTGTCCCAATCTTTTAGTCCCGGCGACCAGAAGACACATCCCCGCCAGCGTCTCCGCTCCAGCCAAAACACCACAGCTGTCGTCTGGGAAGGTGCAGAAAGTAAGACGAATGCGCCTCAGGATGCTGATGCATCGCTGGCCAGTCAGGAGAGTGTTGAGGAGGATGAAAAGAGAGGTGAGGAGGAGGAAGAGGAATGAGAAAAATATATGTTATGTGAAAAGACTAAATGAATGTCCTCTCTACGTGGTTTTTATAGCTTTTGTGTGATAGGACGATAAATCCAAAGTAAAGCAGAGCAAAGTTTGGACTGTGTTCATCTGCAAGATAAAAAGAAAAAAAAGAAGATAAAATATTATTTTTAATAAAACATGCACATATCAGACTGTGATTTTTTGTTTTTCAGACAATCAACACTCCAGTGATGACAGCACGACAATCCAAAGCACAACCATCGACTCGCCTCAGCCGCACTGAAAATAAGCCCCACTGAACTGGTTTGAGGCATATGTGCTTTTCTGAAAATTTTAAATATAACATCCTTGTAGCATTTTTTTTAAATATTTTAAATAAATAAATTCTTAAATAAGATGAAATTGTGAAGGAATTAATCATTTCCATAACTGATAATTAGCACACTTTACTAACATCCTCTATCAGTCAACATGAGCTTGAAAACGGTCTTTTGACAGAGCTAATGTACTGTCAGAAAGTCATCTGTTCCCCATTAACATTCAACAGGTTTCTCCTTTGTGCATGCTTCGTGTCTCAAAAAGATTCTTAAAATTTGTCCTGGTAGTGAAAACGGCATGTAAAAGAGAAAACATGAGATGAGATTTGAAGGTTAAGATAAGACTTTATGTTATAGCTCGAAACAAGAACAAGATCATTTAATTAAAAAATTATTTAAAAAATACAAATCTAGTAATAAATATGACAAAATATATTTAAAATAAACTCAAGACAATTAAAAGCATTTAGAATTCATCTTGCATCCTGTCTCTTCTCTGAACTATCTCCAGTCAGTAAAAGTTAGTCTGATGTTGACTCTTGTCTTGTCTCTTTCTTTTCCTCGCTTCCTCTGTTAACGCCCTCTTGTTTTTCTTTGCTGAATCAGCTGTGGTGCGTGTCCTAAACAGCCAGTGTTGATATCCAGTTGGCATGTGACATGATATCATGAAGCAAAACGCAGCTGCCACGTGATGGCTCAGGCCAAAAAAAAAAAAAGAAAAAGAAAAAAAAGTGCAGCTTTTCAGCCTAAGGACGTTGTAGGGCAACAACAGTCCCAGAAATGTGCATAATGAATGTCGGTGTGCCATAAAAATGAGTCAGAAGTGCAATGTTTTAAGAAATTGATGTAGGATTGCTTTAAGACACTAAATACACACACACACACACACGTACACACACACACATATATATATATATATATATATATACATACACAGTGAGGGAAATAAGTATTTGAACACCCTGCTATTTTGCAAGTACTCGCACTTATAAATCATGGAGGGGTCTGAAATTTTCACCATGAGTGCATGTCCACTGTGAATGATGTAATCTAAAATAAAAAAAAAATCCTGAAATCACAATGTTTTTTTAACAACTTATTTGTATGATACAGCTGCAAATAAGTATTTGAACACCTGAGAAAATCAGTGTTAATATTTGGTACAGTAGCCTTTGTTTGCAATTACAGAGGTCAAATGTTTCCTGTAGTTTTTCACCAGGTTTGCACACACTGCAGGAGGGATTTTGGCCCACTCCTCCACACAGATCTTCTCTAGATCAGTCAGGTTTCTGGGCTGTCCTTAAGAAACACGGTGTTTGAGCTACCTTCAAAGATTTTCTATTGGGTTTAGGTCTGGAGACTGGCTAGGCAACTCCAGAACCTTGATAGGCTTCTTACGGAACCACTTCTTGTCATTCTGGTCATTGTCATGTTAGAAGACCAAGCCACAACTCATCTTCAGTTCTCTAACTGAGGGAAGGAGGTTGTTCCCCAAAATCTCGCAATACATGGCCCCGGTCATCCTCTTCTTAATACAGTGCAGTCGCCCTGGCTCATGTGCAGAAAAACAACCCCAAAGCATGATGCTACCACTACCATGCTTCACAGTAGGGATGGTGTTCTTGGGATGGTACTCATCATTCTTCTTCCTCCATACACGGTGAGTGGAATTAAGACCAAAAAGTTCTATTTTGGTCTCATCTGACCACATGACCTTCTCCCATGACTCAACCAGCAATGTTTAGTTTAACAACACTTCAACACACAGAAAGATAAAGGAGGGATCACTCCACCAGTCTTCCAGATGTTGCTACCTTTTGGTGCTTTCTCTCGTGAGCCACAGTGTTTTTTTTTGTTTTTATTTGGATTCTGTTAGCTGCAGCCAACAGCTGCTGCTATTCTTCTTTCTAGGTAGTTTCATATATGAAGCTGACTTTAGTCAAATTGTTGCAGCAATCATTAAAATCAGTATCTGAATGGGACTATTCTAAACAGAATTGAATATTCCTGCCTTCATGCATATTTTTTTATTCCTATTTTAAATTAAAATTTCATTGTTTGAAGGAAAATTAAATGATTTAATGAGCGTAGGTGTTAGACTTTGCAGATTAATAATATAAAGCTGGAGAAACAACAGGTAAGTAGATACAGTATATGACCTCCATGTTTTAAGCCACAGTCTTCAGAGCAGCTTATAATTCACGGTAAACTAATTTTTTTTTCTTGATCCTTCTGATCTAATAAATGATTAATTTACAGCATTTTTAGATGTTCTTTTGTGTTGTATCTTTAGTGAATGTATTCTTTGTCAGTTATCTTTTGTCATTATTAGACAATAAATTAAACCTGGAGACTGACTGAATTAAAGAAAACAAACTTATAAGGTGCATCAAATGCCACATAAGAACTCCTGCCACAGTTTTTTGTTTGAATGTTGTATGAGGGAGTTGTAACTTTGTTTTACTGTGGACTATATAAGTAATTAACTGAATTCATTATCCCTGTGGTTTTTAAGTATTATTTTAAACAACCATTTTGAAGCTGGGTTTTTAATTAAGTTAAGTTAAGTTTGTTTTAATGCTCTGTTGGTTTTGTTTGTCACAGTCCTGTCTAGTTTCCTGTTTTATTTTTGTAGTTCTTACACCTGGTTCACTTCCCCTGTTCCTCATTAGACCTTCAGCCCATTGGTTTCAGTTCCCCCTTGCCAGTTCATTGTAGTCTTCATGTCATGTTACTGTCGTGAGTCCTCCTTTTTTAACCATGTTGGTCTTTAGTTCACGTAAATAAAACCTTAGTTCTTGCACCGGTCTGCCTTCTGCCTCATCAGTCTGTGTTTGGGTCCTCACCCCCCGCCTCAACCCCTGACAGAATGAACTGGCCACCCATAGACCCAATGGGCTATCCCAGCATTACTTCCCAAGACTTGGTGAGCTTGCTACTAGCGCTTGACCCTGAAGTGGACCGCGCTCCAGTGTGGTTGCCGTTCTGGGGGTCCAGACTGGCGGGCTGGATGCCTCCTGGGTGTCTCAGCTCCTATGGATCTGCTTGGATGGCTGCGGTGGCCAGAAGGAGGCAAGGCTTCAAAAAACCTTGTCTCGCACCACCAGCTCCACGGCCCACGCCATGGGCTCATGGTGAAGGAGCGGAGTCAAAATGTGACGCACTCCATTTACCGGTTTATCCTCGCTCCTACCCTCATCTATGGTCACAAGCTTTGAATGGTGACAAAAAGAATCGAGAATACAAGCGGCCAAAATGTTTCCTCTCCAGGGTGGCTGGGCTTTCTCTTAGAGATAGGGTGACAGTAGAGCCACTGCTTCTCTGCATCAAGAGAAGCCAGATGACGTGGCTTGGGCATCGGATTAGGATGCCTCCTGATAGCCTCCCTGGTGGGCATGTCCCACTAGGACAGGGGACCTCATGAAAGACCCAGAACATGCTGGAGGGACAATGTCTCTGAGCTGGCCTAGGAACACCATGGGAATGAGCTGTTCTATTGGCCAAGAAGAGGAAAGTCTGTGCTTCTCTGCTTAGGCTGTTGTCCCCATGACCAACCCTGAATAAGCAGAAGAGGATGGATGGATGGATGGATGGATGGATGGATGGACGGATGGATGGACGGACGGACGGACAGATTGATGGACGGACGGACGGACTGAATTTCACATCTCGTCACCAGTTGACACTTTTTCAGAAAGTCTTTCAAGGGCCCAGGAATGTTTTGTGCCAGCACCTGGTTGCTGTCAATAGCAGTGCATTTTAATCCACTTTCTCATGTGCTTCATATTTCACCCCTGGTGGCCAAGTCCAATATTTATCTATGACTTTATATAGCTTAAAATGGTCACACATTGTCACATTACTCCTACTGTGATGGATTCAGATTACTCTTATGGAAAAAATAAATAAATAAATAGCCTGGAATTCTTTCACCTTGTTCACAAATACACACAAACTAAAGGTTAGACGAGAGATTGTACAGAGTTACACCAGTGGACTATAGATTAGCTTAGACAAGACATTAAAACTTTGCTGCATTTGTGGTCAATTTTAACTTAACACTGCTTGAAAATCAGGGTAACTCACCAGTTCTGACTTAAAGATGTATGCCATGTGCATCAACAGTTCACACAGTGCAGTGTTTTTCATTAATTCATCAAAATTATTCACTGATATATTCAATTAGCGTTTATGTAACACTTTAATGTCAGTTTTGAGGCGTTAAACCCATTTTTTTTAATCCCCCAGATGATTGTTACATGGCAGCTCTGCAGACTGTGTGTAGCCCTTAATTACAGATGCATGGAGAGGACTCAGGAATAACAGAGCAGATTTCATGTGGTACATCATATATAACACATATGGAGCTCTGCTGTGGAGAAAACTGGAGCAGAGCTGGTAGAACTAAAAGCCCTCATATGCAAATTTCATTTGAGCATTACACTTCAGTGCTCGAAGAGCTTCATCCTGTCTTCTATAAACCTTTCCAGGATTAAATGGAAATGTTCTTGCTGTTTCTTCTTTTTCTCTTAGAGTTGGCATGTTCAAAGTAAAAAAGAAAAGCATGACTTTAAAAAGCTGATCACGTTTTTTGTGATACATGTTTGAGGTAAAAAAATAAAAATAGTTCACTTAGGGGGTCAGATTGCAGGAGAAAAACAATGATAAACAACTTTTGAAAACTCAGATCTGACATGTGTACAGCTGGATAACAAGGAAAAACCCCTTCATCTGGCTCACAATGACTGACAATCCCATTTCATTTCAGGGTTTCTGTGTAGCTTTTGATCTAATTGGAAATGATCTACACTAGCGCTTTAATGAGAGTCCTCTTTATCTCCTTTCACTGTTGCACCAAATGGTGTCAGTGTAGAGCCAGCCAGGTCTCTGTCAACAGACAGACAGACGGATGGATGAAGAGAGAGGAATTAGCATGCAGCTTTCCAAATGAGCAGACCTGAGAGTTCATCATGAAGCTAAAAGTGCCCTCTTACAAAACAAGCAGCTTCTGCCTCCCAGATTAGGACAAGGATACGTCAGCATATCCGGCAGCTTTTTTTTTTTTTTTTTTCTTTGAGTGCATTTGAGTGCAGAGGGATAAAAGCTGGCCGAAGTTCCGTCTCTAGCCAGCCCTCCCTAAACACACATCCTGAATAAGGATTTGCAAATGACAAATGGATCACTAATACAATTCATGAATTATGTAGTTGTCATGGTGACATTAATCAAAAAACAGGCTCCTTCTCTCAGCCTCGAAAATTGTGTTTGTGGAATTGAGATGCATGACGGGAGCTGCACACCGAGCAGCCTGAGTGAATGCAGGGCAAAGCGAAAGCAAGATATTGGTTCTGCCAGTCACTCAGAGGCTTATTATGAGTGCAATGCAACAATCACACACCCTCAGGCACACAGACAGACAGCGCCTACAGACAAAACGAGAAGTGTGAAGCTATAAATTCTCACCAGTGGAGCCTTGTTCAAGTGTTTGCTGGTTATTTTTCTCAATTTATACACCCACATGTGCTATCAAGAAAGTCTTGAAGAGGGGACACTAAAACAGGAGGATAAGAAAATAAATAAAAGAATAAATAGAAATCTTACTTATTTGTCACTTCATAACAGTTTATTTAACATAATCTCCAGCTGAAAAAAATAATCATTTTGAAGGAAAGCTTTATGTAACCCAGGATAACAAGCAGCAGCAACACAAAATCCACCATGTGAAAAAGCCTTGGAGAGAAAAATAGTGTGAGGGAAGTCTTCGCCACAAAATGAGTGATTAAGTGTTACCTCCAGCTCTGATTCCTAAAGCGATGAATGATGGATGGATGCATTGGCTGACATCATCACTGGATCTCAAGAGTCTGCTCAGCTGTTGAATAATTGAGCACCTGAGGGGCGTAAAACTATCAGAGAAAATCACTTTTTAAAACCTCCTTTTTTTGTGTTTTTGGCCTTCCTCCACCAGAAAAGACTTTTCTCCCTCTTAACAGTTTTTCTGTTCCCTTTTTCTGGGTGAAGGCTTCACACTGTTTCTAGCTAAGTTTACTCACTGCACCTCTGTGGCTTGCATATGGCTTCCTTCCTCACCCTTCTCTTCCTTTTTACCTCCAGTCTCGGCCTGAGCTATCAAATTTTAAACACCATGTCTTCCTAAAGAGTCTCCAGTGACCAAAAGCCTCTCTTAAACCACTTAGTCTACTGGCTGAACGGGGTAGGCATCCTAAATACTTGGAGATGTATTAAGGTTTTGTTTGTGAGCCCCTGAGATGAATCTTTGAAACCAAATCCAAATCAAGCGCTTTTTTTTTCAATTTTCCTTAGCTTATGTCTGTGGTGTGGTTTATTTAGAGACCACACACACCACTAAAACATCACTCTGTGTTATTATAAAGTTATAATTCCTGGATTGTTGTTAGGCACTTTCTCCCAGCTCAAGCTCCCGATTGGACACACAACAAAACAAAAGAGAGCAGCAAGGTGATATTGGATCGAGAGGTGGTGGTGTAACTCAATTAATATTTTGCTCCTGGCAACAGAAATCAGGGAGGGGATCATTGAGAGAGAACACCATGCAGCTCAGTGGAGAAATAACAAGTAAGAGGAGTGCGTGCACACACACTGGGAGACTGACCCTGTAACCTCGCCTCCTCACAAAACTGTCAGAATCTTAGAGCTTTCACCGGGCTTTTACTCAATGAGGTTAACTCAAAGGTGAGTCTGTTCATCTATAACTTCCCCCCGTCTGCCTCCATCCATCTCTCTATGTCTTCCTTTTTACCTCTTACTCCCCTCACCTTTATTTTATCCTCCTCCTCCATTCTATCACCTCCATTCAGGATCCTTTCTCCTCTTCTAACAGTTTGTTCCCGCCACTCCTCCTCCTCTTCCCCATGCACTCCCTTTCTCTCCCCTAGTGTATTAAGGGGCTTTGACGCTCTCAGTAAAAGCTGATTTATTCTCTGGATGGTATCGATCGGTTTCTGCATTAAAGATTATAATTCATTACCCCGGCCCCTTTTAATACATTAAACACTCAAAATAAAAATAAAACACACCCACTGACTAACACACTCACGCACACATACACACATCAGACTTTTGGTGTCTCGGGGATGTGGAAAACACTGTTGAGACATCCTTCGTGTTGTCCTTTGGGTCCCAGAGCTCCACCAGGCTGTGAGTGGGCAAGTGTTACTCATGTTGTGGGGACCTAAACCTGTTAATACAGTCACATAAAGAAATTTTTCCTCATGTAAATGGTGACTTTTTTAAAATGAAGGTTTGTTCTATGGTTTGGGTAAAGTGGTCTAAATAAGTAGTGATGGTTGTAGTTAGCCACCAGGAAATGATGCAAGGCAATGCCATGGAAAGATGAATGTGTGTTTTTGTGTCACTGACTCAGAAAAAGAGAGAGCCACTCTTCCCACACATAAGCATGCGCACTGTTGCAGCCTGATATGTCAAAAACAGGTATACACATTGTTGTAAACATCACATAATCTCTGATGTCAGAGGCAGAAATAGATCTTATGCTGCAAATACTTAAACCATTCATCATTTAGCAGGAAATTAATTTGCATTATCTATGCTGAGAGGTCATTTGTTGAATCACTGGTTCCAGTTTCAATAATGTGAAGATTTGCTCTGTTTTTAGTGTCTCAGAGAGTATCTTGGTCAGACAAAATTGGACATCTAAAAAGGCAATATGCAGTAAACTATCAATATCTACCACATGAACCAAATCCAGCTGAACACAGATAGTTCCTGGTAATTAGCAGATTAATAACAAATCCAAATTATTTAGATGATCTTGTGACTGTTACTCAATAGCCACCAACTGGTTCACATAAATAATTCAACAAAATACTGAACATATTGGGATGAAACTTGGTACAGGGATTTGTGTCATCAAGAAATATTATTGACTGTTTATACACACTTATTGTTCCATGACATCTCCCGATACGCAACCCAGAGAACAGCTTCATGGTTAACACTTATCAGATGGAGCAACTGAGAGATTCCAATTCACTGTTGGATCTAATGTCCTGCTTGATAATTCTGTTAAGGTCTCCCAGTCTCAACCTTTGCATTTTTCATCATTGTCCAAAACAGCTCATGTAACAAATTATACCCATAAGACAACTTCGAAACTATTAGAGGTTGCATATACAATAGTTAAATTAATTAACTTTGCTTTTAATGCATAAATATAATCACACCTGGCACTAGAATTCACAGCTCACAAAATGTAATCCTGTAGTTAATTTAATGTGCAGTCTGTCTGCTAATCTCTTTTAGTTTCAAGATCCATGATGAAAATGCAAAAAATTGTCATGTAACAGAACCATAGATTGTGATCCTGCTGGTTTATTTACAATAACATATGGAAGGATAAAACTATCAAGTCAGAAAGTAAATGCTGTAGCAGAGTTGACACTGGACTTTATTTTTTACCTGCTGATCCTCATCTGGTGACAGATAGTAGCTAAAATCGTAGCAGCAGCACTTCCTGCAGCTGCCACAACCTACCGCAAGTCTCGACAGCTTTTTAGAGCCTGTCGGAGCTGTTGACAGGCCAGTGTAACAGCGCTAAAAGCTCAGACTGATACAGTTCAGGACCACCTTGGTCTTGTGTAGCTGAGGATGTTCAGGAGGTGAAAAGTCTTCCACCTCAAAGACTGCTCTGTGGCGCAGGTGCTTTGTGACTCTCGCTTTGCATCTTGCTAGTGAGCTGAGCGGCTGTCTGTCACCACCCCCGGGCCCACCCCGGTCTTCCCCACAAGTGCATGTGATTCCTTCCTTCCTCACATACACACCTATATCCTTGCCCACTACCTCTCATCTTGGCACACACAGATGCACACACACAACATAAAGACACACACACACACACACATACATATAACCCTCCCAGTCTCACCCCTAAACACACCCAAGCACTTCCCCCTACGATCCCCCGAATCCCACTCAGGCCCCCTTCAAACCCCTATAAGAAATGATCATGCACCAGAAAAAGTTGAGTACCAGTGGTGCTGTGGTGGTCAGGTGTCCCCCAAATCAGATTTGACTTAGAGTCCCTTAAAGGCTCGGGCCGGCCCTGATATGAATGACAATGATAAATCACAACAATGCACATGTTCTCTTGGGAATTAACTCCAAAAAAGTTGTTAAAAAAACAAACAAAATAAAAACAAAACAAAAAAAAAAGTCATATTTCCAAAGAAAGCTCACTTTAAGGCCTATTTGTTTCAACACAAATCAACACCACACTAATTGCAAGAAACTAACCAATTACACCAGAAAGAATAACTCAGTTAAATTATCTCATTAGAAAAGTTTACTTTTTTTGACTAGCAGTTTCTTTGGAGTCAGTGATGTTGTGGCAATGACATCGAGTAAACCTTCAGTGATACAGATCTTTAAGGCTCCTGCACATTGTATACCACATTTGGAAATACCTGCATTTTGTTCCAGTATAAACATGCTAAAACAGAGACATGCACGACAAAAGAATGAAGATTCCTTCCAGACAGGTGAAGTTAAGGATTTGTGTACTGCTTACGTACACTCCCATGTTTGTCAATAATCTGGCCTCTGTGGGATAGTAGGATTTAAGAAGCACCATGTGTCTCTTATTGATTTTAGTCCAAATGGCCACACCAATTCCCTGCACAAAACAAGATTGCCCTTCCCCACTGTCTTGACTGATTGATTTTGTATCTTGGCTGTAAGGTCTTGAGGAGCAATCCCTCTGATTTTGCCTCCTTGCACTGTCACTCTGATGGACAATTTCCCTCTCCACCCTTACCTCTCACTGTCTCTCTGCTTTCTCCTTCCATTAAAGGACTCTTCTACCTCTAAGCTCTAACTTCTCTAAGTCCAGTCCCCTCAGCCCCCTCTCTCTCCCTTCACCCCCAGTCTCCATGCCTCCATCTCCCGTTTCTGCCTCTCCTTCCTTCTGACAGGCTTTCAGACAGTAAATCAGAGACATTGATCCAGCACAGCGCCCAAGTGTCCTGGATTCTGCTAAAGAGCCATTTTCATTTCACAAGCAGTTTACAGGCCTTGCTACCTCCCTCCATCCGTAAACATCATTCTCCTCCCTCTTCTCTCGCTCCCTCCATCATGGCCTCATCCATACACATCACCCATCTCACCTTACTGCGGAATCCTCATCGTCTCTGAGTGCCGGCAGCTGTTGCCCACTCTCAATTTTCTTAGAGGAGAAAAGCCTTCAAAGTCTTGAAATGTTTCACTAATACAAACTGAATACAAACAAACTCACTTATGTATACCAAGAAACAACCCTTATACAACCAGGGTCCAGCACCCAGGAGTTACTGTCAAGCGGTCTGAGATCAGCAGCATGAGCAGTATTTAAATCTTCTGCAGTTAGTCTGGTCTCAGCACAGTGAGAAATTGTGTTATTTGTTGACTTAAACATCAACCCTGTATAGTTGTAAAAGGCAGCTTTTCGGAGTTTATTAACTTGTAAACACTAGAAAACAGAGTAGCCCAGATGTACTGTTGATTTCCAAGATTAATACATATCCTACGATCGAAATATAAGACATTTATATATGGATTCTTTAGGAATAGCTATTCAGAATCCTTTCATTTCAGTGTGGTTACAAGATTCCACAGTTATTTTTCTTTTTAGGAGTAAAGTTAATGTCTGCATTCAAGTATCTGTTGTTATTTACTCATCAAGCTGCAAGTAAATATTTGTATGTTCTCAGAATCGTTTTCTCAATAGATTACTGATAAATGCAGTTTGAGCTTCATCAAATATAAACAGACCAACACAATCTGAATCAACTAAAAACTCACAAATAGTTGTGCTTCTGTCCAACTGAGTAATCACTCACAGTCTAAATCTTTGAACTCAAGTCTCACACATAACCTCTTTCAGCTGCAAAGACCCTCATGCCTATGAGACTTGCATAATAAAAAGGAGGAATTTCATACCATTTCTCTCTTTTCAGAACATTAACATTTCTGAGATGTGTTGCGTGAACAGCCCTCTTTAGGACTTGAATAAACAAAGCAATTCTCTTCTAAGACTTCTGTTTAAATTCTTCATAAAAATTTTTGCAATTTATTGTCCCCTTATCGTCTGCAGTGTCCAAAAACAGCCTAAATATTAAACACCTAACACAACGTTGTGCAGAGGGATAAAGGTTTTGGCAGCAAGTCCTCCAAATGAAACCGCTATATCTACCATTTGTATATATCCTTGAATATAGCTCCTAATTCTGTCCCTGTAAAGTACCACAGCTTGAAAGAAAGACACTTCATATCAGCTGTCCAGATAACTGACATCAGTCGATTGTTCAACAAACCACAACGTCTGTGTAAGGTGGACAGAATTAGATTTTTAATTAGAGTGAGAGTAAACAATTTTCCCCAGGTTTGTGCTCTGTGCTCCACACTACAGATACTCAGTATGTTCAAAAAGATGCCCTGTTCTGTTCCTGAACCATACTCCATCAAACTGTACAATAAAAATAGACTGTGAAGCGTGGGTTGTATTGTAAAGATCTCCTCGATGTTAATGCAGTATGCAAACTCTTTCAAAAGGAAGATGACTGTTGACTCTTTGACCTCATTATGCTATTTCAGGTCCACTGTCTTCACGAAGAGAAAGAGACAATGATGAGTCATTAGTGAAGTACAATGTGAGAACTAAAACATATTTTTATACTGAAGGAGCACTTTTATGTGAAATGTTTGATCATCCAGGTTACAGGTGGTGAACTTGGAATGAAACTTCCACTAACAACGTCAATAAATATGCTTTATTGTCTGCAGTCTGACAATATTTTTTAAAACAAGCATATCAGGATGGTCATGATATGTGGCCAGAAGCATTACTGATAACACTATTCTGCTATGTGGCCCTTGAATTAAACCCAACATTAGTAGATAAGGAACTTTTCAATTGTGTTTTTGTTTTATCAGCAGAAATCAAATCATGACATTATTATACATGAAGTCTCAACATCATGTTGATATTTCATACTTTTAATAATCACAGTCATTGGCAGTTCTGGCACATAGTGACGCCCATTCTTCATGTAGTAATAGAGATATAACTTAAAGCCCCAGATCTGCATCTGAATGATTTCTGTGTTGATGAATTCAACAGAGGTGTTGGTTTGGTGGAGGACGGATGACCGGCAAACTGACAAAACAGCCTGATAAACATGAATTAAAGGGATTGTAAATGTATTATTTTAGACACAGTAGCCATTTTAAAAAGGGACTGAGCTTCATAGAACTCTAAGTTATAAGTTAGTCTGTTAATTTTATATGTAAATAACACACACACACACACACACACGCACACACACACATATATTTATAAATACATATATATATATATATATATATTACCTAGGAAGACTCAGCTGGAATAATACGTCAACTTGCTTTTTATTTTATAAAGTTGGTTTAAAGCTTAGAATTTTAAAGGTAGGATCATTTGAACCTTAACATCTGGAGTTGTAACCCCCTCTCTAGCAGCTGTGGATTCGTAGGTTTGTATACTACAGGCAAAGTTTATATATTATACATTGCATACAAAAGATGGTAACAATGCAACGAGGCACTAAAAATACAGTCTGGACACAATGAAAAGAATTTCCATCCATACCCCTAAATTTTTCCCAAATACACCAATGTCTTTGTGCACATAAACCTATATGTCAGAATTTTTTGTCCTTTTCTTACATAAGCTCAAGCATGATTTACTTAATTCAGAACACTAGGTCACGGTGAGACCAAATCAATAAAGGGGTTACAGTCAGGGACTCCAAAAGTGAATACAGGTCATGTTCACATTACAGAAACACAATTCTACTCACTGTAATGTCCCTGTAATTAGCAAAAAAAAGAAAAGAAATACATATATATTGCTCCTTGGTAGGTTATAGTTATAGAACTCAGTTCTGTGAGTGTATTTTAACCCTCAGAGCACTGAGGATGAACATGCAACTAATGAATTTATCTTAGCTGGACTTTAAGCAAAGATGTACTTTTGTTTAAAACAACAAAAACCTGTTTAAATGGTAAACAATATTTAAAATGGTATGCATTTACTATTGAGGGCTTATCCTATTCTCATAATTTCATGAATTTCCCTGCAAGGGATTAATAAAGTATTTCTGATTCTGATTCTGATTCTGATTGCAGGATTTTAATACTACAGTCAGACGTAGGAGGAGGTCCTATTTGCTGTAAAGCCATAAATTGATTTCATTATGATTAAGCCATATCAGTGACTGACTTATGACTGACTGAAAGGCATCTCCTACACATTGTAGGAGATGCTGCCAGCTGCTGAGATAACATGAAGCATATCATAACTTGTATCAGGTACCAGACCTCCAGTATTCTGTGTTGTCTGATGACAGTGGGAGAAGGGAGAGCCATAATCTCTGTAGGGAAGCATAAGGGTGGCAAGAGAAGCATGCTTGCAGGCTGGTCATCTGGTCACTTTCCTCTCCAACAGTCATTTGCCAAAACCCACAGCCATTGCTGAGTTTACAGTTTCATTCATCCACTACCTGTGTTCCAGCATGAATGAAAAATAGAATTGTAAGCAGCGGTCAGACATGAACACTGGGATGTCTGAAGAAATCAGGTCCAGACTTTCTTTGCAGTTTTCTGTTCATACGTGTGCTTCACAGCAGGAAATTCTCCATGTAAAAATCACTGTTGGAAATACTCAAGCCTAATTAAAGGTTGCACACCAGGCAATGCCATGCTGCAAACAGTATGCTGTGGACATTTGCTGTGTTTGTTTACAGCATGTTGAATTGATGCTTGTTTTTGACTGCATATCAATAACAGGTGTGGACACATTCAAAGCATTGATGAATAAATGGTAAGCAAAGTATAGTCCAGCAGTATAGCACATGAAGCAACAAAGCATGTGTACAGACTATAACTGTATTACCTGTTGCATTCTGGTTCTTACGAAATGAATCAGAAAAAGAGATGAATTTGTAAAAGACAAAAAAAATGAAGGAGAAATGATAAGGTAAACATATAAAACTATAAATTAATGTGTAGACCAGTCAAAAATCTGGACACACTTACAAATTCAAATTTAATGGGCAGGTGTCTCCAAATTGTTTACTTATTTCAATTTAATTTCCACTTGTTTATTGCATTGCAAAACAACACACAACTGGTCACCGTAGATATAAATGGATAAAATAACGAATAATTGTGGAAATATGAAGATTTTTTTTTTTTATCACATTTATAGGGTTACACAATCTGAGAATGCTCAATGATCTATGACCTAAAAAGTGCAACAGGAGACTGACTGTACAAGCCAAAAATCAAGCTCAGTTCTGGTCTTCTAGATGTAATATAAGTAAAGATGAATAACTATATTGTTTTCTTTACCATTAAATATTTTCAGAAACTGATTTTGATGTGCAGTTTGAATAAGCAATGCATGTAGTAGTCTCATTTTATGACAGCTCTTCAAGAAGAGACATACTGACTCAGAGCAAAATGGTTTTCACTTATTAAGTTATGTGTTTGTTTTTCTTTACTTTATTTTTTCTACAAAGTTTTCTTTCAAGGTGTTACTGCTGCTTACGTTTCTGTTAGTTAGCATGCTAATATCATGTTTATGCAAATTATAAGAATTATTTCTTCATACTTTGAGTTCAGTCCAGTTCCAAATGGTTATGGAAAAGTAAATATTACATGCTGTAGCTTTAAATAGCATCACTTACAGTTCTCATATCTTCCTTTCAGTTACCTGGATCAAATAAAATTGTATTAGTCCTGGATTAGCAGCCATTTTTCCAGCATCCTGTTTGGGGTATTTTCTTTTTTTTGTGTGTGTGAACAGACAGTTCTGAGACGATGCTGTATGCCAGATGGATAAATATTGATTTTTATCCTTATCTGCTTATCCGGGTTCTGTTAGTGCAGAAGAGAACTAAAAAGCTACAGTTTTATTTTAAGTCTAACAGCTGTAGTGTACAGCATTTTTATATTAATATTAATAATATTAATAAAGATAATACTATTAATAAAGCCTCGGGCACCACCTATAAGGGGAAAAAATTATATATTGTATCATTAAATGAATAAATCAGCCTCAAGATGCTAATCTGCAGATCTGCTAATCTGCAGTTGTCTTTTGAACGGAGCTTAATTAATACACAAGGAAAAGTCAGACAACTAGTTAAAAATAATATGAATATTTATTAACTACAACACAAACTACATTATTTAAAATATGAATATTAAAAAGAAAAGAGAAGGGGAAAAAAATGAACATGAAAAAATGTAAATGTGATGTTCATCCAAATTTCCTGTGGTAAAGAGGTGTATAAGAGTACGCAAAAATAAACGAATTAATTAAACCGTGGTGTTAATTAATTACTGTTCAAGAGAATGAAGGAAGGATTTCTGAATCCAGTATAGCTGCATTTGATAGTCTGTTTAAGATGTCAACCTAGTTTATTTCCTGAGAAGGAAGATTAATAGAAGATAAATTCAATATCAAAATATTTTAGGATGCCAAAGTGTCCTCTCCTTCCCTGGAGAAGTTAATCGTGTCTGTTTAATGCTCCAACTTGACATGAAATTCCAAAGCATGGTTTTCTTAGATGTGTGCGTTTCCAGTGTGTGTTTGTCCAGAATTCACTACACAGAATAAAGCCTCAGAGATTACTCAGAAATGTGCATCATGAGCATCACAGATTCTTATCAGCCATCTATAAACAACTGCTCTGTTGTGGCAGACTTTTTTACACAGGGGGTCATTAATAAACTAAAGTTAAAAACTAAGTATTACAGTCAGTAAACTACAATACATTTCTCTGTTTGCTCTTCATCACCTCGGAGGTTAGCTGTGTCTACATGCCTTACAATTGTTCATCAGTGTGCTTGACTTCATCTCCTTCAGCATAATATAAATGTAATTGTGAGGCCGTCTGTCGTGACATTAAACAGTTTTAAATTAGGGTATGTCTAGACTTTGAATGCAACACGTTATTACTATCTGATTAGAACTCTGACAAAACCTGGGTGTAAGTACTGATAAGGACTGAAACAGTTTTTGGTGTCACAGTCTGTAAGACAGTTGGTAAGAAACTAGTCCAGAATTGTACAGACTTCCCCACTAATTAGTTTATGCTTCATCTCACTTTGCAATCAAAATATCTTTGTGATATTTGGCTTGTATCCCAGTGTATAAGCACAACCATATCACCATCACACTTTACACTGCATGCACAATTATTAGGCCAATTCTGTTCCTCAGGATTAATTTCACTGTTGAAGAAATACAGTGTTCTCAGTCAATCCACAGCGTCACTCATCCGCAACTTCGGTTGTTAAAAAGGAAAGTGAGCTTTGTCCTTCTGATGGGAATATATGAGTGTGTACAGCTGTTAAGCAACAAATTAAGCTACTTACAGTTGGAACTAAATTAATTACAAATTGGATTATTTATTTTACAGTTTCTAGAGTAAGCGTAACAAATAAGTAACACAAAATGCCAAAAAGCATTTTCAGCTTGTTACTGTGCTCATGGGCAACTTTTTACTGTTTAAAAATTTTGTATCATCCTTCTTTACTGTGAATCTCTGGTTTGAGAATCTTCTACAACTCTTCTAGGATCTAAAGTCTTTGTTGGCCTGTTTTCTAGTATTTCTTGGCTGATCATGATTCTTCATGTGTTTTTCGGTAGAAGTCATGGTTCATCGTCAGTGTCATGCGAGTTACTGAGAAAAGAAATGTTAGTTACTTCATTAAAAAAGTAACTTAGTTTATTGTTTACTTACATCAAAAAGTAATGTGTTACTGTTAAAAGTAACTTTTTATTTTTGTAAAAGAAAAAATCTTCTATTAATATCCTTATAACTTAATTATAGTGTTGTATAAAATATAAAACAAATTCGAACACAAAGTAATTTTTCAACACTAATTTATTTAAGTCAGGCAAGCAGATTATTTTAAATAAATAAATAATTTAGCTTAATCATTTAATAAATAATTAAGCTGCTCAAAAATTAAATGTATGCTTTCTCCTATTTCATATTATATATATATATATATATATATATATATATATATATATATATATATATATATATATATGTGTGTGTGTGTGTGTGTGGCAGAACCACTATTAAAACTGAATTTCCATTCACATGAAGATGAAAATGACAAAACAAAACAAAACAAAACAAAACAAAACAAAACAAAAACATCTGTATGTCTCTCAAGAGCAAAAGGGGTTTTATTATCTATGTTTTATGGAACAGATGATGCACTTAAATCAAGTAGTTAATGATAAACAAAAAGCCAAAACACAAAAAAAACATCCACAACTGAAAAAAATTCACTGGCTGAAATATTTCAAAACTGTTGGCTTTAAAAAAATAACTAAATAAAAAAAAGGTTTTGTTGTCAAATTTAATCTTTACTGGAATAACACATCATAATCTTTAACAACAGATCAACAGAAGGACACGACTTTGAGTATCATGCACATTCAGTCTTTTATTTTAGTTTAATGTCCAGACAGTTTTCACCTGATGACTACAAACACAGTGAATTTGAGCAACAGGATGCTGATGCTGAGTGAACAGCTGATGGTTATACTGACAGTAGAGCAGTAGGTTACACATACAGCAGAATACAGGCAGGTAACTTAGGCTACAGTTAATTTCATATAAACCAAATTCATGAAAATTACGCACATGTGTTCAGCATGGGTATGCAAAACCTTTTTGAAGAAAGGTTTGTCCTGTCCCTCTTCTCATGTCATCTATTTTTTCTAATTTTATTTCATCAGCAGCATATGTTACTCGGGTAACACTCAGATCGATGAAGATGCAGCTGTCAGGTCGGACAAATTTCATCAAGATAAAGACTTTTAATGTAAAGTGCTTAATAAAATTGCCCTGGCAATAAATCTTGATGTATTTACTTGTCTGCTGCACACACTCAGAGTTTTGTGTCCCCTTGTGCAACAGTTAACATTTTGTGCTATTATCTGACAAAAATCTGCATATAAATAAACAATCTTTTCACCCTCCGATTAACTGCACTGCCCAAGCATGGCCAGACACAATGAACAGCTGAGACACAACATGATGTCAACCACATCACGAGGGCTTGCTGTAGTAAAAACAATTCAGCAAAACTGCAAATGGCCAGACTGACCTCATTTTACATACAAAAAGCTTTTCACCAGAACCAAAAAGAGCAAGGAAGTACAGGTTCTGAGTATGAGCCGGCTAAAGCAATAAAGAGAAAGTCATGCAAACAATTTAGTTTATTTGTATCTCTGCATGAAGGTGAGGTATCTAAGTATAGCATTTGTATGGTACACACTTAAGTCTTTACCATATAAGGTTCTCTGTCCCACAGACTGGATTGACACAAGAACATGCATTCCATGCAAATGAGCATCCTATAGGCAAACTCTATGATTGGAGGACACAGGACTGAGGAATTTTCTTTGTTTAAACCCTATATAAGACTGAACGACACATCAAAGGAACTAACGCAAAATGGAAAGAAATATATTTAAGTGTCAAAGCATGTTGACAAGACAGAAACCCATTAATCTGCTTCAGTCAGCTGCAACACTCATCAACCTGAATGATTGTTCTCTGAGAAATGCTGGAGAGTTCGCTGCTCTCTGATATTAACAAATAAATAAGCACACTTTCACACAAGCGTTTGCAAGTGGAAGTATAAGCTGGCACACACAGGTGTGCTGGTGGGCGGTGAGTAATTTCTCAGACCACCAGGATTATCAGTGTATGTTCTGGAAGATAGCACGGAATCAGCCTTCAAGTTACCGAAACATTTAGCGTTAATTGGTCTTCATCTGTCATCTCAAACAGAGCTGATGACTGTTTGAATCCATGAGAGAAGAGAAAGAGAGAGGGATAACTGACGGGACAGTGATGAAAACTGGTCGCAAGATAATGAGTCTCGTTGTCTTTTCATCCTCTCATCCCACGTGTCTCCTGCTCTCATTATTCAGAGTGACTGGTTGGAGAGAGGCTTCACAGTCTGCTGCTTATTAAAAAACCCAGAGCGCCTTTAGATGAGTTCATCAGCCTCTCCATCCCTCTGTTCCCTCCATCCCTCCATCTCACCGCCGGCACTGCATCCTCTCATCCCTTTATCCCCTCCCTTTTTCCTCCCCCTCTCTCAGTTTGAATTCCGACATCCTTCCTCTCTCTGACTCTTTATCCCTCACTCTTCCATCTGTTTATTTTTCCACCATCCTGTAGAGTGAAGCAACGAGACAGAGAGATGAAGAGAAGGAAGAAGACACTGAGCCCCAGACAGGCAGCGAATCAAAGAGCTGAGGAGTGGAAAAGACAATCCCCTTTGTGACAGATAAGGCTTTTATATAGAAATGGGGCCTTCTCCCAATTTCCTGTTGATATTCTTTGTAGTTCATTTCTTCCCCTACAACTGCTCTTCTCCTCAGGCCCAGCTCTCCACCCCTCCCCCCCTGTGCGTCTGCACCACCGTGGCAGATTGTTTGGAATCAATAAAGATGGTTGTTGGCAGACGAAAGTCGTGGGGCGGGACGGTGGCTTGCTAAACGCTCATTTCACTTCACACAAATCACCACCTGCTGACATGTGACGGCTGCATCCTGCAACAATTAAAAACTCATACAAATGAGCTGTAGGGAGAAGCATAATGGTGCTTGCATAAATGTACATATGGTGGATTCTGACAGGCAGAGAAGGTGGAATCAGACAGCACAGAGACAGAAAGGACATTAAGGAAGGAGGGTAGATTTTAAGTGAAAATGAACAGGTTTTGTATCCGTCCATGAAAAGTAAGGCTGAAAGATGATCTTGCTGGCAGATAGTACAGAAAGACATGGTTTTACTTTTTATCACATTAAATGAGAAATTAATTACTGCTTTAGGTGCTAAATCCCAAAAATGTGTCCACACTAAAGCCAGACTTAGCAGGGTTTTCCTTAAAGCAACAAAGACACACAAAATAAATCCTGCACAATTATGATTTATGACCCACTGCAAGTGTGTGGTTGATGCATGTCTCAGCGGGTATTCTACAGTCTACTTGCGTTTTATTTGTTTTGCTGTGCTCTGGATGGTTTTCAGCTGCAGTCTTTGAGCAGATAACAGCCATTCGCTGCACTCAGGTGTGAGAAATATAAAACCATAGTGACCAGTTCAAACTACTGTCTTCCCCCTCCTCTTTGCTTTTTACCAGCAATAACACATGGAAATGTGGAGTTGTTGACGTGCTGACCTGTGCTTTAAAATCAGCTGGAAAAGTATGCTTTTGCATGTTTGCCCCATCCCTGTATTCTCTCTGGACATTCCAGCTTCCTCCCACTAATCAAAGATGTGCATGGTAGGTTAGATTATTTGGCATGTCTAAATTCTCTCTAGGAATAAGTTTAAATGGTTGTTTGTCTTTCTGTGTTGGCTCTGTCCAGGGTGTACCTGGTCTCTCGCCTAGTAGATGCTGGGATAGGCTTCTTCCTTCCTTCCATCTGTATGGATGGATGGATGGGTGGAAGGAATACTTACATCACATAATAGAAATTACAGACGCAGTAAGTATTGGCCATGTCTATCTGTATCAGCCCAGAATCTTACAAGTGCTGCATCCCTTTTAGCCACCTTAAACCAACCTCCAAACAACCTCCACCGGCCGAGACAGTTTGCAGTCCACCCTGAGTCTGGTTCTGATGGAAGTTTCTTCCTGATAAAAAGATGTTTCCCAATCACCAACCTGTGTATGCTCAGGATGGGGGATTGAATGGAAGAGCAGAATCAATGTGTTTCACTGGTAAAGCTGAATTGAACTAGTTTGAATGGAATGCATGACGATGGTCAGCATTGTCCCCTCAAAGCAAGAAGATTCCCGTTTAAGCCCCAGCTTGGTTTTCTGTGTGAAGTTCGCATGTTCTTCTATCATGGGTTCCTCCCACAATCCAAAATGATAGATTAAATGGTGTTTCTAAATTCTTCCTGTAGGAGTGAGTGTGAGCATGAGTAGTTGTCTCTGTGTCAGTGCTGTGATGGACATGTCCAGGGTGCAGTCCGCCTCTCGCCTGATAGCAGCTGGGATAGGCTCCAGCTCCCTCACGCCTCTGAACTGAAAGAAGAAGCTGGTACAGACAATTGATGGATGAACTGAAACTAATTTGAAATAAAGTGCTTCTGTAAACTGGAATATCCTATACATTTTTAGTGACTGAAAACACACTGATGTTATCCATGATGATGGCTCTAACAGACACACTACAGAATGTCGCTTAACTTTCATGACTCTGTTACAGTCCAATTTGTCAGTCATATAAGAGGCAGATCAGGAAGGTGCCGGATGCTTCCCATCTGAAAGCACCCTGCAGTTTATCTTCTACTTTAAGATCTCAACACTGATGCTGTGTCTCTTAATTCTTGTTTTCAGAGCCTGAAATTTTTAATGTTGAGTTATTGTAAAACACTATTTGATTACAATGGCCAAGTTGCTATGTGAGTATTATCAGCTAAATGTCATGTGTGTAAAATAAGTGAACTTTTAGGGTTCATAGCTTCACTTTTTTTGTTTTTTCTGTTCACAACATCCAGTCATATTTATGTTTTTTAGGGCACCAAATGTTTTCAGTGGCTTGAAAACTCACAGATGTGCAAGTTAATTACGCCATATGCACCAATGCCGCCACATACAGTCATTTGTGTCCTTTTCTGTGCAATAATAAAAAGCCTCATGGTCTTCTTTTTAAAAAACAAAAACAAAAAGTCACATTTTAATTTGTCAGACCTCAAGAAACTGTTTCACTTCATCACATCATAAATAAGCTTGGGCCCAGATAGAGAATCAGTGCATCTGGATTTTGTTTATGTTATTTGGTATTTTTAAGAGTTTAAACTTGCATTTCTGGGTGAAGGAACAAACCAACACTCTAACAATGTTTTAGAGAAATGCTCCTGAGCCACTGCAGTAATTGTAACTCAGAATTAAATGATTTTATTGAAGAGTTGCCTTATTGCCTGAAGATCTTACCTGCTTAAAATTAATTTTCAACATTTTGCTAGATTCCCTATGAATTTCTAAGACTTTCCCTAAACTTTTTGAAACTCAATTCAACGCCATTTAAGATCAGTAGATTCAAAATACAAATGTGTTGTCTTTATTTAATTTTTAATTTGATGTAAGGCTTGAATGACTTGAATGCACGCAGCTTTAACAAGTTGTTTTTCCCGTGTTTTAAAAACTATATACCCCAAAAGAAGACAGAGCTGTGCAGAAGTTTTATTTCTGAAATTTGATAATGACTTAAATTAATTAGGTGGGCTGAAATATGACCCCTAGCAATGAATTAAAATTCATCTTTTTTACTTGAATAAAAAATATTCAGAAGTATGTTTTTTTTATCAGTGTAGAATCTTTTGAATAAACCTAGTTCAGTATTTTCTTTATCGTTAATATAAAGTAAGCTGCAACTAGCACATTACTGTTCTTGCTTGACTAAACTATATTTGCATTCCTTGTCTCTCAGCCTTGTGCACATACAGATGTAAGAGAACAAAGAGGCAAATATTCTTGTGAAGTGTTCCCTTGTGCCCCCTCAACTCATTGACTCACATCACATCCAGAGAAATAATCACTTCACACACAAGAGGCCTGTGAGATTTGTTTTAATAAGCTTTTCTCATGTTTCTCACACACACTGGAATTCAAACATCAGCATACTGGAGCACACAGGACACGTAATTCATGGGTGGTTGTAAGCCTGATGTAACACTACTGATCACAGGTCTAGTGCAGCTTATGGTACAGACGAGTCCATTTTTCATGAAAGCTGTCAACATCATATCACATCTTCATCATAACATCACTCTTAACCTCAACCAGAAGTGGGGAATGCAGAGAAACTAATCAACTTCTGCAGAAAAGACGTTTTGCGCTTCAAAAAAAGCAATTAACCATTTATAGCTTATCTTCTTGCTGAAGAAGGTTCTGATCTGAACAGCAAAGAGGAGGAATCTGGATGTTGCATGTAGCGGGGTGTATCCACAGCAACCAAGTCTGGCAGTTACGCTCTCTTACAGCTTACTCTTGATGGTGGCCTCTGTGGGATGAGACAGAGACAAATGAACACATAAAACAAGTGAAGAGGATGTTTTACCTTCATCATGCAGCAGTTAACAGCATTTTGGCATTTTGAGTGTCTGTTTGCTTCAGATGGATCTGCTAGTGAGGATTAGTCACTCTCAGGTAAACATGGCTATGAACACACTCAAAACATGCAGGTGCACGTGTGCACTCCTCAAACAGCCAGCCAGTGCAGGCAATGCCAGGTGTTGGAAACACATTAGGTTTATGGTTGAGACTTGGAGGTCTGCCTGCAGCAGCTCTGTCACACAGACAGACAGTTCCGGTCCATCTACCAGCCAAGCACCACTACTGCTCACTCACTGCTGCTACAAAATCTGCTGCACATCCATTAGAGGAGGAAGATGCCAACAGCTCGCACAAGCTTTTTAAAGGGACAAACTCGCATTTTTGGCAAATAATTCCCTCTGTCAAGTCACAGAGAGTGAAGATGCAAAAATGCTGATTTCATGCTTCAAGTGCTGTATCGCAGCATGTCTGCTTTTATTTATTTCCTCCCAAAAAGTCAGAAAACAGACTTTTTCATTGTTTTTGACTTTTGAAGCTAACTGAAAAATCACAACCAATATCATCTGTCAGCCTCAGTCTCAACGCAGTCTTAACTGACTGGATTATTCTGACCCCAAAACGTCATAGCACATACAGGCCCAATGTTTTCATTTCACACTTTCTGGTTAGTCCCAGCGGCAAACACCTGAGGAAAATATACATAGAGTGAATTTGTGAACCGTTATGGGCAAAAAGTATCTGTATACTTTTCTCTTACATGAACAAGAAAATGTGGGATAAAAAATGTGCATGCCTCACTTTACTTCACACCACACACACACATTTTTGTCAAAGGCAGTCATCCTGATAATATAGAGGAAATATAGAGGAAAATAACAAAGTGAGATAGCATTCAGTAAAAAATAAACAAGCCAATTTCACAGAGCTTGGATTTCATATTATCGAAGTAATTCCTTACTTTTTAATTTTTAAAAAAAAAAGCGTTTACACACATGCAGCATTTTTAATATCTACAGCTTACCATTAACAAATTACAAACTTCAGCAAAAATAAATTACATTAACTTTTTTTATAGGGTCTTTTTTTTGTTGTTGACTTTAGTGCTATAAATTGTGTAGCTGTGCCTCATTATGGCTGCTTTAGAACTGCAGATCCTACTGATCTCTGTAATCTTGCCATTTCTTTTCTACTCTGCCACTGCCCTCTGCTCTGAACATGTTTGATTTTTTGCATTAAATTTAGTTTGTTTTCATTCAGTAATTATGTTTTTTTTTTCTGTTCTAGAAAGAAGATCCCAAAATAAAAACCCATTTTTTCCACTTCAGTAAAAAAAAAATCTTAATTCAGCGCTCTGGGAGCCCATCCATCTTCTTTGTCGTCTATTTTTATGGCCACACCTAATAACTTGATTTTGTGTGTCTGGGTGAAGGGACATCTTTATATATCTAAGAAATAATAAAGGCATATTTCTTCATTTGTGCATTTTAGTTGAAAATCTACAGACAATTCCACACTTGAACCCTTATCCCTGACCAGCTGTTTCTTAACAGTATTAATTTTCAGTTTGGTACATTATTTTTCTTTTCATTTAATTTTTAAAAAAATTTAGTCTAAAATTCAAAACTACTTTGTAATCATTTGAAGAGCGTTTATTCAGTGTTTCTGACTGATGACAGACTTTCTCTGCAGCCACGTACCGAAAACTAACTGGCTTTACAAAACTGCCTTTTTTCTTGAGACCAAACAGAAATGAGCTGCTGCCATGTTTCCATCTTTACTTTATTATTTATTTTCAGTTCCTTGTTGTTTGTGGTGCAGGAGGCTGCATGTTACACAAAGAGGAAATCTGATGTTGTTCAGCAGTTATGTTATCAAATCTCCCTGAATTACTTACCCTTTTGGCTAAACTCATATTGAGGCACAGTGGTTCCCGCTGAAGACAAATAATTAAAAATAGGACACAAATACATTATTAAAAAAAAAAAAAAAAAAAAATAGTACACGCATTGTGGTTCTTCCAAAGGGGACTTAAACAAGAGCAAACAGTGCATGTATGAGGGACTACTTTTTGCAGAGGATTAATACAGATGGTTATAAAGTGAATCCACATTACAGGATATGTTGTACTGACCCAAAATAAACTTGCCTCCTCACATTAAACTGGTGTGTCAGTGTGATGTGGACACATTTACTTAGTCATCATCACATTTTTATCTACAAAGACATTTTTTTGTTGAAGGGTACAAGTGCATCACAGTTGGAAATCTCATTATTTTTAGCCATTGATCTTCCCTGAGGTTTGAGACGAAATGAAAGAGAAATCCCTCCTGGTGGAATCCGTCCACAAAATGAATCTTCATACTGCGAAGATTCTTTAATGTTGAAGAGCCTGCTTCTCTCTTCTCTCCAACTCTAACTCCTTATCAGTTTGGGTCATATATGTAATGCAAATCCTTATGTTGTGGTATGGTGAACATGTGGCCTTGAACTATGAGACAGAATACATATCAGTGTTATGCAGAGTGATATATTCAAACACCAGAAGCATTTGTCTGCCACAGAGATCATTATTTCCCCCTCTTTGTTTAAAATCAAACTGCATTTCTGCTTTAGATTGTGCTTAGTTACGTTTCCTCTGTTGTCTGTTGTCATCTTAACTTTTTTATTTCAATTTCACATTTTTACTTTTATATTTAACTCTGTAAGCTGGGAGTGTGCAGGGCCAGTTTATGTTAAAGCACAGTAAGAATAGTAAATGTGTGAATTCAGGTGCATGTTACAGACATGCCACAAACATTTCAAGTAGAAAGCATGAGACTTTTGAAGCCACCCTTTGAAAATGTTTTAGAGGCAGGAGGTGAGTTTGATTTATAACAGCGGTAAAAGCAAGGCATTAGGGGTTAAGGCTGTTGTTGTAATACCAGCACTTAATTTGAATAATTGAGGGAATGACTGATCATGCTTAGTAACCACACTTCTTGGCAATATAACACAATAAATCACGAGCATAATCAAAATAAATGTGAGAAGTCATCACGTACCAGCGTGAGCCAACGTAATTTCCCATAAAACTGACGTTATTTACTAAACTTTATTTAAACAAACTGATCAATCTACTTACTTACAATTACTGGCCTTTTCAGTTGGTTTTTAATGAAGTCTACGATGGTACTCGCACAGTAAAGACAGAACATCAGAGGTTTCATAACATTCAAATCAGATGCTTTTCACCAAAGTAGGACTTTGCAGCAGCATGTTCACTAACATACATCTTGCTATGCTGCATTGTTTACACAGAGGTTAAGACTGCCTATCTACAAAGAAATGAATGCAATTATTACCACGCTGTTACCTGAACAACAAACTGCTGTCACTGGTCAGGCTACAGGGATGGACACAAAGATGAAGACAGATTACAGGATGAAATGAGATGTTTTAAATTACACTTGGAAAATGAAGAAAAGAAAAACACAGTTTCCTACAGTACTGTGTAAAAGTCTCATGCCACCCCTCATTCATTTATATATTGTCATGGAAAAAGGGATGTTTGTCTTTTAATATATATCTTATGAAACACACATATAAGTCCTCTGCTTTTAACCCATCACTAGTTACACTAGGAGCAGTGGGTGCCAGTTTTCCAACACCCAGGGGGCAGCTGGGGGGGTCAAGGGCCCTACAAATGGACCCACAGTGGTTCATGTTGCCAGCCCAGGGACCTGAACCCAGGCTCCCCTCACCCATGTTCATCTATGTAAGGCAAGGCAAGGCAGTTTATTTGTATAGCACATTTTATATACAAGACAATTCAAAGCTATTTACATAAACGATTATAAGCATTACAACGAGGTGCCGGAAGCAATGAAAAGTAATAAAATTAAGTTAAATAAAAACAGAAAATAAAGCTAAAACAAAGTAGATAAAATACAAGAAATAAAAGTTACAATGTGAAGAATTAACAGTTGTTTCGATACATGCAATTACAGTTTATGAGGCAATGACAGAATTTGTACAATTCTAATGAGCTTGAAAGTCAATATTTGGTCTGATTCTATTCTTAAACACAGTCTGTATCTATTTAGACTATCTTTAAATAGTCTTCGGGAATAAGGCTGCATTCTTCTTGAATGACTTGGTTTGGATGTTGGCTGCCTTTTGTTCTGTTCTCTGTCAAGAAGATCCACACTGCTTCAATAATGCTGACATCAGGAGGATTCATCACTGCATTAGTAGCTTCCCGTTGCTGCTGATTTTTAGTCCAGGTGTAGTGCCATTTGGCATAGCTTAGCCTTTATTTTTCTCCTTGTTTCCCCATCCTTAGGCATGGCACGGTTGACTACTATGTTTTCATGGATACCATTTCGGAAGAGGCTTCAGTGAACAGAAGATGGGTCATCTGAAAGGCCATTTGTGTTTCAGGTTCTGTATCAGGTTCTTGTTGATGATTTTTTTTTTCTTGTCTCTTTGAGATGCTATTTATCTATCTTTTTTTGTTTTTATGTTCTAGGTCCATCACTTCATTGTTTTTGTCTAATTTAGTTTCTTAAATTTTTTGAGGACTCACTACAAACATTACAATGAGATTTGCCACATTTTGAGCTAAAAGGGCTTTTTTAATTGTTGGGCAGAAACACTACTTTATGTCTGTCAAACTGAACAAGACAAAATGAACAAAAACACACATTCTTCTGAAAATGGTCAAGCAGAAAAACTGGACTGAAAGTAAGTGAAAAAGCAACCAAAGCTCAAAGAGAAACTTCATAATACCTTAAGAAAGTCTGCAGAGATACTACTCAAAACCACTTTCTGTCTCCTAAGAAACAAAATACATAAATGAGGGGTGGCTCGAGAGTTATTGCTATGGCAATATAAAAAATAATTTAAATAAATATGTGATGCAGGCTTGTGTGTCAGTAAATAATTACAGCAGTGATATCTTTCTATACAACTGAATCCTGGCATTTATTTAAGTGTAATCCAACATCATTGTTTGCATTCAGTTCCATGTTAACTCGCCAGAACAAAGGTCTCAAAGCATTATCATTAGCCTGCTGTGATGAGCAAAATTAATCAAATAATCAACAGAATAATAAGGCAGTTTCTCAGTTTGTCCTTTGGTAGAGGCTGTCTTACTTTTTATGTGATTTTTGTCAGTTTTATCTCTGAATGAAATGAAGTTTGTGCATGCTTTACTGAAATAAAAACCTTTCATATACAAACATGGTCCAGGACTCGGTGCGGATTAAAGTAGATGTTTGCTTAATGTAATTAAAGACGTTTAAAATGGCTATATTTACACATTTCTGTGTTTATTGGCCTCCTGCATGTGTGAAGTGCCTAATATGCAAATAACACAGTGGATAATGAGACTTTTTAACATGCCACTGTATGTGTTGACAGTGTGTATGTATTTAAATGAGCTGAGCTGTCACTGCTGTATACAGGCTTGTGTGTGAATGATGTGTGTGCTTATGAGAAGACAACTCACCCGCAGGATAGTAGAGTGGGAGGTTCTGCAGATACAGCTCCTTGTCCTTCGGCAAGAACACACAGAAGATGACTCTGTCCAGCTGATACACACACACATACACACACATTTACAGAGACACAAAATGACCTTTACTACAAGTATATGCAGATATTGTCAATTCATCAACTGCAGGAGGGAACAATGTTGCTGAGATTGTACACCAGCAATATCAGGAGAATCAAGCTAATGCATCAGTCCATTTTTACACTATTAGCTCCCCATTATGATCATGCCACGACAAAGTGCTTATTACCCTGCATGCAGGGCACACAGAGATGGAAATGTGAGGAGTAGTGTGTGCAAGACAGAAACAAAGAGGGTAGGGAGAAGCTTTATAAGTACTCCTACTGAATAAATCTTTGAGTGTGTATGGGGATGTACACATGAAAGAGAAAATGAACTTAGCTTTGCTTTTGTGCATGCCCCTAAGTGTTACACTGTGTGTGAAACACTAGTTGAATCTGGCCTCATGCAAAAATCAGTCCACCGCCATTAACACACACAGAGAGAGCACACATGGCCATAAACACAACAGCTTTAAATTGATGTTGAGACAATGGTCCAGAGAGTGCAGTTATTTGATGACAAAAAAGTTTGAAGTTTTTGAGTTCCTGTCTACCCTGGTTTAGCTGTTAATCTCTTCTACATGTTTGGTGCATCTTAACATACAGTTCAATATTAAACACCTGTACATTTAATCTTATGATGTAAGTAAGTAGCTTTAACTTCTCTGTTTTAAATAAGGCATTTTAAATAAGGCTGGTGAGGGACTTCAAGTCTTGCAGCTTTCAAAGACAGTATTTTCAGCAGCCTCATAGCCTGCGGCCCATGGCTTTCAGTCCAGACTTGCTACACAATTACCATCACTCACCAGGATTTGAATGCAGGCTAAAAGGTAAGATATGGAAATGTGTGGTAACTAACTACATCCCCTGGGCTAAGGTTTGAAAATCTAACCGCCACACTAAAGTGCCTCCACTGGCAGCAGGAAACAGTAACAGCGGGAAACACATTTTTATATTGCTCCAACATAGAGCCCGGAGACGCTGCAGTTAACAATAACATCAAGTGAAGGTAATGGTTCTCTCAGGAATGCCTGTCTTTAGTAGAAGCACATTAGACAACTTGTAAATATTCCCCTCTCAAACGGAAAATCTAACATAGAGCACTTTGTACTCACTGACCTGTTATAGAGAGGAATCAGGAACCAGAAAAATTTACACACATTCAGTGCTTATTATACTTCATTTCAGAGATGCATGTGGTCAACTGTGGGTGTCATGGAGACTTAGTGGTTTCTATTTTTCCACTTAGGGTCTACTTAGAGGACCACATACCACACATTTTACATTTACATTTCATTTACACTTTAATCCAAAGAACTTTCATGGAAGAGTAACATTCATGGTCGATTACAGTAAAACACTAATATAATAGTGTAAGCGTACATTTATTCAAACGATAGAGTGTAAGAAGAGATTAGATGGTGCAAAATAAGTGCAAGTAGGGGTGTGAGAGGAGAAGTTCTTTGGTGAGGAAAGTTTTTAAAAGATTGTTGAACGTAGAGATAAATTTATTCATTCTTATAGCATTTGGCAGCTCATTATTTCATCCTGGAAACACAGATTAAAAGAGCCTGGGCTGCAACTTGTTCACCAGGAGTGCAGTAGTTGTCCTCAACACAGTGTTTTGTATTTTGCACAAGCATATTATGGATAAGTTGTGTAGACAAGTCCAAGCAGACATTACATATTGGCAGCTATGTGGAAATATATCCACAGCTTCTCTTACATATTCTTATGTGATTTATGACATTCAGATCCTACCAGAATCTGTTCTATATCCATAAACACATAAGGTGTTAACACCTGCACAAGCCCAATACAAAATCCCTTTAATGCCTCTAATTTAGCCTGCAGGAAATGGGCCTACTGCATCATGAAGGACCCCACTCACCCTGCACACACATTGCTTGTCCCCCTCCACTGAGGCAGGAGACTGCAGAGCATTAAGAGCAGGACCACCACACTGAGGAACAGCTACTCAGCAGCTGTGAGAGTGTTGAACACGGGAGGACCTCTGTAGCCCGTACAGCTATATTTGAGTATTCTTTCTAAAGTGATTCTGTCTAAATTAGCACATCATTAGCCAGTAGTATTTAGGACTACTGGTTACATAAAAATAAGATTTAAAACCAGTCTATCACATAGGCTAGCATCATGAGCACTGTACAAATAATGTACTCAGTAGCACAAAACTGGATCTCTCTTATCAGGTATTATCTTGGAAATAAGAAAAGAGAACAGTTGGTACAAAAATTGATAAGCCAGGTGTTAAGTCAGGACAGTTGTAAAACTCATCCTTTCTGGCCTGGTTGATAGAAAGAACATCAACACAGGAGGCCACAAATTGGGTCTGGGCTTAGAACTGAAAGCATAAGCTTTCACCACACTGTGAGGGACTAGAGAATATCAGAGGAATCTGGTCCTAAATGCAGGTCCAGCTCAAACCAGCCAGGGGACATCATGGCGAGACTGATATAAAGGCTGCAGCAACAAACATTCAAGGTGGTGCTTTTGTCACTGGTATATTTTAACCTTTTAGTTGTGTTATCCTGTCCATCACTGCCATAATCATTTTATCAATATAATCCCTCTGTTTGTCAAAAACTCAGTGTGGCTTCATTGTGATAATCCCAGACACTGTTTTTCTCTGTGAAAACATTAGTTTGTGGATTTGTGGTTTGTTTTTTTTTTTTGTTTTTCTTTTTACATTCATGACCATCTGATATTCCTTACCATTTAATAGTTCCAACTTCCAAACCATCTGAAATACTTAAAATATGTTGTTTCTGCTCACATTTAAATACTGCCGCACCCTTTCGCCTACTGCACACAAGGACTGAAGTTTTTCTGGTTTGTGTTGACTGTTGGGGTTTGGTAAGGTCTGGTTAAGCTACACAAATGACCCTCCCTTATACATGGCAGTTTTTGGGTTGCTCAAAGATGGATCTGTAAGTTTGAGAGATGCTTGTACTAATGGTTGATCAAGCAAAAATCAGTTTTTGTTATTTCTGTGATAACAGAAGGGCACACATGTTATATCCACAGTAATGATAAACTATCATTCTCTAGAGGGGGTGTAACTTGAAGATGCATGTGTGCGCTCCAAAAACCTGCTTCCCTGTTCTGGGTGGAGTTGGATGGGAAAACTGAAGGATAAATCCAATTTTGACAAGAAACTAATTTTGGTGGCAGCTTGCAGTGTTATTAAAAGAGTTTTCATTGATGCTGCTTCTTGACATTTTTATTGTTATCCCATTAAAAACAAAACAAAACAAACAAAAAAAAACAACTTCTTTATATTTGAAATCTCATGCCAGAGTGTTGTGGTGAAGACAAATAACAGCTCAAGGTTGGTGGTTTGATCCCTGGTTTCCTTTGTCCACGTGCTTAAGTGTTCTTGATAAAGAAGTTGAAACCCACTTTTCCACTAAGTGTGTTTGACTGTGTGTGCTTGACAAAGGAAATGAACTGAAAGGCTAAAAAACAGATAGTGTGTGTAAATGTGTGACCATGTCTTGGAGTTTAAAGCATTTTGAGTGATTCATAGCAGCAGACAGAATATGAAGGTCTGTAAAGACTCGAGTGAATTCACATACATTAAATCTAAAGAAACATCAGAATGGCCAGTCCAGAGGCAGCAATGATGATAGCATTAATCTGTCAGCTCTGCCCGCCCCTTCTTGAATTTTTCTGGCGACACCAGTTTTCCATGATTCATGCTAGTTTGCAGCTATTTCAGAAGGAGGGATGAGAATATTTAAGCACCCTCTTTTCCAGCTTCGTACAGAATATTGAGATAGATGGACAGAAGGAATAAATCTCATAAACCAAGACAAAAACTCACCTTAATTTTATGAAAGGTTTGGCTATAGTTACAGGAAAGATCTGTGCAGATTTAAAAAAAAAAAAGCTGAAGAATAGAGAGGAATAATAAACTTGACAGTTGACAAATAACAGTTTTACTAACTAGCAAAATGAAACTGTCCCGACTGCGGTGATGGAGCTCAGGACTCTGGTAAACCGATGACAGGTCGAGCTGTCAAATGAGTGTGACAGCTCACCTATGAGACACTGAAAGTACAGATTGTAATTTGTTCTCACTGATCTTGTCCCTGTGTCAGAAATAATCAATACTTATAAATTATTACTGCTGTTGTGACATACGCTTATCTGCACATTTCTCACAGTTAGGAGAATCTTTTCATGGTAACTCTGAAGAAGGCAGCCGTGCCTCAGATGATAGAACTTTATTAGTCAAAAGGTTGGTGGGTCCATCCATGTTTTGGCATGTGCTCAGGCAAAACACTACACCAGGGATCCTCCATCCTGGTCCTCAACGGCCAGTGTCCTGCAGGTTTTAAAAGTTTCCTTGCTGCAACACATCTGATTCAGATTCAGACTAAGTGCACAGCTCAGTTAAGCTCTACACAAATCTGTTAATTATCCACTGTTTTGAATTAGGTGTGTTGCAGCAGGGAAACTTCTAAAACCCAATGCATGTATGTACATGTGTGCATGATAGAGAGGTTGAGAAGTGGCTTGAAGACTTCCTCATGTTTGGTGTGAGACACAGTTAACTGGATTTCTTCATAACATTACATGCAGTTATGGTTATGTTTAGAAATAGATTCCAACTAATCACATCTAATGGGTAAGAAGCACCGGCTTCGACTAAGGAATGGCCATACCATCTTCTGCAGAGACTCTTTACTACTCCATGTGGATTAAAAAAAGATGATCATATTCAACAATAAAACTTCTTGTACAATCTAATGAAAGGACAAAAAGTCATAACACCAGTATTAGTGGGCAATGCTTTGGGCAACTGAGAGGATTTAATTTGTTAATAAAGATTAGGATTTGATCTAAAGTATCAAAATGTACAGTTTTGTTGAAACTTCTTGGTCGACTGTGAACTCATTTGGAAAATATAACAACTATAAAACCTCTAAGCAGCCTTGGGTGTAACTTTCTTGCAATAATTTTGTAGCCGTTTCACACATAAATTATTAAGTTCTCCTATTACAGAGTGTTGGCAAGTTGCCTCGTGTCTGGAGTCCATTTTGTGTCCTACTGTGTCTATAATTTTCATTTCATTTTCTATATTACAGCATTGCAGGCCAGACCAGGCCTGACAAAATACGCTGTAAAACAACATAAACAGAGAGGGTTCAATTAAAGGCAAAAACTCATTTTCCTCTGGTGAATGCTCCTACTTCATATGCATGCATACAAACCCTCACAATCTTTATCATTTACTATATTTTTTTGTGCTTAATAAACACAGTGGAGGTATACGTGGGCAGAATATAAAGAAGTGCCTTGATGGTTTATGGTCTTACATTCAAACATTTAAGGCTTTTTGTCCTCTGTAGTGAGACGTAATGTTTTACGTTGTTTTCTTGTGCTCGCAGAGGCTGACGGCATCAGTTGACTGGTATTGCTACAAAGCCTCTGGAGATGCAAGCACTAACAATAACATTGACAACACCCTCTGTGAGAGGAGACTCGCGTGGTGGTTACAGCGAGGCAGAGAGATTGGAATAAGGAGTGGGAGGAGATCAGTAATGTAAAAAAAAGAAGGAAGCAGGGAGGGGAGCTCAGAGCATGCAAACGACTGATTGGAAAGTTTCCGCTCTCCTCCAACCCATCCACTTCTCTTCCTCCATCCTTCCCTTCCAGTCATCTATTCCATCATTTTGTCTTTTCTTCACTCGTTATTTCTCTGGGGAAAAAGGTGTGTGCATATGTGTTTGTATGTGTGTGCGGTTTTCTTGTTAGTCCCGCAAGGAGCCAATTAAAGCGCAGACTTGGCCATGAGCAGGAGAGCCAGAGCTTGGGAGAGTGTGCTTAAACATATTTGTGTGTCATTGTGTGTTTTCTCAATGCACCTTTTCCTCACACTCACCAGAAAACAAAAACAACAGCTGTGAAAGAAATAATACCTGGAGGAAATAGTAGGGGAAAAATTGCCAATCATGCAGACACAAACACACACACACACACACACACACACACACACACACACACACACACACACACACACACACACACACACACACACACACACACACACACAGATGTACATGCTCACCTTGTCATGATGTGCATCAAGATACTCCCTCACAGTTGCTAACACTTCGTGCACAGCCTGTTCCGATGGATAGCCTACACAAACACACAACATAAAAAATGTATACACAATTTACAAGAACAGCTGTGGTGACAGATCTGTGTCTTTGCGTTAGGCTCTCTTCTGCTGTGTTTTCCAGACAGGTGTGTGTGTTTCTCTTTCCACTATTCTAACACTTTATGCTCTGTGTTTTCTCACTTTGTTTCATCTCAACAAGCCAGCGAGATGACTTATTGGTTACAAGTAGACAGATTGAGAAGGACTATAGTGCTTCTTGTCAGCTCCTAAACCCTTTCACTTCTGGAAAAGCTCTGATATTTTATCATCTGGTCAAAGCGCTGAGCTCAAACACATACAGTGTGATCATCCAGTCATTATTCCATACATCAGGATTGGGCTAAGCTGATGATGTTGACTGATTTCCTTTACTGAAATATTTCACCCAAATCATAAAAATCTTTAAAAAATAGTCCTCACAATTGTATAGAAACAGGAAATTAGATCAACCTGCCACTGGGGAATTGTTCAGTCACAAACAAGACACAATCTTCTTGCTGTCTGTAAAATAACATTGGGATTTCTGTTTCCTTGTGTTTTCCTGGTCCTTCATGCTTGTCCACTGAGTTTGTCAAATGACTGATTCAGTCTGCAGAAACCAAAAATCCAGTCTGTGAGGAAACATTGGGGACATTGAGCTGTATGTGTTTGAGTCTTGGATGATGAGTCTGTTGTGTACAGTTCATCATGTGAATAAAAACTCTTGCTGTGTTTTGTTTGCAGCGTTGGTTAATGACCAGCTTTTGCATTTGTGTAGCATCATCTGCTTGGCATATATTTAAATCTCAGATTTTCAGCAAAAACCTACAGAACAATGTAAAAACAGCTTTCATTGAATATTCAAACTAGATTTTTTTAAAAACATTAACATGAAAGAAAGAAAGAAACAAACAAGCTAGATTTTGTTACTTATATTTTGTTTGGCTTATGTGTGTAGTAAGATTCAAACTATTGGAAAATTGCTTCCCCCCCCCTACAAATCTGATTCAGTCTTTCTTAGTTTTCAATTGCTTGCATCTCTGAAGAGGCAAAAGCTGCTTATATTGGCTAAGATTATGTAACTTTTCATTACTCTAAACATCCTGACCCATAAAACTAGAGGACAAAAACGGCGTGATGATGAGAAACAGGTGCAACAAAGAGGAAAACACCTGACAAACCAAGTTAATCAGGACTTTGGCCTTTTCCTCATTCTACAGAGGTGTGAACAACTGGCCCTCACACCAGAACCAACCCTGGATGTATTTAGGCTTTGTCCTTTACCCTCTCTTCTGCCAGCATGAAAGGGATTACAGTCAATCTGACACAATCTCCAACATAATCTAACTTAATCTGCCGGTCATAATCCAAGGCGTTAATCTGAGAACCACCTCCAGGTTGGAGGATATAATGCGGCGAGTTGCACCGCTTGGCTCAGCACTCTGGTTAAACAGACAGAGTGATAACAGAAACAAACATGTGATGGAGAACCCAGCCAGTATATGAAGCATTTAAATGTAGTCACACAAATACACAGAGGATGAAAATGGCGTACATTTTCTCTAATCTGAGGAGGAAACACACAAATACCAATACTGACCGTAGATTCCAGTAGAGATGCAAGGGAAAGCCTGCAAAGAAAAATAAACCAGTTGTTTATGGTCTGTTGCTGATCACAAACAGTGAGTGCACACGCCTACATATACAGACAAATGCACATACCCACACACACACATTTGCATTTTAAAACTCTTATGAATTATTGAAGCCCTTACCCTGACCGTAATTATAGATGATTTTAGACTGAAGGAACCATTTCATAGTTCTTGTAACCGTTGGAGTCAGTTCTCTCTTTAAAAGTGTCCACATTGCTGAAACTGCAGCCATTTGTAGTTTATAACACTGCTTGATAACGCAGTGTTTGATCAAAACAACATAATACCGTACATGGTCCAGATGGTGTAAGTCTTCAGTGATAGGATAAACAACAGCCGAGACCTCTTACTTGAATATGTACTTTGCGTTGCAGGCTTTGGCACTGACGGCAAATTGGAGACAGCTGGCCAGGGTCTCCATATGCAAAAAAGGTCTGGCCTCCTGAGTGAAGTCTGCTCCATCTATGCCCAAGAGCCTGGCATTTTGTTTAAGTTCTTGTCATTTTGTGGTTTAATTAAGAGTTTACATTGTTTCAGTTGTTTAATTAAATATATTTTTTATGTGAATTCCCCGGCATCTTCTCTTATTTGTTATGACCCATGAGCCAGCCATAATAAAGTACAAGTGTAATACCAAAACTCACCACAAAAAAGTGAACATCTTTAGGATGTCAGCTCTAAATGTTAAGCTTTAAAAAGTTGCTTAAAACACAAAAGAAGGGCGCTCACAGTTTAATAAGCCTTAACTTACAGACAACATCAACACAAACAGGTAAGTTATAATATAATGTAACCAGAAGCACACAGACGGTACAGACCTTCGCCAATTTCTTGAACATTTAATCAAAATCCATTCATAACTTTTTGAGTTATGCTGCTGACAGACAGACAAACTAACGTCACCAAATACATTGGCGGAGGTAATAATAGCTTAAAGATAATGGATGTACCGTGGATCTCTGTTTTCACATACTGCAGACTGAGAAGACAAATGGTGTCACGCTGGTCTAATGCAGACAACTGCATGAAATAGGCTTTTCATCATGCTGTGAACACAACAGGTTAAAAAAGTGTTGGTAAACAGATGTTTACACAACAGCATATTGTAGAAATGCCCATTCTCAAGATTACCAGTAAGAACCAGTCACCTGCAGCTCCCCATCTAACAGGCCACAGCTTTCTTTCATCTGAATGTTTATAGGAGGTTGTTGTGGACCCTGAACTGTAGTTTCCAATGTCTGATTTTTTTTTATTTCTTCTCCCAGCTTCTAAATATCTATTTTTGCCAAGTGATTAAGGATGATTTTTACGTACTCAGTTATGTAAAAAGGAAATCTTTTTCTTCTCCTTCTTCTAATTCTGAAGTTTTACACTGCTTCTGCTAAATAGGTTGTCCATCTGATTTTGTATTTAATTCATTTTATAATATGGTAAGGACAGTGAATTTCTTACTTAATTCAGGCTACAAACTGATGCCTTCAAAGGCCACTTATGACTTAAAACATATTTCTAGTTGACCAAAGCAAACACAAGGCTGTCAAAACTAGCTACATCAAAAGGGATTAAAAGCCACATTTTTTTTCCACCAGACTTCCTCTCTTTGTTAAAATCCCTATAAAAAGATCCCAGCATGAGACAAACAGAGAGGTTTTCTGACTCAGTGTATTAAAGGCATCAGCTGGACCCTAGAACATTTTTTTTCCTCATCACTTAGCTTGCAGCTGCTTTGAAAGTATGAACAGCAGGATAAGTAGAAAAAAGCCTAAATATCTTAAATTTTTATAAGAGCATTTAAGTTTTGTTTCTAGTCAGATTTGACAAATCTTTCCTGATATGGATGGAGAACTAAAAATAAAGGGGTTAATCTTACTATTAAATCCAATTAAAAACCATAACATTTATTCTGTTCTGCTCATTAAAGGTAAACTACACCAGTAAAGATGAAAACTACTGAGAGGTGACAACCCAATGCAGTTCATGCATTAAATCATATCAACACAGGCATTTGTATGGTTGAAATCAGCCGGTAACTTTAAATCAATGAGATGTTTGGTAGAAACAACTACTGGTCCCGATGTGAGTCAAGCCACCAGAAATCTGGCAGATGCTCAGCCTGCTGTCAAATATAGCTGCCCAGTCAGATGCAAAGATGCCCCCTCTCTCCTGTTTTGTTCATTTATCCTGACTACTGTGATTTCACAGTGAAAGTCCCTCAAGACTAAAAATAAACTCCTGTAATTTTGAGGATGTGCGCTGACTACTGTAATCATTAACTTATAGTTTAATAAGACAAAACAAACAAAGGAAAAAAAAAACAACATAAATTCACTTCTACGAAACCTTTAGGAACCTGTTTCCTTCTACTGCAGCACTGCCCTCATTTTCAGGTTGGCGTTTTTCTTTGACGTTAACATTTTTTTCTCTTCTCAGTGAAACTTCCTGCCTGGTGGGTTTTATGCAGCTTTCTAAAAACTCAACACTCCTACCTCTTTTTTCTTTTTCTCAATCTATCTCAGCATGACTGTAGTTTTCTTAGAAAAAAATCAGCATGCTACCAATCTTTTCTCCTTAGCTCAATCTTTTAACTAACTCTAAAATTTTGTCACTCAGTCATGACTGCAGTGCTTCTTTCTTTTCTTTCCTCGTATCCTTTTCTGTGGGTCAGTCTTCAGTTATTCCCTCCATTTTTACCTGACCTGTTAAACAGCTGTGCCCCCCCAGCTTCCATCAACCCTTCAGATTCATCTCATCTGCCTGCTCTCACCACAGAACGAGCAGCATTTTCGGTGGCAGTTTGCAGGCTGTTCTTGTAGCACGACCTCAGAGCTCTCCTTTCCTCCTCTCCGACTCCTTCATGTGCGATTGGCCCCACAGTGTGGATCACATCTGCAGGGACAGATGAGAAGAAACAGCTCATTACACAGAGGTGTAAAGCTGTGCTACAATATTTTATTATAAAACCAATGTTTCATACTTTTTTATATTATAAAAACTGCATTGACTAAAAAAAACTTTTTTCTTTAGCACGTTTCCCATCACTGCTCACCTTCTGTGCTAAAATGCACAAATACACATGGCTCTCCCATTAACTAAAGCTAAAAATGTTCAAATTTGTTCTGATTTGATCCCATCTTATCTATTCTTATCTATGAAAGCACACACTTGAACAAGTATTTACGTTTTGCTGGAATAATTCTGTTTACATGGCATATGGGAGCTAAAAATCCTTTTTATGTCATAAATACTATCAGCAAAAAATAAATAAATACTACCAAAGAAAACGCTGGATTTCTTTGGAAAGCTTAAAAAGATCCAAAAGGTGTCACACATAAGCTAAAATCCATTGTTTACTGTCACTCAACCCACACTTAGAGCACAATAACATTTATTCTTGTTAAAAACAAAAAAAGAAAAAGAAAAAAGAATAGTCTCCTATCATCTTTTCTTATGCTTTATTTCCTTTACCTTTTTGTAAATGGTCATGAGGTTAAAGCATCACAGAAATTTCTAAGCACTTAGGAAAAGATAACCCCAGAGCCCAAAATAATTTTAGAAATATTACTTTAACATCAAGGTTGGCTATGTTAAAAAGAAAAAGGAAAGAAAAAGGCACAAAAGTGTTTGATAGTGTTATTGGAGCCTGCTCACCCTCACCTCCCTGTCCTCATATTTATAACGATCATAGTTAGAAAGATGTGATGAAAATGGTCAGACATTACTTTGAAATTGGTGGTGGTAAGAACTACAGAATTACCTCTGTTCTGTCATAAAGGATGGTCCATTGTTTCCTATGCTAAAGAAGATAATACAGGAAACATTGGGCCTCCTTCTAGTGTTTGGAAAATTTGAACAGCTCTTGTCATGGCTGCTACTCACATACGTCTGAGTCATTTCACTATTAGAAACCTTCCTGAGCAAAAGCAGACTATTAGAGAGGACCCATAGTGTTTTTTCATATCACAAATTCTGCAGCTGTACTACATTCATAGGAATCTGTCCACAATAGCAGAGGGTCAAAAACAACAAAGGTGGCAATGAGCAACAGGCACGGTGCTCAACAGCCCACACAAAATAAACTGTACTGTGGAATTTCAATTTACAAGTCTTAGGTTAGGTGAAACAAAAACCTTCAATTTCCTAAGGTAACAGCAGGCAAAAAAGAAAAAAAAACAGACAACAAAAACAACAAAAAAAAGAAAAACAAATAGAAGCACTCAGAGAGTGCAGACTTCCACCAGGGCATTGTCAGGCGGTGATCTGGAGCATCCCCAACCAGGAGGCTGTTGCACAAAACTAAGATAAGGGATTAAGCCAGGATATGTTGGTCATCCTGGATCAACTTATCTATGATCCGGTCGCACAAAAGCAGGATAGGGGAAAGAGGGATATGTTGTGACATAAGTTCCCATGGAGATTTATTCTGTGGAGCTAGCCTGCTCCAGACCAGGCTAAGTTCCAGGATTTATTTAATCTCATCCCTCATTTCAGCAGTCACCACAAATGTAAACCAATATTTATTCTACTGCCGGCTACATATTAACACTCTCAACTAGACCTGCTTTCATTATTTAAAAACAAGATCATTAATTGCAATAATGTTTGATAAATGATTTAAATGTTTTTGCAATCATTATATATTTACACTTTCCTAGAGACTCTATATAAAATACACACCCCATATAAATACACAAAGAATAAAATGATGTTCCTTTATTAGATAAGGACAAAAAAAAGCAATTAAACCATGAGCTCTGCTCAAAATTAAAGTTACACAGTAATTCCCAAACTTTTTGAGCCACGAGACCCAGGATGGCATATATTGGTGTTCATGACTACATTCAGATATAAAAACAAATTGCTTTTTTTAAACAATGATCTGGCGATCGTCTCTCAGTTTGAGATAGAAAAGATAGAAAGCACATAATTAAATTCTACAACACAAGAATAAATGAACATTCACTAACGTCTATACCCCTCATGTCTGCACACAGAAATAAATGCAGGACAGATCCACAACCAATTAACAGACAAATAAATGGATGCAGTAGCATCCCTGCATGCAGTATACAGCACACATATCACGACAGGCCAAATCTATTTAAAATGTCATATTTAACTTAAATTTAAAACATGCATAATAACTAAAATAATGGCCACATTGTTGAGGACAGCAAACACCACCATGATGTCCCATGTCCTGCCTTGGCGGATCCTCAATTGCTGTTTAGTTTTGCAGACCATCTGAAATGATGAGATGTGGTATTAAACCAATCAATGCACATCACAAGCAATGTACAGTCATCATTAATAATAGCAAAAAGTATGTTCACCTGAACATTAATGCTCTGTAATGATTTCCTGTTCACAAAATCCCCCTAATGGGCACCTGAGTGGGATTCTACTTTGATGTGATGATTTATTCAAACTTATGTGCATTACTGTTTAATGGGTTTTTTTCTGTCCTACAAGTGATTTCTGGCAGAATTCTGGCACTTGCCAGGCCAAAATTGTAAAAAAGAATTTAAAATAAATAAATAAAGGTTAAATACTATGTAGGTGCAGTCCAGTGCACCAAAGACAATGGTGAAACCTGTAACACAAAGCAATGAGTCACCTAGTATGACTGTTAACACTTACATAATGTAATTTGTAATTTCTTTTACCTGCAGTCTTATAAAACTCTCTTTGATGAAGTCTTCTGTAGCCACGGAAGAAGATAAAGACATCTGATAGTGCTTTAATAGCTAGACACACACATTTACATAATTTCACCTGCAATTTCAAGGGATTCTTAATCAGAGCACAACTACATTTTCAGAGATGTTAATTAATAATTGTGGTGGTTTTAGTACAGTAGTGAGTGTGTAGTATTGAGTATGTATTTGTGGGCTACTTGCGCATTCAGGCGGTCTGCAGTGCTTTGCTACTCTTTCTCTCTTTTTAATAACTGTGGCAGTGTTTCCCTTTGGTCCTTGACTTCTTCATACCCTTCTCAGAGAATTTCCTGTTCTCGTTGTCACAGTAGATCAGTGATTATGTGATTGATCGCGAGGGTCTATTAAGGAAGCCGCGAGCGTGCACTTATCCAAGATAAGTTTCACCTGGCTTGATGAATCCGAGTCAGCTCATAGTGGATGGCTCTTTGTGCACCCAAGTAAGCCTGAACGCTCTTGTTTTGGATTGGATGAGCCCAGCTTAGTTATTTATCCTGGATGTCTAAATCCAACTTTTGTGCAACAGGCCCCAGGAAACAAAAACTAGCTACGTGTAAAGGCAAAAAAGACACGGTCAGTCTTTACTCCTCCTGTGTTGTCAGTTAGGAAGAGACATAACATGCAGTTTCAAATGTTGCACCACTCTGGAGTCAGAATAACCCTGGCAGCTGTGATCAAACATTTTGATACCTTTGATAAATGGGATCTTTGTACTAACAAACATAAAACAGGAGTCAAGAATCAAACCAGTGACTCAGGACCTCTACAACCATAATCAAGATTATTCCTGTTACAATATAAGGAGGTTTCTCCCCGTTTGTCACATTCAGCATAAACTGACTGATTTAGTTCTTAATGGAGTGTGGTCCTGTAATATGTGCCAGTGTAATTCAGCCACTTTGCTGTTCAGATTGAACTGTTGTAAAGACGTCCTGTCCTAATAGAATATTCACCACTAACAGAACAGTCTCTACATCTTGAAAACTGCAAAGCTGCATAGTGTTCCTGTGGTACATTGAGGCATGCAGGCAATGTTTTTAATATCTCAGGATTTTATGGTTCTAATGTAACAGACTGACAGAAAAACATTCAAACTGAACTGAATGAATAAAAGGGGAGTGATTTCTTTGTGTGATTTACTGGTTTGTATGATTTGGATTATGTAACATTTTTAAAAATTGCTATCCAACTTTTATAACACCTGAACAACCAAAATCCAGAAGATTGCCAGTCTCACAGGTGACAAAGTTCAGAAAAATATGTTTTTGTATAGAAGTACAGTGACATAAGTCGCAAGAACATCTCTCATTTCTCATCTCTCAATCACGAACAAAGTCTTTTTTACGACAAACCATTCTACCAGCATGTCAAATTTCCCATTATCTATAAGTGAGTCAGTCTCAGTCTCCTCATTTCCAGAAAAAAAGAAGACACTTGTAAAAACAAGGCCTTCACATCTATGCTGGAGGTTAGCTTCCCTTGTAAGCATATTAAGTGAAAGGCTGCTAATCTTCTTCATATTTCGGATGATTATGGTTCTAATGCAACAGACTGATCTGGGTCATCAAAAAACATATTCAAATTGAACTAACTGACTGAATAAAAGGTGAATGAATTGAAGTATATTCAGCAAAAGATGGGGCTGCTGAGTGAACATTGTTGGAAAACCTCACAAAGAAAAGCTGAGTGAGGAACAGAGAGGCCTCCATTGAGATGTGGTTCAACCAGCCTCAACAGTTGTATACAGACATCACAACACATTCTGATGAGACGCAGCATGTGGCTCTCAGTGTGAATCCCATCGCTGTCATAAAATCTGGCTGGACCACTTCTTATAAAACACACACAAAAAAGAAAAGAAATTCACATGCTGACACACTTTTTTTGTTGCCTCTGAATTGACGTTTTTACGTTATAGGGAAAAACAATGATGGTTTTAACCATAGATCAACTCCATAAGGGTTTTCTTTTTGTCAAGTCTAAAATAAACATCTTATTTCTAGACTGTCCATATCTGATCTGTTTTACACTTCTTTTTTGGGAAATAAGGGACAACGCGCTCAGTCAGTCTAAGATAAATTATAAAATTCTGTGCGATATAACAGCAGAAACTGGCTTCTCAGATTTTGTTTTTCTCCAAAAACTTTATGGTGCAATAAACAGACAAGGGGAAAGAGCTTGTATCATTTGGATGTCAATATTGTTTGACTATGGTATTAAATATACAATGTCTATTTGAGACAAACCAGTGTAAAACAGAGGTTTACATGGGGATGTTAAAATGCGCTGCTGTTAACTCTCAGTTACAGCTTGACTTTGACAGAAACTAGATAGCTTGATTTTTTTCTCTGCAGGTCTTTGTTTTAGTCTCCTTGTCATGGCACAGATTACATTTCTAAAAACACTTCTCTGTTCATCAATATTTTTTTCATGACAATACACCATTCATTAAAAAACAGCTTATATGTAAGTCTACACATTGCCCATTTTTAATATGCACATTATCTATCAATATGCAAATCAGCCTATTCTTTATCTCACCACCTCCCAGGCTGCAGTCGCCTCAACTGTGTTAAAACTCTCTTCACTCTCTGACTTCAGTTATATGGCTTATCTGTGATATTATGATAATTTTTCAATATCATAATAGATCTGACAATATCATCAGCTCTGACAAGTCCCACCTTGCAGGTTTCCATTTGTTTGATATAAAGGTGGAGATGCTCGGCCACAGTGTCGACTACTTTTTTCTTTTTACTAATGATGCATATTCTGTTAGAGAAAATATGCTGTGGTGCTAAAGTTTATAACCTTAAAATGATTTAAAGGAGTGTTTAAAAACCACAGAGAAATTATATAAACCTGAATTTTCCTTTCTTCTGGGAAGTGTATCTTGTACTCTACTGAGCTGCTCTGTAGTTTGCTAGATTTACCTTACACCTATATTAAAAGATTTCAAACTTCTATTTAGGTCACATACTGTACCCCCAATAATTACATAACAGAAACAATTTGTACTCCATCCTTTGCAGTCTGGCAATGCTGTGTAAAAAGATACTTAAATGTTCCTTGAGATCCAAATGGGTTCAATTGTTCTATTAAAAGATCGATATCTGAACTCAGCAGTTTGGAGTAAATGTGCTTTATGAACACAGGGGGCACAAAGTAAATAGGAGCATGTTGACTAAGTAATTCCCAGTTGATGGGAATACTTCTCCTTCTGGCCGTCGTGCTGAGGAAGCGATAGCTTTACATAGCAGAAGTATGAGCCACTGAAGTTGCTGATGAAGAGGAGACAGGTGCTGCTGGGGCAAAACACACTTCTGCCTTTGAGCTGTTTGCCAATGGCAGGTGAAATCCAAGTACAGAGAAAGAGAGAGCGAGTTGCTATGGCAACATTTATCACTGACTGCCGATCTGCACCCATCTAGGCCCCCCTTTTGTTTAAGGTTGATAACAGTGGTTTTGCACTTTGTTTTATTCAAACTAATGTACATATTGTAAACATGCCAGCAAAATCAATAAATATAGTGATGATGTAAGTAATCATAAATAAATGTTACAGTGAACAGCTACATAAAAGGTCAGAGACCTGAACTATGAAACAGGATTAGTGACTTAGTGAGGTACCTCCAGATCCAGCTCTGTGATTTGATCACACGGTTTGGCTTCCACCGAGCGTCTTCATAAGATCAGCAGAGGGGAATGCTTATGTAGCCTAAAAACATAGGTCATATTGAACTCATTTGACTTCTTAGTCAAATGAGTTCAATATGACCTTGGCTCACCCTTTGCAGCCTAAACAGCTTCAACTCTTTTGGGAAGGTTTTCCATAAGGTTTAGGAGTGTGTTTATAGGAATTTTTGACCATTCCTCCAGAAGCGCATCTGTAAGATCAGACACTGATGTTGGACGAGAAGGCCTGGCTCTCAGCCTCCACTCTAATTCATCCCAAAGGTGTTCAGTCAGGTTGAGGTCAGGACTCTGTGCAGGCCAATCAAGCTGATCCACACCAAACTCGCTCATCCATGTCTTTATGGACCTTGCTGTGTGCACTGATGCAACCATGTTGGAACATGAAAGGAACATTCCCAAACTTTTTTTCACAAAGTTGGGAGCATGGAATTGTCCAAAATCTCTTTGTATGTTGAAGCATTCAGAGTTCCTTTCACTGGAACTAAGGGGCCAAGCCCAGCTCCTGAAAAACAACCCCAAACCATAATCCCCCTCCACCAAGTAAGACACGTACCGTTCTCCTTGCAACCGCCATTCCCAGACACTTCCACCAGATCACCCAGATCACCAGATAGTAAAGCGCGATTTGTCACTCCTGAGAGCAACCCATTCCTTCACAAATGTTTGTAGAAACAGTCTGCACGCCTCGATGCTCAATTTTTATACACCTGTGGCCATGGAAGTGATTAGAACACCTGATTTCAATTATTTTGATGGGTGAGTGAATACTTTTGGCTATATATATATATATATATATATATATATATATATTAGTTATTCTGTTTTTGTTGATCTGTTTAACTTTTTATGTTGTTGCATTATACAGCTGTCCTTTTTCCAGAGCCAAAGACAAATTTCCATTTCGAGAATATCTCACCAAATATCATTAAATGATGTCTGCACTTCAGATCCATATCCAACTTCTAAATTCCCTTAAAATCAGTTAAAATCACTGGATAAGCAAAAGTCTTTTTATGAAGAATGCTCTAAACCTGAACAAAGTGAGCTTACTGACTGGTTTGAACAGCTTTTCTATTTGTTGTTTATCGGGAGCGAAGAGACTTTAAAACAGACAGTTTTGCATCTAACAGAATAAAACAGACCCGTTTCACATTCCTGAAGAATACACCTGAAACGCATACATCAGATTTATTCATTATTTAATTATGTATGTTTGCTGGTTTATAAATCTATGTAGTGGAAACTGTTTTCTTTCTCTGTCAGCTGTCTTTCCTGCTTTGATTGCATCAGCAGTGCACTTAGGTTGTGTTTTTAATAGGGCTGTCAAATGATTCAAATTTTTAATTAGATTAATCACAGCATACAAATTATTATTAGTAAACATGATTAATCACCATTCACGACTATGCCTGAAATATGCCCATTATTATTGTATTGCATCAACTGAAAGAGCAAGCCAATGCTCACGTGGGTTTTTCTTCATATTTTTACATTTGTTGATCACTTTAGTAGTAATAATCAAATCCATATTACATAAAATCAAGACCTTAAATATATATATATATATATATATATATAATTTGTGTCTCCCTTTTCCTGGTCAGTGCCCCTGCCTGGCCCTCCAATATAACTCTAGACACGCCCCTGCATATCTGAATTATACATCCATCTAACTTCATAGATGTGTGCATGGCTCTTATTACTAGTAGATTAACGATAAACAAACAGAACAAGAGAGAATTGTGAAAGAAAAGCCGATCAGCCGTCGGCACCGCAGACACAGAGACGACCAGAACAGTGACATCTGTGCAACTCAACTAAAAAGTTTTTTTTTAAATGTGTGTGAAGTGCAGGTGTTGAACCCTCTAACCAGGAATAAGTGTGAGTGTTAAAACACCCACGTCCCCCACGGTGTGACCCACCATCCATAGAACCAGTCATCATTATTCACCTTGCTTGTAGACACCTGCATGTCTCGCTGTCATAAATGACAGATGCTGCGCATGCGTTAAAAATGTTAACACAATTAATTACATAAATTAGTTACTGCTGTTAACACGCTATTTTTTTTTAATAACAATTTTTTCTCCTGTGGAAGCAGAATATAACCCACATATAAGTATGTATAAATAATCTGCAGCATTTACTATTTCTAAAATATCCCTAAGTGCTTTTTTCCATGACATTTTTCTTTTCTTTATAAATGTTTGCATGAAGATCAGATATTTGGGTGGTGTTTTAGATTTTCATTTAAGTCTGCTCAGCTGTACATGTATACAATCATTCCTTTACACTTCTCATATTGTGTAACAGTTTGGGGTCAGACAAGTTTGGTAGCAGAGACGTTTTTATACAAACAAGCTTTGAAAGTTTAAGATAAAAAAAAAAATAAAATAAATGGCATCACTGTAATGTAGTGAAGAATATAGTTGAAATTTAATAATTTTCTTTTTTTTTTTTATTTCTAAAATGGACTTTTAAATGTATTATTGGCCATGCTGCAGAGCTTGTTAGTTGAATAATTTTGAATTTCTGAAAAAAAAAGCCAAAAGAAGAGGTGGGTCTTCACCTCTGATTGGCTCTCATCCACAGCTGTACACCTTGAGTGTTGCTCTGAAATCAGCAGCGGTGCATATTAGACATGTGGTACGACAAAGAATGACAGAGATGAGAATTGCGGAAGCTGGAATCGATTGTAAAACTTGGAATATGGTGGAATGTGCTTGTATGTGGTGTTATGCTCACTAATCTTAGAGTTTTTCACCATGCCTGAGCAACATGAAGCAGAAAAGCTGGATGAGAGTTGAATGTGTTTTGACCGCTGCAGCTCCCGTCTGCATGCCATCACCTGCACTGACCCCGTGTTGCCAAGTCCACCTTTTTCTAATGACTTTGGTCTTGTTTTCTGTAAAGTCTCTTGGAATGAGAAGGAATGAGAAGTGTGGAAAACAACATTTTAAAAGTTATTTCTATTTCTACTGGTTTTAACTTTTTTTTTTGTGAACATGTCTTTAAGATCATCTCACATTGGTTCACCTCAGTTGTGTTTGCTTGTATGCCTGTAACATATATCATGAAGCAAGCTCATTTGTTTAGATTCACATCTGACCGCCTATTTACATATAAGTTATGATATGTATTTATTCTCATACATTTTACATAACTTAACTTTTGTTTTCATTTACTGAAATCAGTTTATGTGTAACATCAGGATTCTCTTGTGGACTTCTCTGTGGGTGTGTTTGTAAAAGGCTGCCGGTTAAAAATAATTCAGCATTCAGTGAGCTGTAGCTTGATCAGTTTGTGTATTTTTCATTTTTTGCATATGATTCTCTGAACAGATTAAGATTTTTTATACATACTGGTGATATCAGCCTGGGTTTAGATAATTGTTTCACATGTTATTATCATTTTAGACAGCAGTAACTTCTTGTCTGTCCAGGGTGTACCCTGCCTCTTAAGTCCTGATCCCTCCCGTGCCCCTGCATTGGAATAGGTGGGTATAGAAAATGAATGGAAACAGCTTTGTAGTAAAATTACATATAATGTAGAATTTGCTTTGTGTCATGAACAAAGTTTTGTTTAAAATTCTCTTAATTACCTGTTTGTAATATACAGAAAAGCATCAAGAAGAAATATTAAGAAAGTAGCTGTAGCTCAGGAGGAAGAGCACCATCCGGAAAGTTGGAGGTCAAAATTTGACTGGAACAGCGTTATATAAGAACAGTCCATTTACCATTTACATTCTGCTGTTATGAGAAAAGTTTAATTCTATGATCAGATCATGGACCCTTGTTTGCTGATAATAAGTATAAAGATGTATCATGTATGTATCATGTCTGTGTTCTCAGAACTGATCAAAGTATTGATCTGACTTTTAAAAGGTCCAAGCAAAGAACTAATTTGTACAGAGGAAAAAAAGCCTAATCTCAGAGGTCAGTTTCCCAATGCAAAACATTATGAGTCTAATGATTAATAAAATTAAGATGGACATTAAAATAGCGCTCTGTCTCACATACAGAGCCTGAGACTGCAGAGCACAGAAGAGGCCCTGAAGCAGCTATTTAATCCAACCCTCTGTGGACTGGAGGCCATTAGGCAGAAAGATTCGACACAGTGTTGGGGACTTTCTGAAATTTGATCTTGTGATCTTATTTCAGAATCACACATTAATAACTGAAGCATGAAATATGCTCCTCCGGCCTTTTCTCCAATACTCTCTACAAGCTTATTTGTTGTTAGAAATTGTTGTAGTTGTATGTATTGACGAGGATATTCTGCCAGCTAACCACAATCAATGGAGGACATCTGGTTAGTGATGTAGGACCTGCTCATTACAGAGCGGCTGTGGAACAGAGCTCAGTCTGACCAAAACTACTGCAAGTTGTTTTTTGCTTGTTTGGGTTATTTTCCTTTCTAATAACTAAGCATTTGAGAAATAAACTCTTGGGAAATATGTTTAAGCGGACTTAAATCACAACCTCAATCTAAAACCCCTCTGTTAAATCCTCTTTGGAAAAGCATTAGAACTCTAGCCACTGCTCAGAATCTGTCCACCTGAAGCTGGAAAGCCACCATTCATTACTAGTCAATATGCAATTTTACTGAATTAAAATAGACTACTGTATAAAAGAACCCACTTACTGCTGGTGATTGTCTATCCGGTAATTCACAGAAGCTGAATTCCTGGAAAACTCCTGTGACTGAAATTGAGAAGTAGAATACTTACTACTGAGACTCAAAACATTTTCACCAGATTGAACTCTTCTGATTTAGTTCTCTTTTTCCTTTTCATACTGTTGTATGAATATTTAAAAGTGCCTTGCTGTGATCTTGAATGGTAAAAAATTAGAAAAGATTTTTGTAGTTCATGCTCAAAGAGTTTAGTACAGTTACGCTTGTCCAAAAGTTTTATCACCTTCAACTTCTAGATGTTGCCTATTGAGTTCTTCATGAAAAGAAAAAAAAAATGATGAAGAGATTTTCCACATCAACAGACTGAGAAATTTTCCGACCTAGCCTGTGAGGGTTGTCCCACTTTTTAGACAAAAAAAGTTGCTGTAATTGACTTTTGTCCATTTTGGTGCACTAAAAACAACTTGTTAAAGAAATTAAATTAACATAATATCTCTAACACAGGTCTCATTAGAAATATGTTAGAACACATTTGCCTATTAAGAAAACCAGTGAATACCAAGCAGCACATCTGATTTGTATCTGACTCACATTTAAACTCCCTGAGGCCTTGTTTTGGTCTCGACCACCTCTTCATGAAAATCTCATCAATTAGTCACTCACTAGCAATTATTTCCAGGTCAAATGACTGCATGTGTCTCCAATCAACAGTTAAAAAAAAACACTTGCACGAACATGCTTATTTTCTCCCTTTTTTCCAGTGCAATGCTGCTATCATCAATAGCTATGACAGAGACAATGAAAACCTGTTGTATAGAGCTGAAGTAAACAGAGTAAAAAGTTATATGATTGTCCCATTACTTCACACTATTCACATCATGTTTTGTAGCACCTTCTTTACACAAAACATGTTGCAAGACAACCCCCCCCCCCCCCCCCCCCCCCCCCCCCACAAAAACAGAGTTAAAGAGTGAAGCCGGTAAAAGTGCAAAATGACAAACAATGGGTCAAAAAATGCTTACACAACCTCTGCTACACTACAATATGTATGTACACTGCAGTATATGAAGTTGTTTTTGTCTTTTTACAAGAATGGTTGTTAACTAGCTGAGACCTAAGATGTCTTTCCAAAAAGCTATCCAAAATTTCAACGGTGTCAAAAATGACCTCCTGAAACTTAAAACCATGGCAGGATTTTGAAAACTGGAAATTAATGGAGGATAACATAATTAAAACTTGACGACAATGAAATCAAGTACAAAATTCTCAGATTACACTCGGAAGGGAGAAGCATGCAACGTGTGCTCATGTGGCTTCAGGTTTTTATGGGTCGACATAATCATGGGATGCTTCCCTTCTTGTACCCTTTGGTTTTGAGATGCTGCAGACCACACCCTTCCTCCAATCATTAAACAGAAGATGGGGGCAATTATTGCCATGGCAACAATTACTGCCATGGCATCATTTGAGAAACTACATGCTCTGTTGCCTCTGTGTTCGCCTAAAACCAGGAGTGCAGATAAAAGTCTGAAGTGCTTTTTTAGAGTTAAAGAAACATGTCTGAACAACATGACAGCACATCAAACTTCTCAATGATGAAGAACAGTGAAGTCCCAAAGAAATCACTTAGTTTCTGTATATAAACCCACAAAGAAAGAATACTAAGTGTTCCAGTCAAAGCCTGTTTATATATTGATATTTCTATTAGACATCAAACTCCTATAGCCCAGGTTATCAAATGTTTATGCTACATAACGTCCTTCATACCGCATGAACCATGAGGTAGATATCCTGTGGATTGACAGCAGAGAGCTTTAATGGTGGCTTCTTAAGCTCAGTGCTACAAAAAGTCTCCTCCAATTCCATTTTGTAGACTCTTTTAATGAAACACCGTGGCTGTTGTTAAACAACAAGGCTGTTGGTGTTAATGTCTGAAGAGCTTATGTTAGCGACAAATCATTACTACAGCTTGTCAGCAGCAACGATCCCCTGAAAGGCGCCATGGTGCTAATTTAGACAAACATCTTTAATCTGTAATGGGAAGCTCTTTCTTGATGACCCTGATGACTCCGACCCATCTCTCCTCTCAATCCACAGTCCAAATGTCAGCTCAGGGTCCAGGCTGATGTTCACTCCATGTTAATCCTCTACCAGACTCTGCTAGCACTCTTTTCAATAAACACCTGCCGTAAAGGGGCACATCATCAACAACGTGTTCTCAATCAGATCACAATGTGCCCTGTATATTGCAAAAATTTACACTTTAACTATGTTAAAAATTTATTTGATTCACATATTAAAAGGAAGTGTTTGAACTGCTGAGAGGAATATAGCACATTAGCGGTAATCAAAGATATCTGTCAATACTACATGACATTACTAACTGTAAGGCTCATTTTTTGTGTTAGTTATGATTCTAGTAGTTCTGCAAATGATGGAGATTATTTTCTGTCAGGAAAATACACTGCAATGATTTATTTTATGAAAAGTTAAAAAGTGTATGAGTTTGTTCATTTGCTTCCTTCAGCAGTTACCTGCCTCCATCTAACCCTCTCTCATGACCTCCTTCACTACCTCCATAAATCTCCTCTTTGATTTTCCTCTGTCTACTGTGTGGTAGTTCAAACTTCAGCATCCTTCTACAGACATACAATCCCTCCTCTGTACATGCCCAAATCACTTAGTCTGACTTTGTCTCCAAAATATCTAACGTGTTGTTCCTCAAGATAAAACAGTTTGCTAAATTACAGATTTAAGAGAAAACTAAATAGCTGTCAATTCTTTGAAAGCTTACTGTCTATTTATAAAAGGATAACAAGGCATGACGGGTTATGAGACATCAAAAAAAAATGCTCTGGTACAAATAATTTCTCAGCTCGTTATAGACAAAAAAAGAAAAGAAAATACAATAGAAAAAAAAAAAAATTACATCCTCCTTGTTTTAGCTTCTTTTCACTGGCTCCCTGAATGTGTTACAATTGATTTTAAGATTACTTATTGATCACTGGCCTACTCTGCTCAAAGCTGAAAACTGAAGGGGACAAAGTGGCTACATTCAAATCTCTGAGGCAAAGACCTGCCCTTGAAATCACACACAAACACACACACACACACACACACACACACACACACACACACACACACACACACACACACATATATATATATATATATATAGCTGTATGTTGTATGCTATTTTTGTAAAACACTAAAGCATTTAGGAGATAAATTCAGACAAATAAATACTAGTTTCAAACTGCTAATTTAAGAGCTTCCCAAGAGCAGACAATACGATGAATCACTACAGTGATTCATCTCTTGGTAGGCAGTTTATAGTGTACAAAAATGCTGTGGATGACTCTTACCAGCAGAAAGCAATCTGAACATCCAAATGAACTGAAAAACACAGAAGTTCAAACACTAACACATACACATTTAATTCCCATGGTCAACACTGCAGTCATGCATAAAGAAGAGGAGAAACAAATGTGCACAAAGAAATGTCATAATCCAACAATTTGGAGTTGTGTAAGCTGCCATATTTGTGTTTGCTCTTCACTCAGTCTGCATTACTCCAGGAGTCAAGTAGGAAAGAGTAAGTGAGTGCTGAGGAATTGTTTAGTAGTTTCAATGCATCAACAGTGACCAGGTTCACAACTCAGCTCAGTGTGTGTGTGTGTGTGTATTGTGTTGGTTCAGTTCAACAGTAGGTCACTTGCTGGTCATTCATCTGCATGTCATTTGCTAAATGTCAATCCAAAAAATTGTTCTCAAATCCATTTTTACAAACACACACATGCACGCACGCACACACTTGCTTACAAAACCTGCTCCAGCTGAGACAGAGTCTGTAATTGCCATGGTGATTTTTCCTCATTGCAAAACCAATCATCTGTTTTATTCATCCACAACTTCTTCTCTCCTCCAACCATTCTTCTGTTGTCCTTTTTTGTCACCCTCCTCCCCTCTGCTTTCACCATTACCTCATCCAGTCATCCTACCATCTTCTCCTCCTCAGTTCCCTATTTTTTCTTGCCCTTAAATCTATCCTGCATCCCTCCCTTTCCTCTTTTTCTCTCCAATTTTCTCACCTTTGTCTCTTTCATCCTTCTATTATCATCTTAACCCCTTAACCACTACATCCTTGTTTCTTCTTTCCCCTCTCAATTAAAAATTCTCCTCAACCCCCTTTTCCATCACTCCTCCTCTCCCTCCCTCTTTCGCTCTCCCTCCGTCACCTGAGGTAGACAGTTCTGTCAGGAGTCGGCCTTATTTACTGCCTCTCTTCGCTCCTGTTTACATTATCGATCGGCAGGGTTGCTTTAGTTCCACCATACATCAACATCCCCCGCCTCCTTGTCCTCCTCTTCCTCCTTTTCCCCACCCAGTATTATAGCTATTGGCTCACATTACCCTGAAACACAGACACAGAGTGGGAAAGAGGAGGGTGGAAAGCTAGCGGACCATGTTAGGATGTTTGAGGGATTTATGCTTGAAGGAGAAAGTGTGTAGGATAGTATGTAGGAGCATGTGAGGAACAGTGTTAAATGGATGCATCTTCTAAAAGTGGGTGTGATTGACAGTAAATGTGTGTGTGTGTGTTGTGTATTTGATATGCTGAAAACATACACAGCTGACACATGTGACTGCACAGACATTATTTAGCTTCTCTTACAGGTGAGGGATTCTGCATCCACTTTCTGTCAATCTAAAACTAACATGCTGAACGCTTACGTAGCTAAAAATATGTAGACAGTCAAACATTAGAAAAAGTGTAAATTCTAATGCTGCTGTGTCATTCACCTGGAACTATTTTTCAGATAACTGTGGGTCTTAGCTGCAGATGTACTCAGTTCAGCCTCAGTGGCAGGCTGCACTGCGCTGTCATGTTCAAAGCTCATGTCTAACAAGAGTACTCAGAAAAATGTCACATTCTGGAAGTAATAACATAAATGTTTGAAGGATAGCTGCCTGGAGGAAAGTGCAGGTTCTTTTCAGAAAAGTAGGAAATCATGCTAGGGTAGGTAGACCCATGTAGACCAATCAAATGACACACATCAGAACAGGTTTGAACAAACTAATGTACTTTAATATTTTTTCAGTCCTCTGTTTCGTGATTAATGAGGAGAAAATTACAGACTGGCTCCTTCATGCTGATTTTGCACAAACACTTTTACTGTGTACCTAACAGCAACTATCACTGGAAAAGATGCACATAGAGCAAAACACTGCAAGTGTGTAATGGGAAGGTTTTGCTGTCTTGCTAAAGGTTGAAATTTTTCCTAGTTGTTGTTACATCAACATGAAAACTGAGTAATGTGTCAGCACATGATACAAAAAAAGAAATGTGCATATTCTGAGAAGGAATATGAGCTAGTAATATGAATTAATAGTTGTTATTATTAATTGTTACTGGCACATTGTGTCTTTGTTTCTGGGTCTATTGTTATACACATGTGCTGTTCTTTTACTTTTAGAATGAAAAAGTGTTTCTAAAAAGCCCAAACAGCTTGATTACATCTTTGCTTTGTGAGATGACTCTAAGCAAATGTCTTATAATACGTGATAATAAAACTACAGTCAGGTGATAGGAATGTCTGTACATGCAAAAACCATCTTAGTCTGGCCTCTCTGACTTTGTCTCCAAAACATACAACATTAATACTTAAGCTCAAAATCAGCGTTTAGGCTGACTGGGTTGTGACTAACTTTATATACATAAAGTCACAACCCAGCCAACTTCATAAAGCACAGCATGATATTAATGAAGTAGTTCTAATTCTAGTATAAAGTATTTATCAGTAAAGAAACAACAAGCCAAGGCAGTCAGATAAATATAGTGGGTGAAAATGGTTTCTTTTGAATTGCATTGGCTAGAACTTAAAATAAAAGCACTTAAGCACAATATTTAATTCATGTGGCATGCAAAACTATCACTAATCTTTTCCTTTAATTTAGAACGTGCAGCGCTCCTTTCCTCACAGAGAGCTGATGTCCTTTTTGGTTTTATCTTGTTTTCCACTTGAGGGTCCCGAAGTGCTTATCAGATCAATCTGAATACGACACTAAGAAGCTTCTTTCATCAGTGTGTAAAAACACAAATCAGCCTGACCTAATTATAACACAAAAGCTTGTTTCTAACAGGCAGCACCAAGACACTTTTATGAAACATACTGCTTTTCTTGTTTTATTAAGGCCCTGCTCTACCGGATTATCTTTTAATTAAACAATAATAAACAGGCCCAACAACATGAGTAAAGGAAGAAGCACAGGCAGGTGGACAAGGAAGAAAAAGCAAATAACTAAGGAGGAAAAAAACGAAATAAATTTTGCATGTGTTTTGCAAATTCAGCCTGCACAGAGGGAGGGTGATATTGTGTAAGGGGTTGTGTGCAGTGCATTTGATGTTTGTGTTGGTGTGTGTGTGTCTCCTCTCTTTCATAAGTGGGCGTTGAACTGACATAAGCTTTAAGACAACGTGACAGAATGCCATCCGGTGACACCCGCTTTACTTTTTGTCTGCCATTCCAGCTTTTTTCCATCTTATTGTCATCACTTCTCTCTCTGGCTCTGTCTGCCCCTGCATCTCCTCCTCCTCATCCTAAGGGCCCCCACTATTCTTACCTGGGAGGCTGCGAGTCACTGCTCCTGCTTTTCATACTCAATGGCCAACCCCTTCTTCTTCCTCCTCCTCCACTCTCTCTTCTCATACCTCCATCTGTCCCCTGCCTTTCTTTATCTGTCTTTAAAGCAGGAGGCAGGAAAAAGACTAGCTGGTCCTTTGTGAGCTCAGCCTCAGTTTGTGCTCAGCCAAGCAGACACAGCTCTTAAATCCAGGGCCAGGCTTTGGCACAAAAGGAAGGCTTGAATCTTGTAGAGGCCCCTGTGGTTCTCCATATCTCTTTGCACCTTTCTATGAGGAATATAGAGAGGGAGTTATTCTAAATAGTAGGACAAAAGTGGACGGAAGAGGGTGGGACAAAATGCATATGCTTAAAGGAGCGGACATAATTTTCTTCATCAGAGATCAGCAGCAAAGACATTCTTTACTTGTTCTCACTCCCACTCTTCAACTCCATTTCCCTGAGCCAAGCAACACTGGAGTTTTTTTTTTTTAATCCCATTTTTTCCTTCAAGGCAAATGAATTAACTGAATGAATTAACACCAGGGCTGCTGCTGCTGTGATCATCATCACCACGCTCCTCCTCATCAGCAGCAGCAGTTATGATGAAGCTTTTTAACACCTATAAGGATCGCACTGCTGATGTTGAAGCAGGAAGGAGCAAAGATGTTCACAACCTTGTCAAAATAAAAAAAAGAGAGAGGAGAAAAAAAATACTCAACTAGCAAAGTATCACAGTCTGAGTGCTACAGTCTTTAGCCCAGAGCCTTGTCAAGTCTCTTGGCACTACTAAAGAAACCTTGCTGCTGATGATGAACAGTGGAGGAGGGGAGAGGAGGTGAGATGGGGAGGAAAAGGAGAGGCGGGAAGACGACTGGAGTGAGATACAGGGGAGAAAGAAGAGACAAATTTAGGAGTGAGGAAGAGAGGAAAAGAGGGAGGGAGTGAAAAGATATATAGGTGAGGAAGAAGATGAAAAGAACAAGGGCAAACAAGGTGTTTAAGCTGTTGAACATGATAGGCAGAATCACTTTGTCTTCAAAGACATTGATGCAGACAAGAAAGAGCGACAGGGTGACAGGCAAAGAGAAGAGATGGAGGTCTTGGAAGAGATGAAGACGGGGAGTCCAGGAGAGCTGCAGTGAGGATTTTAATTAGTGGTAATTGGCCACCAAGGGAACAGAAACTGGGAGATGGAAGGCATTGAGGGAAAAGAGAGAGAGAAGCATAACAGGCAGTTTTTGACAGAGTGATATCTCTGTTGATTTGTGCCTCTCCATTTCCTGCAGCACTTTTTCTTTGGGCCTTTCCAGTTCCATTCTCTCTTCCCTCCATCTTTTTACACTTCCAACTTTGTGAGTCACACTTTCCCCAGTATATTTCACTTTCTCTAAATGAAAGACAATGCATGCACATTGTATAGTATTTGACAGATAAGACAACAAAGTAATGTGTCAAATACTGTAACAGTGAAAAGCTTTGTTTACTGAGGATTGAAGACGATAAGTGTACATATCAGCTTCAGTTACCCTGTACCAGCTAAAGCAGTGGTTGCTAATCTTTTTTCCTCGGGGACCCCTTCATGCATATTTTAAAATGCCATGGACCCCCTGCTCCACCCTGTGCTAAAACCATGTTGGTTTTAGGCTTTAAAGAGTGATATTATGTATTCTGGTTGAGTCCTGTCCTTTGATAAAGCCAAAGTTAAATGAACAACATACAGCCTTACTTTGTTTCCTTAAAATAGGGACAATTTGTGGACATCAGTCACAATGACTCTAATGTTCAAAGGCTCAGGGACCCCCTGTGCTCTTTGGGGGGCCCCTTGGGGATCCCAGACCCCAGATTGGGAACCACTGAGCTAAAGTGTACTCTTTCAGAATTAAAAGGGTTGTAAGTTTCCCCCCAATTTTATATTATAATTTATTCGTAAAGGGGACATGTTTTAAATGTTTTAGGAAGTAAATGTTACTGTCATGTGTGCAAGAATCAATTTCTAGCTTCTACTCACATCATTTAGTGTAATTTTGATTTGGCTACTATGTGCCGGTTGGTCCTTTCATCTGTAGTAGGAATCCAAACAGAAAATGGTTTGGTTCAAAAGCTTCCTGACTGACAGAGAGTAGTAGCCAATGGGAACAGTGCAGCACATTCATTTGATGGCAGGGTAGCTAACGTAGTCCTGGGTGAGACATTGTGAGGCTTGTAACTTTCTGAGTGATCATTTTACATGTAAATAAAGACATTATTACACCACAGCTGTTGTTTTTAACTGCGTAGATGGAGAATTTGTCAGATTCAGTGGTGGTTATAAAGTCATGACTGAAACAGTGTAGAGCAGAAGGTTGGAAATGGCTTACAAGTGACAGTTGGTTAACAGTATTGTCCTAACGGTCCACATTTATGTCCCTATTTTATACTTGTTATGTTGCCTGGTAAGAGCAAGAGAAAATACATAAATGAGAATGCCTTTATGGGAATTCTGCTGCGTTAAAACCCAACATTAATAAGTACAGAGAGAGGGAGAGAGGCAAACAGATGTGAGAGTCTGACAAGAAGCCTCTTGAGGATGAAAAGCACTGAAACAAAAAAGGCAATATAAGTAACCCACACCAAATCCTTGCTTTGAAACCAGTCTTAAAATTTCCCCAGTTTCTAGTTGTCCCTTAGCATTACAATTTCAGCAGACATCTGGCCTGTGGAAACACGAATGTGATGCTAGCCAAAACAGCCATATACAATGTGAAGATACTTCTACTATTGTGGGGACACTGCATCAAAAATATAAGTAATTTCCTGGGTCTTTGGTTACTTCCAGCAGATATCTGCAGCGCTTCACCGTAATGCTGGAGCAACAAGAGGATTTGTGCCTCATTCAAAGCTTAGACATTACAGAGCAAGCAGAAGTCGCTCTGGCTAACTCTCTCCTATTTCAGCTGCAGCAGCCTATTGTTTTTATTTTGTGCAAAGACCTACATCGCACCAGCTGCTCGGCACCCGACAGCAGAAAGACAGGTACAGATTAGCTGGCGAGCATAGCGGGGCACTTCGCTCATTTATAGACAGACATTTCTATCTGCAGTGTTTTTAGCCTGAAGACAGAGCTTAGCAGGGTAGCATTGGTTTTAGATTCTTCACAACTTCACATGAATTCTAATGCTGCTCTACACCTACTGGAAGTTGAAATAAGCAACTGCTAAAAATCTGTTAACAACTCAGAAGGTGATGATACGATGTATAAGTGTTGATTTTACAGTTTCTTTCCCTTTCCACCGACAAGTGGCCCAGATAATAAGTCATTAGTGGTTTACAGTATTTGAAATGTTGTTTAAGACCTTCTTAAAGACACTGTAGTAATCTACTTCATCATTTATGATAAGACCTTGGTCACCACAGTGATTGCAAAAATATGAGAACACAACAACGTGGCTGAAAATATGTTTGACAGAAGCAACAAGCATAAATTGTTCGACAAATGGCCACTGAAAATGTGTTCACCTGGAAAGTGTAAAGAACGACACAGCAGAAGTGGTGTGCTGTGGTTTATGTTTAAAAAATCGCAACTGACATCGGCTTTTGTTTTTAACTCGGGTCACCTGATTTGTGTGAGCTTCCACATTTTTCCACCTGTGGAGTTATTACATTAAATGATCCCCAAAATTATTATTAATCAACTTACAATGTGTGGCTAATTAAAAGAAGCAGCAACTGCTATGGCAAAAGTAGATGTAGAATTGTATAATATCATATTATTGCATCAAATTTGCCATAGCTACAGTTGAAAAACATGTTCCAATGTCACTGACTTGTTTCTGTATGGCTTGTTTTTTTTTTTAATTCACCATTTTATGTATGCAGAAAAATAAATGCCACTTTATGTTCAAGGTTTTCAGATTTCAAAAATAGCTTTGTGTTGGAAGCAATAAAAGTAACTGTGCTTCAGTGTCTTTAGAAAGCCCAAGGTTTCTCTATTTACCTTAATAAATATAATAAATATAGCCAGGAAATTAAGGTGTCAAAGATGTTTCTTAGTCTCTGCATTGATATTACTTCAGCACACTGGTGCTTTCACTAGAGAGGATGATGGTAGTTCTGAGCTCATATTGTCAATTGCTCTGTTTCATTCACTTTGGATGCATCCTCCTGCAACTTCTTTCCCTAGTGCATCTCAGTCTGTTTCATAGGGGAGCAGGGCTGGCTGGGGAATAGGTTTAGCTGGGTTATATTCGTCCTTATCGGTACACAGGTGAGCTCCGGTGCATTTGGTTGTCCAGACAACACACTGGCCAACGCTCCCTTGTCTAGCAACTGTAAAACACACACAAGGGCACAGCTGCACATGTGCATCTTGCAGCATTTATGAAGCTCACAATTTTGTCCACAAACAGCATCAAACGATTCTTGTAATAGTTCTTGTAGTAACAGCAGTTAACGTTTTCTAGGGAAAAACGTTAGTTTTTAACATTTTCTAAATTAAACTGTCTTTTTATTTTGGTTTTAATGTGTTATGACAGGACATTGCTGAAATTTTCCAGCTGTCATTTGTCAGCGTCCAAACACTGTGACTCTTGCTAAACAGCTTCAGTACTGTGCCATACGCTCTGGGTGTTGCTAGGTTACAATATTGAGATGCTGCTGGCTAAGTGGCTGCAGGATGACCGGTGGACAGTCTGCATGGAGAGCTGACAGCAGGTCCTCTGGACCATTTGGCAACATGTGAGTCAGATGCTCTTGAAATCCCACATCTGGTGGCAAGCCTATACAAATCAAGATCAAAGTGCTAGCTTAGAGATTGGACCCGCCTCTCAACCTCTCTGGCTCTTTCCTGTCGAGTTTCATTTCATTTCTCGCCCTTTTCCACGGCATTACGCTGCCTCCATGCAGTCTTCTGCCTGCTTTGTTATCCCTCCTTGGCTTTCCCTCTCTTGTTGCTGTCTTGACTTTTCCTCCCTCCTGCTGAGAGGTAATTAAACCCTGTTGTGAGTGTTTAAGCACTGAAGCAGACAGATGTTGAATTATTCTCAGGACTTTTATATTTTGTCTGGGAGGAGAGAGCCAGTCTCCATACCACATGCTGCGTAATAGCCATGCACACATGAATGCATCACAGGAAGCCTCATGCACACCAGCACACAGTTAGTCAGTGAGTCAGAAAGCTGTCACTCAAAGATCTCATGCTGACAGAGTTACAGGTAACAGAGTGATAGGACCTGACAGGCTGCTCTCACTGTCTACACTGATACACTGCACTGTTTATTGTACACACACCATGCACATGCAAGGCACTGGACCGCATGTAAACGAGACAAAAACAAATGCGGACAATTACACATAAATATACCCACATAAGGCACAAAGTAAAAATCAGCATCATCCACTCATACGCACAAAAATTACAGCTAAACCCTCAAAGTTAAACAAGTTAACCAACACAGGAGAACAGAAAATGTAAGAATCCCTCCATCCCGTTTTTAGTTTCCCTCTCATCTCTCCTCTCCCCCACATTGCTTCATTTATTTTTTCCACTCTCATGCTCCCTCCTTATCTATCTTTTTTACTTGGGCTCTCCATTCTGCCTTGAGCTTGCCTTTATCAGCGCTTCTCTCTCCTTTTTTCTGCTCTCTGCCACTGTAAACTTTAAACTCTCTATGGAGCCAGAAGCTGTTTTAGACAGTCTCTGTGTTGCTTTCATCGGTTTCTCGCACACACACCTGGGTGGCCATAACATACAAACTTAGCTACTTCATTATTACAGCACTTGTTAGTGCCATCATGCTGTGTACCTCATGCCCACAAATCTTTCCTTTTTGTTTTTCTACCTTATCCAGTGTTGAATCAAGCAATGTCATTACTTGAGGCAGTGTTATCAGATTTTGTGCAGTTTGCTGGAGCCAAATGATTTATATAACTTTCTTTTCAAGCTCAGTAATATTTCTTTAAAGTCATGAAGAGACGCTGTGATAAGGGCTGGGCGATACCACAGATTTTGGTATCGATTCGATACCAAGTGACTCCAGGGCAAGAATTGTCAACACCGATATCAATACCGACACTTCTGGCTTGAAAATCCACAATGATCTAATGAATTTGCCTTTAATTAACAATTATTGTTATTATCATAATCAAACACAGTATAAAGATTACTGTCAAAAATTAAATAAATAAAAAAAATAAAAAAAAATATATATATATATATATATATATATATATATATATATATATATTTATATATATATATATATATATATATATATATATATATATATATTATATTATATATATTAAACTGAATGGCAGAACCAAAACAAAAACAATAAGCTTTTTTTATTTGTTTGTAAACGATATAAAATAACATCAATGTAACAAAATAAATATATAACTGTTATTTCTATTTATCACACACAACTGTTTGGGAAATGGAAAACAGGGCAAATTTTCAAAACAAAAGCAAAACCTACTACTATGGCTCTCATTCACATTCTTTGGCTTTTTCCCCCAAAGCACTTTGTAAGAAAAATATTGATCTTATATCGATCAATACCGATACTAGCCTTGGTATCAATACTATTTATATTTGGATCTATTTGCCTGGTGAAGAAGGGGTGAAGAAGGGATGGCAGGATGTTGGGGTCTTACACACGCTATTAAGGTTGTGACAGCATAAAATGAATAAAGTGTAAAAATGTCCAGTAGAAAACCAACAGGAGAATATTGCAGGGAATTTGGGTGCATAATTTGGGGGAACGATCGACAAGTTTAGCTGTGGTGCTCATTCCCCAGAAACACGATCCTTATAAAGTCAAACCTTTCCAATGATGTTTAATACAACACCAATTAGTATTGTTAAAGCAACACTACTTAACTTTCAGACTTTAAAACTATGTGCTTTTGACTCGTTTTGATGGCACAGTAGTGCTGTATAAAATTAAAAAAAAAAATCAATTATCACATACTAATCAATTCTAAAATTTATAATATAGTTAGATATAAATTAGCGCGGGTATTGGTACTTAAAGAGAAATTGTGTAACATTTTCTGTTGTTTACTGGACGCCGATATGGAAGCGCCATGACAGTCTGCCATCTTGAAACCACAGCCACCGGCAAGGGACAAATTGCACCAAGGCAAGCCAGCATGCAATGATTGAGATGTGGGCGAAGAAGATAAATGAGAGAGGCTTACTACCCTGGTAAGCTGGAAAATCTGTTAAACTGCTATTCACAAAAATGCAGGACCATGCATATCCAGCAGCACGGGAGCCCTTTTCACCATTGTCAAGAAAGCGAGAAAGGGGACTTAAAAGGCAGCATGACCAGATGATACAAAATTGGAGGATTAACATCAGGCTAGCTTTCCCCAGGTGGAAGGAAGAAAATTTTAAAAGGGATGCTGAAGTTTCCAGCTTTCTCCTTGACAAGTAAGTCAATTGTACTGCCTAAATTAGCCAAAAGCTAACTTTTTTTATTCGATTTTGTTAAACAGTGTTGCTAGTTACCATAGACAGCATAACAGTAGATCCTGCTAAAATACACCTTGGTCGTACAGAAGTGCATAACAACGCTGTCGAGCAAAAACCTCCTATGTCCAAAAATTGTGATTTTTGTTTTCCTTCATAAATCAGTACTGGTCTGTCTGTTGTTTTACAAATATTTAACCAAAGATATATGATTAAAACACAATACCAAGTTTGATGACATTATGTCCAGTTATTACAAAACTGTTTTTTTCAGTTTTGGATAAGCAGCGATAAGTGGTTTCAGTTGCTTTCACAGTCACAAAAAATGCAGTCATGGAGTCATGGTAAAGTCAGACTAAAAGCCAGTGGGAAGGCTTTATTAGCTGGTTTTTACTGAGACAAAAAGCCGGTGCTGTGTCGAGGCTAGTTTTCTCCATTGTGAGCCGTTCCCCCTTGTGAGAACCACTCTTCCTTCTAAACACAGGTGAACAATATCTGACAGTTTGATGGGATCAAGTTTGCAATATTTTAATGAAATCAAGAACCTCTTCACCTGAATTAACACGCCATGAACTATCGGATGACGTGCTTGGATGACATGGTCACTAGATGGGTCAATATAGCCCACAATGCATTGCGGGCAGAAGCTCAACATGGAGGCGAAAAAATTGAGCTGCGCAATTACCTATAAGCAAACAAACAAAGAATAAAATACAACATAAGGAATAAAAATAAAAATATTTACACACAACTTCGGACTGGATTTGGAATGACATCTTGACGTGGGTTGTGGTTGCTGTGGTGACGGCGGTAGTCATGTGGTTTGCGGCAACGAAAAAATAGGCAGCTTTGTGTCCAAATCGCCAAGACAATGAGTGCACTATGTATTTTGCTATGTAGTGCAGCCCTATGTAGTAAACGAGGGGTTAGGGAGTAGGGTGGACATTCAGACACAGCTTTAGTAACTTGTTGCTATAATTAGTGATTTTTAGACCTCTCTAGTGGCACTTTCTGTTTTAAAAAAGCAACTAGCAACAAATTTAGTGACTTTTTCTGGTGTTATTGGACTCTTTGAGTACAACATGAAAACATTTACTGTTTACTCTTCCTAACGAGTTGCGGATGCTACCGCTACATCCCCCGTCCAGAAATGCTCACAAGAGGCTCTTCCTCGAGTTGCAGGAAGAGCAGGAGACTCTTCTGCTTCATAACCAGTCTGAAAATGAATTGTGTGAAGCTGCTACTGGCTGATCCTGCCCTGGATTACAGTAAGATAATAATGCCTCTTAATGTAGATTGTAGAAAAAAAAAAAATTAAAAAGCTAATCTTTTTAAATGTTTTTTTAATGAATTAATCTTGATTTAAAAAGCAGATAATCTTAACTAGTTTGTTCTACTGTTTACTTGATCTTGTATGGAGTATTGTAAAGAAAAGGACATGTATATAAATATGTACACTAACTAACGGTTGAGGATTTGTTTAGTTTTTTTTTTCTTTTTTCTATCTACTTGCACCACAGTGAGAAGTCTGAGAACACTGTTTAGACTGTTTATTTGCACAAACTAACAGAGCTTTAAAACAATGCATTTATTTTACACTGTTAATATTTTTTCTTATATTTATTAATATGATTTTGATGTATTGTTTGGAGTGTGTTGTTATTTTTATGGTGTTCTGACTTTAATTAAAAAAATATTTTTTCCCTTCTATAGTATAAAAAATAGTACCAAGTATCAAGCAGCATCCTTAGCATTAGTATCAAATTTTAGTACCATGACAATCCTGTGGCACAGTGACATTTATTATCTTTATTCCTGTAGTTGTCATTGCTCAACAGCAACCAGAGACTGAGAAAGTCAAGTGTTTTTCCACCCACCTGCATTTCACTTTATGGAACTGCATCACACGCTATTTCAACACTGGCTGTTTTGAGAAGCACCATGGCTGATTCAACAAAAAAAACCCAGGAGGACATTACTGGAGGATGCAAGGAAAAGAGACAGAAATGGATAGGCAAGAGATAAAACAAGAGTAAACAACAGACTGACTTTTACTCGCTGGAAAGAGCTTAAAGAAGAGACAGTGTGCAAGACAGTGTGCAAGGCAGATGTTGCACGGTGATGCCTTCAGGCAACAAACCACATACCTGATCCTCACAGTGCCTCCTTAACTTTTTTTGAGGAGGTCAAAACATTTAAAATATCACCAGACATGTGATATGCAACGAAAATATGCTTAGAACTGATGACTTGTGATTATACATAAGACCTATATGTTAAGGTAATATGTGTAATATGTTAAGGCTTGTTTTTGAATCGGCCTACTTTTAAATGTAATATTTTGTATCCCTCTTTTGTGTGTGTATGTTCTTTTTCTTTTCTCTGTGTCGCTGGAGGATTGTAAAAAAAATAAATAATAATAATAAATAAAAATGAAGTAAAAAAGAAAGTTATATCCTAGATTTTTTTTCTCCGGAAAATCAACAGTGCAGATTGCTCTTTTTCAGCAGCACTGTACATCATTGTCACCCTTTCCCACACATTCACACCTGGAAGCAGTCCAGCAGAACCACACTGAGCAGCCTCACCAGAGTTGCTGAAAGTTAGATAAAACACTGTCACACTTTATACTCACACTTTGCTGGGAGGCCGTAGCCGCAGGTGATCTTGGCCTCTCCTGTCTCACAGCCATGGAGGGAAGCACACTCCTGTTTCAGAATGGGACCTGCAGCACGGTGGATGGCTCCGTCCACTGGAAACACACGACAGGAGATTTAGAGAGCTGGCCTACTTTTATGAATCCCCTGAAGTCTGACTGCTTACAGGAGCTGAAATGTTGTTTGAAGTCTAGAGGACACACTGACTAGAGTCAGAAGTTAGTGGTAAATTGACCTAAATGCCAGCATTTGTTTAAATGGCTGAATTTTAAATCGTCTGCAGGTTGCTACACAAGTCAAAGCATCTGCTTCTCTGCAATTTAATGACAGCCCAGACTGTCAGTCCATTTAATGGATTTCAAGGCTACTGCCTTAGTTAATTACTTGATTTAATGTGTTATTAAGGATTCATCTGATTTGACTTTTTGGTCAATTAGTCTTAATTAATTAATTTTTCATAAAACTACATAATATTCTGAAATGTGTATCCATCTTTGATCCCCACCACATCTAAAGACCGTAACTGTGTTTATTTCCAGGAGGGCAATGATGCTGCAAAAGCAATTTTATAGATGTGCCAATTATAGTTTCAGTTCGAATTCACACTCCTTGCAGTCAAATACATCTCCTAAAAGTTAATATTCAGACAGTCTTGATCTCTACGGCTTTATCACAATCATTCTCAAAATGATGGACCAAAAAAACCATCCAGCATTCGACATATTCTAAATGATTAAAAACAAGAAGAGGTTATATGATTTGACTGGCTCATGGTCCGAGAGAGTGTGTGTTAGGCAGTTTAGAGGTACTATCTGAACACCTATATGTAAACTTAACCTCTACAATGTATTATTGCATATGAATCTACAAAACTGCAGGAGTAACATTGTTTGGTAAACCTGCTTTGTAATTTATTTAATCAAGTTAATGAAGTTTTTACGGATGTTCAGATGTGATTGGAAATTATGTACATGAACATGGAGGATGCTGTTGTTTAAAAGCTGTCTATAGAATCTGACCACACCAATACCACACGTCTTTTTAATGAAGTTATACGTAATTAGTTTAGTCTCTATTTATGTGTGATGATAGATTAGTATGCTTTGCCCCTCTCCCAGAAAATGTATGTTACAAAATTATGTATGACTTTTATTCATTGCCTATGATGAAAGCAACACCAGCTTTAACCACAGAAACTGCATCTGTTGTCAATCAAACTGCTCACATGTGGGTAAAGTGCAGGCTGCTCACATGTCGGTAAAGTGCAGGCTAACATATAACTGTCAGGGAAAAAATACCATGAAAACAAACTGTGTATACGCCTTTGTGGTGAAACTTACCACATAAAAGAGGAAAACAACTCGAAGTAAGACTGGGAAAAATACTAACAACCAGGTGACAGCCAGTGGAGTTGATTTTTCTTTTTCTTTCTTTTTTTTTTCTTTTTTTTGACAGAGTAACTCTTTAGTTTCACATTGGAAAGGATGCAACAAGAAGCAACACAGCCTACAGAAAAGGCTGTTTGGCCCAAATTTTGTCATTGATTAAATGTAAGTATAGCTGCCAAAACTCAGCCACATGACCAGCACATGTGGCCCACAAGGAAATTGCTATAAAGCAGGGCTACTCAATTCGGTCCTACGAGGGCTGCAATCCAGCAGGTTTTCCATGTATCCCTGCACCAACACACCTGAGTCAAATTAATGAGTCATTGTGTAGAACCTGATTGGCTGTTAGAGCCACCTAATTTGACTCAGGTGTGTTGGTGCAGGGATACATGGAAAACCTGCTGAATTGCGGCCCTCGTAGGACCGAATTGAGTAGCCCTGCTATAAAGCAAGCTTCCCGTATTAGGTCCACTTTTGGCCCACACAACACTTGCCAGTGCCATAACTGCCAAAAGTAACCTGGATTTGGCCAAAACATGTCTGTTATCTGGGAGCACATGTGAGTTTCAAAGAAATATGGCCCAAAAAAGAAGTGACAGATCTATGGAAGTATCCCAGCTGAATCCTAAAGATAACTACCAGACAGAAAAGGTCTAGTAGCTTTCAACCTTTTCTGGTAGACAGCCAGAGAAGGTCATGTACCAGATGACCTAAACATCCTAAACACTTTATGATGTTTGAAGCCTAAATATGTGATGTACAAAGTATAGTTTCATCTCAGTTTCCTTCTGAAGGTGCTCTCCATGGTTGTCTGCTTTGTTTTCTTATAGCTGTAGGATGCTTTCTGTTTCTTTACAGTTGTTACAGCTGGTTGTCCCATCTTTTCTGTTTCTTTTACATCTTTGTCTCCTTTGTTATGACTTTTTACTCTCTTTTTCTCTTCTGTTTACTCTCCTTTCTTTTGTCATCCTCCCTCAGATACAGCATTAATATGTATATTCAGAAATAAACAAATTCCCCCCAAAAAAGTAGTACTTGAGTATCAAGAGGACTCATATCCATAAATCTGTAAAGCTCTTTTTAGCAAAGCAACCAGCAAAGAAAACAAAAAGAATAAACTAAAAACAAAAGACACAATGTATAATATCCCATACAATTATGCTACTTGTCCCACAATAATTTGGTTGGAATTTGATGCCTGTACACTTTTCATAATTTCATTATATTAAGTGACTATACAATTTTACATATAATAGTGTAGATTTGGAAATCTTCACTGCTTTTCTATCCAATAAATTCAATTTCACTCACACATCAATGCTCCAGCATCAACAATCTAATGATGTCATATATAATATCAATCAAAGGAACTAAAGCAGCACTTTTACAGTTTTTTATTTATTTATTTATTTTTATTTCTTTTAATCTTTTTTCCCCAGCTAATATTTATGTTCTTTAAGTCAGATTTTTCATGCAGGATTTTTGTTACAACAGAATATTTTTCATTGTGAAAATGGTACATTTAATTAAGTGAACGATGCACTTTTTATATATCTCAGAGATATATAAAAACATTAGTCTTGTAAATAATCTTTAGAAGACAGGCTTGAAAGACTTATAATATTGCACCATGATTGCATCAGAATGTTAACGAGAATTTCAGTAATTCAACCTTCAGCAGCATCTGTCTTCTAGTGAAATCAAGACTAAGACGAAGTTGAAAGAATATTGAGATTTTATGTCAGAGTCGGGTGTAAACTATTCATAATTAGCCCAGAATAAAACAAAATCTGTCAGGAATTGGTTTGTCACGGCACTGTGAGCCTTGTCAGCGCTTGGTGAAAATAGTACAACAACACCCATGCATATGTCACAGCTCAGCATGTCGGCCTGTGGTTCTCATCGCTGTCTGACTGTATCCAGACCAGCTGTTACAGCGGTCTGTGAGTAGCTCCAGGCAGGGGCCTGATGTTATCAGAACGTTTTTGTGTTAAGTTGGCACATCGCATGCAGTGCTGAGCTGTAGTGTGCCATGTCATGCTGTGCCAGGTTGAACTGGGCTGCACTGCGAGCAAAGCACAAGTGCAAGGGTGTGACAGACAAGCTCTGAACACTGGCTACCTCCTCAGGGTCCACTAAGACAAGCTAAGATGTGAGTGTGTTTGTGTATGAAATACTGTGCTTGTAAATATCCTTGTCAAAGCATTTTTGTTACTCGGAAGACTTTGTTTTGTTTGTATTTCTATGTGTAAATGCAGTGTGACTGAGGCAACATACACACTGCATACACCAACTTCGAAACAGCCAAAACTGAAATAGAGAACAAGTGTGATAAGAGGGAGAGATGGAAAGACAAAGAAGGAAGGAAGGAAGGGGAGTAATGGAAAGCAGCAGATGTGAAAACAGTCTGGAGGGAGATAAGGCAAAATGTAAGAAAAACAGTCAAAAGAAAAAGAAATTGAGAAAACTTTTGTTATATGCATTAAGTTAGAGAGATGCATGGATCTTCATGTGCATATGTGTATATATATGTATGTGTATATGTATGTATCAATCCACACTAGCTTCCACTCCAGCTTGTAAGAATGGGCTGCATAGCCCTGAGGTACAAAAGTGCTCTTTGACCCAACAACTGCCCTGCACTCTCTCTGACATACACAAAGAGCTGCATTGCAGTGCACGGTACTTGAAAAACAAATACAATGATCACACATGCATAGGTGAACAAAGACCTAAACTCTCAGATTAAGTGGCACATGTTCTAATAGAGAAAACTGTTTGAGGAGAACAGAGTTTAATACCATCAGTCAAGCTGTGTGAACATAAAGGATGTTAAAGCAGCAATCCTGCATACTAACATAACCCCATAAAATTCTTGTTTTTGCAAATTGACAAATCTTATATCAGAGGCAGCGCCACAGGAATTCCCTTGCAATGTAGAGGACATTGTAGTGTCCTCTACATTGGAAGATCATAAATCTTTTCAGGCTACAAAAAAAAAGAAAAAAAAAAAAAAAGAAAACAGTTTGTGGCAAACTACAGAAATTCAGAACAACCAGCATCTTGCATTTGCTGCTGTGAGCAGGTTTTATTTGTGACTGCAGAGAAGAAATCCAGCTCCTGTTCACCAGCTGGCTTCAGTTGTGGCAGATTGTTGGAAATGTCAGAACACATGGGGTTCATTGCTCCACACTTTGGTTCAAACTTAAAGAAAACAAGTTCATGACCATTCACACAGTTTGACCAAAACCAAACTTTTAAATACAAGTAAACATGTCAGGCCAACCAAAATTGTGAAAAATCAAAGCACATAAAGTCCTACAAACACACCCATAAAATGCAGCTAGGGTCACATTATACCTGCATATATGCTCTACTAGAGTCAAACTAGCTAAGGTTAGAAACATGGTCAGGTTTAATCTCTTCTTGACGAGGCCTATTTTTTCTGCTTCATGTTCAAAATGGTATCCCCAAAACAAATGGGGTATGTCTTCACAACTACCAGAGCTGTATACATAAACTTGTGTTCATGTGAGATTAAACAGAATCAAGGCACGTGTTACTGTGTAAGAGTAAATTCACCTGTAACACAGTAGAAAAATTAAACAGTTATTTCCTCCAAAAAGAAAACCAGAGGATTGCAGTCCAATTCATTAAGAGCTAGTAATGTTTGATGGAGGACTGTACAAAAGTAAAAGTTAAAAATGGGAACCTGAACAGTTGCAAATGTTTTAAGAGAGGCATTACACATGTAAATATCTCTGAAACCCATCAGCCAATGTTAATAATTGACACCTCTATCTATCATCAGTCAGCAGAATTGAGGGATAGCCCCCAAATTCTCCTTAGAAACACCATGAGGACCCAGAAAAAAGTGAACCTAGAGAGATCATAGAAAGAACAAATACTTCACTATAAAACCCTCTTTTTTTTAACATAAACTATCAGGACCTTCATGACTCATTTCAAACTAAGACTCAAACTGAGGCAGCTTAATAGAAGAACACATTAGCAGTGTTTTTTGAGATGGAACATATTTTTGGACCACAAAACAGCATTTTTTTTTTTCTTTGCTACTCGTTGGCTGCAAGCTCACAGAGTTCTTGTCACAGCGATGAGTCACACGTCTTTGTAATTTGAAGAACATCTTGATTGTGTGGTTTGCTTTAAGTGGAGAAATTAACAGAAGCACTAAAGTGGACAGTGCTATTGTTATGTTTTTTTTTTTATATATTCCCATATGCACTACAAGGGAAAAAAACAATAATAAAAAAATCACCACCTGGATTTAACTAAGCAAATAAGTGCTGAGGTTGCAGCACTTGCAGAGGTTGGCAACTACATTTGACCTGGGGCCAAATTTTTTCTGACCAACTGACTGGCGGGCCAAAAAATATATATATATAATTTATTTAAACATGTGTGAGATGTTATTTATGTATATAATGTTTTTTTTTTTTTTTTTTTTTTACTTTGCTATATTTTTAACTTTCTGTGGGCTATAGTGTCTTTGATTGTTTAGTAAGCGGATGAGAAAATGGGTCAGTGAGACCTAAGGATTAAACCTGGGGCGGCTTTTTATGCTTAGTTAACTGAACACTGTGCCAACAGCAACAACAAAAGTTATTTTCCTGTTCTTGCCATCTGGTCTTCTTGCTCCTGACAAAATTTCTTTGACAGTTTAGTAACATCCACTGTTGCCTCCACTATCAGGGAAATCTCAGACAGAAATAACTGGCAAACTTTCCTGGGTCCACCTCCAAACTGAGCTCGGGAGGCAGAGGATAAGGTGATTACTCCTGGGTGAAGCAGCTAGCTTCAGGGTGAACTCCCTTTACTTTACCCAGCAGTGGTGAAGCAGACACAGGACTCTGCTGGAACTAGCACAGCTGTGAGGTGTTTATTGCTAAAGCTTGTAGCTAGAACATTCACCACTAAACAGACAGTGTCACAGCGACTGTCTTTGCTCCGACGTTCCCTCCTCACCTCCCCTGCACTGTGCATCTGTCTATCTTCCTGGTCGACCATGCTTAAAGAGGCCACGCTGTTCTTTTAACACAGTGCTGCAAACACCACGATGTCTCTGCACAGACACATAACTATTGCAATCTTTTTTCTTTTTTTTTTTTTTTTTTTTATTTCACAGTCTTCCAGGAAGAAATGTGGTCAGAAAAAAATCCTGAATGATGGTGATCAGCCATCACATAAACATTTGGTGAAATCAAATCAAAGTAAACGAACAGTAGAATTCCGCATGCACAATGCAAAGGGAACTCAAGGAATTGGGACAGAACAGTTGTGCAGCCATAAGAAAAGCACTAATATGTGAGGCTAATCCAGTGGTTCCCAAACTGGGGCATAGGCCCAGAGTTATGCTGGGGGGCACAGCAAGGCTTTATAAATCTTATAGTTTTTGCAATGCTAGCAAAATATGGTCAAATTTGTGAAAGTATCAATGGGAAAATAACAAAATGAAATTAACAACAGACATTTCAATTACCAAAAAAAGACAAGAAAATATGATGAAGCATATTTTGTCCTAGGCTTGACCAGTTACTGGTCAAGTAATGGGAAAGGTCAATGGTGAGTAATGAAGACAGACCACAGTGTTGTATGTCGCAAAATATCAGCATCTGACAGTATGAAGCCACACAAGTTACATCCTCACTTTGAAACTTCTCATTCTGGATACAAAGAAAATCATGCTAATAACTTTAGAAACAAAATTAACTGTTGTAAATAGCAGAGTTGTTTTACTAAAGCAGCTTCTGTCTCATCAAATGCTCAACTTACCTGAAGCAGTTTGCAGTTTCCTGGTTTAAACATCTCAGACTATAGCAAAGAAATTGATCTGTTCTTTTGCCACTGACATGGTATTAACTATAATTAATGAAGTAGCAGCCAAAAAACTGAAGGCTATTTTGTGTCTTCGTACATTTCTTTGTAAGCATTACGGTGCATGTGATAGTGGGAATTGGGAAGGCTTGACATTAATTTTGTTGATGAACAGGAAGCCCTGCAGAAAAAATTTGGGTACCACTGGGCTAAGTGGAGAAAAAGGCTTCAATTTGCTAGGGAGCATAAAAATTGGACTCTGAAGGAATGGAAGAAGGTCATGTGACTTCATGAGTCCATATTTATACTATTCCAGAGTGATGGGTGCAGTTATTCCATCAGTGGATCTTTTTCTTCCCTGGTGGAACTGGCATATTTCAAAATGACAATGCCAGGATTCCTCGGGCTCAGATTGTTAAAGAGTGGTTCAGCTAGCATGAGGCATCATTTTCACACATGGATTGTCCACAACAGAGTCCAGACTTTAACCCCATGAAAATCTTTGGGATGTGCTGGAGAAGGTTTTGTGCAGGGGTCATTGCAATGCAACATTGGATGACATTGCATAAGCTTATTGAAGCAATGTCACAGCAAATGCGTGCCATGAAAGCTAAAGGCACTTTTTTGGGGTTGTGACTACTCTTTTGGCTAAGCAGTATAATTGATTGGGTTGTGAATTGTGTTTTGTTTGGGTGGGAATGCTTGGTAGAGTCTTTTAGCTGAGGGTCTCCACATCATTTTGGTATGCTACACATTAGCATTGGTGCATCTCATGCTGCCCCCTGTACAGGGGGTTCTAGTCAAGAAGAGGTTAAACCAAAGTATTCGTCTGCATTGCTGTCAGAACTTGCATACAGCTATAGTCTAATGCCAGTGGACAGTTTCAGAGTCCTTGATAAACCTAACACAAAAGCATTAGAAATTATTTTACACATTGACTGATTGATACTTATTAGCTGGAAGTGGGCTGACAGCAACCAATCACATTACAAAAAGGGTAAAGAACAATGACTTCTGTCATTTCCACAATAGGGCTAAGCAAAAGGGCCAACAACAGCATTAACATATCCAGCATACAGTTCAGATATTTTTTAGGCTGCCCCAAAGCAGTAAAATGCAATAACATGAAGATGTGCTTTTCTGAGGACCCAACACAGAGAGGTGGTCAAAGTAAGTCCAAACTTTAGGTGCTCTGCGAAATGCAAATGTTCCACAGTTATTATTTTTTTCTAATAATTGTGAGCATTAGCTTTCGAGTTAGATGCTCTATTGGGAAAATTATCCTTATCTCCCCATGAGCAGCGCAAACCTGCGTCACAACCCGGTGGTCACGTGACCATAAACCGCTTGCAGTCGAAACCAAAGCCTGCATCATACCAGCATCCGTGTTGAAGTGTGCAACTTTTTCATATAGTTTTCAGCTTTCTCCATCTGTTTTGGATAGAAAATATCCATAATTTATACAGTTATATTGATACCCTTAGTGTCAAGGCTAGAAAAAGATATCAGACGAAGCTAGTGGCAGAAGGACTGAACAAATGCTCTTATATGGGAAAGAGCTGCTAACAAGAAACATTGAGAGCTTCACAAAAACCACCAACAGACATTTGTTATTGTTACTGTAACCAGTCATTTAATTGTATTTTTGACACCTATATATATCGGTATATTTAAAGAAAACTACGAAAATCAAAGAAAAATCTATAAGGATTGAGTCTGAAAATCTGGTGTTACGCTCTAGTAACCTTTTTATTTACTGGCGAAAGACCCAGATGTGACAAAGTTCACAGATGTTCCTGGATTTTTGCGCCTGCCCTGCACATTTAAAGAATCCTTTAAAAAATTCCTAGATGCAGGCGGTGACCAGATCACCCCCCCCCCAAAATCTATCACTTTTTCCTTATTCTGTTTCAGAGATTTCTTGAAAATGTCATCAAAATCCATCCATTACTTTTTTAATTTTGTTGCTAACAAAAGGAAAGACAGACAAGCAGCCAGACAAATGAACATTGCCGAAAACACAACCACTGCCTCGGCGGAGGTGAAGATGGGTAAAATACCAGACCTATATTTCAAAGAATGAATAATGCTTTATTCAGTATCTGTGTCCATGAATTTCTTTACCATATCTTAGAATACTTTGCATATTTTACTGTTATTGCTGATTTTTTAACATTTGCTTTTCTCTTCTATGTTACAATTCTCCAGTGCTGCATTATGTTGGTGATTATGTTTTCTATTAAGGTGGACAATGGCAATTAAATTCTGGTCAAAAAACAGAAAGCATCTGCTCTTTTCTAACCAGTTTCTATAGAGGAGATCTCAGATGGTTCTGCGTAACAAACCACCAGATATGTCCAGTTATTGTCCACAGTGAAAATCTTCTGACTGGGCGACTTCTGATCTGGTTCCATATTGATTTCTGTGGTGTGATATACGAGCATGAGTCTGCACAGTTTGTTTTGTAAAAACTATATGGTTCTCTATGCAAGTTTAGCATAATAAATTAATACTATCGACTCTTGCAGTTGTGTGCCAGCCAGAATCGGTTGTACCTGCCTCTGTGAAACTGACAGCAGTCCTTATTAACACTCCCAGTGTAAAGTGACTATAAACATTTTTTGGACCACTCTACGCTACATCACAATCAAAGAAAGATGCAAAACAATTGCAAAGAAACACACGCAGAAATATCACAAAAATATCACAAAGAGATGCAGTCTTACCATCTATAAGTAAATACCTTGGTGTTACTGTAGTCACATTCAACTAAATTAACTTTTTCTGCAGTATAGATCACCATTTCAGTTTCTCATCAGGCAGACATGGAGACATTACAGCGGTGCTCTTGATGATTTTTTAATTTCATCCACAAACTGCAGCCAACACATCCTGTCCTTTTAACTGCAAATGAGGTCATTTTAACTATACACTCACCATATTTACTTTCACATGAATCACCCTGTGTGCATTTAGCTGAAGGAAGCTTTGAAATTCTTATGTTAGCTGAAATTGCTTCTTGTCAAATGGAGATGAGAAGACTGGGGAAGAAGTAAACGGTGCTCTCTCTCTCTCTCTCTGGACACAGCCTGAACTGCTTAGTACAGTTAATAAATACTTATAAACCCAATCAGCCTCTCTGTGCCTCCCACCTCTCTAATGCAGAGATTCTATCCTATCACTGCATTCACAGAAGACAGACAATGCCGTTTTTTTTTTTTCCAGGCTGAGGTAACTTCTGACTCGGTGGGAGCTGGTGTAATAGCCCAGCAGGAGCACTGCACGCCACTGAGTAGATTGAGACACTGTTCTGTCACTTCAGTGCGGCCAGAAATATGAAGGGAGAATTCATGAGGAGAGGGGAGTGAATAGGAAAGATGTGTTTAAAGTAAAGCTGCACCAGCAGTGCTCTTTCAGAGCAGGCATATATGCAGATGTATAAGTACTGAAGGTCGGTCTACGGCCGAGAGCATCAATATTATCTATTACTTCCACAGACTACTATCAGTGGAGCCCATCAGCACATGTTGCAAAAGCAACAATGACTAAAGTAAAATCAGTTTTTCCTCCACGAAATATTTAAATATCTGAAATTAACACAAAGGGGAAAAACTCATAAGTTTTGCATTTGTTTTTGCAGTGTCACACACTGCAGAGAATTAAACAGATTTAAGCTGCTGACACAATAAATTAATAGCATTGATCATCTCGTTAAAGACCAGTGTTCTGCAGGGAAACCTTTGGTCCTGGCATTCATCTGGATGGTGCATCCACCACCTAAGCATTGCTGCAGGCCAAGCACCTCATCTCCATGGGAACGACACTCCCCCAGCAGGACAATGTGGCCTGCCGCATGACAAAAACTACTTGAGAATGGTTTGAGAAGCACAACAGGGGTTGACATGGCTTCCAAACTTTTTAAATCTCATACAATAGATGCAGAGGAGCCCATAAAACCCAAATCATCTGCTGTGAATCACTTAATTGCTTATGTAATGAGCATGTTTCTATTCTTAAAGTAAATGATTATTCCTAATGTATTTTTCATTTATGCATCATGACACAAACATGCATCAGCATGATGTCAAAGTGTACTTGTTGTTCATACTCCACTGATTCCGTCACATGCAAATTGGGCACCTAAGTAACTCAATGATCAGCCATAATTGGCAACAACTAATGCCACCAACAGACCTCAACAGATTAATGAATTAGTCATGAATTATATTTATATTACTAAACACTGAAAAAAAATATTAAGAAGTGTCAAACTCATTTCCATATTAAAATAACAACATTCATTATTTAGCCTTCATTACCATGGAAAATATCACATTAATGTTTTCTGCCACTGAAGCGCAGTCTTCCAGGATAGGAGAGACTGAAGCTGACAAACAACCTAAGAAAAAATAAATAAATATATAAACAATGGCAGGGCAGAAAGACACCCAGACAGAGAGAAAGAAGAAGGGAGATTAGAGTGTGCATTTGGACAAAAAGAAATAAGATCAAGTGTTGGAAAAAAAAGGGGGTGTGTAAGTGAAAAAAAGTGGGTGAGACTAAAAATAAAAATGGTAAGAGATGAATGTTAAGCAAAAGGTACGCAAGGAGAATTAGTTAAAAACTATGCAATGCATGGACAAAGACAGGAAGAGGGAGGGTATGAATTATCAGTGTTTTGGCTTCTTTGGACCAGTGAACAGCCAACTAACAGGTGGCTGACCAGTTTAGGTGTTATCACATCTCTCTCACAGGCCCTGCACTGACTCTGGAAAGGAGGGGACTGCTAGGTGATAATTGGTGATATGCTTACCTGGCAAAGAGCCTGCAAACCCCCGACAGGGCACACACAAACACACTAGCCTGTTGTATTCTATTGCCAGGGCAAGCTTTACCTCCTGCAAACTCCAACCAAACATCATTTACCAACATAAGCACACACACACACAAACACACACGCACAAGTAGATTGACATTAGAATAAAACCAATCCCGATGTCTCCCCTTTGGAATACTAATATGGCTGCCCTTGCCAGCTGACCTCTTATAGGCCAAACAGCCTGTCTGTCAAACTAATGGGGTGGAACGCTGGCATATTGCTTTCCCACAATCCCTCAGCAGAGCTGGGACACTCATTTACTTCAGTCAGCTTGTTGCCAAGGCAACATTTAGGATGGGTCTAGTGTTGGATGGACGCACAAACATGAACGCTGTTTTATAAAGCTCTATATGCACACACTCACACAAACACGGAGCAATCTTTTAAATGGAATAAAAGTGTAACACATAAGACATGCAGGTGTAAATGTGACTGTGGCTATCAAGAGTGCAAAAAACAAATTTATGTATGCCGCTGAGACACAGAAAGTGCCATGTGCATGTAGAAAGTACCCAAAGTGCTCTTTGCCACTTGTCTCAGCTCTACACCCCAAACCCAATCTTCTACTCTCTCCCTTCATTCACAATGCATGCTCTCTTTTTCATTTGTTCTGAAAGGCAAGCAGACAAGCCTATTATCTGCCTGCATTTCTCTTTCCATCCAAACGGGGAGAAACAGAGACAGGGCTGCAGACACACGGAGGCCACTTTCAGCACATGGTATCAAACCCTCTTCCAGCTCTTGAGGATTGGTTATAGATGTCAGCTCACACATATTCAGTCTAGCTTTTCAGTGTTACAATAAATCTGGTGAGAGGATTTGGCTTTTTCAAGCTTCTAACAAATTAGAAAATGTAAGGAGATGAAATTTTAATTGGGATCTTGCTCATCTGTTGTGCACTGAGTGCAGACCTCTTTAAATGACCTAAAGCAGGCAGTCGCTACACGGTTGCTTCACATCCTGTGCCCTCTTTCTCCACAGATCATGAGCCGGCAGTATAATTTCAGATCATACTGAACAATAACACTCAAACATCAAACATTTTTCAAAACAAATCATATTTATACACAATCAAACCTGAATCAAGTTCAGGAAAAAATATAGATTAGAGGGTTAATGGGGGTCCTGGTCTTGTTCCTATTGATTATGAGACAATCATTTCATAGAAAAGATGGAGGAAAAAATCCAAGGGCATTATTTGAGACAAAGCTCATATGATGCTACAGCAGTAAGAGTTAGCCAGCTCAGTTGTTTTTTATTTATTTATTTATTTTTTGTCACAGAAAGTAATGCTCTTCCACAACTGAAACCCTATTCATAGATTTGTTCATGATGCACAATAAAGGACTTTGAGAGATAAAAGTGATTTACCAGTCCAATACACTGGATCAGTATAAGGCTTAAGCTGTCTTTATTAAGTAAGTTGTGAATAAGCCAGATGTGACCAGTCCATTTTAAATACAATAGAAATAATGCCCCTATTAGGGCTGGTCTGTCCTCTATCAGTTACATCCACTCAATCATGAGCCACTGACTCAGTTTTTTAGGGCCAAAGCAATTTCTCAGCAATTCATTTGCTGAAAAATTGCCAGTAGCAGCACATAAACTGAGCTGAAGTATCAATTGTCAATGAGAAAAAGGTGGATGGGTGAATCTCAAGAGGATTCCCTCTTAACTCGGACTGCTGCAGCCTCTGAGTATGGAACAAAAACTGTGGGCTTTTCTTCCCAATCTCTCATAGCATACTCATTTTAAAGTGGTACCCCATCGAAGCCTGAAAGGATATAAAGATTACTGAAAGAAGATCACAACTTTTTTAGTACACATGTGGTTAGGGCTGTCGGGATAATGACATTTTAGTGAGGATCATACAAAAAATCTTGAAAAAAAAAAAATTAACTGTTTTTGTGTTTCTATGTTGTGAAAATATTAGGCTCTTTTAATATTGGTCAGTTAACCATAAATGGTGCCAATGACATCTGGTATCAACAGCAACATACACTTATTTTCACTAAGGCTGCTGCACTCCAGGCTAAAAGGATGGGTATCCATTTTTTCCATATGAAAACACATGTTTATAGTATGTAATGTCTCACATAGAGGCTCTGAAACTGACCATAACAACATGTGGACAAAAAGAGATATGACTGGTTGTTTTTTCTCTGGGCTACGTCCAGTCCTGCTGTGTTGGCCTAACATCCATGGTGCTGCCAAAATTGAATAAACTAGTAAATGAAAAGTAGCTAATGTAAAATGACTGCAGTCAATTAAAAGAATAACTGTCAAACAACCAGGCAATAATTAGTACATAAGTCAAGAGGTGCCTGACAGCTAAAGGGAAGATGGCTAACATGTCAAATGAACAATAATATAAGTATGTGAGACGAAGAATCACTGTTCTTTATATTTTTTCTTAACTTAACAGCTAAAATAAATGTCTTCCACACAAGCTGTCCAAACAGCATTCATCTTTGGACTGATGTGTCAAACCTGCTTCCTAACAGTTGCTTTATTACATTTGCAAAGATATCTAGTTTTTTTATCAAGTGTTTTGTTATGTTGCTGCTTTCTCTGTAATCCACTCAGCGTTTACGCATCAGCTCCATAAGGTGTCTTTCAAACACGATTTCCTCATAAACTTTGAACAGACTAAACCACCCTCCCTCCCCCAAGATTCACATGCCTGTCATCTAGCGGGGAAAAGTGGTCGCAGGTTTAAACTCTGGAAATGTGGCTTGGAGCTTGTCAAAATTTTGCAACTTTGGCGCTTAGAGGGTTATATATCCATAGCTACCTCAAAAAATCAATGAAGCACAGCAGCTGCTTTTTCAGTATGCTAAAGTATTCACAAACTCTAGATTGCCATGATAAACTGTACTGGCATCTTCCATGGTTGTGCTCTAAATGCAACATGACACTGCAGCTACTAACCATGTTCATTTACTGTGCCATTTAAAATGTGGTGAATAAGTTTTACTTCTTATCTCTATTGAGTGTTTAAGTTTAGCCAAGAGCTGGTGGCATTTTTGTTGAGGCCATAAGCCAGTGGAAAAACACTCCAATACACCACACATCCCAGAGGTATGCACTGACATATGGTGACCTAGAAGAAATCTGTCCAGGCGCCGACTGTTGTAACAGCATGTATTCAACAGTCACACCATCATGCAACACAAATACCAAAGAATATGGCATGCTATGTAAAATGTAAATACAAACGTGAAGAACGTAAAAACTTTTCAGAAACTGGGTTGTTTGCTAGTTTGATTTTTGACTAAATGCTGTTACATTACTTGCTGGGCCAGATTCTAGGTCATCATATGACAGCCTGGAAACAGGTTTGCATGTACATGTTTGAAGACAGTAAAAAAATATATATACTGATAACGCTGCAGCTTTCTGCCCTCCTTTGTTTTGTTTTTTCTATTTATAAAATAAATTAATCAAAGCAGTGAAATGTTGAACTGGCAGATAAGCTCAGAAATAAATGAGCAACTGCAGCATGTAGACATAAAAAAGGTTCATTTCCTGCCCTTGAGTTTGTTGTTGATGCACTGCCTGAGCTCAGCACTCCTCTGGATTGAAGTGTGAAAACAATGCCGGCAGGTGTGCGTTTGATCCAACTGATGACATTTACCTAGGTACCCTTGAGACTGAGTGAGCACTGTAAAGACCTTTTGTTGCTTCACCTCTGATTGAAAAAAAAACACAAATAAATTCTCTACAGCTGAATGAATGAAAGCTTGGTTACTCAGCACAGAGTTGTGACCCTGGCAAATGAATACGTATAACAAATTATTTTTTTGTGTATTTTTTTCCCACTTGCCTGTGCTCTTGCATCTGTCTTTCCCCAGTGACTGCCTCCTGAACACTATTGATCCTTCACTGCTTTTGTATTTCTTGTCTTCTTGCTCTAAGCATCATTTCCCTCCCATTTCTTTTGTTTGTACCATTCTTCCCTTAGTCTCTACCCTTACCTCTCTCTAATTAACACCTACTGTAAGATCTATCTGCCTTGGTATACCCCCCAAGGATGGCGCTGGAAAAGAAGACAGTGTGAGGGAAACAAATACAATAAGACATCAGAGAAATCATCTGAGCAAATGAGAAACTGATAGAGAGTGACACAAAAACAGATAAAAGCCAAATTCAGATGTTGGCTGTACATGTAGATTCCTCCAGTCAAGACTTGAAGTGAAAACAAATGCTGTGGTTTAAAGAAATTTAACTTAACCAAAGAGAATAACGTACACAGGGTTTATAAGGGCCCTAATGCACAGTCTGATGCGCGCACACAATCCACGACTCCCTAGAAACTACCTGTCTTTGCAAAGCCATCAGAGACTTCAGCACAGCATCAAACAATGCTGTAGATCTTGAGGTGCTTCACTGTGTGTGACTGTGTGTGAAGTGACAGGATAAGACGGCAATGCCCATTTTTATGGCTTGAGCCTCAGCTGGTGTTTATCAGTTGAGGTGGAGCCTCTGAGTCTGTGTGTCTGTGCGTGGACACTAAGGACTTCAATAGATGATTTCAGGCAAGCAAATTTACAATTATAAAGTGGCATATGAATGAACATTCATGCAAAAATGCACACATACAGTACTTGTGTGCTACTTAATATCTAACCACAGAGATCAAAGGAAAACAGAAACAAAGCAAAACAAAATAGATGCATGGACACACACATTCTGGGTGGAAGGTTAAAAATGGCTGTGTAAGTGCATTTGCCTATGTAAGTTGGTCTGCAAGGCTGAATATGTTTCACCAAATGAAGACAAAGAAAACAACCACAGGCAAATGCACCACCACCCAAATTTGCAAGCATTTATACACACACACACACAGACACACACACAAAGGCTGAGAATAGTGTGTGTTTGTGTGCATGTTTTCAGCGAACATGGCCACTGCATTAGTAGTACAGATTTATTACAAATATCGATTAACCACGGACGCCCAAACGTCACACACGTAGCAAAGCACTGACTCAACAATACACTGAAAAATGACTGTTTATATCTGCAGCACTCTACAACAATAAATTATGAACTATTGACTTCGTACCTGTGTGCACAAACACAAAGAAACACAGGCAGACAGACACACACTGAGCAGCATGCAAAAGCATTGCAAACACCTGCCACAACAAAGAGCTACCTGCTACCAAACACAGAAAACTACAGGCAGAAACCACATACAGGATATAAAAAACATACTGATACAATATATGGCTGGTAAACTGTTCTGCAGCATTAATTAAAATAACTATTTTTAAATAATTTGGTTTCCATAGAAAATGTTCTGCAACACAAAATGTGCCTTTAATAACAGCTGAGGCCTGCAAGTATCTTAGCAAACACTCACCTCCGCCTCCTCCAAGAAGAGTTTTGTTGGCTGAAATAGAGAGAAAAAAAAGAAAATTATGAATATTAGAGAGATTAATCTTACTGAAGCTTTCTCAAACAAAGAAGATTTTTGATGATTTGATAATTTATTCCTCCAAGAAGTAGATGAACAGAAAAAAAATGTAATCAACCTAAAATGCCATCACTGTAAAGGTACTGTATGAATCTCCATATCTCACCTGCTGCACAGATCAGATATCAGTGTATATCTGTATGAACTCTATTGTCACATGAAATCATCAACGTTTGACATTGCAGTTTTCAACTGGTTTCAATTACAAATGCGTTTGGTATTTACATGCTTTACGTTAGTTTGAAGTAGATATTTTGTTAATTGTTTAAACAAAACAAGTTGGGGGAACTGTTTGACGGGACAACAGAGACATCGGTTCTGTGGTTGTCTGGCATTTTCATTCTTACCCTCTTTACTTGCGCTTTACTTGTTCAGTTTTATTGGTTATTAATGACATTGTGAAGGAATTAAGCCTAATAGAGTGATGTTCAGTCCAAGTATATTATTCAGGAGAGCATGACGTCTGTGGCAAACTCTTGCATGTTAATTTATATAATCTTTTCTCCTGGTTTTCTGATCGTTTGCAGTGGCTCCGTGTCCCTCCAGGGCAGCCAGTGCAACAATTGAATAATCACAGGATTAATCGATAATGAAATAAAATAAATAAATAAATAACAGCTTGTGGCAGCCCTGATTAAGGGTTACATTAGCTGTGGAGATATCAGCCTCTCAATATGTTCACTCTACTGAAAGATCTAAGTAAACTTGTTCTAATAAGCAGACACACTCCTGTTTATTCACTTATTTTATTTCACTTTGTAAATTTGAATCTTGTGTTTTTTACAAAAACTTTAAATTTATTTAAGAATATGACTTGATGACTTGTTGGCAACATATTATTTTTCAGTACAATATTACTTTGAGTTTCTACAACCAGGGGGTACATTTTTGGAAGTAAAAACACACCCACACACACACACACGCACACACACACACACATACCTAAGGCTTCACATATATTTCCTTGCTGGGGGTATAATGCAACTTCACATTTATCTCCTAGAACATGATCAGTTTTTGGTGTCAGCATTTATTGGCACTGCTTCTTTTTTCCAAGTCCTCAAGGGCTAAAAATGTTACTGGTTTGGCCAGCAAGTGAGTTAATCTCATTCACCTGGTATTTCTTGTGTAATTGTCCCTGGTTTGATGGATGGAATAAGAACCAGCAGGTTTTGAACCTCATCAATGAGAACTGAGAGGCAGAGAACCTTATGAGCGAGTGACTTCACTGCCTGTAAAGCTAACGAATAAGCTCATGCAGCCTAAAGGATCACAAACACCTCTGTGAGAATAAACTATTGGCTTCAATTTGTCTTCAAGTTATGAAAAAGTCACTAACGCAGCAGCTTTCTACCTTGATAAGAATGAGGCGACTGAAACCTGAATGGAATAACACCACAATGAGGTTGTAATATAACAAAATGAACACTTAACAATTAATGCTCGTAGCTTGGCTGGCCAGTGACATTTTCTGCTGGTATCAAGTCACAGCACACGCTTTAAGAGTGTAAACTGCGGGCAGGGCGATAAACTTAGCTGTGGCTGCTTTTGACATATCCATTACCCAAGTGTTTTTCTCACCTGCGTATCTACAAACATGTGGAGTCAGCATTAGCCAGAGGACATCTGTAGCACTTTCAGGAAACTCAAGCCTAACCTTACCTAATTTTTTTCTGCCCGTTCATGAGATTTTGGCTGCTGTGATCATGTTAGGATAATCTTATAAGCACATAATCACTCTGCGAGGGGCAGTTACGGAGTTATGTCAGAAAACACAGGGGATATCTTTCATTTTAGTTATTACTTGCCAGAAGGCATTGTGCCAGCTCAGACATGAGCAAAGTTGGTTTTTACAGAGGAAGAAGAGCCAATTCCACAAATATCATTATGTCTTCTCAGCTATTTTTTACTCTACATTTTCACTGTCCCTCCCTGCTTTCTAAATGGTTAACACCACCAATGTTTAGGATTTAAACACACTGCACTTCTCTGTACGTGAAAAGTGATACCACTCTCTGGTTTGAAATATGAAGTTCTGTTTATCACTTTTAGGGCGGAAAAAAATCAGCTTGCCAGAGAGCTAATACATCTTTGTAGACCTTGTGCAAAACACATCAAGATTTAATACCTCAGACAAAGAAAGCATCTCCTTTAAGTCCTGTACTCACCCTGCGCATAAGGGTTATATCAAATACTGAGTTTTATTAATACTGGGTCTGTGGTGGCTAGCATGCCTAAGGCTATATGTAGTCTGAACTCCTCAGAGGTGAAAGACAAATCTGCCTGAAGGAGATAAGATACAGCTCTGACACAGAGCACTGGATTGAAACCAGTTATCACAATGTTGCTGGTGGTGGTGTAAAGTGATGAGCTCAGCTGAGACATCCAGATTTTCAGACTTCTTCTTTATTTTTAGTGAAGCTGGGTAGCACTACCAAAGCAAAAAACTCAAGTTTTGTCCACATTAAAGCTCATGGTTGCAGGTGGACAATATGTTTGTAGAAGTCTAAATTCAACTATTAAAAAGCAATATTATGACTCTTTGTGAGATGGGTGGTGGTGTTTTACACCATTTTTTGTTTCTACAAAAAGGGAAATCTCATATCTGCTCCTCTATGATCAGTACATAGGCCATTAGGAAGTTTGTGTATCGTAATTGTGGTTACCTCAACATCACCTGCTGGTTTGTGTGATACCTTTCTGAACCCTTCAGTTAGAGTGACCAGATTTGAGTTGGTAAAAAAAGAGACATTTGGTGATGGTGATAGGTATCAGTTTTTTCTGACTTGTAGTGGGATATCCTTACGTGTACACATGGTCATCCTTTCGACTGATTGATTATATTATTCAGGTGCAAATGGAACTTGATATAAAGCATACGGTAATATCCCTTTCTTCTCAGTACCTCACAGCAAAATGTAGACAAATTGTGATTGAACTTATCTTTCATAAATCACAATAAATATTTAATTCATAACTGAGTGCAACATTCTAGTTTGAAGTGTTTGTGCTTTAACCATGGAAAGCACTTTGTGCTGCATTTTTGTATGAAAAGTGCTCTATAAATAAAGACTGATTGATTGATATTATATAGTCGAAAGAAACAAATGTGTCTACAATCAAGGCAACTGCAGCATGATGAAGAGGCCAACATTGCACTGGACTTCTGATATTTTTACTGAATTTATATTTTCTACATAAAATACTTTTATTCATTTATTTATTTGTTTTTGGTCAATTATTACAAACACACAAAAAAAGAGAGAAACCTGTCTTTGGGCAGAACTGATGTGAGCTTCCAGCAGAGATGGGGACTCGATTCTGAGTCCCAGACTCGAGATGCACTTAAGTCGCATTTCCAGTGACTTGAGACTTAACTTGAACTCGCATTTAAAAGACTTGAGTCTCGACTCAGACTCACGATTTGAGACTCATGAACAATCTAAAGTTTTTTTCATGATCTTCTCTCTGTTTGATCTCATGTCTGCTGTCATTTTCCCAGCTGTAACACTGATGTAACGCCACACAGACGTGCCCGCAGTGCACACGCAATCAATCAAAACATTGACAGTACCGGAGAACACGGCTGTTGCTGCAGCACCATGGTAACTTTTGGGTATTAAAAACTTAAAAAGTAACCAGTATAAGAGCATTAAAATGGAAAGTCTGTGGTATTAAAAACCCAGGATGCTAGATCCACCACATCCACCTTCATCCATCTTAAAACACACCTGGAGGGGTTAGTCATTGTAAGGTGAAAGCTAATGTTAGCATCTAGCAACGAGTCTAGAGCAGTAAACGTTAACTTCTTACTACTTTTGTACTATTAAGAAGAAGAATGAGACATCTACAAAACAGTTTCCATAAACTGCTGACTTTGCCATGACGTTAAACTGGGACCAGACCCACTGTTAATGAGGTTTTACTAGGTACGTTTATTAGAAAAATACAGCTGTTGCTGACTTAGGAATGTAAGGAATATTTACCGGGCCTGCAAGTACTGAAACTCGATTAGAATATTGAGGCGTTTTTTTTTTTATTGAATTTAAAATTGTTAAAATGAATATTTGTACTTATCACACACAGTTTTTCTAAGCTCTTTTATTATTAATATTTTTCTGTTGCGCTCATGCAAGGGTCACTAACTGCGGACTTAACACTTGAGTCAAATCATTAAGAGGTCTTTAAGAGACTTGTGCAGAACTTTGATCAGGTTTGTTGCAGCATAGAAATGTCTAAAACCTGCAGAATAGTTGTGATCCTGCGCTAAAGTGTAGCATATTTATCCTCCTCTCTACATTGCAATGAACTGCAGTATTAGTATTAAAAATTTGTCTGTGGGCCCAGATGGATTTTAGTTCACTTTAAAAACTCTTTGACAAATTATGTTGAGAGCAAATTAATAATCTGAATAAATCTCCATGTTCATCAGTAAAGCAAAAAAAATCGTCTAGTGGAGAGGGACAGAGCATTGATCAGTTTAGGCTAAAGTTCAGTGTTGTTACTAAATGCTGGTAGATAAAGGGTGATATTATAATGCAGTCTTCTAGGCAGACCAGATGACATCGGATGGCAGATTACTCATTACAACTAAAAGTGACTTGTGACTTGACTTAGACTTGAGCCATAAGACTTGACTTTGACTTGAGGTCAAAGACTTAAGACTTGAATTGGACTTGCAAAAAAGGACTTGTGAACATTTCTGGCTTCCAGCACACCGCTTTGCAAATCATGCACTGAGCTTCCCATGCATCACTTTTCTTTTGTAGTTCATCCTTAAATTCACATTTATGTTTCTGCATTTTCTAGCTTTACTAGATACCGGAAACTCAGATCTAAAACTCCTGAACAGTTTCTTGGGTAAGTTGTCAAAGCCATCAGTCAAAAACATGTACCTCGTCTTCACCTCATCTTAAGGTGTGCGTCAAAACTGCAGAGAGTTGAAACCTCTCACGAGAAAAGTTTGAACAGCCAATCCGAGATTATACGAGAAGGTAGATTCACACACACTTTCTCAGCAGTTTTGATGCACAGCTTAATAAGATGAGGTTAAAACAAGGTTATGATAACACAAAGTTATGGTGCGTTCCAGTTTTCTCGTAATTCCGAGCAGCCGAGAGTTGGTGATGTCATTACCAGGTAACTCTGGTTATTCTCTCTGTGCTGCAGCTCCCTCCTCCCCATTTCTCTCCTGTAGTTCGTGTCTGAGAGAGTGGATAAAATAAGCGAGTGTGTAGAGTTAAATGCAATGCAAATCATTTGAGGCTGAGATAGAGTTTTCATGAATGTACAAGGCTGTAAACATTTTTATTTCTGCTGTAAAGTTGGATATTTCAGTGGAACTCTGTGGTGATTAAGAGTCAAGTGGACATTTTAGAGAGTGAGGAGTGTTTGTCACTTCTTTGATAAGCTATTTTTTCAGCCCCTTGGTTTGTAAGCACTTACTGTGTCTGTTTACCTTTGGTGCAGAGCAGGTAAACTACAGCATTTTGGAGCTGCCTACAGGGAACTGAACATATTGTCATGGGTGTGGATGAAAACAAAAGCAAGATAGTTGTGTTGAAGGGCAACCTGTATGCTGAGTAACTGAGGACTCAAACCACAATAATGAAAACACCCGCATCAGCTGAGCCTCAGTTTCATACCAGGTAAGCCAGTCTTTGGTGCGTGTCATTGTACTGTAACAATCCAACAGAAAAAATAGATAAATAAAGTCAAAATGCGAAAAAGGAAATCTTTCTGTTAAAATTAAATGAAATGGTAAAACTGAAGAATGGACATCCAGAAAAGCTGCATATACTCAGTGATGAGACAGAGAATGCATGTTAATTTGGTTTACTACACATCAGTTACAAAACAATGATTAAATCAAGGTTACTGTAGCTAGTAGAGAGCTTTGTGTTATGTTAATCAGCTGCTTGGAAACTGTATCAAGAATCTTGGTAGAGCTAATCATCCATCCATCCATTATCTATACCGCTTAGTCCAATTCAGGGTCGTGGGGGAGATGGAGCCTATCCTAGCAATTAACAAGCGAGAGTACACCCTGGACAGGTCGCCAGTCCATCATAGGGTCAACACAGAGACAAACAACCATTCACGCTCACACTCACTCCTAGGGAGCATTTAAAGACCAGTTAACCTAACATGCATGATTTTGAGCTGTGGGAGAAAGCCAGAGTACCCGGAGGGAACCCACACATACACGGGGAGAACATGCAAACTCCACACAGAAAGGCCACTGTTTGAACCATACCCCTAGCTGGTGCTCGAACCAGTGACCTTCTTGCCGTGAGGCTGCAGTGCCAATTTAGGAGAGGCAGTGGACAGTTGTCCCCACTTGTTCTGTCAAATGAATAAAGACAACAAAGACATGCAAAAGAAGAAGTTCTTGGAGGGACATCAGGGAGCAGCCTGATGCAGCCCAGAGGAGGCTATGGTTGGTGTAAATACTGCTGCCTTCAGACATCACCAGCCATGTATGACCTACTTTATTTGAAACATTTTGAACCCTTAAAGGAAGATTCTGGGATTTTTACACCTCTTGCTTACTGGTATGAAACATTAATAGTTGCAAAATGCTTTGAGATCTAACCTCCATTATATGAAAATACCTGCAACTCCTACATGACTGCAAGATGAAAAGAAGGGGCAGATTAATTAAAAGTGAATATTTGCAACAGACAACGATTTTTATAACAGTCCAGTGACATTAGGGCAGGATCTAAACTTTAAAGTAGAGGTTTGACAGGAAACTAAGAGTCATGAAGGAAGAATCCCCAACCATTAAAAAATGGATATTACAGAATTGGAGTATATAATGTAGTTTAAAAAACGACATTGTGCTTTTGCTTTTAAAAAAATGTAGAAAAAAGGTTGAGTCACACTTTCCAAATCTCTGACAGATGACCACTGGTGGGCACCTGGCGTTACAAATAGATGTCACCATTTACAGATCACAGGTCCTCATGTTTGCAGTGAATATTTTGATCAGGATGTTGAGTACCAGTCAATCTGTAGGAGAAATCCAACATCAACAAACTATTTCAATAGAAAAAAACTATTCCAAGAGAGGGGCAGCCTGCTGTGAAATGTGTGGAGTTTAGTGCATGAAATTGTGCACACAAGGAATAAACTTAATACCCTGCACCCCCCAACCCACAATTAACAAAAATAGTCAAAGCAAACCACCGTACCCATGTCAACGCATACAAATGAGGCTGCTGATTGGTGAATCAGGGCAACCATCAAGAGGAAAACCACGAAACGGAATTAATCTGACACAAAAATTGAGGTGCTTAAAGGCAAAAAAACCTTTTGGTCCCTGAGTGCATACTTTGAAATGATTGTCTATTTGTGTAGTGCTCTAGAATTACTAGTGCATCCATCCTGCAGTTAGAAACATAAGTGTTACCTCTGTGTTTTTATGCTTACAGCAATCAGACCGATTCCTTTGAACCTCGCTGAAATACTTGAAAAAAATGAATAAATAAAAGAAAATCTGTGAAATTTCCCACTTTGGAATATATCTAAAAATGAGACAACACAAGGTGAACACAATTTGTTTATTACTGAAGATTTATCAAAGGCATTGCAATTAGGAGTACGTTATGTAGCTCTGACATTTAATTTCTACAATCTGGCTTTAGTTTGCCATGTAACCACCCGTGTCACCAGTTTACTCTTTCAAAAAATCTTTTTTAAAATGTCCACAGGCAGGGGTCTGAATTTCTGTACAGGTGTACACATTTACAAGTTTGTTTCTAAGGACTGGAATATGACCCTGTCATACCCCAAAGGTTATTGGCACAACAGAGACGGTATAATTCTGTACAGATTCTTTCCATAATCCCGTCAAACACTTATTACAACAGTCTGAGCAAATGCAAGAAATTAACTCTGCCACACATGACTGACTATTGTTATTACACTGCAGATGTTTAGCAGTTGTCAGTAATGGCGCTCTGCTAATGCTTCTCTCTGTCTGTACTTCACCTCACCACCATATAAAATGTCAGACTCTAATGTGGGTTTGACTGCTTAGCTTTCCTCTGGTGTACTTGGACTCAGTACAGAATCATATACAGGGTTCACTGACCAGGTAATTCAAAGGCTTACCTCAGAGCGGCTGTGCCAGGTTCAAATTCTACTGTTTCCTTTCTTGTCACAAATGCAGAATTTATTTTTATTCCATTGGATCATTTCAATTAAATCTCCCTTTTCATCTTTATTCATGGGATTACAGAATTATTAAGACTGTCTTCTTTAGGGTACAACAGACCTTTGATAAATGTGCAATAATCGTATTTAATGCTGCTGTTCTCTGTGTAGATACATAGGTGCTTGAGACTGAATCAGCCTTTGAGCCCTGTGGGGAAACAAAGGCATCAAAGCAACTAAAAACTAAAACACCCCATGTGCATGCACAATCACGCAGTGGCAGAGATGTGCTCACACACACACACACACATACACAAACACACACCCATATGTAGAAACACATGCACAGGAGGGTGCAGGAGCAGAGGGGTGCGACCAAGTGTGTGCACAAATATTACACTTGCCAGCAGTCACACATGCACACACATACAAATGCAGACAGTCGTGGTTCAGTGTTTGGGTTACCATGGCGACGGCAAAGCCCAAAGGTTTGTTACTGAAACCTAGTTAATTAGAGAGAGAGAGAGTAATGTCAATACTCAAGGGAAAATGTTTCACCATCTGTTAAAACTCATGTACCCGCTACTCGGTTGTGCATGGACGGAGTGAAACTGTGTTTGCGCAGCATTGGCCACTGTTGTTGCACGGTCGTGCGCAAAAGCACACAACTGACTTCTCCCATGGCACTCAATAAATGCAGGCCAACAGTTTCTTCTTCTTATTGGTATTAGATGACTAATTGGAATAGCTAATACTGAGCCGCTAAATAAAGCGTGCTTACATCTGCTGCCGAGACACACCAATTATCGAGTGAGGAAGAGATCAGGGTGATAAGTTATACAACTACATACAGAGAGAAAAGAGATAGAGGCGGAGGGAGGGTAAGTTGACATGGAGGAGGAGAGCGCGAGGTGTCAGGGGACGGAGAAAGGGCTCAGGGAGGGGGGAGAGAAAAAGAGAGTAAGGGAAGGAGGGGTGATGGAGGGCGAGGGAGTGCGAGAGGCTGAGACGAAGTGAAAGAGACTTGAGGGTGGAGAAGAGAGACACAGGACTAAATTTGCAGGGAACATAAAACAACAGGATGGAGAGCACATCTTCTTCATTGGGAGGTAAGTAATGAAACTAAAAGGAAGAAAGGGGTAAGAGAGACACATTAGAAAGGGAAGGGTGGGGGTGAGGGTGGATAGATTGATGGATCAGTGAAGGACAGGAACTGAATGCTTAAAACATGGCCAGATAGAGGAGGAAGAGGTGGAAGAAGTTGGCTGTGAGAGACAGACTACAGAGACGATATGAGCTCTCAGCTGCTGTTTGGCACAGTCTAAAAACTAGTGTTTATTCACCTGTCTGTGTGTGTCTGTGTGTGAATGTATATGTGTCTCTTTGTGTGTAATTATGTTTGAAGCCAGGAATAATGATGATGATGATGAAAACAGGGTAAAATCTACTTTACACTCAGCTGTGTTAAACCAGTCTTCTGTCTCTGCTTTCTCTGTGGCTCCATCTTATTTTTCTTTCTCTCCGGTCTGTGTCTGCTCCCCCCTTATTCCCCAGGCCCCAGTGCAACTTGTTTGTGTACTCCTCCCTCTTCTGCATCCCTCTCCATCCCCTGCCCACTTGTCCTAACCACAATTACACCTCTTTCAGTCATTTAATTTCTAGCCATCATTTGTTTGATACACTTAAGAATACCAATTTATTTGCCAGAGTCTCTCTGTCAGAGGACAAAGATGCTGACACAGTGAAGGATAAATGATGACATAGCTCTAAAGCTTTATCTGAGATTAAAAAATATAACAATACAACTGGATAAAATGTCTATTTTGACAGATCTTTCAAAAACAAAAATCATAAATATGATGAAAGTCTTCAACAGTACCTCTAATTCTCATTTATATGAAGCATTTAAAAGACAGTCAAACCCATGTAATTGCAACACTTTAAATAAATACACAAAAAAGAATATTATCTCAATGCATTTCTTTCTTTTGCACCTGGGTTTACAGTGTAACGGCAGCTTTAGCTTCTTACTTAATATGAATGTGCTTTCAAGCTCCTTGTAGTCTCATTCACACCTGTGTGCACAAAACATACGGGTGTGTGTATAAATGAAGTAGATTTACAAGTGACACATGTGAATCTTAATGCTACTGATTACCTATACACAAATACCAAGCACTCACACCTGCAGAAGCAATATGACACAAAGCTAAACACTCATTTCATAATTAATGCCAAGACAAGGAGCAATAAGAGTGCAGATCTAACACAGCTTAGAAGAGGGCTGACCAGAATTCAAATGAATGCAAATGAGCAGTGATGCAGGAGAAAAATGGCCATCAGTAGTGTCAAACTATTCACTAGAGTTTGCAACCATAAATCCTCACATATGATGTCACTATAACATCAGGTAGTATTTTACCTACTTTAACACCTCCACTGACTATACCAAAATACCGGCAATCATTGTAGAATGTAACACAATCAGTCAAATCTATGAAGTGAAATTGGTTATTAATAATATTTTTGATAATATTATTTAATAATATTTAACCATATTTCTAATAAGGAACTTGGGCATATTGGCAAAAAATGTAACCAAAACATTGTGAAGTTTTCTTTTTTTTCTTTTTATGAAGACGTAGAATAATTAAAGCAATTCATTCCTCTCTGTTGATGTTGGGCTGCATGAAGGTCATCAACACTTTTATCTACCAGCAAAACACTGAAAAACAAAAGGGCAGAAAGTTTTACCAAAATGCGATTGTGCAGGTACCATAAATGCCCTCCCCCACTAGTTAATTAATGTCATCTCATGGTATATAACTAACATCAGCTTTATCACAGCTAATTTGTACTATTAATATAAACAAAAGAAAAAAATCCAGCTAAATGTGTTTTCTTAGCATAATAAAATGCTCAAAATAGCATTTTAGCACGTTGTTGCATATTTTAACACTAGCTGTTTTCCTCTCCTGTTAAATGTATTTCTAAATAACTCTATGTGATAGATTACTGTTGGACATTATGCTAAACTTTTTTTACATTGTTTAATAATGCTGAAATTATTTTTATATCCTTATAATTAAAAGGAGGGGGGAAAAAAAAACTTTTTCTTTCTTTTCAGATCATTTTTAAAAATTATGCCAATGACTGAATAGTTTTATTTAAAACTTGACATTGTCACACAGAAATTTTAAGAAATGTTCCATAAAGCTCCAAACGGTTTAATGCTGTACTCACAAGAGATATAAAGAAAGATATTCTTAAATTACCAAGGCTTTGAGGTGGACACACAGTGTCTTTAGATGGCATTTATCTAAAACTAACTTGTTAGCACAGTATCATGCTGAACACAAAATGCTAGTAGCTTCACCATTCATTAGTCTTTATGCTTCCAAAATCCAGTTTTGTTTAAAAAAAATTACAGACATATTAAACATAGAGCCCCACTACACCGCCCCTAAACTTGGTTTTGGTGATTGTTGTTGTTGTTGTTTTTTTTTTTTTTGGGGGGGGGGGGGGGGATTAGTACTGTCTGCCAGTAAAGGTGTCATTGTAACACAAAGGAAAAGAAACTTCATAAAATGAGCTGCTTAAACATTTTTCACTGCTTCAACAGTGCAATGATCTCCCATCTGAACCTCGATGACCAACAGGTTCCTTCTAAATCTCCAACAACACAACAGGCAATCCATTATAAAGATGTTGCTAAAGGTCCAAGAACTTTTCAGATAAAGAATTTTATTCAGAGAACTGAGTTGGGCCCTGCGAAGGCCTGGCAACCTGTCCAGGGTGAGCCCTGGATGGATGGATGGATGGATGGATGGATGGATGGATGGATGGATGGAGTTGTACATAAATACAGAATCAACTTGAGATCCACTATAAACTTCAATATTTCAGTGAGTTTGCACTGTGTATAAAAAAGTTTCTCATAGTTGTTTTTTGTGGAATAAATTTTCAAGGACTTTTAAGGGACGACAGACTAATGCTTTAACCTACTTTGACTTAGGACAGTAACTGCCTGCTATTAAACCAACACCACGAGAAATAATTACATCATAAAGGACAGTAATTTACCACAGACATTCTAATAATACCTGTGGGAAAATGACTGCTATTCTTTATTAAACTGATTGTAACATGGCTCCTCTATTTAACAACCATTTCCGACAAAAGATGTAAACATACTTGCAGCATACAATCTATGCACTTGTCAGCACAATACACTACAGAGAAAAACAAACAACTCATTGATGCAATCCTAACAAAAACTGACTGTGATAACCTTTTTAAACACAGCATGGATTGAATTGCATTCTACTGTAATGCACCCCAGGCACTGCTGTCAGTGTCTCACATTATGGTATAAAGTGGGTCATACAGTGCACTATAATTTAAAGGTGAAATGAGAATAATAAATCATCCAGTATTGCCTCACTGAATATATATATCATATCAATGTATGAATGTCAGCAAATTAGACAGAAGATTGAGTACAGCAGGAACATGAGTCTATGTTTGAGATGATCTAAGTGTACATCAGAGAGGACTACGTCCATGTAAACAACAGAAAATCAGTTTCTTAAAAATAGTTAAAAGCTGACTCAAAAACTGATTTGATGAGGATAAGTTTACTTTAGCAACACTGTCTGATTCTGATTGTTACCAGAAGTCGGACTTTGACAGTCTTTTGAAATCTATCAAACTTTTAGCTAAATCCTAGCAGGCTTTTTCGTGAGTAGCACCAGAAGGAGCTGGTGGTGCAGCAGCATCCGCACCCAAAGCCCCAAGGGCTAATCGGGTCCTCTAAGGTCACCCTGTAAGCAGAGGAGCTGGACCTGTGTTTGTCTCTACGCGACTGGAGAGGACAGAACTGTCCTGGTGTTTGCACCCAGGTTGAGCATAACTACAATCTACCAACATCTACTTCTGATGTTGCTGTGTATGCAGCATTCAAAAGGCTGAGCTGAGGTGACTCTTCTGTAGCCCAAAGGTAATAAATGCTAATTAATTGTGAGATGTGCCTCTAAGGCAAATAAAAATCATTGGTCGCAAAGCCTGAATTAAAACACATCAATATCAATTTAACCACCGTTGACTACCAGCTATTAGGCCTCAAGGAACCTTGTCTATGACCTCTAAGTCTAATAACTACAATATGATCCCACTGAGTGGGTTTCTGTGTTACATTAGCCTAGTTGTTTGAATTAAAACTGGAGAACCAGCTTATCTATGGTGTAATGAGAAAAATCTTTCTCTGGTTTATGTTTAAGGTTTGAAATCCATTCATTTCGCATCTAAATGGACCAAAAACTGTTAGTAAGAAGGCGGTCCTACAGTTCCATCATCTTGAGTAGATGGTTCTTTGTTCTTTGTTGAAATATGCCAGCAAGTGTGAATGCGCACCTGTCACTCTAATGCAACGTATGCGTAGAGTGAGGTGTTGGTAATCGCTGGACCGTGGCGACCTGCTGAACCCCTGTAAAGGAGCTCTGAAAGCCGATGTAAAGAGTATCCTCACCAAACACACACACACACACGGAGAGAAAACAGTGCGCACAGCCTCGACCAGAGAGGAAGAGGAGGAGGATAGAACATGCGCTGGAGGCGACACCTGTCAAGCCGTTACTAAACACGCCTGGTTTATAAAAAAAGAAAGAAAGAAAAAAAAGACTGAGGCGCCCTGAAGACTTCGGGGGATAGACCGAGGTGGAAATAGAGATAAGTAGCGCCTACTGCCGATGTTTTCGCTCAGGGAGAGACCCGGAGCCCTCTGTGGAGAGATGGGAAAGGAGTATGGGGCATTAACGTCATGTCAAGCCGTTTTGGAGTTGAAGTATAAGTTGACGTAGGTTATAGATGTCGGCTAAGCGCACCGAGAGCAGGAACCGGGAGCACAAAGACGCTGAAGCGGAAAAAAACGGGACTTTATCCGAGGTCTGCCTATCAGTCATATACGCGCGCGCGCCCTCTCCACACATATTAACCCACAACAGAACCCACAGAGAAACAACTAAGTAGTGCACATCGTAGAGCTTCGGTGCGGACAGACCGAACATCGTCCTCGTCCCTCCGCGGCGCCTTCACCCGTCTATAGAGGCTGCTGACCGGAACTTACAGGACCCGCAGAAATATCTACTAACTGGAGATTATATGACAAGGGTGTCCTGAGGGACGCAGGGAAGAGACAGAAAGGAGATAACAGAGGTATGATCTGGTTTATTTTGATGACTGTGCATTTGTTGGCAAAAGAGTAGATGGTTCGTTTGAATTATGCTTAGGAATGATCACCTTTTTTTTTCCTTCTCTTGTATAACTCGTGATTAGTTGCATCTGAATGCTCTACGATTTTCTCTCTATCATAACAGAAAACGTCAATCTTTTTATATATTGTGTTCATCTATGAAGCTACCTGCTAGACCAGTATTTACGCAGCAAAATGGAACAAAAAGTCAGAGATTTAAGCAGCAAAGCTTCAGAGAGTTGCAGGCTGAGCGAGATTAAAGTGGGAGATTATACTTTGTAAAGATAAAGAATTCCCTCTTGCACGATTTCTCTCATCTATCTTCCTGCTCCCTCCCTGCATCCCTTATGTGAGTGGTGGTGTGTGTTTTTCATGAGTGTATAATGGTGTGTGGCCCTTTTTGTGCATTTGTGTGTATGCATCAAAAGAAACAAAGCAAATCTCTCTTACACGACAATGCTTGCACCCCTTCTCTTACCTCACACTTACACCCACAAATGTGCTTTGATGCTTCATGTTGCACAGGACACAAAGTGGACTTAAAAGAGACAAACAAAATGTTGCTTCATGACACGCATCACAGTGATACTGCCAAACCTCTTTCACTGAATGCAAACATAAATGTATATCTGCGCATGTAAACACATGTACAGTAAATACATGTACAGGATTACTGCAGCAGACACACAGGGCCACATTGAGATAGCAGATTAGAATGATATTCTCAGGGCCAAAGCTGAAGAGAACAAGGGATTAAAGAAGAAAGGCTGAGATGGATGGTTGACGGATGGATGAATGGATGGAAGAAGAACAAGGGAAGAGAATGAGAGGCAAACAGGCCAAAAGAGGGGTAAGAGAGATTGAGACAGTGCACAGAACACGAGATTAAAGTGTAATGTCCTAGAGAGAAACAGAGAGAAAGAAAATCCAGAGCAAGTCATGCAGTTAGAGGGAACTACCATGTCAGAATGTGGCAAGAATAAAGACGAGGAGAAGGCAGCCAACACTCTTTCTCTATTGCCTCCTTTTTGATCTCCTCTTATTCACCCATTCGAAAGCACGAGGGGAACGCTGCTTACATAACTCTCCATTTGAAACATATTAAACTGAAAAGGGTTTGGGGAAAAAATACAATAGGCATCTTAGAAATTGTGAAATTGCTAAATACAATTTAAAAAAAAAAATCAAATCTGAGAACAACAGGGGCTGCTTTCATCTTTAGTTAAATCCCCTGGCACAGCTGAGTCTGTGTTAAGTTTTAAACAGCACATGTGTTAAAGGATATGTTAATACCGATGTGTTCAGCACAGCGTGTGTCTGCTGTTAACACTTTTGGAGGTCCTAATGAACTCAAAGAATTACTCTTGACAGATTAATCTTGTCTTTTAAGCAGCTTTTAGCCTAGTACTGTTGACTTAGTTGTGCAATCAGGTTGCTGATGCCAATATCAGGCAATAAAATACAGTATTAAATATGAACCAGGAGCCTGTGTTAAAACAACCAATAATATATTAGATGCATCAGAATATCCATACTGTTTTTATTTACTGAATCTGCACTGAAAGTGAAAAGTGATATGAATGGATGAAGCTAATTAGATTTTCTCATTTGCTGTTGTTTCAGCACATTTTATAATACTGCCTTAACATTATTTTTTTACATAGAGGAAGCTCAAACAAACAAAATAAACATACTAGTTAATGCAGTATATGAACATACAGATGTCTCCTAGACAACTAGTGAACAAATAAACCGCCCTGCCTAAAACTGTGTAGACCCCTTCTGCAGCCCACGTTAAACCTATGGGGTATGAAGGGGGGATGCAACTTGCACTGGGATGATGGGAGTAGATCATTTGGTGCCTAAAGCCTGCAGAGTGGTGCTTCTTTTTTGATGCCAGGCAACGCATTAAACACATGTACCTGATGTTAGAAAAATATCTAACTATTGTGTTATTACAACTAAAACGATTTTAAACAATATTGTACAGATTTTTTCTGAATTAACTAAAAAACTTAGATAATTTGGTTTGAATTTGAAGTCTAATTTGTCCTAGATGTGTACATTCACCGGGGCTTAAGAGGGGCCAAGGCACACTGCTCATGCTCAACGGCCCTGGTCACGTGTTTTGACCCAAAAGGAAAATAAGAATCAGTAAAACAGAGAATAAACAGAAGGGACAAAGTGTTTCTCATTTATTAAATATAGATAAATAATAAAATGAAGTAAAAAGCAAAGTGTAAAACTTCAATTCACCATTCAGCATTAAGCCATTTTACAGCTAGCTAAATTGTCAATTATTTTTGCCTCTAAGGTAGTAGGTCAACCAGAGAAAAAGTTCAAGATAACTAACAAGTTGAAATGGAGCATATTGCCACTTATTGTAGTGAGGACAGAAATATGGTCAAGAGATTCTACTAACAAGCTTGTATACTATGACAAGAATAGTTGCCAATTAAATGGCCTAACAAAGCTAAAATAGCTCTGCTCAACTGTGCTTTGGAAATGTTCGGATTGTCAAGTCCCTAATGCAAAACCTTAGCAGGTGTGACACGGTGAGGCACCGTGTCCCTGCTAGGAGGAAAATGTTGCTGCCAGAGAGTGCTGTTGCCACTAGGGAACAACATGGGCTTTCTCTGAAACAATGTTTGGGCTGTTTGTATGCGTCATGTGGGACCCCAAAGGTCCCACATGAATTTCTTATTGTGACAGCATAACTGATGTTACTCACCTCACCTGTTGGTGATTTTAATGTTGTGGCTGACGTGGTTTCTTTAACACAAGTGAATGTACAAGATTTAGTTTTCCTCTACATCTGCCAGTAGAAGAACATTTTCACATTGAACTGGTGTAGTGCTGGCCAGATAATGAACAGAGTGCTGTCACGGTACAACAAACCAGTGCAGTGATGTGAAAAATGCATAACTGTCTCAGAGTGGAGGGCAACTGCTGAGTTTTGTGACGATCGTCTGCTGGTTTTACTGCATTCATATTTCAAGGAATCATAAAAAAAACCTCAGTTTTCTTGTATTATGATTAGAAACGGTACTTCTTCCTTCCTTGCTCTGTATAAGCAGTCCATTTATTCCATACTGTTAAATGTAAAATCCCAGTAGCATGACTTCAGAGGTTCCAACTCCCCCTACTTTTCATCAGCAACAGCATTTTCCCTGGTGGCAGTTTGTTCAGTTTACCAGTGAGCGATTGCATGTTCATGTTCAAGGCACTGGTTCAGTTCCCTGTGGCAACACTGTGCTTCATGCATCTAAGTAATATGTCTACCGTCCTCAGGCTATTTTACCTCTTATCTAACACACCGACCTGATTGATTCCTGATCTGGCCTTCATCATTTTTATAACCTTAAACCACAGATTAAGCCTATGGGATGGATTTGTTATACATCACTTTTAAAGACTGCCCTCAGCTTTGTTTCATAAAGAAAGTCATGACTTTCTGTATTTATGCTCCACTGAAGAAATGTAACTAAGCATCAATACTTGTTGCCTTTGGCATGCTCCTAATTTTTCCTTTTATTAATGATTACATCTTGGTATTGGTACCCAAACAAATAAATAACCAATAAGAACAAACTCATTATTTCCATGCTGTTCTTGACTTGCTTGTAGTCTTTTCAGTGCTGATTAATTTCGTTAAAATGTTTGTGCTCTAAAAAGATGAAAAGTGGTACACTGATCAATCAGATTCACTTTTTTTTTTACTGAAGAGATGAATTTAATTGTCCGATTGTCATCAAATATTTAAGAAAAATGCTGTTTATAAAGTTAAAATGAAGGGTAAGTCGGCACTGCATGTTATATTTGGGTCTCTAGATGTAACCATGCATTAGTGTTTCCAGGCGCCCAACTCTATTAAAGCATGTGAGTGGGAAACTGTGCACTTTTAGCCAGATTTAGCCAGAGTTTAACTCACCTCTGAAAAAAGAAAGGATTTCATAACTGCTCTCAACAGCTTTACAGAAACACAGACTGAGAGAGTGCCCTTGACAGTTCACTAAGGATTTGGCCATTTTTTTCTCATCCTTCAAGTAAGAGTGAATACACACATCTTGTTTTGATGCAGACAATCAAACTGAAAATTGATCTTGAACCAGTCAACAAACCATTTCTGAACTAGAGTGTCACAATTATGAAATTTTAGTAGAAAATTATTTGTCATATAATTCTAATAATTCCCCTACTTCTTTTTTATGCCACCATTAAACTACAAAACAACTAATAATTGTATAATTAATCTAACAGCTATTTAGTGGAAATAAATGCAACATAAAAACAACTTGCTTTTTCAAACTTCTTAAAATTTGTACATTTTAGAAATGGCATGTCCACAACAGAGAACAGAGGAGCAAACAAGATAATGAGCCACCTCAGTAGTCAGATATTTAACTCCATCAGATGCTAGAAAAAAGATGTGAAACAATAAATAAATATTAAGATAAAATAAATATAAATAAATTTGACATTTCTATTAATTTCCCTGAGTTGTTGTCAAATAGTTAAATAAAGATGATTGTGACAATTTTGTTTATTACAATTATCTCAAATAATTGTGATTACATTGTTATCATTGACACCCCTGATTTGAAGTTATTCTTTACATGCAAGCAAAAAGCAACAAGACGTAGGTTTAATATTCACAGTACATGTTTCTACAAGCAGCCCGGACGCAACTGATGGAAACCCACATCATAAACTCTGGGTCAACAGGCTGAGATGTGCTCTGAATATGGCTGATTTTAACACTTATCGCTCCTAATATATTTTCCCAAAGCTTGTTAAATCTAACAGAAAAACACATAAGCAGAAGAAACAATGTGATCTGTCAAAGAATAATGGGCAGACTAACAAAATGACATAAGCTCATTTACACCTAAATATAAAAATGAGATAATGATCCAATTTGTGGAGCTTTGAATTTTTACTTAGTAGGGGTGTCAGAGTAGATTCATGCAGGTGTCCATGTGATCCAAACAAATACAGTCAGAACAGGCTGCTTTTCTTTGTGCACACACTTCTGTAGGAGGACTGTTTTGGCAGTCCACCAGTGTATCACCACTTGTCTCTCATCAATGACAAGCCAGCAAGTTAGCCTTTAACACAAGATATTTAATTCATCTTGTAGGAGGTGTTAACTACCACTAAACTTAAGAAGAAAGCTCCCTGTTGGTTTTTCCCACTGATAATTCTGATAAAATCTTATGAAACAAGACAGCTGTAAAGACAAAAAGAGCATCACTTTGTGCAGTTATTTTCAAACTCACAATAGCTGAATCGGTGGCTACTTCATAATAGTGTAAAATCCTGCATGAACGGAGAGTCCCTCTATATTCACTATTTACTTTTATGTTTGACTTTTTCAGCACTATTTTTTATTGAACTTAAGTATCCAAGAAGGATAAGAAATAACCAAACCAGAGTGCTCAAGTGCACTGATTAAAATTTTGCATTGAAATTAAATTTCTGCTGCAGTTAAACAGCTAAAGATGTCATCTTCCATCAGACTGGTCAGTACCCTGTTTTGCTTATGAAGATTCCTAATCTAATGACCTGGATATATATAAGTGGCAGCCATGATAAGAGCTGGTGGAACTTTGTAAATTGTGTAAGAAAAGAAACTTCAATGCTTATTTTATTAATCTCTTCTACAATATAATACCACCATACCAGACTATTTTACTTGTCTGTCTTTTTCATTCCTTTTCTTTTTAAATGACCAGTCTTGGTATTGAAGCATTAGTTTTAAAGAGTTGCCCATGTTTATGTAACTTACACAAAAAACAAAACAGTGTAAAAATGCATGGTTTGAAATAGCTGATGTGTCTGTGAAAAAAGCAGCTTTTTTAAGTACAGCAAACCCACATCACAGCCTCTTGTGCCGTTGAATTTTTTAAGCATTGCGCCCGTCTCCTTCACTCATCACGATTTCTCCCTGCAGTCTTTCCTCCATCTGACCTCATGACATTTTCTATCAGGGTCAGGGAAAGTTGCGTAGGTAAATACTTAAGAGCCATTTTTTCCTGCAGTTCAACCATACCTTCCGTCCTCTTCTAAGCACTTGTCCTTGACCCAGAAAACATTGTGAGGTCGAATGTGAAGGAGAGTTCATGAAGATTTTAGAAATGACAGCTCACCGGTGCAGCTTTTCACATCTAATCATTAATCCTACATATTTACACTTTTTCCATGTGAAATTGTTGCTTTCTGACTAAAGTTGGAATGATGAAAATGAATAAAAAAGGTTGAATCAAATGCTTAATGTTTGAATGTATTAAGCTAACATTTTGTCAGGACATGTAGGAAGTGTTACATCAACAAGTTTCTTCATCAGCATTCTTGTTTCTACGGTGCGGATTAAAAAAAATCATCTAGCCACACTTTTCAAATGTCAGTTATTTTTCAAGAAAGCCACACATCTGCATTACGGTTAATGTGCTGATTCTGATACGATTATAAACTTATTATGTCTTGAATGTTGCTGCTGTAAGGAATTATGGGGCTGTTTACAATCTAATTCATTCAAAAAGGATGGTCAAGTGTATCCCAAGCAAAAGGTGATAAGAAAGGAAGTACTGCACCACCTTTTCACAGTATTTAGAGACTTAGGCAGCTGTTCTCATAGCAGCAACAAAGATACTTCTTGATCATTTCAATTAGTTAAGAAAGCATTGAAAATGGGGGGAAAAAAAGAGTTTGCCCGCCACTTTGATGACAAGCAGTGGGCTGTTCAGTTGCTGACATCCAGTCACACCACATCCAAGCACTCCTGCTAGAGATGTGGTTTTGTTTCCTTTAGTTGTTGTCCTTTTAGTCGCAACCTTATTACCATGCTTTTCCCGATCCAGATAGCATATCCAGATATAGCATGTTTTATATTTGGGGTAATGTAGCTAATTAAGACCCCAAGATGGCCCAAAACAAAACACATCAATATGGAGGCTTCAGGGAAAGAGAAACTCACATTTCCCTCTTGCTTTTCTTTTTCATTTGAATAGAGGAAATATTCTATCTCACTTACAGTAATCAGACTTGAAAACAAATGAATTTATATGTAAAAATGGATTCTGTGTAGATTCAGTTACTCTAATATTTAATTCTTTTTGCCAGGAGGCAATACTGACACTGAAGTAAGCTGTGCTTTTACATAATTGAGGTTATGCTGTGGTTTTGGCTGAGACTGTCCCAAAAAGACATCATAAATACAATACCCGGAAAACCTGAAATAAATATAGCATGCAGCAGATGCCAGATAAGCACATTATAGAGATGCATTACTCAAGAGAAGGTTTTAACAACTGAGGATGCTTTTGGACACACAGGCATGAACATACAAAATAAAAGACAGAAGCATTGCATTATGCTGTGTTACACTGCACTAAGGATTTGTATTTGAGTCTATACATGTGCATTTGAGTGTGTGTGTGTTTTTGAGTGTGTGAGCATTGTGACAGACAGGTCAGAGAGTGCAGGAGTCATGTAGAGGTAAAATTCAAAGCTGAGCTTTTATTTAGGCAAGAGGTATGACTTCAGAACGCCTGAACTGTTCCCTCACCTGGCTTTAACCCTGCTACAGGTGCAGGTTTATGCACAAAGTAGACAGGAACACACCAGAAAACCTCTTGTTGTAGACAAAAATATAAAATTCATGTTATATTTAATAGATGAAAGATGAGAAAGACACTGAGGTGCAAAGAGGCACAAACAGCTGCAGCCATGTCTTTTGTGTTAAGACTTTTCAGAAACGCAGACTGAGCTGCTCTTTTGCAATTAATGATGTCTTAAAGGAGATTTTTTTTTTAAGTAGACAATTTACCTGACCAATTTATAATTTATATGACCAAGAGGACGTTGACTCTCAGCTCAAAATCTCGCTACATGCAGTTAAGTGTTGCATAACAAAAAACAACTGCAACCAGTAAATCATCAGACTACAGCAGTTAACTTATTATCACAGTTGTCTCCAGTAATTTTCAGCAGACTGAATTGTCTACATATTAGCCAAATAAGTCTCACCTTTCAGAATCTGCAGAAGTATAGTTTATTGCAGCAGTTCACAAAAAATAGCGAACTATATAAATACAAATAAAGTGCTGTTACACAGCTTTATGCTCCAGGTTAAAGAAAAATAATTGTAAGATAGCATCAGTGATACTGCGAGCTGTCAAAAACTGTCTCAGAAGGAAAAAGAGAAAATGATGCCTGTGATATAAGTAAAGCTAAGACTTAAAGATGTGATCATCTAGACGAGAAGTTCAGTTGAGGTAGAGAGGAGATTCTTTTTTATCCTTCTTCAATCAAAGGCTGAGAAAGCTGATGAAAAAGGACAGGTACGAAAGTACTAATGAATAAATCAAGAAGCTATGGCCGAGGCTTACAGATTACTTTAGCAATGAAGATCCATCATCTCATTTATAAATGTGCTTTCTTTTTAGACTGTGTTGGATTCCTCTGCAAACACTGTGTTGTGACTACTCAAAAAAATGAAAAAGAGACATGGAAGATTGTACATCTTCCCCACTAATAGGGATTTTTTAGGATTAGAGGACTGTATTTCATGTGCAGAATTAGAATAGAATAGCAGATAAGCCTGAATAATGAAAAAAAATGTTGGAGAGCTTCATATCAGCACAAAATGTTGAACATTTGTGATTTCATCAGTGTGCCAGAAGCTCCAGATTGTACACATTTTCCAATTTCTCACCAGTTCCACCACAGTCCAATCTGTTGCAGCAGTCTGAGCCTGTTGCCTGCAGCAAAAATTACTGTTGGTGTGACATGTGAAGCATATAATTTAAAACTTGTGTTTTTAAAAAAGTTCAACTTTAAATTTGGGTTGGGCCCCAACTGTGTGTCATTGCTGGCAGCATTTTCCTGACACAGCCCATTGCTTAATGACAAACAGTGGGGGTTCAAATATAATGTGTGAGTGCGCTGAATGCAAATATGTAAGACAGCTTCTATTCTCTACCCTTTCAAATCATGTCCGTAAATGCTGTATAAGATTTTTAAAAACCTCTTACTGTAACACTTATACATGTTTACATGTCTTTGCATGCAGTAACCTGAATACCAAGAAAACTAAGCACAAACCCAAACATCAACTTTATAAATCTACACCAAATTTAGGCTAATTACCAAAGTCATTAGGCATGATGGCAAAACTGCCTAACTCTAATTACTACATTTGAAACAAGTGCCTTAGAAGAAGCAAATGCCAGATTAAGCTACAAAGAGTGACAGACACTGCCATAATATCTGAGATGACTCAGGAAAAAATTAACATGCACACATGCCAATTATTGAGCTGAGCCCAGACAATGCAACACTCTCTGCAAAGCATGACAAGATGGTGCTTGATTGTGAGGCGACTTGCAGGAATATATATTTGACCTGATGCACTGAATTCCAATAGACCTCTCAGGTATGCAGGGGTTGTGGTTAACTCTGAGCTTGAATAAGCTTTGATAATTACCCCATCGCTTTTCTGGAGTGTGCTCATTGTTTCTTAATAATGAGGAACAAAGGTAAACACGACAGACTGCTGACAGACTTCTTTACTCAGTAACAGCACATTTCACACTGAAGTTTTTTTTTTTTTTTTTTTTTTTTTTAAGTTAAGCTCCAGTGGGATCTTTTTTTTTTCCTCTGAGATAATATTGAAAAAGAAGAGTGAGAGCAAATAATAGAGAGGGATATAAAGTGTTGGTGGGTAGAAGGCAAAAAGCTTGTCAGTTGGATTTGTAGTTTAGCTTGCCACCAGGAGGGCGCACACACTTCACATCTTACTGGATTTAAAATTACTTTCTTTTTTTTTTTCCTGTCATCACACACACACACACACACACACACACACACACACACACACACACACACACACACACACACACACACAATCCAGAGATTCCAGAGATTGTCTTCCAAAAGCACAAGTGCCAAGTTCAACCTTCTGAGAGTAACGGTGACTTATCTAAGAGTGCCTTCTGGTGGACTATTGTGTGTGGGTGCATGGGTGTAAGTATGTGTAAAGGTGTCTGACCCATAAATTATCTGTCTGTAGGTACTTCCTGCACGTACCTCACTCTGAGCTAGAAAAAGAGAGAAAAAGATGGAGAGGGCTGTAAAAACCTTCAATCATATTTAATGGGATTATTTATCCACATTCTGTCATGAGGCGATGTGTATGCATGCTGGACTGCCAGCAGAAATGTGTTACACTGTGAAATGGGGTATATCATAGCATCTCCTAGTGAATTGTATTGCAGGCAGGTGGGTGTGTGGCTTTAAGTGTTTTTTTGTTCTTGGCAGATTGATTTGATGTATTGCTCTTATATCGACAGAAAACATGCCGATACAACAGGCCAATATTAAAGCTGTAAATGTTCCATTCAGACATGAGCCAGGTTGCATTGTTCACTGTGACGAAGGCTCCACTGTTACCACAGCTACCAAATATGTTTTTATTAATGTTATTGTTTTATTACACATGGTTGAGCTGAGAAATAATTCCAGCTTGTTGTGGGAGATTTTTTTCTCACAGCTTCAGGGGTGTCAGTCTGTAAAACCTGTAATGAAACCTGCCTCATCCTCCTGTAAAGAGATGCCAACCCTCCTAAAAGCTTCCATCTTAGAGGTTTTCACTGGCTCTTCCAAAAGTCAAGTACAACATGGGAGGAGAAATTGTTAATCATCTTTTAAGTTTCTGTTTGACCATCAAAATGTTGTAATTGAAAGACTTTGTTTGGTAGAAGCAGCTGCAATTAGAAAATAATAATCTCCATGATTAACCCTGTGTTTTTATCCATACCTAATTTCAGGTGAAGTGCAAGGGTGAAGTATTTGGAGTATTGTTTATAGCCCTGTGAATATACAGACAGCACCCAAGGCTGCAGTTTTCAGATCCCCTAGAGAGATAATACTGTTAATTTGCCACTTATGCATAAAAATCTGTATGCTGTCAGTGTGAGGTCTGACTGTTTTAATTATTAGCTGCTATGTTTAAAATGAAGCCGCCAGCATTTTCATTACTTGCACCATATTTATGCAAAACACACTCACTCAGAATGTCATTTGTGTGCTTCTCAGCTCATATCTGCTTCTTCTACCCTCATTCCCCCCACTCTTGTTCTTTTTTTTTTTTTTTTTGCACCTTCTCTCCAGTTCTTTGGTCATTCCCGGCCCCATTCCTCCTCCTCCTTCTCCTCCTCTTGTGCTTTCTTTCTCTCCAGCCACACTCTTTCTCAAAGTCTAGTTTACTCCCTCCTCCACTGTTCATTCCCGCTTTGGAAACTGGCTTCCTCCAGGGCAAAAACTCTATAGCTCACTTTGTCTCCCTGTTCGCCTCCATCTACACTCCCCCTTCCATCTTTCTTCTTTAGCCTCTTCTTGACTCCTTTTTCATCTTCTCTCTCCCCCTCTGACAATAGGTTTCTGAACCTATCTATTGAAATTTCCCATTTGCACTGCTTGCCTCTCAGTGGTTGATCACTGTTGGAGGTTTGTCCTGCTTTTGCTGTTTAGAAGAGAGAAAGAGAAAAAAGCAAGAAACTCCCCCACTTCCTACAGACGGTGCATCCAGGTAGCAGGAAGGGATTTAATCTAAAAGGTTTCGCTTTGATTGTCAATAAATGCTGTTGGGTTACAGTCTATAATACAAGCAGAAAATATAAATAAATGTTCTAATATAAGAAAGTTCATAACTAAACAATAAAAATTAATCAATCCAATCCTTTTACAGTAATGCAGTAATATTTAAGAACAGATACCAAAACAGGAGGAATGGGTTCTTAGGAACTAATCATATAAGAATCAGTTGAGGATAAACTGAATAATAAGGTATTGTAGATGAGGCAATGCTTTAATAAGGCTGTCCCAACTAGAGCTAGTCAAACATTAAATTAGAAACACAAAAACACTGTTTTGTTAACTAACCTATGTATTTGGTGCTATACTTTGCATGTCGATCAGGAAGTTTGAAAAAGGCTTTATGTGGACATCTACATATTTAGTCATTCATTGTTCCATGACAACAGGAACCAATACGGATTTGGAAAAGTTTCAATTTATGGCTAAACTTTGGCATCAAACTACATTATATCCTTCAGTTCACAGGAAAGTTTGAAATCAAAATAAGAAACCTGTAAGAAAAACCAATGAATGCAAAGTTACAGTTAAGTACAAAATCATGGTTGACTAATAGAACATCTATAACCTCTATTTTAATAAATCTACAATCCATAATAAAAGTATCAGATTAGGGCAAGAAATATAATATATATCAACTACAAAGAACCATAACTTAGTTGCAAGGGATTCAAACCTAGAAAATGCACAGATGAAATGTAAAGATTCTTAATAAGAATTAAATTAATATACTGATGCATTATAATGTGTTTTTATAAACCTATAAACCCCAGTGGTTGGGTTCTCATTGTGAGGCAAAGGGGGGAAATGATAATAAAATATTCATGACAAATTATAAATTTGGCTCTGAGAAGCAACAATCATAAATTTATATCTAATAAACATTTACAGAACAGCTTAGGATTTCACAAGATCCCATGAAGTCCATGAAATGGACTTAAAGTTAAGAATAGGGTCTGGTGGGTTGACATGAATTTATAGTCTGCCTTCCATAGATGCACCTCTTCTGAACATTTAAGCAACACAAACAGATTACACGCTTATATCTTGTTCCTATGGACCAACCACAAGTGAGTTTGTCATCAGAAGAAGAATGTTTAAATAACAGGTCATTATCAGTAATTACATACACGACTTGAAACAATAATTTCACAAATCTCTAGTTAAAAAAAAAAAAAAAAAAAAACACACACACACACAGAGGAATAAATGTAGTAATGTTAAAATCTAAATATCAGACAGAATACTAGCAAGCGGAAGAAGAAGGCTGTGAAATAGGACAGAAGACAAAAAAAAAACAGAAATAAATAAATAAAAAAATCTGATAAACAAACTTTAAAAACAATCAACAGATGACACTTAGCACTTTCCAGCATTCCAAAGAAGCCAGCTTTTGTTTAAGCAAATTCAGAGATAATTGACCTCAACGCTATCCTGAGTGATAGACAGTAGATGAAAATCAGCAGAAAGAGACAGAGGGAGGGACGGTGTGAACTGCCTTAGAAAGTAGGTGGAAGGTAGTGTTGTCACGCTGTATAATGGTGCTGCCATTTTTGTCACTGGCTGCAAGAATAGTATCTAGTGTGTTTGCATGTCGGCAAGGAAAGGGAAAAAGTCACAGGTCAAAAGAGCAAACGAGTGTGTGAGTGTGAATGAGTAGCTGCAAGGGTGATTATGTTTATATTTACATCTTAAAGTGTAGAAAAGTTTTGGAGGACGTTTCCGGCTTGTTTATTAGTGTTTCAAAAAACCATGTTGCTGCTGATCGTGGATGTTGGTGCTCAAATTACTCATCACTGAGAAGCTGATGAAATAAAGCATGCATTAGTCATGACATTTATCAGCACCGAGATATTTATTTCTCTACAAATGTTCAACAACAAAAACTGTAATTTTTAGAGCGCTGCCTCACACCAGCAGGTGTATATTAAGGGATTCAGTGCTTAGCTTTGAATATGAAAAGAAGAAATGACATTTCGCTGTGAATAACACTTTGCAGCCATGAAAACGTCTATACAAAGCTCAGTTTTATTACATAAAGTATCAAATGGGATGAAAATGAGAGGAATATTAATACATCACTGTCACTCAAGTTACTGCACCTCTGTGCACTGGGCTTACACAGAAAGTTACAGTTCATCTGCACACTAGATCCATTTCTAAGTGACTGGTACAAAATCGTTACATTAATAAAGGGCTGTTGGGAGGCTTGTTGTGTGTGCTTTTTTCCATAGATAGTATTTTCTGCTCCAAATCTGGATAATGCATTTTGCAGCTCCTGTTAAGCAGATCCGAGGTCACATTTTATCTAGTCAGATTATCAGGGATACAGCCCACATGCAACACATGTAGCCAATAGTGGACTTCCAATATTACCATATTAAATATTTGCTGACATGCCAGTGAGGGTAATATAATAAAATATCTGTACATCTGTATCTGTACAGATAAAACATCTGTACATCTTTACAGAATATATATATATATATATATATATATATAAATAAAATACTCTATTCTCAACCAATTAAATAAAAATCCAAATCCAACAAGAATCATTCATTTTACAATTTAAAAGTATTTTTAGATAAGCTATAGTTTCTTCTGGGTCAAGGAGTAACCAAAACTATCTTCCAAAACATTTTCTTAACTTAAGCCAATAATCCAAAATAAAACCACCTGCCTCATATTGTTCCATGTTCCCCTCATTCTGCCGGGATCCATTGGGGCATTGGCATGGGACCACTGGGACCTGTGTGTTGTGGGGCTAAGCTTCAGTGGAACAGACTCCTTTCAGCACATCCTGCAGATGTGCAATTGGATTGGGATCTGGGGAGTTTGGAAGTCATGTGAAAGGCTTGAGCTTTTTGTCGTGTTCCTCAAGTTTTTGCAGTGTATCTGGGGGCACTGAATGTTGACAAATATCATGAAAGTAAGGAATGCAGAGCTCATTGGTTTGAATTTTGTTGCCGACTGATGTAACTTTTCTGCAGGGTACATCAGTAAGTGTTAATTGTGCAGCTAACCACAATGGATACAGGTTCCACAAAATAAACTACAATGTACTAAATCACATGACTTATGAGTACGCCACAACCCTTAAGAGAACTTCATTTTCATTGTAGTTGTTTTAGACTCAGGCTTGTATGTTACATTGTAGTTTCTGTTGCCAGGCTGTTCCATCACACTTGCACTGTTTGAGGTTTGACTAGAGTTCTTTTAATTGTGTCATCTTTAAATGCTTCTGGAGGTCTGGTTTGAGATTTAGCACCAAATACCCCTTATCTTATTGAACAAATAAAAGACGTACAAGCTGCAGTTTTTTGGGGCCAATTACATTTCTAGTTTTTCAAAGGTCCAACTGGCTGATTTTGCCATTTTGATCAAATCAGAATTTCTTTCTAAAAACTTTAATCAATCAATATTAAATAATTTTAGTTAATTTGTTTTTAATTAAGTATACTGTGGAAAATACCAGCCTCAAACAAAAGCATCTCTGCCTTGTCTCCAGATAGACTGGTACTTCATTTACTGTGGCTCCCGTGTTTCCAGCTAAGCTAAATGACCCATTTCTTTGTTACAGTTGTTAGAAACTGCAAGCTTTGCCTTTTCATTAGTCACATTGAAAACTTTAAGATTGAAGACATGTTTGCAGGCAACTATCTTTGGCTGTGTCAATTGTGTTAAATAAAAAAATAAAAAAATTGGACTCTAATCTGAGCTGAAAACGGAGTGATTCTGATAACCAGCCAATCAATCGATGCACTGCCATACATCCTTTAAATAACCAAATATGGTAGAATAGCAGAAAGTGTATACTTTTATTTGTTTTGTAGAATTTCTAAAAAAAAATGTGGTTAAAATTGACAAGACTTGGAAAAGTCAGGAAGTACTGAGAAGTAGAGAAATGCTGTTGAATTTGTTTTTTTTTTTTTTAAAGTTGGAAAATCTTGGTTAAAAAAAGGAGTGAGAAAAATATCAAAACCCACCAGCCTTATCTGTCTGCCCTGTTTGCTCACTGCAGCTAATTAAAGAGGGATCCAAGTAAAAATTAACAGCTAAACAAAGTAAACCTCTGGTGTGTGCATTACAGCTGAATGCCAAAGTGATGCTACATCAGGAAAAACACACTGTATTGAGCCTTTCCCTCCCTTCAGATCTTTGCTGATTATCCCTGCTCTGTCGCTTCCCTCATCTCTCTGTCTCTCTGCCCCTCCCTCTCAGGCTAAATGGAAGCTGTGTGTTGCTGAGTTAGAAAGCTAGTCACATCCCTCTCACTCTTCTTTTTAGCCACTCTAAGAGTCTCACTCTCTCCTTTCCACTTCCCACCTCTACCTATTTCTCTGTCCATCCTTGAAACGTTCCATCTTTTTTCCCTCTCCCCCCAAGCCTTTGTTCTGACCATGCTGGCACCCTTGACTGATTCTGCCGGAGTCATGGCCTTCAGAGTCTGACGAGAAATTTAGTGTCTGTGTGAAAGAAAATGTCTCTGTGTGTGTGCGTCTTCAAGCATGGATGAAAGGCGAACTGTTAAATATGAATGCCGGGTGATGTTCTGACGCCACATAGCCATGTCACTCGTGCAATGAGGTGGGGGTTGTGAGAATGGCCTACGCACACCCACACAGAGTTCAGTGTGTATGACAAGAAACTGCAGAGCTTGTGTGGTATTATTCTGCATTGCATTTACTATTCATTTGTCTATGATACTTGCCATACTAACATACATAGAGGAAGGCCCTGGATTCAGGCTTCACTGACTTTAAACCTTTCTCAGGCTGACAGTAATTTCTGCCTCCAAATTACATTCCAATGGCTTCATAAATCTGCTGCCTCCTTCTCTGCCTCCTTCTTCCTGCTTCTCCATCTTTCCCTCTTCTCTTTTCTTCCCCCTTTACTCCAGCCTCCCTTCATTTTTCCTTGTGTAACCCCTCCTCCTCCCTCTCTGCCTCTATTTCACCATCTCTCTTTCTCCTTCTCCCCTATCACTTATTTTCTCGTTTCCCCACACTCCTTCTCTCTGGCGCTGGCTCAGTAAATGAGAAACAGGGAGGCAGAGATGGGGAGGTTACGTGTGCGGGGTAGTTAAACAGTGACACACATAAATCCACACAGATGTATACACGCACACTCGCATGCGCGCAGATGTGTTCACACACACAATAACTGTGTAAACACACATGCACAAGCACAGAGCCACAGTTGAACATCATAAACAGCACATTACCGTTTGATTGAAGGACAAGCATTTGTGTTGCCATATATTTGCTATGCCTCTAAATTGACTTGTACAGTCGTACAAGTGTGCACACATCTAAATTCATACATGTGTGCACTCTTTTTAATGAGAGCGTTCATTTTACAGATAGTGCCTCTAGGTGAAATAATTGCCAATGTTGGGCCCTGATGGCTGGTTCAAGTGTTCTCAGGCCAGTTGTCTTTATGAGCCATGTTGGGCCACAAACGCACCCCTCACCTCCCTCGCTGCCCCTTTAACTGCTGCTCTGCTGCAACCGACGCTCGCATGCAATGAATACTTGGGCAAAATATGCATAAGCACACAATGTAGACACCAAGTTGGGCATTAATAATGAACACACATGCACACGAGCCGAGGGAGAGGGCAGCAGAGAACAATAGTCTAACTGACAATGGAGCTCAGAGGAATTCTCTCCTCTATATTAATATTCAGAAGACTATGTGTAGAGAGAGTGTGTGTGTCACCAGGGACGGGTGCTCATCAACCTCGCTAACACTGGGGTTAGGCAGCCACATGATTACAAAGTACTCAGACTTCAGTCCCCATCCAAGAAACTATTAATTCCTAACTCCTGCCCTCTCGCTTCCTATGTCCTAGCTCCCGAAGGTGCACAGAGAGATGCAGCGTCAAGTATTACAGCTGTCACTTTTATTTAGCTGTTCCAAAGGATTCTGGTCAGCCCTATGAAGCAAAGTGTGGATAGAAATGGATAATTAATATAGTCAATAACCTGCCATCCCTCTTACCAGTGTGTCAAATATGTAGCAAAGCAGATAAACTGTTATCCAGAGGAGCGTTTCTTAAAAAAAATATTACATTTTTTTTTCCAGGTTTTGTTTTTCAAAACATCTTAGTCTGAACCCCATCATGTCCTGTTGTAAAAAAAAAAACTCATGTCAGAACAAAGACATATGCTACAAAAGACAGATTCAGTATAGTTTTTTTATGTCCTCCATCTGTAAGCTGCACAAGGTTGCTGCTAACAACACATGTATGAATGTTCTGGCCATATTTCTGTGCATATGTTACCACCATCTGGAAATCTGCCAGAACATTGCTTATAGCACATATCTGCACATCTGCAGACTTTTTCTCTAAGAGATTTACTGCCAATTTTATTTGGTTGAAATATAATCTTGAGTAGTCCTCAGGTGAATCGTGTCCATGTTCATGTTTGTATTTGTGTATATTATCTTTATTGCTATCTGCGGTGTTATCACCAGCATTCTCTGTCTGACCAGCACAAAAAAAGAAGAAAAAAAAAAAAACAACTAATATCTCTTTATTAATATACAAAGCGGAAAGCAAAACAGCGAGTGCATCTGCACAGAGGCCGAAGTGAAAGTCACATACTGTTGAATGCCTGTAGGCTACACAGTTGTCAATGACTGGCTCACAAAAGCAGAGCGATTTCTGTCCCCCTGAGGAATCAGGCGTTCTCTGTGGTCTCTTTTATGCATAAAAAAACAAAAAAACAAGTACAACAGAAAAGATGCACAGAGACGGGGTCAAGCAGAAATTTTTTTGACCCAAGCACGATATGGTTCACCAGAGTATGAAAACTGCTCTTTTTTTCCCTGCTTCTCTATTTCACTAGCAGTGACAGAGAATGAAGTAACAAAAAATAAAATAGCACAATGGAATTTTCTTCTTATGTCCTTGAATCAGACAAGACTAGATGCTGTTTTGACAGTGGATGGATAGCCTGTCTGATAAACGGGAGAGATGAGATACTGCAAACAAGGATAAAGTAATTGGATACCAGACACTTTTTATTTTTTTATGGAAATGAGGCAGCCTTATCTCTGTCTATTTATCTTCTTTTAATCAACCTCTCAGAAAATAAAAATGACAAATAATGTTGCATAGGGCTGGACGATAATTTGATAATATAGAAAATAAAAGGTTGATAAAAAGTTTAATAGAAGAACAAATTATTTCAGGTTTAATTTTCCAAAACCCAGTTTCCGTCCTTTTTCATTATAGCCTATCATGTAGCTTTAAACTACAGCCATTACTTCCTCCCAACCAATCAAAAACACGGACCCAGACACCCTCCGCCACCAAGCCAAGGACTGGAATTAAACATCCCTACTGAATTAGCGTTTAAATAAAAAAAAAAGGAAAAAAAAACAAAAAAAATAAAAGTATCAAACATGTGTATTGTAGAAGCCAATACCAGTGAGCTGTCACTACTTTTTAACAACCAATAGGCTTTTCAGCAGCTATAGTTTGGTCCCCTTTTGCATTTTTACACAGAGCCCCACAAGAAACACTGAATGTTCATGAAAGCACATAATTTTCTCATTTTCTTTAGTTATATTAAGAGATCTGATGCTACATCTTATCACATGGTCATTCACTCGCACTGATGTATTCATCCAGTGCCTTAAGTCTTTAATTGAAGAAGCTCTCAAAGCTCTGTGATCAAGAAACAGAGACCTTGCTCCATGTGAGGGCGTATCCATTGAGGATCTGTGTAATCTTCTTTTAGAGGTTACAAAGATGACAATTCAGATGTTGTATTTGCTTTGAAATTATGTTTTTCTCATCAATCTTCTTGACACATCACAATGATTAAGATAAGTGGCTGACACATGATGGCTTCCTATGACCTTCTTCAAACTCTGGCAAACATCATTTTCATCCAGTGAGCTTTCCTAAATGACAGGTGTCTCTGATACATGCTCCCTCGCGCTGCTTATTTCAGTGTCCCTCCTCTTCATCTCAATTTTCTATAGCAAGGCTTCAGCAAATCTATTACAAAAAGTTTGAAGGACAGTGTGGACGTTTCACAGAGCTCCACACACATCGATATTTAATGGGTAAAGGCAGAAATGCTGCTACTGTTCAGTAGTCTATTCTCGTCCAACGCAGGCAGACATCTTGCCTGTGGTATGTGAAGATTGGTGAAGAGTGTAAGGACAGTTGGACAGAAACAGCAACCAACAACTTGCCAACTATAGGAACCACTTATGCAAAAGAAAAAAAATATTTGGGACAGGATGATGTTTACTCGTGTGTTGCATCATCTTTCCTTGCTCAAACACTCTGTAAGCATTCAGGAGCTGAAGTTTTAAATGTGGGATATTTTAACATTTTTGCTTGATTCAGGATTTCGGCTGACCAACACTTAAGGAACTGTGTCGTGTTATTTTCATTTCATAATGAGGCAAACATTTTCAGTTGGTGACAGGTCTGGACCAGGAAGGACAGTTTTGCACCTGGAAACAGTCACGTTGTTGCAGTACATGCAGAGTGTGATTTAACATTGTTTAACTAAAATAAGCAAGGCCTATAAGGAAAAAGGTATCATTTGACACTAAACCTCCATATTCAGGTTTAGAGTTAATGGTTCTTTCTAGATGTGCGGTTATCCATACTGTGTACAATAAAGGATCCGAACATCTGACCTGTTCACTGAAAACAAGCTGGATGCTCACTCTTTTCTTAAGATCAGAGGGCATTTCGTCCATGATTTCTAAGATGAAATATAAATTATGAATCACCAGACTTAAGGGACGTTTTGCATTTCTCCTCAAGCTTAAATAAGCTCAGACCCAGGATATGTGGTACAGTATTTGTGTAATTTTCTTGTAGTTTAACTCACATTTGTGGATACAGTGATGGACTGTGTTTACTGATAATCCTTTTAAGAAGTGTTCCTGAGCCCATGCAAATATTTCCACTACAGAATTACAGGATGTCTGTTTTAATGCAGTGCTGCCTAAGGGAGTGCGACTCTCAGCCATGTAAAAATGCTTTCCACCACATCCATTGTTAACCAAGGTTATTATAGTTAACGAAAACAAACGAAAACTAAAATTAAAAAAACATTCTCGTTAACTGAAATAAAAATAAAAACGAGAGTTTTTAAAAAAAACAAAACTAACTGAAACTGCGTTGTGTGTTTGCAAAACAAACTAAAACGAACTAAAATGAAAGCAAAAAATGTCCTTCGTTTTAGTTTTTTGTAAATTTATTTCATACATTAAGGCCTCGGGGTTGATATGAAATCTATTTACTTCGCTCTGCTAAATAATAAATTACATTAAAATGATTAAAAGCAAGATGAGTTAAAAAGTTACCGTGGAGATTTCGTGTATAGGCGCATGAGAAAAGAAATGTTTTTAACCTGGATTTAAAAATGTCTACATTTGGTGAAAATTTAATCTCCGCTGGCAATTTGTTCCACTTGTTTGCAGCATAACAGCTAAATGCTGCTTCTCCATGTTTAGTCTGGACTCTGGTCTGGACTAGTGGACCAGAATCTTTGGATCTAAGAGCTCTGCTAGGTTTATATTCTCTGAACATATCACAGATGTATTCTGGGCCTAAACCATTCTGGGATTTGTAAACAATCAGAAGGGTTTTAAAGTCTATTCTGTGACTGACTAGAAGCCAGTTTAAAGGTTTCAAAACTGGTGTGATGTGTTCAGATCTCTTAGTCCTGGTTAAAACTCTAGCAGCAGCATTTTGGATGAGCTGCAGATGTTTAATGCTCTTTTTAGGAAGTCCTGTTAAAAGACCATTACAGTAATCCAGTCTACTGGAGATGAATGTATGGATGATTTTCTCCTGGTCTTTCTGGGAGACTAAACTTTTAATTCTGAAGAAAAGAAAAGCACATCAGCATCCAGTTGAGATAGATCAGTATCTTAACCAGCTGCTGGCTTTGCGTTCTATCAGACACATGCACTTTCATTGTCTAAAATATTCACTGCATTATCATGTCCAGTATAACATGTGAGGTCCTGTGCTGATAATCAGCTGCAGTGATTTGTACTAAAGTTGCTGCACCTGTAGTTAAATTCTTTATGTAGTTAAGTGTGAATTGTTTCATCTGAATGAATTAAACCTCTGGTCTAGAGTTTGTTGGATTGTTGAGGTTGTTCATGATTAGTCAGATTGAGCTCATTTAGACTGCCAAGGACTGTGAATTGTCTCTTAAATGGATTCATGATGATGTTGATTTTTTCCTAGCACACTATCTCAGAAGCAGCAGTGCTTATTCTGATTATTTTGAATGTTGCACCTGGCAAATACTCTAATTTAGAAAAAACAAACAAAAAACTAAAACTAACACTAAAACTAATAAAAACTAAGATTTTTTTTAAAACAAAAACTAATAAAAACTAGAAAATTTGCTCTAAAAACTAATCAAAACTAACTGAATTTGAAAATAAAAAGTCAAAACGAAATAAAAACTAAAACTAATAAAAAAATCCAAAACTATTATAACCTTGTTGTTAACAGATAAGTCTCTGGATTCTCTGAATCTTTTAACAATTAAATATCACAACTCTGCCACCAATGATTTACCAGTTTACCAATGAACTTTTTTTTAACAGATACAAAATCCCCAAGTTCCCCACAATTTTAGGTGAACATCACCTAATCTTTGTTTCTGAAAGACTCCTCTGCCCGGTGGGCTGTTACCACGTCCTTCACAAACAACCTCACAACACTCATACAGAGCGGGGAGAGACACTCCACTAACATGGTAACGAGAAGTGATACCATTCGTCCAAAGTGTTGATGATTGTTGTTTTAAATCCCGGGCTGTTCACTGTGGTAATTGAGCACTGGTCTTTGGTGAGAAAAAAAAGTTATGTTTGTTTATAACGTTTGTTAGCGCTTTGTGTCTCTGGAAGCTGGTGGATTATTTGGTCGCGACTCTTCAGAGATCTTGGGAACTCGTGTTGAATAAAAGCAAAGCGGTTGGGGCTGTGGGAGGAGTCTGCAGCAGAGCACTGCAATGCCAATGGCGCTCCATTTGCAACTGAAAACATCACAAAAGTAAACTACAAAGAAGCAAAAAATCACATCATTTCATTATATATATATATATATATATATATATATATATATATATATATATATATATATACATATATAAATATATATATATATAAAGAATAAAAAAAAAAAACTTTTCCAGTTCCAACTTCTTGGAAATGTGTTGCTAGCATTAAATTCAAAGTAAGATCTATATCTTAAAAAAAAGTGATTGCCTTTGTGCTATGTTAAATATATACAGTTTAGAATGTCAGCAAATAGTTTTATTGTTTTTATTGTTGTTGTTTTAATATAGTATACAGTGTCTCAGATTTTGGCAGTGAGATTTAGTCATTTCCTGAGAATTAGATGTAAGTCACAGAAGTACATGAATGAAATTATAACTCTTTATATACAGTTTAAAGCTCTTTATGTGCCAACCTTGCCCTTGAATGGATGGTTATCTCATTTCTCCTTACATGTCAATCACAAAGTCAACGTGTTTCTATAACTCTGTCTGCTTAACATTCTGCACCACATCGAGCTGCTTTCAGCACATATTGTAACCCCACTCTGCACATATAAATCTGTTTACCAGCCACAAACTGGGTATCAGTCTGGAACCGTTTTGTGAAAAGGACAATTTATCTGACAACACCAATCACCAACAACCTCAATAAACTGCACATTCCTTTCCATCTGTGGAACCTCTTGCTATGCCAAGTATGAAAATGAGAAAAAAAAAAAAAAAACTACACACAGACACCCTCACTCTGAAATTAGACTGCAGGATGCACAGTTTGAGTTTGTATGCACTCATAAAAGATGCTTTAAAAGACCTAGACATGAAACCGTTGAAAATGTTTTTCTCCACTAAAGCATATGTCCTTTAAAAATGAAAATGTGGACAGCTTTATTTGTCTCTGTTTGTGTTTAAGTAAACTGCGTGATAATTTCCCAGTTGGCTGTGTAGTCTACTTACTGTGGGATGAAGTGAACGGGCGAATGTGAGCAGCAGAGCAGTTAATGGCTTTGATGAATCTGTCTCTGAACACTCTGTATGCCTGATGAAAACCTTACATTTCTAAAGCCACTGGGGGGTTTCATTCTGTATATTATACAGGTACTTAGCGTGTGGTGGTTAATGAATGCTCCAAAGCTTTGTGTGATGGGGAAAAAAACTGATATAAAACATGAAGTTGTCTTAATGGGAGGTTTCTGTCCACTGGGAGAGTAACGTGCATATGGAGTGTTAACCTTCAAGAAGTATTTTCACAAGGTACTTAATTTTAAAAGGTATAACCATTCTGAGGGGAATAATTATTTAGTCCTTTTAGTATTTCACGTTGTGCCAACAGTTAAACACAACTTTATGTCTTGGCACCATATAGATAAAGCTGGTTTAGCAAAAACAAACTGAAGAGTTGAAGCCATTTAAAGTGCAGCACATTTTTTATCTATTTTAGCAAAATGGACTGTTGCACCAACATTTGAATATTTTTGCTGTAAAATATAAAGTAAGGCAATCCCCATTACTTTAAAACCAAACAGCATTATTTTATTTTTCTTTTGGCTCAACACAAAATAATAACTTAATAGCAGAAAAAAAAGTTTATTCTAAAATAAGAAGCTTTTTAGGCACACAAAGAATACAGAACTGTGTTTTTGTGTGTGTGTGTGTGTATGTGTGTGTGTTTTGTAACAAATCACTCACAGTATATAAGTTTAGATGTATAAGTATAGATCTGTGTACTTTAATTTATCTGAGTTTCTGGGAGTTTCTGAGGGACTGGGATGCCACCATCTTGGACTGTAGCTGGCATTGAAAAGTCTTCTTCTGCTCTGCAACATTGGTGAGCTCAGCATAGAGGCATGTGAACCAGTTCAACCACTGCTGGTGCCTTCCAGCTCCCAGCATATCAACTGAGAGCAGAACAATGACTTCAGGGGATGCAGCTGTTCCATTAAAATGACCTTGCCATACGATGAAACATGTGACTGGACATGGCTCACTGGTTGGCAATGATAGACCTAGCAATAAAGAATTGTTATAGGTCTCTATGTATAAAATGGTCTATGGCAAACACTGGATTTAAACCTGAATAAGGTTGTTCTCTCAGCTGCATGCAATTCTAGGTTGGTTTAATTACAAATGTGAATTGTCATAGGGTGTGTTATATGTCCGATGAACCGGATCCAGTATCAGCTGGATTGGTTCCAGCCTCATATTTCCCCTGTCCCAAACAATGGTTTCTATAGTTTTATCAGTTTTCTATCTATTCTATCTAAATTCCCATAGGCTTTGTCACACCTAAGCAATGTTATCTCCAACTATACTAACAGTGTTCTCATTGGTTTTGTCTTTTCAGGTGGCTGCTAACCACGTCTCAGTCAGTCATCCTACTAAAGCAAACATCAGTGAGGTGAAGGATATTAAAAGACTTCAACTCTACCATCCAAGCCGTGGGAGAGCTTTTCACACTGCACCACATCACAGTGCTGCTCAAAGTGGACTGCATAAAGTATACACTGTCATCTGGCTTTGCTGCCTGTGAGGATGATGTGTGCAAACTGAAAAGAAAGTGATTAAACATTTAACAGAAGAGAGTGGGACTGAAACTGAGAGGGAGAGAGAAAGAAGCTCTTTTCCTCGAATACTCCTCATAAAGTCTGTACTCTGAGCCTGAGCAAACCTGTTCATCCAACCTCCGAACATGCTCATTATCATCACTGAACTGTGACGTTTATGTTGTAATAATTGTGATTGTGCAAGCTTAACAACAGATCAGAATCTCAATAAGGACAATTTGTTGGATTTTCCAGAGCTGAGGACATTTTTCTTCTCGCTGCTCCTCAATTAAAACCACTACCTTCCTATTTTAAACAAGTGTAGCACGGCACAGAACTATTTTTGCATGACCCACTGCTTGCATGAGTATCCAGGATTGTTTTTGACTTCTAAGAAGGACCCCTGAGCTCTCAACTATCTTCTGACTGTACCCATCTGTTGCATTGGGGTGTGGAGGGGTGTTTTCAGAATTGGGCCTCTGAACACTAACTGAAGATGACTTAAGCTGGCAGGCCTAAAAGTTCCTTACCCAAAGTGAGAGAGAGGACTTGGCAGGACAGTCATAAACTTGCACACACACAACACACAAATGTGGATGCTGAGGCGGCTTTGAGCCATGCTGGTGTTGCGGCTTGTGGAGCCCTGGAGTACAGGCTATCATCATCCCTATCATCATTCACCCAAGCTGAGGAAGATTCAGTGGCCTAAAGGAAAGAGGCTACACTTCTGAACGATTCAAAGAATACTGTGAAACTGTGCTAACACACAGAGATTCAAAGCCAACATCCTCAATCGCACATACAGACACTCGAATACACCTCTTCACAAATCCCCGTTACAGGAAAGACAAAGCTGCGGCAGACGTGAAAGGCGCTGAGACTGAGCAGGTTAGAAAGCCCTCGGCAGTCACACTCAGACCTTTTACACACACACACACCTTCACACTGTTGATCGCAGCAAGGAACACCACACTTACATTTTGTTTTTAGCAACATGATAAAAAAAAGAGACAAACACACACACATTGGTGCTATGTTGCAACACACTTTTCTCCCAGGACATGATTAAAATGTTTAAGGGGAATAAAGGCAGAGGAAGGTGAATGTGGAGGCGACAAAAAAGTGAGAAAGAACAGAGGGGTACAACATAAGGAGATTGTGGGGAGGGGGTGTCTCTGCTGCATCTAAAAAGAAAAGAGGATCTAAGATACCAAGGAGGAGAGGAAAGGGAAGGAGGTGTGGACAGGAAGGCTGAACCACACCTGATTGATCCGATCTCAGTGTGTAGGAATCAACAGCGACTAGAGAGGAAATGATAAAAGAGGATTAGAAAAAGATGGAGGCAGGGGAAGAGAGGATGACTCCACAGACACTTCTGTAAACACACCTGAAAGTGGATATAATGAAAGACCATGAAGGGGTACGTGGGCGGATAGGAGAGGTAGATGGTGTAAAAGATAAAGATGCAGAGAGAGGAGACAGTTGGATATAGTGAGAGATCGAACCTGGGAGGGAGAAGGAAAGAAAATCTAAGGATCATTAAAATGACATGTCGATTGGAAACCTTGGCGAGTGGGTGAAAACACACATAGAGGCTTGTGCCAAGAGGATATTTATGAGAGGGAAGCGGGGATAGTGTGGTGGTAAAACATATGCTGGTTGATATTCATAGAGCAACCCCATCTGGTCTCAGCTCCTACTTTTACACTCCCTCTTGCGTGGATGTGTTCCTTTCCTATACTTTCTCTGTCTCTCAAACACAGGGAATGCTGAAATAGTCTGATTCTATCTAAAAATAATATTAAAGAAATAATTCAACTCAGGAGCTGTGCCGAATTGTATGGCACAAACTCTTTTTCACCCTGACATATCAAAAACTGCCTCTGTCTGGCTGAGACAGGAGCTGGTTGTTGTTGATACAAATCTCTGTCACACATACACACACAGATGCACAAGACAAGCATGTAAAGGTATACAAATGCTGATATTTTTACACCTAACAGAAAAAAAACAACACCCTGCCAATGTTTAGACTCATTCTTCTTTTCGCAGCGAGCCCAGCTGATATGACTTCAGTCTTCACTGCCAGGGACTCATTTCCCCTGTCCTCCTCTGTCTGACTGTCCAACTCTCCATCTGTCTCCTCGCCTCCCTCCCTCCCTTCATCTTCTCTATTGTTGCCATCTCTTGTTCGCTTTGCATGGATTTTGACTGCAGCCAAGGGCCAATTTTGCATGTAGCACTGAGTTCATATACAAACACACATGCATGTGGAGAGGGGAAAGAAGAAAAAAAAATTGCCTTTAGACGATTTGTTTATCAAATGTGCTGTCAAATCATGTCAGACATATCATGTCAGGGCACATTTTCCAGCCTTGGGCAAACCAAAAGAAGGGATTTAAATAAGAGTTTGCCAGAATGTAATTTCAACAACTATCACCATGGTTTATTATTAAAAGGCCATATATAGAGCTCCGTGAGTGTAGGTCCATAGACATAATTTTATCTGAATTGTAAATTCATGTTATTGATGTTGGCGTTGTGGATTTGGAAGGAGACAAGTCATAACCAGTGAACATATAAATGTTGCAGAAAAATGGCTCTCTGTAAAACATCTCACTAAAACATTTCTGGGAATTTCATGACCACTTTCATGAATAATTTATAGAAGTTTCACAAACAATAACCACTGAAAGAAAGCATGCATTATACATGTCAGCTTATATTGGCTGTTCAGTATGTGACTGTGTTGCACTCAGTTGGCTTATTAATTTGTGTGATATTCTCTATGTATTTTTTGGTCACAACCTCAAACAGAAACAGCGTGCATCTGAGTGAACTGTCAGAAATCTTTAAAACTCGGCTTTTCCGTTACACGCTCATTATGCATTTATTTCAGGGTCAGATCTAGAACTGTCACTTCTTCATACTTGCTGTTGTTTTTAAAGCCATCAACTGCACTGTGGGGCAATTAATCTGATCTCCTTCTCCCTGATCTCTCTTCCACTTTAGTTACATGTCACTCACTCACTCCAATTCAGTTAATCTGACTAGAAAAAAAACCCCTCTTCACTTATTTTCCTTCACTTCAACTGTCACTATCCAATTTTCTGCATTTCTGTTGTCCCTTTGCTTTTTCCTGATTCCTGTAATCTTCATTGCCCGGTTACTCCATCTCTCATTGCACTGTGTGCCCTACATGTCAGTTTTTCTTCTGCTTGGAAGCTCTGACCCATATAATTCCAGGAAGCACATCTGACTACCCAAACCTCTAATCTACTCAACTTAAGAGTTTAAACTTTTTTCAGCAGGTAGAAGTTACAGCCCTTTAAGTTGAACAATTTCAGTAAAACTCAACTCTGCAAATATTTACTTTATTTAAATGAGACAAATTTGTCCCCCTTTGATTTTAGAGTTAGCGAGCAATGGTATTTATTTCTATAATAATCCTGTTTCCCCTCTTTTTTCTCTTTCAGTCAGGAGCTGTGAACCAACATGGCAGCCGAAAGTCTTGCAGAGCTCCGTGATTGGCTCTTTCTGCTCCTACTTGTCCTCACCTTATTGGCTGAGGTGTTGGAGCTGGCGGCAGCTGCAATTGCCATGGAGACTGGCGAGGGAGATGAAGGCATTGTTTGTCCCTCTGTGTGTCGCTGTGATGAGGGTTTTGTCTACTGCAACGATCGTGGCCTGAGTCTAATTCCTCCACTACCATTGACGGCTGCCATCCTCTACTTGCAGAGCAACCGGTTGAGTAACGCCGGATTGCCCCCATCACTGGAACGCAGCACTTCCATACGAGTAATTTACCTGTATGCCAACCAGTTGGATGAATTTCCTATACACCTCCCGCCTTCCTTAAGGGAGCTCCACTTGCAGGATAATAATATACGAACGTTACCGCGATCGGCTTTGGCTAAGTTACCATTACTAGAACGTTTACATTTGGATGATAACTCTATATCCACAGTTAGCATTCAAGAACGAGCTTTTTCTGGGACTCCACGGCTTCGACTTCTGTTTCTGTCTCGGAATCACCTGTCAAGCATCCCTGCAGGCCTCCCAGCATCATTAGAAGAGTTGCGACTGGATGACAACAGAATCAGCACCATTCCCACACATGCTTTTCGTGGGCTTTCCTCCTTGCGACGCTTGGTCCTGGATGGGAACCTGCTGGCCAACACACGCATTGCGGATGACACATTTTCACGCCTAGCCAACCTGACAGAGTTGTCACTGGTCAGGAATGCTCTACAGTCTCCGCCTGTAAACCTGCCTTCCGCACACCTAGTTCGACTCCATTTACAAGACAACGGAATGACTCACATACCTAGGGGAGCGCTGGATGGCATGCGGCACCTGCAGAGGCTGGACCTGTCAGGGAACAATCTGACCAGTCTCCCTAGAGGACTTCTGAGAGACACAGAAAGCCTGGAGCTGCTGCTGTTGCGAGGGAACCCCTGGTACTGTGGCTGCAACCTTCGCTGGCTCCATGCCTGGATGCACGGACGTGGGTCAGCAGTGACTGTTAGAGGTCTCACCTGCCAGGGGCCTGAGCCTGTAAGGGGGCAGACACTCAGAGACCTAACATCACTGATGGAGCAGTGTGAAGGACCTCCAGTTGGTCCCAGCACTGGAGTAGGGGTGAACACAGCAGAGAAAGAGGAAGTAGGTGATGACAGTGTTGGAGAGGGCCAAGTTATCCCCTCTGAAAGCACCACCACTTCATCTCTGCTGGTTCCCACTCAAGGCTCCCTGTTCACTCTGCGAGCCAAGCGACCAGGCCTTGTTATGCCCCTACCTCCAGGGGAAGGTGGACAGGTATCTGAAGGAGCCTTAGAGCTGACTGTAAAACCACTCTCTTCAGACAGTGTACTGGTGAGTTGGCTGTGCCCACAGCCAGCACCATCCTTCCGCCTTTCCTGGCTGAGGCTGGGTAGCAGTGCAGCTCTTGGTTCAATAACAGAGACTCTGGTACCTGGAGAGAGGCGACAGTATCTCCTTACCCAGCTCACCCCACGCTCCCATTACCTCATCTGCCTGCTGCCACTACGACAGGAGACCTCTTTTGGGGCCTCCAGCATGGGTTCATCTCGTGTTGGCAGCATGGAAACGGACAGTAAAGACTCAGCCCCGGCCTGTGCTCAGATAGAGACTGGAGAGGCTCTGGTCAACACTGGAGGGGAGGGGTCAGATAAGGAGGGACAGGACTCAGAGCTAACAGCCTTGCCATTGGCTGGAATTATAGGGGGTGCCACAGCTTTGGTAAGCCTGCTCTTGATCTTTGGAATCTTCTGCTGGTACGGACAGAGAGCAGGTTACATGTCAGGGGACTCAGGCTCATACAACAGGGGCCGAGGTGGAAAACATTATGATGACTATGTAGAGTCAGGCACCAAGAAAGATACTTCCATCTTAGAGATTAGGGCCCCTCCTGCAGGGTTTCAGATGACAGCTATGGCCCATCAGCCCCTGCAGCCTAAGCTGGAGGATGTCACCTACATCCACACCATTTTCCCCTCTTCCTCCACTTCCTCCCAAGCTAACGGGACCTACCGGAGCAGCCATGGAGCTGGCACCCTCAATGGCACAATCCTTAGCCAAACCAGCCACCATCATGTCACGTATGGTACCAACCGTGGTTACAGAGAGGGGGGCATCCCTGACATAGATTATGCCTACACGTGATGATACAGGGACACACTTCCTGAGCCACAAGAGCTGCACTGGCAAGTGGCCATGTTGTCCTTGGTTTCCAAAGTACCCTCTGTGCCTCTGCTGGTTCAATTCTGATTGGTTTGCTTAGTAAAGAAGACTGATTTGAGCTGTGATGATTGGGCAAAGCTACTGAGTGACAGAACAGTCCTATACTCTGCTACTGTATATTACATAATACAGTGGGCCCTTCTTTCAGCGCTACTTATAGTTATTAATGGTTACGTTTTCTCTTTTGGATATCTCAGTGTCTTTCAAACCTACTATTCTTCTCAGCTCATGGTAATACAGAGTAACTTATTTGAGGTTGATATACTAGGCTTAGCTGATTTAGCAGGAGATATATTTATAATGTGAGGAAAAGGCACTTGATGTGTATAGATAGCGCTCATAACTTCCTACCAACTGTAAGCTCTGTGCTGTATAGATAAAAGGAATGAGAGAAGGAGAAATCAATGGTTGTTATAACCCACAGATGACAATGAATCATGGCTGACATGAAAAGATGTGTCCCTAGCCCCTTCCTTTCCGCTGGTTTACTCCCCTCCTTTTTAATTTTTCCTTCTTTCTGTCTTTCTTTTTTTTTCAGCTGAGGCTCTTTTCTTTTTATTTCTCTCGTGTCTTTTGTGGTGCTGTGAGCAGAGGACGACTTTGTTCTCGCCAAGGGAGCTGACAGCAGTGATAACAGTTCTGACAGAGACGAGACACAAACCACAGCATGGGAAGACTAATGAGTGGGAGAGAGAGAGAAAGTGTGTGGGGGTGATGGATAGATGGGTGGATGGAAGGAGAGAACATAAAAGACAATGAGTGAAGACAGAGAGGGGTGCTGTTTTGGGGATGTAGTCACTGAAAGAGGTGTGTTTGCTTGAGGCGGAGGGCAAGGACAGAGAAGAAAGAGACTGGAGCCAAGTTAAAGGAGGGTGTGTTACCAGTCCAGCGGCAGGAGGCAAAGAAAAGGACCAAAGGAAAAGAAGATAGGGCTGAAAACTAGAATAATGTCACATCATCATCTAAAAAGAAAATATTTTGCCCACTACACTCAACATTTATCTTAGTCACCAGTGTTTCCCCACTGACCCCCTAATATAACAATAAACACTGGTCGTGATTACAGACTGCATGCTACATTCAAAGATTGTTTTGAGTTGCCTGCAATAATTACAATTCATAAAATGTTACGAATTATGCTAAGAAGAAAGATATACAAGGTTAGACAATCAAAAGATAAAATGATTGCCAAGACCACAGGATAAATGACTAATTCAAAAGCAGCTTTTAAAACTTAATGGCAAAGTTTATCAAAAAAAACTTGCATGTACCTGATTTTTATTGTGGACTGGTCTCATTATCAAATTATGTTTGCAAACGAAGTAAAGGAAACATTTTATAACAGTAGCCCATTTATCTTATATTGGTTGGCTAAACCTTTTTAAACGAAAATCAGTTTATAGCAGCTAATCATCTCTGGAGGGTAAGTTAGAATGACGATGCTCTAATTACTCTTTCCTGAGACTCACTCATAATACATGTATTCAAGTTCTTTTCCCAGAGAAAAATGTTTTCATGTTTTTTATTGGTATATAAGTAAAATAAAGTGGTATATAAAATTAAATATCAAATAATACTTCATAGTCTATGTGATTGTGATGTTTGTGTATTGGTATAGTGACTTTAAAACTGATAACACATAAATTTACAGAGAGGAAAATGACACACCTGACAAAGTGTGTTGGTGTTTACGATGTTCCAGTTTCTCATGTGACAAAGCAATCAGAGATAACAGCCACAGATACAATGGATTCAGGGGTGTAAAGGGTACAGTGTTTCACCTGTAGTTATTTTCCAAGCAGAAATATCAAACTTAGCCAATTTTCCAGCTTATTTGTGGGTTTTTGCAGCATTTCTTATTTTTATGGCAGAGTAAAATTCAAATATTTACCTTTTTCTATTTTCACTTTAATTGTTTTAGAAAGAGCGGTTTAATGAGACCATCATTAACTCTGGGTTTCTGTGATAATTATTTATTTTTGTGCATAGAATTATGGACCAAATGATAAATCTATAAATTAAAATTAAAAAAGTTGCAGCCTTACAAATTTCCAATGTCTCACTGTCAACATCATATCAAAACAAGGCGATTTAACTTGTATGAAGCTGAAATTGCAGTAAAAGGTAAAACATATTTTCAAAAAACAAAACAAAAACAGCAAAATGATCAAACTTAATCTGATAAGGTCTTGGCAGTGATACACATTTTTTGACTCAGGTTGTCCAGTTTTATGGCCTTAGAACAGCATTCACATAGTTCTGTTTGCAGGGATTGCAGCCCGACCGCTACACTGTGCATCTTAACACAAACACGGCCATGGGAAAGCGGCATCTGCTCTCTGACTGCTTCTAACAGACCCCAATAAAACCCTTAATGGAGGAAGACCAGGAATGGAAAATTATTTTAAAGAACAGCCAGAGTTTAAAAGAGGAAGATGAGAAGCTAGAGAGGGAAAAACTAAAAGTGAGGATGTAGACCGGACATTTAGATAGAGCCTTTAAGTGTTGAAACCCTTTCTTTCTTTCATTCTGTCTTTCAGTAGCTCTCTTTCTCTTTTCCAGCCTGTGTTACTGTGTGCCAGTAAAAATGGAGGAACTCCAGTGTGTTTTTAGTTTTCAGGGGTTTATTTTTCGTATTTCTGTATTTGTTTTTTTCAGTTTTTTTAAGAGCAGTGAAGCTACAATTCACTCTGTGTAGAAATCCTTTTCCTTTTAAAATCTCATCCTCAGATGTGATAATGAAAACACTCTTATGTAAAAACATAAAATGGGTGCAAAATGCTATTCAGTTTATTGGTCTGTCGTCTTTTTTTCTACGCAGATGAATAAAGACTTCTAAAAGGGAAAGCAGTTTTGTGTGTTTTCTTCATGTGTGCTGTTGCATTAAGGGTTCAAAGCAGCAACAAAGCTCAAGATATCAACTAATGCTCTGAACTGGCTTAAGAAAACAAGAATCAATGTGAGGTTCATATTTTTAATATGATTTATGATGGGACGGGGTGGATGTTGTTAAATCACACACACTGAATGAATACATCATCTGCTTTATGATTCAATTTAAAAGAATCAGCCAGCCCAAAGCAGACGCACGTGTTTATTTGGTAAGAACTTTCCGTGATTTATGAGTGTGTGTTGTGTGTTTCACATAAACGTATGTGTGTGCAATGCCTGTGTTTGGGTGAAAATATGCCTCTCATTCTAAGTGAGTGCTAATGCTTGTGTAAGCATGGATCAATATAATGAACGCAGGAGTGCATAAGTGTCCATCTTAGAGTTACTGCTTGTGGTGGGTGTATGTGAAATATACAGTATACAGACAGACAGTTTGCTATATGTCCTGTTTTAAGAAAAAAAAAGTGATTATGTTTGTCTGTGTCAACACTCATTGTACCGTAGATGTGGTCCAGCTGCATCTTCATGTCTGTGCTTTTAGCAACAAAAGACCAGAGTTTTCATCAGTCATTACGAAGGCCTTTCACAGTCAAAGTCCATTATCTACCATCAAGCTCTCCATCTTAATTATTCTAACTTACATTACACCCAATGAAAAGATGTGTACTTTTCAGTTTGAAATTTATTCATGTGCTCATCAGGATGCTTCCATTAAGTTGCATTTTCTGGCACACCACCTTTACCAAAAACAATTCATCTTTCAAATGAATTATTGAACACGTAAAAGATGTTTGTGCACACAGTTTTTGCACACAAGCACAACAGTAATGTGTCAAGTTTCACCGCATTTCCTTTCAATTCACTTTAAATCTAAATGGGTGTCATCTATTTCTTTAATAAATTAGCCCACTGATGTACAATAAAATGGTTGGTTGCGCTTTAGACTCTGTGCTCTGTTTTCTCCACCACAGTGTTGCAAGGGATGATTTAAAGCTGCACCGTAATGTAAAAGAACCTTCCACTGTTTGCATGCATTATAAGCTTATTTAGTAAAAGGTCAATGTATTCCTCTAAATGACTGTGTTTGGCATAGTGAACAGAATGTTTGGTAGAAGTCCTTTTGCATGAATAGTTTGGATGCAAATACTCCTACAAATTGCAGGCATCACTCAGACACGTCTACAAGGCACCACCTTTAAAACTGCAGGTTGAAATCACAGCAGTCAAGGGCACAGTGGAGAAACAGACAAATGAATGCAAAATAAGAAGAAGGACAATAAAAAATTAAACAGGTCTACATTAACCTTGATACTAGAACATTTATTTAGGTCTATAGAAGTTTTTGTTTCTTTTATTTTTAAGAATTCAAAGTACCGTTGTTGATATCAGCAATGCAGAAGGATGAGCTTCTTATTTTTCTTATGTTTCCCTTTGATTTTGCCACTTGCTTGCAATCATTGTGGTCAATGACTGAAAATAACACCTCTGTCAATTTAGTGAAATTTTTTTCTGATAATATATTTGCCTTTGTCTTCAGTGAGACTCCAGATTTTTCTGCCTTTGCATGAAACACTTTTCTACCAACATGAATACATTTACAACTCAAATCCTCACTTCAGCTGTACATCCAACTAAAGAAACACATATAAACTTTAAATTTATTCCACTGTTGTTTTTGTTGAACAAACATTTGCGAATATTTGAATTGATGAGGGACTTGTGATTGTCAAAGTCCATGGAAGAGCCAGATAACTCACAATGACACGTTTCATCTTATACGAACGCACTGCAGTGAAATACCTCAGAGGGATGACTTTAACAACAGCAACAACAAAACATTAAGCTGTGGTGGTCTTTTGTTGCAGTGAATGGAGAGGACATCAGTGGGATAAACAAGACAGAGAACAAACCAAGACAGCCTCTTGGGCATTTTGACAGCACCAACTGTATGAATTAGGCTGTCTATCAGAGAGAGACACTTTGGTACCATTGCAAGGCCCCTCTGGTGAGAAAGAAGACATAATAAATCTTCAGAAAAAGTTCTGGCAAAACCAGATTGCGCTTGTGCTGCAACTGTCCTTTATTCAATTTCCCAGACGTGTGTGTTTTATCTTTTAATGTAGTTCAGCTTAATTATGAGCCTGCACACTGCAACATTTTGTGTAACCTTGCTAGTAGGAAGAAAAGCCTCTAAAATTGAAGAAAATTAAAGGCATTTACAACCTTAAGTAGTTTTTTTTTTGCAGCTTTCCTTAGTAACAGACCAACAATAAATGAATAACACATGAGTATCTTTCTTTCTACTGTTTGATAATGCAGATTCAGTTTCATCTCCTGGCTACATGAGCAATCTGTGAGGAGAAACAAAGGAGTGCTTCAGGCAGACGGCTCCTGCTGGATGTGCTCTTTCAAAGCTCTTAGCCATCACTCAAGCTCAGTTCGCTACCTACCTCTCCTGGGCTACACTCTGGACCACACTGAGACTTCAGCACTTGTAGTTATGGCAACTTGTGATTTCTCTGGAGCTCCAGCTCTCAGCCTTACTTCAGCAGAAGAAGACGAATCTCAGCCAAATAAAACATAAGTAAATTCCAAGAGCACTGTATTATATATATATATATATATATATATATATATATATATATATATATATATTCTTTTTTTTTCTTATATTTTTTACATTCTGTGGTTTCTAGTGTCCTGTCTTATTCAACAAGTAGAAAAAAATGGGCCAGGGAGACCTTGGGATTGAACTTGGGGTGGCTACTTTGTCAGGTGAACAAAACACGGCGGCCACACCAACAACAAAAATTATTTTCCTTATGCCGTGCATAGGGAAAACAGGAAATGTAGCAAACAAAAACTTCCAAATTTAAAAAAAAAGAGTGTGCACGAATGTCCCACGCCCGTTTCCGGTTATAAATCAGAATCATATCGAAAGTTGCAACAAGTGCGGAAGTGCCTTACCCCGCCCTTGTGGCGGCTATCAAAGGTCAGGTGAACACCTATAACAATATTCATCAAAATCATTTCTCTGATGGCTCATGTGCGGAAAAGAGCAAAGACGCAGAATGGACCACACTGCAAAACACATAAAAGTTTTATTTGGTGGGGACGGCATGGTCATCACCAGCATCAGAAATGCAGAGGAGCGGGAGCAGGTGATAGATGCTGTCAACACCCAATGAGAGTGCAAGACAGCCAGAGGCAGCAGATGATACAGGTAATTTAGTCCTTTGTTTTAAATTTTAAAATGAACAGGTACAGACACAACTGGGATTGGAACTCATTTATTCTGTTAAATAATATTTCTTCATATTTCCTAGGTGTTACGGCTGGATCTGCGGTGCTGCAGCTGTGGTTGGAGAGGGTGAGGCCAGAGACTCTACACAGCACCGCAGCCGTGACTTCACAGAGGACGTCTTGCAGGTGCAGAGGGACACAATCAACGCTATTACCGAGATGGCCAAGGAGTTGCAGGAAATAAAGACCGTCTTGACAGAAATTGGTACAACACTCAACGAGCACTGTGAATATAAAAAAAAAAAAAACTCCACCTCTTCCGTGTTTCATAAGCATCTCGCCTCAAGCCTGCGCCCGTCTCTGCTGTGTCATAGAATAAATAAGTCATGGGTGGACCTAGGCCAATACACTGGTGAGCAACACGTTGCATCACATACGATTTGGACATTAAGAGAATGAAAATGCTTTAGTTAATGACAGCAGATTTATATTCCAATTTGCCATGTCCCACTGGGATTAAAGTATTTTTAATTTTTTTTCTCATTTGATGAAGTTTAATTTCATTCTCACTTGGTGCTCTTATTGCAACATGAGTGCAGTCAGTCAATATCGCCGATTACTTTAGCGAAACCGGACATTTGTGCAAATTGCATTGTTCTGCTTGCCTGTTTACCCCAAGTAAGTAAAGTTAATGTTATGTTGTGACAAACCAATAATGCCATCTAACATGTATGGCACAACACGGCTGAAAACCCAGTGTTATTAGCATTTGCAGAGGGACTGGCACAGTGTGGTTCCTCCTGGTGCGTCTCTGTAATGCCGGGCCCAAAGCATCACAGAGGTCCAAGAGCACAGCCCCCAGCAGCCAGAACCAGTTCATGAGCCATGCAGTAAGCCTTGCTGGTCTCTGAAAATCAGCTCACTGCAAAGTCTTAGCCATTAGACATTTTGCATCTTTACGCATTGGGGTGCGTGGGTTTTTATATCCCACCATCAGTCAATTTTCTGAACAGCTCCAGGTGAGGGAAATACCCTGATTGTAGCCTGACTGACAAGCACGTCATTTTAATTGTCATTGTAATTATTAATTTGTTTGGCACATTTTGGCAGCTTACTATCTTCCTTAATATTTTAGTGTGAATGTTTTTTATAACATGTATATTTTGTTTCAAAATGACAAACATATTGTAACAGTTGAGGTTCTTATTAATAACATACAACTCGGTTTCTGTTGTATATCCTTATAGCTTTAATATATAACATGTGGTGTAAAAGGTAATATTTCATTTTGCACAAATGTCTCCCATTTCACATAATTTCTTTGGTTTTACTCTTGTGCCGTTAGTGTCGAAGTTTCCCGTTTCTCCAGATGTAGGTTCAGAGTTGCCGTGGAGATAGGGACATTCTCTTATCAAGTTTTGTTTTGATAAATCCTAAAAGTTGACTATAACTGGCGCACACCAGATTTTTTTTACGTATACCAGCTTTATAAAAGAGGCCCCTGGTCTGTTGTCTCCACTATCAGGGAAAACTCAGACAGCTGATAAACTTTCCCGCTTCCACCTCCAAACCCCGCTCGGGAAGCGAAGGCGAAGTGACTACTCCTGGGTAAAGCTGCAGCTAGCTTCAGGGTTAGCTCCTTTTAATTTACCCAGCAGTGATGAAGCAGACACAGGACTTTGCTGGGACTAGGGAAGCTGTGTGCTGTTTATTGCTAAAGATTGTAGCAAAACCTTCACCGCTAAACAGGAAGTTTCGATGGAGCAGGTGCGCTTGCAGGTGTGCATGCACATGATTATAGAAGTCTGGATATTTTTAGGCATACGCCATTTTCAGCTTTTGGGCGTATGTACACTATTAGTTTAGATCCTACACAATGTTTTATAAATAAGACCCCAGATCGCTTATGTCCTAATATGTAAAACATTAGAACTGATAGTGTTCCTTTTTTAGGAGTTTAATTTAATTCAACACATTACATTACTGTTTAAAAGCTTAATAAATCTGTAGCTGAAACAACTCCCTTAAATCAGTAAAGTGTTTAGGTGGTAAACGTTAGCAATTACAGCAAGAACTGCAAAAACGTAAAAAAAAAAAGCCTTTCTTCAAATGTTAATGCACTGTTGTTTACGTTTTGAGTTATGAAGTAAAAGTTAATACTTCCCTTTTGGTAGACATCACAGTTTTAACACTTTGTATAACAGTTAAGTTTTGTTTTTTTTTTGGTGTTTTTTTTCTTGCTTGGTGAATTTTAATTGACTTTTTCTGTTAAGGCCATTTCCCTTCTGAGATATCTTAATATTGTTTGGCACATGAAGCATTTTCTCCCCAGATTTTCAATAGTGTTGGGATCAGGCATTGTAAGGGATATTCCAAAAGCTCCAGCAATGTCTGTTTTGGATCAATGACATGTGGTGGAAACTAGTCTAAAAGCTACTTGACTTCTTTAACTGACTTGCATACATAACTTGCTAATATTTCATCCATCCATCCATTTTCTTGCTGCTTATCCAGCGCCGGGTTGCGGGGGCAGCTGCCTAAGCAGGAAAGCCCAGACTTCCCTCTCCCCAGCCACATTTGCCAGCTCGTCCAGGGGGATCCTGAGGCGTTCCCAGGCCACCCGAGAGGTGTAGTCCCTCCAGCGTATCCTGGGTCTTTTTCTGGGTCTCTTCCCTGTGGGATGTGCCCAAATTACCTCACCAAGGAAGCATCCAGGGTGCATCCTGACCAGAAGCCAGAACCACCTCATTTGGCTCCTCTTGCTGCAGAGGAGCAGCGACTCTACTCAGAGCCCCTCCAGGGTGATTGAGCTTCTCACCCTATCTGTAAGAGCGAGCCTGGCCACCATGCAGAGGAAACTGATTTCGATCGCTTGTATTAACAATCTTGTTCTTTCGGTCACTACCCACAGCCTGTGACCATACGTGAGGGAAAGAATGTAGATCGACCAGTAAATCAAGAGCCTTAGCTTTTGGCTCAGCTCCTTCACCACAACAGACGATGCAGTGTCCACATCACTGTAGACGCCACACCAACCAATCCACTGTCGATCTCCCGCTCCATCATTCCCACATTCGCAAACAAGACCCCCAAGATACTTGAACTCCTCCACTTGGGGCAGCAGGACCTCATTCACGACCAGGACCCTCCACATTTTCCTGGCTGAGCGGGTTTTATTCACCCTTTTATCCATGCAACAGTTAAAAAAATACCTTTTTTCTATAAAGCAAGATTACCTCATCTTTCAGGTCTTTTAAATGTCACATTCATTTAAATTCCAAGTTTGTTTGGTTTTTTTTTTTTCATTAAATATTAAGTGTAAAGAACTGTACTGCTGTAGTGGTCGCCTTATTGAAGAGAAATAACTGGCAAATCAATATATGATGAGTTAATGACCTTATTATAGAGAGTTGTAGCATATGCCAAACCTCATAGCAACCACAATTCTTTGGCTTTTCTTCAGTAGGTTAATAAAATTAGAAACTAACATTAAAGTAGTCATTAACATCTGAATACAGTGTGCTGCATCAGCTGTCTGATCAGCCTGTCTGGAAGTCCAGCTCCAACCATGGACAATAGCAACAAAAGGATTTAAGTGGATAAACAGCTCCTATAAATAGTCTTGTCATTTCCTAAGCTCAGGGTCGACAGTATTCACATCAAGCAACATTTCACAATGATGCCTGATAGCTCACAATTACAAGATGGTAATTGTGTCCACTGTGTGCCGTGTGTACTCCCTGTACTCTCTGCACATGCTTGCATGTAATTATGTGACAAAAGGCTCAGCACTGATGAGCACATGTGAGTACACAAAAAGGGTCTCTTGTATTTGCTGGTGGAGAGAAGACAGAGGACTTCACTAAGCTATTATAAGAAAGATGAGAGAAAATTGAGGCTTAATGTAAGGGTGAATTATACTTTATTATTCAAATAACACTGCCTACAATAAGGATTATCTTCCTACAATGTGTTTTTAATTTCCGTACTCAATTTGCTTCCATTCAGTCTTGGAAAACTTAGTTCTCACTAAATTATTTGCATTTCTCATTTAGAGAAACAGAATTCAAAAGTCTTAATGAAAAGCATTAATAATCAAAGGTGGACAAACAAAGATATTTAGGTGATTGTGGTTATACTTCGAATGTGTCTTTGGAAAAGCACAAGCACTCGACCTGAACAGATGAGGAAGTCACGAATTTGCATGCATATTCAAAATCTTAATGCCATTTGTCTAGAAATAAATCCAATTTACCATTCTTGCCGTAAAGGCCCGGAAATACAAACAAGCTGTATGAAGGAGTGCATTAAGTGACACAGCACAGACAACTAAACAAGTCTGACAGCTGACTTACTTTATCAATAGTCCTGTACACATTCATTTTTAAATTATAACGACCTTTAAATGAAGTTCTTGCTGGAACATTTAAAAAGCCTCTGAAATGATTGATTCTTAGTTTTTTTTAAACAGCAAGGAAAGACAGTAGTTTACACCTCTGATTTTCTCTATTGATCATGCGTATTCTACATCATCTGGTCAATAACACCCCACAGGTGTGCAGAAACAGTCCAGGTCTAAAGGTGTGCATCAAGCCTTTTTATCCATGTTTCCAGACTGTGGAAAAGGTTAAATTCTGCCTCTCAGGTCCTCCTCATCAATTACTTCTTTTAATAACTCGGGTTTCATGAGCAGTGAGTGGCTAGCTGTCAACAGAATAGTGTTAAATAAATGCTCATTTAGTTCAGCAGTTTTTTGTCTTGTCTGCTTTATATAATCAAACGCAAAAAGATTAAAAAAGAAGAAAAAAAAAAGAAAACAGCACATGGGGAGGTAAATCTTGCTCATGTTTATTTCTGGAAGACTGCCTCATTGTGATCATCTTCTCATATCCAGTATTGTTACTGACCTGCAGCCAGACAACATAATTGCTTTGAGGGATTCATATATATATATAAAATTGTTAAACGTTTTCAGTATTTATTTGCTTATGTTCCCACTTTTGTTTTGTAAATTTGTTGCATAGATCAATTCATAAATTAGCAGATATTTTCAAATGATATAATTTATATTTTATATAAATAATATTGGCTTTAAAATAAAGATTGAAGTTTTGCTGGATTTTAGAAGTTCCTGATTTTTTTTTTAAAAAATATAAGATGTATTTGGTGAGTTTCATGTTCTTCCTGTCACATTTATGGTTTCATCAAACTCACCTTTGACACCAACCATCTTTACTTTCACCACAGACATTAACTCCATTAATAGCTTCCTACTCAGTGCGGGTACCATCAACCCCAAGTCCACTGGGAACCACAATTCCACAAAGCAAACACATTTGCCCTGTTGACAGAAGCTCTGATGGGCCAAGTGCTGATGACCAAGCTGACTCCTTTTCTCTTTCTCATATACTCCATCTTTCTCCATCTCCCACATTGGCCCAATCAGGCTAATGAAGCTCGCACTTCCTCCATCCTTTCCTGCATGCTAAAGTGGCAATTGATTGGAGGGGTGGGAAAGCTTTTAACAAGGGAGGGGTGGGAGAGAAATAATTAGCACGAATGAGCTTTTCTGCAAACTCCTTCAATTTGGCTTTTCTTTTTCTGTTTATTTACTGACGCATACAACATTAGGGATTAACTCTCCAAGGGTATGTTAACTTCTTAATGTAAGAGTGTAAATCAATCTGAAGCTGTAAACTGAGGCTCATTTGTCAAATGCCAACATCTCACTTCTCCGAGGTCACAGCACAGCAATGATGTCCAAGCTGAGAGAAGAAAGAGATGGGGGAGGAGAGAAGATGCCGATCTCACAAACCAGCAGTGAAGTTTTTCCTCTATCCTCCCACTCAAATTGAGACACAAACTAGACATTGGAGCATCCCGTGGAAACTCGGGGCACTGAACCTTGAAAGCTCAAAATTTTCACTATGCGGGAAGCACTAATGTTGCTGCCCAAATGACCAGTAAAGTGGTCTTTCTGACAGTCGTACTTTAATTAACTTAGACAGATCTGGACTGGAAAAACTAGAGCAGCAGCACTGTCTAATTCACGCTGCCGCCTATTCACAGTCCGCTGCAGGCTCCAAACTTCACCCGTGGCAAAGACACAAATACACAAGGACAGAGTGGACTTAACACAGCCTCAGTACAGCGAGGAAAAGAATGAGACCAAGCGCAGATTAACAAAAGACAAGAGGTAGGGGGCCTACCTCTTGATGTTCAGGAACATCAAAACTGCCAAGAGACCAGAAAAGGCACAAAGAAATCTATAGCTAGATGTAAAACTACAAGATGCATTTTTAAAACAGAGATGAAACTAACAGACACTGACTAGCTTAAATTTATGTTACCATTAAAAAAAAAAAAAGTAAAAAAAAGGTACAAAGACAGAGAGCTCAGATGTTTGCTCTCTACTTAAGAATGCATTACTTTACAGGGATCAGGGTTATTAAGGTATGCATTTGTCCTCGATAACACACTACTAAATGACCATTAAAGATTAAAATTAGTATTCATACAAGCAATTCTATAAAGAAAATGTTTAATTCAGTAAGCTTTTATAAATGTAGCTCTTATCAGAGAAGAAAGATATATTCTATATGGCTACAGACTTTAAAACTGATGTCTTTCTGCTTTTTTCCTTGTCTCAGGTGATTAACCATTGAATTCAGAGATAAAACAAACAATTTGAGCATGTTTTTAATGTCACGGTATAAATCACTTCTGAACACCTGCTCTAGCATTTTCCCCATTTTTTCTTTTAGGTGCAACTTCCTTGCTTCCCATCATTCCCAATTACCTGGGGACTCTTGTACAACCGTGTTCAGGATTTATACAACAAGCAGCACACAAAAGCTGAAAATGGACTCTGTCAAAAATAAAAAAAAATAAAAAATAAATCTGATTTATAAAACCATGTGCACACACGTCTTCAGGCAATGTTCCTTTTAAAGTCCACAAGGAAATGTGCATGCATGAATCAACCTTTCCTCTAAACGCCTACATTTAACTATAAATTGTCAATATATGGCACTTCATGAATGTTGATGCTCTGGTAAAGAGTCTGTTGAACATTGTTTTTTTTTTCATGCTGAATGTGTCAGCAATCAGTCTATGACAAATCCAGACATGACAGATGATGTGTAAATAAGAAAAAAAGCTTTAAGTTTACGGAAAAATAAAAAAATAATAATTAACGCCCTGTAGAAACATGAATTCTACAGAACACATAGTAATATAAATATCTGGTATGAAATAATCAGCAAACTAAAACCAGGAAAAGATCAGCAGCTGAAAAAACACAGTTTTAAAATGGAGCAGGATGTCAAATTAAACAGAACTCAGATCATAAAAATCCAAAGAAAAACTTCAAACAACAACACTTCACTCATCATGGTTTCCAGCAACAGACAGGAAGAAGAAAGTGAGTTTCTCTGTAAAATAAAGGCTTTGAGGGAAAAGATGGCCAGTGCTGGATTATCCTAAAGAGCCACAGATTCAAATTAATGTGTCTTTAACTGGTTTGGGCAGAACTTGACAACAAGCTGTTGAGAGATCCATTTAATTTGAATCAGGTGTGTCGAGCAGAGAAACATGTAAATCCTGCAGGAAAGCGGTCCTCAAGTACCAACACAGGACATCCCTGCTTTATCAGCTTTTGGAAACCTTTGGTGTCTCGAATTCTCGTTCCGTCCTACTTCTTTCATTTAATAAGTCCTTTAGCCATGCCAGTGCATCCACTGCGTAGTATTGCTGCACTGCAAATTACAAAAATGACTGTCAAATCCTGATATATCTAATGAAAATGCAAAACTTTTTACAGATTGTGTGTGTATATATATATATATATATATATATATATATATATATACACTTACAGAAAGTCTGTACACATAGTGGCATACGTCTCTTACCTCGTACTACCTCTTTTATACCTCGTATTGCACAGAAGCACAAGTTACAAATGAGGTGACATATCTTTATTTATTCTCCCCAAGCAGTTCACACTTGTAATTTATTGTCCTTTAGTGTTTAGGCAACCTATTTTCCCAACTGCCTGCTTATTGTGACAAATTGCCTGTTTCTTTGGATATTTACCTGTCTGGGCATCTTCTGGCTTTGTTTTCCTGTTTGGACTGAACACCAGTGGTTACTCATTGCCCTTCAATCATTAATGTAACGATTTAAGGACTGTTTTGAGGCTTCTGCTCAGTTGATGGTTATCTACTTTTCATGTGACTGACTACTTTAACACCACAACATTTAGGAAGTAAATAAAGTATGCCATAGTATTTGAAGTCCATTTACATATTATGTTTTCATGTTTTCATAGCCTTTGCCCAGCTTTTGACCGTTCATCACCACCACTTCTTACAATCACCTCCATATAGATTACTATATATTACACTCTACTATAATTTTGTCTCAGTTTTGTCACAAAGTGAAGAGAGAAGTGGTCACAGCATTGCCACAGTACATCACAGCACATCAAATATACTAATCTGAGTCTGCATTAGCAATACCGATTTCCCTCTGTAAGAGTTTTTACATACAGATATTTGACAGGCATATTGAAGGATTATGTCCAGGAGCACTGTTTCATAAAACACACAGTCAGCCCAGGGAGAATACTGCTATAGGAACTACAGCTAAGAAAGTGTTACTACAGCAGGGAGGACCGCTGCAATTCACAGGGGATCTGTAACCTGTTCTGCTTCAGAAGAACGGCTTATAAACCCATTTTACTTTTCAAGTAAACAACACAAATCTGGTTTAATTAAATTTTATAAATGTAAAATGCCCAGTTAAGAGCAAGTAGTGGGTTTTTATATTTTCATCTTGCTTTAATTCAAGCACCACACACATAAACGCAAGCAATACACTTACAATTTAAGCACCTGTTTTAAGGCTTACTTGAAGCGCACATGCACGATACATTTGTCTACAAAGGCAAACTTGGTGTGACATTTTGCATCTTGTAATACGAGCTTGTCCTAAGAGGAGCTGACAAGTGCTCGAGGGTAGATGTATGGTAACTGCAGCAAACAGAGAGATGGAGAACGTATACTGTGGGGCCAGTGAGACCTCAGCTGTAGGAGCAGTCTCTGTTCTGGGATTTCCATCAGCCCCTTAGACCCCTGCTTTACCTGAGATGCTGGGTAGATCACAACAAGCTGCCTCCCCTGAGTGAAACCTTAGATAAGTGACTTGGTGACAAACTAGCAGTCATGAAATACAGTCGTAAAAACATTCATTCCTCAGGCAGAAAAAAGAAATAGTACAGCTGGCTACAGCTTGATTAAACCCCTGGTAACAGTTGGATGCTGAGCATATTTAAATAAACAGACCATCAACAGCCTATACACTGAAAAATTTAAACTGGTAGCATTCAAAATAAATCTGTAAAAAAAAAACACTGAATAATTGGCTTGATGCGGCAACATTCCTTGCAAAGTGGTTGCACATGCAAAGCCTCCCACCACTTGTCCTCTGCTACTTCTGTCAAATTATAAGGTGAAAGCTAAGAAATAATTGTAGCCATTCTGAAGTCATTTACAACAACACATCAAGCTTGAAAATTTTCCATACACACTGTAGCAGTATGGGGAAAGCAAAGATGTCTCCCAAGCTGGTTTTTGGAGCTAAGCATTGTGCTAAGCCCCATTGACAAAGCCAGCTAAGAATCGGTCAAGCCTTCCAGAAGGAGTGTGAAGCTCAGCCACTGCAGAGTAATACTCTTGTAAAGGGCTCTACCTGCAGAGCCAAGGGTTTGACTGGTTTATCCTCTTAAAATCACCAAACAGGATCACAGTGCATACCCCTCTCACCTTTCTCCTCCAGCTGTTCTGGTCAATGTCCTGCTGCTCAAGTCAATTTATCCATGACTTCCAAACTATCCACCCCCCACCCTCCTCGCAAGCAGTCTCACTACACCTATTGGTCATTATTTAAGCATGGACTTCTGTCAAATCAATAAAAGATGCTCTGCCACTAAATTTATAGTTTACTGTATGGAGGCATCCAAGCTCAAAAAACACTAATGTTCAATTATTAATGAATAATTAATGAACATACGTACATACATACGTACATACATACATACATACATACATACATACATATATACAATTTAATAATCATGAATTAAAATTGATACTGGACTGGCTACATTTGCATTTAGTACAGTTCCATACATACTTTCATTAAAAAAATTTTTTTTAAAAATCTTAATTTGTGTTTTTTATGTTTGTGCCTAAACATCAGCATCAGATTTCCCCAGAGTGTGGCTGCATAGGTGCAGACCTTAGTTTAAACAGAGTCAATCTACATGATGTATTTAACACAGTTAATGGAATGACCTGCAGTTGTTCAAAACCAAAAGACTTTTGTCATCTATCCTTGACAAATAATGGAAACTATGAACTGATGGTCAAACTAGCTCATTGATTAATTTTCTGCTGATTGACTAATTAATCAATAGTTACTATGCTGCAACAAAAACAGTTGTATAAAATAATATTTACCCTCTGGGGTAAAGAGACAATGTATAGAATAGAATATAGAATAGAAATACTTTATAATCCCTTTGGAGAGTCCTCAGGGAAATTTGGGTACCAGCAGCAATACAACACCAACAGTAAAGCAGGATAAGCACAAGATATAATATATACAGGTATAAAGTAAAATAGAGGCAATAAGGTGCAAGAAAAGTATAAATAGAATGCAATAAATAATAATAAGATAAGGTAAATAAAATAATATAAACAAGCATTGCACACAGTAGAGGTGGTACAGATTCCCAGTTCACTATTGCACGTATAAGTTATTGCAACTGTTTGTATGGATTATTGTGCATGTGTTGTTGTATCAGGCGGACTGCACACCTGTAGGCCGACCCTAAGAAATACCAACAGTTTACAAGTCAATTAGCCGATTTTAAATTATATAAGATGCAATGTCAATTGCAGCTAGGTTGACCACAACTGCGGTGGTTATTCTGACATGGAAGGTGTAAAATCTCCAGACCTAAAAGCCTGGGAGAATATCTAGTGATTCCATGCTGAGTTTTTTTAAAGGCAACAAAATGATTCCTGTCAACAACTGGACTTATTCATTTGCAGGAGATTAGGACATGCTCCCTGATGCTAGCTACGTTATCATGATTCCCATTTTGATTCAACATGCATTTGGCTCTCTATGGGAATAAAGCTTATGGATGCAGAAATAACTTTTATTTGGTCACTAGACTGACTACATGCCCATGCATATCCAAAGCTTCAGTGAATCTGACCGCAAAAGTAGCATGCGTAACGCTACATGTGCATCAGCAGAGTCTCCATCAGTTCCTCCACGCAGATGCAACAACCATGAATTGACAAATCAAACAAACAATGTTTCTGTTATCACAATTAAACCAGATTTTTCTTTTTAGGCAATCCTAAACATTTACTTTTTCATGAGTTTCAGTCATTTCTTCAACTTGTTTTGTTTTCTTTAACAACAGAACCAGTGTCCCATTCACCAGACCAGACTATTTCTGACAATCTTAACACAGTGCAGAATAGTACCAACATTTTTGATGTGCAAAGATTCAAAATTGGCCTTAATGGTACATAAAGGCCAAAATGTCACAGTTGGATCCTGGCTTAAGATCGGTAAAATCTCCCAGTCTGAAAGGTTTGATACATAACTCTGAAATATCACAACTTCATATTATTTAATAGAGTTTAGTCTCCTTTAAATCTTTCTACAGACTATTATCTTTTATTGTCTTAAAGCACTGCTTTTCAGCTTCTCAATTTCATTTTGTGAATTTCACACAACTTTCAAAAACTATTTTTGGTCATAAGTCTGTGCTTTTAGGTTTCAGACGTCTCTCAAAGAAATATTTGTCATTCTGACCCATCAGACTTTTTTTCTATTAACTGCAATGTCACATTAACTGCAAAATAATTTGTAGGTGAGAAATGAAGCATTGCTGTCCTTCTGCTGCATGGCTTCCTGACTTTTTTTTTTTTACACTTCCTGACCATCTGAAGACCGGCTCCACTGTCCATCACCTCATCCATCCATCTGTTCTTTCTTTCAATATTTCTTATCAGTAAAGGGTTACAGCACAGTTCGTAGACGCCCACGCTCTCATCCTGTCTGTCACCTGCAGCCCAGGAAAACTATTGGCTCTAATCTTGTATCTCTCAGCTGTTGCCACGGTGAGAGTGTTACCAGCACCAACCAACTGCTTTATCTCTGACCAGCAGAAGAGAGACTCTATCTCATGAACAGACGACTGAACGGGTGTGGACAAAAGGTACGCAAATGTACACCACTCATGCACAATTCCATCGGACATTATACAGCACATGTAGATATTGGCAGGTTTGTGTGCCATCTATGTCTACCGGAAGCAGGTGCGACTGAGTACAGGTGTTAGCCTGCAGACTCTTGTATGTAGTCCTCTCAAAACACCTCAACACACATTGCTGTATAAACACATATTTTACACTACCACAGACTCTCAGCAGTTAGAAAGTGTGGCAATTACAAGTAAACTAAAGACCCAGATAGAACCAGAATATTTTTAATCACTTGACGGTGCATGGCTTAATTTTAGAGACAATTTTTTTACAGTCTAGCCAGAAAGATTTACCAGCCGACTCTGCTGCTGCATTCACTCTAACACACAGTTACTCCACTGAATAAAAAAAAGACATTACCCTGAACTGAGAGAACCATCGGTACAGTTTTTTAAGCCATTTCCCATTAAATTTTATTTCTGTGGGAAAAAAACAGAAGCAAAAAAAAAAGTTAATTTAATGTCAAACACAATAAACCTGACAGTGACTAAAATTAAGAGCTGAAATTGAAATGAGGAATAAAAGTTTTGTGAGTGAAAATGCAGCTCAGTAGAGCTAAGCAAATTTGCATTTAATCAATTTGGAAAAAGGTTTTAATGCAAAGTTAGCTGGCGAGACATCGTGTCCACGCACATACACACTCATACTGAAACACACACTCCGAGAACTCATCACTCCAACGACATTTCATTGTGCAATCCATCTTAATCAGCTAGCCCATCAGAGACAATATATCCTCCCCTCCATCTCCCTCTCCTTCTCTGGGCCGAGTGATTGAGGGGTGTAAAGAGGAGGATGTTTCTGCCCAGTGTCTCCTCCCCCCCATATTTACCCCCAACCCATCCTCCTCACCAGGACAGCTCTTAAGTGCTTGTGGGTTTTTATGTTTGTAGTGTTTTATAGGAGTGGGCAGGAGCCAGGGGCTGTAAAAGTGTGGAAGGAGGAAGGGTGGAGGGGAAACAGAAGCGGTAGGAGGAGCTTAGAATTACTGTAAATCCAGTCTTTATTGAGAAAGACTCAAACAACAAACGGCAACCACCGAACCTCCTCACAACGCTCTGCTTACTTGATCAATGAGTGCTGACTGAGGACAGGAGGTAAAGCCAGGTTTCCACCTGTTAATTCACTGGTCTTTGGTGCCTGTGATAGGTTGTGTGACCAGAGAGGCTAAAAGATGGCAGTAGGCAGAGGTCTTCCAAAATGGTGAGTATTTATTTTACAAGGTGCATGTTGCAACAAAAATTATATGGAAAAATTCCAAAAAAAGAAAACATAACTTACCAGTTAACTTGGTCAACAAAACAAAACTGAAATCAAACTGAGCAAAATTTATCTCACATGCATCTTGCTACATTCATATGACCTCCTCCTCCACACAGACAACAGGCCAGCCTTATGTAAACTTGGGTCCTGTTAACAAAAGCAAAACACTCGTGATGGCCAGATGAAGCCTCATAAAGCATTGAAGCTGTTCAACAAACTGGTTCAGGAAATGAATCGTTTCTCAAGGCTTTATGTGCACATGAAGCCACCTGCTGGCCAAAGTGTATAAAACAGACAGCTTTGACGTAATCCGTGATTTAGTCTTATATTTAAAAAAAAAAAACAAACATAGAATTTACTTCTGTTAATATGTTGTATCAACTTGAGAATTGAGCCTGCCACTTCACGTCTTGCAAGCCAACGTTCCAGTAATTTTCATTAAAGTAATTTATGTGTGCTAACCAATTGTTTGGCCAAAATTGTATTTTGTATTTCCATGTAGTCTCATACGATATAATAAGCGCATGTGGAGTAACTGTTCTGTGTCACTTCTGGAAACTGGAATCGGTTGAATCAGGCAGATGATGGTGAAAGTGCTCGTTTGAACCAGCACAAATGATCTACAGTTCAAACAATATTTTATGCATATTTATTTGAAATAAAAAAGTTTTTTCAACTGTGTTTGAATTTAGGGGATTTTTCTCTTGTTTTTTTTGTTTGTGTGAGGGGGGAGGCAACTTCTCCTGCATAGAATACTTCCTGGATTACTCTACGTACACGCGCTCAGAAGACTTGTTCAGTACGTCCTATTACTGCAAAACACAAACAAACCTGGGATAGCTGGTGTCTGCTGACCACTGAGCAAACATGAAGCTAATGTTGTTAAATTAAATAAAAGAATGGTTAATTCACAACAGCTGAAATTATGTGACACAGTGGCAAATGGAGAGAACTTACCCATTTTGTCACAGTACCCTTTTGCCTGGATGGATTTGCATCTACACATACAAGTCTGTGCACTTTTCTGTATATGTACATGTGTGTGTTAGTTGCGCTCTGCCAGTTAGGCCTGGAAGCCTCCTCTTAACATAGCCACCAGTCTGCCAGTACAGCATATAATTGGCCACAGTTGGCTTCAATTGAATGTTTGCTGCCTTAGGGGCTAAATGATGCTTCAAGGCCTTTCAGGGCAGCCAGAGAAAATCCACCACACTCCCTTCCACATGTCAAAAACCAAAGGCGCTGTCATGGAGGCTTTTTGGAACTGGAGCTTTGCTGTTAGATCTGCAGCAGGAAAAGTTTATCTCCTAAATGACTTCATTTCTGTTCACCACTCTCTTTCATTTCAAAGTCATCTCACTTTAAGCATGACTGCCACTCAAAACCTCTTAGTCAATCAGTTAGTCATCAAAGAAAAGGTCAGCAGCTTAGTCAACAAAATGACCACAGAGAAAGTAAGCTGGACAGCCAATCAGTCAGACAGAAAAGGATGAACAAACTGTTACCCAAAGCTCCTTTGAGGGTACCTTGTACCTGCTTGTTGCTATGGCAATGCAGCTCGAGATTTAAATACTAGCCTGTGTCCTCACCCCGCTTCCCTTTTATCTTCTTTTTGCCACTCTTCCAGACTCCTCTCTTGCTTTTTGTCACTCAGAGCGCTAACTGTCCCTCATGCTCTGTCTCTCAGTCAGCTTTCCTCTGGCATTGTTGAGTTTTTCAGAGTCCCTCCGCTCACCTTGTCTCGTCCTCTCTGCAAAATGACACTTTACTAGCTGTTCCCTCTTGTTAATTCTGTGCCACTCTGCATCCTGCGGCTCTGTAAAAACACCCATAAAACACATTTCCCATTTCAAACTCGCCTTCCCAGCCACACAGAGACAGTTACTTTCTGTGTAAACACATAATTACTTAAATATTTGTAGGCAGATGGGTGTGTGAATGCTTGAAAATGCACACACAAACACAAGCAATAACCCTGTAAATTAGAGTCAACAATCAACATATTCATTGGATGCTGGCACAGCATCCACCTGCTGACAGTCAACTGCCAATGAAAATACATCATTTTCAGCTAAAGGCTCATCAACAAGCATGCTGGCCTGCCTCACTCTCCCCTGATGCATCGCCTGTGCCAAGACACCGATTACATTTCCCCCAAATGCCCAACAATACATACAGGAAAAATGGTCCTGTACAAATAAACTGGTTTCTGGCTCCATCTAATGGTCACTACAAAGACTTACTTACTTTTTGGTGCCTGAAAACCTTGTCTGATGGAAGAATATGAATAATGTGATCAAAATAGATTAATCTACCAAAAACTGGTTTAAAAGATCATTTTTTTATTATAATTATTTATGTTCATCAACCAAAACATACAAACGTACACTCCTATAATTATTAATTTGTTTGGTTCTGATAGATAAATGAGAATTTGTTTAAGACCTCATTTAACTGGTCAAAATTACAGTGGTGTGTCTATTAAGACTAATTTATTAAGTTTTATTTATTAATTTTTATCTTATTATATTATTTTTAAGGTGATGTGTGGTCCCAAACCCAATTTCAGTTTGATTAGCTAGTAATGTGTCTGTGTCAGCTTTGTGACGGACCTCATCTGGGATTACCTCTAGGACCCTCGCTAACCTCTGCAGCAGTGGTCCCCAACCACCCGACCACACACCACTACCAAGTCACAAAGCTTTCGCTACCAGTTTGCAAGATGTTGCAATTACAAGGAAAAACAAAAATGAAATACCTTGAATAATAAGTATATAACAGTAGATTTTTGTTCAACCGCGACACAGAATGCAGCTTTGCCCATGAAGCCACACCTTCAGGGTTTATGAGCACTCACATAGTTTCACTGTTCACAGTGTCTAATGCTTCCTTCCAAACCACAGATGACCGAAGTCCACAGGAATTAATCCATGACCCCCATGTGATGTCCTCAATAAATCAGGAGGAAGACAAATAAACTACCCACAATGCACAGTGGGTTAAAAAGTTTGCTTGAAACAAACATCTTGTCGATAATGAAAATCAAGCTGCCAGGGACCACAGAAAACTCCTTTTATACATTTCTAATATATATCTGCTCCAAAACTACTAGAATACCAAACTACCAAGTCATGGAACAAGGAAAGTGTCTCAGTTGTCAGTCAGTGTCCTCCCACTGTCAGTGGAGGAAAATGGGGCTCAGGGCTCCCACCGACTCAGATTAGTTGTAATGTTTTTACCTCTTTATGTGTTAATACAAGAAAAGAAAAAGTATGGATAAACACATAAAACATATTTAAATGAAACGAAAATAATATATAAATTACACAAAATTAAAAAAAAATCTAGATGAATAAGTATTAACATGTATCAATGCAAAAGTATGAAAATGGTCAGTTGGCTTGTTTTGGGGAACAGCTAAGATATTAGCAAACACTGTTTTCATGGAATTAAAACAGTTTTAATTGCTCTGAACAGAAAAGTGCAGGAAAATCTTTCGATGATACCTGTTAAAGATGCATAACATAACTTTCTGATCTTAAAACTGTAGGTGGGCTAAAGCTAAGGCGCACTGTTAGCCGGCTAAAAAACCGCGTTTGTACTGCACTCTCCCTTCTTGCCGTGGATATTGGATACATGTCAATCAAAAGGCCACGCCCCTAATTATGCCAAATTTCAGATGAACAGATGAGCTGGAAAAAAATTTTTCATCAACTCAAGTAATATTATCCCTACTTCACCTGTCTCTTCTCTACACTCATATATGTGTGTTATAACACACACACAGACACCCACACACACAGACAGGAAATCAGTTATTCAAGCATTAAGATGTTTTTCAATAAGTGATCAGCATTGTTAGTTTCATGGTTAAATCTATCTTCTGCTTGTCCTTAAAAATGTTTGGCAGACACAATCAGGTAGGTGCAAAGTTTCTTATTTATACGCCAAAATGTGTAAACTGACCCAAATATGAAACATCCACAGAGCAAAATAAAACTATTCATTTTAAGAGATAAAACGGAGCCTTCTCTTTTCCTTTAAATGAAAGAAAATGTCCTGAGATTTTCTGAACACAGTTATGAAGACCAGCAAATCTATACATTTGTTACTATATCGCCAAACCATTTAGATTTAGCCTTTTTGGTATGGTAAAGGACACCTGATGTGGTTCTGTATATCTAAATAGAATCCTTTTTACTGACAGATTTTTAGTCTAAGGAGTTGAGGTTGGTTTTTAAAGTGCCATTGCTTTAGCTCTGTTAACTTTACAAAGGTTCATTTAAAGCAGTCTGTCCAGACGTTTTGTAGAAAATTCACATTAACACCGCCTTGCTGCTTCTATTTTTCTTTGCCTACTTCTAAAGCTTCTGCAGAGCTGTTAATCTTTTGTTCTGGTATTACACTACTTTAAAGAAAAGTTCACAGCATTTAGGCAATCATATGAAAGTCTGTGGCTATCTCGCTGACTCAAAAATAAAGCACAATACACATAATCACAGCACACACAGCCCTCACAGGTGTTTTCTGCTATATTTATGCATATGCACTAATCTACATAAGGCTGTTCTAAGCTTTTTAATGTATAATACTTTTTCATGTTTCCCTGTGATGCCTCCCCTTCATGTCATTCTTTTGCATATATTTCTTTCTTCCCCAACAGTTTAGTCTGTTTTTGTTTTGTTTTATTTTTTTTACAAAAAGTTGAAACAAAACAGAGCAGAATTTTTTTTTATTCCACTTCATCATGAGAGCAAATAGATAACTGGGTTCTGGCTGAGCTTAAACATGAAACCACCATAAAAGGAATACACACAAAGACACGCATACCTGCATTGACAATAGCGTCTATCTCCAACATAGTGATGTCACCAGTGTAGACAGAAATCTTTTGATCCAGCTTTTCATTCCTCTGGTAGCTACTTGGCTCAGAACCACCTAATAATGAGACACAAACTTAGTCAGATAATACATTAAGATGTCTGCTAATAGACATGTCTTCATCTAATTCCAGTTTCTTCATCTTTTTGTTTAGTATGATAAATTTACTAAATTTAATTTTTGATATAATACACAAATGCTGTGTATTTTCAAATTTGAGTTGTTTCTAAAACTCGCTGCATCTCCTCACTATGAAACGCCCATGGTAAACATTTTTACTTATTTGATGTTAACAAGCTTTATTTATCTAATGATGAGAATTTGACAGTGACTAATGTTGGGTGATGCTGACCTGCAGTGGGAGCCCACACTGGGATTTCATCCAGTGGCACTGAGCTAGAGGTCCTGTAGTAGGGACGCCTGTCCTTCACAGATAGGGACAGCAAGAACTCTGGGATAGAAATTTGAAAAAGACAGCCGAACCAAATACAACATAAAATATATTTGCTGAATATTCATAAAATATTAAAAGATAATTACATCTTTAGCAGGAGACATAAGAAAAGTCTGAATAATAGATACAATGAGCTACACATTCTCACAGAAAACTTCTGGGTATTGACCAGAAAACTAATCAAAATACTTTAGGTAGGCAAGATACAAACACAGGGAAGTTGTGTTGACAATAATTAGATCATTGGTCTCAGGCTCAATTTGTGTCTTGCTTATTGTGTTTTATGGGGTTGTTTGTTTGTTTCATTTTTGTTTTATTTTTTGTATATGTTACTGTATTCATTGTAGTATCTTTCTGTTGACATTACAAAAAATGTATTGCTTCTACATATAATTGTGATAAATAGGTCACATATATAAGTGGAGGGCTGAACAGGAATATGTGCCGTGATCAGGTGACTGCTCACACTCCTCTTTCTCATTTACTGACCAAAGACCCTGCAGGGCATTTGTTTAAAATATAAATATGTCGGCCTCGGATGAACACTCTCACCCTTGGTCTCCTTCCAGTCTCCCTGTGCAGAGTCCAGGTTAATTTTGAGGGCCATGGCGGTGATGACTCCGGTGTGGAGGGACTGGACCAGAGCAACTGTGCTCACACCGAGGGCGGCACCGAGGGCAAGCTTGCCCAGCCAGCCTCTGTTTGCCCTGGGTGAGGAGGAACCTTTAGCCTGGCTGGACCTCCAAAATGCTTTTGCCGTTGCAGTTGTTGAGAAGCTGTCAACTCGGAGTGCGGCGTTAATATGGCCGCGTACAGGACTTGTTGCTGGCTTTCCTCCAAGCTGGAGGCTTCCCAGAGTAAAAATGTGCTTGAACTTGACACCGGTTCGATGAAAGTCAGCACGGACACGAGACAGAGGGCCGGTGGTGCGCGGGAGAGCTCTGATATGTGACACTCGAGCTAATACTTGATGGGCCATGTCTAAGTAACACCAAACAGGCAAGTGCTAAGTAGTGAACTAGAGCGGTGCCTGCAACAGAGTCGTTAGGTTTCGCTTTCGAAAGGAAGGAGTACACTTCTTTTACACACTCTTCTCATGTGCCATATTTGTTTTGGAAGTTAACGTGTGGAATGTACCATTAGCTGGGGGTACCAGCTGACAGTGACTAAATTAATAAAAAAAAGTGCTGTTACATTTGGTGTCCGGTGGTAATATTAAAGCATAAACACAACCCTCAACGACAAGAGTTTGTAACCAGTTCTTTCATTTTTTTTTAATTCACAAAGACTTAACCCCCATTTCGGATAACATGGGAGAGCAGTTCTACCATAAACTGACGTCTCCTTCTTTACCATCGTAAATTTCAATTAAAGACACAGTAGTCACTCAAACAAGCTAACAAATAGCAAAAAGATGGTTTTAGAGAACTTTCGTGGTTTTAAACCCGTGTCTTGGACTATACGCTTCTTGTTGCAATGTATCTTTTAGCTGGAGTCTTTTACAGGAAACTAAACGTCTGATGTAAAAATAAATAAATTAATAAATAACAGTAGAATCACCGAGTGCCCCAAAATTGGATCGGCCGTGAAGTAAACGCTGAGGTATAGCAAAATATATATTTGATCGCCCCCTAGAGGATAAAGTAACTAAATGCAAACAGAAGGGAAAAGGCACATTTAATGTACTTTTTTCTAAATCAAAGGTGATATCCATCATTTGTGTTGTTTTACATTAACCAAATAATTAACATTAGTTATGTATAAAATGTGCATATATGTTTCCTAATATGTAACACTAACACAGCCTGTTAGTAAAAACTTAAACCCTTTTGACATTTCCGCCTGGCGGAAACTGACAAAAAAAGGGAACAAGTTTTTTCTTTTTCTGTGACACAAGCACCAAAAGGAGACGCAGCACCACAGACCACAACCCGCTCTACCCGAAAGAGTTTAAACTGCAGCAATATTCTCACAGAAAACCTGGGCAGCTTCTTCAGAGGTCTGACAGAGTCACAGGGGTCCCATTGTTTCCATTCCTCAAAACTTGGACAAAGGAGACTGACGGTATTGTCTTTTAAAGTGTGTCTGTGGATGTACAACAGCATGAGGGAAACCATGTTGACAGACAGAAAGTCAGGGCTAGATATGTATGTATGAGATCTCTGTAATAGATTTGCAACTCACTCGTCATTTATTAGGTCAAATCACTCTCAAATATGCAGCATAAAAGGGCAAACAGGTCATAGACAAGAATTTATCGTTAAAAATTGCAGATAAGGAAAATTTCCACCTACAACAAAATGCATAGGTACAAGCATGTCAGCTTTGCATTGTCATGGCACTGTTTATGTTAGTCTTTGGGGATATACTCTTATGGGGCAAGAACACAAGCATTTAAATAATAAAATTCATAACTTTTAAATAGGCTCACATTTTCACATACATGCAGAGGGGACCGCTTTAACAATAGATGAACAACACGCCTTGGGTGGGTCAGAAAGCGGAAATGTGCGTCCATGGTGATAGTTCAAATCAGAAACAGGAAGTACTCATCATTTTAGACAAGTTATTCAGACTTTGTGTGTGTTTGTGTGTCTGTGTATGTGTGTGTTTCTCAGCGTCATGTGATATTGAACCACAAATTAAAGTCCTTTTTCTCTAAGCTGATTGGCTAAGATATGGCTGATAGGTCAGCTAGCCTCTTGATTTGTCTTTTAATACCTTCAATGTTTAAAATATTTAAGCTTGTTTTTATTATCAATGTTGTAAAATGATATCTTATGACAGGGTTATTCAATTCAGTCCTATGAGGTCTGCAATCTAGCAGGTTTTTCATGTATCCCTGCTTCAACACACCTGACTTGGATCGAACTGAGTAACCCTGTCTTTTGGTTACATTTCTTTTCCCCCACTAGTATCTATAACTATACTTGTTGAAAATCAACTAGTGCAAAAACATGTGTTGACCTTTTTTTGTATGTATTCATACATAAATTATTGTTTGGGGAACATTAGTATTAGCCAGAGTAAAAGTATGTTTAATATTTCAGGTTGTAATAATGTTTTACCTGTCGTATTCTTGTTTTTGAGTCATTTAAACATATTTTTCTATGTGAATTAACAATTTATTCATGTATCAAAGTGCATAATTTTTCACATGTAGAACAAGTTTCTAAATTAAAATCACCAAAACACCTTTGAACACTTTTTGTGTCAAGCCTGAGGAGCTATTTGATGAATGTTATTGAAAAAATGAAAGTACTCTCACCTAAATAATTAATTCTAACTGTTCATCTTTTCTTCATCAGAGATGTCGCATATCTACATTAATCTGTACTTAAGAGACAATCTCAGCAATCATCTGAGCAGCCTCAGATGTCCTTTTTATCAGATAGAAAGTGTCAATAAAGCATTTTCTCTCTGCTCTTTTCGCTTGTTTTCCTCTTATTTCAACTGTACGCTTTCTAGTATCTACCTCACTCTCTCATCCTGTCTTTTTTACAGTATGGCGGCGTGGGACCTTTCAGTCATAGTGGAGGACCTGGGGCCCGATGCACCACCTGTCACCCTCAGTGTTACCTCTGACATTCACATTGGAGGGGTTATACTCAAGCTGGTGGAAAAGACACGTGGGTTACTGTCTGTCTTCATCTGTCTCTCTTGGGTGACACTGCAGAAGCTAAAAATAGACACATTTCATTTGCATGTTTAGAAAGGAATCCACATTTACAGTAATGTAAGAGGTTAACAATTCATATTCCAAAACATATTCATACGTAACCCAAAACTTCTGATGATTTAGTATCTTAATCAGTACATGGTATAATGTTTACTATATTTTTACACCATTTTAAAATGACCAATTATATTAGATATTTTAAGTAATAGCTCAGTTAATTGGTATATGTTTTTACTTTAGTTTTTGCAGTTTATTTAATAATAGTCTCCAGACTGTTTTATTTGGCTTGTGCAACACATGAGCGTGAACTAAATAAATATCTGCCAGGCTTCAATAAATAATGACCCTGACGTGATTTGAACACGCAACCTTCTGATCTGGAGTCAGACGCGCTACCGTTGCGCCACAGAGTCCGATGTGCAACTCCCAAAAGGGTCCGGTATTAATAGACTATACAATGTGACGGCCTGTTTCTGTGTTGGTTCTATATGAAATCCTACTTTTACTTATAATTAACGTAATAACACCTATTAATTGAAAATTTAGCAGTAAATTTATATTACCTTCACAAAAACACTAGAAATGTTTTTTTTTTTTTTGTTTTTTTTTGTTTTGTTTTTTTACAGCTTAGGAATGTACTTTTGTTTAATTACCAACTTACAAACATATTATTATGTGACATAATTAAAATAAAGCAAACGAGCTCAGTCAAAGACTATTTATAAAAGCTTAACAACAGAGCCACTCTATTATAGACAAACAATGATCTTGAAAGATGTTAAAAACAAACAGCGTATCTGTCTGAAGACACACTACTCAGCAATTTAAATAGGTCGCTAACCTGCAGCGTTTATTTGCATTGTTGGAATATTGCTTGTGAAATGAAAGATTTGGCATATTAGTCATTATCCTGTAGAAATATAATAAATATTGTAGCTTATTAAATTTAACACAAAAGATTTTTTTCACAAATGTTTTTAACAAAATTAAAGCTATTATGTATACATTAGTTTTCACATTTTCTCTGCAAGAAAACAGGCTTTGAACCATTCATGAAAGCAGTGATTCCCAACCTATTTTCCTTGAGGACTCCCTTCATGTAAATAGTAAAAACCCATGGACCCCCTGCCCCACCCTGTGCTGAAACCATGCTTGGTTTTACGCTTTCAATGGTGAGATTCTCACCATAAATAATGTATTCTGGCTGAGTCCTGCCCTACAATAAAGCTAAAACTAAATTAACAGTATAGCCTTACTTTTGCAATAAAACTGCTAAACACATCAATTTAAAATTGTTGGCTATTTTAATACTCATCATTATAAGCTGTGTTCCACTATTAACTGTCTCTTTACTGTAAAGAGTGGCTGACACATGATTTTACGTATTTGTAAGAAATTTGTAAAAAAAAATCAGTATTATTATCTGTGGATCTGCAATCTGGATTAACATAAAGGACAAACGGAAGCTTAACAAATTATTAATGAAGATCACTTTCTGTTGTTTTTTTTTGTTTTGTTTTGTTTTGTTTTGTTTTTTTTTGTTTGCTTTTTTGTTTGTTTGTTTGTTTATTTGTTTTGTTTGTTTTATTTGTTTGTTTGGTTGGTTTTTTGCTTTATTTTGTTCTTTGATTTTTATCACATATAACCAGGTTTCTCATTCATGTGCCAACATTTTCTTTCTGTTTTGTAATGTAAAGTCCCAAAATAGCTTTTAACTTTTGTTTGAACTAAAAAAAAAACATACTTCGAAAATATTTAAAATCCAATCATTGAACCATTATTTTGCCCCTTAAAAGCAGCTTTCTTTTTTGTCATCATCAATAATTAAATGAATGGATATGTATAGACAGAAATCAAGCATCCTCGTTGAGCATCACTGCTTGAAACTAACATCTGTTAACCATCTCTGTGTTTAGTCACAGCTGTCCATTGTTTGGTGCATGTCCTCCACAGAGATCAAGCGTGATTGGTCAGATCACTCACTGTGGTGGGAGCAGAAACAGCGATGGCTGCTGCGGACAACCTGGACTCTGGAGAAATACGAGATTCATGCTGACGCCCGATTGCTCTTCATGCCTCAGCACAAACCCCTTAAACTGGGTCTGCCCAATGGCATTACCCTAAATCTACGAGCCTGCTTCTCAAACCCTGTTTTTCAGACTGTAATGGGCATCTGCAGAATGCTTAGTAAGTTTTTCTTTCATTTTCTAGAAGTTTCTGCCTTTCTTCTTTCTTTCTTTTTTTTTATAACAAATTGCTAGATTTCTATCCCAAACTATGCACCAATTCTGGTTTTTACATCAAAGTGTGAAAAGTAGTCAACATCTAAATCAAGGATCCTCAATTCTGGTCCTTGAAGGCCAGTGTCCTGCAGGTTTTAGAAGCTTCCTTCAACATCATCCTAAGGCTTGGGATGATATATTAGAAGTTTTAGAAGGATCCTCAGTCCTGGTCCTTGAGGGCCAGTGTCCGGCAGGTTTTATAAAAGAGCCCAACTAAACATAAAAGAGCCCAACTAAAGAGAACTCAAAAAAATGAATGAATGAATGAATGAATGAATGAATGAATGAATGAATGAACTAACATTACAAACAAACTGACCTCTTGGACAATCAAACAGGAGAACTTAATTACCAGTTTAGCAAAACTAAATATAAACACAAAAGGGGAAAAATAAAATGGCTACAACATTTTGAACCAACCAAAACCTCAAAAAGAATCTCCAAACCTGCTATGACACTGCAGTACGTGGTGAATCAGGAAGAAGAGACTGAAGCCCAGGTCACTATAAGAAAAGAAACAAATATAAAACCAAACATAATTTCACCCACAATGCAAAGGTAAGGAATGGGAAAATTAAAGGAATAATTTGTGAAATGGTAGGTATAATGTTTGGACCTATAGCTGCAAATAAAATTAAGGTGGAAAAATACTGGTGGTGAGCTGTAGATATTACTATATGTGGCTGGCCATCACTCTCCATTGTTTTACTAGTGCTAAGCACTCACACTGAATATAGCCGATCACAACCTTAGGAGTCATTAGTGTTATTGATTGGTTGCACTCTGACTGTAAGTGGCTGCAAGGCCTTTACCATCTGGAGCAAGCTTTCATTTAGTCTAATTTTGGAACTTCTTGGTCTCAATTCCTCACCAGAAGTCCCCAAGCAGACAGGAAGGGAAATAATTAAATCTGTCAGCATAAAAGTATCTTGTTTACTAAATAGAGAGTAAAAAAGCTCTGATTTACAGTAAAAATCCAAAAAATGCTTTGGTCTCATCAACTAAGCAGTTTTAACTTCAGGTTTTATAAATAGTTGATTATTGACACAATGTGAAAATAGTTTTGCAGCTATTCTTGCATAATATTCTATTTTTATTATTTATTTAAGTACAAACTCAAAAAGGGACACCAACTTTCAATGCAGCTTACAAACCATTTTGTGTTTTCTACTTTGTTTGTCCAGTAATCCTTTCTTCCTTTACCATTTTGCAACATCTCTAGTTATTGCCTTTTGTAGTTAATTGCAACACCACATAGACAATGAATTCTTTAGAAAAGCTGCTGCCATCTGAAACTTACTGGGAGTTCAGTTGTCATTGTTTGGAGTGAATACCAGTACATCAAGATACAAGATTTTACATGAACACTTTTAATAAAGAAAAATTGAACATCTGAACACATAGTGCAATCATTGCAACTTGGGTGTTTATGCAACAGTTGCTAAAATCACCAGCATGGTGTACGACAACCACAGACAGGCTATACACTCAGCATAAAGGACCCAGTTCCTTGTTTCTTAAATGACCCTGGCGTGATTTGGACATGCAACCTTCTGATCTAGAACAGAGTCAGAACACACAGTCCTTTAGTCATCCCTGTATATACTGTTGTTCAGTGTCACTACATATTTGTGTTCATCAGTATTTAGCTGATACATCCTCCACCAAATCAATTTACTCAGCTTTAAATTAATTTTTTTTTCTGCTACTTGTACAGACATTCGTCATCCTGAGGAGCTCTCCCTCCTACGTCCTGTGGAGGAGAAGAAGAAAAAAAAAGATAAAGATTTGGCACAGGAGATCTACGACCTGACCGAGGTGCCCCTTTCCTCGGGTACACTCATCACATTTTATTTGCAGTGATAGTATTACTGTCACAGTTTCGTCTGTTCGGTTCTTAAAAATGCTATGTTGCAACCATAGTAACAATCATGGCTTAGTCTGACACAATTCTGCAACTTTGTCTTACAAAGAAATTACTCACACTTTGTTTGCAGTATCACGCCCCTGTCTGTATAACGGCATGCCAGCTCACTTTGCCGACTCAGTGCAGATGGAGGCCATCTACAAAATGTTGTCAGTCACTCAGCCTCCTCCCGCCCCCGAGGTCATAGCTAAACAGTACCGCCCAGCTAGCGTGGTGGACAAGGCTCACATCAATGGCAGGTATGCTGAACCAATCTTCCTGAACTTAGCTGCAGCTAAATTATTAAAGGTAGGTTTAAGTGAGAGGCCTGGAGTTTGAATGTATATTATCTCATGAGGGTGTGGTACCACTAAAGAACTGTTCCTTACAAGTGGACAACAATTGGAACTGTTGGGAGAGATATTAGGCAAAATGATGAAGCTCTGAAACGTCACTTCAGACTGAGGAAGCTAACTCAAAAATTTTAAAGAAAACTTAGCTTTTACTTTCCACAGCTTTACCTTTCTTTTTCTCAAGATCAGAGCTGCCTTAAACCGGAATCACTGCAAACGCAAACCGAAGTTACAATTAGTAAAAGTATGTTTTACTGAATACAGTATGTATTCAATGTGTGTAATGTGATCTCTTATTTAGTTAATATAGTCTGTTGCTTACATAGAATTATGTGTCACATGTAAAATCATAAAAATACACAGTGTCTTTGTCTCTCAGGTGGTTGGACTCATCACGTTGTCTGATGCAGCAGGGTATCCAAGAAAATGACCGACTCTGGCTGCGCTTTAAGTACTTTGCCTTCTATGATATGGACCCCAAGGTGCGTGTGTGTGTGTCTGTGTCCATGCTGGTGTATGTACATTGTGTGCAGGTTTTTGAGTGCATTTATAATTTTATCCCTTCTCCAAACTCTTCCTTCCTTTTCGTCTCTGCCCCTGCAGTATGATGTTGTACGTCTGACCCAGGTGTATGAGCAGGCCCGCTGGGCCATCCTTCTGGAAGACATTGACTGCACAGAGGAGGAGATGATGCTGTTTGGAGCTCTGCAGGTAGAAATTACGGCTATCAATCAGTGTATGGGAAGTGGATATTTCTCTTGAAGCTTCTAAAATGTCAAGAATACAGGCACCTTTATGTTCATGTTTTACTGCATCTAAATGTGGTCAAATATCTTGAATGTGAACAGCAGTAAATATTTACAGTTTTTTCGGTATCTTTGGTGCATTTCTCACATCAGAATTAACATTTTCATAACTATTGGTTCAAACTTCACAACAGCTAGTCATTTGTGCACATCAGAGTAGCATTTCTCATTGCACTGATCAAATTGCAAATGCTTTTGGGCATGTAGCATTTACTTTCATACAATTCTTTGCTATTTCATCACATTATCATTTTCTCTAGTCACATCAGTCAAAAAATACTTACAACTACAGAATAGTCAATCCTCATAAAACTAATAGTTCCCATTTCATTGCTTGAATCATTACATACAAAAGAGTTAAACTAGTTATCAAACTCTGTCAAGCAGATTTTAAACATTTTTTTATCATATTTTCCTGTTATTTCCCCTAAATTGAACAACTGCTGTCAGCTGACCCTTAGCTTGAACTAAATCCAGTGAAAATGAGTTTTACTCAACCTGGAGGTGGAAGGTGTACTGCCAGCATCTACATACTCAAATGGTTCTGCTAGCAGCCATGGATGCAGAATGAAAATATGCAACTGAATGGATGAAAACATGTGGCCAGACAGACAGGAAGGTCTTGATGCACAGGAGTGATTTAGTATGTTCAGTTACATACAGTACAGTAACATGTATGTACTGTTACAGTAGTATATTGTTTACAGTTGTGCACAACTCTGCCCCAACTTGATACTTACTTTAAGTTTGTTGTATATAAGTGACTGAAGTGTATGTTTTTTTGTATGTGTCTGACTTTTTTTGTATTCAAAAACACTTAGCGATTAGGCTGTCATAATGAAAAGATGACTAGGCCATTTTAGTACCTTGTTCCTACTCAGTAGTGACAGAACTTGGCTCTGACAGTTTCATTGATATAAATACTTGCTTTTGAGGATTTTGAAGTTTGGGATCACTTTCCCATTTGGTGGGAGCAGTAGTGTATATATGTATTTCAGAGGGTTTTAAGGTAGCAAAAGCACACAGTCTGATTTTTTTTTCTTTAACAACCACTGCATGTTTAAAGGTCAGTGTCTCTGATGTTTTATATTCAAACTTATGCAGTACCACATCAGTAAGGTGTCTGAGTCAGAGCCCCAGATGCTGACCTCCAACGCAGCTATGGATGACCTGGAATCCGCCTTGCAGTCACTGGAGGTCAAAATGGAGGGACAGAGCAGCTCCGCATCTGAACTACTGGTCAGGCAAATATTACTGACTTATCTGTAAGCTGGAAGTACTGTGTTATTGACTCTATAATGTGAAACATACTGTAATTTAAAAGGATTTGTGATTCAGAGAAAACAAAAACATGAGAAAGGAAAGAAAGCATCTTTTGTTTACTAAAAACGTCCTGTTTTTACTTCTTTTATCCAGGAAAATATGACTGCACCCGAACTCAATGACTATTTGAAGATATTTAGGTAAGATTTATTTTCCAGACAAAAATTCTCATCAAAACAGGTAAATAATTTTAAAATGTTCAGTTAATGTGAATTGATAGATCAGTGAAAAGGGGTTTTGTTGAACCATGTAATTGGTCTTCAGGCCCAAGAGGCTGACTCTGAAGGGATACAAGCAGTACTGGTTCAAGTTCCAGGATACCTCCATTTCTTATTTCAAGAGCAAAGAAGAGAGCATTGGAGAGCCCATTCAACAGATTAACCTCAAAGGTACTAAAGGTGTTATTGCATTAATTTTGTTATTACATTTTCCTCCTATGTAGTCAATAATGCACTCTGTCAAAAATAAGACATTTAGTTTGCGTGGTTTAGTTACATTTTCATGTCTAGTTTTACAGCTTAAAAATAACTGCATACTATCCTTGTTTGTGCAAACTCACTTGGCAATAAAGTCCCTTTCTGATTCTGATTCTTAAGTTTAATATACTGCTTATAATAAAAAAAACCATATCATGCATTAACACAGAGCTTATATATTTTAGAACGCGGCACGTCAGTGGAGTCAGTGTGATCTTATTAGAGTACTATGGTCGATTTCAAGCCTCTTTTTCTAGGAAAGAAAAAGTTGAAAAGGGGAATTCCATGTGCATCATTTCTGCCTTTCCATACCTCCTCTCAACAGCTAACGGATAAATGTCAAATTTCAGTAGTATATCACTTTGATATTGCTCCACAGGATGTGAGGTGGTTCCAGACGTTAACGTGGCAGCACAGAAGTTCCTTATCAAACTCCTGATACCAGCACCTGAGGGCATGAATGAAGTCTATCTGCGCTGTGAGAATGTGAGGCCACAAATAAATCTTCTCATCTCTGTGTGCAGCATCCTGTCTCTCCTACAATCTTTATCTTTGTCTCATATTTCAGGTCTTTCCGTAGTCACACCTGTCTTCTCACCTCTTTCTTCTGTGGTCTACGTCTACAGGAGCAGCAGTATGCTCAGTGGATGGCTGGATGTCGATTGGCCTCCAAAGGCAAGAGTCTTGCAGACAGCAGTTACCAGAGCGAGATCGAGAGCATAAGTTCATTCCTGGCTATGCAAAAGACCAACTCCAGTTCCCATAGCAACGCAGCTGCCAGCGATGAGAGCATCAATCCTCATAGTCTGGTGTCACCACGCTACCATAAGAAGTACAAGCCTAAACAGGTATTCTCAAATATTTAAAGTAAGTGTTTTTAGGAGACAGCTACATATTGGTCCTGTATATGATTCTCAGCAGTGGCACACATTACCAACTTAAATTAGTAATAAAAAATTAAGCAGTACAGTGATTTTGTGCAGCTGTATTAATTAAACACTTATGCAACATCTCTATAGTTTCTGCCGAAGGCAGCAAAAATGTAATTAGAACTGACATTTTTCCCTGTGCCCTCTCTTTCAGCTGACCCCTCGTATTCTGGACGCGTACCAGAATGTCGCTCAGCTCCCACTGACAGAAGCAGTGATGCGTTTCCTGCAGATCTGGCAGGCTTTGCCTGACTTTGGGCTCTCATACGTTGTTGTCAGGTTGAGTTTAAAGTTTAATTCAAAGCTTTCAAGAATTGATTCTGTGCCAGGGATATCACAGATAAAATTCAGTGTAGCATGGTTGTTATAAAAGCTCTGACATTCAGTTTACATTATACTGAGCTGACATAAATGTCTAAAAAAAAGATGTGTATATTTCAGCAACATGACAAAAACTAGCTCAGTAGTAGTAGTGCTTAAAATGTGTACATCAGTAAAGGGTTTTGATCTATAGAGAATTTTGCAGCTAAGCTTCTGATAGTGCATTATCTGAAATATTTCTGTCTAGGAGAATTAGAGACTGTTAATTTTATTTATTTGCTAGTTATGGAAAGAAAGATTTTAAATGAGAAATTATTGTTATAATTCTTTTGCCCAATAGGTTCAAGGGTAGTCGAAAGGACGAAGTGCTGGGCATAGCCCCCACTCGTCTGATCCGCATAGACCTGGGTGTGGGCGATGTAGTGAAGACCTGGCGCTATAATAACATGAAGCAGTGGAACGTCAACTGGGACATACGACAGGTCAGATTACTTCTGTGCTCAGATTTTCATCAGTGAGGACAGTTAGGTGTCATGTTTCTAGTTGTGCATATACTGTCTTACACCTAAAAAAGTGAATATGACTGAATATTGACCTGCAAATCAACAATAAGTTTAGCTACACGCTAAATATTCAAACCAGGCTGACTATGTCACTAGGAGTAAAATAACTGACACTCCAGTGAGCTATCTTTAAATAACACCATAGTGAGTCATTATAAGCACAATAAAATATATTTTGCCTGTTATTTGCAACTGAAATATTCTTCCCCAGATGAAGCTGTTTAACTAATGTGTGTGTGTGTGTGTGTGTGTGTCTGGCTCATACAGGTTGCCATTGAGTTTGAAGGAAACGTGAACATTGCCTTCAGCTGTGTGACTGCTGACTGCAAAGTCGTCCATGAGTTAATTGGAGGCTACATTTTCATGTCAACACGCAGCCGGGAGAAAAGTGACGTACTCAATGAGGAGCTCTTCCATAAGCTGACCGGAGGCCATGAAGCTCTCTAAGACTATAACACAAGCAAACAAAATATTGGGTCTACCACAACTCACCGCATCCCCCGTGTGTCTCACAAGTGGATAACATATGTGACAGTAGACCTTAGTTTACATTCAGTTGCCAATACATTAGAACAAAGGTCTCAGTAAGATATCCTAATTATTTTAGAAGTGTTACAACTCAGTTTAGAAGTCCTATCAAGTATTTAGCTTGTATTTGTTTTCCACACGCTTACATTGTTGTCTGCAAGCTACATCAGTGTTAAACATAACATGTCCAGACAGATGAAGACTCTAATGGCCCACATGCTGACTTCTTCACGCCTTCATGATGGACTGCTGTTGGTCCAGGCTGCAAGCCAATTGGTCCAACATCAACAGGCTTGATAATCAATCCACTGAAATGTAAAATCAACAGCTGAATCAGCCAACAATGACTTGTCTTTTTTACCAGCTCAGTGTGACATGAATTGTAACCAGCATTGCTCAGGATGGAAGGGACATCACAGGAATAAAAATAAATGGCAACATAAATTATGACACAAAAATCTACGAATAAAGAAAAATTCACTTAAAAGAAAAATAAATCACCTCATTTTCATCTTTTCTGTAACCTTCATGATTGTCACACGTTGGAATTTTCTGTTGTTTCAGGAAGCTTCCAATCAGTTATCTCCCCTCACAGATGCTGTGTGTGTTTGCGTGTGTATCCATATCTTAGAAGAAACTGTTACAACTGTCCGTTAAACCACAGTGTCTGTATCCTCTGCTTTCCCACACTTAGTTATGTGACAAGCCACACATAGAGCATTTCTTAATCTTTTATTTAAACTTCCGTCCTGTAAGATATCTGAAAATATCTTAGTGCACACAATAGTTTATTTAGCACTAGCTATGCTGTAAGGAAAGTAAAACCTTTTTACATTTAAACAAAATATGTAATCAGTTATCTGCTTGAATTTTCAAATGAAAATAAATAAAGGTTCAATGATAACAGAAGAATTTGTCCCACTTAGGATAATTTCTGAACTGAGTCCTCTAGTGATGATCAAATCTTCTGACCAGGATGTTGCTACAAAACAGCTGTTACCAAGGTAACTAAGATAACCCTCGAGATGCAAGCATGAGTCAGTCGGTGACCAAATGACAGAACAGCATCTTCTGCGGCTGTTACTGCAATGGCAGAATGCTTCCTGAAACACAGCACACAAGTTAACAAGTCACAATTTGACATCAATAAATGTTTTAAAGGAAGAAAACTGTGCCAGTTTTTTTTATTTCTTCTTACGTGTAGGTTTAAGTCTGAGGGCTCGGATAAAGTATTTAGGCAGAAGTTTACCCTCAGCATCACCAGCAGTTAGCAACACGCCATTCTCTGACCAGAAGAACTCAATACCATCTGCAAAGTTGGATACACACATTAAAACATTGATTCCTACAGATCCAAGATGGATGTGAAGTATTGGACAGCAGCCATTACTGGGGAGTCTTACCAGCAAGGGCTTTAGCAACATCAACAAACACAGCTAGATCACAGTTTTTCCTCATGCCTGGTAGAAAAAAAAATAAAATGAAGAACACAGTTTGCTAGAGAGCTATAAAATGTGCAACTTGTATGTTTATTTTTTGTAGACTTAAACACTGAGCTTACCACTGATGACGCCATCCTCCCCTGGCAGGCCTGATGCCAGGTGGATGTGAGTCCTCTGCATGCGGCTCAGGCCCCCCTGTTGAATGGAGCTCCAATTGCGGAGGTAAGAGCCATGCACAGCCTCAGCAGGGCAGTCTGGAGAACCAACCAGGACTTGTTTCAGCTCCAGATCTGAAACCTGAGCATAGAAAGGTATCCAAGAATAACACAGCATTGACATCAGGATATGCTAAACTGTTGCTAATGAGATTAGAATTTATAAGAATTTGTTTAATCTGAGAAAATAAATTGTTTGTTCTTTAGTTTTTGTGATTAGTTATGATCATATTACTGGCAACAGGGGAACAGAGAGAATTTCAGGTCAGTGACAGCTTGATATTGATGCATCTCATGTTAGCTGACGTGCCAACCTTCCCTAATACTACTACACAGTCACTTTGTAAGTTAGTCTATTTAGATTTTCCTTTAAGGCTGGCTGCAAAAGAACAGCAAGTTGATATCTTAAAGATATTTTGTATTAATTTGTTGCATTTGTTGGGACTGTGTAACAACATGTTACAACATGGACTTAGTTATATTTAGATATATTTTAGTTGTATTTATATACATTATATATTTATGATAGTTGATACTCTGCCTACCTGTATTGAATGACCCTGATTGGCCCGAATCTGCAGTAGTCCTTCCTCAGGATGGGAACGGAGCTTAAAGCGCTGTTTTTCATTTGTGGTCACAACCCTCTCAATGTCCTCTAATGTGTATGAGCGGAACTGTGCGTGAGCCAGGAGATCTTCCACAAACAGGAACCCATCTGTGGTGATGAGAACTGTTATGGTTATGGTCACATTTTCACAGTTTTTTCCCTCATGTACAGTCATGTACCTGAGGAAAATTCTAAGGTTTTATGTATCAGGACATAATAAAAAATAAACCATCTGGTCCTTAACAGGTTTTAAAATTGGATTAATACAGTTACACTGTCTGGCCAATAACAAAAGTTTAAAGGAATAACCTGCTCATTCATTATATTCAGGTAGTCAGCTGACCTCATTCTTTGGACACATAATGTTGCTGAACCTAGACCTGATCACCTGCAGCAACCCCAGATCGTTGCCCTGCTCCAATAGGCTTGTACAGTAGGCACTAGGCATGATGGTGCATCACTTCATCCTCCTCTCTTCTTACCCTGATGCACCCATCACTCTGGACCATGGTAAATCTGGACTCATCAGACCACATGACCTTCTTCCATTGCTTCAGAGTCCAATCTTTATGCTCCATAGGATAAAGTGTAATACACTGTCATTTATTTAAAAAAAAAAAACAAAAAAGCTATTAAATGGGCCATAATTCTTTCATAAATATGAGACAGACTGAAGCTGCTGAATTGTGGGCTCCCGTTTATTTGTTGTGTATGTAAAATCTTAGGATTGAAAGAGATTTTTTTTCCTCCCATAATTAACTTTTAAGTTGTATGTGTGAGCCAAAAACCAATTTTTTTAATAACTATTTTAGGCATGTACTGATAAAGAAAATAAGATTATTATAGATATTATAGTTAATGTGTCCTACATACAGTATTTAATTCTGTAATGCCTTTTGGAATCAATTAGATAGGACAATATGTTTGATCACATGAAAGAATCTGCTGAAATGCTGCTCAATAAAATGTTAAAACTCAAGTATTTTAAATCCATAGACGCTTCCACAGTAATAACCCAACCAGAGTTTGCCCGCTCACCTGTGCCCATTTTAAGACCCATCCGACTGGCTCCGTGACGCAGTACATAAGACAAGGATTTAGACAGACGGACATCTCTGTCCTGCGGATGGAGAAGGCATCACTTGAAATTCACGCACTCACATTTAGCTTTAATTATAGTTCTTTTAAATTACACTATGACAAATCACCCATGTTGTATAACTGCCAACATAAGGTTTCACGAGTCAAAAATAATCAAACTGACAAAATTGGTCTTAATTTTCCATGAAAAGGGATCTTACATTTTCATCACGATTTCCTTTTCTTGATCCTCCTCTTTTTCCTCCTCTTCTTCCTCCTCTTGCACTGTCCATTAAAGTACAGGCAGTTCGATTTAAACCTTTATCAACAGATTATGAATTATGTAATCGATTGATATAATTGTAATTCTTCGCCCTCTTTGACTTCATTTGCAGCTGGCAAAACAGTCCAAAATTTTTAATTTTAGGAAGGGTAACATACTGATCTCGTGGTAAGCCGACTCTGGTAAACAAACTTGCAGCTTGCTCCCACTTCCTGTCTCTTCCACCTATCAGCTTGTAGGTGGCAGTGTGGCTAACGGGGGGTGCAGGAACCTCGCACCACAGAGGAAATGCTGCCTCCGTCCTGGAAGAAAACATACATCTGCGGTCTGAATGCAGGTAAGACAATGCTCCTTATATTCATGGAAAAAAATTGGCCTTTTAAGATGCAAGTCGTGATTTCTGTTTCAGTAACACACAACTCAAACCCTAGATCCAGCTACTAAGCAGCGGCTTTTGTAGGCGGCTGTTGTGGTTGCAGAACTCAGACGATGAGCTAATTAAGCTAACTTATGTTAGCGACGTTGAACTACGACTGCAGGCTTTTCTTGATGGACATGTGGTGCAGTGGCGTTTTCTATCATTATATGACGTGTTGAAAGGATGCTTCTTTCTCACATGTATCACCTGCCTTGTTTCTTATGTAAAGTAACTTGATAAGGTTCGGCTGGTTAGCGAACGCCGTGCCAGCTGAATGACGAGTTCAGGCTGGTCACCATGGAGACAGAGCTTGGGTTATGTTAAAGCAGGACGACAGTTTCAAGACTCGGCTGTCTGTCTTCTCATCAAAGAAGAGACGCGCTGTGGTTTAAGTAAGTTTTCTTAATTTTATTCCTGTGATTTTATTTTTATTTTTTTATTTATTTATTATTATTTTTCCCCACAACAACCTGTTGCCTAAAATGGTTTTAGGAGATAATTTTACATAAGTTTATAACAGCTGAACATACGGCGTGGTACTCAATGTCTGTTTATATTGAAGCATCCGCTTAAGGGTGTCCATACACAATAAAAAAAATGTCAATATTTTTGTTGCTCAGGTTATGGAGTTTCCCCAGCATTCCCAGCAGCTGCTGTCAGCTCTGCGAACCCAGCGCCAGCGGGGCTTCCTCTGTGACTGCACTGTGTTGGTGGGTTCATCCCGTTTCCTGGCTCACCGGGCTGTTTTAGCCTCATGCTCGCCTTTCTTCCACATGTTCTACTCAGACTCTCCAGGGGGAAATGGCAGCAACTGCTCTGTCACTCTCGACAGTGATATTGTCACATCTGCTGCATTTGGCTTGCTCTTGGACTTTGTATATGAAGGTGTGCTGCAGCTGGAAAAGTCTCCTCCACTGGAGGACATACTGGCAGCTGCAAGCTTTCTTCACATGAATGAAGTGGTGAGAGTGTGCAAGAAGCGACTGCAAAGACGAGGACCTGTGGCAGAAGCAGACAGCACTCGCTCTGAAGAGAGCAGCGGAAAGGCATCAGAGACGAGAGCACAGGGTGACAGTGGAAATGAGTCCATTGTTGCAGTGGCAGGAGATCACTTAAATCCAGTCAACATAGCCATGCCACTTATATCAGTACCCCAAGCGGCAGAGGGGGGTCAGTTGGAGTCTGTCAAGTGTGAGCAAAGGACTAGTGGGGGTTCATCAGAGGTACGAGTTCAGGCTCCTTTGAGTCCTGACCTTGCTGATACCACCCAGCCAGGCATGGACATTTCTCCTCTACCCCCAGGTGGGGAGCTCATGCACGATCTCATTGCAGGCCAATCTACCTCCACTTCTAGAGGGCTCACCAGGTTGGGCAGTGGGGGACAGGGAGAAAGATCAGCTCTCTGCAGCCCTTGTAGCACAACGGAAACATGCAGGTACCAGTCTGATGCTGATTTCAATGATTTTAATGAGATGCTAAATAAACATAATGAGGAATAATCACAATTAAAAAACTACTAAAATGTTGTAGTTTAGGTTTAAGTACAATATACAAATGTAAAGATTAGCATTGTGTAAACATTTTTTGTTGTAAGGCAATGACATTGTCTTATTTAGGCTATTTTCTTGTTTCTATGCAATTAACAACATTATACTCAAATGGATATAAAGTCAGATTTGATTTCCCACATCCTTTATAGATTTTCTCTATCTTTCCCCAGCCACAGCAGTAGCCAGCAACCCTCCTCCTCCTCTTCATCCTCCCTGGTCCCAGTGAGCCAAGCTGGTGGGCGGTCAGTTGTTACTCTTAGCCTCTCTGCCAGCTCCCACCAAGACAAAACCAGATCGTCTCATGAGGCCTTTGTTGGGGGCTCCTCAGAGACAGACCACAGAGATACACTGGCCAGAGGACAGCAGATGGTCATGTTAATCCCAGCACCGGGTTTAACTTCAAATCTACAAACAAAACCAAGACACTCAGCACTCCAGCGTGCACCTCCCCAAATCCAAATCCAGAACGCCATATCACTCCAACACCAGAGTTCAGACTTTCACCATGCTCCTCAGACCCAAACTCTTCAAGGACTAGAGGAGGATGCTGGAGCTTTACCTATAAGAAGAGAAGAAAGAGCTCACCCACTTGTGGGTAGAGTGAGGACAAACAAGGATGGGGAGTCTGTGAAGGTTAAACTAGAGGCTATTGTTATTTCTGATGAAGAGCTAGAGGAGGAAAAAGAGGAAAGCAGGGAAGGAGAACCGGTGATGGAATTGGAAGATGAGTTTGAAGATGACATCCAGGAAGAGGAGCTAAGTGGCCCTCAGTTCCTCCCTTCCCACCCACAGGGAATCTTACAAATCAACTCCCACTCAAGTGACTACTCCTTCCCCCTCTCTCCCTCTTCCTCCTCCTCTGGTGCTGGACCATCTTCCCAGGACATTTCCTCCTTCACAGCCTCTCTCATTGCTCCTTCCACATCCCACCAGCATTCAGATCATCCCTCCTATTTCCAGGACCTCCAGGACTCTATGGGAAACTTTGTTGAGGATGTCCCTACATGTGGGGTGTGTGGAAAGACTTTCTCATGTACATACACTCTAAGGCGCCACGCCATTGTGCACACACGTGAACGCCCTTATGAGTGCCGCTACTGCTACCGGAGCTACACACAATCAGGCGACTTGTACCGACACATTCGCAAAGCTCATGACCACACTCTGCCGGCCAAACGCAGCAAGGCAGACTCCGATCCTCCCCCACCACCACCACCACAACCACCACCGACACCACCTGCTCATAGCTAACAAGCTAAAACACATCTACTTTTAAACACACACTTTTCATTTTAACCTAGGATAAAAAATTTTTAAATGTCATTTTTACATTTACCTTACACTCATCTACTTGTTCTTCGTTGTAGACAGTGGGAACCTTGAATAGTTAATAAGATTTCAGTTGTTAATATATGTGCATCCATTTTTGCATTTCAGGTCGGCAACATTTAAAAAGAAAAACAGCTTGTCCTTTAGACATGTCGCCATGCAGAATAACAAGCAATAAAACCCTTCAAAACTTTATTTAATATGGTTTTTAAAAATTTCAGCAACTTTCTTATGCATCTGTCGACAACTGCCCATCTTTCTCCCTCTTAAACTCTGCTTTTTGTGATTACTGCTTTCATTTAATCTTATGACAAGCCTTGTCCCTGCTGTTTTTTAGAACATGTTGCAAACCTGATGACCAAAAACAGATGTGCTTTATGTACAAATGAAAATGCAGTTCACAAAACAAAACATGAGATATCTTGGGTTTATCTTCAGCATGTTTAGATGGCTGGTATTGCATTAGTCAGATTCTTGAAATACATGTCAACATGTTGAAATTGTGTAAAATCCAAGCTCTAAAAACCCATCTAACACCCAGATAATCCTGTTGTGGATTTAACTTCGGATGAGCCTAGATGCTCATAACATGCTCAAAAACTCCATATTTTTGTATCTTTTTGTAAAAACAGTAATATTTATATAAGTTTATATTAATACACTCAAAAGTCCCAGTAAAGCTGCTTTTATTTGTGTATTTATCCTTTTTTTTATGTTAGAGGGGTCTCAGAAATTGACTGAAAGGCAACCAATCACAGTCACTAAAAGCTTTCCCATTCTGTAATGCTTCAGTATGAAAGTCCTAATTTATAAATACAGCATCATTTGAAAAAATAACAATTTAAGTAACTTAAAGATATCTGTGCAATGTTGTCTTAGCAAGTTAGAAGTGCCAGAATGTCTTGGAACAGTTTTCCATATGGTCCCCTCCATGTTGTGCACACTGGGACAAAGACAGTGGTCCAGTAAAATGTTATGTGAAGCTCCAGGTTTAGCTCAGTGCAGTTTACATAACAGTGCTGATGGTTTGCAAGAAAATAAAAAACCCTGTATCTTGAAACCCAAATTCACTAAAAACAGCTTCAAATAATATTGGCATATTCTTCAAGATGAGACATAAAATTATTATATAAACTCTTTATGTCCACCCCTTTTTCCAAAATGGTTTGCAAACTGTGTAAAATGTGAATTAATAAGAAAATTAAACTATTTGTCAGTCTTTTAATACCCTCATTTAACAAAAATTTTTTGGATCGAGCAATTTGAAAACCTTGTAATGATGCCAGGAAAACTCTTCCTATCCTTTATTATAGTAATTACACTTTCTAGTTGCTTGCATCAAATTAAATTTTCTTGAATTTAATCTCTTTACATTTTGTTTTTATGGTTTGTTTTTTGAGATGTAAACACGACCCATGCCGACCTAATGGTTACCACAGTTGCTACTTACAGTATACATTTGATGTTTTTCTTTTCTACTTGTTTCAAAGGATTGGGTAAATAAATAAAATGTTTACAGAATGACCAAAAATATATTTAAAAAAAATAAAACTTCCACCAGTTGTGCTGGCTGTTAACTAAAACCATTCTGCTCTCGGTGTGTTAAGTGTTTATCTTAGATATTGTGACTTCCTGCGGGTTTTCTGATCTGCTGAAGACACTCAAAACGCGGACATAGATGAACAAATGCAGAGTTAACATCTGGAGTGTGGCTTGATTTTCATTCATCTAACTTGCATGTTTCTTGTTGATGTGCGGTCAGTCTCCTAGAACTGTAAACTGATTTGATACTTGTGCCATTTTGCTACTTTTTGTTATATTTCTGAGATTTTACACGTCAAGTTTGTAATTTTCACATATATTAGTCATAAGTACTATTGAATATTCTCACGACGTCATTGTAAGGAGGGATGATTCAGGATCTGTATTAAAATAAAAAACGTGTGTAACTTTCAACACCATGTGTTTGTCTCCTCAAGGGAAAGATATTGTGCTATGATTTTTGTAAGGTAATCTGTATAGCTGTCCTTGACTGCCTGCAAGGCTCAATTTAATTGCAGTAGCATAGTTTTGTTTTTTACTGGATGAAACCAACAGAGCTGCTCACTTAAGATGACTTCCAGTTCTAAATATGAAATCATTTGGTGCCAAAGTTTTTAGGTTTTCCTCTTATTACAAATTGCATATACAATATATTTAATGTGCCAAATGGTATTTTTTCACCTTATTTCCTCTACATTCCTTCTTTTGCAGTTAAATCTCAGAAGATGAGATAACTAAGTATATATTTGAAATTAGTCATTTTATGAAAAAACAGGACAATCCTACCAAATTAGGCTGGATTATTTTTAACACTGTGCCAGTTTTGCACTAATATGATTTTTTTTTTTTTTTTTTTTTTTTGCAGAGGTCAACATTTTTTTTTCTTTCTTTTCTAAATGTAAACTTTGAATGTGACTCAAAGACTGTTCGACACCCCCCCCCCAACCACCCACCCACACACTGTTTTACATGTGTGATATGTGTTGCCATACGAGTTAAAGTGTTAAAGCTGGATACACATAAGAGACAAACCAGTAGGTAGGAAAGACTGTTTCATGGTTGTCAGTGTCCAAAATTCACCTTTTACCTTGTAAATAAACGATGTCCAATGGAGGTGTGTGAACAGGGTTGTGTTTTAGAGGATCACACAATAAACTTTCAAATATCAGGGGTTTTTTGTTGTTTTTTTATTTTCTTTATGTACAAAAAAACCATACAAATATGTGAACATGAATTTTGTATCTCACTGCTTTGCTACAACACAGCTTAACGTCTTATTGTTGAAGCATTTCACTTGCGACATGCTGATGTGAATTCATGTGGCTCCTCTTAACTTGATGTTTGGGCAGTCTTAGTCTTCTATTGGTCCATGAATCTGTGAAAAGACTAAACATGAGGATCCACTAACAAAACATCCCACCTTTACTTGTTTTGTTTCAAAATATATGAGCACCCACAAACAGAAAAAAAAAACTTCCCATAATGTGACCAAATACTGTTGTGTCACCTATATGGGTGCATCCAGGTCTGATGTTGACTTTAAATTTGTAGAGTACTAATGTTTGAATTAATAAAGATGAATGAACAGTCATTTTGTTGCCACACCATTTTCTCTCTCATACTCACAAAAGATATGGAAATTACTTAAAATTAGTTCCTGTTGACTTTTTTTTCCTACAGCTCCAGTTCCAAAAAAGTTGAGACGCTCTTTAACATGTAAATTAAGAATGCAATAATTTGCAAATATGATATAACCACATTTTATTCCCAGTAGAGCATAAACAACAGGTGTCCACTTCACCATTTCATGGAAGATATTAGCTAATTATGAAATTGATGGCAGCAGCCCATCTCCAAAAAGTTGGAACAGGGGCAGGAAAAGTAACTGGCACAAATCAAAAACAACTGGAGAAGCATCTACATTCTCTCTAAGCTACTGTGGCTTATTTTTTTATATATCAGTCTGCTAGAATTATGTGTTATTGATCTGAACTTTTCATTAAAAATATGTAAAAAAAAAAAATGTACAAAAAACATGGTTCAGATCACTTCTTTAAAAATAAATAAATATAGCTAAAAAAAAAAACAGGGTTCATTGGTTAAGTCATCACCATGGTCTAGGAAAGGTTTCACACCTGCAAATTCGGTACTGGCCAAGCTGAAAAGTTAGCATGAATAGACCTTAAATGTCAGAAACGAACAACAACCCACAACTACATAATCAAATGATTTCTTCGTTATTTTATTTATATTTTTGTGTCACCATAAAACTTTTACATTACTTTAAGCGCTATTATATGTCTGAATTACTACAAGTTGCAGGTTAAACTTGTTTTTGTATTTAAAACATTCTTTTTAATTCAGCTGAAAAAATATCTCACCGCCTCAGCCAGCTCAGGCCAATCCATTGCCATCACCACAGTATCATCTGAATTGGGAGGAGTTTCCAGGTTCCAGTAGGTCAGCTTGTCAAACACAGAGGATACCCTGACTGCCCTGTCCTAGAGACACGTATATACAAATTAGCAACAAAGAGACAGTAACAAAAATCTTACTAATAATACTGCGTATATCATTTTATGCCTCATGAAGTCAGTGCTTTGGTGTCGTTTTGAACTACCCAAAGCCTCAGTCAGTTTTTGTATCATGACAGCTAAGTTCAGTTGTGTGTACCTCTTGATCAGAGCCAGGCTTGTTGATCTCTTTCAGCACCAGGCCTGTGTAACCTTGTGGACAGCTGATCTCCTGCCCTATTAATCCACGTCCTCTGAATGACACAGTCTTCTCTGCAAAAAGCAAGATTAATTATGGATGTATTGTTGATGGACCCAACTAAATTAGTGAAGGGTTAATGACAGATACAGGTCCAACACCATTCATTAAAAAAATCCTTTAAATCACCCTTTAAACATTTATTGAAAAATGAAGGAGGACGTAAAAACTAGTACTATATATACTAGTTGGTCCAGTAAGTATTAGTCTCTTGTCTGTCTGGCAGAGAGGATTTAGATACGGAATATATCAATCTATATTCTGTGTACCTTGTTTGTGATTCTTTGTGGTAGCAGTGAAGTATTGTGAGACCTGGGCCAGCCCATTGTGTTCAATCTCACATGGCATGAGGTGGACTGAGGCTCGCTCTGTCTGCCCCACTGAAGACACATGAAGATGAGTAACACTGGTGTTGCAGGACATCCTGTTGGCAGAGAAAAGGAAACCTTAGAACAAGTTACTTCTTGCATTCCATTAAACCAGTTACTTTTAAGATGAATAGTAATTCCACCCTTTTATTTGATTATTTCCTGCGGAAATCCCTATATAAATTTCTCTGGACATACAGAGTCTACAACCCAATAGCTTGGACATGGAAAAAGTTAAACATGATCAAGAAGCAAATGTCCTTTTCTCAAGTCACTGGTTTGATATCAGCCTCTATAAAGCTTTTTGACATAATAACCCATAATTAAAGAATAATATATGTTAGTGGAACAGCTGTCTGACAAACTTCCCATCTAAGGGCCTGGACAGTCCCTGGCAGCTTTTAGTGGTTTTACTTGGAAAGTATTAGCTGGAGGATATTTATTTATTTATTTTTATTTTATTTATTTTTTTACTTATTAGCATTTATTTCCCGTATCTATTACGTTCTTAGTCGTTGTATTTGTGCTTTTGTTTTATCAGCTATAGCAGTTAGCCACCTGTAGAACATGTTAAATTACCATTAGTTGTATTATAATTGTTACTCCAACAAAATGAAATACTTTTATCATTCAAATTTGTAACTCATGGATGCACCTTTTCAATTGTGCATTTTGGGAAAACATCGGCATGAGGACATGCAAGGTTTTACTGCTTGTCATGAAGAACTTCATAAGAGATATTCCCCAAAACAGCGAACATGATAACCAGAGAAATTTTACTTTAATTTTACCTTTCAGTTGTTTTCCAGCCCGCTAAGAAAACATGAAATAAAATCTGATATTTTCCGGTTTGGGCCAGGCGCGGTGTCTGATTGGACAAAAGCGTCTTCTTCTACAATAAAAGATTTTGGCGGGGTTTCTAGGCTCGGTCTCCCCCTGGTGGTGAGAAATTATTGTGGTCGCTCTGTTGGTGTCTGTGAGATTTTGGATTTCACATGTTGTGTGAAACGCAAAGTTTCACAAGACCTAGTGTCAGATTGAGTACAATTCTAACACCTTAATTAATTTGTTTATTTGCTTTAAACAGGAGGATATCACAAGTAACAGCAAAGCATCAGTAAACAAATTTCCCAGTTTGTAATGAAAAAATGTTTTAAGAAAGTCTTAAGGAGGACACTTGCCAGAAGCTAACAAAAAAAACAAATTTTGACCGCAAAAGACCTCTAGGAGGATTTAGAAGAATCTGAAGTGGTGATGAAATATTCTGTTATGCATTGACAACTATGGCTGTAATGGTAGAGTCACCAAATGAAAACCTTCTCTGTTTCTCATCACAAATTTCATCACAAGTTTGCAAACTACCCTCTTAATGTGCCCTGTACACTAAGACAGTAATTCCTTCTTTTATGTGATTGATAATGCTTTACAGTTGATTTTAGGGCTTTCTGACACAAGACCCTATTCTATCTGCCAAGTTATAAAGCCTTGAGGCAGTTAATGAGTTAAAGCATAATGCAACAAACTCCTTACAGCACCCAGACTGTAAGGAGTTAAAAAAATTATATATATATATATATATATATAGCACTGACTTCATGAGGCATAAAATGATATATGCAGTATTATTAGTAAGATTTTTGTTACTGTCTCTTTGTTGCTAATTTGTATATACGTGTCTCTAGGACAGGGCAGTCAGGGTATCCTCTGTGTTTGACAAACTGACCTACTGGAACCTGAAAACTCCTCCCAATTCAGATGATACTGTGGTGATGGCAATGTATTGGGCTGAGCTGACTGAGGCGGTGAGATATTTTTTCAGCTGTATTAAAAAGAATGTTTTAAATACAAAAACAAGTTTAACCTGCAACTTGTAGTAATTCAGACATATAATAGCGCTTAAAGTAATATAAAAGTTTTATGGAATCAAGCATCTAAATGTGAAAAAATAAAGATGAATACTGTTTCTACAAGCGTATACTCAAAGTTCACAATAGACTACTTGAAGATCACAAGCAGAAAGTTTTGGTTTTGCCCCGAATTTAATCTTTGGACATCTTTGGTCAGACCTCAGAAAACCAGTACATACAAGTCAACTGAAGAATCACACAGTATTAGGAGCTTCTTCTTGGAAAAATAAATTAAAATTCCTGAATAAAATATGAAAGACTTCTTTCTGGACACAAAAATCCTTAACAAACTGTGGTACTTGCCAGAGGCAGTGTTACTAAATAGGTTATTGACCACATGGGGTGCCGGTACATTTGCTTGGGGATCTTTTCCTTTTTTTGTGATTTGTAAACCATAAAAGATGGAGATACAACTATAAACTGTAACTTTATGACTTTAGGTTACACTCTATTTCATTTCACAGAATTAGAAAATTTTGTGGTGCCCAGATTTTTGCAGGCAAGAAAAATGACAACAACCCCAAAATTTATCATAAAGTCATCAACAACATCAAAGTAATTTAATGGAGTGGTGCACCAAGAGCAGCGGCATCTCCGCTGCTAATAAAAAAGACTTGATAAACTTATCAGGTAGGTCAGCTCTGTGCTGGGAATAGGATGTCCCAATAATATACTTCAGTTTTCACTCTAATCATGCAAAATCTGCACAAAATTGTTTAGCATATCTAGAAATGTCTTGAACATATGTAGCACTTACTAATTATGTTTTTTATATATTCTTTTTTCTGTTCAATACTGTAATTTGTTTTTGATGCTTCTACCTTTTTAAGGATTGTATTTCAGTTTTTAGTCTAGTTGCTACAATAAGGCACATTAAAGGAAAAATAAAAATAAATATTTACTCCATTCTATTCTACATGCTACAAAATCTTTGTGATTTTCTGACACATTTGCTGTTATTAAAGTCCCTCTCCAATTTTATTTAAATAAATCTAATCTGTTTCCCTTAAAACTGAACAGTTAGAACTTTTTACCATGACAAGCCAGTAGATGGGAGTTAATGCCAGCTAGCTAGACTTGGGATGAGTCAAAGCTAATAGCAGCTAGCACCAGTTGCTCAAATATGTTTAATTCACCATTTACCAATGTTACCCGATTTTTTTCACCTTTTAGCCAGGATTAGGCCCAAACCTGGCCGCTTACTGATAACAATAGATTGATAGTTCATTTTGCCAAGCCAAGTGGCCCTAGCCCCCATTAGTCCCCTGCTAACTTTTCCTTGTAGCTTATAGCTACTAGCCTATAATTTTCTTACAGCTTAAGCAAAATAGCTGTAAAGCACCACAATGCAAGTTGTCATAAATAGCTGTCTGACCATGCCTTTTTAAGACTGTAGGTATTACTCTGCATAGTCAAAGCTGAAATCCCCAGCCATAGTATTAATGGGCGATTTAGCTAAAAAGGGCTGTCACCATGTTGAAAGTCAGATTTTCTTTCACCATCAGACAGAGCCAAATTTGTGTAAATAACCAACAAATTTTCAGCTTCAGTCACAACAAGCTTACAGAGTTGAATCAATCTTCACATTTGACTGCTGATATAAAGCAGGGTCATGATTAAGTGTAATAATACAGATCCAGTGGTCATTATGGTGGACCTTCTAGCCTGCTGGAACATGACATGTGATTCTTCTGTTGTTTCCTTCCATCCATCTCCTGCCCACAGCCAGTACATTATAAATCCAGGTAAACAACAAACCCAAAAGAGATCTAGATTTTTATTTGTAAAAACACATCTGATAGATTTTTTATTAGTAGTAAACATAAAATTGCCAAAACATATCAGAGTAAACTATAATCCAATTTCTATATTTGAAAAGCTTATGCCTCAAATTCTTATTAGGTATTTTTCCAGTTGTTCCAAGATAAGATATCAGTACCCAAAAATGAATACTTAAGATTTTAAAACATGAGCAATCTTTTTAATTCAATTTGTATTACCTGTTCGGAGAGATAATGAAAAGCAATACACCGATATCCAACTTTTCCACAATGGTGATGGTGTGTGTGTGGGAATGGTTCTTCTTTAAAAAGTATGTAGAGCTTATCAGGTATTTTTTTGTACATGATAGTTGTCCTGCATATAGTGTGAACAATTTTAAATGATCACTTTTACTGCAGCTCTCAGGTTTCATCCTTGCTGTCATTGTCATGTTCAAGGACCCTGTCCCAATTGGAAAAAACATCTCTCTTTATGTGGGATGGACTAAACCCTGTCCAATGGCAGCCACCCAGACACCAGTGATAAGATATTTGAGAGGGGTCCTGTTCACATTTCACCAAGACCAGGCTGGACTAAGAGACCTCAGGGAGCGATTTCCCAACATCTCATATTTGGCCAACAAAAACCAGAGGTGAGTTTTTAAAGCAATACAGAGAACAGTCAAAGAAACTAGCAAGTACTGGTAAGAGACTGCTCTCTTCTAGGTCTGAGTTTAAATACTTTAGTTTCCCTTCACTGTAATTTGTATGAGTGGATCTCTTGATGGCATAATGACAAATAAAATTACAAGCAGCTTGATTTTACATACACCAGCGACTAGTCATGAATACGATTAAAGCACTGATATTATAGCACAGCAGATTATTGTGTCAAAAATTAATTTCTTCTTTGTTTTGGACACATATGCTGAGTCAGCCTAGCAGCTGACTGTTAACACAGTTATGGAGTCATCTGATATAAAAGGCCTCTGCTTGTGACTGTGATTGGACTCAGTGGTTTTGCAGATCCCAGAACTTTAAATGTAGAAGCTTGTGTCCTTATTTCATAACGTCATTTGCCACACTGAGTTTTGGGGTCTGTATGCAATGCTGTGTCTGTTTCTATTCCTAGAAAATCTGCACCAAAGCGCTTTTCACACAACATTATAGTCTGACTTATTGTGGAACAACCATTAATTTGATTGGTATGTTCCTTTGAGCAATGTCTGCGCAATCACCTTTAATTTGTTTTTACAAATATTTTTTGCCTTCATTTTTGCTCTGTTTTTAGATATTATGGCTCAAGAAAGTGATCTTCCTTCAGAAGACTTGGGTGAACCCTCAGTCATCATTGGTCAGGCCCTGGTTAAGGTCCAGGATGCTGCTGCCACGCTGTTTTTAAGGGTCCGTTTGAGACTAGCACAAAGCTTCACCGTCTTTTCTATCATCCTTCTGCTCCTCTGGATTGCTGCTTTTTTATATGGAAGCTTCTACTTCTCTTACATGCCTAGGGCAGCTTTTCAAACACCTGTCTACTATTATTACAGGTATGTACATCTAATTATGTGCAGCTGCAAACTGAACAATGTAGACACTTTCTACTATATTTGCATATTTTTTTGCTTTGACTCTCTCTATTATGTTCTTTTTTTTTCTTCTACAGGACAGATTGTGAATCTCCTTCTTCTTTCTTGTGTTCTTATCCTGTGGCCAATGTCTCCCTGATGAGAGACAAAAAACATGTAGGTATATATGTGAGCAACTGTCTACCATATGATTATCTCTGTGTACTAACAACTAATCAGTTTGTGATTTAATTGTTCTATATACAGGTACTGACATTCGGCCAGGTCTATCGGCTCTCTTTGCAGCTGGAAATGCCCGATTCTCAGACCAACCAAGACTTAGGGATGTTTATGATCAAGACAACCTGCTATTCACAGCATGGACAAATTGCAGCCTCTGCTCGCTCTGTAAGCTGCATTTTCCTGGGTGGCAACACACTTATATATTCAAACAAATAGCCAGTTTTTACCATGATTCACAGTGCTGTGTGTTTCTCAGGCAAGACAACTGCTGAAGGCCTCCAGCTCTCGCTTTGTGAGTATAGTGCTGACGCATGGTACCAATTTGATCACACAGGCTGATCAGAGCCAGATTAGGGCTGCTTATGCTTGCACAGTGTACTGCTGCAACAGAAGGTGAACTCAGTGTTTAGGTGACTCAGAAGACTAGAAGACTAACACACATGCAGACTGATTTTAAACCGTGCATGTGAGTTAATTCAACTCTGAAAAACAGAACCAATCCTGTTTTTTGTTAGCAAACAAATGTGAGTTAGGTATATTATAAGTACACATTTTGAAGCCTGCATGACAAACCATATAAAAGAGGTGTTGATGTGGTTGTTTTTTTATTTAGCAGAAACAAATGACAAGTTTTGTGTTATCACTGCAGTCATTCAGTTATTGAGCTGAATGTGTTGCTTCAAGGATGGGAAGAGGAGAAGAATAGAAAAGCAAAAAAGCCAAAAACAAAGCAGATCTGGCAGGGAACAAAGGAAATGTGGTTGTATCAGTTCTGAGGGGAAAAAGAGGACAAACACAGTGCAGGTGTGGTCATTTCTAACTAAAGCCAGTTGTGTGGGGAACACACAAAACAAGCTTAACTTTAAAAAATGAGGAACATGAAAACAACAGAAAAAAATCATATTACGATACATTGAACAAAACCTAAAACAGAAACCACAGACCATGACGTTTGCTTTATATAGGAATTCAGCTGCTCATCAACTTGGTGCCGTTTCAGGTCATACTGTGTGTGACAAGTTTGGCCTGCCTGCAGACCATTATTTTACCTAAACTCTATTATTGCATAATTGGTTTTGTATTGCCTTGATATAGTGCTCATAATTTCAAAGTTATCTTAAATATTTGTCATATTTTTCAACAATTAATTTAAGATTACATTTATAAATGGGATTCCAAGCAAATGCTAGACAGAGAACAGCATTGGGTTGAATTTTCATTTTAAACATGGCCTCATCCTTTTTGTAACTTAGGTTGTATTTACATATAAAATATTAGACTTTTAAAAGAGTTACTTACATTTTCAGTAACATTAGTTGTCTAACATTACAGCCTTAGAATTTTGTGTAAATCCATGAAATATTTAAAAAAGAAGCCCACTGAGATCACCTTTTTGTTCATGTTTATTAAAAATGAGCAGATAACCCAATCAGTGAATTATACTGAAGTTAAAGCTTCACCATGTATGACAGCATCAACCACCATTTCATCAATATGTGCCATGCCATCAGGGAAAGCATCTCGGTCTGTTGTTCTGTTGTGTCTAGGGCATGCTGCGATACCGCTCAGACCTGCTGAAGACTCTGGGAACACTGCTCTTCCTCCCGTTCTTCCTGACTGGAGCAGCCGAGCAGAAACAAGTGCTGGAGGTGGAGCTCTTTTCAGAGTACATAGACGATCCTGTAAGTAAGGTTCAAGAGTAGTTTAAGATAACTGGTCAGGGTCAAGAAGCTTCATTCAGGTTCAGGTGATGGGAAACACATTCTGTATAATGGGAAAATTTAAAGCCAACACATCTTTTTCTCTCTGTTCAGTATGCCCCTTCAGTCACAGCTTTTATTGAGATCCTGTCCAGCAAGGTCCAGATCTACGCATCTGAACTGTACATCCACGCACATTTCACTGGCTTACGGTGAGATTTATTAAATGCTCATATCTGCACACAGTTTTGTTTTTTCTTTTTAATATAAATTTTCATCTGATGTTGACTGGGGCATCAGGATGGGTGTTGACCCACATTGGGTGGCAGCAGCTGCCATTAGCCAGGGCCAGCAGCTGCCACCTCCTGGCCTTCTGGGGCCTGTGCCTCATGGCTGTAGGGTGCACTGGCTGGGGTCTTCCTCTCTGTCGTTTTAGAGGTGCTCCCGATGATTGTCAGCTTTGTTTTTTTTTTAAATGTTGAGGGTGGTTTTCTGTTTCCTTACAGGTGCAGCAGCTGGTTGTCTAGTTTTTTCTGTTTAGATTGAAAACTGATGCTGTTGCTTTCTGTCTGATGTATAATTGTCTTTATCTCTTCTCGTCACTTTCTTTTTCACTTCTGTTTGCTCTCTCCTTTCCTTTAGCCCCCACCCCATTGTCAGGCCCAGCATCTGTATGTAAATTTAGCAATAAACTAATTCAATAATACTTCATTATTAAGAGGAGGCTTATATGCATAAAGCTCCTCTTGGCAAAGCAAATTTGTTTGGCACAACACAACAGCCAGACCATCATTCCGCTTACTGTGAGCTATTAGCATTAAAGTTGTCAGGTTATAGAAAGATGCTAATGGTCATATTTTTCAGAGTTGTGTTTTTATCTGAGCCAGAAAAGAAGCCAGAGTCCCCAGCTGATGGCCAAAGTACCCTGGAACTGTTTTCAGCACAAGGGTCCAATGCTTAAATGTTTATTGTTTTCATCATCCTTGGGAACATTTCAGTGACTCTTGGCAGAAAGAAACAGTCAAACTAATAAAAAACAAAACAAAATCAGGAAAGCTTCCATCTTGCTCACAAAGATGTAAGGGGGCATAGACTCCACCTGATACCCACATCTTTAAATAAAAAGAATTTAAAAAAAAATTAAAAACAGAACATCTTTTATTCTGAAACTAAATTTAGCTCTTTCTTTTCTTTTTCTGCGTCCTGTCATCAGATACTTGCTGTTCCAGTTCCCTATCATATCAGCCTTTGTGGGTGTGTCAACTAACTTCATCTTCCTGAGCTTCCTCTTCATCCTAAGCTACACAAGGCAGCTGTTGGGAGTGGGGGAGAAACCAGACAAGGTGAGAGTCGAGACCTATTACTGCCAATAGTCTTCAGCTTCACCCTTAATGAGTTTGTGTCCAAAATTAGTTAAAATCTGAGTTTATTGTTGTTTACAGCTTACTAGAGATAGGCTGCAGGCAGAGATGGAGAACACCACAAACGACCTTCCACAGGATAACAAGGATGTTGCTGCAGGTACAAAGAAATAACACAAACTAGCACAGCCACACACAATTTTATTGTTAACACTGAAATTCGAAGCTATTTAAATCAGCCACTTAGTACAGATGATGTAAGTGTGTCATATTGAATCTGACTAAGATACAAACTCCTTAACAGGCACTGCAGAGCTGATGGGACCTGAGCAGACAGACCCTACAGATCCAGACGGAGAAGATCCCAGTTCACACACTGGCAACAACACAGAGATGCAGAATGGAGATACATTGGTTCAAGGCTAAAAAAAAATAGGTCTGAGGCAGCCAGAGGCCTTTAATAAAAGGAGACAGTGTGGAGAAAGTGATTCTGATAAGAGTTACTGAGATGAAAAGATAAGGGTGTAATGCTGGTTCCTGGTTCATAATGTTTTAGAAAGTGTACACCTTGTATTCTGTACTGATGTTGCTTCAACTTTAACCTAAATATCACTGGCACAATTATACCTTCATCACTTTCACAGATTTGTCATTTTCACTTCTTTTATTAGTTTACACTTCACTGACATGATTGTATTCTGCAACTCAACAAGAAGATCCAGCGGTCAGATAGCTATGTTCTTTAACAAAAACAAGATTTCCAATTAAAATAAAATACAATTTAAGTATAATTGAAATCTAAAGTACCAAAGACAATGTACTTCAAAACTGAATTTATTCAATGTTGTTCTGCCTCAGCATTTCAAAATGTCTTGTTTTCCACCTGGCTTTGTTTTATTTGTTCTGCATGGAGGAAATTTGGGTCATTTCTCTGTACAGAGCAGCTTCAATGCTGACTTGATGATGGATTTTCTCACATAAACAACTCACATCAGTTTAGGTCTGAACTTTAACTTAATCATTGTTTAGTAGAACAACTTGTTTTTCTTAAGTTCATTATTTTGATGCATGATCCACTTCTTCTTGAAACTCAGTTTGTGGATAGATATTCTCACATTTCCCTCCAATTAAGTTCAGTTTTTTTTAATCTATGATAGGCAAGGCAAGGCAAGGCAGTTTATTTGTATAGCACATTTCATGTACAGGACAATTCAAAGTGCTTTACATAAAACAAAGACATTACAGATATTTAGAATAGTAAAAGGCATCAACACATAATCAACACATAATCACAATAAAATAATAAATTACATTAAAATGATTAAAAGCAAGATAAGTTAAAAAAGTTACCGTGCAGATTTCATGCATAAGAGCATGAGAAAAGAAACGTTTTTAACCTGAATTTAAAAATGTCTACATTTGGTGAAAATTTAATCTCCACTGGCAGTTTGTTCCACTTGTTTGCAGCATAACAGCTAAATGCTGCTTCTCCATGTTTAGTCTGGACTCTGGCCTGGACTAGTTGACCAGAGTCTTTGGACCTAAGAGCTCTGCTAGGTTTATATTCTCTGAACATATCACAGATGTATTCTGGGTCTAAACCATTCTGGGATTTGTAAACAAGCAGAAGGGTTTTAAAATCTATTCTGTGACTGACTGGAAGCCAATGTAAAGATTTCAAAACTGGTGTGATGTGTTCAGATCTCTTAGTCCTGGTTAAAACTCTAGCAGCAGCGTTCTGGATGAGCTGCAGATGTTTAATGCTCTTTTTAGGAAGTCCTGTTAAAAGACCATTACAGTAATCCAGTCTACTGGAGATGAATGCATGGATGAGTTTCTCCTGGTCTTGATAACAAGCCATCCTCAGCCAAAAGTTTTTCTTTAAAATTTATAGCATTTGGAGCAAGTACATACATAAATACATATGTCAAAATGCTCAGTGATGATTTACTGAGGTAAATAAATCAGTTTTTGCTTCAGCCATTAAATGTAAGCTTGTGAAGTGGTTTCTTTTACCTGTTACAACCACCATGCATGCAGGTATAAATCATGCTAAAAATGACATTACTTTAAAGAAAATTCTTATATCTGTGCATGATGATTTTACCATAATAAAAAAAATAATATTAAAATCATTAAATGATTCTAAGAAACTCTGACACTGTCGTTCCTGGATATCATCCTGGCCTCTGGCACTGTTGGCCACATTCCATCAGCCGGCCTTGGATGAAGCTTTGGAAACTTCGTAACGTCACTACATGCAAAATGTGGCAGCAGCAGAGGGAATGGGAGAGAGATGTAACTTAGTGACAGGCATCAGGCTTTGAATAGCTGGAAACGTACAGAGAGAAGACACAGGTAAGTTAGAAACATTTAAACATTAATGGATTTAAATTTTCAATAAGTCTCATTTAAAGAAAACTTTAAAAATGCTGATTCAGTTCAAGTGTTTAGAGGGAGATCGTGTTTGTAAAGGCATTTCCTGAATCATATTCAAAACCTTTTCTCTTGAAAACATTTTCCTGTTGTACAAGCACATGTTCTCATGGAACAGAATCACCATCTTCGCTCCACATGGGACAAAAATATGGACACTGCAGATGAAATCCACATGAACAGGATGGAGATGGAGACAGGGGACACTGATCCATGCACCAGATTGTCAGATGAGACACATCAACATCTGTCAATTAGTGAAAAGCCATCCAACAGCTTTACATGGGGCAGACGCAGATTCAGACCTAAACTTCAAACAACAAAAAGCTTCCCCCCCTACAGTCAGTCTTTTGGAGGACTAGGAGAGGATGGAGAGTTAAACTCAGACTCAGTCATCACTTGCCAGGCAAATGTGAAGGAAGATGTGTGCGAAGAAACTCAAGGCACAGAGAAAAAAGCACATTTGACTGCAAGGTGTTCAAAGGAAATAATGAAGGCTAAATGGAGGTCCAGGAGAAAGGAGAGGTTGTGGGGTAGCTTTGAAGTTGGCACAGACAGCTGTGACAGAGGACGATGGAGTGGGAAGAGAGGGGTGGAGGAGAGTGGAAAAGAAAAGGAGCATGGTGTTAAGGTGAGGGAAGGGGAAGCAAACAGTGAGGGGAAATGCTGGAGAGGGGAAAGCTCCAGTTATGAGAAAGGAGCAGATGAAGACGACAGGAAGAAGGCTCCTACTTCAGCAGTACAGGGGGAGAACAGCAGCAGTATGGAGACCACCAAGGGGAAGGATGAGGAGGCTGATGGAATGATGGAGGGCTTGACATATCGGCATCCAAACCTCTCCAGACTCGTCCACTCCTCCACCTCCTCCTGCTCCTCTGTCAGCTTCTCCTCAGCAGAGAGTGATGAAGTTTTCAGTGAAGGAGAAGATGCAGCGTCAAAGAGAAAGAGCTTCAGGAAGGTGAGAACAGCTCCTGGATACATGATGTGTTTGAAACAAATTTTTAAAAACATGTTTTTGGTATTTGTCACATTTTATGTGCTCATGATTTTCCATGGAAAAAGCATAAAACCATATTTCTCAACTGTTCTTTGCACGTGTGGTTCTGCTAATTTGCATGAGCTTGAAAGAGAACTTTGACACCGTCAAATTTGAATGCCATTTGCATGCCTGGCTGCTGTTGCTGCTAAAGATCTGAAAGGAAGAGAAGACAGTGAGAGGATAACTAGGGAGTAGATGTTCACTCTCTGAGCTCAAAGTGTGAAACACTGAAAAGTAGATATTTTAATATTAATAGTAAATGAATAAAAAAAACTAATGTAAAACAAAAACAAACTCAGTTTGAAGGAACAAAGCTCACATATATAGAGCAAGCATTGTCTTTTAACTACAGTTATTTTAAAACAATGTCTCTACTGAGCATGCTTAGCTCCACTTCAGCTTCAGGTGTTTTACGTTTTTCTCTGCTGCATCCAAGTCTATAAGCAGCTGCTTTGTGTATATACAAAGTAGATCATAAGTGCACAGCTATGCTGCACTTGTAGAAAACAAGTGCACGTACATTTAACACTTCTGGTGTACCTGAACTTTCACTGGGAACATTCAGAGAATGTTGAGGCCCCAATAAATTATTTAAGAATTACTCAAAGAGAGAGATGTGAAACATCATTTTAGCAATAAATATTTCAGCATAATTAGAGGTGAAAATGTGCTTTTCAGCTGCATGTAGTGTTTTTACTGAAATGCATCACATCATTACATGTAGCTTAAACCCCTGTTAGATAAAAAAAAAAAAAAAAAAAATTTAAAAATTTGAAAATAATAATAATAATAAACTTCATGCAAAATGCAAAGACAAGAGTAAAAAAAACAGAATGGTAAACACTAGGTAATGATAAATAAAGTTAATCCCATTAATTGAAGTATACACCAAATACACACTGCACATCAACACAAGAATACAACAGCAGCAGGCTGCTGTCATTGGGCTGTTCTACACACAGAATCAGGAAATCCTTCCTACAAACAGCCATCAGACTGTTTAACAGCACACTGAGGAGGGTGGAGGAAAGGGAACACCACAGATAGTGTATGGATAGGAAAATAGACTGTCACCTGCAGGTCACTTTATCTTGACACATGCCACTTGTTGCTGCCACTTTCGACCTGACTTGTATATATTCATTGTGTTTACATATTTATATCCATTATTTACCTAATGTGACTTAATTCACTCCACTATATTTCTATATTTTCTATTTTTATCTATCTATCTATCTGAATATATGTCAGAGTAAATCAGCTCTTCTTTTATACAGAGTTGCTCCTGGAAAACATACCTAACTATGATGCACTGGTCACTTCGGCGGCAGAGTTCCTGGGTCCAGCTGGCTGGACATCAAGGCAAGTTATTTATATGTGATCTTTATGTGATTTATATGTGATCCTGAGGCTTTACCTTTTCTCACTCCTTAATGGTCATTGGTGGCCCCAGGTAATTTCCAGATGAGTAAAGTGGGTGAGGTGCTGAAACTGTACAGTGAACCAGAGGCAAAATGCCTGGACCGCCTGATGAGGGACCCGCTGAAACCATTTGTCCCGCAGTACCACGGTTTGGTCAACAGAGGGGAGCACTGTTACATCCGCCTGGAGGACCTGCTGAGTGGCTTGAGGAGGCCTGTTATCATGGACTGCAAGATGGGCGTCAGGTAACTTTTCCTCAACAGGTTGCCAGTCCAGTACTGACTGTGGAAAGTTTTGCTTTTAGATAAACAGGGAGTTAATTGGCTTGGTGCAATTTAAAACACAAAGACTTTTAAATCTGTAAATAAAACAAACTATGTGGGGAAATGAATTTAATATGAAGATAATGAATGCAACTAAGTTTGTTCATTTTATACTTCTAATACAGGTCGACACTGACATTTTCCTAATAAGTTATCATTAATCTTAATTAAGGAGGACCAGGTGATAGAAATGTCTAAATTAAAACATTGTCCTAGTTGGTAGCCTTGAGTTCCTCCAAGTAGCTGCCAATTAAAAATCAGGAGTCTTTAAAAAGATTAAATATTTTCTTGAATTAATTTCTGGCCACTTAAGAGTAATAGACTGGTGGACTTGAAGGGGCAACCGATACCCTGATCATGCTTTGTGTTGACTGAAACCAGGAGCAGAAGCAATGTTTTACTGGCAGAAAGAAGAATGGATTTAAGTGGATAGCAGATATTTCTGTGAGAAAGCATCAAGTCAGAAAGAAAAGGTGAATGTGAATAGAAGGTGGCTTCTACAGAAGTACTATCATTAACAAACTGTGTAAACAGGTGCAACTTGAAGGTTTTGCCATGGCCATAAATGTTCCCAGTTTCTAAATTTCAGTTTAGAAAACAGGTGCTTTACTTTCTTAGTAATTCACAATAAGAGAAATTTTTGCATGTCACCATATATGATCTTTTCAGGACATACCAGGAGGAGGAACTGACTAAAGCCCGTACCAAAGGCACTGTGAGGAGCGACATGTACCAGAAGATGGTAAAAATCGACCCTTCAGCGCCCTCAGCACAGGAACACATACAGAAAGGGGTGACCAAGTGGCGCTACCTTCAGTGGAAGGATGCAACCAGTTCTACATCCACACTGGGCTTCAGGATAGAGGGCATTATGGTGGGAGAGAGGGCTATTTCTGTTTTATTATTATTAACCAAAATGATGTGGCTGGCTAGTTGTGCAATATCTATGTTATTGTGTTTCTCTCTCACAGATGGAGGATGGCAATGTCCAGCGGGATTTCGGAAAAATCCAGACTCTGCCTCAGGTCACAGAGGCATTACTGCACTTCACCAGGAGTCATATAGACACTCTGGTCAGTTCTCTTTCATTAGAAACACTGATTACATAGTTGTTGAAAATGTTTCCGCCTCCTAATCCCAAAACGCTTCCTCAGCTCTGACTGAGAATCAACACCAACATGCTGAAGAAGTGAAAACTCAAATTAAATTTTTAAATTAAACCTAAAGAGGGCCTTCACCCGCTTTTTTCCCCCCACATTTACAATTTTGACCTCCTCACATGCCTTTTTTCCAAAGTTCACTACTTTAATCATTTATCCTACAATCTATATGCGGCTTACTGCTACAGAACTACAACTGTATCCATCTGTGTTCCCAGAAAGCGTACCACTCCAGGCTCCTGGCCCTGAGAGATGCACTCAAGCATTCACAATTTTTCAGAACCCATGAGGTTAGTTTACATTTAGAGACAAATCTGAACTTTTCATAACATTTCATAAAAATAAAACATAGATCCAGTTCATTTTAACTTTGCTCAGATTCATCCTTACAGTAATTCTGTCTGCACCTGTTCAGGTGATTGGCAGCTCGCTTCTTTTTGTCCATGATCACAGCAAGGCCAGCGTGTGGATGATAGACTTTGGAAAAACAACACCGCTGTCTGAAATGAAGGAGCTCCAACACAGCATCCCGTGGACTGAGGGGAGCAGGGAGGATGGTTACCTAATTGGCCTGATCTCCCTTATCACTGCTCTGAGTCAGGCCATTGATGTAGCCTCTGGGCAGCAGGAGGACAGCTGTCAGGACATGGAAGACAATATGGCTGCTTTAATGCTTTGAACTGCTGAGAAAACAGAAGATTAAATTATTTCTCAGAGTCTTCAGAAGCTGGGAAAGACAAAGGCTGGGCTTGAGTGAAACTCTATCCAAAGAAAAATGTGAAGTACTTTCTTGCTTGTTGTATATCTGGTATGTACATCATCAGGCAGTCAAAACATTTTTGTTACAAAGGCTCTAGACAATATTTTTTCTATTTTTAAATTGTATCACTCACAAAACAGAAGAAAGAAAATCAGCTGGTGTACTGTTTATATTTCACAAAGGCTCTGTTTTGTTGGGGTTGCTTCACTTGTGTTAAAACATATATCAAGCTTACAACATCAGATAGACTGCATGTTGTTATAAAAAAAACTTTCAAACACGCACATACGGTTGAGCAGTCTCATGTTCTGCCTATTATAAGTCAGTATGTATTAAAATATTAAACATGCAGGAAAACAATATAAAGGTGAAGAAAAACTGGTAAAATTATGTTATGGTATTATTATTTTTTTAATAATTTGCATATGATGCAGCTGGATTTTTTAAAAGGCTTTTCATATTAGGTGGTGCAAGCTATCTGAAACAAAGAATTTAGTAATGAAGGTCCAAGACTGTTAAGCAGCTAGAATCCTGCATCAGACAAGAGATGTTTACAGGCAGTTGTTAAAGGAAGAAATGCTACACTATGGTAAACATTACCATTTCCAACTTATTTGGGATGTGTCGCTGCCATCAAATTCAAAATGGGCTAATGTTTTCCAAGAAATGGTCAAATGTCTTAGTTTCAATATGTAATTTGGTGTTTATGTTCTATTGGGAATGAAAAATGGGTTTTTGCGATTTGCAAATCATTGCATTTTGTAATAGAAAAAAGAAAAGTGCCTTGGGTGTAAAAGATGGTATTCCTCTGGTGGTCTTCAGTTATGGGATCAAGTTGAACTCATGAAAAGATTGCTGAGGAACTCAAGAAGGTGGAAAATAAAAAGACTTTATTATCTCATGGCTAATCTATTAAAACATATCAACGCCAATGCGTTTCAGTCTAAGAGGCCTTCATCAGGACAAGTGGCAAAATGTTTGTCTGGCAGCTTAATTTTTGTATAAATAGTCAATCACCTGCCCAAGACATCCCTCATTCTACATGCCTCCTAAAGTACACAAAAACGTGGAGAACCCACCTGGAAGACCGATCATCAGTAGTAACGAATCGATTACAGAACCAGCATCTCAATTAGTTGACTTTTTCATTAAGCCCTTTGTCTTAGAACTACCATCTTATATTCAGGACAGTACTCATGTATTAAATAAAATCAAGGAGATAAAGAATATTGGACGCTCTCTTTTAGCCACTTTGAATGTTGAAGCACTTTATACCAATATCGATCACTAGAGGCATTATCACACTACTTGGAAAAGAGACATCCGGAGCAGATGCCCCCTTCTGCTTTCATCCTTCAACTGGCTGAATGGACCTTACATAACAATGTGTTTTTGTTCCAGAATCAATTCTTCAGACAGAAAAAAGGTACAGCAATGGGTGTTTGTTTCACACCTAATTATTCTAACCTGTTCATGGGAGCATGGGAAGAAAAATTTATTTACTCTGACCTCAATACCTATCTAAACAATGTTATATGATGGGGGTAGATATATGGATGATTTCATCCTACTTTGGTCTGGTTCAGAAGCCGAATTACTTCAATTCCATTCATATCTGAACAATACTAATAAGAATCTAAAGCTCAGCTTAGATGTCTCTTCATCTGTTATTAACTACCTAGATCTTAAAATCTCCAAAGATATCAACAGAGATTTACACACTTCTATTTTTAGGAAACCTACAGATCGCAATACTATTCTCAGAGCAGACAGCTTCCATCCTCCTTGGCTAATTGATAACATTACGTTTGGTCAATTTCAGAAATTGAAACGTATATGCGATACAGAAAAAGAGTTTGAAAGCAACGCACAAGACATGAGCCAAAGATTTAAAAAATAGAGGTTATAAACAACAAACTATACTCAAAGCTTTTAATAAAGCTAAAAGTCTCCCTGGAGAACAGCTGCTGGTCCCTAAACAAAAAGATCAATCGAACTCTTATCAAGTATACTTTGTGGCACAATACAGCAATGAAGCTAACCAAATCAAACAAATTGTTAAAAGAAATTGAGATATATTAAAAAGTGACAGTGTCCTTAGATAAGCTCTAGACCAGGGGTAGCCAACGTTGGTCCTCGAGGGCACCAATCCAGCTGGTTTTCCAGATTTCCCTGCTCCAGCACACCTGACTCAAATTAAATGGATCCAACAGCCTATAAGGATCTCCACAATGACTTGTTAGTTTAAGTCAGGTGTGTTGGAGCACGGAAATCTGGAAAACCTGCCGGATTGGTGCCCTCGAGGACCGATGTTGGCTACCCCTGCTCTAGACTCTCCAACGATCAGTTTCAGAAAAGCCCCGACCTTAAATGATAAACTGGTTAAAAGTCACCTTGCCCCTTTAAAACAAAAAACTTGGCTTTCTACCATTAAAGGTAACCACAAGTGCAGACATTGTAACCACTGTAGCAACATGATTAATGATAACTATTTTACAGAAATATCATCCGGTCGTAAGTTTGACATTAAATCATTTATCAATTGTAATACTTCATATGTAGTATACAGACTAGAATGTCCATGTGGCTGCTTCTACATCGGAAGAACAAAGCGCAAATTAAAAGCAAGGTTGGCTGAACATGAACATGCAATTAGAACTGATAACCTACAATATCCTATGGCTGTTCACTATCTTGATGCTAACCATGGTAATTGTAATTCATTGAAGTTTATCTGGAGTAGAACATATAGAAAAACCAATTATAGGTGGAGACAGACTTTAAAAAAAACTCTTACAAAGGGAGACATTTTGGATTTACACACTAAAAGTGACACAGTACCCAGATTTGAATGGGGAACTGGATTTTTCTAATTTTTTGTAATGGTCTTGTAATGTAACTGATTGATCTGTGGTTTCTTGAAGAAGTAATGACCAATATTTATTTATTTATTAGTAGATATACGTATGATTATTGATGTATATATACATATCTGTTGAATCTTATTATACTATGTTTACCTGGTTTTTTTTTTTTTTTTGCTTTTTTTTTTAAGAATGTCTGACTGTGATTGTTATTGGCAGGTCACGGGTACCATGTGACCATCTACCTGCCCACACAGAGCAGCTGCTGGTGATTGCCTATTTATACAAGAATTAAGCCGCCGGACAAACATTTTGCCACTCACCCTGATGAAGGCCTCTTAGGCTGAAACGCGTTGGCGTTGATATGTTTTTTTAATAGATTAGCCATGAGATAATAAAGGCTTTTTATTTTCCACCTACTTGAGTGCCTCAGTAATCTTTTCATGAGTTCATTGCATTTTGTTTTTATTCACATTTTACACAATGTTCCAGCATTTTTGGAATTGTAAATTATAATTGTAAAATGAGATATATATTTTAATTATAAAGAGAACAAATGAATGAAACAGAATAACTAGCCTTTGATGTCTGTAGTTTGAATATGAATTTAAGTGCCAGTTGGTTAGGGGAGTGGTGGCAAAGTAGTTAGAGAGGTGGACTTGGAGACTCACTTCAAGTTCCCAGACCATCAACAAAGGTTAACCACTGTGGCCCAAGGCCTGAGCAAAGCCCGAAACCTTTGTTTTGGTTTGGCATTATACGGGACTTTGTAATTCTATTACTAATACAAAAGCCTATAAATATCATAGAGATGTAAAAAATAACTGATGAACATATATCTTTTGCGCAGTTAAAAAAACAAAACAAAAAAAACTTTCATTATTTGGGTCATAGATTTGAATAGGTCACAGAATTTGGCGTTACACCTGCTGCTCTCGGTCAGTCCACCAGATGGCGCCATAATATTATGTTGGGAAAAAACAGTGAGCGAGGCAGACCGTCTGCGCAACTCAGACGGCTCGTTGTAGAAAAAAGTTTCCGATATTTTCCGGAGAAGTAAAACAACAACGAAAGAAGTGAGTCGCCAAAATATCCGTACATTGCGTCTGACGGCCGATATCGTGCTAACTCAGACAGCTAGCCTCGTCAGCTAACTTGTTTCAGGTAATGTGAGAAAAACGACGCGGCTAAAAGGTCAGCCATGTTTAACATAACATACTGCGCCTTGCATCTGTGATTTGAAATATTTTTTTCTTTTTTTCAACATGATGCAGTGTATCGCGAAAAGTTTTCTGGAGGTTGAGAATGAAGGTCGTTTATGGATGAATCATGACAATGTTTCGGAGAGACTATGCCAACTTAGCTGTGGTGACACACGTGTTCCAAGACGGTAAGTGTTACAGATTAAACCGAAGTCATCAACCGAAGTTATGCGTTGGTTGAGAATTCGTTATTCTTAACTTGCTGAAGGTTGAGAATTCGTTATTCTTAACTTGCTGAAGATTAAAGCACATATGGTAAAGTATATATCGGGATTGTTGCCGTTCAAATTTTTAAATATTTAAAGGTAAATATTTCAGACATGGCTTAATCACTGATGTGTTGAACCTGTCCCATATCAGGGCCACGTGTCTGATTTTAAATCTCTTGATTGAAGGTACCTTTGAGAAGTTACTTGTGTTGTGTTGTTTTGGAGAAGAGGTTTTAAATGTAATTTATTCCACCTGAGAGATGCACAATAAATCAAGGTTGTTGGTTTTTACTCGGTTTTTATTGTCACAAATGTTGCTCTAGCGTAACTCTGCTAGATCAAGTAACTCAACTCAAACTAAATTCATGATATGCTTCAGTACCAGGTCTGTAAAAAACACTATCATTTCATTGATTCTATTTCTGATTTATTTGAATTGTTTGACATATGCATTGCATTTCTACATAGTCACAAACGTTTGTAGCTGATGCCATACAAACAGGTGGTAGCCAGAGCTATTTGAATATTTATTATTTGAGAAAGCTCAAGTCACCAAAACTTGCTAAGCTTAGCAATTGATACTTCTGAAGAATTTTGCAGTGGTGGTAGCAGATTGGCTTTTTGTCCATAAGTTTTATTGCTCAATTGGACAACAACCCAATGCACTTTGTGGCTGAGAGAGTGGCCTGGCCCCATGCTGTCATGCAGTATGATATATGTGAAAATATCACAGCATGCATGTAAAGGAGTGCAGCCTGCTCTGGGATGCTAGTGCCTAAAACAATTTAGATTGCTTTGTATTGTTTTAACATTGTGTTTATGAAATTTCAGGTGGTGGTCAAGGACCAACCTAAGATGTGTAAATTCTGTTACAGATTGTATGTTTTTATTTTGCAAATGTATTTAGAATGTTTGTTCTACGTTTTGTTTTCTAATAGAAAAAAACACACTGATACCATCTTAGATTCAGCACAATGATTTTGAATGAGCCACTCACTCACCTCAGCCATACAGGAGGACAAAATATCCACTGCCTGCCCAGGGAACTTGGCATGTGCATAAAAAAATTGCAAAATCCACGTAACGTTGGCAACTGGCATCGGTGTAGATTAGGGGTATATTCATTTATAAAGAGACCAAACAGCAAGGGTCCCAGTATGGAGCCCTGTGGAATTCCCATTTGGATGTTTCTCCTGGGCCACGTTAACGCACTGTTCTCTATCACGAAGATATGATGCAAACCAACCACACTGCTTCAGGAGTGATGTTAAAGGATAACATTTTAGATAAAAGCAGGCTGTGACTGACCGTTTTGAAAGCCTTTTTAAGATCTAAAAATACTGCTCCTTCCACCTCACCCCTATCAGGGATTTTTTTCCACATTCTCAATAAAACAGCAGTTTGCGTTTATATTTAGGGATGCATGATAACTATCGGCCCAAAAAGCAAATAAGCCACAGATATCTGTGAGGTGTTTGAGACATCCAAGAAATTTGCCAGACATGACTCACGGGCTAAGGCTATTGAAGATTTATTCATGGAAATGATGGCTCTTGACGAACAACCCGTGTTGAGGACAGAGGCTTTCCTCGTCTGATTCATTACTTGGAGCCACGGTTTATGATGCCGAGCCGCCGCTACTTTACTGATGTGTGCCTTTCAACCAAGTATGATGCTATCGGCAAATGTATTCACACATTATATCAAATAAAAAATGTTTGAGATGCATTCTAAAAGTTTTTCAATGGAAAAAATCACTATCTCTTCACATAAACAGTGAAAAGTCTTTTAGGTTTTGTTAGTATTGATGTCATGATCTTAAGTGTGTTTATTGGTTATTAGTTATCGGTATTGGCCTTTAGTAGCTGAAAGTTATCGGTTATCAGTATCGGTTTAAAGAAATGGTTATTGTGCATCCCTAATTATACTGACACCATATTCAGACTTAAGCATTTTTTTTAATGACAGAAGTATTAAAAGTCTGTGTCTAAATTGATGTTTAGCTCGAAAATTGCCTGATCTATATATATATATATATATATATATATATATATATATATATATATATATATATATATATATATATATATATAGGATTGGCTTCCTCCTGTCAACATCTGAAAGTGGCCCACTATTAACACTAAATCCAGTCAGTAGAGAAGGACTGAAAAAGACTGGTTGTTACTCGACTTTGAAGGTTGGCCGCTCGATCCCTCGCCACATGTCTTGGAGCATAATGTCACCTGGTCCCCATGGGACTCACCATGAGAGCTCTGGCTCTGAGTTTATACTAAACCAACAACAACAACAAAAATCTGATCAGAAGTTGACATCCATACATATGTGCAAGTGGGTGCAGTTTCTTTTTACAAGGTGCGAGCATGCCCTCTTTACATCTACAGAGGTGTGTTATCCTGGTTTTTGGGGCATTCTGTTAAATAAAAAATTCTATTAAATAACAAAAGAAAAATGAAATTTAGATATTTATTTGAGGAAAATTAATTTCCCCTAAAAAGTTAATCAAGACAGGCTATTAGACCTAACTTAATTGTATAAAGAACTACACAATGTTATATAACAATTATAATATTGCCAAAGCAAAAGTGGTTACAGGGTGTGTCTGCTTATTTATTTATTTGTATTTAAACTTTTTCCCCATTATTTATTTTCTCTGAAGTTATTGGCATTTTTTGGCGACGGAGAAACGGCCCACTAACGTGAAAGACATGGGGGTTTATAACCGCTATGTAATGTGTGATGGTAACAGTTGAAGTGGTCCGACATTTAATCTAGCTTCTTTCTTACGGCACACAAACGCCTTTAGAAAGCTATGCTAATGCTAACAGATTGCATACAACATAGCAAGGTACTGTGAGGTAGAACCTAAAACAATTAACTTGAATTGTATGTGCGAGTGTTTCTAAATTTATCTCGGGGGGCGAAAAAAGGGAGCGCTTTTCTTTCGCCCCGGAAGGACAAGTGTGCAAAACTTTTATTTCCGTCCGCTAGTCGCCACTTGTTAGCAGAAGAAGCTAGCTTAGGTACTGGTTGGGTAAAGACGTGCCTGCGATCACGACGTGCTACCTTTTGTGTTTTGTCTAAGCTTCTTGAGATGTTTATTTTACTGCTTCGGTGTAGTGTTTTGTGAAAAAAAGTCACAGAAACCAAGGCCCACGCACTATTTCACACAGGACTGTTTCTTCTTTTTGTTTTTTAAACTCAACACTATTACAGAAATATGGCGGACGGCGGACATTACTACAACGGTAAGACACGCTCGCTACAACACTAACCTTACATCTTCTGAACTTCTTTCACCATTTTTCTTCAGATTGTGGAGACTTTAAAGTGAAGAGAGAGGTCAGACGCACAGATATCGTGGTCGACGGAGGTAACCAAAGTCATTGGCTCCCAGGAGAGCTAATAATGACAACAATGATATCTTGGTGCTGAAATATACCAACGTACAGTGCTATTTTATTTATTTAGTTATTTTTTACTAAACTATATTCAGTATTATAGTAAGATAGAATAAAGGCAGTAGCCTTTACTGAGGTAATGTCATGTAGCATGGTGTTTTGTTGCCTGTTTAAGCATGGAAATTCGCATACAATTTATTGATTTAAACCCAAGTATTGGCATAAGTGTAGTTTATACATTGTAAGAAGGCATAGATGACAAGTCCTCAAAGGTAATAAAAAAAACATATTAAAGTAATTGATAAGTCAGTGTTAGCTGTAACAATTACAGTGCCTGATAGTATTTTTTCTTTTTTTTTTAATTATCAGGTAATGGCTGAAGCAGTGTTTACATTACAATGTTGTAAAATAAAACACAAACCCCTTCATTTCTTTTTAAACATATTTTTATTTGTATAACAATTGTTCAGTAATTATTTAATGAATCATTCTTGGGATTAAAGTGCTTTGACTCTGTGATAGGAATTGACAAAGTTTTTTTTTTATCATATGAAATGAGAAAATACTTTTAACAAGGGAAATTATTATTTATTTTTTTTACCATTTATTACCTTAGTCTGTGCCTTGCCTTATGGGGTAATTAAAAAATAAAGCAGCCAGAGCGATCGTCATTGTTCCCAGTCTTCTGCATGCTGTCATTTCTGGTGCAGCCAGACTTGGAGTATAAAGCTTACATTTACTAGTGTTTTGTCCAACATCACAACTCTCACCCTGAACCATTTACATATTGCTAATGTACTGTGAGGCAAACATGGTCTCAGTTAAATAATTTTTTCCACATCGTTGAAACCTTGAAATGGGAAGAGGTCATTTGATATCACCAAGTGCTAACTGCAAGCTGTGATGGACATAATTTTGATTCTTCACTTTTGTTGTAATGGTATATTGGCTCAGTGAAATAGGTAGGTTTGTGATATGATATGTCATAAATGAACTTTTGCTGCCTTTTCATAGAGCATGATGATAGGACCGCACCATTTCGCAACCGTAAAGGCAGAGGCTCCCACAAGGGACGATCGTTTGACAGGTCGCGAAGAGACCGTCAGCGGGGAAGCCACTCGGCAGGGTTTGGAGGTCCTGGACCGCGTTCTAGGCTTGATGAAATGGATGGAGATGTTACCATGAGTGACAGCTCTCAGGAGAGCAGCTCCCAGAACAGATTGTAAGTTTTGTTTGTTTAACAGTCATCAATGTCTTTATGAGTGGGACTGATAAACTCACATGATAAGCAGATCCGAATGCTTACTATTTTCTAAAGGGGCATATGTGTTACTTAGCTGAATAAAATATTGGTGCAATTATCAATTTAATGTTTAATACAGAAGTGCAGTATTTTAAATAATTTTTTCGAGCTATATTAATTGTTTGTCTTGAAAAGTACCTTAAACTCAGTGAACAGCAAATGAGATAAACCATGTGGACATACCTATAGTATGTCTGGAAGTGAGACAGATGTAACATGCATATAGCCTTAATAAACAGGATTTCTTTGCAACCTTAAAATTAGCACTGCAGAATAATGTATTTATAAACTCTAGCTGTAACCTACCCATTACAGTGTGAATATGACACATCTTAATGACGAAATAATTAAACAACATTAGACACCTACGTTCAGCTGTAGAGTCACGTCATATTATCAAACCTCATCGCAGACTAGTTTCCCATAAATTACTAAAATGCTGTGACAAAAAACACAGAACAGAAAAAAGTAAAATTTATGAAATGTCCTGAAGTAAATTAAGATGTTTTCCTTACTTAGAAATTGCTATGAAGTCCAGATATCCAACAATGTACTCACATTAATAAACCCTACAAAAACATTGGATCCATTTTAAGCCATAATACAATTCTGAAATGACTACAATGAAGAATAGTTTCTTTCTCGTTTAGGGTGGGTTGACCCCGAATATAATGGGAGTGGAAACACTGATGAATTAATTAATTAAAACTTCCAAAACTCAGGGATCAGCTGTCATATTTATCAGGGTTCAGTATTTTGCAGAACAAAGTTTTTATTGGTCTTAGTCTACATTGTTTAAAAATGGGTCACATTATGTCTTGTAATAACAGTTAGTCTTTTTTTCCAGTTGCCATGGTTGCAGGCATTATTTGTATTTGTCACATAGTTGGTGTCCATGATAGGGCAAACTTCTCATCTCTGATCTGACGGTAGAATTGACCGAAGAGCAGAAACCTGGACACAAGCTGTTCATTATTCGTATTTCTAAAGCATTTAAAGCAGGCCTTGAATGTAGCATTGTCATCAGTCATGCAGCTGACTAATTCCTTTTGACAGAAACACAAAACATAGCAACATACACCCATATTACCTGTTTTTCATTAGCAGTTTTTTCTTAAATGTTATTACTTTTCAAAAAAGTAAGTTTTTTAACTGTTTGGTTTCTTCTTTTCTTCCTAATTCAAGCCTTTGAGCCAAACTTGGAGGAAGAACCAATATTATCTAAACACATCATCTAAAATTTATCAGATGAAGATAGAATTTGAAATTCAGTGTTTGCTTGAATTAGAGAAGGATGACACATCAAATATACTTAAGGTATCCCAAATAGTTTAACGTGCAACATCTAAATTGGCTATATCACGAACATCAAGTACAAATAGCCACGGCAGTAGTTTTGCTTTCTCACTCACAGTAGACAGACGGCACACTCCCACGGCCATCCAGAAAACTCTCCTGCATGTATAAGTATTGTAGTTTGAGAAGCCCTAGTTTGAATCACTCTATACAAATGCATGTCATTTTCAAATTAAACTAAATCAAATGCATAAAATACACATTTTGCTGTAGGAAATTAATTCAAATTGTGTTATCTTAACATTTGAGAAACATTGGATGCACTCAAACAAAAAGGTTGTCATGAAAACAGAAGAATCCAAGGGATTAATTCTGAAAAGACATTTATCAGAAATAAACCATATAACCAGTCTGTATCCAAATATGGAATCTCAGCTAGACAGACTACTAGTTATAAAAATGTAGAAATGTCATAGTTTTAGGGGGCACTGGTTTCTCCGGATGGAAAATTTGAAATGTTCTTGGACAAGTGAATATGATTTTAAGAAGAAGTATCTGAAAATATTGCATTATTTTGCCTTGCTTAGCAACCCATACGGAAGAAATTTTCGAAAAAGAGACGGACGCTTTGACAGAGACAGGCAGCCAGGCAAAGGGGGTGGAGGTGGTGGTAGAGGAGGCGGTGGCTTCTTTTTCAGAGGAGATAGAGGTGGAGGAGCACTGAAAGCCCGATCAGGCTGGTACAAAGTAACGGTGTGTATTACTACATTGCCCCAGGACATCAGCAAGTCTACATTGTGAGTTGTCAGAAGAGATTATATTTTGTCATGTCTGCTTTACAGATACCACATGGAAGAAAATATGAAAGGAAATGGTTAGTGACAGCTCTCCAGAACATCTGTTCGGTTCCCTACACACCTGTGGAGGTGAGTTTTAAGTGCTGTCTCGTGATTATTTGATGTGAATTTGTGTAATTGTCTGTGTGATTCAGTTTAGAAACAGGTTTCTGTCCTGTTTCTGCTAAGTAAAAGAGGTTTTGTCTTTTTTTCCTATGTCTATCCAGTACCATGTTGACCATAACAGGGTCCATTTCTATGTGGACGATTCTGCTGCTGCCAATGCACTGCACAAATGCTCTCACAAGATCACAGACACAGATGGATATAAGGTATGTTTGGGAAACTTGTAGTTCTGTAATCAGAAATCACAAAAAACTCTGATGTAACTCTTTTGTGTTTTTAACTGATGTTTCCTCCCAGGTGGAAGTGCACGTCAACCCAAGTGCTCCACCATCCTCCATCCAATCCGACCTGAAGCCGGAACATTTGGAGCACCTAAAGGTAAGCTTGAGGACCAAGTTTACTGTCTGCATTTCCTAAATAAGTCTGTTTAAAATAACTGTCTTGTGTACAGTGCACAGAAAGTAGATCAGATCTCTTTTAGCTTTGCAGAAATAATGACAAAGTGTAGATAGAAATGATTGTTTAGCAGTTTTTATAAGGTGCATGTATGGAAGTGGTCAGCATGCTTTTACTGAGAGCCATTTATTCATCTAACTTGTGAAGGAGAGGTGGCTTGGAAAAAAGTGTTCCAAATGTTGGGAAGACTTGGATTTTTTTTTTCTTGGAATGTTTTTCTCAATTAGACTTCTTATATTGATTTTTATCTTTCACAGCAATGCATGGCCAAACGTTTTGATGGTTCCCAGCAAGCGCTAGACTTGAACAACATTCGAACTGACCCAGGTAATCACTCCTAATTCCTTTCACGCAAAGGCCAGATGCATGACACTTGCGTAAATGCATGTTCTACAAATGTCCAAAGTACAATTAAATCTGAGTTTTGAGGAGAAAAAAAGTGGTTGAGATTGAGTGGTCAGCAAAGATGGTGTGAGACCTGCCTGTACATAGTGTTGATGGAGCACCACAGTTATTCAGTATGCTGCATAACCTCAGGGTGCCATCAGTGGTTGTTAGTAAAAGCAGCTGGCCATCCACCTCTTTTTTTTGCCACTTTCCACACTCCTTGCCTAAACTGAGAGCGGTGAGTAGCATCAGTTAATCTAAGCAAACAAAGTCTCTAAAGTCAATGAACGTGGAAGCGCCGCTGTGCGACTGTTCTGCAGCTTCGTGGCGATTGCAGGAGTTCTAGTCAGACATCTTCCACCAGGCACACTGCGTTTCTGAAGTGCCTCTAAAGCACTCTAACTTCAATAAAAATACGTAATTGTTCTGTTTTTTTGTTGCAAACTGCTTGGAAGCCACATCAATTTAGAGCAGAGCGGGCTGTTCAGGCACGACGTAAATTGATGAAAAGCAAAGTGGTTCTGGTGGATTTTAAAAATAAAACGCTGCGTGCAGACTTTTGATAGCAATATACTTAAATGTCAACATTACGTCATGACCAGCGACACGAGCAAGAAGCCTTCAGGTGAGAGAGGATCACACGTGATACTTGACATCATGGACGATGAGACGTTTATTTTGGAGGTGGAAAATCACACCATTTTGTAGGAAACCACACATCACTACTATAAAGAAATAAAGAGCAAGCATGTGGGACCCGGTCAGACTGGCCAATTTGCTGGTTTATTTTTCTATTTAAATGCGCTTAAGTGCACTAACTGTTGCGTGATGTCGCAATCCTCGTGTAATTGAGTGAACTGGAGAATCCAGCCCTGTGACAGGGTGGCTAGCACAAAAATTCCACACCGAGCTTTCGCTGCGCTTTCGAGGTAAAGTGTAAACATGGGGGCTTCTATGACTTGTTCACTTAAATGTTGGCTTGAATGAAAGTGGTGGTAATATGGCAAGGAGAAAACAGCTGTTGTCTTGTGATGAAATGAGATTGACTAACATTGAAAATAAGTAAATTCATGTACACTAACATTTTACTCCATGTAACAGACCTGGTGTCCCAAAACATTGAAGTCATCTTGAACAGGAAAACAAACATGGAGTCTGTCATTAAAATCATTGAAGAAAACATTCCTGAGGTAAGATTGATGATGATTAATGTAGTTTATCGTCATGTAAGAAGCAGCCAAATAGTTATAATGTACTGCCTGTGCTGATAAAGTAACTGACCCAGTTAAGTGTTGTCTGCCATCTTTCCAGCTGGCATGTTTGAACCTGAGTAACAACCGTATTCACAAATTGGATGAGCTTGCGGATTTGGTTTCCAAGGTCCCCAATCTGAAGACACTCAACCTTTCTCAGAATGAGGTGAGGCAAGCTGATCAGTTCACAGAATAATAAGCAGGCATAACATCAGCCACTGTTCATTTAGGTGGTTGTTTTTTTTTGTTTTTTTTTTTTCCTTCTCAACAATTTCTATTTTTTTTTTTTTTTTTTTTTTTTTTGTGGTTGTCCAGCTGAAATCAGACCGGGAGCTGGACAAAGTGAAAGGACTAAAACTGTTGGAGTTGTGGCTGAACAGGAACCCACTGTGTGACCTCTTCAAGGACCAGGCTGCATACATCAGGTCAGTCAAAGACTCTGTAGGGTCAGATAAGATGTTTTTGTGTAAACAAAGTTATTGGTTTGACTGTATGACTGAGGGGGTTTCATTACGCCTGTAATACAAGTATGAAACCGTCTGTTAAAAGCTGTTCTTGAGTTGCATTTATTATGGCTCTACCATAACTGAACCTTCTTTCCATAACAGTCAAAGATCTTCTGGATCAGACACATCTGTCTATATATAAACAAAAAGATAGTGTGTGTGTGTGTGTGTATATATATATATATATATATATATATATATATATATATATATATATATATAAAGGAGTGGGACTTTACTGCGTAAATTACAATTGAGTAATTACAAAACAATTTGCGCGTTTAAAATAAAATTAACACATTTAATCGCAGTTTGCATTCCAAGCAACGTGAAACGTTTGGCAGTGCACGGTTTCCAGTGCACCGATTAAATTGAAACACTCTAGAGCTCTGCTAAATCTGTGTTGCCAGTTTAACTACTTTGGCAAGTTTTTAGACCCAGCTAGTTGCTCTATTTCAAAGAAGCGACTAGCAACAAATCTAAAGACTTTATCTGGTGTTACTGGAGACTTTTGGAAAGTGACGTGAAAGCACATTTACTTCTTCTCCATGAGCAGCACTTCAGTCCCTCCCCTATACACGCAGCTGCAGTCGGAGCAGGAGATGTTCACCTTTGCTTCATGATCAGACTGATGATGAAACGTGCAAAGCTGCTGCTGGCTGATCCCACCCTGGCTTATTGCCAGATATTAATGCCTATTAATGAAGAATTTAAAAATTTAAAAGTACTGCAACATGTTGTAGACTCTTAATCAGAGAACAGCTAGAGCTGTTAGTTAAAGTACCTTAAATGGCTCTTTAACTTTAGATCTGTTCACTTTGAGCAGAAACATTTTCTATTTCTTCTCTATTGTTTTGAATTGAAATGCAACTAAATGCATTTTTCCAGACATTACTAGAGCTTGGGTTTACAATATTAATGTCTGTGTCTATTAATTGATTTAGTCCATTAAAATCCATTTAAATTGAGGCAATTTGAGGCAAATATTATGCTAGTAAAATTCGATTAATCAAGAATAATTACAAAGCCTGTAATTAGATAAATTTTTTAATTGAATCTCACCCGTTATATAAACTATCTTTTTGTTTGTGTGAAATTAAGGGGGAAAATGAGGTCAATCTAATTAAGTATATTAACATGTATATGTTCATTAATTCCCCAAACATGTTGAAAGATGAATATATCTACATCTGTGACTGTTACAGATTAGTTTCTTATACCTAGCTTTGTATCAGTTATTCTGCCAACAACTATAACTTGGTGCTAAAAAATTAAATGAGATAATTAATGGACCTTACCATTCATCAAGGATGTATTTGCATAGATTGAAGTTTGTTCATGCCTGTGCTAACAAGTAACCTACACATGTGCTCTCATACAAGCTACGTAATGTGTATTCATACATTGAACATATTTTGACTTGAAGGAAAAAATATTTTTTGGGTTTGTTTTACATGTTCTGTCTACTTGATGGTTAACATTTCTTTTTCAAACTGCAAACTGAACACTTCTTACTTCCAAATATTGCTGAAAGGACATCTAACTACAGAATAATTCTGTATTGTTTTTCTTTTCTCTTTGCTAAAGTCTGTCTTACTTTGTAAGCCAACTTTTCAGCTTCACTGTGGGGCTTCCTTCCAAGCTTTGGCATCCTCTTTGTTTTATGGTTCTCAGTGATGCTCTACCCAGCACTCCCCTGCTGACATTGTGATTAGGTATCCAATAAACTGCTCTAACAGTCATAGCAATCATGATGTTAAATAATCGAAGCAGCTGAGCGTGATGCTCAGATAAAAATGTTTTGGAAAATGTATTTGAAAATAAATCATCTCTTGAGCTGTACTGTTAAACATTGTTATGGAGAAGTCAATCCCTTTTCAGCTTGTCAGATGTTTGGACAAAGCAAAGAAATAAATCCACAGCCAATGATTCCCCTCCCCTCATAGCATCTTTGCCCACTCGGCCCCCTGTTTAAGGCGAGTATGGAAGGCTGGATAGCCTATGACGGGTAAGATCCCACCTTGAAACCTCGGGACAACCTAAGGCAGGCACAGTCACGATTACTCGACCTCAGTCCCTATGAGCTCAGACTCACCGAGAGCACAACGAGAAGGATTGAGAAGATGGGACTCTACAGGTAAAGCCACAGGGCAGAGGCGGAGCGGGACATGTCATCAATGACCAGTGACGAGCTAAAGACAAAGAGCTGTTTCTCTATTCCACTTTGTCTGATTGTTTGCCTACAGCAGACCTCTGCTTTCCAGTGAGTCAAGTGGAGTTTGGCAAATACCCTTAACTAACTTCTGAGAGAAATACAAACTGAACAAGAAATTGAAGGTTCAGTTGTGTCTGAAAAATGTTGAATGAGGGAAAAAAAAAAAGCATGAAACATTTTCTCCTTCAGTTTCTGATGGCTGTGACCAGTACAAAAAAAGCTCAGTTGTTAAGCAGAGAGAGCAGAGTGTTATCACTCCATGTAAACAATTAATAATCTCCAAGCCCTGCTGTAACCAAGGGCTCGGTCCCAAAATAAGCTATTTAAGAAAACAAAACAAAAACAGCAGGTCCAGGCACGTTGCATGAAGAGCTGTGCCATCTTTTCAGAGCAAGATACCAAACTGATAACTGCTGTGTTTATTCAGCAGTTGGAAACTAGGGAAATAGTGGTGGGACTGCTGGGTTTAGCTCACTTTGAGACAAGATATCCTTTTTGTTCAGCTCTGTTCTCAGGTTCTTTCTTTGCTGGTAAATATCGACGCACACGTGGATAAATTGATCACAATTTTGACATCTCCTCTGAATGTTGGACTTCTTGTGTCAGTGTCTCTGTGAATTTTTACCTCATATTTCTTTCTACCCAGATCCTGTTACGTTTTTTTGTTTGTTTGTTTGTTTGTTTTTGGTGATGTAGACTCATCTGTTCCCCAACATCTTGGCCAGAGTTTGGGGGGGGGAGTAAACAAGACTGGCGGTAACCACCTCTCTCCCAGCCATGCATAATCTCTTGATCTTACTAATTCAAAATGGATCTGTATCCTGGTTTCCAGCCTCAGTATTGTAGATGGTGGCGTATTTGTATGTGTGAATTCCTTGAAAAGTGTGCTTGTATTGCTCTTCGATGTCAGATCTGTGTATATCACCATTTTTGGGGGAGAGGGTGAGTATACCTGCTGGTAAGTACACTTTTGGATGGGAGAAGTCAGAGGGCACAGCATGAAACTCAGAGGATAAGTTGGATGTTAGTCTGGAAATGTTATTTTCTTTTTTAATACAAAAAAAAAATATTCCAACACTGGTTATAAATACAATAATTTGCCTATTTGTACAGAACTGTTCTCCCAAAGAAGTAGCGTCTTAAAATTACAAATGAAAGTCAACACTTATGCAAGGTTGATCATCAGGCGTGACTGACAGTGGCACAATAATGAGCATTATTTATTTTTGTTGAAGGTGGTTTAGGATGATAACTTTCTTGCTTTCTCCCATACCAGTGCTGTGCGGCAGAGGTTTCCCCGGCTTCTCAAACTGGTAAGTCCACATTTCCATCTGTACGCTTCATTCCTTCCACTCACCCTAATTATTCATGTAAGGTGTGTTTGTTTATACAAAATGGCAACCCTGACATAATTTGAATACTTTGACAAACTTCTTTAAATGGTTTCTCTGTATTTTTGTTTATATATATATATATATATATATATAATCATATAATTGTGTCAAGTTTGTTCATTCTTTAAATATATGTTCAGTTATCTGGCAGAAATGGGCACAAGTCCTTTTTTTCAAGTCCCAAGTTTTTGACCTCAACTCCACGTCTCAAGATACTTTTAGTTGAAATGAGTAATCTGTCATTCAACACTTGCCATCTGGTTTGTTTAGAAGACTGCATTATAATATCCAAGGAATTTAAAATCCATACTCAGATTAGTAAATATGCTCTTAACACAATATATCCAAGAGTTTTTATTGTGAACCAAAATCTATTTGGACCCACAGAGAAATTTAAAATACTAATAATGCAGTTCATTGGATTTTTTTCCCTAAATGTAGAGGATGGCCAATATGCTACACTTTAGTGCAAGATCGCCACCTGTCCTGCAGGTTTTCGACATTTCCCTGCGGCAACACCCTATTGGAATGACTGCTTGATGTCAAGTTCTGGACAAGCCTCTTAGTGAGCCCTTATTAATTTGACTCGGGTATATTGCAGCTGGTAAACATGTAAAATCTGCAGGACAGTGGCTCAGTAGGTCACCTTATAACATGATCATGGTAAAGTCAACAGTTAATGGAAACTGTGTTCAGTAAATGCCTCATTCTTCTTCGGAACTCATCCAGTGGCGCAAATCTAAAGGTACAAAAGTAGTGACAAGCTAACGTTTACACCACTGTGGCTCTAAGCTCGTTGCTAACATAAATGCTAACATTAGCTTTCATATTACAGTGACTAACCTCTGCAGGTGTGTTTTAAGTTGGATGTGGTGGATCCAGCGTTACACATTTTTATGCCACAGACTATCCAGTTTGCTGCTGTAACCAAAAAAATGCAAGTCCAAGTCAAATCTTAAGTCAGTGGAAATGCGACTTAAGTGTGTTTCGAGTCAGAATCACAGGCTCGAGTCCCCATCTCTAGTATCTGGAAATGCTAAAAATGGAAATTACTACAATGTGGCTGACTTGGCACATTTTCCCATGCATCTTTGTTTGTGTGTGGTTCCTTTTCAGGATGGGCATGACCTTCCCCCACCCATTGGCTTTGATGTTGAAACGCCCACTACAATTCCACCTTGCAAGGTTAGTTGGTAGTGGTTTTGTAGTTTTTAGTAATTTTACTCAAACTGTTATTTTGTATAAACTCCATTATTTATTTTTTTAATCAATCTAATAAGAATTGTTCTTCCTGATTTACCTGAAAAAGGCTTTTGTTTGTTCATTCAGGGCAGCTGTTTTGGTTCAGACGAAATCAAGGCTCTCATCCTTCGGTTTTTGCAACAGTAAGTCTTGACATTTTTCTTAATTAGAAAGTCATCTCAAAAGGCAATAGATCAGTCCGTCCTTTAAGGGGTTAGGGCAGTGGTTCCCAACCTGTCTTCCTTGGAGACCCCCTTCATGCATATACTAAAAACCCATGCTGAAAATCATGCTTGGCTTTATGCTTTCTAAAGTGAGCTTTTCACCATAAATAATATATTCTGGCTGAGTCCTGTCCTTCCATAAAGCCAAAGTTAAATGACCATATAGCCTAACCTTTCTTGAAATATGGGCAATGTTTGGACATTAATCACAATGGCACTTGGTGTTCAAAGCCTCAGGGGACTCCCTGTGCTCTTTGGGGATCACAGGTTGGGAACCAATGCATTAGGGAATGTGACTCAACTAATAAACACTAAACTGTCAATGCTTCTAACACTCTGTGTTGCAGGTATTACAGTATATATGACTCGGGGGACAGACAGCCTCTTCTGGATGCTTATCATGATGGAGCATCATTATCCCTAACAACACCTTACTCCACCCAGAACCCCTCAAGGTAAAAATATTTTTAAAGACATCTATCTATGACAATTTAACACATAAAGAAATTAGTTTAAAGTATTTAAATGTTTCCAAAACTGAAATAGTCATATATGGTGTACTAGAAAGATTTTGCAGAGGTCCACGCATTACAGGCTGCTTTTCCTGATCCTGCTCCTGACACCCTCTAAGTCTCAGCTGCAGTCTGATAGATTCTGCCTGTTTCTCTACCCTGGTGTTTAGGAGCAGTCTTGGGGAGTATTACAAAGACAGCCGAAACCTCAAGAGGATCAAAGACTCCAGTGAGTTTCCCTGAAGAGCTGTTTAACTGCCACTGTTTAAATTGTGGATTTCTTTTATTTTATGTTTTATGTCCCTAATGATGTTTCCTTTTCTGAATCTTGCCACTTTTAGCGATACGATTTAGACTCCTGAAGCATACACGACTCAACGTTGTGGCTTTCCTCAACGAGCTGCCAAAAACGCAGCACGACATCGCCTCCTTTACGATTGATGTGAATACCTACACTGTGAGTTGATGCTTATTCTGTCACTAACTTTTCTGTCTCAACTGTGTTTCATTCTTTTGTTGTAATTCTGTAGTTTTTGTCTTTTTACAGAACACATTACTATCATTCACAGTTAGTGGAGTCTTTAAAGAAGGTAAGTCTGAATTGAGGGTTTGTTTTAATACAAACTCTTGCAACAAAAGTAATCATATTAATAAGTTTCAGAAGTTAAGGTACAGATTACATTAATGTGTCCATTCTGTTTTCAGTTGTTGTTGACGGAAAGTCCAGAGAATCCACAATGGCCTTCTCTCGGGTTTTCATCACAGTCCCAGCAGGAAATTCTGGGTAAGTTTAGTGAGCTTTGTGCATTTCCTGACACTGTATGCCCGATTGTGCCAGAAAGATGTGAACTCTGAAATTTGACAATGACAAGTGAACCCTACTATAAATTGGGCAAATTAAGAAATAAGAGTAACGTCTCCTGACTGTTTCTGTTACGGCAGTTTGTGCATCGTCAATGACCAGCTTTTCATCCGAATGGCAACCACAGAGGAGATCCGTCGTGCCTTCGTGGCCCCGGCACCAACTCCATCTTCCAGCCCCGTCCCAACTCTCACCGCACCGCAGCAAGAAATGCTCACAGCGTTTTCACAGAAGTCGGGCATGAATCTGGAGTGGTCACAAAAGTAGGTCCTTTTATTGTTGTTTTTGTTATTTTGAGAATGTTTGTTGGCAATGTCTCATCATGTGTTATGATTTTAAAAAGAAATAATATTGAAACAACTTTGTCACAGATGTCTGCAAGACAATGAGTGGGATTTTAACAGAGCAGCACAGATCTTCACACAGTTAAAGGTAAAATAAGTTACACCAGTTCCCTTCATCTTTGTGGAATAATTAAGACAAGGCCCTAAAATATCCCTTTTCTCTTTACAGACGGAGGGCAAGATCCCAGATGTAGCCTTCATAAAATGAAGAATAAAGTGAAGAACTGAATCGAACATCTGTGAAATAAAGCCTGCAGTTATTTTATTTATGGCTTCTGTTTTCTTTTAATATTTTTTATGTTCTATTCAAAATGTTATAGATCACGTTTACTTGGGTTAACCAATATTGTAAAATGTCAACTATTCAACCCAAGGACTGAGTCTGATTTGGTTGTCATGGTAACCTTACTTAATGGTCATTTGTATAGACACTAGTAGACATAGCAGACATTTTCTTAGGAATAAAGACATGACCGCTCAGTTAAATTTGTTTATTTGGACTTGTTCTTGTATGTTAAACAATAAAATATATTTTGACACACAAGTGATGCAATTTAATTCAGTCTGAAATGGGGAGAATTGTAAAAGAGATCATCTCCATTTTTTTTTTTTTTTTTTAACAAATGAGCAAATGCCATCTGTTTATGAGATAAAGAAGGTAAATTAACAGATTTTAGAGTGGCAATTTGAAAGTAAAGCTATATTAAATACTTTTAAATACAAACTTGGTGGCAATTGCAAAGATGGAACTGCAATGGAGACCATCTTTTGACAAATAAACAGGACTGTCTTGTGTGTAATGTTTAACACTGTAAGATTGAACGTGGTTAAAAATGAGCAATGACAGGAAGATGGGTCAAACATTCTACAGGAATGAAGAATTTGTGTTAAATAAAACATAGACAAACGAATTTAACATCTTCTCTGTATTTTATATAATTAGAACAGGGCAAAAAAGTCCAGTATTTTTAAACCGGTTATTTATATTAACACGCACACAACTGACCTTAATTTGTTGGCGCCATGATAGTTTAAACCTTTTCCGGGTTTGCCTTCGTCACTGTGACGCGATACGCACTATATGCCATCAGTTGGCGTATGATAACAATAAACAACCCTGAAACAAGAGATACGCACCAACAGGACCTGTCGCTCCAATTCGACACAAACGAGCCGAAAATATGAACCGAAACAGCGTCAGTTGTTTGGAGTAACGCCTCGTCACATAGCGTAGGAGCCTCATCGGTCCTGACACAAAGGATTTTCTAGTTTTGTGGCAAGCCTAGGGGAGCACTAGAGTTACGGTTTACCCCTTCCTTAGCTCCTTGTAGCTAGCTGTGGCTCATTCCTTGTTTTGCACACTTTGTTTTTGTCTGTTATGCAGTTGCCAGAGGACTGTATTCGTACTCGTTCTCCTCCGCCACCTCTTCGCTCCCTCTCCCCGTTCTCTTTGGCCCTATGTCTCGCTGGCTATTCCCCTGGTCAGGCTCAATTAAGAAGCGGGCCTGTCGGTACCTTTTACAACACTACCTCGGTCACTTTTTACAGGAACGTCTGAGCCTGGACCAGTTGGGCTTAGATTTGTACAACGGCAGCGGTGTCATAAAGGAAATCAACCTCGATGTCTGGGTAAGTTTTGGACGGAGAGCAGACAGTCAACTTTGCACCGTAGTTGCTGTCATGTTGTGTTATTGTGGGATTTGCGCACCCTTGACTGTTTCGCAACTGCACTCAAGTTCAACAACAATCTCCAACGTCATAACTTAAACCTAGCTCGCATTTCTTCGTGGAAATACACTCAAGAAGAAGAAGATATAATTTGCTGACTAGATTAGTAATCTTTCTACTATCCGTAATAAACATTTCACACCTGCAAGGAACTCTTTCTTTGCATGTCTTTGCACCCTATTAAACCGTTTACTTTCGTCCCTTTCTCTTTTTATTTCATATGAACACCTCACTGCTTCCGTTTTACTTGATTTTTACAGGCGGTCAATGAGCTTTTGGAATCCCTCGGGGCTCCTCTGGAGATAGTGGATGGCTTTGTCCGCAGCATAACGGTGACAATCCCCTGGCAAGCTCTCCTAACTGATCATTGCACCCTTGAAGTTTCAGGTCTCCAGATAACATGTCGACCCAAGTACCGAACCAGTAAGTTCAATTTAAAACCGCCTCCAAAAGAGTAAATACAGAGGGCTCATGACAAGGTCCAGAATATTAATAAACTTAAACTGAAAGACCATATTATTCTATCACAAAATAACATCTGAAAATGTCAAAGCAGTTCTGTGACAGCACCAGAAAAGTCTGAACTGCTTGTGATTCATTCACCTCAAAGTTCAGACTGATTGTTTCTTTGTTTGGTTTGTTTAGTCTTTTTTACATCTTTGCAATTGGAATATTTAATTTTAAACATTGTTGTGCTCAAATATAAATTTGTTAGATGAATCAGGAGTATATCCTCATGTTGTAGTAAGACTTTTGCTTTTTTTTTTTTTTTTTTAATAAACCTTGTAAAATTGAATTATGATTTTCAGTAAATCATCTGAGTTCTTTAGTGGTTTACAGAAATCTGCAGTTTTCATCTGTTATTGTTTTACGATCCTTTATAAGGCATTAATTTCCTTTGGCTGTATTAAGTATCCTGCATGCATCACTTACACAGCATCTGTCAAAGCTCAGCAAGTACAGAAATCATCGTGGTTTTGTTTACCCTCAGGTGGGGGTTGGGACTCCCAAGTCTGGGCATCCAGCATGACATCTAGCATGCAGCTGGCTCAGGAGTGCCTGAAAGACCCCCCAGAGGCAGCAGAGGAGCCACCTGCCCCACTTGAGGGCCTTGAGATGTTTGCACAGACTATTGAGACAGGTGAGCAAAGCTTCAGATGTCTGGTTCGTAAACAACTGACAGTGTCAACAGACAAACTATACAGTGGCTCTATCATTTGAAAGTGTGGTCATGTTGATCCAGAAAACAAGGACATTCAGCCTCATGTCAACAGAAAAATTCAAGTGTTCAATGTTCAGCCAGCCCTGAGCTTACCCCTCATCCCCTGTTAAGCTTCGAGTGGGGAAGGACTGGAACATTTATTGGAACACTTATTTCTTTACGAGTGGCATTCGCTGACCACAAACAGAACTGTAACTTTCATATATTTAGTTTGTGATCAGAATTTCATTACCACAGCAGACATACCACATCACACCATATATTCTATCTGTTTCAAGACAGCTTTGGTGAATGGAAACATAATACTACTGTGTCTTTACTTAATATGTTCCAGCTGAATTTATTCAAGGAAATAAGTTCTAATGGGCTTGTGCTCTTCTCTCATTTCATCTGTTTGTAGTCCTTCGTCGCATCAAAGTCACATTTCTAGATACTATCGTCCGCATTGAGCACCAGCCCCTGGACCTGGAAACAGGCGTTGCCTTAGAGGTGCACATCAAACGGTAAGAAGCAGCTTCCTTCTCAATCTTCACTCAAGGAAAATCAGACTGTTTTCAACAGAATACCCATATTCATTATATTTATAATTATCCACTACAGTACATTTAACCAGATACCTCAGTTAAATATTGCCTGTGTTTTATTATTTTTGCAAATATAAAACAATAGAGAGGTCGCTTTTACAGTTCATGTGACCACCATATATTTTTAAAGATTCCTGCACGGGTTCACTTAAAATTTATTTATCTAAATCAAAAAAGAAAATAAAATGCAAATAGAAGTTGATACAAAGAAAGCTGCTCTCATTGTTGCATCTTAATACCTATAAAATGATTAGTATTAATTTATCTACTTTTTGCTCTTCAAATTGTGTAGAAAAAAAATACCATTTTTTGATGTTCCATAAGTAGTTAACCCAATCGTTTAAGCATCTTCTGTGATCAAATGGGCTAGAGTTTATTTTTTATAACCAGTAACATTCACATCAGCATATGTGCAACTGTCAGAGGAGGAGGGAAATAAAAAGTAAGCAAGGAATTGGATTTCATCTTTTCTGCTCATCAGCAGTTTAGTGGAAGAAGCTCTCACTCTGTCATGGACTTATATTATCAGGGAGCCTTAGGGCGACACTCCTTTCAGACTGGGCCTGTGTTAACAAGTTTATTCTTTTATCACGAACAAATAAATACAATAATTTCTTACTAAATAACCACATTGTCAGGTTGGCCTTTCACTAATATCTCTTGACATTTTTTGCTACAATCCAAAGTCAAAAGATCTGACTAAATATTGAATTAATAGTAGCACACAGTTATTGTGTGGCATTGAAAGCAGAAAGACTGTCAATCAATGATGAGTGCTTCTCAGCCTTTTCTGATTGGGGTTTCACCCCACAGGTTACATCCAGACTGTCCTGCTGGGGTTAATAAAACTCCAAGGAGCAGCTGGTGGCATTTTGTTAGATAAAGGTTTAATAAAGATTTTTATCCTAATTTTATACAGGTTAAATTATGACTGTGTTATTTTCTGAGTTACATTTGTCCTGTAAAGTAAAACAAGAGTAAATCCCTGCAGTCATTGAAGTGAAGTTACAAGTCCTGCAAAGTATCTTTTATAAACACGTAGTTCTGAAACCAAACCTGCACCCGTATGTCCCACGTGCTTTGTGGCTTTGTTGGCGTTTCACTGTGACGCTGTTGAACCTTCACTCTTTTCTTGGCTTGTTGACAAAACTGCTCAGATTAACTTTTCTGATCTGTGGTCAGGACAGGCCCCTCAACACACTTTTTTTTTTAAGAAGAGCAGCCTTTTTATTACCACATCTTTAAATCTATTCTTTCTTTTCGTTGTCTTGACATTAAATGAAAGAGATGTGTGTGTGCTGTTCTAGGCTGGAGTACTTTGATGAAGCAGTGAGAGATCCAACCAGCCAGACTGCTGTGCCTGTCGACATCCACCAGCCTCCTGCCTTTCTGCACAAGATCCTCCAGCTGAGTGCCGTTCAGCTGTTCTACGACAGCACTGGCATAGTTCAGGTGAACATGGTGGTGTTTTTCTAAGAAGTCTTCAAAATAACTTTGCTAAAGGTACAATATTTTTTAGATGTTGGTACACTGCAGTGTAACCACATGACATCTTTTAGTAAGAAAATTCTGACCTGAGGCATTACACTATGATGGATGTAATGTCATGTAAACATTACCAGCCGGAGAATAGTACATCTGAAGCTATTGGGATGATTGATGATGAAGAAAGAATGATAGATTATTTATCTTTGTATTTCAGGACCCTCCTGAGGAGGAACTTTTAAATTCGGCCACAGCTAGTGAAGGAGAAGAAGAGGAAGAAAAAAAAGAGGATGAGGAGGACAACAAGCCCACGTCAGCCACTGCTTGTACTCCATCTCAGCCTCTGCTCATAGGAAGCTGCTCTGGTTTTATTGAAACCACCGTCAAGATCAAACAAAATGACATGCTGCCCGGACCAAAGGTACGTGTGGCTCTCTCATGTAAACCAAGGTCTTATTAAAAACCAGCCATTCAGAATTCAAAAACAGCCATGTGTTTTTTCTCTGCCGCTCATCTCATCAGTTGGAGTTGGATGGGAAGGTGGGCTGTGTCCACATGCTGCTTTCTCCAGATCAAATCACCCATCTGACCGACCTGCTGGCGGCCCTCTGCATCGACACTGGTACAGTAAATAGCTGCTTACTCTGTTTAATGTTTAATTTGTAGAGTTCTGATCAACCTTGATATTTTTACGGTAAGGTTTAAATCTGTATCTCACTTATCTGATTCTTGGAATTTATTAGCATGCTTTCAATGTGCTGTGGTGATTATGGTATGTCTTCAAAGTTCAAATAGTTTATTTAAAAGGTTTTATTTGATCAGCTGATGTGAAAGCAAAATAACAGTTCAGGTACAGTCAGATCAGTTATGATGACATGAATAATGAAATGATCATAGTTTGATAATAGATTTTAAATTATTTTATGTTCTCCTTGCTGCTTGTGAGAGGCAGGAAATAATTTCTCCTCCGTTATGCTCATTATGAGTAAAATAACACCATGAAGTTGCATCTGGCACAATTTCCCTCTTACATGTCTCAAAATTAGACAGTAATAAGGTGCCCACATGTTTTAGCAGAAAAGTTTTAACACATCAGCTCAAAGGCCTAAGGTTTCTGATCTGACCTCAGTTTGTTCTTTTGCAGCCTGGAGCAAAACTGTAAGGTCACAGGCGTGTATAAAACACATAAATGTGAGATCACATGCATGATCTGTTTTTTTTTTCACACACATTTGACTCCAGTTTTCTTTCTTCTGTCCCTTTAGAGCCAGAGACGAAATGTGGTGGAGTTCACAGTCGTCCGCTGGACACAGATGACCTGCGTATGATTGAGGAGGATCTCAGTAAGCAGTTGGGATCCAGTCCCAGAGACAGAGAGTGGGAAAATGAGTCTGAACCGGAGCCCTATGTCACCTTGGAGAATGGAGGTACACGGATAATACTTTTTCCTGAAATACATCTGAACTTCAGCACGCCTTTTCTTGTAGGCTTGCAGCTTAAAACCACATCAGACCAAGATTTTTTTTTATTTAATGTAATTGCAATGAAATTAATTTCAAAGTCTGGTATTAAAAATTTTAATTTTTTTTTACAGTGAATAAGTCTTTAATTCTTTTTCTCCCACCATGACAAAAATACATGAAGTACTAGAAGTACAGATCTTAAAAAATAACTCATGTTGCTTAGTTTCCTACATCATCATGTCATTAAATGTTTTTGTATACTAATGAAAATAGAATTCCACTTGCCTGTGTGTTTATTTGTGTGTCTGTGCTTATTTTTACTGTCATCATGGAGACCTAAGCCAGACTGTTTGTCTGTGTTCATTGCTGCAGAAATGTTTTACTCCATGGGTCCTGCTGGGATGAACAGTAGTGTGACATCCATCCGCTCTGGCAGTGAGCTGTCGGACAGTGACATGGAGTCCTCCACACACAGTCTAGCCAGCCTCACACAACCCACAGCATTGTCTGCTCAGGTACTGTGTGTGCGTGAATGCGCGTGTGTGTGTGTGCGCGTGCGTGCGTGCATGTGTTTTCACAGTTAAAGCATTTAGGAGAAGAGCACAAGAAGAGCTTTTGCTGTCTTTGGTGCGTAAAAGTCAGATGAAGTGAATGATAGTATTATTATAATGTCACTTTTCCTTTCGTTGTCCTTTTTTTATGTTGATTTATTTAAATTTTTGTTTGACATTTGTCTGCTAACAGCACACACAGGGTTTTAGCAAAGCCTTTTATGGAGTCATTTGTGCATTTCTTCCCTTATTTGCATCAAATGACAAAACAACTGCACTTTTTGCATGTACTCAGCATGGGCAGCATGGCTCAGTGGGTAGAGTGGTCGTCCTGTAACCCAAGGGTTACTGGTTTGATCCCGGCCCGTCGAGCTCATGTCAAGGTGTCCCTGAGCAAGACACCGAACCCCAAATTGCTCCTGATGGGTTGTGGTTGAGCGCCTTGCATGGCAGCTTCCACCATCAGTGCGTGAATGTGTGTGTATGTAAAGCACTTTGGGTAAAAGCGCTATTTAAGTACAGACCATTTACCATTTATATGAGATGTGAAGCTAATTTAGGGCTGGGCGATATATTGGTTATATATGAACATTGAGTACAAACTGACAGCAGCGTTTAAAGTGTCTACATGTGATTTTCGCAAACTCCCACACCCATGCACTTTGTTGTTGGAAAACAGGAAAGAAGCTAGCTAGGTAGTTTACGATCATTAAGAGATGGAAGCTGAATGCAAGATGTCCATTTTAACCAGTAATACGCCTCAAAAATGATGATGATACTGATTGTTCAGCTGTGTGTGTTTCCCGATGTACACCGGAACAGGAAACTCCTCTACCTGCTTCTCCTCCTCCAGCTGCTCTTATTATTAAAAAGATAATAATCTTAAACTAGATACCTTTGTCTGTTTTACAGGTGATTGATGTGGCAATTTCCAACAAAGCTCTCTCTCTGCTGATGAGAGTGTATCTCACCTGTGTGTGCACTTACAGACATGGCATGATGTAATTACTTGTCAACATTAGAATAAAATAAATAGAACTGGGTTTTTATTTTTGTTTTGTTTTTATAATAAAAGAACAAAATATAAACCTGTTGTAGAGGAAAGGCGACCCTAGATTACTTCTTTTGGGATCTGGTGCAAAACTAAAATAACCTAAATAATAAAATAATATTTTAATATGAAATAACTGAATGGAAAAATATATCAGATATTGATTGACTAATCATAGATAATAAAATAAATTGGTTATTTTAGGTACGGTGAGAGTTGCTGTTGGGAGGTTGGGGCACCCCAATAATATCAAGGTCAGGGAAACACAGGTTTTTATTAAATGTTTGAGTGCAGGTCCCTGGTTAAAAATAAAAAGTTTGTTCAAAGGGAAAAATCACACTAAAGATAAATTTTGCTGAGCTTACTTAAATCCTACTGATGTCTTTTTATGCATGATAATGTTAAATTCAATATTTACATGGTGTTTTAGAGGAGATTTCAAAACATCAGGCTGTATGAGGAAAAAGCCAAAAAATATCGGGATATCAGTTTTAGGCCACATCGCCCAGCCCTAGACATAATCTGACTTTCACTTTCTTTCTTCCTGCCAGGGCTTTGTGAACTGTCCCAGGAGATATCCTGTAGCAGGGTGTCTGTCCAGTCTCCCGCCAGCCGGCCGGACCAGAGGTAAACCCAACCATGTGGGGTGCTTATTATGGGTTTATGTAAGCTCTGTGAAGGGGTCTCAGTTAAAAAAAAAATCTAATTCTGGCCCAATAAATAAATAAATACTTACAAGGGTCTTTGAAATAATTGCACCCAAAATTAAAGTGAACTTACTGACTACTCCCTAGTTTTCTATATTAACAAAAGAAGCCTTTTCATTGTGTTTTCGGTGTCTGTATCTATCCTTCAGCACTGAACCCTATCCTCTTCTTTGCAGGACGATCACACAGCGGCCAGGAGGAACAGCTGAAGCCTGACGCTTTGTTGCGACTCTCCCTTGGTGGGCTCACGCTAACCCTGCTGCAGGACGACCCACTCTCTAAGCCTGACGGAGCTTCATCACTAGCTCAGGTTTCTCAGGTGTTCTTCCAGGAGCTGGTCTTCTTTAAAGATTACATGTTCAGTGAAAGAGACTTCCACCACCTAAGAAGTGGCTTTGCCAAGGCCTGCCCACATTCTCATCTCAGGTAGACGAATTCCTGCAAAATGAGCTTCTCATATAATTTCTCTTTCCAACTACTATGTTACGGTGGTTACATTTGTTACTTTATCTGTTGTTTTAAAATCAACATAATTTTGCATAATATAAATTACAACACATCATGTTGCAGTATATTCCCTTCCTTTATCATGTTTCTACCCCTTGTGATTTTCAGTACACAAGTCTCCCCAAGGTCTTAAACAAGCACATTGTTGTTGTGGCCATCAAAAAGGTTTTCGCAGCTGACAGCCTCCCCACTTGTCTTTGTCACAGATTGACGGGGGCAGCAGTGCAGGTTGCTTGTGAGATGCGCAGTGGAAGGCACCGCTGTCGAGCTGTGACCTCTGATGTTTCCTTCAGCAGGCTAGAGCTGTTAGAATGCCTCTGGGAGGATGGAAAGCCTCAGTATTGTGAGGTATTTAAAAAAAAAAAATCTTTTAAAGCCTTTTTGTATCTGAGAAAAAATGTTTTAAATTTAGCAAAGATTTTATTTTTGTAAAGTAGTCATATAGATCACATTGCTTTGTCACATAATCTCTGTCCAAACTATTGTGTCACTACTAATAGTTGTACTTAAACCACTACATACGGTATTTTTACTATGCAAAGTGCCTTTTTAGAGTGAGGTTTTTGTTTGAGTTTACAACCCAGTGAAATGTGATCCAATTTACAGATCAATATGACAGACCTGAATATAATATCTAATATAACCTTCGTTTGTTGTGTGAATGTAGCGTATGTTTGTTCTTTCACCGAGACAATAAGGAATCTTTCTTTCCAGTTACTTCAGTTCCAGAAAGCTGGTTTGTTTACAGTTGGAGCTGCAGCCAGACCATGTGCCCAACTACACTACAGCCTCACTGAGAAACACCGGCGTAAGGTACAAACACACATACACACCAGAGCTGGACTAGATAAGAGCTGCACCTTTCTTATCACAAAAATGCTACTTGTTCTTTGTGTTTTGCATTTTATTGTACCAATTGCGCTGTGCAAAATAACAAAAGGAATATTATTATAAGCAAAAGGAAATATTATTGTGGTCAAATCTCGAGAATTAATTCACCTTTAAAAACACAAAACAAAAGACACAAGGTCATTACAGGAATAATGCTGCATACATGAAGTATAAAGAAGGCATGGAGACTGAGACAACCTAAAAATAAGCATCAAACATTGATTCTTGTATAGGACTGTTTCCTTAACTCTGCTTACAATCCTTCGTGCATCTTCCCATCTAACATTTCACATGTAAAACATAATTACAACAGAGAAGTCCACATATAAGCCTTGTTCTGCTACCTGCTTCACTTTTGTAATTTTTTTTTTATACCTGAACCAGTGTTACTCCAGTTTAAAGAAGCTCACTTTCATAATCTGTATCAGGTTTTTAAGATCCCATTCCCATTACAGTCCTCTAATTTAGCTTCTTTGACTAAAGATATTTTGAACCTCAGTAAGTCACCAATCAACTATTTTTTTTTTTTTTAACATTTACATGCTTCTCTACTGTAACTCCCACTGTGTGTGGGGCAGGCTGGACTGCTGCCATGTTGCAGCAGCAGGGCAAATATATGGAAGTACATGTGAGTCACTGTCATGCAATTAATATAAGATCAGGACCAACTAAAGCTGTCTTTAGTTGTACTTTCAGTTTTGGATCCATTTGATTTGGTCTCTGATTCTGCTTCTCTATTTTTTGCATAGTGCACCAACATTTTTCTTGCATACTCATAAGAAAAAAATAGCTGTATGCTGAAATCCTGCACCATGTTAGCCAGAAATTAATAAGATGATGTAAAAGATCTGTTGAAAAGATTTATTACTGAAAGTCTTACATGGCTGAAAAATATATTACTTGTGTTTAAAATATAATCTGACATCATCCTGAAGGATAAAACATAATGGCTGATGACAGCATAATAATAAGTTAACAGTTAATGTCTGAACATGTTGTCTTCATATTTGTGTATGTGTGTTTGTGTGTGTTGGCAGGGTAAACAGCGGGTGGTGCGGCGTGACAGTGTAGTACGGGTGGAGCTGGCGGAGGTGAGCGCAGAGCTAGACCTGGACATCCTCAGCCGCCTGGGGAACCTCAGCAAAGCATTCAGCCACTGTCCCACCCAATCGACTGCTTCTGGACTCATGCAGGTGGACCTCCTAGTGTTTTCAGTTATGCTATGGAGAAAATTATTCAAAAGTCACATAATATATTTCTGGCTCAAGTAAGCAAATGTGGTTATCCAGAGTTATGGACTGTTACACCAGCATCCTCACAGTGGAAACCAAACCCACCCCTAAGCCAAGGGGAAATGGCTTAAAAAGATGATCTAGCTATGTCTGTCTGATCATATTTGTGCCGACACAAACACCGACATTATTGCTGGGCTTTAAGAGTGAGTCAGCACTTCCCTGGTTGTCCTCATTGTGGCCTTAAGCAGCTCAACTTTCTAGTAAAGCCTGCCGTGGTCTGCATTATTGCAGGGATGATTGTAACTTCAGATCCTTAAATCCAACTTGATCTAATTTTCTATTACGGAAGAATTACTAAGAGGTTTCTCACTGTTTTTTCCTCCCAGACCCAGAGCAGTGAGCATTGCTCTTCCTTCACCCTCCTCTCCCCACATGCGGTCCTCAGGCTTCGCTTCCCCATACCAGACCTGCGACCTCTCCCTAAGCGTCGACCACCGACCCAAAGGGCAGTTAGGGAGGAGACCTTGGTGCTGGAGCTGATGGATCTGGAGCTTAAGCACCAGGAGGCTCCAGACCTTCAGGGTGAGCAGACTGTCCCGGGGCACCCACGGGCTCCCTGCCTCACTCAGCTGCTAGAGGCCTGCTTTACTGACCTACACGGTGAGTGCACACACACCTCTCTACAGTACTTGTTAACAAATTAAGATTAAGAAAAGAGCAGACAAAGACAAATATTCAGGCAATCCATTGGCTTGGGTTAGCATCATAATGTCCAGAACAAATCTGCAAGTTTTCTTACTGTTACCTTCTTCACATTATAAATGTTATTCAGAGCTCCAAAATTCACGTTTTCTGCTATTTTTCTGCTATAAAATGTGTTTTCTTAAGGAGTGATTGCAATACTGAAATACTGTACATTCCTGTCTCGTCGATATTTCATTTTGCTGATGTGTCTCACCAGGGTCATATGAGGGCTGGGAGGGAAGCTCGTTTCCCTGCATCAGAGTAAAAAAGAACCATGACTCACTGCCAAGGTTGGTCCTTATGACAATGAAAGTAATTATTGTAGTTGCCTGAATGCAGAATGATAATGAATATGTGATACCAGTAATTCCAGGGGAGTTCTGAACACAAAGATTTTTCTTCTTCTTTCATTACTATTTAATTTTATTTTATTGATGACTTGGGGATTTTATTTGTTTTGTCTTGTACAGCAATTTGGACAACTGAGGTTGTTTTTTTTTATTGTGTTTTACAAATAAACTTGACAATGAAACAGTGAAATGGAAGAAATACACAAAACCTGTGCTATGTCATGTCATACTCATAAAAATCACAACATTTTTAAATGTTTTTTCAGTTGTAATACATTTATTATCTCTGTGGTAGAAAAAAATGCTTTAAAGTAGTTTCCACAAACCTCTACAGGTTAAACTCAGCTGATGAGTCACTTATGTGACTGAGTGAGTGACAGATTAGAAAAGAGCACTGGTAATTCCTGCTCACCAACATACACTTAGGTTACAGACAGCTTGTTATGCTTTGCTATGTTTAAGAAAACTGCCTCACGCTGGTTTATAGATAAACAAAATTATATGATGAGCCTGTAAAGGTTGAGCCCTGAAATATGTGATTACCCTTGTTTTTTTCAAACCGAATGTCCAGAAAAATATGGACAAAAAAAAAATCTTCAGTTCACCCCATGATGGAGAAGGACACTAAATGCTTGACTCTGCTAGAAATGTGCACTACACATACTGAAGGTGCCCTACAGAAACTGGTAGTCTGTCCTGTGTTCAGCAGACTATTTCTTGTACATCAGACCAGACAGAAAAACAGGTGTTACCTCATGCCACAATCCAGTGTTACTTTTCAAATTTTTCCATGAGCAGGATATCTGTGCGTGTGCGTGGAGGTGAGGCCCAGGGCCCAGCAGCAGGTCTGAGTGGGATGAACCTGGGCCTCATGAGGGACCTGGGGGCTGCTTTCTTTGAAAGTCACTGTGAATTCAACGACAAAACCAGCTCTCCATTTTCTTCCAACCGCACCATGTTTGAGACTGAAGAGGTGCGCTGACATTCAGAGAAAGAGAGGAAAAACAGTTTATCGGTACTATTGTCAGGATCCCAGACATGACTCTGCTCCTCTCCCTTCTTTTAGATGGTGATTCCAGCTGACTCAGAGGAAATGCGTCAGTTTCAGGAACAGTGTGTCGCCCAGTGTCAGTGTGCTGTGGACATCAGCATGCCGCTGGCCTACATCCTCCTGCCAAGCAAACAGGCTTTTCAGAGCATCTACAACAGGTACGTAAAGAGTACGACAAGAGCAAACTCTGTCCTCCCAGTTTGCTTTATTCATATCGACTAAAAAAGACAAGCCAAAATAAAGACCAAACAATCTTTTTCAGTTCAGCTTTACTGTAAGTTCATGTGGTATCAATGTGCACATCATCTGCCTTTTCACTTTTGGTTTTTGCTGATGTTCTTGCACTCTTATTGATCACTTCCTCTCACAGCTTTGGCTTTTTTGGGGGGCTCTTAAATCTTGATTTAGAAATAACTGTAATTTTCCCTCACTCATCCTTCATCCAAAAGGATCAATAACGATCTCTTGATGTGGGAGCCGCCTCCCCCTCCTCCCCCCTCAGCCCTCAACCCCGACCAGAGCCGCCATCACCATGATGACTTCCAGCTGTGCAAGTCAGCCTTTAGACTGGGTAGGTTTGACTGCTCTGACGGAAAAACTCAATCATGATGTGGATTTATTACACAGCATTCCAAGTAGCATGCCAAAACATCTAATGCCGGGTTTTGTATTATTTTTGGATTAAAATGTTTGCCTCATAGATGAACTAAATAAAACAGAGGTTCTCCTTTTGCCATAGACTCTGATTCAGAGGAGGATGAGCCTCAGTTCTACTTGGCCAGTGAATCGTCTGGAAAGATGCAGCAGTCAGCTCCTCGGCCCAACCACAACCTCAGCCTCCTCTCCCTCACTGTGATTATCGGGAAAGGTCGCCTCCAAGCTAGAACTGACAAGAAGGTGAGCCAAGAGGATGAAAAATTTAATAAAAGTACTGATGAGTTTAGCTGTAACAGATGCTGAATATGAAACATCTATTCTTTTTTTAATTGTACTCAAATGGTTCAACACTAAAGTTTAGTCCTTCTATTCAGCCTCCCTTACCCTGTATCCCAAAAATAAACAATGTATGAATGTTAAATTAATCATAATTAGTTAATATACATGTTAAAAATAGTAACTAGTCCTCTGGACTGATTTCTGTATGAGTAATCAAATAAACCACTACTGTGGCAGTTAATATTGTGTTTCTCCAGGTTAGGAGTTACAGTTGTTAGCAAATACTGTCTATTAATTAAGAGTTTAATTGTTCTTATATCTGCTTTCAACCACATTTTTATATATTACTCTGGAATCATGTGTTTATACACTGATAACAAATAATAAAATGTGGCCATAATCTATTTATCATTTTAAATAGTTTTGTACCAGCATCACTTTTTTCAGATTATTGTTCTGTTTCCTCACCATTTCCATTGCATGTCATTTACTCAGGAGGACCAAAGTCATGGAGAGATTGTGCTTGACCTGGAAGGGGGGAAGATATTTAGTGTGGCACAGCATCAAAATGACCCCAATCTTAGTTTCCTCTGTTTGGAAAGCAGACGAGTGGAGCTCTACCATCGAGGTGCACGTTGTGCTGTTGTTTGGGAAAACTCCGTTGCAACATATTTCAGATCTTACTCTTTAAACTGCATTGTAAAGTAGATTTATTGTCAGTTAGAAATTGTAATGCATATTCTGGCTTATCATACTTGTTTCTTCACCCTGTACCAACACAGCCGTGGTGAAAGATACCCCCATCCCTCAGCGGTTGGAGATGGTAGGCTTCTCTCCACCGAAGCACTTGGATCCCACCATCTACCCCACAGAGGTGGGAGTGAGCAGTGTGAGCAGTAGGGAGGGGGATAAGCAGATGTTGTCTACGGCCATCAAAATCACACTGGACCTCGAGAGAAACGTCAAGGTACGTCTTCCACATTAATGGAACTTTATTAATGCAGTTGCTGCAGATTTTTGTCTTTCATCTATATCTGTGCTTTGTCTCTTATAAGGAGTTCCTGGTTGCCCTTCAACTTCAAGGCGCCACAATGCGACATTACATGACACAGACCAACCAGAGCTGGCATGAGCAGGTGAGAACCTAGCCTGTGGTGTTATTGTGAGAAAAAAAAAGTTTGCTCTACCTTCCCTTCCAGTTAAAAAAAAAATTGAACTGCACTGAAATTAAGTGAATGAAATCTAAATTAGTCACTTACTTCATTACCTGAATCTCTCTTACAGCTGGTGGACTTCCTGGATGTTATTGATGATCCCATTCTTGGATACACTGCACCTGCTGTCATAACTGTCCTCCACACACATCTTGCAACTTGTGCGGTAGATTACAGGTATATATTTATAAAAACATTTACAATCTGTTAAAATGCACTGTATATTACGCCTCCCTCTGTCTTTTAATGTCGGTATTCTGGTTTTGTTGTTTTCCAGGCCTCTGTATCTGCCACTGCGAGTGTTGTTCACAGCAGAGTCCTTCTCTCTATCCAGTAACATCATTGTAGACACTGCTACCTTCCACCTTAGGTACAATTCACCTTTGATTTAACATTTAAGTTGTCCAATAAACATAAGCACTGAAAATAATTGGATCACTTTATATAAAGTCTAAGGAATATAAACTATACATTAACATATCAAGTGTTGTTTCTAGTTCATGTCACAGCATATAAAGAGACTTATTTGTTTATTTATTTATAATCATGTCCTCAGATTCATCCTGGATGACTCTGCCCTCTACCTCTCTGACAAATGTGAGGCGGACACTGTGGACTTGAGGAAAGGTAAGACTCAATACACCTTTGTGTCCTGTGTACACTTCCAGAAGAGTTTGAGGTATTTGTAGTTGTAATTTTGCCAGGTTTACAGGTTGTTGTTTTTTTTTTTAATCTGTTATTCTGCACTAAAAGTTTTCTAGGTCTAGTTTTAGATGCACCATTTGGCCAAAAACATTAGATGCAAATCTTTTTTGGGAAGAAATGGTGCACATTTGTTGTAGCCTTGTTTTGATCATTATATGCAATATTTCATCTTTCAGTTCTAAAGTTGCATTTATTGTTTTTCCCAATATATTCGTATGCTGATGACGTCTGACCACTTCACTTTGTGGAGTCTTCTGCAGCGTTCCATGGACTGTGTGGTTAATGTCAAGACCAGGGATTACCAACTCTGGACCTCTTGAGCCGGTGTTCTGCAGGTTTTCAGTGTGTCCCTGCTGCAACACACTTGATTAAAATTTTCCAGCAGCTTGTTGCCAAGGTCTGCACCAGCCTCTTAACAACCCATTATTGTAGTCAGGTGTGCTGCAGCTTGAACATACTGAAAACCTGCAGGACACTGACTCAAGAGCTCCGATGTTGGTGATCCCTGGTCTAGACAATATGATAACTGATATATGTGTGAAAACTAAGGCCCTGTTTATGCAACAACATTTGCATACAAAACGCTAATTTATTCCCTTTGTGTACTTGGGAAAAAAATTATTTACACAACAGCAGAGTGAAAACTACCATAGTTGTTTTGTCGTGCTGTCTGTGGGTGTAAACTGGGTCTGCCTGTACAAAACCAAGATGACGTGACGTCAAAGATTCCAGTTTTTGATTCCAGTTTGCGGTTTTGTTCCCCCAAAATTCTGTTATCATGTGAACGAAAGGCCAAAACGCAACAAGACTTGTGTAAACGGGGACTAAGCCTCGTGTTTCCTGAACCAGCCATTCTTAATTTTGGCCTGATGAATCCTGGTATTATCATCTTGAAATATAGCCATATCTTTAGGGAAGAAAAGTTTGTTGATGGAAAAATCTGGTAATTCAGTATATGCAGACAGTCAGCTGATAGTCACATTGCTTACATAGATTTGACCAACTGAAGAAACTCTAGGTTGCAACACTGTACCCACAGACTTTTGCATTCTGCGTGATGGGTGCAGCATTTCATCTGCAGCTCTTTTTATCTTGATTCTCCTTTCACTCTGGACGTGTATCTGGACTCAGCAGATTTACATGCCCCGTTTCCATTTCCCAGAGTCCAGTCACTCTATCACAAATTGAAACTTTTTTTTTCAGTTACCCTCATTGATGAGCATTTTTTTAAACTACAGAGCTTTCTAGTACAAATACCTCAAGTTTTCTTTGCGTTGTTGGTGTGGAAGTGCCCTTGCTTTCACTTTGAAACGTTGTCATGAGTACTGATTTTCTTCTATATGATTTCACCAAGCATTCAAGTGATCACAATGATTCAAGATTTCCTGCATTTGGCAGCTTTTAATCCAAATTTAGTAGTTCATCAGTCCTCAGCCTCCTCAGTTGTTTTCTTGCTTGATGCAGAACAAAAATTTCATGCATTATATTGCTCTGTTTTCTTTTTAGATATGAAAAAACTGTGAGACGTTTTGGGATCTACATTAAGTTTTACTTTCAGTTTTGGCTGTGTTTGCTTCAGACTTGAGACTCTGCTGCTCAGGGCTACACTTGGTATATTTACAATTTTATATTTGGGCCTTAAAGGAAGTCTTTTGAAGCTTCAATTAAATAAATCGCTGAAGAATTAAAATGTGTTTACTTGCAGAATTTCACAGGTACTGTAACTCATCAGATAAGCTGCTAAAAAAGGTATTTGTTATTATTGTAGTTTTGGTCCAGTGGGTTTGAACAAGACCACTGTGACTGATCTTCAAGTTTTATTAAAGTTTGAAAATATTATTTTTGTTTTCTTTTTAAAGCCAGTTTCCCCTGATACAGTCAGTAATTAAACAAATTTACATTATTAAACACTTAAAGCTGCATCCCCTGTGGATGTTGGAACCGAACTTTTCTTTCTACCCAAAAACAGTAGCTGCAAAAAGACATGGTTTATAAGTCAATGTCGTAGTTACTATCCTCAACAAAAAAAAAAAAAAAAAGAAATTGCTGTCTAATAAAGACCACTGTGTATTTGTTTGTGTAACACAGACTATGTGTGTGTTCTGGACATTGACCTGCTGGAGCTCGCCATCACCACATGGAAAGGCAGTGATACTGGGAAGCTGGTGAGTGTTTGTGAGCCATCTGTTTACTCACGTGTTTCCTTCACATTCAGCTCTCCGAAACAAAAATGCCAATCCAGCACAAAAAATATATATATAACGCTAAAGAGAACATAATTTAGCCCAGTTCCCTTTAGAAAGCACTAACAAGCACATGACCACATGTTTCTAAATATTTCCATGCATCCATTGTTATACCTTCTAATTCTGATACAGGGTCATTGGGGAGGCTGGAGCCTTTCCAAGTGGCCACTAAGTGAGAGACAGTATACAACCTGGACAGGTCGCCAAACCTTTGCAGGGCTTTTTAAATATTTGTCTTACCATAAGTTTCCTACAAAGGGTCACCCTCTGTTTGACATGGAACCAAAATCAGTAAGAAAATGGCAAAATGATGCAGCTGTCCTCTGCGGCTCAGGAAAGAAACATTCAAGGTTGATTTCTAAGAGCAGTTAAAGGTCCCATATTATATATATATATTTTTTTTTTCCAACAATTTCATTTGAGTATCAGACTTTCAACAACATTGTTTTAAAGTGTATAAACCCAAATTCAGCCTTGGTCCTTAATTTCAGCCATTCCAAATGTGGCTCTTGTGAGTGCTAATGAGAACGGGCTGCCTGTCCACGCCCCTCTCTGGGAGAGGATCTGGCCTCGCTCTGTAGGCAGGCACAGCAACAAAAAAAAAAGGGGGGGGGCAGGAGTGTCAATGACAGTGTCCACTACAGGGGGCAGTGGTTATTTCCCTTTGTGAGGTCAGATAGGGAAAATATCTCAGACTCCCCCATTTGAGCACACATTTGCTAAAAATTGAAGCAACCAAGTGAGAGGGAAGACCGAATTTTCTCACTTTTGGGCCTCATACACAGGCTATGAGGACACAAATGACTGTTAGAAAACCTTTAGAAACTGAATTTTGCAAAAGATGGGACCTTTAAAACCTGCTCTGTCACAAGATTAAAAAAACGTTTTGTGTTAATTAGCGTAATTGTGAAAATCTGAAGTAACATTATTTTAAAACTGAAAATGGAGCAGCTATGTCCATCTTTTGAGGGAAATGTTAAAGCTTCAAGACTGAATTATTCTGTGTAAAATTGTTCATATTCTTCCATTTCTTCTGTTTTATTATGCTCACTCTCTTTCAGCATCTATCAGTATTTCGATATCTGACAGTAAGTCAACTATGTTGTTCTGCAGTGTCAGCCTCTCTTTGAGCTCCGCTGCTCCAACAATGTGGTCCACCTTCATACCTGTGCAGATTCCTGTGCAGCCCTCATCAATCTGCTGCAGTATTTAGTGTCCCAGGGTGACCTGCACCCTCCACCTCGCCATACCTCTCCCACTGAAATTGCTGGCCAGAAGTTACCAGTAAGACATTATATTAATTAATATTATATTAATTAACAGGGTTTGAATAATGACTTTGCCCTGATTAAACAGCTCAGAACTTTATTCAGAAAATTATAGTATCTTAATCTTTTAGCACTTTTGTCAGGACATTTGCAGTTGAACCTTTCAAACTAAAATGTAAAGTAGCCAATAAATAAATAAATAAACATCAAGACAAAACATTTTGAACCTTGAAAATTTCTTACTGAATTAATAATGTTGCAAAATTGCTGAGAAAAGGGCAAGGATGCCATACTTTTTTAAAAGTAGAATGAAGATACGATGGAAACTTGTATTAATAGTATTATTAAAAATAATAACTTATATAATAATATTAATATGAATTGTATTAATTTGCAATAATTCTTGTAGTTGTCAGAAAATCCTGTATCTGCGCCCCCCTGCCCTCCTGCTGAGACTGCAGAGATCAACCAGTATGACCTGACCGATGCCTTAATTGACACAGAGAGGAGCCACAGAGACGAGAGTTTAGAGCAAGGTATTTATTACGTATCTGGATTACTGGATTTGCCAGTGAGCCAGTCTCTGTGTATAGAAGTCAGTTGTTCTTCCATTACCAGGTGGGCTCTTTTTGTAAATTCATGAGAACATTTTTAGAGTTTAGTCCAATGTAAGAATGTCACTTGTAATATCTAAAAGCCTTTGATAACACTGCCTATTTTTTCTATCTTTAAATTAAAGTGTGATCTTCATGTGTGGCATTACTTCTATGGAAGACAAAAACATGTTGAGGGTAAATGATGGACAGTGTATGATAGTTTTTGGTTTTCTTTCCTACACTAGAATCGGTTTTGACGTAGGAAAATCAGGGTAACACTTGTGAGCAGGAGGTTTTCATTACTGTGGAAAAAGATTTGCCTCTTCAGATTTCCAGCTTGGCAAATCTTTGCTGTTGTTTTTACATTTTAACTGACTGATTCCCTGCATTTGTCCAGGTTCAGCCTCAGTGCCAAGAGGCTCGCCTGTTTCCGTCTACTTGTTCCCTGGTGAAGCCTCAAAGCACAGTCCCTCTGTCCTCCAAAGGGAGGACTCTGAGCTGGATGGTCTGGTTGCCACAGCAACTGAAGCACAGGCAGATATGATGTCAGATGAAGGCTCAGAGGGCTCCACTGACAATGATGACTTCTGCATCCTTGAGGCTCCTGGCATGGGCATACCTGTGAGTCTTTTCTTTCTTTAATCCTCCTGATTTATTTTTTACAGGCTTCTTTCTTCCCTCATTAGATCTTATCTCTTGACAACACAGCTCACAAACTTTCCCCATTTGGATTTGCAGCCAAGAGACGGGGAGCCGGTGGTGACAGTGCTGTCACAGGTTCCAATCAGGGTGAAGGACAGTCACTTTTCAAGGCCTCGAGGCAGCTCCGACCTGCTCCGAGCCCCAAGTCGCTTCCCAGTGCCTCAGAGCAGAGTGGTGCTTAGGGAGATCTCTGTGGTGTGGCATCTATATGGTGGCAAAGACTTTGGTGGCAAGACCATGTCGATACATGCTCAGAGCGCTAACAGGTAGATTCCAATGCTCATAGATAACTTGTTTATTGTATAATTGATAAAAAAAAAAATAAGATTTTGCCTCCTGTTTTTATAATTTCGCTGTTCCCCTCTGTCTTTGCCTCCTTTCAGGAGTCGTTCTGTCCCTGTTGGTGTTCGTGGATCTCCATCTCGTTCTGCCGCCTCCTCTCGTCCCCAAAACTCCTGGCGCTGGGCAGGAGGAAGTGGCCGTCAGCACACGCTACTGATGGAAATCCAGCTTACCAAGGTACACTGGTTTACCATAACTACGGACATTTGTAAGTACTAAGATAGTAAAGTAGATATATACTCCACCATATATCAGAGAGGACTCTTCTACTATTACCATTCATTTTACTAAAGTAATAGTATAACTATTTGGCCAGACATTGCAGAGGTGTGTCAGTGATGCATGACTAAAGTAAATGGTTTATCATAGTATTTCTGACACAGAGATGAAGCAACTTGCCATATATTTATGTTTTATTTTTAGCCAATAAATTGAACATTTTGTGGATCTCAAGAGTTTAAAAATTAAAAAAGAAAAACTTTAAGCACCTGTCAACACTGCTCAAAAAAAATTAAAGGGAACACTAAAATAACATCCTAGATCTGATTGAATGAAATATTCTTATTAAACACTTTGTTCTTTACATAGTTGCATTTGCTGACAACAAAATCACACAAAATTATCAATGGAAATCAATTTATTAACCCATGGAGGTCTGGATTTGGAGTCACACTCAAAATTAAAGTGGAAAAACACACTGCAGGCTGATCCAACTTTGATGTAAATGTCCTTAAAACAAGTCAAAATGATGCTCAGTAGTGTGTGTGGCCTCCACTTGCCTGTATGACCTCCCTACAACGCCTAGACATGCTCCTGATGAGGTGGCGGATGGTTTCCTGAGGGATCTCCTCCCAGACCTGGACTAAAGCATCCACCAACTCCTGGACAGTCTGTGGTGCAACGTGGCGTTGGTTGATGGAGCAAGACATGATGTCCCAGATGTGCTGGATTCAGGTCTGGGGAGCAGGCGGGCTAGTCCATAGCATCAATGCCTTCAGCTTGAAGGAACTGCTGACACACTCCAGCCACATGAGGTCTAGCATTGTCTTGCACTAGGAGGAACACAGGGCCAACTGCACCAGCATATGGTCTCACAAGGAGTCTGAGGACCTCATCTCGGTACCTAATGGCAGTCAGGCTACCTCCACATGGAGGGCTGTCCATGCCCCCCCCCCGAAAATGCCACCCCACACCATTACTGCCAACGTTCTCCACGGCGTCCCCAGACTGTCACATCTGTCACATGTGCTCAGTGTGAACCTGCTTTTATCTGTGAAGAGCACAAGGTGCCAGTGGCGAAGTTGCCAATCTTTGGTGTTTTCTGGCAAATGCCAATCATCCTGCACGGTGTTGGGCTGTAAGCAAAACCCCCACCTGTGGACGTCAGGCCCTCATACCACCCTCAGTAAGTCTGTTTCTGACCGTTAGGGCAGACACATGCACATTTGTGGCCTGCTGGAGGTCCTTTTGCAGGGTCTTGCAGTGCTCTTCCTGTTCCTCCTTGCACAAAGGTGGAGGTAGCAGTCCTGCTGCCCTCCTATGGCCTCCTCCACATCTCCTGATGTGCTGGCCTGTCTCCTGGTGGTGCCTCCGTGCTCTGGACACTACACTGACATAAACAGCAAACCTTCTTGCCACAGCTCGCACTTATGTGCCGTCCTGGATGAGCTGTACTACCTGAGCCACTTGTGTGGACTGTTGACTCCGTCTCATGCTACCACTAGAGTGGAAGCACCGCCAGCATTCAAAAGTGACCAAAACATCAGCCAGAAAGCAGGAACTGAGAAGTGGTCTGTGGTCACCACCTGCAGAACCACTCTTTTATTGGGGGTGTCTTGCTAATTCCTCATAATTTCCACCTGTTGTCTATTCCATTTGCACAACAGCATGTGAGATTGATTGTCGATCATTGTTGCTTCCTAAGTGGACAGTTTGATTTCACAGACGTTTGACTGACTATGAGTTACATTGTGTTGTTAAAGTGTTCCCTTTATATTTTTTTTGAGCAGTGTAAGTTTTGGCACCTCTTCCGCAACATGTTCCTCCTCTCTTTTCCTCTAGGTGTCCTTCCAACATGAGTCGTACCCGGTGGCCATTGCGGGGCAAGATGGGGATGGATCAGTAGCAGCTGGGGTTGGGGTTGGGGTTGGTCCCTGCGGGGAACAGCCCCTCTCCAGGCAGGTGTTCATTGTCCAGGAACTGGAGGTTCGGGACCGGCTGGCCTCTTCACAAATCAACAAATTCCTCTACCTCTACACGAGTGAGAGCATGCCCCGCCGAGCCCACTCCAACATGGTGAGATAGTGAGGATGGGGTGGGGGTGGGGGCTGACTGGCAGAAAATGTATCATTTATGAACTAAGATGGAGTATGTTTTCATTTTATGTTTAGAGTGATGGGAATAATCGAGAGGTGATGTAAGAAGACCTTATCTTGATAGAAAAAAAAAAATCATTATGCTGTATGTGCTTTCAGCTGACTGTGAAAGCCCTGCAGGTGTGTCCAGAGTCTGGCCTCGGTGGTCCGGAGTGCTGTCTACGGGTCAGCCTGCTGCCACTACGACTTAACATTGACCAGGTAACTCCAGCATGTTGGACTGAATTCTACTTGGCTCCATCCAAATCCAATCTGTGGATGAATATGCAACAGTAAAAAGGCTTGATCAAAGCTTCCTATATTTCTTTTTCACTGTAGTGAAAATGTGATGTCTGGTTTTTTTTTTGGTTTTTTTTTTAAGAATCCCCAAATGCTTCAGCTGCTTGTCGAAACAACTATATGAAAATTTACTTTTTTCTCATTAGCAAAGCAAAACTGTCAGATTGGTAAAAGCAGAGTCCTTTTTTACACATTTGTTGTTGACTTTTACATTTTAATTTAAAAAAAAAAAGTTTTACACTGGGGGTTTAACTCTCCCAGACATGATGTCATATCATTGTTGCATCTTGATCATTCAGTAATGACTAATTGCATATAACCAGACTTTTTCTCTGTCTTCAATCCAGGATGCACTGTTTTTCCTGAAGGACTTTTTTAGTAATCTAGCTTCCTTTGTTAACCCTTACCTTCCTGTGGACCCTGCAGCTGAAGGTAAACTAAGGCAGATGTTTAGTTTAGTTTAGTTTTGTTTTTGTCTTTGCTGCATTATTTGTCTTTACTATTTGATGTTAAATGTAAGCAAGATCGCTGTAAAGGTTACTTTATGTAGTAATACGTATTGCTCTTGCTTAATCAACTTTAATAAGTTACAGATCATATTTATGTCAAGCAAGACAAGTGTATTTGTATAGCACAATTCTACGATAGGTTGATTCAAAGTGCTTTACTGAAACATTGAAACATCAGAAAATAAGAAGCATAATTTACAATTAAAAAAAAGGAAAAAGAACATTAGATAAAAACTGTAATAACATGATCAGGTATAAAATATAAGGCTATAAAGAGACAGGTGCTGATTTGGACTTTTAAATAAAAACTGTTGAAATGCAGCAGAGAACAGGTGGGTCTTTAACTTGGATTTAAATAAACTGAGTGTTTCAGCTGATCTGAGACTTTCTGGGAGTTTGTTCCAGACATGTGGAGCATAGAAGCTGAATGCAGCTTCCCCATGTCTGGTTCTGACTCTGGGAACTGATAAGAAACTGGAACCAGATGACCTGAGGGTTCTGGTAGGTTCATACTGGGTCAAGAGGTCACTAATTTATTTTGGTCCTAAACCATTCATAGACCAGCAGCAGAACTTTAAAGTCTATCCTCTGACAAACAGGCAGCCAGTATAAAGACCTCAGAGCTGGACTGATGTGGTCCACTTTCTTGGTCTTAGTGAGGACTCGAGCAGCATGTTAGCTCTATCTAATATTAGGCTGTGTGGCAGACGTTTAAAATTTATTTTAATACTAGCCCTATTGATAATATATTTTCCACATTTCTTTGTTTATCTACAGTGAAGGCAGATCCTGCCCAGAAGGGCTCTGAAGAAATGGATGCAGCGGCTGGTCTGGGACTTGACCTCACGGCTTCTGTGGAAACTACCTACAGTGAGCAGAGCTCCTCATCTGCCGGCTCCACCTCTTCCTCAGACCAGCCAATTTACTTCCGGTATGTAAATAATGATTCTTCACAGATTTCAAATGAGCAGTCAAAAGAGAAATTTTAAGTGCATTCATATATAACAACAAAGGTGTTGCATAAATGCTGTTAAGGAGCTGTGAAGTGAGTAGTCTGACCTGCTCTCTGTCCTTTTCAGGGAGTTTCGTTTCACCTCTGAAGTGCCTATCTGGCTGGACTATCATGGCAAACATGTTGTCATTGAGCAAGTAGGAGATCATTCAAACAGTTCTGATATGACCAAAAGCTTACAACAAAAGCATTTGTAGAAGTTTAGCATATTTGATTGAGAAATGATTACATTTTTCTCACTGTGTCTCTCAGGGTACATTTGCAGGGATTCTGATTGGTCTGGCTCAGTTAAACTGTTCTGAACTGAAGCTGAAGAGACTCTGCTGCAGACATGGGTAGAAATGCTAACTCCTCTTCCAAAACAAGCATTTCAGTGATTAAATTAAGCATATTTTTGGATCTGATTGTTAAAGTTAAATCCCTTTGGTAGTAAACCTTTCTGGACAAAAAAAATATTTGGAAAGGAAAACCTCAGTCCTTAGTGTTTCTTCTACAATGTTTCCAGTCTCCTCGGTGTAGACAAAGTGATACAGTACGCTGTGACAGAGTGGCTGACTGACATCAGGAAGAATCAGCTGCCAGGTATTCTGGGAGGTGTGGGCCCCATGCACTCAGTGGTTCAGCTGTGTAAGTTACCCATTTCATACAGTTTTTTTCACTGTCAATTTAGCATTTACATTTATTTATCCTATGCTGTCTCTTTGTTAATTTCCCTCCTCTTGTCTGTCTCTCTGTGTTTGTCCAGTCCATGGAGTTAGAGATCTGTTCTGGTTGCCCATAGAGCAGTATAGAAAGGATGGACGTATTATTCGAGGTCTCCAGAGGGGAGCGGCATCCTTCGGCACCTCGACAGCATCAGCTGCTCTGGAGCTTAGCAACAGGCTGGTGCAGGCCATCCAGGTACTCAGTCTGTAAAGGGCTTTATTCTATTTCAGGACAGGCACAAAATAATCAAAATATTTCAAGTAATACAGACAAACTGCTTAACACAAATAATAATAAATAATTTGTGTCAAAATTTGAAATGTGTGAGCACAATCAAACATCTCACATCTGATACTCATTTAACAGTTGTGTACCTCTTTGACAGGCTACAGCAGAGACCGTGTACGACATCTTGTCTCCAACACCTCCCCTGAATCGCTACGCCATTACCGAGGGCCGGGCCCCCTCCAGCCGACCCCGCAGAGCTGCCCAGCCTGCAGACCTCCGAGAAGGCGTTGCCAAGGCCTATGACACCGTCAGAGAGGTGTGTCCCCAAACTTGCCATCTAAAATTTAAAAAAAAGAAAAAATATTTATTATTTTGGTCCCAGATCAGACATACAACACCATGTTTGTTTGAAGCTTTTCACACAGAGGTGTAAATGTGCTGTCAGCAGCGCAGCAGAGTGTTAACTGATGTGTAACGGTGAATGTAACTTGCCAGTAAAAGAAATGTATGTAAAAATATGGGATAACTGGTTACTCGGGTAGGTCATTTTGCTGTTTAGCCTATCCAGTCTAACAATAACAGCTTTTTCCTCATAAACATTTTTGCTGTTTTGAACATTTAAGATAGAAAAACTTAAATGAAAGGTAAAAAATCTCATCATTGTCTCTGGAAATCACTCTTGTGACATTTTTAGATAACTTTTTTTTTTTTCTTTCCTTACCTTGGTTTCTTGGTTGGAAATTTCCTGATTCGTTTTGCTCTGAACTTTTTGCTCTTCAGGGAGTTATTGACACGGCTCAGACCTTGTGCGATGTAGCATCTCGCGGCCACGAACAGAAGGGTCTTCCTGGTGCTGTGGGTGGCGTCCTGCGACAGATTCCACCCACCGTAGTCCGACCCTTAATAGTGGCCTCTGAAGCAACTTCCAACCTGCTTGGTGGCATGCGGAACCAGATCAAACCAGATGCTCGGAAAGAAGACTTCCTCAAGTGGCGCACAGAAGAAACTCAAGAATGAGAGCAGCAGTTTGTGTCTTTGTGAGCAAGACTGAGTGCATGTATGTAAGTGTGTGATCATGACGTGGGGCAAACTCAGCTGTTAGGATTTGCATGTGTGCGTGGACTAACTAAAGCAACAACTAAAGAAACTACTAACTACTACTGCAGTTACTGACATACGTTGTTTTATGTGGCTCCATCATAACCTGAACACACCAGATTTTATTCTTCTGTTGTTCATCGGAAAGAGCTCTCCTTGAATTTTTCTCACTTCGGTCTGCAGATACTTTTTAATGTCTGTGCAAACATATCACTGTTTTCTCTCAGCTGGCTTTGTTTTCAGCCAAACCGGCGGCATATAGGGTCATCACAAGACATGGATTGTTGGCACTTCGTGCACTATGAATAGTGCTGCTTGAAACTGTGTTTTCCAGTTAAAAGCAGTAAAGTTCAACTGCTTCCAACATGCACAAAGAAGGAAAATGATCATTGGAGTGATATGTTGTGAGGGAAAGACTGTCACAAACTTTGAAAGATGATGATTAATGGCTTCACCTCAGAGTTTGCAACATAAATAAAACATCTTTGGTCCACTTGTGCTCATAAAGGAATCAGGAAGAATATCTTTGAAGTGTCCTTCGCCAACACCTTCAGTATGTTGGCAGGCAGTTTTCATTCTGACTTTATGATATAATGTTGCGGTATTGGTTTAGCTTTGACTCCGCTATGCACCTTCTTCCTTCAGTGCTGTCATCTGTGCCATAAAAACCTTGCAGTGCCCTTTTACCTAGTTTGTGTTGCCTTCCTCAAACCTATACCCTCCCGACTAAAAGTGTAACGCATATTAGCTTACGTTGATCCATAACTGACTGAATAAAAACACATGAAGCCTCTAAATTGTGTAGCATATTAAATTCTTTTAAGAGCTTCAGAAAGTTAATTATTTTTCAGATTGATGTTCGTTCGTAGTTCTTGTATCTGCATAGCAGCTCATTTGTTCATCTGTTTCCAAAAAAGAGCTAATTCCCTGATTAGGGGATTCTAATTATCCCACGCTGTCCTCAGATTTGCTTTGCCCTTTATCTTTAGCTGCCGCCCTGTATCTTTTTTAATGTTTCATTGTTTTGTTCTTTTTTTTTTTTTTGTTAAAGCATAGGTATTGTCATACTCGTTTTTAAACATGATTGGGAGGATGTGAACCTGGTGACAATGGAGGAAGGAAAATTAGTTTTACATTCTTATATTTTTTGTTTAATGAGTGTAAGGGATAGACATCCCTCTGTGTGTATGTGTAAATGAGATTGTGTGTGTGTGAATGAATGATGCATCTCTGTGAAGGTGATAGGTTGATGCTTGTTGCACCACTTGTGTGTAATTATTATTTACTATCATAAACTGTATGAATGACCTGTATATTGCAAAACAAGTATACAAAATTAATACAAAAATAAAAAAAATTGGAATATAAAAATGTCTTTCTCTTTTCTTTTTTTTTTCTTTTTTGCTGTAGATCCAAGTCACAGAAATTTCATGTGGTCTTTTCATTTGTATAGTTTCAGTGCCCCCCCCCCATTTATATTATTTAAAATTTTTATTTGATCTTAACAGGCTGCAACATAAAATAGTGCACATTTTGCTCATTTAAAGTCTTGTAAATCAAAATGTCACCATCTCATGTCAGATGAAAACCTCATGGCAGCAGAGGGCAGTGCTATGGACGAGTCTGGCGCTGTAGTGGCTCTCTTGTGGAGTAACACTTCTATATCTAAATCGACTGCCTGAGATGTGGCAACCCATCACGCTCTTTCCACTTTGATTAGTCAACTATTGGGGGGGTTCAAACATCTAGGTTGATTGATTGATATTTCTTTATTTCAAACTAAAATTAATCACAGATTAAAGAAAAGAAATAACAGTCATTAAAGAGTCCAGAAAGGAGCAGGATGAAGTAAAAGACTTATATCTTCCTGCCCCCCTTTATAATGATAATTTTTTCTTCTTTACAGTTGTTACATTAATCCCTTGTCAGCTTTCAGGTTATTCTTTTGTTTAAGAAAAAAATAAATACAGAAAAAAATAGACATGTACACATACATACTCATGTACACATCTGCATATGTATGTACATGTGTACACACACTTACACCATGCAAAATAAATATACATATTTAACTGTACTGGTTTACATACATTCTTTTTCTTTATACTTTTTAAATAACATTTCTTTGAATTTTTTCTCAAACTGAATAATGTTCGGGCATTGTTTTAAGTCTTCCTGAAGATTGTTACACCATTTACTGTAAGGCACAGGCTTTTCATGGTTGTTCTCACACTTAAAATCTTCAGATTTCATTTTCCCCTCAGATTATATCCCCCTTAATGGTTAAACAACATTTTTGTATGTGGTCGGGTAATGGATTATTTCTAGCTTTGTATATTATGATTGCATGTTTCTAACTCCTCCAAATAACTGAATTTCAGTGTTTTTATCTTCCAAAATAGTAGATTTGAATGTTAGCTATATCCAACTTTGCAGACAGCTCTTATTGCTTTTTTCTGTTGTAAATGTAACGGTTACAGAGAACTCTTGCTGTTGAACAAAGCTCAACAAAATAATTAAACTATGGTTCAATCAGTGAACAGTACAGAATAAAGTGAATTTGATCCAAGAAATGTTTAGATTTAGTCAACACTGGAATATTTCTTGCCATTTCTGTCTGAACAAACTTAATATGTGACTTTCAGCATATTCTGTGGTTGATAATCACACCAAGAAATTTGTAATCATAAACCCTTTCAATGATTACAGCTATCAAAACATGGATCCAAACAGCTGTGGTGAAACGACACTCATTGGCTCAATGTTTAAGAGATTTATTACATAATTTGTTTTATCCTAAGAGAACTTCAGGTATATAATCTGTGACTATCCTGAAGAGGACACAGTTTTTTAATTTTCTTAAAGCAATTCAGTCAAGTTTTAGAGTTAATATGCAGATTGTAAATCAATCTTATTGTCTTTTTTATCCTTACAATTCCCCTTTCTCTGCCAGGAACATGGCTAAAGAAAAGCTATCTAACTGGGATTAATTAAAAAACATTTTTGTAAAGCTAAATTAAGATCCAGTCTGTAGGAACTAAAAGTAGCGTGGTGAAGAAAAACCGTAGGGAATCTTTTAGAGATTGCACCAGAGTTCTTCCGGTCCACATGTAAACGCTTCAGCCTGACCTGCCTGTAGGTAAATAAGACGATAGACCGGTGAAAAACATCTTTAACATTTCAGCATTTGCGTGTAAACATGAAACTTCTCACGCACAACATGTTGACTTCTCACGTGAAAGGAGTCACTAAGGGATACCCGCTGCTCATTAAGGTAAAACATGGTAGCAGGGTGGCTAATGCTAACACTTATTTTTGTTCTCATGTCTTGTTTTATGTGGCTCAGCTCAGCTGTCTTAGAAGAATTTCTATTTTAACTTGTTATTCAAGATGTAAGATATGTTTAAAAATGTTAAAAGCGTTTGACATCACAGTAACTTTTAATAAATAAATATGCCATTTTGGCTAAATAGATGGTTGCAAAGTGGCAACAGATCTTTATTTTTTCTCTGTCCAAACACACGCGTTGGGTTTTTCCGTTGAAAGCGTAAGAATAGAAAGGCCTGTCATCATAACCCTTCTTTATCTGCAACCTTAGTAGTAGACATGTGACATTTATAGGAATGTCTTTCAAAACTAAATAATGTAAAGTGCTTTGTTCTGTGGATGTTGATTGACTTTTCTCTGAGACATGGTATGTAGTCATACAAATGAGTGTTATTATAGCAAGGCTGTTGTATTAGTCTGAATGTATTGAATTAGTAGGGAATATATATATATAGCATAAAACATACTGTGCTTAATGTGTATGTTATACTGCCTGGAATTAGTAATAACAATTTAATATGTATGGAAATACTAAATAAATTTGAATCCCTGTGAGCTACTTTATTTTATGTCAGTGGAATATATTTGTAAACTCTTCTGTAATGCCATATACAGTAAAGAGGATACCTGCTGTTGATGCAGGGACCCTGAATGTCCACTCCAACCAGTTGTTTTGTTTACTCCTTCTGTTGTTTGTTCAGGCCACTGAGGTAAAGGTGAATGAGGTGGAGTTCAATCCTCAGTTTGTCTGTCGTATGATCCCCAAACTGGAGTGGGGTGCTCTGGTCCAAGCTGCAGACGAGGTGAGTCTGAGATTACCAGACACACTAATTGCACCCAATTATTATCAAAGCTTTCAATGAGAATATAGTACCTCACCTGAAAGTTCACCGTACCTCAAAACAAAGTAATAGAACAATACTTGACTTGCTGTATTAAAGGTTACATTTCTGGCAAAATAAAACAGGGAGGTCAGTCTTGCTGGAACACACACACATTGAAGTATATGAACTACCCATACACAACGCGAGTAGATTGGCAAAATTACAGAACATCATCTAGCATGCTAACTTTGCAAACAACCTTAGAATCACAAAGTAGAATTATTCCTCACATGCATACATTTCTTTCATATGCAGTTTTGCCTCAAACAGTTGATACTGATTCATCTTTTAGGCACAACTTTTTTTATAAGTCATTCTTTAAGGTGGCCCAGGTTGGTTAAAACAGTCCAAAGAACACTGCTTGACACACACTGGCAGGTGTTTGTTTTAACCATTGTTGGAGCATTGCCCTCAGATATACAGGCGGTCCACTCGCCTCTTATATCCTCTCAGGGTGTGATGATGTGCAGCTGAGAATGTAGCTGCACCCGAGCTCAGTTCATGTTTCTACCTCGACAGTGACGACTGAAATGACTGCAAGTCTCAGCAGCTCACTGAGTAACATTTGTTACACCTGTTTGGATAATATTGCAAGATGGGATTTTATTTTTTCAAATTTTGAAATTATTGTTACCTATTATAAATACATTAAAAAAGAGCAATTGTTAATATTTTAAAATGATATCATTATAAAATCATTTTAAAAACGACTCGATGCAAATAGTGTGCAAGTTGAACAGGTCTATCTTTCTCAGCTGAAATAATGTAAAATAAGACCAATTCTTTGAAAAACCAGTCTGTGTCTATATGTCAGGGAAGTCTTTGGAAGTTTTTTTTCAGGAACAGAGTAGTATTTGTGTTTGGTACATGTTTTAAAATCCCTCCAAGAGGTTTAAGACTATTTTGGCATAACAAGCATAAACAAATAAGGAGACCCATGAAGATGGAAAAATAAATATTTTCCTTTTAATTCATGCTTGACAGTGTCATTTGTTATGCACTGTGGCATATGCTCTTCATGGTAATTAAACATGAAAGAAGAATCTGGAAAACAAGTTTTTTTTTGTCATCCAGAAGTAGTTGAGATACTGCTGGCAAGTTTAAATATGAACAAATTTTATTTTAGGCTGTTTAAACGAACAGAAATGATCAGCCAGACGAATCCGAACATATAACGAGAAGCTGGTAGGCTGCACCGTTTCCTAATAAGACTGTTCTCTGGTACTGAAAGGCCGAGATTAAACACATTTGACTTCTTTTTTTCCCATTTAAAATACATTACTTGAACTCTTTGAATCTTTGTTACTGTTTGGGGTTTGTTGTTTATCTTGACTTTGATTAGTTTGACTTATTTTTCCATGTAGCTACAATACGTGCACAGACCTAAGCCCCATTGATTTACTGTTACAGTATCTTTTTTTTTCTAATTGAAAGCTTGATCATATTGTCTCTGATGAGTGGTGATGCATCACGATGGTTGTGAAGCTAAACCTCATGCAATGTTTACCGAGATCAGTTTGTATGAACAGCAATAATCCAGGAGAAGGGGTGTTTTTTATTTACAGGGCTGCATATTGGAGCATCTTTATAAGATTTTCAGAACAACTATATCACACTTCTTTTTTTTCCCCTTCATAGTTGGGTCACCGACAAGGCCTTCCAGGTGAGCTGGTGCCAGACTACGAGAAAAATGAAGACTTCCTGAAGAGCGTGCACAGAGTGTTGTTGGAGGTAAAGATCTCTCAGATCTGCACACTGGTTCTGACATCAGTGTGACTCACTGTAATGAAGAGTGTGTTTCTGATGACATATAAATGTGTGATCTGCAATTAACAATTTGTTTTCTGGATTGAGTGATTTAACTTTTAAAATTAGAAATTATCAGAAGTCTTCATTGGTCTGATAAATAACATCACAGCCCCAAAATCATCAGTAGAAAGTCTTATTGCAGATTATTTTTGTCCCTGATACTCATCCAAGTCATTTAAGTCTAAAGTTCTCCGAATACCAAGTCTTAGTCAAATACTTGCATTTTCCTAAAGCATACAGTGGGAAATTACTCACCATAACTACATTAATTTTATTTAAACATTATTTGTTAAACAAAATAATTTTCCAGCACAATTATATTGTAAAAAAATGACAAGATATTTAAAATAAAGCTTTGTCCTTGCATTGCCGAAGTAAAAGTGGGACATTTAAAACAGAAAATATCTCAAATAAAACCCTGAAATTTGCATGTATTATAAAAGTTAAGTTAATTGTTTTATTCGTTCCAGAGTAATAATTGTTGCGTTTATACTATTATGCATTAATATACTCATTAGACATGAACCAATCACCTTATATTAAAAGAAGAGAGATCAGTAGTGGAAGTGTACTCAGTTAGTCTGATGCCTGACCCAATGACACCTCTGATAATTAGTCCACAATGAATAAATCTGAGAAATCCAGCAAATGTAGGAGTATATTACTGGTACTTCTGGATTCTTCTCCTCTTTAACACGGTCATCCCAGCAGAGTTTTCTTTCTAAATTTCTTACAATAATTTCCTTACACTAAGGAGGACATGTGCTTGGTTAAGATAGTTTGTCTATTTGTAAGCGGAATTATAAAAATTAAATAATAATAATAAATGGGCTGATTAGCAGTAAGAAATGTATCAGTGGTGATACATCACCCAATTAGAGGCAAATGTTTAGTTTTAGGCTGTATCTGTATTCAGGATTTTTTCTCTCCTTGTGTAAAATCGGATATTGTGCTTGTTAAGAATTGTTTTGGGGTGTGTTCACACACAAAGAAAGTCCAGGAGAATTCTGTTCATTCCTTCAGCGCAAGTAAACAATGGAGCTACGATAAATGTATTCAGTCTTGGGGTTTCTGTTTGTACTTTGATATCACAACCTAATGTGGTTTCCACCAGAATCTGTCCAGTATGTTATGTCATACTTCACTTCCTCTCTTCGGTCCGCGTGATGGTCTGTTTGCATTCCCACTTTAAGCACACCGGACCAGAGTTCACTTGCGAGCAAACCGAAACCTCCAGTATTTAATTGGACCAGAGTTTGCTTCTTTGATCGACACCAGAGTCCGAATGTGTGTACATACTGCTCTAAACAGGCCAAGGTTTGCTTCACAGTAGCTTGCTTAGCTACACAGTGCCAGTGTGAATGCACCCTTAGTTTGAAACCATTTACTTATATATAGTGACAGGAAACATCTAAGACCTGCAGGACAGCGACCCTCAAGGACTGACGTTGGACACCCTGGGGTTAAATTTACTAAGAAAGTGTTTTTTAAAAAGAAAAAAACTGAATCACTTAACACTTTTTTTTTTTTTTTTTTTTACCATATCATGGTATCATTAGCTAACATCAGGCTTGATCTGTTGGTTTTAGTCATGCCCAGCTTGCAACTTTTCAGTGTCTGTAGGAAGAAGCCGAAAAGAGTCTTTTGATTTTCCCTTAACAAACTGCTTAATTTAGCCCACAGGGCTGCAGTGGAATCGGGGGACTTGATGCAGATCATGCAGGAACAGGCTGATTTAACATTGTGGACTGGAGCGAGTGATCAAGAATTAAACTGTGAGTCCAGGTCATTAGCTAGCTTTAACCACAGTACTGAATTCAACAAATGATGGTGACAGGAAGATTAAAGCAGAACTTTACAGCACAAATGGAAATTTAGCAAGTCGCAAGTCAGGGTAATTTTCTCTGTTGCAAGCACGCCTCATATATTAAATGGAAGATTAGAAAAGGCATGAAATCAGAGCAACTTTTGTGTGGAGAGTAATAATAATAGAGATCACAGCAGCAGACGGTAATGGTCAGAAAATTCCCTGGGAGGGGAAAGGAGTGGGATTAAGAAAACATTCCTGCACAGGGCTGTTTTTCAGTCCAATAAGATTTGTGAAGTCTAAACAAGACATGTATTATTTTATCTCATTCATGTGTGGAAGTCAGGCAACTGTGCTGGCAACTTCCTCTGTGGACCAGTTTGAAAGTGCAACATTTATAGAGCATGGCATTTAGTGAAAGAGTTCAGCGCACCTGCGTGTCTGTATTTTGAGCTTTGGTACTTGGAAACTCCTCGGGGATGGAAGGGGAGCCGTTTTCAGGTCATGGGAGGAGAGAGGAAGTGAGAAAGAGTTTGTCTTTTTGAAAATGGCCCCATCTTTAAACTACACCCCATTTACATCATTTGTGGCTGTAATTTCAAGCCTGACCTGTGACTCAGCAGCAGTTCAGCAGCTGCAGTTTGGGGTTTTCATCTCAGAACTGAAAGGTTTTTGTGCGACAGAAATAATGCAAATAAATTATTGTGATTTTACTCAGTTTCTGGCCTAAAACGTTACTGCTGCTGCATTATGAAGACAGTGGTGTCCAGTCTGTGGGTACTTACACACAGACTGTTTTGCTCAGTGGTGACATCTAATGGCGGTTTCACACATTTAGTCTTGTGTTTCACCTGTGTATGTGCGTGTGTGTGTTTGTGTGTTGCAGGTGGACGTGATAGAAGGATGTCTGCAGTGCCCTGAATCAGGACGAGAGTTCCCAATCACCAGAGGAATCCCCAACATGCTTCTGAACGAAGACGAGGTGTAAACAGCATCTCAGTGATTATAGCACACAATCTCACCCCAAACCACCACCCAGTCAGGACTGTGTGTTTTCAGAGAGGGGGCTGGACTCTGTTTTGAGATGGTGCCATGAGAACATAGGCTACACTGTTCGGTTAATTGTGCTTATGACATTTAAAGTAGCTTCTGCCAACGGATGGAAAAGATTTGAGGAGTAACGGACAGAAATGTTCCCTGAAAGTAACCCTCATTTGTATCTGTATTTATTTTTGTAACTGTTTGAGCTTTTTTCCCCCCTCTTCTTTCTCAATAAAACTGTCCAGATTTTCCTGACAGCCAAAATCGTTAGGTTTTTGTGGAAAATATGGATTGACTTATATTACAGACATGCTAAGATACAACCTCAGAGGGGCAGGCTCTGAACCCCATCTCGCCTTCTCTCAGGGCCAGATGACGTGGCAGTGGCTTGTCTATTTTTGTCTCTGAGGAAAAAAAAGTCAGAAAAAGCAGGCAGGCCAGAAGTTGTTTTTGAGGAAGTATCTTTTTTTTCCCTTCTTAAAGCCACACATTACAGCTCTCTCACATACAACACCCCACCTGGGCGGGATCCTGTGATCTAAGATGCCACTTGCCTGATGTTAAACTTGCTGACAGGTGGAGGTGAGCTCCACATTGATAAATGTCTTTCTGGTCGTCTGACATGAAGCTGCAGCAGTCAAGTTGGAACAGGAACCTGTTTGTTTGCTGGCGGTGTTATCATTTTTAGAAACCTTGCCAGGACAGATGATGAAACGAAGGGGTTGGTCTGACCAGAAGCCTTGAGGCACCCTCAGTCTCTCCTACCTTTCCCTTCTACTTACAGAAATTACAGGCCTCCACCCACAACTATAATAACGGTATGATGGGATGGCAGCAGAGCAGCAATAAAAGCCACCCCTGGCAGATTAATAGTCCTTCACAAGTGCTGAGCTGTAATTAACAATGAGAGTGAGGAGGAACAGAGAAAAGAAAGGAGCTCAGCTGAAAGCTTGAAAAGCCAAATATAAGCCAAAGATAAAAACGGCAGCCTTTTGCTATGGTATAAAAACATGTTTACAACAAATTGTAATATGCTTTATTTTAATCAAATTGAAAACATCTAATGAAAAAGTCACTATTGATAACACGGGATAAGAAACCATAACCTTACTGTGTCTGGATGTGACCAAAAAGGGCTGCCTTAATCTATTTCAAAGACTGAACAGTGCTAATAGCGTTACCAACTGTAATAATGTTGTTCACACTTGATGTGGGCGACAGTATATAGTATAATACCGGCACATTGGGCCTGTGTGGGCCTAATAAGAAAGGGCGATGCAGTATTTCTTGTGGGATAATTGCAAAATGTGCAGTTGTGTTTGTGTGTGTTCTGTTAATGGTAAAAAGAGGATGGGTTTTGCCTACATAATCATACACACTCCCTTCATCCTGGTGGTATCACGCCCCACCTCCTCCTCCTCCTTCACTCCCTCAGAGACTGTGTCTGTCTGGGGCTTTCTCACTGAGGATCTGCAGAATAATGGAGTGGCATCATGCAGCAGATCTCGGAGTTTTCAGTAGATCTTTCAGTCCTGCACACATGAGACAGGAGCTCTTTTAAAGCAGGAATTCTCAATTCACTGTAAAATATCAGCACAAGGACTTCTTTCATGTTTCTCTGCGTCATATGTTTTTATGTCGTCTGACTTTTTTTCCCCCATGTTTTGATGTTTATGTGAGGGGCAGTAACTGGCCCACCGTGGTTTTTCCAACATAAATCAGATTTTTTTCTTCTTCTTCTTCTGTTTTAACTCAGGGCGCTCTCTGTTTACATATATCAGGGAATGGGAGGACCATATTGGGCTTTTGGTACTGTAAATGTTTTCTGGAAGCGGATATGGGCCAGTTTTTTGCTCCACAGATGGCTCTTTCGGTGGTAAAGGCGCAGGAACCGTGCTGCTCCTGATAAAGTGCTCCGCTCAGGTTTTTGTTCTGAGGATTTGCGACATGGGCTGAGCTCCTGTGATGACTCTTTTCTCCTAAAGGTTGTTCAGTTTTGCCAGAATGGACGAAGGAAAAAGGAGACGGATAAACCTTTAATCTCTCGGTCACACTGCTCTAAGCTATATCTTCATCTTTACGCACCGGCACAGGACTCTGGAGCTTTGAACGCACCATACTGGAATTGAAGCTAGATTTAAAGTCAATAAATCTATCTCTTTTTCTCTCTTTTTTATTTTTATTTTTGTGGATTTTGAGTCTGACGTTACTTAGAAGCATGTGGTTACGTTTACTCGTAATTTTTAAATTTAGTCACTTCGATGTAAATCCTAGAGGTTAAATAATGCGTTCTTGTGTGTCATGTGATACAACAGGCGGGCGTATAGGTAAAAATGTTCTAAATGCACCATACCATGAGTGGAAAGTCTTCATTTTCCCACGTGAAGTAGAACTGCCCAAAAATAAATAAATAAATAACAGACTAGTAGTTGACATTGGAGTTACTGTTGTGTCCCGTAGTTTCATAGGCTATTTTAAAATCGCGCATTTTAGGGGCTTGGTTTGGAGACGCAGCTTTCCCCACTGTGCTGACTTTGTGCTGGACAATGTGGCTCCCCTGCCTCGCGCTGCTACAGCTGCTGCTCCGGTTCTCCGATGTGTTGCCGGTGGAGGGGATCAACACGTGCCAGTCCATCAACCTGGACGCGCAGAAGTCACGGCGCATCGAGGCGGTCCGCGGACAGATTCTCAGCAAGCTCCGCATCCGCAGCCCGCCGGACGATGACGACGACCCGTCGCCCGGATCCGTGCCCCCGGAGGTCATACTGCTCTACAACAGCACCCGGGAGCTGCTAAAGGAGCGCGTGCGGTTGGCCGAGTCCGCATGCGAGCGCGAAAGCAGCGAGGAGGACTATTATGCCAAAGAGGTGCAGAGGATTGACATGCTGCCCCCCCGCACCGACTCCAGTGAGTGATGTGAAGCAAAGGTTATCAATGTGTGGCTCGGGGCTCCCAAGAGTCACTTATGTTTTATGATACTTGACAAGAAATAAGAGTAAGGTGCTAAATTCTGGAGCCAACCTAAATTTCTTCAAATTTTGCACGTTTTCTGTGCATTGAGTAAAAACGAGAGAAAGAGAGAAAGAAGAAAAGGCAGACAATGACTGAGGAAATTTTTAGAAAGACCAGCAGAAAGCTTGCCAACCTGTTGCGGAATGATTACAAGAAGGTCTGGCTCCATTAGTTTTGGCTAAAGATAAATTAACTGTACAGTATTTGACGGTGAGATGGTTTGGGCTTAATTTATAGTCATGACATCTTTAGAACGTGTTGTGAAAGAGTGTTTTTTCGTCTTTTTTTAAAGTTTAAGACTCTTTAAATATTAAAAAGGTGTAAGTAGCTCTTAAAATACTCAAGCCACAAAATACACGCAGTCATGTTGGCATTTGCACCACTCTTCCTGTCAAGTTGGAATTAAAAGAACTGGCCAAAGAGTCTCCACATTCATCAGTTCCCCACAGTGCTGACCACATCAGCTGTGGTGGAAGGATCCAGATCTTAGCTCAGCATCATTCTTAACAAGCAGGTCCTGCACTGCATCAACACTTTTTTAAAAGCCAGTTGAAGTGTGGATGCAATAATGCACAAGTATTTGGTACTCTGATTTTTGCCTGACACTGTCTGCAGTTTATTCTGTTGAAAAGGAGCTGCTTTATTCTTATTATTGAATAAAACTTTTTTAGTAATCATATTTGGCTTTTGTTACCTGTGAGGGTGTTTCTGTGAAACTGTAATTTATTCATGTAGCCAAAATAGCAAAAGCATTACATAAATTTACTGTATTTGTGGTAGTTATAATGTAGACTGTGGATACACCTGTATTTTTTTTATAATAACTATATTTTACTGCAAATGTATGTGTTTATACACCAGCATTTAGTTGCAGACAAATATCTACATTCATAAAGAAATATATTTACTGATGATTACATCAACCAGTCATTACTGATGAACAGAAGATGTATCCAGAAGTATGGAGTCAGTAAACAGAGTAAAATTATTTTCTTTAGTATGTTTTCATGAAAAAGCAAGGCTGCTATTTCAGGATTTCCATTATTATAAGTATTTGTACTAATGATACATAATTTCTGTTAGTTTGCTCGTCAGAGCTGTTTAATCTCTTTGGTAGCGTTACTTCATCATAGAGGAACTCTTGGTTGACAGCAGGCAGCTCTCACTATCAGACAAAACCTTTGGTGCTGTCAGACTTTAAACTGGAGATACAAGATTAATGATGCTGGATACCATGTAATTACCCAACTGTCTAGGTGATTCTTTTACATAATAAAACCCATCAGTTAGCCACGCATTAAACGTAGGACCCAACACATTTAGTTACCACCCCAAAGCCTGTAATTTAGTATGAAGATGCTCATCAGCAATAATTAAGTCTGAGACAATGCATCAGTCCCACAGTCTAAAGAAGAACAATATGTCATTTGACCATAACTCATCCTTTATGTGTTTGGTTTTGTGTTTTTTTTTTCCCACCATTTAGATACTGTGCAGCCAACAGCACCTAACCCCTATTACAGAGTCGTCTACTTTGATGTCAGTGGAGTTGACCTGATTAACAGCACCCTGATCAAGGCTGAGTTCAGGATCTTCAGAGCTCCTAACCCGCAGGCCCGGGCCTCGGAGCAACGAGTGGAGATTTATCAGGTAACCACAGCAACAGCTCATAGTTATATTTGTATCGCTAAGAGTTCAGCAGAATAAACCAAACCTGAGCGTCCCCATCAGAGATGGCATGGTTTTTGTCTTTTTAAGCTTTTATAAACGTGGGAGGCACATTTTAAAATCAATTCAATCTATATTTGGTTCTTCTTCTTAGAGTCAAAGGAGCTGACCCAGGAGCTCCTCTGCATTTTACAAGACTTACTGACACTAAATCTTCACCAATTAAGCCAAACATATTTCTGTCTTAAGGAAGTGGCTTTACACTTTACAGAAAATGCCAGCAGCAGGAAAGGAGGTCATATAGATTAACATGTCAGACGCTAAGTCTGGATATTATCACTTTTTAGTCAAATGACAAGAAAATGTGTGCTCTGTACATCCAAGTTCATATCTGCTCCATCTCTCTGCTGTGTTTAACACATCAGTTATTGAAGCCAGATGAAGACAGCACCTCCACTCAGCGCTACATTGACTCCCGCACCGTTCAGCTGAGGGCCAAGGGGTCCTGGATCTCCGTTGACGTCACTGAAACCATTAAGGACTGGGTGTCAGATCCAGGTCAGCTCTGGTACCAGCAAGCCGTTTTTTCCGTTATGATCCAGACATTAGTGTTTGTCTAGTTCATCCCAATATGTGCTCTTGTTCCTGTTGCTGTCTGCTTTAGAGAATAATCTTGGCCTGAAGCTGGGCATTCACTGTCCCTGCTGCACCTTCGTCCCATCCACCAACACCATCGTTCCCAACAAGAGTGAGGAGTTGGAGGCCTTGTTTGCTGGTTAGTTTTCTGCTGGTTTTTGTTTTCACATCACAGATTTTAGTCTTTTCTGAAGCCTGAGGTGACTTTGTGCAGATGGTTGTGTGTGGCTGCTCAGGGTGAACATTAGTCCTGTTGCAGCAACGTGTGAAAATTAGCTGTTGAGCTAACCACAGCACATAAATTAATTTAACAGCCAGCTTGTCAGAGATTTGATGAGCTTCAAAAGCCAAAATTTACTGTCACACTGACAATCCTGAAAGTCACAAGATGTGACTGTAAAGAGGAAAAATCTTCTATAAGGTGCCTTCAGTTATTCATGAATTATTTACACACTATCATACGGAAATAAAGGGGAAACTGTTCTTCCACACACTGAGATACTGTTAAATACCAGACTGTCTGTGTTGCCTCATGTAGGCCCTCAAATTATGGCGCTCTCAGGATTTACACACAGCTCAGCCAAGTCTGGATTTTTTCACTCTGGGAAAAAAAAAGCAATTTGTGATACTGATGTAAGACAAGCACTGGCTTGTGTGGAGTTCTTGTGCTTCTGTGGCTCAGAAACAGAAAAATCACAACATTGCTGGTTTTTAAAAACGTCTGTATCCCATTTCATTTCTCTATGTTTATTATTCATCTAAATTCAAAACCTGTAAAATAAATTAGTTTTACAGCTGCGTCAAGAAAAATAAAGTCTTGAGAATAAAGAAAAAACTGTGGAAAAAAAGCACCACCCATCAACATAGTTGATGTTTATCACAGAATTTTTTGGTATTCAGTTTATTAGAAGTTTAAACATTAGATGGTAGGTTCATTTATATGGCAGTTATGAGCCCAAAGAGGGTAACTATCATTTGTCACATTAAAAAGAGAGAAAATTTAAAAGTAGGAACATAATTTATGTTTTCTGAGGGTTTGAGAGCCTCTGTACTGACTTTCACGCTGCTCTCTTGTAGGTGTGGATGATGAACGACTTCGTCAGATGAGGAAGCCCGGTCAGGTTAAAGGCCAGGCAGATTTCAGCACCAAGACGCCGCACCTCATCCTCACCCTGCTGCCCAGTGACAGAGTTGACAACCCAGCCAAGAAGAGCCGCAAAAAGAGGGCAGCAGCCGTAGATACCACAACCTGCTCCCGGTAGGCCGACAACCAGCCACTCGTGTGGTTTAATTTGACTGACAGCACTGACACTCCTTTCAGACTTTTAGCTTTATCCTCTTTTTTTTGTCTTTCTTTTTACCTTTTGACCCACTTAACAAACAATTGTGTGGTAAAACTAACAGCACTGACCCTGTGTTTAGACTGCAGGCCAACAAGCGTGCAGTGTTTTATTTAAACACTCGTGCTGCAAGGGAAAACTCATTGCTTTGCATAATCATTACCTTGTGATGTCTGTTTCTTCAGTGGTGACCTGTTGTAATTTTCCCATGACCCAGCTTTGGGTCACTGCCTCAGACCTTGCAGAGCAGGATGGGAGCTGAAATGCATTTTGTGTGTCTGTCTTTGTGACTCAGTGGCTCCAATCAGGGCTGCTGCCTGCGCTCGCTCTACATCGACTTCAGGCGTGACCTCAACTGGAAGTGGATCCACGAGCCAAAAGGTTACAAAGCCAACTTCTGTGCCGGCAACTGTCCTTACCTCTGGAGTGCCAACAACCACTATAACATGGTGAGTTTCAGGAGTCATCTATTTCTGTAAGATGACGCATCACCTAAGCTCACTACTGAAATTGTGCATCAAATTCTTGGTTCAAATTTTCATTGAAAGAATTGCTATTTCTACTTTTGTCAAGAATTATCATGACACCTCTAGTTTAGGCAAACTCATCACTTGGATAAAAGGTGGAAATCAGAACTACTTAGGGTTAGAAAACAATCACGATAATACATTCCTCTTACAACACATCTGCAATTTTCTCTGAGTGTGACCGTTTTAGAATCGCAGTTACTCTCATGACCACTAGAGGTTGTATATTCTACAAGTGAAGACAAATGAGTTCTTTTTTTCCAAATGATATTTCCTCCAATCTGGAGATTCATGACCTTTTGTGCTGAATAATTCCAATGGAAACAGTGACAGATTTGGCAGCAAGTAGGCAGCCAAATTATTTAAGCAGAAACATCTGCGACTGTCAGAAAAGGCTGAGTAGCTTCTCAGACTTTCTGGTAAAACAGTCTGGTTTGAGCCAAACTCCAATCATCTCTCAGCCTGACTTTAATACACAGACAGTTTGAAATGCGGGTGATGTTTCCCCTTAAATGAGTTTGAAGTGCATTGTTTGTGGCAACTAAATACCACGGTTAGCTGAGATTGGTTAACCCCAGGGTTATAAGTGGGCTGCCACCTCACAGAAGCCTGTAACAGAATATACATTTATGCAACAGTGTGTTTGTCTCATTTAAACTGTAGCTTTCACAAGTGTTACAAAACCTTTTGGCTTTCTTCTCATGCTCTTCATGAACTTCACTCTTATGAAGATATGGTGGTGTGAAAAAGTGTTTGCCCCCTTCCTGATTTATTGTTTCGCATGTTTGTCACACTGAAATGTTTCCGATCATCAAACAAATTTAAATAATAGTCGAAGACAACACAGGTAAACACAGAATGCAGTTTTTAAATGAATGTTTTTCATTATTTGGGAAGAAAAAAAAAATCCAAACCTACATGGCCGTGCATGAAAAAGTGCAGCAAATGCAATCAAGCATTTGTGATAACTTGCAATGAGTCCTTTACAGCGCTGTGGAGGACTTTTGGCCCACTCATCTTTGTAGAATTGTTGTAATTCAACCACACTGGAGGGTTTGATCATGACCTGCCTTTTTATGGTCATGCCACAGCATCTCAGTAGGATTCAGGTCAGGATTTTGACTAGGCCACTTTAAAGTCTTCATTTTGTTTTTTCTTCAGCCATTCAGAAGTGGACTTGCTGGTGTGTTTTAGGTCATTGTCCTACTGCAGAACCCAAGTTTGTTTCAGCTTGAGGTCATGAACAGATGGCTGGACATTGTTTGGCAGACAGCAGAATTCATGGTTCCATTGATTTATCACAGCAAGTCTTCCAGGTGTTGAAGCAGCATAACAGTCCCAGACCATCACACTACCACCACCATATTTTACTGTTGGTATGATGTTCTTTTTCTGAAATATTGTTACTTTTACGCCAGATGTAATGAGACATACACCTTTCAAAAAGTTCAACTTTTGTCTCGTTAGTCTGCAGAGTATTTTCCCAAAAGTCTTGGTGATCATAAAGATGTTTTCTGGCAAAGCTGAGACGAGCCTAAATGTTCTTTTCGCTCAGCAGTGGTTTTTGTCTTGGAACTCTGCCATGCATTTTTGCCCAGTCTCTTTCTTATGGTGGAGTCATAAACATTGACCTTAACTGAGGCAAGTAAGGCCTGCAGTTCTTTGGATGTTGTTGTGGGGTCTTTTGTGACCTCTTTGATGAGTCGTTGCTGCGTTCTGGGGTAATTTTGGTCGGCCAGCCACTCCTGGGAAAGTTCACCACTGTTCCACGTTTTCGCCATTTCTTGATAATGAAAACAAGCAAATGAATAAAAAATCAGGAAGGGGCAAACACCTTTTTACACTACTGTATGGTGGATTTTTTATTTATTTATTTGACATTTGAGTTTACAACAAAAACTTGTTTTTTTAAACATATTTAAACAGTTACATACATAAGCACATCAGCATTTGGTGTGCTTATGTTGATGTGAGGCCGATATTGTGTCCAAAAGCATTTATAATAATGATATTCCAATAGCAATGGAAAACTAAAAAAAAAAAAAAGAAAAAAAAGAAAAACATATTTATCTCTGTTTTTAAGTTTGGGTTTTTTTTTTTATATTGGCAGTTGTTTTTGGCTTTCAAAATGCAATGTTGAGAACTATAACAGTTATGTTGAAACAATCTGTTTTTAATAATGTTTTGATTTATTAGCTGAGATCAAATCATGATATTCCCACGTATATAATCACCACTATATTAATAATTAATTGTTTTCATGTGAAGGCTATCATGTGTATATCAACAAACTGCTATGCTGATGTAAGGCAGCTCATTGAGAAGGTTAAGGGTCCACCTGTGCGTAAATAAATTCAGTCAGCTTAATTAAGAAGGCCATGCCTAACTAAATGGAGGGCCTGGGAGTAAGTTTTGCTTTTCAACAAGTCACTGTTCTGACACATATAGCCAAGCAAATGACAGTGTCTTTAGGAGAACTATGAAAGGCTCTGGATCTCAACCCAGTAAAGCATCTCTGAAGAGTCCTTGATCTGGCTGCACACTGACACTCCCCCTCCAACTTAAATGAATGTGAAAGTTTCCACTAAGAAAACTGCCAAAGGAAAATTATTTTAAGTTTGTAGGAGCATTCCCAATAGACTTGTCTCTAACAAAGCTGCCTAAAAGAAGTATAAACAAAATGGTTTGAATACTTATGTAAATGGGACAGAATGATTTAAGTAGAGTCTAAAAACTTTCTGTTAGCACTGTGTCTTAATTGGTTTCAGGCTTGAACTTAATTTTTTTTTGTACCGATGTGAGAGTGGCATCCATCTTCTTATATAATTGAACAAGCTCATTTCCTACCAAGTCAAACCATGATTTAGTTGCCTGGCAATGTTAGAAAAACAACCACACAACTCTCCTGTGTAACAACCAAAAGAGCTCAGGCTTGGCCAAAAATCATGTTCACACATGACCTCATTGTTCACAGTGAAAAAAACTGGAAAAGAAAATATATTTTCAGGATCTTTAATAACAGTCTTCTTCTCTGTTCCTTGGTCAGATCCTGCCCTTGTACAACAAGCTGAACCCTGAGGCCTCCGCCTCGCCCTGCTGCGTTCCTCAGGACTTGGAGCCCCTCACCATCATGTACTTCATAGGGCGCACACCACGTGTGGAGCAGCTCTCTAATATGGTAGTCAAATCTTGTAAGTGCCGCTGAGGGAGTCTGAGAGGAGAACACCATGGGATAGAAACTACAAACTGATCCTCTCAGATGGATCATCTGTTTTAATAAGCTTCACCATTTGATCACCTTTAGCAGACTGTGATGTTATCTTTTTATGCTCTCTAAATAAGAATCGGAGGATTTTGCTCCCACTCTTGACAGTCATGAAAGCTTCTCAAATGATTTTTTTCTTGAACTTTTTGTTTGATATAGGGCACTGTGAATATGACAACATAGCTCTATTAAACCTATGCCTGGACATTAAAATCTTAAAGGGGTATTGTGTGATTTTGCCACATTTGGTCTCCCTGCTGCCAAAAAAGGATCCTTTTTTATCAGGATTTTCATTCCGCCTAAGTCATTTTCCTGAGGCAGTGGGCAGCAGAGCAAGCCAGACATATATGGCTGTTTGTTTTAAGTTTGAAAGTGTCGATTATAAGGAGACGGTGTGGAAATGCTTTGCAGACTCAGATGCAAAAGCAGAAGAGGCAGGGAACAGATAGGAAAGAGAGGGAGAAGCTGTGTCCAGGCAAAGGCCGTGCCAGCTCTCTGCGGTCCCAAGCTGAAATCTGCCCGGCGTAAACAGGATGTGAAAGGTTTCCAGACACCGACCCGACCACTCACGGAACGCCAGATTTAAACGCTCCCCTCATCTCCTCTGTCTCTCTCTCTCTCTCTCTGTTGCTCGAGGTTCTGGGATTTGGTGTGGGAGAAGAGAGGGAGAAAAGAGAGGCTTTGAAAATGAGACGTGGGATGATAGGGCTGTATTTGGAACGGTTACACGTTTGAAAGGGGGTATTTTGCAGTCTTGGCAAATTTGTAACTATTTGGGTCTGGCTCAAACATTTCATAATCACACTCATGCTCTTTTTCTAAATATGCATTCATTATCTTATTGTAAAAAGCTGTTGACTCATTGCTCATCCTATGCTGTGATTATATTTTGTCATACCTATGTTTACCACCAGCTTCACTGATTCACTCAGAGTCTCTACACCCAACTATCCACATTGACCACTTTTGATAGAATGTCTAAATGCTGGAAATAAAAAACATCCCCGGGGCTCATTTTAAATATAGGTTCTCTGGTATGCCAGTGGTTTGTGTGAGAGGGAGACAGAGAGCAACTGGGTGTGTTGTGTTGTGTGAGTGTGCGTGTGTGGTTGGTGAGGTCATGCGCGATAGCATAGAAATTATTCCATGGGTTTATTGTGAGTTTTATTGTGATTGTGCATGAAAAACATCTGCAGCAGATGTTTTTTTCTGTGGCCCAACAAAAAACTGAGATGTGGATTTTTAATGGGTTTTTCACGTTTTATTTTGTTTATTTTAGGTGTGTGTGCTGTTTTATTTTTTTTTAACCTGGGTAACAATAAAAATTTTAGCAGAACAGGAAGCAGTCCAGTCCAGACAAATACAAGGATGCCACAACAACAACAGCCAGTTATAGATGTATTAAGTGAGCCGGTGGTTTTCATGAATGTACTGGAGTCGTACCGTGGCCACAAGAAATATTGGTTTTGAATTGGCTTGCTGTAAAATTGTGTAACTGGATACCTCAAACATTATTCTGGTCAACACTTTGTGCAACAGCTGTTCTACATGAGTATGCAGCAGAGATTAAAGGATTGATCTGGTGACTTCTATTCACATTACTCATGCTTTGAGATATTGCCTTCATTGAAAGAGGTATTTGGGACAATGAAAAGAGTCCATATACTTACTCCATTAGGAATATTTCTCCCCTCATTTTTGAGTGTGTATCGAAGTATAATTATTTCTTCTTTTTTCTAAAATGTACTGAATGCTTTTTTTCCCACACACATGTTTATGAATATATTGTGTATAAGACTAAAATGACTTTAATAGAGCCCATGTCATGTTTTTCTGTGTTTTCTTGCTTTTGCGCAGTGTAAAATGGAACAATGTAAACATCATCTAAAACTTAAAAAAAGGGGATATAAACATGTTTTTGTTTTCTAAAGCCAAATGTTCTACAGAAGGAATACGATTTATCCAGTAGAGTCTCAATCTCACCTACACAACCCTTACTTTTTTCAGCTACCTGGCCACGACCACGTTTTAGTTCCTGGACTGCATGCATGGTCAGTGAACTCCAGCTAGAGCATACACATTATTCATCACATCCATTTTTTTGCACTATATAGAACCACTCCTGTAACCATTGCAGGTCAAGATTGTACGGCCATTTACCAGATACTGTGAGGAATGGGTGAAATGAGGAGCTAGCTAAGGGAAGTTGATAGCCGGGGGACAACAGTGGTTGAAAGAGCAGGTGCAAGCTGACAAGTACCTGGTAAGGTTGAGCAAGCAAGCAAGAAACAGCAGCCAATGGTTTTCAGGCAAATTCCTGGCTACCATCAGCTGCTCACTCACTACTAGCTGGTAGGCTAGCTGTTAACTTCCCAAATCTAGTAAAGAAAACAAAAGGGAAAGAAATATACAATTCTTCAAAAAATAAAATGTCATGAAAGAGTAATGAAAAGATCCTCATGCTATGTTGAGATTGATTGTGAACGTTTTGATGATGATGCAGAACAAAATTTCTCTTGGTATAAAAGTAATAACATTTCTGTCTGGGTTTGCATGGTAGAAATATTAATTGGTGTTAGTTAGCCGATGTAAGCATGTTCCTGAGCTCCGCAGTACGTAATGGGTGCAAAATATTTTCTCCTAGTTGTATTCACTTATACATCAGCTATTGTGGGAATTTGTCAAAGGTGTTTCTGTTCCTGAGTTAGCTTAGAGGTCAAGTTAGAGTAAATGTATTGGAGTAAAAGAAATGGCTGATGTTTTTGAAATGCTGTACCTTAAGTACAGTCTCCAGTCTGTGACTCAAATTTTGGCAACACACAACCAACAATTCCTTCTGGGTTTTGAACATTTTAGGACCATGGAAACATAAGACCCTGGGAACATAGGACCTTATTCAGGGCTTTGAAAACATAGTAACTTGGAAATGTAAGAAGGTGGATACATAGGGCCCCTGAAGACCAAGGACAAGGACAATGGGAACTCTAAGCCCTGGAAAAATTTGACTATATACGAACATGACATCCTAGAAATACAGAACTGTTGGAATAGAGGATTGCAGATACGTGACCTAGGGTTGCATGAGCGCCAGGGAACTGAGAATCAGAACTATATAAAACTAAAGGAACACAAAAACCTGAGAAGATACCCGTGGAATATAGCAACCTTGGAACTAACCTTATCGTAAGGATATGGATCAATGAAACATTGGGGAGCAGAACTCTGTGGTGTGTTAAGTGCATTCCTCAGTAAAATAACTGAAAATTGTTCAGTTTAATGAGACAAACATTGCTGCCCTGCCTCCATAAATTGTATACAAACTAAGCACAGATGTGTGGGGAAGAAATCTAAGTTACAGTTCTGGCTGCTTGTTGTGTTGGTTATTTATTGCCAATTTGTCTTTTTGTTTTGTTTTTGTCTCATATGTCAAAGAACATGCATATTAATGACTTTCCTTTTTATAGCAAAAATGTACAAACATAATGTCCTAAGTAGTGAGTGACTGAGAGACACATAATAAAGTCTTACAGCAGTGACTGTCAAAGACGTACTGACGGTGTGGCTGTTATTTATTAATCTTTTAAATCATGAGGCATTGTTTCAAAGCAACACATCACTGCATCCTTCATATAATAAACCTATGACATCAGTTACATCTGTAAGAGGTTAATGATGATTAAAGTAGTGATTGGGATTAGCGAGTAGCACTCATAAACTGCTCTAAGTAATGTGTTTCTCATGACAATAATCAGTTAAAATACCCCACTCGACTACCATAGCATGACAGCAGCTATGAGCTCCACTATGGCTGCCTTCACACGGAGCTAATAAACTAGCTTTAAACACTCAGGCAGCTGTTACATCGAATCGAATGTAGAAAACTTCTTTTTTTATTTCTAACCAATGAAGGTGGGCAGACTGTGCAAACATTCTGATACATTAACACCGGACACTTTAACTTGCTTCAACTACTACATACATTTTTGGACTTTTCGTATGTCTGTTGCATATCTGCTTAGTGTCAGCATGCTGGTGTTAGCATTTAGCTCAGAGGACTACTGACTAATTCCACTTCTACCTCGGCTGTAGACTGTAGACTCTGAGCACCACAAACCTTGAACTCTGCATGGTTAAATAGCACTGTAGAGAAAATGTTTCTCGTTATTTTAGTGAATAGAGCCTTTAATATTCTGAAGCTGAATTCAACAATACATCTGTTTTTACTGAACAGAGTCAGACTTGTTTCCAAGCTGCCTCTGATGTCAAAATAACTTAGAGACAAACTGTTCTAGCGCATCACAGTAAAGTTGTTTTTCTAAGACACAGCATGTATGTGTGTAAATGTGTTGGGGTGTCAGAGCTTCGACTGTGGTGAGGCTTCCTTCCCCTTGAGTAAACTAGCCCCAGCATCTGTTAGTCTTTTCTACTTAACTACCCCTTGCTATGTCCAACCTGTACTTATCCCACGGTAGAGCTCCATCTCACATTGAGTTCCTCTGTCTATGGGAGAGAGATCTGCTGTGGATAGTAACCCCCCCTCCCCTCCTCTTTCTCATACACATACACTTATTTCTTCATCAGTCAAGTCTTTGCCTTTGACTTTGAGTGTGTGCATACCCATACATATTCAGCTTCTTTACACTCCATTCAGCAAAAATCATAGTCTGGCTCTTGACATGTTCAGCCATCCTTCATACAGAACAAAAATGTATGAAAGCCTGTGATTGGAGCTGTAAAACATTCATAAGGGTGAACATAAGTCAATTATTTCTCACATGCACTTTGAGCTTGCAATAACAGTCTGGACGAGACTCTAGGCTGAAGTCATTACCAGTTGTTAAACTTAAATACAGGTCTCAGGGCAACAGGACACCATAAACACAACATAAAATAAATTTATACAAGCAGGAGAGCAGCAACAAAATACAGGAGTACTTTCAAGATCCAATCCACAAGCTCAGCATTACTGAAGCCATACTCTAGAAGTTGGAGACCTAAAGTTAAGTTGAGGCCCTGCTGGGATAAAACAGCTAAGAGGCCAAACCTCTGGCTATTCCTTCTTTACACAGATGAGGGCGTCATTTCGTTGTTTTGTTACCTGTTAGCCCAAGTGACTGATTCAGTCTGATGCCAAGAGCAATGTTAACTTTTGTTTACCATCCAGTCCATCTATTTGAGGCGAATGTAAAAGCTATTATTGTAGGTCCATTTTATGAAGCAGTGTATTCTCAAATGATACCTTATTTAGCCACATTAAATCTCTGTAAGCTAATTTATGTGTTAGGCTCAGTAATGTTTATTTTTTTTCCAGAATATGAAATCATAATTCACCAGATGTACCAGTAAGCAGATATCTATGTTCTGAGATGGGATCTGATTATTTTACCAGAATAATGCATGACTTCATGTAACACTGGATCACAAACATTTATCTAGGTGACCAAAAATAGATGTACAATGGAAAAAAAAAACAAAAGAAAAAAAAAATTACAGTGACCCAGGATTTTAAATTTAAAGAAGTGGATTTTTTCTGCTATGACTGAATCGGTTACCTGAAATCAACATGATCCAGCTCCATTTACCTTGAAGATGGTAAAACTAGAGGTAAGAAGTGTCATAAATACTTCCTGAACTTTAAAGGTAACTCAGAGGAGGAAACTTGTTCTTTGGTCCCATAAATCTGGCAAAACTTCAGATTGCCATAAGGTTACTACAAAAAATATTAACAATGGACTTTTGTCCCCTCAGTGTCATTTGAGCTCCTTAAGAAGAAAGTTTTGCTTACAAAACTTTTCCTCCATTTGGATTGTAAAAACCCTCAGATCAAGCTCACCAACAGGTGGAAGAGTTAAGCCAAATGAAGTCTGTTTTCATTCTTATTCAATATAAACCTATTTATATACAAGTCTATTAGTTTTTGGGTTTTTTTTTCCACCTAACTGCATGATAATATGAGAAATATTACACAGTGTAACCTTCAAGGAACTTTAAGGGAACATTCTTTGAACAGTCCTTAAAGATTATGACTATGTAAAGCTTCAGGAACCTTCAGGCAAACGCTATAGCTATTTTCATCAATAGCTTCCACTATCAGCACAAAAAAGATGTTCTTGTTGACCTGCTCTGTTGCTTTTTGGTAACTCACACATACCATACCAAGCTGCATTAAAGAAATATCACATAGGTTTCCCACATCAAAACTCTGTGCTTCTGTCTCATTTTGATGGCAATCATTGTGAACATTCCTGGAACTGGTGTTGCCCTTTAGTGTCCTGGGACAAAGAACATGAACTTCACTTTTTTTTTTAATCCTGTGGCATCACGTAGCAGCTGCATTTTGTTTTATGGCCTTCTGTCACACACCAGCAACTGGATATCACAACACTTGCTATTATGAACGCACAACATGGCTGTCTTACAAAATAAGTCCATGAGAGGAAACAAGGAAAAGAAAGGGAAGGTGACAGAGCAAGAGATAAGACACGTCAACATCAGACTGACTTACTGGCTGGAGAGAGCTAAGAAAAGAGACAGGATGCAACATGAGTACCGAACAAGCCTTTGATAGGGGATGCCAAAGTGCAAATATCCAAAGTTTAGTAATTTCGCTTTAATACCCGTCGGTCGACACCACAATATTAGCTTAGAAAACTTATAGCTACAACAATAGCTGCACAATGTTAACAAAAAAATTTTTTCAAATTAACAATCAAGAAGAAACGTTCTGCATCCATTTTAAGTCCTTAAGCAATACCAAGATTTACTTTTTTTATTATAATTGTATCTTTGCTGATGAACCTGTTTTTATTTTTTATGAGAGGGGTTGGTAGTGATGGTAATATTCGCTTGCCTAGAGCTTCTGTTATTGTTGTAACTACAGTGCATTTCACTAACTTCTGCTTGTCCCTTAGTCTGTTTTTTTACATGCTACTCAGACTCAGGTGCTCTCCAGTGGTCCAGAGTGGTCCATCCCCTCCAAACCATTTGAATTGTTTATTTCAGGTGGATAGTACATAGGTATTTTTCATCACACATCATAGATGTTGCTTTAGTTTTAACTTCGATCTTAGATTCGTAATAACTGTTACTTGCAAATGTTCAAGGAAACTTCCTCACTCTCTCCTTTTTCTTTTATTTAATAAGAAGAATGAAAAGAAACAGGAACAGTAAACCCATTCTTCATAGGCCAGGGTTTTTACAGAAAATATTGCCGATGAGTCAACCTCAGCACACCACTGTGAGCCATCTTTTACTCCTTCCAGTCTTCTGTCAACAAGTGACAAAATATGTGGGAGTCTGGATCTGAGTGTGGGCTCAGCCAGTTACTTTTTCTGGCCTTGGTGAAGGGCATAATGCCACAACAGCTTTGTGTAGTAGTTCCTGCTTTAGATTATCCAGGAACTGACTGTTTATCCTGATTTACCAACAGCTGAATTCATTTAGGACTCTCAAGGATCAGATTATATCATATCTGCTGCTGTACAGTGGATCAGATATTGTGTACCAGCTTTTAAATGTTTGCTGTTTCTACTGTTCAACATGTCACTATTTGAAATGTAAAAATAACAAAGAGAAAAATTTATAAGCCAGAAGTGATTTCAGGTTATTTAATAATAATAGGCTCATAGATAGAACACGCCGTAAACTTGCAAATAACTTGCCATACCCGTGCTATGGTAACTTAAGACCTATTTATGCTGGAGGCAAGAGCTCAAAGATTCCTATCTGATTTTTCCTCTTCTTTCTTTTTTCCTTTATTAACCTTTGAAAATATTAAACACCAGTTTTGTGAATCAGCAAATCAAAGCACCTTTAAAGGAAAAAGTGACTCACTTTTCTTTATTCTTCGAATTATTGAACAACCTTAGTCTTAAAAGGCTACTGAAGACAGGATTGCATAGATGACATACTGTGTATTTTTTTTTATTCTTGTAGTGCTCTTGCAGATAAGGTTCTCTACCTAATGCAAGGTTTTCCTCTAAGTTTTTTCCCCCTTAATTTAGGGTGGTCTCCCTTCCAGGTCCAGGCACGTTCTGTTGTGATCAATTTGGCTTTTACACATGTCCTAAGTAACAATCACACTTAAAAGATATTTGATTTACTGTACACAATATGTCTCTGATCTCCCTTTTAATCGCATTTGTTTTTACTTGTGTTATTTGCTTAGTTGTATTTTTTCTGTTTTAAGCATAGTGGTTGAATACAGCTGTAAAACCCTGCACTGCTCAGTCACTTAAGATCCTCTATAGCCAGTTTACATCTGTGGTTCAGTGCTAAATACATCTAATAGAAACTGGCTTAAAATAAAAACAGATTAGATAAGATTAAATTACATGTGACGATAGCTGGATAATGGCTTAACTGGCTCCTGAAACCCCTGAAACTTGTGATTAGTTGTTGACCACACCAGGTGTGGTCTATTTTAAAAGTGAGCCTGATTCCCTCTTTGTGAAGAAGATTTAAAAAAAAGATTCTGTTTGATCATGCCAGCAGTGACTGGTTAGGTTAGCTTAGCTTTGGCCACAAACTAACAAAGCTAAATTTCTGAGCTGATTTTCTGAGTCTGATGTCTCATATTACAACATCTTGGAAAACCATGATGGTGTTATTTCATGAGGCGTGGATCTTCTACTTGCTGATAGTGATAAGTCTGCTGTAAAACCACAGCACTGCGAGCTGTTCAGTTCTGTCATATGGACTTTGGCACGGTGCTGCGAGTGTGGTGGTCGTCAAAGAGCAGGAGCTGAATCTGTCTGGATCTCCGATGAAGGCAGGTCTGAGGGAAAGGAGTCTGGGGGTGGTGTTGGAGGATTGGATGGTGGCTGCAAGTCACTGCTGGGCCTCCTCAACTGTTGAGGACTCCACCTGTGTGACAGCTGCCTTCTCATACTCCTTCTCTTGGGTTTATGAGGCCGCCTTCTCTTCTCCTCGCTTGCTGCTGCCTGGGTCCGGTCACTCAGTGTGTCTGAGGACTCGTCAATATATGCCAGATTTTCTCCAAAGAAATCCAGCAGCTCACAGCCTGGGGAGGAGGTGGGGGTGTCATGAGAGGAGGATGGAAGGACTAGAAGGGGTGAAGGGGGAAGAGGGAGAAGGCTAGGGGAAGGTGTGAGATTGTGGCCACTGTTTGCTAAAGATTCAGTGTTCTTTGCCAGAAGCAGTTTTTCTATCTCTTGTGCTGCATTCAATTGTGCCACTCTCATTTCTCCTTCCTCTATGTTGTTGATGGTACTGCAAGGCTGGAGCTTGTGAGGTGCTGAGAATGACAAGGACAGTGAGGAGCCATCTGACCTGGAGTCAAATGCAGACTCAGACCCAGACAGGGACCCCTCCTGCATGGCTGCGCCTGCTGAATCCAGCTCGGAGGTGGAGCGGGCCACAGGGAGGGAGAATGAGCGGGCCAAAAGGTGATGAAAGGACTTACTCTGTCTCTGTACACTAACAGGAGGGTCAGTCCTGATCCTTTGCACTGTTATTGGGATTGTTGGCCCTCCAGCTACACTCATCCGTGGCCTGGTCTTGGCAGCAGCAGCCCTCTCTAGAGATGAGTGAGCCTCCAGCTGGCTCATGGAGCTGGAGAGGCCAGTCCAGCGATTTGGCAAGTGTCCATTCTCAGACCCCCCTCGAACCCAGTGTCCCAGAGTACACTGGGCCCCCCGGCGGATGCGACGACGCTCACTGCGTTTCCAACGCCGCCGCTGCAGAAGGAAAGGGTCATTGAATTCCAGCGGGTTTGGGATCCGGAAGTCCATGGACATGTTCTGAGTCCAGTCTGTGGCATGGGCCCTCAACTCTTCCATCTGAGGGAGGAAATGGAGAGTTTGGAGGTGATGAGAGACAAAATTCACTGCAGAGCCTTGTTAAGATCCCTTCTGTGTAACACTGTAGATCTCTCACCTCAGCACGAGTCCTCTTAGACAGCACCCTCAGCCAGTTGCCTATCATAGTGAGAATGGAAGCAAAGTAGGCAAGCCCAAACACTATCCACAACAACACCAGAGGCTTAAAGAAGTTGCCACCCTCATAAGCTCCTCCTGGAGGCAGAAAATTAGAATTAGAAACGTTTTAATGCTGTCATGTTCCAGAGAACAGAAACAGGTCTTTTGTCCTTTTCCAGAGCAAGTAGCTCTTTTTTCTAGTATGATTTGACAAAACCTTAAAAAAAGGAAGAATAGTTGTGCTTACACCACTTTTCATTGCATTTATAAGGACAGTTCAATAGAAGAGCCATATGGGTTTAGAAATGTTTCATGTGAATTAATCAGAAAGGCCCAAAGAGACAAAATTACCCAAAATATTGCAAGAGAAAGCATACAAGTCCAAAAGAGACAGAAGAGAAATGTTATTTTATCCTACTGTGGCTATCGTGATTTGTTGCATGGATTTGACCCTCTAGCAGAAAACAAGACAAGCCCACTGTTCTCAAAGCTGCTTTGTAACATGAGGTTGCATCTTTACCTGGCACATAATCTCCAAAGCCAACAGTTGTGAGAGTGATGACCACAAAATACAGCGACTCCAGAAATGACCAATTTTCTACTTTCTGAAACACAATTGTTGGCACGGCAAGGAAGATTAAACAGCCAATCAGGATGGAGAGAACTGCTGAGATCACACGCACAGTCGTGGGCCGGACCTTACGTTTCTATAACAGAGGAAACGGCATCAAATGCGATAGTGGAGCAGATATTGATTTTATGAGTTAGAATTATCAAACAGAAACGGACAGAATGAAACTTGACTAAATAAACCTGTTTTTCAAAACAATGAATCTAATTATTCTTTTTATAATAATAAAATAAGTTAAGATTAATCCACACCTGTCTACATCTTGACCACACATTTACATTTCATCGTCCTTACATTAAAATATTAGTCTAAAAATTAAAAAAAAATATTTGTAGTATTGAAGCCGTCAGCTTTCATATCCAAACTGTTCAAAAGATAGTTAAAAATTAAGTTATTAAACGGAAAAAAGAAGTATAAATAAACAGTAAAATGTGTCATCTTCTTCAGCTGCAGAACACCTTAAACAAAATCTCTTGTTTGGCTGCACAAGCCCGCAGATACAATGCAGATAACTATTAATGTCCAGCAGATTTGCACTGTACAGATATTAAATTAATTGACCCTTGCAGAAAAAGTTTCCTTCATGGAAAAGGATTAGGCAGTTAGATGGATACATTTACTCTAATAGCCATGGAAATATTTACATAATGCAAATACTCTACAAACTTGTGCCTGGGCTTCTTACATTTGAGTTGTGATTCACGTTAAAATAAAACTGAGGTTTGGTTTCTGCACAGAACAGACCATTCTCACCAAAAAGAGGGTCTCAATCTTGGCCACAGCTCTCCGTAGTACAGTGCCCATGTGGTCCCCCACTCCAGCAAGCAGTATGCCAAACATGGGGATGCCCACCAGGGCATAGCACACACAGAACAACTGTCCGAACCATGTCCGAGGTGACAGGTTCCCAAAGCCTGGATGGGAAAAAGAAGACAGCCAAATAAACCAATATGCACACACCAGATAAGAAGATATTTGTCTTGGTATTTCTTTTACTCAGTAGGTATACATGAGCTGTGCCCTGATAGTGAACATCGTTCAGTGCAGCACGCAATTTACAAATGCATGAAAAACATGAAAACTATGATGGGGCCATCAATGCAGACAGGTACAGAGATAAAGGTTAATACAGGTAAAACTCAAAAAATTAGAATATCCCTCAAAACTTATCTTTTTTTTCAGTAATTCAGCTTAAAAGGAGAAATAATATATAATATAGACTCATATGGAAAGTGAGATATTTCAAGCGTTTATTTGTTAAAATTTAGATGACTATGGCTACAGAAAATTAGAATATTACATGAAAGCAGTAAAAGAAAAAGGATATTTACTACAGAAATGTCGACCATCTAAAGAGTATAGTCATGCATATGAACTCAGTACTTGGTTTGAGCCTCTTTTGCATTAATTGCGGCCTCAATGCGGCATGGCATGGATGCTATCAGCCTGTGGCTCTGCTGGGGTGTAATGGAAAACCAGGATGCTTCAGTATTGGCCTTCAACTCTTCTGCATTGCTCGGTCTCATGTGTCTTATCTGAAGGAAGCATTAAGTGCTTTAAAATTTCCTGGTAGATGGCTGCGTTGACTTTGGACTTAATAAAGCCCAGTGGACCAACACCTGCAGATTACATGGCTCCACAAATCAACACAGACTGAGGAAAATTCACACCGCGCTTTAAGCTTCTTGGACTGTTGCCTCTCTATTCTTCCTCCAGACTTTCGGAGCTTGATTTCCAAATGAGATGCAACATTTGCTCATCAGAAAAGAGGACTGTGGACCACTGCCCAACAGACCAGTTAATTTTTTCTTTAGACCAGGTAAGATGCTTCTGATGTTGTGTTTTATTCAGGAGCAGCTTAACAAGAGAAATACAACATTTGAAGCCCATGTCCAGGATCCATCTGTGTGTGGTGGCTCCGGAAGCACTGAGTCCAGCCTCAGTCCACTCCTTGTGAAGCTCCACATTTTTGAATGACATTTTCCTGACGATCCTCTCCAGGCTGCGGTCACCCCTTTTTTTATATTTTAAATGTAGCGCTATACTGTCTATTAATGTTAATTGTGAGAAAAGTAAAATGTTTTGACTAATTAGACCTCATGGTGAATTTGGATCAGATCTTTTGAACATTACAGCAATTCTCTATTAAACGTGTTTAGTATTTATTTTAATAGCACATTAGGTTCGTTAATGATTTTGACACTGCTCGTCTTCATTTTTAAGCATATTGTAAACAATAAAACTTCCCCTCTGTGTGAGACCCGGTACTTACCTATGGTAGTGATGATGGTACCACAGAAGAAGAAGGCAGAGGCCCAGTCCCAGCGGGTGGTCAAGTTGCCAGGAAGGCTGCTCATATCCAGACCTGCATCTACTGCGGATGCCACTTCCTGCAGATGTGGGATGTTCATATAGATGCTAATCTCAGTTTAACTTCAATATCAATTATCTTGTTTTCATTATTATTCTGAAATTTGTGTGTATAATTAATAGATTGTATCCACAAAACAGCATATTTTTAATTATTAAAATATGAGAGACTGTGAGCAGCACAGTGATATAAAGCAGCAGTATCCTCGAACCTAAACAGAAAACATCTGCACCATCTAACATATCTGGTTTATATTTGACTTGTATTTGACTTAACTCAAGGTAGAGCTACTTGTCATGAAGCTGGGATGCTGAAACTTTATAGCTCATTGCTTTTTTATGATATGAAATAATTCTGCATAAATAATAAAAAAAAAAGAAGTTATTTTTATCTTTAATGCATCATATTATATAAGCTGCTCATGTGTAAACTAACAGCCATTTTTTTCTAATAACTGTAGTGGAGCACAATATTTTAATTCTGACATCCAGGGGAAAAGAAAAACAAAACAATTGAAAATGTTCGTATTTAAACAAAGTATAAGAACTTCAAAATCCTGCTGACATAATGAATTAGTTACATAACCACATTCACAGACGGAAAATTCATATGAAAGCCTTTTGACCCGCGGGCCTTCTTTAGAAGACAGGCTGCTTTCATGCGGGTGACATTCAAAGAGAAGTTGTGAAGATGCTAGATACTGTGAGGCTACAGTCATGTGTCATGCTTTTCTTAGTTTTACGTGGACTGAAAAGCATTAAATCACCAGCTCTTGTTAACATGTTTTATATGCTAGAAAGGCAAAACACCATGAACTATAGCTGTGTTTTATCACATTTGAAATACAATGCAACTAATTAAAACCTTAGATTCAAACAGCCAGTGTTTCACACCCAACAAACCACCAAAGCCAGTCAACTTGCAGGGTGGGACTAATGTTTTAGGGCTGGTGATTTGAGACAAAGTTTATCTGTCACTAACAAACAGCAAAAATAAACTAGGAGCTTTGAAAGGCTCTTGCTTTTTACTACAGGCACCAAGGATTAAACAAGTAATGGGAGATATATTCCTCCATAAAATGTTTTTCTGTCATAGTTGTCTCACAATCTCCACATTTATACAATCTTTAGGTCTGTAACATTCAAACACAACCAGTCTTCCCCGGTTACATGAATCAGGGAGAAAATGAGTATACTGCATGATGAATAAGGAGAAAAAAACTAATGCAGCAAAGCTGTTAAATAAAACATTTTTTAAATATTTTTTTCCACAGCAATTACAGTCCAAACCATGGATATAGACATCCAGGAAGGAGCCATGTTTCCAGACATACGTGCAGCTCTGACCTGCTCCTCAGGGAAACTGAGTCAGCAGACAATCGTGGCTACTGCTGGCACGGTCTTTATATACAGACTTTGCTTTTGTTAATTAATCTCTAAAGGGCCCTCTAAAGGGGTAGAAGCTTAATCAATGGCAGACAAAGTCTGTAATACTATGTAAATTTGAATTAAAGCAATGGAAGAGGGTTTTGATCAGTCTTAGTTTGCAGGATTAACTTTAATACTACTCACAAGAATCAAGCTGGTGTAGACAAATAAGTGTGTCTGATAATACCTTCACAAGCCTGTGGAAGTCCAACTCTGTGACGCAGGAATTATTAATGAGAAAGTCTTGCTTGGTCCTTAGTAAATGTTCATGTGCTGCACTCTCCTTAGGGGTCTCCAGGGTGACAAAAACAAGTGCTCCCATTCCCAGGTACAGCATGACCCCGGTCAGCAGGGTGGTGAGTGTGGTGCATCGCATCTTCTCCCCGCTGACACCCCTGGCCTTCCAGGGTTCGGGCTCCAAGCTCACAGGCCAGGGTTTGATTTGGGTCTTAGTCAGGATACACTAGAACACAGCTGGTAATAAACAGGAAGGACTTTTAGAGATGTACCGTGTGAGTAAGGATATGTCCAAACAAGATATATATGTGGTCTAGACATTAATAACCCAGGGTGGGAAAATGTTACAGAAAGTGTATAAATTGTGATTGGGACATAATCTTTACACTAACTAGTGCCATATGATGTGAACTTTCAGGGCTGCTACAGTTAAGGTTCCCATTTAAGTCTACAGTAACTTAAAGTCTATAAGTATCACTGCTGGTCTATGTCTAGGTTATCATTCATCCTTTTTTATTGACCATAAAGGGAGCCCTTTTACAATTGAATTTCTATTAAAAAAAGTGTTATGATCTTTCATTCCATTTTATGATATAATCCTTCAGCTGATTGAGTCAGCTACATCACGTGGGTCGCTTTAAAGGTTACAAAATTCTTGGCCTGAAATTGCCTTTTGAGGTTTTTTTTGTTTGTTTTCATGAAATGCAGGCTGTGTATTTTGCCTCCATCTCTTAAGGCCACAGGTAGTGACAAGGAACAAAAAGGCATTCATGGTAATAAATTTCTTTGCATAATATCTTAGTTTAAGAATACACGTCAAGGGTGTTTATAGTCTAGACTGGGTTTCAGTGGGAGATTATAAAAATGACAACAAGCTACATCAAAGCATTATCACAAAAGGATATTTTGTCTAAATCAGTGTGAGAATCTATTTAATCTTTAATAACCAGATATTCTGGTTATTCAGTATTCAAATCTGATCAACTCAGTTTGCTACAAAGGATAATAGATTGTAATTTGGCAGAATACAATGCAAATATTAACCATAATTTCTGACCAAAGACAAAATAATAAAGACTTTTTGAGGCTAGATGTAAAAACTTTTGAAATGCCCCTTTGATTTGTTAGATAAACAAATCCTTTCAGGTGAAGATGATTTTCTGTGTAACTCTGACACAGCAAGCTTCAGCACTGACATTAGGCCAGTTAAATTTTGAGGGTGCCAGAACACACACACACACACACACAAACCTTATACAATACCAAAAGTTAAAAAAAAGCATAAGCAGTCTTCATTTTCAAATGAGCTCTTTAATCTGCATTTATGACATTTGTCATGATGAATAATAACATTAACAGCACAAACAGTACCTTAACTTACTGATGTGAGGAGCTCATCCCATGTTAATACTTCACAAATTATGTGGCAGAGATATGGTGGACTCCTCTCGCCTCTTACTCGGGTTGTTTTTCTTCCAATTCAAGCCATTGGAACACTACGGCACACACACACACAGACAAACAAGAGGGTAGGTTAACTCATACAAAATTGGGTATGCAAGACGTAAATGCATAGCTGTGACATGGTAGTTTCCAGCTTCTTTTACATCAAGGTATGAGTAGTTTAAATAAGTGCTTACACTGCAGGGAATTTGTCATAATACACACAAAGCAGACACAAAGCAGGCCACCCAGTGATTTCAAAAGTAAAAGGCCCTGCCAAACCTCCGAAGACATGTCTTAACATTAATTGAAAAGATGTTTATCGCTTATCGTCACTATGCTTCTCGTGTTTTCTTTGAACTGTGTTTACCCTTCAGGCAGTCAAACAGGACTGGGATTTAGGAGCTTCTTGCCCTGGGTCAGCCAGTCCTGGTCACCACCACCACCACATTGACAGTGTTCTGAGATTTTGCAGAGTCTGGATGGCTGTTAGCATTCTGCTCTAATGGACTGCTGGCTTTGGTTCATGTGGAGAGTCTTGCTTTCTGCCCCTGACTGATATTATTAGTTATCACTGTCTAAACCTGCACTGGCACATTTTCATATTTTGGTAAGATACTGAGTGAGGGAAACTTGGAGAGAATAAAGGATGTGGCTGACTGGCTGAGATGTAATCTTAAGTTAAATATTGGAGCAGGTGGGGTAATAAATCTTGGGGTGAGCTGTTTGGAAAGAGGAATGACGCTGGGACATGATGTATACATGCTATTCTTAGGTTTACATTTACAATAGGTGTTAATGACAAATTCAACCAAACTGAGGTTGACTATAAAAATTGAGATGACTGTAACATTCATTTTATGGTCATGCAGATCAACGGTCCTCTTTAAGACATCCAAAATTCCCTGAAAGTGCTCCTTGGATTAAAAATGTGTTTTGCATGTTTGATTCTTAAATTGGATGTTTCATTGTGCAGGATGAAACAAGTGCTGCATTTGATACCAGACTACTTTTATACATTTATTTATTTTGTGCACAGCTTGACTCTCTAACACATAAGCAGGATTTTGTGACCTTGGGTTTAGTTCAGAAGTCAATTCATGTTCATTATTTAATATATGCACTGCAGATAAGGAAACATATACCCTTTAAAACTCAGGCTACGTGTAAATGCAGTTTTGTTCCAAAAACAAAGAAAGATTTTGCAAAGAAAAGCACCTGAGATGAAAAGGACTGTCTGTGGGAGAGGAGGTACGATGCACAAAATAATTTGCAATAAAAGGGAGAAAATAAAGTTGCTTTAGATGTAATTATGCCCAAAAGTATTCAGCCATGAACTAACACTGACATCAGAGAGTGATCACAGGTTGCAGCTCTGGACGTCTAGTTTATTCCTCTGGGAAAAAAATTATTCTCAATTATCCTCTGTTTTGGCTGACAGTTGGCTTTGTTGCAAACAAAACCAATAAGGAATTTTTCTAATAAAATGTTGATCAAATTCTACATTTACAGCAACACATGCATAACTCTTGAAATACTGTTGTGATGTACATAAAATCTTTTCTGCTCTTAAAGAGTAGTAGGGTTGATAGCGAGAGGAACATTATAAAGAACAGAATGATAATCTCTCTTTAAATGTGTACGACAGCATGCTGCTACATGTTATTTATTAAAAGAAACATTTGGAGAAATGGCCTCAGAGCTTTGTCTTCCAAGACTGAGCAAAATTCATGATAAAAATACACATTTCTGCTTATCATACAAAAACAAAGAACCTGAAACAAAAACCAACCCAGTGACTGACATTAATGGCCTTTAGCAATACTCCTAGAAAACATTAATAAAGCAAGCCTTACCTTAAGTTTGGGAAAAGTTTCCATCCAAGTTTGTCCCACACAGCATGAGCTTGTTCTCTCACCACTCAGCAAGCAGCTCTGTATGCGTGTGTTGTGCAGATGCATGAGTGCATGTGTGTTTTCTCCTTGGAAGGTGTTTTCCCCATTCTCGTGACCCTACAGCACTTAGGATCATATGAGGAGGAGGAGGAGATGAAGAAAAGGATGAGGCGGGATCTGCGAGTGCAAGTGAAGTCCATCACAGTGCTGTGAGTGTGATCAAGTGTTGTCACTGAAGAGGGCCCGGAGTTTCCTGAGCTGGATGTGTGTGTGTGGTGTGGGGGAGGGGGTAGCTCTCTTAAATCCATCAATCATCCAGTTTGTCTTTTTGGGAAGTAAAAAGAAACACTTGTCTCTTCAAAGTTATGGTGCACACACATTTTCTAACACTTGAAGAAGAAGTGGATCATGAAGTAAAACAGACTCTAAAGCAGTAAAATATTTCTCTTCCATCGACTCCTTTACCTTTAATCAAAGTCTGATCCTTCTAAACGTCAGCACCTTCTAAACAATGTGTTTATGACCAAGAGGCAAACGAGAGGACTTTGGTAATTGCTGAAACACTTATGTGATTTAGTCAAGATATTACAGTAAAAAAAAAAAAAACAAAAAAAAACTTTCTCTTTATTGAAACTTGCCACTCATTTAGACTTAACTGCACTAACGGAAAGAAAGAAGAAGAAGAAGAAAAAAAAAGAAAACTCCTCTCATGCAAAACAGACTTAACATCACAGATTAGGATTATTAATATTATATATAGATTAATATTATTAAGTGAACAGCCCAAGTACTCGAGTAAAAGATGCTTAAAGAGAAACAGTGGTTTCAAGAACAGCAAGTCTTTTATTGTAGCCGCAAACACAACACAGATACATCCACTTAAGTGTCAAAAATAAGGCAACAAAGTCAGTGTGTTTTCCTACCCTGAATCAGACAATCCCACCTTGCTGCCAGAGAAGACTACAGATCCCAGAGGTTTACAAGCAAGGGAGGGAGGTGAGGTGTGTTTTTGTATGCTGTGGGTGTCATGGTGGTAGATGAATGTCAGTAACTTTGATTCAAGCAAGAGTCCACAGTCTCTAAGTGAAGAGGCAATGGCGAGGGAAGAATGATGAAATTTAAATAAGTACACATCAAAATAAAAATCACAGCACTTCTAATACAAATGCTTCAACATTGTTTCACAGCTAGGCTACGAAGGATACTTTTATGTACATGGAAAAACTGATGCCCACTGCAAGTATTCCCCAGATTACACTGGACACGAAAAAGAAGAAAAAAACAAACAAAAACAAAGTTGCAAGCTGTTGAAGAGCTTTAGCAACAAATAAATCAAGAAGATAATTTATTGTTTTTATTATGAGATTCCCTCTTTTTCATCCAATTAAATCTGTGGAGAGATTCAAAGACGAAACTTTAAGACTGCATCTCCTGAAGATGGTAGGTCTGTGGTGTATGCAGTTGGTTTGCAAACCTTTTTTTATTGGGCCCTCAGTGGGTTTTTTAGCCTCTACTAAACAACACAATCTGTATCACTTCAAATTTGTGAGTTGATCAGAAACCCATTTCAAGACAATCCTACTTTTATGCAGGGACAGAAACAGAGCTTCTTGCCATGTTGCACTTAAAACCTTAAGTTACCCTTCCAACAGAGCATTTCACAAAGAGACAAACTGTTACGAAACAGGACTTCAGGGGGAAAAGAAATCATCAGAATAAAATGTGAATTTATTGCTCTGTTTGCAATGTGATTAGACTCACAAATTTACCAACAGACAGCTCAGTAAATACCTTTTTTTTTTAAAAAAACTTCTGCAAAACGTATGACCTGGGATCGCAGATTTTTTTCTCTGTTACTTTGAAATTCCTTTGTAAAAGTGACTAACAACAAAAATTCTGCATGTTAATGTTTAAGTTGTTAAATCAATATTGTTAAGTGGACATGACAAAATGTGAACGTAACCTTAAAATTGCTGGTCAAGTCTTGTAGGTAAGGAAATGTGAGAGATGTGCTGTTGCCAGGTATGCTAAAAAGATATCATGAAGTCCAAAACTAATAACTCTCATCTATGCACATCACTAAATCTGCATCATATATTACATAAATAAAATAAGTTACATCTAATCTATTATGAAGAAACCAGCTCAGTTTACCTATGTTCTAAAGAAATAAAGCTCCACAACTAGTTTTTGGTGAAGTTGCTGTACAGTCAACTACAGTTTAAATGTAAGACACACAAAAGCAAAGCAGGACAGCGAGGAGAGATGGAGCACAGTGTGTATCACCATACATGGAGCGGAAACAAGAGCAGGTTAGACTGAGTCATAGAAATGCGCTCACCCAACTCTCCCCCACACACACACACACACACACACACATATACAAACAGTAACATCAAGATGAAGACACACATGTTCATAGTCACAGCTAATGTTTCACACACAACTTGTAAACACCTGCTCACTACTAAAACACACTGAAGTGCCAATAAATATGCCACCTTAAGAAGTTTTAAAAATGAAAATATATTGTGTTTTCACAACTGGCCCCTCTGTGCTTCAGCCTTTGGGAAAACAAGTCAAACTTATCTTGACAAGTGTTTGTTTAGAAAAACATCAACCAGGCACAGTTTAGGTCAAAGTAAGCTGAGACCAAACTCACATGTTAATTCTAAGCTAATGAAAACAAAATGGTCCCTTTAGAAAAGTGGTTCAAGAAATCAGGTAGTATCACTAAATCCCCACGTTAGTACCTAAATATACAGGTGGGTATAAAGTGATAGCACTGTGGTGGACAGTAGTGCATTCACACAGCAATTTCAGGACAAAATGGTGACACTTAGAACGTTTCAGATCCACAGTGGAAGTGTTTGCTCTGTCTGGGCAGGCTCAGTTACCTGCACACACATGTACAGAAGCACATGTCCGACGGTAGATTTCTAAACAGGTCCTGTGTGATTCAAAGGCTTAAAGTTTCTGCTGCTGCAGTCATCCATCACATAGATTCATTATGAAGCCACGCATGCTGATCAGTTCCTTCAACAAGATCTGTGAACAATTAAGAGGGAAAAAATAGAAATGTCTCTAAGTTTTGGGCAGAATCAACATTTTGACAAAGAATATCACACTTGAGTGTGGTGACAGTAACATCATTGGTGCTGGAGAGAATAAACTAAATAGAATATAATCTGTGTGATCTGTGTGGTTTACAGTACAGGTTCTGTTAAGAAACAGTATAATAAAGTTACATTTTAAAGTTTATTTATATTTCTTTTACTAAGGCTTTGTAAAATCTTTGTGAGAATCTCCTTCGTTCCAGTATACAATAAGGTCTTTACTTTCAATGCTTTCAATAAAATTAAACTGAACTAAAATTACTCTGTGTCACTGTGTAACTCCTAATTCAAAATGTTTCTTTTAGCTTAATTTATGGTTAAAGTTATTTAAAAATAATCTTAAAAAAAGGAAGAAAAATTTACTTTTGTACATGATGCTACAAGTTGTTGTGTTTAATCTGTCTCCTCCTCTTTCTGCGGGTCATTCTGAGACACGGGTACAACTGCTGTTCCTAGCAAGCCTCTTCTCACAATGTAAGGACATGAAGGACCAGTCGGGATGTCAGCAAAACCTGAAGGACAAAAACAGAAAGAGAAAGGAATAAATTATAGTGACAAGAGAAAAGCAAATGAAAGAGAAAATGTAAAAAGAGAAGAAATACAGAGAAGATGAAGAGAAAACACCAGAAAGTTTTTCTATAAATTTCAGGGTCTGAATGTCACAAAGATTCATATATTTAAAGGCTGTACCCATGAACACTTCTAATAAGAACTTCTAATTCAGCAAATGCTTAATCTGAGTAGATTTTCAACGTTTTCCTAAAATCTTTTGTTAAATTTTGTGTTTAACTGTAATTTTTTCTATCATTAATATACCTATTAAGTTGTCCGATTACCATCCTGCTCGTTATCTGCAGACTAGTTTTGTTTTTGGCCATTTGGGGGCAATAACAACATCTTCTTGTCACCTTTAAAGTTGATGAAGCAAACTTTATCATTGTTAGTTGCTTAACAAACTAGCTGTGAAACAGCATAGACACCATTGTCTCCACTCTGATGTGGTGTATTTTTAGAGCTTGTTAGCTAGAATCAGTGAGCCAATTTGGCTGTGAGTTTGCTTTTTATTTTTTTCTTATTTACTCAATTTCATAAAAATATTCTGTTTGCAACGATGCTGGACAAGACAGGTAAAAAAAAAAAAAAAAAAAAAATTCATAAAAATAATTTTAAAAAGACTTTAGTCAGATGTTTTCAGAAGACAGATTAAAATTTTTTTAAACCAAAAACAGATAAAGTTACCTTTCATGACAACTTCTGGCAGGCCATATGGTTCATACTCTGTATCATCAAAGGCAGCAGACAATTGCGTCCTGTTGCGGCGAATTCTTTCAGCCAGACGGGCCGGGTCGGCTGGGATAGGGAACGATCCTGAAAACAGCATTTTGTCATCTGACACTACCTTCTCAGCTAATGAGACAGGAGAGACAGAAGGAGAATCAATGGACTTGTCTTCATTTTCTTCCTTCTCCTCAGTCTGCGTGGCTGCACATACTGTTGGGGGACTGTGACGATACAGATTGTACTCGGTTTGACTGCTGATGCTTTTCATCTCTGTCGCATCTTTGTCTTTGGAATCACTGGTGTTTATTTCCTTGGTTTCTGCGAAAGGATGTGGTATGGCCTCAGGCTTCTCTGTGTAACACTCGACCACGTTGGTTGGATTTGGCCCTGAGGATCTGTGGGGACCTTCTGCAATATGTTGTTGAGCCATTTTCTGCGTTGACATTTGGATAAATTCAGTATCCCTCTTCACTTTGTATTGGGCTGCACAACTATCTGACCATTGTAGGCTGGCCTCCTGGTCTTTTGCAGGTTCCTGTGTCAAAACAAATTCATAAATGAGTAATTAAGGGTACATACAGTTTTTTTCTAAAGATATGAAGTGAGAGCATGCAAAAATTTTGAGTTTGGATGCAGCAGTAGATGTGTTGTATCTTTCCTTGAAATGACTTTGAAATAATAAGAACTTTGTAATTTTGTGACAATTATATAAAAATAAAGAACAGCCCTAAATAATGCAGAACAAATTAAAAAAATTTACTACTCTTTCATTCTTCAAAACTGCTGTTTATACTTGTTCTTCTGTTCATGGATTTGTCCATGTTCGGTGTTTCCTGTGCAATGTTTAAAGACTCATGGGTGCTTAATTAGTTCACTTTTTTAAAACAATCTTTTTTCCACACAATTTATTAAAACGCACAGTTTCTTCCAATATTCCCCCTGTGAAATTATCTGAAAACTGCAGACCTGTAACATTAACAGGAAAAACAAGTTTGAGTCCTCAGTCCTTAAAATCTACTCCATTTACCTAGCAATTATAAGAGCTCTATTAAAAACAGACTTGAAACATAAAGTGTGAAACATGATATATAGAGTGGACTAGTATGCAAGGGAATGATGATTTTGGAAAAAAAAAATCTTGGCAGTGTTCAGAATGTATACCTTAAGCATTGATGTGTTTTTAAAGGAATGGATGTTCTTTGCTTCAGGAAGGCTGCTGCTCTGAAGTCTTGTAGTAAGACAAAAAAGAAGGTAATTCAATAAAGAAGACAACTTAGGCCTGACACAGACTTGCATAATGGATTTAACACAAACATGGAAGGAAAATTATTTTTTACTTTCAGTCTCTGGTTATGAGTTACCTGGAGTACAACATGCGGCCCTGCAGTTTCTTGGAAGAGCAGCAGAGGGATAACTCATCTTCTCTGATGACTGTGATGTTGTCCTGGCTCTTTTGAGTACCCTGCATAAGTGGCTGAACTTGGGTTTTAAGAGCCAGAGTTTGAGCTTGGCTCTGGGTCAGCTTTTGGTTTGACAATGACTGACAGACAACAGATATCTGATCTAGTGTTTCACACTCTTCATCAGTGTTGGTAAGGAAGTGATCAAATGTAGGAGCTGGCTGGGAGCTCAGTCTCCATACAGCAAGCTCCTGGGCTTGCTGCTGTGTTTCCTCATAAAGAGACCTCACCTTCCTTTTCATCACTTCCACCTGGAAAAGAGAGATTAAGTTATTTCATATTATCTTAATTAAAGACTGAGTTGTTTCTAGGATTGATGTAGTACATGTTATGTATACAGAATTAAGGAGAATGTAAGTGATTAATTTTACTCTTAATACCTGTTGTTGTAGGTAGTTGACCTGGACCTCTGACACTTCTGCCAGATCTTTTTCACTCATGGTTTTCCCATCTTCCCTTTCTAAATCTTGACCTTCATCCTCACTCCTGTTTGCATTATTCTGTAACTCTTCTCCCACTGTTGTGACATCACTTGTTCCAGACTGCATCTCCTGCTCAGCTAAGCAGGACAAAGCAGCAACAGATGTGTTTTTGCTTTGCTTGTCTGGGTCTTCTGGGTTTTTGTTGTCAGTCTGTAATGTCGAGTTCCTGGTGACCAAAACAGTCATACCCTCTATTCTTTGTGTCAGGAGCTGATTCTCTTGTCTGAGAGCCAACGGTTCTGTAACCAAGTCTGTTTTTCCTTCATTTTGATCACACTGATTCCCTGTCACCTCACAAGTAGAGTCAGTAGAGTATCTCTGAGACTTATTGGAGTCTACAGAGCTTGGGTGATATTCTCCAGACCATAATGCTTCACTTTTGACTTCACTGCCAATAGATGTTGGTATTTCGGCATCGCATGTCTCAATATTTAGATGATGTGCATTCAAGTCACCATCTGTCAGTGAGTTTGTAGTCTGAAAGAAGACAATACACTCCTTTTCCTGTTTAAGCTGATGTTCTGAGGTTTCTGCTGACATCTCATCTCTTTGATCCCGTTTGTTTTCATCTCTGACCGATATCTTGACCTCTTTGTTATTTTCCATCTTTAGTGCTTCCAGCTCTTCTTTGCAGCACAGGAGCTCCTCTCCCTGGCTGAAGAGGGCACTCTCCTTCGCCTGTAGCTCAGCCAGAAGGCCTGAGATGTGCTGACTCTGCTTCTCAAAGGCCATGGTTAACTGCTGGGTCTGACGTGTCACCTGTAAAGAAAATTAAATGAAAGAGCAATGAGAAAAGAAAAAAAGAAGAAGACAAACAGGTGATAAGCCACATTACTGTTTATTTTGCACAAACCATCTAGGAACTAAATGACAACTAGCAAGTAGAGAAGAAGCTGGAGTAAATCTAAATAAGCTTTATCAAACATACAGCTCTGGCCATCTCACAGGACTCTAATTACCATTAACACAATGGATTTTATCAGCTTTGATCAGGAGTGGGGTTTTATCTCAGGAGAGATCAGTAGAGCTTATTTTCCATCTGCTACAGGGTTAAACTGTTTGTAATTTGGCCAGATCCTCTCATCTCTGGCTTCTTTTTTTACCACCTTAGATTGCTTCGACTAATGGTGAGGAATTATGCAAAATTCATTTATAAACTTTCTATGTTGTTTTTATTCACTATTATACCTGCTTGTATTTGGCCTATCCAGTACTGTCTGAATGCCTCACTTACAAAAATTACTTTATAGCAGCTCCTAGTATCCAGCTTCTTTCATAAAACCATAGAGAGAAACTCAATAGCTCAGTAAAGCTGATCAACCAGATCAACAATGTTACTGCAATATATATATAGATATATGAATTTTTTTTGTACTTTATAATGAGCAATCTATCTGAACCAAATCATTGTGGCTAGTAAAGGATAATAGTCAGTGACACATGAATAAATTTAAACTATCCATATTTGACCACTACTACATTTGTGTGTAGATCATAGGGCTGGGCGATATTAACCAAATTTTAAATCAATATTTTTTACCTGATTCATGATATACAATATATATCTCAATATAATTTTTTAAAGTCAAGTAACCAAAGAGACAGTTCTAATTTATGGCCTTGAGTACTAAATGCACTTTTATTAAGGATCAGCAGCACATGTGCATTAAAACAGTTGACTGAAATTAAAGTAGCTATTTATTAAATTAAATGCTCTTAAAACTAAATGAATGAAAAATACTTTTCAGTGACTATAACAAAAATACTGTTGTGCAACATGCAAAAAGGGTCTTAACTCAAAACAAGCTATCTCGATATAAACAATATTTCCGCATACTTTATTGAGTGTGCCCAGCCCTATTTGACTTTATAGAACATAAAACAATTTCTCCAAACATTAAAAAGATCAATTATTTAGGTATTTACCTGGTTCTGTAGGGCCTCTAGTTTAGCCTGGTACTGATTAGCACGTTCTGTCTCCTTTGCATATTCCCTCTGTAAGTGCTCCACCTCTTTTGCCAAATCAGAGTTGGCATGCTCACCCCTTTCAGGGCCTGATGAGGAAAATCTTTCCTGATAGTTTTGTTTGGCGTCATCTTCAGAGAACACTTGAGGTGTTAGAGCATCATATAAGAGAGGTGAATGCTCAAAACCTATCACTTTTGGGTCCTCCTGGATGATGTCTTCTGCTGCTGTAGACATGAGCGTGTTGAGTTGGTTGGTGGACTGGCAGAACAGGAGGTGCTGCTCTGGTGAAGTGAGGAGTTTGGTGTCACAGGAAACACGGTTGGAGTTGAGTTCATCATCATGGAGAGTCAGGTACGTCAGAGGGCTGTTTAAAACAAACTGTTTCTTCTGTTCTTGTGAGTCTTTACTCTTGTCCTTTAGGCTCTCCACTTCAGCCTTTATTTCCACCAGTTTCTTGCTCAGCTCGTTCTTTATGTCATCGTCTGTGGCCATTATTTGGTTCCTCTCATCTTGGTCTCTCTTTCGTTCCTCTTGCTCTACAGCCAGTTGTGCTTTCACCTCTGCTAGATCGTTCTTTAACTGGATGTTGAGTTTTATCATTTCACTCTCCCTGTCATCTTGTGCTTTCTGTTCCTCCTCCTCCTCCTCCTCTTTTTCCTCCTTACAGCTCTTCATCTCTGCCTCTAAAGCAGCAACTGTTCTCCTCAGCCTCTCTGTCTCAGCCTTCTCGTTCTCCAGTTTTGTCCTCCATTCCTTGTCTTTCTCCTCCCTGTCCGCAGCCTGGCTGGCGTGTTTGCGGCTGAGCTGTTTGAGGCGGGTCCTGGCTTCTGTCTCAGCCTGTCGTTGGGCTTCCAGGTCCTCCAGCCGCCTCTGGAGCTCATCACGTACATCATGGATCTCTGAACGGAGCAGTGCATTCTCCCTCTTCAGGTCTTCCAAGGAGATTGTCTGTTCAGACTTGAGAGCGGAAGTGTTTTCACCAAACAGCATCAAATTTTGAGTCATAGTTGAGTTCTTAGAAGCTACTGGTCCATCACCATCCATGAAGTTGGTGATGGACATAGAAGGGAAGTCAGAATCTATTGCTTCATTACTACTCTTCTGGGATTGTTCTTTATTTCTTCTTGTTTGTCCCATTCTTTGCACAGACTCAGGGTTTGTGATGACAGAGATGTGCTCAGCATCAATTCCCTCTCCTGGCTCTCTATCAGAGGGATAAGATGATGTCATCTCTGCCCTTCTCTCCTCCACACCTTCCTCCTCCCTCGTCTGCTCAGCTTGGGTAACACAACGTGTCTTGCTGTGGGTTGGTGGTCGGGGAGAAGTAAAGGAAGAATGAGGTGAGAAAGTCTGTCCAACAGAACAAAACTGGCCAGGCTGTTGAAGGGGTGCTGGAGCAGATTTTTCTGCTAGAGATAAAAAGGAAAGAAATAAAAACAGAATTAAATCATATAAACTAGCAGACTATACTAGTCTTTTTAAATTAACCAAAGCACTACTGGAAGAGAAGCAGAGTGTACTGGGATGCGCTACATTGGTGTAACATGCATTACAAGAGAATTAACTTGAAAAAACTAGTTTAATTTCTGTAAATATAAATGTCAAAAACAACATAAACATTAATGAATTTTTTCCCACTTTACATCATATAGTTACCTACACAGTTTAATTGTTACAACAAATGTGAACAAGAGGAAACAAAGTATCTGCCCTGCTGTAGCATATGTAAGTTAAATCCCTAATTACTAGCAACTTATGACTCTTTTAAAAAAATAACATATCAGGATATTTATCAATATTGAGCTGTACAGCCTGAGCCTTACAACTGTCCCATGACTAACAACTGTCTGGAATTTATTCCCTGAGCTCCTCACCTTGCAGTTCTTTGAGGAGACGCAGGGTGTCAGCTTGCTCTTTCAACAGCCTCCTCCCCTCCTCCTCCAGAGCTTGCTCTCTCTTCCTGCTCTGCTCCAGACTCACTGCCACACCCTCTGCCTCACGCAACCCTTCCTAAAACATGGGTTGGGGAAAAAAACAAATGAGGTAAATTTCTTGTAGTCAAATAGCTCTCTCTCTAGATTTTACAGGAATGACTAAATTTGTTTAGAGGTTTAAAATAAAAGTTTAGTTTGAGGGGGTCCTGGCTTCTGTTTCAGTAAGCTAGTTTGGACTGGATTTTTACTACTAGCAATGGGATTAATAAGAAATGTTTGAATTGTTTTTTAATTACCTACATTTAAATTCTGAAAACAAGTCTGGTATGTAGTTTCTCAAGGCAAACAGCAACTAAGCCACTGAGAACTATAAATTAAACGTACAATTTCGCCACTGAAATATTTACACGTTTGCATTTTTGCATAACAGTAACATATGAGGGCTACTTGTAAACACAAGGCCCAGACAAGCTACAGATAAGCAACATTCTTGCAAGCTGGTACACACCTGAATGTTGCATTTGCAGTCTTAGTTCAGTTTTAGCCAAGAACACTGGCTGCAATGGTGTGCAGGTACAGTGGTTTACCATCTAGCTTGTTTTGCAACAACACTAAGATTCAGTTTCTTAACAAAGTAGCTCCTGGTGGAAGAAATCTACTTTTTTTTCTTCATAATTTTTTATTTGTCTTAAATCCTCTCCCATGCTACATCTAAGCTGAGATGTTTCAAGAAACCACAATTCATGGATCATTTATTCACATTTCAAACATTAGCAAAATAGTGACATTTTACACATTGAGATTTTAAAAAATGTATGGATTTCACAATGCTCTTAATGGTAAGCTAACAAACAATTAATGATGGTGACCCAGACTGACAAGACTCAGAACCATTTCCATGTCTTTGTGTGTTACCATCAGTTTGGCTTGTGTCTGTGCCTCTTTCTTCTGAATCTCCTTCAGCTGTTCCTCTGTCCACTTCAGTTTGTCTTTCATTGACTCCAAATCTTTGTCCAATCCCTGTTTCTGTAAAGACAGCTGATAAAGAAATTTAGAATTCATGAGCTGCTAGAAAACAGAGACTGAATTCAGAGACTGGAAAAAAATTTTTTTAAAAAGAAATTCAGTAGGAAGGTGTAAAAACAAAACAAAAACAAAGATGGAAGAAATCAAAACAGGTGCATGAATCAAGATGAGTGAAGGGTTCAGCAAACAGGAAAGCATGCAGTGATCAATAACATGCATAAGCTACTGTCTACATCTGGGAAAACTAAGAGTTAAGCTGGTTGGCTTCCCACCAGTTCTCATGAATATTTACACGTTGTCTAATACCAGTGTACACATAAACAGTCTTAAAAGTAGCACTATTTAGCAATTATGTCATCTTTCTTGTAAAAACTGGTTGTTAATATTTTGGATTTTTTTTCTATTTTACATTTTTTCATTTATTATAATATGTTGATAGATATTGATCATTCAATACCTTAATGTCATGCATAAAACATGTACAGAACATTATACATGAAGCATAGAGCAGGGCGTCTAATGAAGGGATGGTTGGCGGTTCGAATCCCACTCCCCCAGTCGATCTGTTGTGTCCTTGGGCAAGACACCTCACTCCCCTTGCCTCCACTGTCTGTATCACTAGTGTATGAATGTGTATGAATGTTGGGCGAGGCCGGTGGCACGGACTGGATGCCACATTTCCATCAGTCTGCCCAAGGGTAGCAGTGGCCGCACATGTAGCTTAGTATCACCAAGTATGAATGTGAAGTGAATGAATAATGGATTGAATATAAAGAGCTTTGGTTGCTTTGAAAATAAATCTATTTATTAATTAATTAATTATTGATACTGGTTGATCTGACAACTTCTAGTAATGATATTAGGCTTGGATTGGTAATATTTATTAACCAAATAATTCTGTTTAATCCCTTAAGTTAATGTCACAAGTAGTGCAACTTAACATGTTTTACCTTAACATAAAACTTAGACGCTTAGATGTTACCATTTTTCTTCATGCAATTGTTTTGCATAAATGTGAAATTATCTGCACTTGAAATAAATGTTACCAGTCAATGTACTGCATTAACAAATGAAAGGAAATTAAACTTCAAATGTAATTAGACTATAAAATTACTCAAACAGGTCGTGTTTTTCATGTCACTGAGAGAAAATCTGTATGACACATCTGACCTTCTTTACATAAATCCAGTGTTCTTGAGACAAATCTTTTATCCATCTTTATCAGCCTGACACAGCCCCTCCCTTACACCGCTCTTACTGTATACTTCTTTATTAACACAAAAACAATGAGTTTGTTTGAAGCTTTTAAACCAAAGCATTATGTAAAATGCAGTCACACCATCATTACCTTTGCTGCTCAACCTTTCCACTGGGGAGAAACCGAGAGGAGAAGAGAGGGAGAGGAAGCAGAGGGGAGCAGAGGCATGGGGAGGGCAGAAACACAAGAGTCAGAGGAAACAATGGGGGCAAGTAGCAGGTGTGGAAGAAGAAAGACATAAGTTTATTAATGTTTGGTACAAATAAAAATAACAGTAGCACTAAAGAGGAGGTAAGTGTAGATGGGATGGAGAGAAAAAAGAGGAAAGGGAAAGGAAAGAGCTGAAAAAAATAGGACAATCATATGAATAAAATCTACAGAGTTTTATGCAGGACATCAGTTTCCATTGTTGATACAGACCTTATCTGAACAAATGCAGAGGAATGCATTTTAGATGACCTTTTTGTGTTATTAATTTGTGCATGTTTGTATCTTGCATGTGTATTCACCTTATCGGCCTGAGCCTGAAGGGCATTGTGGAGCGTCCTTGCCTGCTGGAGCTCCTGATTAAGCTTGTTCACCTCCTGCTGGTGCTGCTTTTCCAGACACTGCCTCTCCTTCTGTAGCTCTGACAAATCCTTGACAGAAATATACACCAAAATCATCAGCTATAACGTGGAAAAGAAAGAATGGCATTTTTTTCTGTTTCTTCTGCAGGTGCCGGTCTCACCCTCTGATGCTGTTTCTCCAGCTCTTTAGTGCGTTGTTGGTGTTGCATTCGGCTGCTCTCTGCATTTTGCCTCTGGCATTTAAGCTCCTCTTGTAGCTGCTTCAATTTCTGCTCAGCTCCTGAAGCCTGGCATCCCACCCCCAAAAAAACTTCACTCAGAGGACTCATAACTTGTCTATCATTTTAGTAGAGATTAACTTTATAAAGTTTAGATCTAAATTGTCATACTCACTGCCAAGTTTAATTATGCATAAATATAATACTTTTGTTTAATATGATGTGAATAAGCCTTTAGTATGCTTTAGTATTTTTACCATGTTTACCTTTTGTAATTATTTAATGCTGACTAAGAACATTCTAACATCAACAAAGCATTAAAGGGAAAATTGGCTTCCCTCAGCCTTGTACAGGCAAACCACTGTTTTTATTTTATGGCTGAAAGGGACACTGTTTTACCAGCTATTCCCCTATTACCAGAAATATTCTTGATAATATGTAAGGACAATATTGTGATAAATGAAAACAACACCCATTGTGTGACTGAAACAACACTGATGGCTTCAGTAGCAGCACTGGTGTGTGTTTACCCGTTCACTGTCCTGAGCCATGCGTGTGTGTGCCAAGCTGAGCTCATCGCGGGCTCTCTGTAGGCTGAGCTCTTTAGAAGCGACCTCCTTTTTGGTTTGCACCATTTCATTTTGAATGGACTTCAACATCCCAACCTTCTGCGAGAGCTCATCCTCCAGAGCTGAGATACGACTCCATAATTCTGATGAAGGTGCTGCTGGACAAGTCAAACAGATAAACAAATATTATGAAAGAAAAAAAAAGGAAAACATAAAGGAAGAAAAACAAATTTTACTTGGGCATCTTTTGCAACTGCACAGGTAAAAGGAATGTCAAATAAATAAAACAAATTTATGAATATACCAACGAAGGACAAAGGGGTAGAGATAGTAATGCGACATTTGGGAAGTAGAAATCAGTAGATACACTGCTTGGCCAAAAAAAAGTCGCTACCTGGATTTAACTAAGCAAACAGGTGGGAGCCTCCTATTGGATAATTACTGCATGGATGATTATCTTTCAGCTGGCAACAAGTTATTTAACCCCAACTAAATAACCATGTGGAAAGGCACATCCCATGGTCTATGAAAAGATGTTAGTCTGTTTATGAAGGGTCATATCATTGGCATGCATCAATGAAGTGATGCACCCATCATGCCTAGTGCCTACTGTACAAGCCTGTGGGGGCAGTGTTATGATCTGGGGTTGCTGCAGGTGATCAGGTCTATGTTCAGTGACATTATGTGCCCACAGAATGAGGACAGTTGATTCCCAAATAAATTAAATGAGCAGGTTATTCCAGTTTTTTCTTCCCTCATGGCACAGGTATATTTCAAGATGACAATGCCAAAATTCATGAGGCTCAAATTGTGAAAGAGTGGTTCAGGTAGCATGAAACATAATTTTCACACTTGGATTGGCCACCATAGAGTGCAGACCTTAACCCCATTGAGAATCTTTGGGATGTGCTGGAGAAGGCTTTGCTCAGTGGTCGGACTCTCCCATAATCAATAAAAGATCTTGGGGAAAAATTAATGCAACATTGGATGGAAATAAAATTTGTGACATTGCAGAAGTTAATCAAAACAATGCCACAGCGAATGAGTGCCATAATCAATGGTAAAGGCAGTCCCACAAAATATGGAAATATCAGTCACTTTTGTTGGGGGCGGGGGGTTGCACCTTTTTTTTTGACCAGGCAGTGTACTTTTCTTAGAAACAGACTGCACCTAACCATTTTTAAATCACTGCATTGTGTACAATGTGCAGTCTAACCTGCAATTGCAAGATATCTTCAAATAAGTAATTTACTTCAAATTACTAAGATGTTACACCTACCACCATCTTTACGCAAAATAAAACTTAAAAAAAAACATTAAATGGATTAAAACGTGGATGGAGAACAAAATAAAAGAAATAAAAATATACTGATCAGAAAAACCTAGAATCCCCCCAAAGAAAATCTGCATTACTGGCAAGAATCCCTCGAATTCTGACAAGTAAACACATATTTGTCAAAGGCTCAGCAGCAACACACAGTTGTTTTACATAAATGGGGTCAATCCATACAGTCTGGCTCCATGACAAACACAGTGGCCACATCTGTAACAACAAACTTTAACCAAGCCTGTGGATTTATTGATGACTAATTTTCAAAGTCAGGGATAAAATAATTTTGTTTGTCTGATCTGATAAATAACTCTGTTTAGCCTTTTTCTATTGTAAAATCTATATTAGTTTACATTTGTCTCACATGTGTTGTATTCAAAATTTCACACAATTGTAGTTGTTTTCTACAATTAAAAAAATGCAACTTTATAATGAATCAAATACAAAACAACACTGGAATATTTATGATATGTGAGTTACAATGGGGAGGTGCCTAATAAAAACAGCAGGAAAAACACTGCCCCTCCTCCTCCTGTGTCCTAGCAGCAGAATTTATTGTTTCACACAGAGCTGTTACCTTCCTCTCTGAACAAACAAAGCTGAGAGAATGAAAAGTTGCATCAGGCCTATAAAATGTAGTAAGAGCTATTTGAGCTAGCCTTGAAGCAGGCAAAAGAATGTCCTGCTGAGCCAGTGGTTTCTACACAACCTATTGTGTAACAAGTGTTGATAGGGGCTTTTTAGTGTACTCAAGATACCAGATAATTAACTAAGGGCGCGTTCACACTGCCACTATTTGGTCTGCTTTAAATGTACCTTGGTCCGCTTCTGCGTATAGTACCATTTGTTTGGTGCAGTGTGAACACCAACCATACTCTGATGCAGAACAAAGAAGTGGACTCTGGTCCACTTGAAAGCCGGGGGTCTCGGTTCACTTGCAAACCGAATATCCAGTGGACCAAAATGACAGTGAGGCATGCCAACTGCGATAAAGCATCAAGAAGATGAAGAAGGAACTAATGCAGAGTATTGTTTGGGTTGGAAGAAAAACAAAGCCAACAACATGCGTTCAGAAAAACGTATACGTTCTGCTCACTGGACGGTTTGTGGAGTATCGTCCCCTAGTGAGCAGTTGTTTAAACTATGTGACATCCAGGCGATTTGGTCCGCTTTACTTAAGCGCAGTTTGAACGCAAACCAAACTAAAAGAAGGTGTGATATTTTTTGGAAATCCCCACCTCAATCGAACAGAGTCCCCTGGACTATCCTGCTGTCAATGCCCCCAGATGCACTTAATGCTGATTTGCAATCAAAGCTAAAGGTTAAACAAAACATTATCAGTGTAAAATCTGCTTGCTTTGTAATAAATGTCAACTGCTGCCACCACCTCCAACTGAATGAGTAGCTGACTCTTAATGTTTTCTGTAAGTTTCAACAAGGTCAAATAACCTAACCATGATGTTACTGAACATCCAGGCTTGGTATGAACAAAGGTACAGTAGGTTTTTGTGAAGCAGGGAAGCTTTGTCTGATAGGAAGCTGCTTCCACCCACTGCATAAGCCTTTTTTTTTTTTTTTTTTTTTGGTCATAAACAGAAGGTTGCAAAACAAAGGTTTTAAAGATTTTGTTAATTATATTCATACTGATCTTATAATTTCAAACCTGCCAAAAATCACACTTTGTCTAACAAGCAATAGTAATTCTGATGACATCTGAATTAAAAAAAATTAAAAACTGAATGTGCTTGAGAATTTGTTGATTTGGCACAAGGCCATAAAGTAGCCTTTTGACAGCAGATTGGCAGGCATGTTGATTGTTGTTAGCTGATCCTGAAAACCAGTTTGGACAGATATTTAATTATCTACCGTAAAACCCATTATCCATTCAAAAATCCAATCCACTCAAAAGGCTGTTTCAAAGCACAGGACTACTAAGTTAAATGGATAACAGCCTCCCCATACTGAGTCCTGTTCTTACTGTAATCCAGGTCAAGATTAAGATTACTGTTGGTTAAAGATTGCTGAGATCAACAGTATCTGTGTAGACCATATTTTCTAACTGAAAATGGGTGACACCCAGTAGTGGCATGTTACCAAGATTGCCACTGGACATCCTCACTCACCACTGGCCTCTGTCTTGGGGTCCTTCTCCTTCCCACTAGCCCCCTTCTCCAGAGGACCTTGATTTATGACATCAGGGCTTGGCATTTGGGGAGAGGCTGGTATTTGCCTCCTGGATGCTGGTCTTGAATTGTCTTGTTCCCATGGAAATGCAGCTAAGGGTGTAGAAAATGTGTCTGACTGGTCAGACGGGTGGCGGTGGGGTGTGCTCTTGTGTTGCAGTGAAGCTGCAGGCGTATCTGAGAATTGGAGCCGCTGCTGAACAAAGAAGATAAATTATGGATGAAAAGACAAGAGGGGTCGTGTGTGAGACCAAGATTAAAAACAAGACAACTTATTTTGGCAGATTTTGAATCAACAGAACCCTAAGATTTAGGCTTTTCCAGATATAGAACGACTAATTACTATTTTGCAGCAAACATATAAATATTTTACTTTAAACAGCATTTCAATCATATTTGCAATCATCAAGAAAGGATGTCAGAGCTAAGAAAACAAGTAAATTGTTCTTTATTTGTATCTGTATTACCATAATATAACCAGTCCACCAGAAGTTAAAGGTGCAATAAGCAGAAATTCATCAATTCTAGATTGAAGATAAAAAAAATCACTATGTAAAGAACTAGAGGTGTAATTTCATCTAGAATATAGCATGATGTCCGTGTTGAACTTCAGCCGTGTTTGCCAGCCGGTTCGACTGTGCGTTCATGTTTGTTCATGTGAATCGCCACCTTCTCTCTCCTCTGCCAGTCCTCAGCCCCCCGTTCTCTACAGGTAGCTCTAGAAGCAAGCAATGGCAGCTCATATTTTTTAAGCAAAATGGCGGAGAGAGCTGAACAACCTGCAGATGACCCAGATACCACCTTACCTCTAAGGCCCTGTTCACAAGATAATGTTTCTTTCAGTTTTTGAAAAAAATAAATAAAACATTTACTAAACAGCGGAATGAAAACTATGTCTACGCAGAAGAAAACGTAAAGAGGACAAGAAACAATGTTTGAGTGTGCAAGTGCAAGATGGCGTGAAAGACATCATCATCACCAAAAGGTTCCACTTCCATGTTTCACTGACGGGACTATCCTTGCATAGCGAGAAGTTTTCACTCTGGAGGCCATTGTCAAATCTTTGCGGTTTCATCCACCCGAAGTTCTGTTACTGTGTAAACAAGAGCCCAGAACGCAAAAAAACTTTCCCGTTTTACTGTCTCAGCATTGTGGTGTAAACAGGGCCTAAAAAAACTACAGTCATTGGCGATTAAGTTGTCGGATAAAGAAAGGGACATAACTCGGATTAACACTGGCCTGGTATCTCCAAAGTGGAGAGCTAAAGAGGCTACAATTTCACTTGGAGTTACATAAGTAAGTTACTTCAACATGTTCCACAAAATGGTGATATTATATGGCTTAGTGAGTTTGCACTTTCATTTGCAGACGAAGCAAGTTGGGGGTGGGAGAAGAGGTAGAGGGAGGTGTGGCTCATGACGCACTGTTTCAGTCTACAGGCATTACACAACAGCAAACCTTGCGGTGAAAAAAAATGTCACTTTTTGCCCCTTAAAAAAAAAAAAAACAAACAAACAAAAAAAAAATAAAATAATGAAAGGTAAATTGCATATACTACATTTTCTATTCCAGGGGTCTGCAACCTTTACAATCCAAAGAGCCATTTTTCCCTCAGCCCAGCTAAATTAAACTTTAGAGTTGCCGGTTTCAGACCCTTGTTCTATTTTAACCAAATGCCATAAAAAGACCAAGTCAGTAATTTAATACCTCCCACAAATACTGTATGTGTACTCAATCATAATGCATTCTCCTCTTTTGTATTAATATCTATGGCTCAAAATTATAAAAAAAACTATTAAAGTACTACATCGGCACACTGGGTGACAACACAATGAACATGAGTGATAATAATTTCAGGTTTATTTCAAACCTATATACGCAGTTTTCCTGTTGAGAACTTGCTAGCATGTCAGTGCAACAGGGAAATTTTCTTTTATACCCAATTAATTCATTAATTCTACAATACTGTATGAATTACAGCTGTAAAGAGTGGGGAAACAGTGAATTATTTTATTCCTAGCAGTACTGTCCAGCCTCCTGGACTTGCCATTTGTGGAACTTTCTCAAAAGGGCAGCCAAAGCCAACTAAACTACTTGGGTGGAAGAGTTAAGACTATTAGTAGATAAACTGAAAGAAAATGGAAACAATAGAAAAAGAGCTCTGTTTTACTAATAAGAGCTAAACCCTCCATGTACAGAACTGCAGCTTTCAGATAAAATCCACACAAGTCTTGGATTAGCCTATACGGTGCTCAGTGAAAGAATAAGCTGGTACTTACCCGGCTGTGATGCTCCCGATTCTGTCCTTCATCTCGCTGCCTAGACCTCTCTTCCCTTCTGCTCCCTGCTGGGCAAAAACACAGCATATGGATTTAACTTTGTTCCCAAAACCAATCACCACAGTTGAACAGTAGCAACAGCCATGCATAATCAAGTGGTTTAGTGGCAAGAGTGGAAACACAAAAACAACAGTCCCCAAAGAGCAATGAGCTAAGAACACATCCGTTCTGAAGGGTTTTATTTATTTATAACCTCTCTACTCATCAGGGAATCCTGGGGTTTATCCACTTAGTTTTCCAGATTATACAGCACAGTGATTAAAAGATAGGGAAAAACCACAAAAGAGAATAAACATAGCAGTGATAAATTCACAAACTCTACCATTGTGCTCCCAAGGTGAGGTGGTATTCCAGCAGGGTGTGGAGAACAGAGTGGCGTCTGCTAGCCTGCTGTTATTCTGCAGCTTCTCAAGCTCAGCCTCCAGCCTGCCAAAGAGAGAGACAGAGAAACAGAGAGAAGGTTTTGTGTGAACAGGAACATAAACTAAGAAAGAAAAGAATAAAAACAGAGTGTAGGTTTATTTGTTGATGTGGCAACAAACCCTTTATTAACCTAAGACTTATGTATAAAAAAAAGAGAGATACTCACATATAGGCAAAGAATAATAAAAACAGCAAGAAATAAACATTTACAGACATGTATGTATTGGAGACACAAAAATGGAGGACACACACATGACAGACATGACTGGTTTGCCCAATTTAGTTAATGAACTGTATTTTAAATTCTGTTTATTTCTAACATACTATAAACATATTATGAATGTGCAAAATGGGTCTGCATTTTATAAAAACACAAAATTTAATTGAATAAACAACTTCAACTTGAGACATATTTTTAAGAAAGAGAACATATAAAAGAAGAGGTAGTTATTCTTAAAGTTTCCCACTTGCTCTGACCTTTTGACTTCCTGGGTGAGCTTATTGTTTAGGGTACGAGCAGCATCTAGTTGGCCCTCCAAAGAGCATACTTGGGCCTGCCTGGTGTGAAGCTCCTGGTTCAGTCGCTCCCTGCTGGTGATGGCTGCCTTGGCCTCCTCCTGAACACTCTGGAGCTCTCTCTGTACAGACTGCAGTTCCCCACGGACCTCCTCAAACTTGACAAGAGTGGGAACAAGAAAAGGGAGATGGAAAAAAATGCATGCTTTAGTCTATTAAAAAAACTAACAAATAAAACAACTGAAAACAAGTTTTGATAGTTACTACAGCAGTATTTATTTAAAATGAAAACAAAACTTATGTCTTTAGCTGCTTAATGCAAATTTGTTGCAATTTCTTACTCAACAGGCTAGAAACTTAAGCTATTAGAGAACCATTTCCTTTAAATCTAAAACCTGCTGGGCAGTAGCCCTCAAGGACCGGAGTTGGTGACCCCTGATGAATGATAAAGTAATGGTAATGTAATAAAAACAAGAAATGGAACTCAACTGGACAAACAAACAACAATCCCAAAGTTAGACCACTTAGATAACAATTAAATTTACATCTATCTTGGTGATAAGCATTAGGCATTTTCAGTTGATCCATCCATACGGCCAGGTGTATATCTCAGTAATCTTCACAAATTAGTTTGCAGTATTGCACCTCTAAGCTGGTTGCTAACTGCCAAGAAACACAAATGGGAAAACGAAAAAATTAATAAAAACAAAAAACAACCATAGCCTGCCAGCAGGCGGAGGTAGAAAACTGCAGAAACATAGAAAGTAAGTAGAGTCGAAGAGAGCTATAAAAGCGGGTTAGACTGAAAAACCCAAATTGTTCAAGCAGCTGAAAAAGGCAACACTGCATCAGTAAAAAGGCGCTGGTTAGGATTTAGTAAAAAATAACAAAGAACAGATAAATACAATGTGCATACTTTGTCATTGGTTGGTAAATGTCCAATCTAGAAACGCAAGTCATCTGTTTCATCTCCTGAAAAGGTATCAGCCCAAAAACCCTTAAAATCTGGACTGATTAGGATGTGACTTGGTGCACCAGTTCTTGCAGCACAAGCTTCAAACAGAAAAGCATCATCTCATTATTTGTGGCTCCCACCCCATTTAAAACGCATTCAAAACAAAGCAAAGGGATGACAACAGAACTAAACTCTGGTTAAAAGTTAAACTATTTGTTTTATTCATTCATTCATTATTAGCATATTTTTAAAACTGAAATTATTATTTAACTATACCATTATTAAGACTGAAATTGATCACAACAGAAAATAATATTGTGATCATATTTTTTACCATATTACCCAGTCCTAGTTAGACTCCAACAATCCTGTTCACTCTTGTTGTCTGCGGTACTGAATTCACCAAAAAGTTCTTTGTCATCATGATTCAATTTGTTTAGATTTGTTTAACAATGAGCCATTCATAAAAATGCATTTACCTTCACAGTTTGTTTTTCAAGGCTGGTATGGATGTTATCCAGCTGCAGCTGTTTCTGTTTGTTTTCTCTGGACAGTCGCTCCTTGTGGATCTGTAGCTCCTTCACCTTTTGTAGGACTCGTCCAGACAGTCCCACTGTCCAGTCCTCCTCAGTCCAGCTCATCTCTTTCTGAATAGGCCTGATAGGGTGGGAAAATCCCATCAGCACAAACACTCAAACACAAGTTTATTTTTTACTTCTAGATTATTTCTGACTTAAGTAACTGAACTAGAGCAACTGGTTATGTTGTTTACTTTTCTTTCTCGATGGAATCAAAATCCCAAGCTCAATAGGATTCATTGTTAGGCCATCATTAGGTAAAAAAAGTTTCATAAAAAAAACAATTAAGTCTTAAATGAGGTGCATGTTGTTCTACGTGTGTTTTTGTTGTGACAGAGGATCCAGTCCATAACACATGTCTCTAAACATGTTTTAATGATCTGTGCCTGTAGCTGTGTTCTGTCCTTAACATATTATGTTGCTATGGGTTTCATGCCTCAGGGAGACACTGGTTGTCACAGCTGGGCAGCTGTGACACAGTGTTTTCCAACACAAACTCCGATGTTCTAATAGAGCTAAGAATGCATGCATGTTTTGAGCCAAATGTACACTTTAAAAATATGTCTAAACAATATAAACAAGATATAGGTAAGTAGTGCTAAAAGTAAGAATACTGGAATGAAGAAAATCCTGATTGAGACTGATATCCTAGCCAAAACTGAGTTTTGACATGCATCAATGGCCTCAAGGCTATCAGCATTCATGTAGCTTCTCTAATAGCACAAAAATGGTGTCATTACTCTCCAGAAATAACAGAGTGAAAGTTTTTTTTTTTTTTTTTTTAAAAAAGGCATCCAGCAAGCTTTTAAATATTATACAATAACAATTTTACAAACAGACATAAGTGTGTTTTTGATTTCATTAGCAAGACATGTAAATCCTTGACTTAACAGGAACATGACGATTAACACTCCATTTTTAGTCAAGACCAACAACTATCAAATATTTTACTTATTGTTTAATCGATAAAATACTTACATGTAGATATATTTAAAAGAGTTACAAAAAGAAAAGGAAAAGTTCTGAGTATAGGAGAGTTTGATTTTTTTTCAAGTAGTTCAAAACTCAGTTAATGATTATAAAAACATCACATTTGTACTTCAGATGTCTGGAGATCAGAGGGTTTTGTATTTTGCATGTTTTAATATTGCCAATTAATTCTCTGTCATGAAGAAATGGTTTCAACTCAGAAAAATACACTCCTAACTTAATTGGACTGACACAATCCATTTACTCATCAAGACAGGCAGGCAATGGACTACTGATCTATAATATATAATGCAAGATCCTTGTAAATCTTTAGTACGTGTCATTAAGTTTCTCATTATCAAAAACAACTTAGTTGGCATAAGTTTCATTCAGGTACTTTTTGACAGACTAAGAATTGTGCAGAATTACTTCAATCAGGTTAAAAATTGCAATCAGTTGATTACATAACTGACTGGCCCAAAAGTCCCTGCTTCCCTCCTTATGTTTTCTCTGTAGGCAAGAGGGAAACATCACTCTGACGTGGACAGTATTTAAGGAAAACAGTCCATCTGACACAACTAAATCTGAAGTAGGAAAGTGTGTCAGCTTCATTAAGGAGACACTTAATCATCCATAATGAAAAAATAAAAGTTATTAGATTTTTTTTCCCAAGTGACCTGTTTTGATATGATAATCAACTCTTAATTTATAGAAAATAATTAGGAAAAAACGTCTGCCTTTTTTAGTCAGTATCAACAAAGGTGGTAATAACACGTCTTGGATAGAAAAGAGGGATATCCACAGGCTTGACCCCGGCCTATGATGAACCAACGTCTGATCACAGACAAAAAAAGAGAGAATATACTGTCAGCTTTAAATAAAAAAGAAAGTTATATGTTAGTTTAACCGGTATCATGAACAGCGTCAGAGAGTGAGCCAAAAACGTTTCTGAGACCAGCCGAGACTAACTTTCACATTAGATGTTATTGTTTTGGTCAACCAACGGTCAGTGACTGACAATAAACTTAGCAACGATGCTATAAGCTAACCTCACAGTGAAGCTACTCACCATTCACTTCAAAGAGTTGCAAAGGGCGCGAGTCGCCGGGAGGGCTCGCTCACAGCTGTGACAGTGCTCTAAAACAAAACCGCTGTTTGAAAGTGAAAGCCGGTGTCCAGTTCGTCACTGTACAGCGAGAGAAATGTCGCTTTTTACAGAACAAAGACAAATGCTAACGTCAACGGTTTTGGTATCAGAAACAAGATGCTGCGGGTCTCGTGCAACTGACAAGCCAAAGCAACCAGAGTCGCAGTGGCACGAGGAGGGCGGAGGTTGGTGACGTATCAGGGAAATGTTCAGCCACGTTTTGGGAAACGTCCATGCGGCGGTGTGAACCTCTGATGACCTCTAGCGATGTAATATAACCATTTAATCAGTACTGTGTTTAAATATTATTAATAATATTTTAACAATTACGCCAAAATTGTTGAAATATTTACATTTTATGCTACCCCATATTTATTTGTTTATTGAAAGTAAATTATGTGTTAATTTTGCACTACATCTCCAAATAGGTTAGAATGCTACAAATGCATATTTTTAAAATAATTTCTTTTATTTCAGTGAAATATAAATATTGAACTGTTTATGATCAAATTTACCTTTACTATTTGATACAAAGCATAAAAACTTTTGGATGAGGAAAGAAAAGTAAAGACTGGTAAAGGGAATGGTCCAAGAAAGAAAGACTGTAAGAACATTAGGGTAAGAAGGAACCACAATTAAGTAGGGTTATTGGCAAAAGGCCAGAGATTAAATAAATAAAAAAGTTTGATTACGTCATTCTGAGAGGGAAAGAAAATAAACTGTTTATTTCAAAATGTAATTTCACGTGATTAATATATATATATATATAATTTACAATAAACTACACAATATTATGCAAAAAGATACAGATATATCTGTACACAAAAACCAAACACATTTAGTTAATAACAAACATAATCATTTGGGGAGAAACACTTCATAAGCTCTGAAACACTTCTCAAAGCACAATTCCTTGAAAGTAATACATAAAAATAAATAAACCATATGGTCCAGAAACACTGCAGGCCATGACTAATCTGGCAAACCAAAAATTTACATGAGCACTACATACCAAATATGAGGGGCAACTTCAAGCATGTTATCAGTATACTAGAGCAAGAAACAAGATTATGTATTTCTAATGTCATTTCTGTTTATATTTAAAAAGAAAATGCAACAACCAAATTTGTATGTAATACAACAACATAGAGCTGCAATTCTGTTTTGCATAGGAGAGAAAATATCTTACTTTTTATTGGGTGTTGGTAAAAGAAACTGTGGCATTTGTGGCACTGAGACAACTTGGTTTGTTAATGAAAACATTTAGGCCAATGAAGTCAATTTAATTAATCTTTCCTCGACTACTTTACATTTCATTCTGTAAGTTTATATTTAAAGAAATGTTTGCTGAAATGTTTTGGTCCTCATCAAAAAAGCAATTTGATGTTTTTTTGGTCATATGGCAGAGAACTGACTTTACTATTTGGTACCTTTGTAAAAAGAACAAACAACAAAACAAAACAAAAAAGAAAACTCATAGAACTGATTGAAATATTAAATCTGTACTTTTAAAACTGATTTTCAAAATGTTTAACATTTGAAAATATTAGTTAGTTTATTATAGCAAGATCATTTTGATTACTCTTTGGTAACCTAATGAATAATTAATTAGTTAATTATTAATTAATTTGCCTAATTAATTAGTGCTCATTTTATATTTTGTGTCATAATCAAAGCAAATGCTACAGAATGTCTACCTACAGTACTTGAGTGAATGCATTGCTTTCATGGCCTCACATATCACACATTTTATGCTGAAGATAATGGATGATTATTTATAAACATATAATTATCAAAAAAGCCCAACAGATTTTTCTTTGTGGTTAGACCAAAGCTTGAAAAGTGTCATCTCCACATGTGTGAGTGTGTCTGTGTGAGTGAATATTTGAATGCTGCAACAGTCAGTTTATTTTCACAAACCAGAGAACAACAGTGGAGGTCAGATTTTAGCCTGTGCTGCTCAGAACAGAGTAACAATCAAATAAGAAATCAAATAAATTCAATAAAAATTATTATATGCATAATAGTTAGAAATGTTTCTCTTTTAGTAGTAACGGCCTCATAATGTGTACTCAACAGTAATTAGATTATAATAGTCATAACAACCACTCATTCTTCCAGGTAGGCTCTGGATTTGAATGTAATCTGGGATTTGTTGGCTCAGTGCTGAGTGGTATGGAAACCCAGAAACTAGCCTGTAGTTGCTCTATACACGGTGCCATATGTTAGCTAGTGGGACAGACTGAAATGGGCATGAGCACATAAGAATTATCAATTTGAGAAAAAAATGGGCCTGAGTGGTTACATCATTTTACTTGTAATTCTGGCCAATAACAGTCTGATAATGTAGGGATTATTTCCTGCACCGTTGGATATATTTTTTTCAGGCTTCAGTATGTTTTTTCAAGGTCTGTGCTGGGTGCAATGGGTATTATGTATTACAGTTTGAAACCTAAAAGTGTGTTTGTAAAATAACTTTCGTGTAATTGCATTTTCAGTTATTGTAAAATTAGTTTAAAACAGTACTTTGCGCACCTACACACACTGCTTGCGTGTGCAGGCTGAAGCCCTCTGCACAGTTTTAACTGTGAACTAAAAGTATATGGTTAAAAGTGGTTTAAAGGAAATGTTGTTAGATCAAAACAGCTTAACTAGCCACTGGCCCCATGCTGTTATATAAATTCTATCAGTCGCACTGACGCATAAAGCTCGTCCAGGCATACACTCATGTCACGAGGTAAGCTCATCTCATCATTCGTTCTTTATTAATGGAAGATGACATTTATTCTCAATCCCAAACTCACACACTCATTCCACACACACCTCACAGAAGAACACACACTGTCTGCCAGGGACCGTCAAAGGTAGCCAGGCAGTCAGGCTGTGTGCCACCAGCTGGACTCTCATTCATCCACTTTGCCCATGGAGGCCTGCCTTTCATCAGACTGCTAACAAAGATTTTATTCTACAACAAACAGATTTCTGTCAGACAAGAACATACCACAGCTATATTAATCCACTTTTATTAAGGTAAGACTATATTTAAATATGTCTTTTAGAGGGAATGAGAGTTGGTTATGAGAAAAGATGATTTGTATTATTCATCAGTGTAAACTGTTTGCATTATTTTGCCTATTTAAGTAATAAGTGTTGACAGTTTCAGGGTATTTTAAAGCTTTAAGACATTTGCATCCAACATATGAAAACCTCCTTCAAAATCTATTAATGTGATTTTTAGTTATCTCCAAAGGACTTTTAACTAAATTGTATAACCTTAAATATGAATGTGCCAAAAGTTAGAAATGATACCAAAAAAGTTCACCAACTCTCCATCTTTCCCAGATGTTTCCTTGGTCTGCTGTTTTCTCTCTTGAGCCCAAAGTGCCCGGCCAGCGCACTACCGAGGAGCTGGTAACCAACACTCTGATGCTGGAGCTGGGGGCAATGGTGAAACGTACTGAGCGCATTCGTTTGGAGAGGGCGACTGAGGGTCGGCGCCGCCGTCGCAGCTCCTCCTCTGCAGCCGACTACAGCTGGCTGGCCACAACTCCAACCCCACAGCCCTACCAGATTACTCCCAATGATCTGCTGGAGCTGCAGGACCTCTGTGCCAAGATTCCTCCTGCACAGTGTGGCCCAGTTATTGTCAGGTAAGAAGGACAGGGAGACATGGGGAGAGATTTTGGAGAAACTGGATAAAGTTGCAAAAAGTACTGAACCATAAAGCTTGAGAACTTGTGAGGGAGAAATAAACAGAAAATATATGTAAAGGCAGAGAAATGCAAAAAATTGCAAAAAGAGATAAATAGCTACAGGGTTTCTATGTAATCCCTTTAACTGGTGTGCCAGTGGTGTAGAAATTCAAAACTTTTTTAAAAAGTGGCATCATTAAAAAGATGCCTTTACCTGCCACTGTCCTCTTGTTGCATGTCTGAACCTGTATAAGTTTTGTTTACCTGTAAAATACCTTTAAATGTGTAACAAACCTTATCACACCTTTTCCTCCTACTGCAGATTCAGGAGACTGGTGTCACAGATGGAGCCTGAGGTTCACGAGGTCCCCCGGCTATTTCGCACAGTGCTGCGTGACTGCGTGGACGAGGTAAATGGGAATGACGAAATTCAGGCTCCAAACCCTCTGTTCGAAAAGCAGCAGCGCAGCAAGAGCCTTTCCTTTGTTACTTTCCGCACAAAATTTCGCACAGGGCAAATGTTTAGGGGCAGCAGTATAAGAGGCTCCAGGGGGAATCTGCAGCAGCAGGTGGATTGGTCTGATGAGGAAGAGGATGAAGAGGGGGAGGAAGAGACCATCAAGGCCAGGGCGAGGAAGGGGAGAAGCAAGAGCATGCCAGAGATCACTCCATTGGAGCAGAGTGCTCAGGCGTGAGATAATGAAAGGAGTCAAGGGAAAGATGAATAAGAGGAACTTGTGCAAAGAAGGGGAGGACTTGTAGAGCAGTTGGCATGGGGACAAATGGAGTCACTTAGAGGAGAAAGGAAGGAAAATTACGTGAAGATAAACACTGGAAGGTAAGGAGGGAAGGTGGTTGACAGGGAAATGGAACACAATATATCAAAACTTTCTCATAATTTTCTGGTTCATCTAAAGATGGGGAGACCTGCTAATGATTTTTGTTCAGGTTTTGAGATGTATGAGGCATTATACTGGTCTGATGGTTAGATACCAAACAGTCTTTAACCATGCAGCAGCTCTTTGACACAGTCAGTGTCATGCTAACATGCCTCAATGACCTAAACATACTAATGGATAGCATCACCACCTTAGATGTTAATAATAACATGCTAAATGTGTAGTTATTTAAATTAGTTTAGCAGGATTGTTAACTAAAGTTACATTTTGACCTGTTGAAGAAGGTGAAATATGAAAAGTTCACAGATCATCAGATCATTTTATCCTGAGCAGTAAATTAATGTAAAACAAATGTAATATTTGCACAGAATTTTGGCCAGTTACTCTAATCTAAACACAATGGTGAACCTAACAACCAACACCGTCACCTCTAAAGTCCTGTAGCTAGTGTGGGGGGAAAAAAGTGCAAGATGTAATTTATACATCTCCAACCTTTTGCATGCTTCAGGTAGTTGTAAGATCAAACATATGAAGCAAGGGCTCCTGATGACTCATAAACACATCTCATGAACTGTTCCTTTCTAAACAAGCAACAGGCAGGGCAGCTGTCTCCTAAAGTAGAAGGGGGACATTCAGCTCAGGTTGCTCTTCAGTTTACTCAGCCGCCACAGTTTGGCTCCAGATCACCAGCTCAGTTAGCAGGTGCTCTCCTATCAACTAAATACTTGCAAGCATGAATCAGCTAGAATCATGTTTTCTGTTATTTTTTTTTTATTATGAATGTACATGTATGTATACAGGAAAATAAACATACAATGTATTGATCTTTTCTGTGTAAAATTAAAATACTGCTTTTTCACTAAGCTTTTCTTGTATTCTTTAAATATGAGTGCAGTTATGGAATATTTGTTGCCATATATTTAGCTGAATTTAGCTAAGTGGAAGTTTACATAGAGAAAACATCATATGTACACATTGTCATCACATGCTGATTTTATGTGGAAGAATTATTAGACCAATACACTTTTAAAAATTAAACAAATAGGAAAAATGTGTGCAAATTTTAAAGTATTTATTTCTGTTAATAACAATCAAGATATACACACACATTTTTATCATCATTATTTAAAACTTATGTATACTCTTAAAAGACAAAAGGAGGTGCAGGCACTCTGCCAATAGTTATAACGTGATTATAAAGCTCCCTTTTGAGTTAAAGGAAAAAAGGGTCAAGAGTAAAACCAGAAACCACTGAAGCGCAGATACGAAACACTGCTGGCACATAATTGACATGGTCTACAGCCGGGAAGTCGTAAACACCACCCGGGAGGTCACTGCCCACAAAAGGAGCTTGACTGAAGTTTGCAGCTGGACAAATGGGCAGAGAGGAAGTCCTCTGGAGGAGATAGGATTTTACAAGAGGAAAATAGATTAGTTATTAAGCCTTAAGAACACTGTGCCAGTTGTTAATCAGGGTGTTGTTAGCACACCGGGTTTAACTGCTTGTGTAAAGTGGATGGAAAAATGGACTGCCTGCGAATTCTTCAAAATAACGTCATACTATTAACTCGATAGTTTGATGTTTCAGAACACTTATCATGATCATATATCAAATGGTTTTGGACTGTTAAAAGAGGAAATTATTAAGATTATGGAATAGATTTCCCAATGTTTTGACCTCAATCCTACCAAAAGTACCAAGTTTGTGCCAGAAACCTCAATGAACTCTATTAATTTTTCCCAGAAATGGTCAAATATCCAACCATAAGTGTGCTTAAAGCTTGTTAAAAATCATCTGACTAGATGAAACTTCCTAAATGACATTTAGACAAATATTATTTGTACTGCATTTATCATTTTTACCCTGTTTATTACAGAAATAAAAGCCAAAACAAAATTATCCCAGCTCAAAGATGAATTTAAACAGTGAACGTTGCCATCTTTATGTGCAAACATGCACATCTGTTGAGCACCAGAATTGTGGTTTAAATATGCAGAATATAAACTGCAACATAGGGCTGCTATAACACAGCATGGCTAATTATATCCCTACTGACTAATCCTCTTATCCCAAGAAAATCTCAGACATGACAACCTGTATCCCATTACTGTTTTATTAATGTGCACTCCGTTATCAATACATCATCAACACTATTTGCACTTTATACACTGAAGTCAAGGCATTTGGCTAAAAAACAGGGGAGAATAGGAACAATGTTTTCTTTTTAAAAAGCTGTGGTCATTTAAATAATATTCTGTACATTAGCTAGAGGGGAGCAACTACAACTGACATCCAACCAGACACTTCCAGGGAATCTGGCTGATTCAGTCACTTCATTAGCAGGTCTTTACAACCAGTTACCCCTTCATAAGCACTGATTCTTTCAGCTGCACAGCATAAGTGAAGATTATACTTTTTTCACCACTAAACCTGTCTGATAGTGGCCAACCAGACAATTTAATTTAAAATTACATAACTTTACACTTTGTATGGCTCACGCCTCCACTGCATCACAAACTTCATTTTAGCTGGCTGTAACTGCTTTCAAGAATGTCCTTATGTCACAGTTCAATGAGACTACCCATTTGGCAAAAAAAACTTTGAAAGCAAAGCAAAATGTAACTTAACAGGAAATATTTCACATCATAACTTAATGGTGTTGGTTTAGGAATTACCAGTAAAACAGACAGACATGTTCTTCCAATAAAAAGAAGATAAACTAAGAAGCAAAAAAATCTGAGAATAGGCTCCATTTCTACTGCTCGGCTTTGAAGTAATAATAAAAAAAACAAAATAAAAAAAAAAAAAAAGGATGACATGAATTAATTGGGGTGTTAAAAAAACAGTTTGCAGAATCAAACCATTAAATTATAGCCATTTTGATTAAATGTTTAGGAATAGTTGGTCAAAGTACAAAGCAGAGTGATTTTCTGCATCCTTTTTACACAAAGTGGGCATCTAGGACCATTTATTTGTTTTATCTGGACAGAGTTCAAACTCCAACGAATCAAAAGTCTGTGGCCTGGGAATAACCGACAACTGTCTTTGTTTCAATGGATCCCAAGCCTCCATTAAACCGTTATCTGTCCTCCAAATATTTTTTGTGGACATCTGTTCTGGTCCAGCTCTAAGCTCACTTCATTGGTTGTGCTATCCCCCTCCTGTCAGCCGCTCCACTTTTCCTTAAGCGAAGAAGACGACAAAGATGATAAAGAAGACAACGAGAACAAGAAAGATCTTGATCATGAGCCAGCGGTTGGACGAGACGGATTGGAAATATTTGAGGATCTCCGTGTGAGCAGCCTCCACGTTCAGCTGAGTGTCCTCCACGTTGGCATCAATCCTGTGTGTGTGAGGGAAACAACAGGATCGTCATCATATCTCATCTTCCTGTTATTTTAAAAGTTTATGGACCAAGAGTGATCATAAAAATCACAAGCGATATAAATGAATGATGTAGTTTATTTATTTGTATTTCAAACTCACCTCTGTATGGTTTCCTCTTGCTCCTTGACCATGTGCGCCAACTGCTGGAATATAGAGCCCAGTTCCACAATGGTGCTCTCAATGTTCTGCATGGTGTCTGCACGGCTCTGGATGTAAGAGTCCTAAATGAAACAGCATAAAGATTTTAAAAGAGGAGAGAATTTTGGATTTTTCTGCAGAGAAACAAGACTGCAAGTCAAAATAGTCATTTTTCTTATTCAATTGTCTATAACAAAAACCAACAGTCTACCTGTTCTTCAATGAGCTGGAGTTGCAAAGGGTTGCTCTGAGAGTCCATGTCGATGGCCACGTCACCTAGGCTCCGGGACTCATCCTGCATCAGGACCGAGCTCTCTGAAGGGGGACAACAAGTAAAACACACCCATGTTCAACAAGATCGCAGAAACTTTGAAAGGTAGAGGGGAAAAGCAGAAAGAACAGCGGGCACATACAATATCTAGTTATACCCGCTGAGAGAGTCAAACGTTCCAGGGAAATACCTTTTAAATTTGCGGTTGTATAGCCCTGGTAGTCAATGCGCGGCTCGCGAGCTGCATGCGGCTCCTGGGCCCCTTTTTTGCGGCTTCCTAAAATATTTTTTCATTTTTGCATTATAGAGGACCAAATACAGTAATAATTATTCACAAGGACTTTGAGCAGTTCCCTAATAACAGCTGTTGTTTTGAACACAAGTACACTGGCAGTCAAAACGTCTTCACAACCTGGGCCATTTTTGCGCAAAAATTGAAGCAAGATGCTCAGTGTAAGTATTTATAAAAAATTAATTAAACATGTAAATAGAAAATCTAAAACTGCAGTGACTGTTTACAAGTACAGGTGTTTGCCTGGAATTTGGGCGCCATTTAAGTATATACAAACATTTTGATCATAATTTGATCAGTAACAGGCAGATGGACTGAAGTTCCTGCACACATAAACACGGGTATAAAAAAAAAGTCTCCCATTTGCCCATATGCTCAGCTCTTGGCCCGTGAAAGCAAATATTCTTGAAAAATAAGGTTGGGGTAAATATTAGTGTTGTCATGTGGAAAGTGTGGCAATGGTTTTTGGCTTGACACAGTAGGTTGTGCAACTCAAACCCTTTGGCATGATGTCAATATACACGCTGATCTCCCCTTTCTTGACATGGTAATGGTAGACACCAGCAAAATAACACCTGTACCAACAGTCATTAACATGTTTGCACACAAATGTTATTCTCAGGCTATACTGAAGAAATAACACAGCAGTGTGTGCTACAAAGTTCACAGCTTCATGATCCAACATGCAATCAGACACCAACGTCACTTGAGAAAAATTAGTTGTCACTGCAAAATAATAACAGGTGATTTCTTCTTCTGTCTTTGAGTTGACTGCTTTGCATGCACATGGAGAGGAAGATAACTGTGATGAAAGCACCTATTAGTATCAAAGACATTTGTACAAATAACTATTAAGCAGGAGAGGGGAGGTCACACATGACGGTGAAAACCTTCGGATTATAAAGACAAGTGGCTCAGACAATAATGAGACTAATTTATACACTTGTATCCTGTGTACAGTTTGCTGTCTGAAGAAATCTGTTGTTCTGTGTGTCTTCTGTTACTTAATGGCTGTGTGGATGTGAAAGATACAAAAGACTGAAAATATCGGCATCTGTCTACACACAGCTTGAATCGATCAAGCCCTTAGGGCTTAACGCTTGTTACTTCTGTTCTCTGTAAGAAAATAAATCCTGCCAGTGCTTAAATACACCTCTTGTCAACAAGTCTCATCACTTACATCATCTGTGTTTCAAAATGCTGTGTGTTTACAATGAGCATTTGCTTGAAATTCAGCCATACATGCTGAGGTAAATGTTGTATATAAACATTTTACTGGCAGTGTAAATGCATGTACAGAAAACATCCAAGTTCCTTGAGCTCTGCATAGCGTTTCTAATAAGTAGCAGTTTTTAGCAAAATGTTCAGCATGAGCTTTGCAGGAGCCAGGCATGTGGAATATTACTGTCAAACCAAAACTAACAAACAAAAAAGGTGTGTTCACTCTATTACTCTTTTCAAAACTAATCATGATACTCTTTTTTTTTTTTATATAAAGGACAAGGATTATTTTGGGGTTTTATATGGGAATATTAGAGAGGAATGCAGATGACCACATGTGATGTTACACCACCAAGTCACCTTTTACCTTTATCTGCACAAGATAATGTTTAGCTTGTGATTTAAATGAATTACTGCTGCTTGTATACACAAACCATGTGAAGCATTTCAACATCTACACCACAACCACAAAATGCAACTTAAAGAGAAGTTACATCACAAATGTTATCAGTATAGAGTGAACACGCCATAATGAAGCCACATAAAAAAAGCTATGTTTACCTGTCATTGCCAGTAATCATAATAATTAGTAAAAATCACTGAGTAACTGCATGAGTTAAGTCAAGATGCTGACAGACTTACTGAAATTGTTGGCCATCAGAGGAGAAGATGATGCAGGAGGCTGGGAAAACTGCTCTCGTCTGCTGCGCTGCTGCTTCAGGTTCTGTAGAAAAGTTAAACAGGAGTAAAACAGGGAATAACCTAAGGCTGTATCAGACTTGGTGTTTTCTGCAAAGGAGTGTAAAAGATATTTTTTACCTCTGTTCTGACCTCTAGGACTGATTTGAAGTCATTTGACATTGAAGCCAGTTTGGACTATGGACAGCAAAAAATATAATTAACAAATTGTTGCTTCATTCATTTGAATACATTTGTTTCTTTTACTAGACACTACAAAAAAATATTCAGATTTGTACATGTATTCTGAGATCCCATTCCCTTGGATATGAGCATATGAGACATGGTACAAACCACTTGTTGATGAATATACCTGTAATGACACAACAATAGTGTTTGAATGGGTTTGGATGTGTCGGCCACCCGGAGCTCCACGAGACCTCACCAAATCCTGCAGTTGTGCTATCTGTTTATTAAGACTGTTGATGTCCTGCGATACAAACAGAGGAGAATAAGTCAGTATAGAAATTTAATTACCATATACATGAACATGGTATATGTATATATATAGATAGATAGATGGATGGACATAAACATAACTCTTACTAACTCAAACCTTACTTGTTTTATGATGTAGGTTAGCTCCTCAATCTCAATTGCCTTGTCATCAAACAGAGATTTTCTTTTTGCCACTAAAACATCAAAAGTTAAAAAATAAAACTGAATCAGCAATACAGTTATCATGCAAACATTTTGTATAGTAAAAATATCAAATAAAATGGACACTTACAAATTGTGAGTTTTTCCAGTTTAGCAAATGTGTTGCTCAAGTCTTTCCCAATTCTCCTAAAAGCACACAAACAGAAAGTGTTCTTTATAATGCACACGCTAAAAGTTGTCTTTTTGCTCATTTACATTCTTACTATAAGTTAGATAAGATAGAATCTGTTATCAGATCGATCTTTAACAGTTAGTGAGATTAAAGATACCCACACTAGTCCTTTCAAATAATTATATTTACAAGCTGTTAAAATGCATGTCAAAACAAACTGTGAGGATCTTACTTGGCCATAACAGTAAAGTCACTGCGCTGCCTAAGGGCGCTGAGGGCTGGTTTACTGGGCTGGACTCCATTCTGCCAGAAGAAAAAAAACAGAAGTGAACACAAGATAGAAACTCAGCACAACAGCCTTGAAGTAACTCAAGATGTAAAATCAGTGTAACTATAAGATGTAGAATCAGTCACTTGGTTGAGTCTAAAAGATGTCATTAATTAAAATGTTGTTAGCCTGTTAAACAACATGGTCAGTTACAAAAATGAAATAAGAACACTGTGGTTTGCCTTCTTGAATGATTTTAATATCAATACAAGGTTAAAACAGTTTTTTGTGTGCATTTTAAATAAACTGCTATTGGGCCATGTATTTGTGATGAATATCCTTCCCAGTGTTAAATTATTGTGGCTAATCATCAATCGCATTAGCACGAAGTGGAACCAAACAAGGCATAGAAAAGAATAAACTAGAACGTAAAGTAAAAGTAAAATCATCCAAAATATCAGTGAAAAGCAATCACTGTGTACTTAAGTAGGACGTGCTACGCAGTTTGGTGCAATTCGGTTAAAAGTGAAAGTGTTAATGATTGTGTTGTGGTGACTTGTGTTTACCCCAAACATACCTGTCTACCCTGGAGAGATTTACAGGCTGACTGGAACTCGAGAGTCCGATCACGGCACGTCATCTTGCCGCCGGTGAGAGACCACTAGCCCGCTGTGAGCCAAAAACCACCTAAAACTCCTGAGGTCTGTCTGAGGTCTGTCTGAGGTCTGTCCCGATATGCGGACAAACTCAGATCGATAGTGAGGTATCCTTCATGAACACATGTAAACACATGCCTGCGGTAATAAAGGAAAAAGGAAGAAGAAAACTATTTTAGCCACTCAGGCCGGCAACTTCATAGTCAAAAGAGAAACCGTTGATTTGATCAGGAACGAAACAGTTAGCAACAACGACATGAATAAATCCGAAAAATATAGCCTGTTCAAAGACATCATCGCCCCGAACCTACACATAAATCCACAAAAGAGCTAAATATAAATATCATTAGGTAACAATGATTATCTCAAGTCTAGAAAAAGGTCGCCCATCACGACGCACAGCTGATCACGGCCCGACCGGCTAACCACAGGCTAACGTTAGCTAAAAACTGCTAACAGGCTTTTGAATGCTTCCCTCCTCGTTACCATGATAAAGTTCGACCTGAACCAAATTTGTGGTGTTTATTCTGAGTTCAAACAAATATATACACAGAGTCCAACTTACCTGAATCGATATTACACCATTTTTCGAAAGCCGTCGATGTTTCTGGTAAGAACTAATCAGCCCCTGAGTTAAAGTTCCGATCCGGGACCGGGTCATTTCCGGAATCAACGTCACTGCCACGTCTACTTTACAGAGGCTGAAGAGGGGAAAACCATGCAAGTCCAGCTCTTCACCACCAGAGGGAGACATAGCTCATGTTTACAGTGAGGAAGAAGTAAATGATTAAGTTTGATGTAAACAAAAAAACATAATGCCAAGAGTGACACAGCAAAGCCTAAATTTAATTAGTCTTGTCGTTCTGGGAAAAAAATAAATAAAAAATAAAAATAAATAAATAAATAAATAAATAGGACCCCTCTAACAAGTTAAGCAAAAAAGATTATTTTCATGCCAGGTTCCTATGGCCTTTGATTAGGGCCCTTGTTGGACTCAATTCAGTAGCCTTGGCTTAGTTTAGTGTTTGGTGTTTTTACTTAAAACAGAGGGGGGAAATTTTCAAGATTTTAAAATGTTTAAAAATCCAGCGGAGCCACCCAAGAGGTCCCCTGATTAAAAATGCTCAGTCATAGTTTTTAGATGATTCTTTATATTGTCAAGTCTTTGGTATAAGGAGTCTTGTTTGGCATATCAGCACAATTGTCAACATAACTATTCAAACAAAATAATCTTCTTACATATTAGATAAAAAAATATAAAATATCACTACAACAACAATTACAACTCTCTCACATTGGTCTCCTTTAAGTTTAGCAATATCACAAATAAGCATCAATTGTTGCCTAGTAGAAGCTGTCAAGTGTTTCAACAAGTATAATTAAGTAATTGTCAGAGTAGCTCCTTATGGTAGGGAAATTATTCAAGTAGACTATTATGTATTATATTGTAATTGTATAAAACATATTCTTTTAGCCTTGATAAAAAGTGCTAAAACTGGGCCTGGTTTTGGGAAAATACTTCCCACCATTAGAGAGAAGTTTGACTGCTTGTATCAGTTATTCTTTCCATCTCTGTGTACTTTTACAGCTGTCCTATAAGAGAAAATCATCTCACCTCAGGATTGCTGTGTTCAGATTTTATTAAAAGTTATTATGTACCACATTTAATTCAAGAAAAAGGTCAAAATATCAGGTAATAAACCAGGACATTTGAATCATTGTTACGTAAGTTAGTTATTTTAAAGATAAAAAAAAATGTTGGAAAAATTAAATAAATCTTAGAGTTATTCTGTTTGATGTATAAGTACAACAACAGCAATTATCTTTTGATTCATGAAAAGCATCTACAAAAAGATCAGTTTGTAATTTTAGAGAAAATGTTATCTGCCACTTGGAGGTTACTGTCAATGGAAAAGTCAACTTTTAAAGTTCTTGCAACAGAGAAGGCTGAATATAGACAGAGGACATGATTGGCTGCTACCTCAGGTGAGACGATCTGCAGGTACGGTATGGAAAGAGGGAGATAAGATCCAGCAAGTTCTCTGATGTCTTCTCACTCCTGCTGGTACCCGCATCCTCATCCTGACAGGATCAAGCAAGCCTCAACCACAGCTATGTCCTCGCCCATTTACCCGCTAGACCCCTAACCACAAAAAACCCCAGCCTTCCACCATCTTACTTGAGCCCTGCCCCATCCCTCATCCACTTCAGTTACACTCCCTGTCACCTTTTATATCCCGCTTTAATCCACCCATCATATCTTTTCTTCTATTCATACTTGCAAACATTGTTTGATGTTTGCCCATATCAGTGACAAAAAGGACAGTTTCTTCTTTAAAATAAACGTTATTCTTTGCGAGTTACCTCTGTACTCTTATGTATCATATCTTATATTTCTTTGTTATTCACAAATATCATTTATGAGTTGATTGGTCAATTGATTGCTTTGATTGATCGTCAGAATCAACTGTACTTTGTGTTTGTTGTTTGTTGTTTCTTACAAACATTTATTTACTAGTTGTAACTGTGGTATTTTCTCATCAAGGTTCTTATCTTCTGATTAAATTCTCAACTTTACTGTTTCCCACATATAGCAAGAGCAAAGCCACAAATCTTTTATCAAGGTTGATGCCCTTCAGTGGAGTGAGACAGACAAGGTCTGTGGGTCCATGTTTCAGTTGAAGATAACTCTGTTTGTTCTGTAAAATAAAAAAAAAGTTCTTTGTATTCACAAAACATTTGCTTTCCTGTAAACATACTTGAATCTTCTTTATGCCACTCACACAGAACTAAATCTCAACTTTTTTCTCCCAGTCTTTTTTATCTGTTTCTCTCACACACACAGTAGCACTGATACCATCTAACAACACACAGTCACAGGCCAAATAGCGTCCACTACCTGCTTCAACACAGCTGCTGCTACATAAGCAGCCAGGGAGGAAACCATGGCTGGAGTTATTAGAAAAACAAAAAAACAATGAGTCTGAATGCAGAGAAAAAGCAAGGTAGAAAAATACAGGAAGTCCTGACAGAAGTGCAGAGACCGTGAGAGACAAAGCCACAAAGTAGAGGGTGCAGTGGGATGGATGGAGGTAGACACGTGCAAATGAATACATTTATAAGGATGCCAAACAAAATATAATGTGTTGCCTTTTCCAAAACAACTCTTCTGGGTTTCTAAGGTGCACAGAGCTTTAAAAACAGATTTTGGAAGGAAGGCATCTTTTCAGTATCAAAATGTATGAGTCACTCCGTCCTTTTCTCTTTCTCTCTGTCTCCCTAATCTTGCTGCTATATTTAGTGCTGGCATTATGCCCTTCAACAGAGAGGTTGGCAGCAGCACTTTGTGTCTCTCCTACTCATCCATTCTCCAGTCTTTCTTATACCCCCCCTCCCCCCCCTCCTTCCCTTCCTTTCAAATTATTGCAAACACACAGTTCATGCTGTCAATAATCAAGAATAAATCTCTCATACATTATTATTATCAGCAACTTAATATTTGACATTAGCTGTGGTCAATTGTTCTTTAAAATGAAATGGTAAAATGGAAGCAAATGAGGACTGCATTAAATTATCCAGAAAGCTTTGTCATCATTACAATGAACCACAGCTGGTGCTGATCAGTCCTGTTGCAGACACACTTGTGTGTACACACACTCCTTCCAAGACTCTCACACAACAACAACAACAAACATGAACTGATCCATGTTCTGTGGGATATTGTTGCCACAGTAGCACAAGTAAACTGACTCAGTTACACAGCAATAAAGCACCATAAAATTAAAGTGCATGTAAGCTCAGGTGCTTTATGTGTGCCTGAGTAAATTAGTAGTAATTTTCCACACGGTGGTGAGGTTGAACACCTTTATGTTTCTGACTCAGCAGAACAGATGAGAGGAGGAGAGGGAACAATATTATGTTTCACAACACAACGTCACATCGCATACGCACTTTTTACCAGTGTCTAACTCCCAGGGTGGCAATGTAATGAAAAATGGCTGTTTACCTTTCATTACCATCAATTGAGAGATTAAAACAAAAGAAACAGAGAGGACGGAGGAAGGATGGTTAGAGGAGAGGGCCATCTGATGTTCAGGAAGAAAACCAGAGGTTTATATGAAAAATTAGACATTTCCTTTAATAACATCTGTAACATCACAGTTGTATTCTGGTATAATTTTGAATATATTTGACAATGCAGAGTACACTCAAATGTGGACATTAAATCAATTAACTGGTGTTTATAAGCTAATACAACATAAACTTGCATTGTTTTCTAAAAAGACATCATAAAAGGGCACAAATGGTGTAGCAGCAAAAAAGAGTGTTTTTTTTCTACATAGGCTACTGTAGTACAATGTATTTGCAAAGATGAGATTCATTGCGAGGAACAATTAAATGAAGTTAAAAATACATTACTAAAGTATACACTACATCTTACACTGGTTGGATATTACATGTAATAAGATGTTATATAGTTCAGTATTGGGTATCTATTGGCTACAAAGACACTGGAGGCTGGAAGGGTTACCTTGACAGTACAATGTAGACTGTGCAGATACAAAGCACACTGATTTTTGATGCTCACATAGGATCAGGACATTTGGATAAGATATAACCATGTCTACACTGTATATCAGGACAGATAACATACATCTCAGTAGAATTCGCTGTTGCTGTTTTTCACTGATCAGAATAGATCCTTTAGAATAAGAACATTTGAGATGTTAAAGTTACAACCCACCAAGGCTCCAAGTCTTCTCAGTGGAATGTGCATCACACGTCTGCATGAATGGAGGCTAAGTCAGCTCTGTCCTCGATACACATTTTATTGTATTTTCTTTGCAATGGATTAATCTACTATATGTGTTCTGCAATCTGTAACACAAGTGCAATCTGTACTGAGGTTCAGGCTTCCGAGACTTACAGGCTTCTCAAAAACATACGTTTCCCTGGTCACAAAATGACATTGTTCCCTATTATTATGAAACAAAAACCAGAAAACATATTAGTTCATGCAAATGATTAATGTATGAACAGGTGAGTTTAAAAAAGTCCTTAAAAAGAACAGTTTAAAAAGCGGAAGTACACTTTTGTGCCTTCTTGTGGACTCTTAGATGAGAGGATTGATACCACACCCGCATCTGTCATCTAACTATGCAGTTCAGCTGCATTGGCTGGAAACAGGACTAAACAACAAGGCTGGCTTTATCCAAAAGTATCCTTTATCCTTTTAACCCTTTCCCCCTTGGAGGTTCCTGCACCAGGAACACCTATTATTAAAATTCAGCTTGACATTTAAATGGAATATTAAACAGTCTTTTTTTTTCTTTTCTTAAGTCCTGTTGGTTTGTGCTGCCTATGATCACCTGCTCTACACATGTTTTTGTTAAATACCCTACTCTGTCCACACACACCTTTTTGTCATTTCCTCATTCAGTATTTATAACTTAGTTTTTTCCTAGATACAGTAATTGTCATTTTTTTGTCTGTATGGATGTTAGTTCACCACACCAATTTAACCATCTTGCTCCACTATGTATTGTTCTATTTCAGGATCTTTGCAGAGCCTTTGATTTTATTTAATAAAAGTGACTTATTTCACATCCTGCTGCTTCTGGCCTTTGATGCTACATTTTTGTCCTCCATTATTATTACACCAGTCATGAAAAAGAGGCAGTCTGGTGATAATAGGACAAAAGTGTATGCAGTCATTGTTGGGTTTCTTTTCTTGCACCAAACTAGGTAGAGTTGCTTTTGGGATAGATTCCAGCCTTTAGTGACTCATTGTTCTGAGCCTGTTATTTACGCTCATTAAGCAGCAGTAAAAATCTCACTTTGGCGGAGACAAGAAGGTATTTAAAAACTGTCCAAACAGTCTCTTATCCACAGCAGCCAGGGTTAATCACTTTGGCCTCATGGATCAGTTCTAAAGCTGTTGTTGACCATTATTTGGGGATTTTTCAGGTGGAAATTTGAAGAAATAGCCCAACAGTCTTAAGGGGTTAAAGGGCATTTTAGAAATCTGTCTAAAAGCCAGCAAGTGAGGTGTTCTAATGTCGATTGTGGCACCTCTGACAGAACTACTTTAGCTAGTCCTCCACTGACTCAGATCTTTAAGCAAAACTATCTTATATTTACCATTCAACAGGTACAAAAATGGCATCAATCCTCTCACATAAGTCATGAGTGTAATTCCCAAAATTACCCTAAAAAAGCCAACACTGATCACAATTTGTCTGAGGCTATAATAGCTTTGGGAAACCCTCTCATTTTCCACATCATCACACAGTGTCTGGTCTGTACTCAGAGGACCAGTTCAGCTCTCCTATCAATAAAAGTTCTTCCCTTCAGAAAACGTCCTTTAAACCAACGATAATCAGTCTCAATACTGGAGACTGTGATTATAGTCAAATGTGGTATTGTCTGATCTAACATAGAGAAAGTAACAATAATGTTCTAATACTTCGTCATTAGTATGTTACAATAAAGAGGTAGTGATTGAAGCATTGATTGACAGCTATAAACACAATGAGCATGAAAAAAAAAAAATCTCATCTCTGGAGAGTATAAATACAAAGCTTATCACAGCAGCCACTGAAACAAAGTTTTGTGGCTTCAAAGCAGACACATAAATATTCACAATCTGGAATGCACGCTGCTTCTGGGTGAATATTCTTCAATTGACAAGATCATATGGATCCCAGGGGAGAGTACAAACATAAATCATGGAGTTTTTCAAGCTATTGTTTCTCATTTTCTAACCCTAATCCTAACCCTAAGACGTCACGGGTAAAATGTTCTCAGTCAAATTTGGCACAGCAGACGGGCTTTGAATAGGAGTAAAAACTGGGTTTAAACTCCCTGACCTACCACTTCAGGTCCTCTGAGCTCTTGCTTTAGCTTGTCAAATTGACTGACAAGCTTCTCAATAACTAAACCTTTCGGAAGCAGTCGCAGTTTAAATCCCTGTTCCAAACCAGCAGCCAAGCCATCATAAAGCAACACGAAGCAAAACCGTGAGATTCACTCAGAATATAAACAAGTTATGTTCCAAAATAATAATACTCTCCATCCTGGCTCTAACATGCAACAACAATAGCCATGTTTTCCTTTCACTGCACTGGGGACGGCTATTTGTTTGGTTTCTGTGGGCTGCACACAACACCACCCCACTGATTGTTTGAATTACACATTGTAATGTATAGAATCTCCCATTTGTGGCTCATGTAAGCCGTTTCTGTTTAAATTCAATACATTTGGGTATCGGTTTAGCAGGCCACCCAGCGTGACTCGTTATGCAGACGGATTAAAGATGAACACAAACACAACAAAGACACATTCTGCAATATATTCTGCAATAACTTTCCAATCAACTCAACAGGATTATAATAAAATATAAAACAGTGGCATCTAATACAATACTTAATGCAGACTTTGCAGTAAATTGCAAATAAACAAGTGAAGTAAATTTGCACAAACAAAAGCTTATGGCTACCTGCATTCATTTTGCACTGCATGTATGTATGTAAATATGAATGTGTATGTGTCGTATCAGAGTAAGTGGCTGTATATATATTCTTGACTGTGTTACTGGTATTATAAGTGTGAATGTTTGTGTGTGAAGCGGTGGAGAACCGCCAGGCCTCATTATTGTCATTCTCCTCACTGCCTAAAAGAGAGGCAAAAGGAGGCAAAGAGAGGCAAAGCGGCTCCTTTCAATCGAGGAGCTGAGGAAAGACGGACACAAAAGGCTCAAATTAAACAAATGCTGGAAAAGCGGCTTGGAGAGCCAGCCCGTGGTCATACACTTTGAATAAGAGTGAACGGGTGCAGGGATAACCCATCTGCGTCTTTCAGCCAGGAGACCACACAGATGCGCTCCATTGCAGTATTCAGCTCAACTATAGGTCCACAAACACTGGGGTGCCAGTTGGTGTGCATGTCCTATATCCTTCTGGTGTTTCAGAGATCACATGTCCACCAATAAACTGACGCTGTTGTTTCTCAGGTCCTCTGGCCTTGGCTCAAACCTGGAATCGGTATCCTTATGTGGTTTCCTTGAGAGCAAATAACCACAACTTCCACTAAAACATCAACATGTAGGACACCTGTACAGGGTCAGTCCCGTTCATCCAAGTTGTTTGTGTAGGGTATATTTGTTCTTCTTCCCACTGCTCTCTTGTTGCAGGATACAGGTGACAGAAATTCGAATTACTGAAACCACAGCAAAGTGTGTTCACCTGCAGAGGTTGTTCCAAATCCTCTTTCAGAGTTTCATCCTCCACTCATGTGATGTCATAATATTGCACACACATACATGGAGTTTTTCTAGAGAAGCAATGCAGTGGAAAGATATTTGCACACATGTATATCTGGAACACATTTAGGCAGTAATGATTTCACTGTTATAGGTTCTTTGTGTGTGTTTCTACTAATATTTCCTTCAGTTTGGGATACCGGATGTTAAACCGCCTGTAATGTCCACAACACTGATGCTGAGAGTCTGCGATCAAGAGCGAAAGTTGGTGGGGTGAAAAGCAAGTAGGTGGACACATCAGGTCCTTATGGCTCACATCTGGAACAATGAGGAACAAGAGAGGAACGCTTCAGCATTAAATAATTTTTGACAGATACAGAACTGATTCTACAACTGTCTGCTGATAAAATAAGCAAATACTTGTATTTTTAGACGTTCTTGTCCAGATAAACTTACATTTTCTACATCAAATATGGCCACATTAAGACCTCAGGTTACATCAAAGGTAGTTTTGGGGATTCAAATATAAAAAAGTAATTGCAACTGACCAGAAACAGGTAATAGTTCAAAATCCCTGTTTAATGCTCAGTGCAGGGGTCAATTACAGGACAGCATGAAGTGGAGCAACCCCAGCAGACAGAGAGTAAGCAAAAGGGCAAAAACCATAGTCTGAAAAATCCAAATTTTCTACTCTACAGCAACAAATCTCAAGGCTAAATGTTAAAGCAACGTATTTATCAACTGATTTGAATTTGGATATAACTGAGGAAAAAATGTGGAAAATGCTCTGAAGGTCAAGATGGTTCACTGACTGCATTTTTCTAAAATTAGATTTGCAGAATATATTAAGTCAAAGCCATGCATCTTAAATCACTGTTTTTGTGGCCTTTATCTCTCCATCTTCACATGTCTGTCTTTTGTAATAGAGTTGCATATATATAGAAAAACTCATAAATGCATGTTCAAGCAGTAAAATTTTTATCATTTGCTTTTGTGTGGACTGACTTGCAGCGGCGAAGATTAAGCACTTGTCCTTTTCTGCTGCAGCTTTCAGCTCTCACGATGCATCTGCACTGACATGACGTCGCATCCAGAGCCCACTTCTTCCCTCTGCAGGGCTGGCAGTGAGGAGTCGGGGAGGGAAAAAGAGAGAAAGTGGTGGGAGGAGATGTTGGGAGAAGAGGAGGAGGAGAGGACATGGCAGGAGGAAGAGAAGGGGCATGGGTTCTGGATGGAAAAGAGATGCAAAAACAACATGGTTAGCTGGAAATTTTATATCTTCACTGATAATGAAAAGTAAATGCAGCAGCTATGTACTATAGAACAATGCATTCAGCATAACAATGCCAACATTCTGCATTTAATCTTTTAAAGCCATCTAAAAGGTTTTCACTGAATATTTCCTGGAGGTGACTCAGTTCAAACCAATTAAAATAGCTAAAAACAGCCCACTCTTCTTTATAAGACACCCAGATGTGTGCTGCAGATCATTAATCTTGCTGGAAAAGACGAGTTTCATTTTACACCCAGTTTTCTGACATGACATCATAGAGTTTGACCTTAAATACTTTGATAATCTTCTGATTTATTTTTATCTTTGACACTTTCTCCTGTATCAGTGTCTCTGGTATCAGAAACAATTGATCAACAAACAGCCTGATTGAATCTTTGCCGTTAAATTTGCTACATGAACAATGAAAATTAAAGGCAGTGTTGTCTTTATATTATTCAAAATTACTTGAACTACTTAAAAAGATGTCAATAATTGGTTCATGGGTTTATGCCTGTATCTTGTCAAATATTTTTTTCTGAAGTAAAACAGATTTTTTTGCATTAGTTATGATTAAGCAAATAGTTTGAGCCAGGATAACATGATGCTTGTATTATGTAACAGTTCCTCTTTAGCACTAAAGACAAAGTGTGGCTCTGTCTGATGGGAATGTTATTAGTTTTGCTGGTGTTTGGCCACTAAAGTATTGAAAAAAATTTGACCTGGTGTTGGACTTTAAATGGCAAATTGAATAAAGTGTTATATCTATCATAAGAGCTGCATGACTATTGTAACAGTTTGTCACAAAATCATTCAGCTTTTAATTGGAAAATAATAAATTTACAGTTAATCCAAAGGTTTATTGGCCATAAATTCCAAATTACATGACAATATGTCCCACAGTTATTAAGACATTTCAGTCTGGACTAAAGCGATTCACTGACTAAATGGCTAAAAATGAAATCAAAGATTTGTTTGAACATGTGTGCTGCCAGTCTGAGACAAACCCACACAATGCAGTGTGTGGGAGATGTGTGACTAATGTGGGATAATGTTTCTGAAGCTGCTGACAAACTAGCTCCTCTTTCTGTCCGTCTGTCTCTCTGTCTGTTACCATGGCTATCTTGCCTTTGAGGCCTTCAGTTCCACCTCTAGACGCCCTGGACATTCGCTCTCTGAGTGTGAGTCTGAGAATGTTGCCTGCATCAGTTGGTCCATTAACTGGGGCTAGTTCTGCTTCAGTTTTGCCGAGAGACTGGCGGTTGTAATGAAGTTACTTAATGAGGCATAGAGGGGCCATCTTTGTTCCCGTCCCGGTGACCACGCCTGCCACTGGCATGGACAGAGGAGGTGGCATTTGGGAGCAAATTACACAGATTTCACCCCTGCCAGAGTCTGAATAAAGCCTTTACTGGGTGATGGATGGGTGCTAAGGGACATCACACTCAAACAGAGCCACCTCTGGCCCTTGGGGGCCGGAAATGACTGACAGCAAAGTGAAGGGGAAGAGGATAAAAAAGACTGGAGAGGAAAGGAGCGCTAACTCTTTTATCCTATTCTCTACTCAGGACTCCTTGAGTTTATGGTACAAGTATTTTTGATACTGCTGTGAGATTTTAAAACGCAATATATCACACGGCTCATGACATTATTCAACTATTGGTTAAATACTGATTTGATTGCTGTAAGAGTTTAGCAGTGGATTATGGCTTATGTGTTTGGGGAGTATGTGGGTGTGTGGGACCTTGACTGTTGCTGTGGCTGTAAAACAAATTGTCCTTCAGTAAACGTGTAGACCAGATAACCCAGTTTTCTCTAATCCAAACATTCACATTGAGCCTGAGAGTACCTGGAAAATACTGACTTACATAACAAACATCAATATTATCCTTCTAATTGAGTTAGAAAAAAATAATGTGTGCAGTTAACATTGAACATACGTAGCTCTGATGTCTCCAGCTTTCCTCTGTTTGGACTTCCCTCCCTGCTTCTTCTTCTGTCTTCTTCCTGGCTTCAGATAGCGCCTGAGAAAAGCCAACAAACAAAATGTTAACACACTTGGTAGGGAATTCACGTCCACCATATTGCTATCCGTTGTTACATCCATTACAAAAATGAATTATAAAATCAGTTTTCCCAACAACCACTGACTGTTCAATGTATCTTTGGACGACCTTCTTCTAAGTTACTTTTAATGTCTTTGTTACACAATATTTTTAATCGAATCTGTTACGCATAATTTAAATTTGATATAAAAATAACTAGAAGGAAATTTGTGGAATATTTAGCTGTTCTGGGCATCTAGCAACCATGAATAGGCTGCAGTGTTAAAAAAAAAACAAAAAAGAAAAGAAAGTTCAATTGTTTGTTTTTTCTATTGACAGGCTCAGATTATTATTATAAGAGTCTGAAAGCATTATGTTTAGGAACCCAGCCAAAGCACCTGATTGAAATGTTACCCAATTAAATGAGAGGTATTTAGAATCTCGACATTTTTATTCTGAAAAAATCCAAAATTTATTTTCATCTTCTCACACTGTCAGAAACATGCAAGGTTAGGACAGGCTGTATTTCAAACCAAAACGGGATTATTTTAGTTCCCCTAACAAAGTTGTTTTGGTGTCCGAGTCTTGCCAAACAGCAATTAAGAGTAAAAATAAAACAAAGGTCTCGCGTGGGATTCAGAAAACACTTGAAACACTTTACTCAGTGAGAAACTAACAGAAAAAAAAGTTGCTTTTACAGGGGACTGGAAACCCGGGTCTTTATGACAAAAGGTCGTGTGACTTGATCTCCTATGACCCTCCTGGTATTTGTCAGTGTTCTCTGTGTGGGCTGGATATTGAGTGTTGCTCCAGAGAAGCAACACCAAAGGAAACCATTCTGTACATATCTGTGCATCATAATTTCTGTAACATTCAAATTATGGGCTATGGATATTTGTGCTACAAAAAATGTAAAATTGCATTTAGATTGATTATTAATTCATGTCTTTGGACATTTACACTCTAAACCTACACTCAGTCCGCTCCTACAAGGGCTGCAGTCCTGCAGGTTTTCAATGTATCCCTGCTACAACACACCTTACTCAAATTAATAAGTCATTGTGCATAACTTCATAGGTTGTTAGAGCCATTTAATTTGAGTCAGGTATGATGGACCAGGGACATATTAAAACCTGCAAGACTACGGCCCTTTGCAGAAGGGAGCAGTAGTTTATGTATTATTCAAAAAGGTATAGTGTATAGATGACAAAAAAAAAAAAAAAACATTAACAAAGCAATGTTTGCTCAATGTCAGGTAATTATTAGTATAATTTTTACTATCCAATATAGTTCTAGCTTAGTTAAATGTGTTTACACCATTAAAAAAAACCCTGCATTCAGATTTTAACTACATCATGTGGATTGTATTGCATAGTAATGTTTTTACGAAGCATTTAGGCCTCATGCACTGAAAGTTGAGACTGTTAACATCACATTTAAGTCGACAACTCATTCAAGAAGCCTCACATCAGCATAATCTCTCAAATTTTAGACCATTTATTGAACTTGTTCAATTGGCAAGAAAAAGCAAAAAGTCTTCCAAATGTTCCCAGAAGGTTCTCAATCATCCAGTTGAGGGTGTCCAACATAGGTTGAGTCAAGTCAACTGGACTGGGTTTCGTTTCTTGAAGACATTTCACTCAGTTCTGATGGAGCTAGTGGGAGATTTCACTATTCCACACCCACTATCTCTACCAGAACTGAAGAAACTCTTCTGGATGAGAGTGAAAAATGTCTTTAAGAAACTAAAGTCCAGTTAACTTGACTCAACCTACACTGAAAATCCTCCAAAGTGGCAGTAAAGAAATATGACTGATGAATTATATGTTCATATGGATGAACATGGAGATGTTTTTAAGATGACTGTGGTATGCATTGAAAAGCCAAGAGAGACAGACATCACTGATGCTCCTGAATAAGTGATTGCTAGTATGTAAGAGGCCAAATGCATAATAAGAAGCCTATCTCAATGAGTTGCTTATGGAAGAAAACAGTGTAAATGCGAGTGAGAGTAGAAGGATCTGTCCAGGGTAGAGTGGAGCAACACCACAGGCTTGTTGTACAGGAAGCTATTACGAAGATTAAAAGAACAAACGTTGGTTTGTGTTTGGACATTGCTTAATAGTGGCAACAAAATGACATGCTACACTTGGCAAAACTTTCATAGACTACTTCTATAAGTCTGGGACACACAGTGATGTACAATCACTGTGCTTGCATTATAAAAATGATGGCTGCTGTGAGTCAAATCTGAGAAGAAAAGAACTTGTCTTCCAAGAGCAGAGGGACAAGCTCCAGACTGAGCAGAAGTAATCATCAGAAAGCACTAAATCAAGGCATGTCATTTTCCAGATTTTCCTAAACAATATTGAGCATGTAAAGCCCCACAGTGTGAAACATTGAACCACTTCCAAGTAAATAAAACTGTGAAAAATTGGACCAACATCACAGGACTTCTTATATGTTGTGGTATAATACATGTAATCAATTTGAGAACTGGTTGAAGGTTTTTAAAACACAATTTGCAGACAGTCATATTTCTTGAGAACAGTGTGTGTCATCAGCAAGTTTTCAGGCTAAAACTAATCTTCTGTGCCAATCCCATTATCTAATAATAAATTCTATCCAGCCACAGGGACAGTGTGCACCAGCTTTACCGTGACATTATTAACAGCTGCTGCTGTTGTTATTGGAGCAGCAATTTACTATTATACATGCGTGACTGTGCTCCGTCAGTCTGGGAGAGAGCACATGGCAGGGGAGATAATATCATCACTATGGTGACAACAGGATGCGGGTCACCCCAAGGGAGGCTGGGAGAGTCACACAGATGCTAACTCACTGAGGCTCACACACACAATAACATGCACACACATGAAAACATCACATAAATCAACACAAATAATTTGTGCACATGCTAAAAACACTCTAAAAAATAACAACCAGTCATACAGATTAATGATCTTTAACTTAAAAGTATTAACTGTCTACACATGCACACACATACATTGGAATTCTTTATTTGTGTCCCAATCCTAACAGGAAGCAGGGGGACATAAACATTAAAGATGCAATTATGTGATTGTCTGGCTGGACATGCTAGTATGAGGCACACAAACAAACATCAGGATCCAGCAGAAATGTTCTCTTCACAGTGTTTAGCTGATACTCTCTAAAACCTGAGTAGATGTGTCTCAGCAAGTAGGCCAGAAAGTTTTCTTTACTTTAAACATAAATATATTGATCTACGGTCAGAAGATTGTAATATTCTATGACACTTTTATCCACTGACAACAAATCTGAAGCTCTCAAATCCCGCTGACCTTGAGATAAGTAAACCATAACAGAGATGTTACATAATGATGAAGTTTCCCAGTGAGCCAGCTCTTACAAACCTATAATATGTAGCCAAAATGTCTCCTTGAGCAATACCAAGTTTGCAGCATTATGTTTTCATATATTTTGTTGAGTGTATTATAGGGACTCTGGAGTTGGCTCCAGAAAATGTTAAACTAAAGGTTCTTTGTAAAGTTATTCTGTAGCTGTGAAACAAACTTAGTAAAGGTCATAGCAAATAAATGCACTGTGCATATAGATGACACAATATATTGTCCAACTAAAGGTTTTTCTGATCTGTAGGTGGTGATAGCAGACCAGCTTTACAACAGCATCCAAACACAGGTGAAGGAGGAAAACACACGCTGCTTAAAAATCATGTAAACTTTGTGAAAGAGTACATTCAAAGTCAAACTGTAATCATTTGATTACCCCAAACCAAGTTATTTTATGCCTCAACCTAACCACAGAGCAGGTGAGAGTTAAACAGATAAAATGGCTTTCTCCCAGTTTAAACTTCTTCAGCTCAGTCCACAACCTGACACAAAACGCAAAATACCAACTTTGCTCAACAGCACAAAACATGGCTTCCCCTAACAGATGCAGTTTAACTCTCAGTTCAGCAGCAGATCATCATTTTACATCTGTTCCAACATGATGGTATCCACTTTACGCATCTCACGCTTATAAAGAGGAAGGAGAGAGTAGTGGGAGGGCTAATCCGTGGGCCTTTGTAATATTGAATGCTTTTGTGTAAAAGATTGCTGGTTCAACTTGTTCTGAACAATATTTTCAACTACTTTTCTACTTTCCTCCTGCTTGTGATTTCTTACATTTCTACTGTGCTCTCAGTGGAGAATGGTTAAAGTCATATGTCAAATGTATATGGATAAGGTTAGAGTTATTGTGCACGATTAAATTTACATGCTTCAAAAGCCATGAATAAACTGTTAGAAAAATCTAAACTCCTGGCTTACACATGTAGACATTCATACACTGGGATTTACATCACTTCATGTGAATGCTACAACAAAAAACCACATTACCATCTCACAATACACAGCCATAGATTTACACATTATTTTGTTTTGGAGAAGTGGGCAAATATATGTACTCCACATTTCCTGGTGAGGTCGGGCTACTCTCCACTATCAGTACTTTAACCTTCTTATGCAAACTTTGCATAGTCATCAATAAGGGAGCTTTTCCTCTCATGTCAGACGCTGCAGCCTCCAGTGTGTGACAAAGGACACCATCTGCACATCTGAAAGATGCACCCTGCCTTGAAAAAACTGCAATATTTGATGTCCAGGGACTGATGATGGATTGGAAATATACTTAACATGAATACACACAATGCATTCTGGTGAGTAACAATGAATATAAACACAAATGCACAACAAAAATCCAAAAAATATATTGCGCAGCCTAAACCATGAGCAATATTCTTTCCGTTTTTATAAGTGTTGCTGCATTTGTTCTTTAAAGCATCAGTTAAACATGCCCAATCACTTTAATAAATCTCTGTTAATCCTAGATATACCCATATTTCTTGCATTGACATGACAATGATGGTTTCCACTGCGAATGTTAGTTATGGCTTTCCTTGAATCGTGACTACAAGAACATGAAGCTGAGAAGTGTGACCTTTTTAAAACTCAAGTAAGACTTACAGCTACTTAGCTTTAATTAGGAAGTGCTGGTTTCTGAGAAAGGCCATCTAATTATAGTTATTTTATTCTGAATTATAAGTGTATCATCACTGTGGACATGAGATGATGATGGATATGAATTGATAATGTCATTAGAAAAAGGGTCGCAGACAGAAACCATAGCAAAAAGATTCAAATCTAGAAATAAAAAGAGAAGAAAATGTGGGCTTTACCTTGTAGTTGGTGTTGGCTGGAAATGTTCTTTTAACCTGTATGCAAATAAAATAAAGATTAAGGGCGCAACAAAGTTAATGAGCAGCAGGTACACCATGTGTCTTAATACACTCTGAGTGTGTTTTTATTACCTGCACTCGCACTGACTGTGCTCTATGAAGGGCAGCTCAACAAGCTCATGCTTCATGAAGGACGTCCTTATCAGCTGCACACAGGACAAAAAAAAAAAATTTCATTCCACATTTATCATTTACAAAAGCTCGTAGGGATTTACACGTGTGTGTGTTTATACCTCCATGGTAAGTGTGTGCGTGAGTGAGGGCACGCACTCCAAGGCCTCGTCGGCACAGCAGCCACCACATCGCTTCACAGACACACAGGATGGGATGAAGAGATGGTGGATCTCCTCTGGTAACTCCCGCCAAACCTCCACCAGAGTTTCCCGAGGCTCACAGCCGCTGCGTGAATACACCTCCAACCACCGTCTCACTGGTGGATGAAGATAAAGAGTAATTACGAGGTTATTTTTACTGTTTTGGCTCCATGAAGATAGTCTTTGTAGCAACGTTTGGACCATACCTTCTCGAGCTTCCCTGGATTTGGGGGTGTCTGCAGGTCGCCAGTGAGCAAGCTGGAGAAAGCATGAAAATAATAAATGCACATAGAAAGCTTGTTTAACAATATTATCATGAAAGGTCCTATTTCAGTCAGCTGAAAAGGGTTAAACTTGTGGTTCAGGAGGTTCTAATGAAAAAAATATTCTTTTGTAATATAAAAAGAATCTAATTTATACTAATATCAACCTAAAATTCAATAAGATTTTAAGGAGAAACCAACAGTTAGCAGGATTCAAATGAAACTTTTACAAATTACAGCACTGTTTCTCTATTAAACAAATGAAACACATTCGGTTAATTAAATAAAATAAAACAAACAATGAGGTGCATGAAGAAATCCCAAACATAATGCACTGCTAAAAAAGCTTTAGTGTATTTGTTTTTTAATACATCAGACTTAAACCAAAGGAATTTCATTTATAGGCTGTTATTCATCCAAAATTAGTGATTATTTCTAAAGTAAACCATTATATGGCTGTTGTAAAGCTTTCTTTAGTGTCCACGACCTCCTGTTTGACACTGTTGTAAAACTCTGCTGAAGAGGATCAGCAGATCAAAGTATGTTACGTTAATGAACACCACAATATTTCACACCTGAGATCAAAACATGACAAGTTCAACAAAGCCTGTTGTTAGATAACAGAAAGAAAACAAAACCACTGAACTCTGAACTATTCAGATGAACTTGCAAGAGGGTTAGAGTAGGTGTGACAGCAACAGTAAACATCAAGATTCTTTTCCTGGTCTTGCTGTAACATCTTTCCTGCATAGATGTGAAATGCATGCCTATTTCAAGTGAAACTGCCTGTGCACATGATCAAATTACAACCCAATCTCAACCTCCATGATGTTTTGCAGGAGCCACTGGATAGTTGAACCAGATGCACCTGCTATATTTGGCTTGAAGCCTCTAATCTGCTCTGTTTAAGACATTTTCAGTAGCCCTGCAGGGGGTCGCTATGAGAGCCTCCGGAAGAACTGAGCAAGATAAATATAACTTTTTAAGAAAATGGTTGGTCTAAATATATTTTTGCCTTTTCATATTATTCCATATTTACAGCTCATCCTCTATTGTTTGTGTGTTTCAGTCATGTGGCACAGCTTGTACAATCCCATAGAGGGATTTTGCATCATCTACTACTTCCTACTTTTATTTCAATCTATTACAGGAACAAATATTGTTATTTTCTTCTGTATTATTTCTATTTCTTTAAAGGATTAACCTAATATTAATAATTTAATAAAATCGATATTACATTTATGCTTGTTGACTTGTTTGGCTTGCAGCTACTTAAAGTAACAGAAAAGTGATGTTATCTGACACAATTCAACTAAATCTGTGGAAATCTTTTCATATTTTAATAAGAATCCTTTTATGACAATTTGGAGGTGGCTTAAATTTTGGCTTCAAAACACTGATATGGAAAGCTGCAAGACTAAAATGGTGCATAATATGTTTATTACTAATAAATTCATATGGCCCCCTATTATGGGCTTTAAGCAGCTTCCTTGGCGTGACCGTTACACACCTTTTTTATTGTACAAGTGTTCACTGTATATGCTGTATGTCCTTTTACTTTTGACGGTGTTGGTATATTAAACCTTCAATACATATGCAAATTACTTTGATGCCAGGAACATGTTTTTAAAAAGCTTATTACATGTTTATTCCTGTTCATTTTTATGAGTTTGTTATACTTTCTGCAACGTGTCTGGGGAAGACTACTCACTGTAGCTTTAAACAGAGAAATGTTTTCTTTGGTGGAGGATGTCAGATGCCTTAATAGTTTAGGACCTAACTTATTGTTTCTTTTCTCGTTTTCCCACATAATTCCCTAAATATTTTCAGATGGTGGCACATCTGGACTGCTAGCGGGCCAGTTTAGCACCTGGACTGTTAATACACTGTTGCACTACATGCAGAATGCAATTTGTAATTGTCTTGATAAAATAAGCAAAGCTTTTCCTGATAATTACAGATTAGCAATTTAACCACAGATTAGCAATTTAACCACAGATTAGCAAGTTAACCATGCCACATGCACCAGTTCTGCCAGTCCTTTTATAATAAATGATGTATCACAGTATTGTGTTTATCTCCAATTTGAGTAAACATTAAAATGAAATTGTTAAACTATTTGCCCACACACATTTTCATTGATTGGTAAATTCCTGTTTTCAATTCTAAAATGAGTTATTTAATACCTTTAATAACCCTATCCTGTTCCCAATTAAACTAGTTCAACCTGATTTCATGACAAAATATGAAGTACCAACGGGTCCACACTGCAGTTTTCCAATTAAGACAACAATTTTACAAAGGTAATGTTTTTCTTACTTTTATCCCTGCCAGATTCAGCTGAAATTGCGATTCGTCTGTGCATAAACTTTAACATCTCCATGTCTTTTACACTTTCCACATCTTAAGAGTGTATACATCTCCACAAACAGTAATACAGGTAATTATAACACTCTGATGAGTTACAAATCCGTGCCTTGTATTTTTATTTGAATCTCAGAGACAGAACTTTTTGGGGAAATTGGGGTGTATTTTTTTAAATATTGTTGCTTTTTACTTAAATAAAAGGGTCTGAATGTTTTCTCCACCAATGAAAAGTACACAGAATGAGAAAATAGATTTATAGTTCCATGTTTGAGTCAATGTGTGCATGAAGACCAAGGCCACTTGTAAGGGAATGTAGACTTTGTCCAGTTGCCCCCGTTTTTAACTGCTCCACCCCCTTACACACACACACACACACACCCGCACACACACACACACAGGTTTGGCGCTCACTGATTCAACAACTTTGAGTTCAGCTGGGACTGAAGCCATTTTGTGACCGGTATGAGCTAAACCAAGTGTGTCTTCTCTGTATCAGTCTTTGAGACAAGTCTAAGATTAACTCCTTTTGGCAGCCATATCTGGCACGCACACACACAGACACACGCTCCTAAGTGCCAGCCCAGAGCCATCTGCACTGGCAGCACTATCTGTCAACAGTCTAACCCATCTAACTACCAGCCACTCCCTGAGCACACTGTGCAGATGGGCCATGTGTGTGTGCGCGCTGAGTGTGTGTATGAAAAAGATCTTTCCCTAGAGCTGCACATCAGCTCTCTCACACTGAACCTCATCACCACAAGAGAAGAAGGACGACCTCTTTTTCAAATAAGCTGTCAAAGAATCAGACAGCATGAAAGCAGTCTCAGGTGTGAAGGTGAAGAGGCTTTCTGGTGCACACTGCTGTGTGCTGTGTAGTGTCTAGGATGATGAATGACTAAAATATACAGAATACAGAAGCTCAGAGTCGGGGCTGGATCCCACACTGCCTCAGAGCACTACCTGTCCCTGACAGAAGCCTCCAGACATAAATAAAAAAAAAAAAACAGAGTGTGCAGGTATGTCTTTGAATGTGTGTAAACATGAGCACATAAACCACATCAGGGACCACGTCAGTACCATCGATGAGCATTTCGTATGAATAATAATTCGTAAATCAATCAAAGGAATCCTTCCCTGAACTGTGAAATAATGGCATTTTTCTTATGTGCTACTTTCAGATAACCAAGCTTTAAATTTAACTAATCAATAGTTAATTGCACATGTATAAGTTTTTTATTGATTTTTAATGTTTCCTGCAAGCTATTAATGAGCTGTTATTAACAATATGGGGGTTGCTGGACTGAATACACTTAGTATGACCTTTTAATGATGCCACAGATAATAATATACACAATGTGTCTGAAAATAAAAAGTATTTTTTCATATTTTGTTTTTGAAACAGATGAAACATGTTGAGTTAGTTTTAGTGGTATTGGCAGAGTGATTTGTTACTTTTAGACTAAGCCAGGGGAGATCTGGCTGTTCAATGTGTTCTCAGCCTTTATGCAACACGAAAAAAATGGCATTTTTTCACCTAACTAATGAATGCAGAGAAGAAACATTTATCCAACAATACCAAACTACTCTTTCAACGTTAATGTTAATACATGGTTTACTGCTCCCGATGTCCCAAGTCTTCCCATCCTAGGTAGTCTAAGATCATTTTTTAAAATAAATAAATATCTAGCAAAAGAGACAAAGCAAAGAGGATTATACACAACCTGGCAACTCATTGACTGTCCTTATGGCTCTGGCTCAAACCTGATCCAGCAAGCATTAGTGTGCAAAAATGATTAGAAAAACCCTTAGTCTTCTATATAGTTATTAATAACTAAAAGAAAGGACAGTAAACTGTAATATGCAGTAGTTAAAACTGCAGTCTCACACCCAAGAGTAATATTATTCTGTTATTCTGTCACATGACCCGAGGTGACAGGTGTCATTGACCTGGGAGTTAGTTGCAACAAAGCTGTACAAAATAAAATGACCATTATGTTTAATGCTAAAACAGTGGCAGCAAGGCTGAAAACGAATCACTTCAGTTCCATCCTGGTGGAGGTTTGACCACTTCACACATGCTCTCTACTGAGGGCAAATGGTCCATACATACCTTGGCATGGGACGTTGGTATTCTGGTGAGCAGCAGGAATTGAAACATTCCAAGAATAACTTGAACCATAATCCCCATTGTGTAGGAGTCCAAGGGACACGCGAAAATTGTTTTTTTTTTTTTGGACCGACCCAAAAAGAGAAGCTGGCTTGTCCTTCTTCCTTGTCCTCCGTATCCGGTTAAAGACGCAGATATCCCGCTCTCATTCACCAGTCTCCCCTCTGTAAAAGGGCTCCCAGGGTGGCATCATCAGTGTTGGAATATTAACTTTATAGTGTGGCATTTGAGGCTAAATGAAGATATAAACATTACCAAAAGTCAGTTCAAACCTAAACTCATTTACCTAAGAAACTGTCTAAAATACTGCCCATAGTTAAGCTGAACAAATAAAAAGATTAAATATGTCTTTCTTGTGATATATTTCATGTATAACCTTGGCACCACAGCTTCAAAGTCTGCCCTTTTTTTTCTCTGAAACTTGTATGAACTTTAAAGCAATGCCTTTTCTTATGGTTATTGTTATTATTAAGCGGGGCAGTCAGTGTCAGTCTTGATCCATAGAAGCCGGTAATGGGGGCTCCGGCCGGCGTGGCGTGACGGAGTGATCATACAGATTCCCGCTGAAACGTGGTGTGATCATAAAATCCTGCTTGTAAAGAGAGAAAAGAAAAAGAAATCACACCATCCAAGTACAGGACGTTTATCCGTTAAAGATCCGCAGGTCTGACCGGCTGTGCAGATGGAAAGTGTCGCATATTCCTCTCCCCCGGCTCGTTCACGGTTTCACCACACGGTCGCTCCAAATGAAAATGTGACGTTTCCCCTCCAGGAGCATCTTCCCGTTTTTTTACCCTCCTTATAAATAAACCTAAGATCTGGTCCTCCGCTGACATGGTAGTGCAGCTGCAGCGGAGTCAACGCAGCAGCAGGGAAGTCCGCTCTCAGACACAGAGAGGTCTGGAAAGGTAGCAGTCTTCTTTTGTTATTGTGATCGGTTTCCTCGTTTCCTTTGCCCTTGAGACGCATGCAACGTAACCATTGCGCTGCCAACTTTTACCAAACGGGACAGGCGCACTGGATACAGGTGCAGCGTCTGTATTGGTCCCAAAGTGGGGTGGGAGGGGGGATCAGGGGGCCTCCAGGGGCCCCCCATGCAAGTGGGGAGCGTAGCTTTGCTGTCTTCCGATGACACGAAGGTCATGCCTCTGGAGTATTCTTTTAAATTTGGTGGGTTTCAGTTACCCCGCGGGGTTGACGTGGAAAACCAACACATGTTGAGTATTTTATTGTCAGATTTGGAAATTTGAATATGAATACAGATTTTTAAAAGCAAATGGACAATTCTGACCATTGCTACAACCATTTCTGAATAGAAATGTCTAATTTTATCCGATTGTCTTCTAAGTTCTAAGTTTAATACTTTTTTTTCTTTTGCAGTTTGCAGTTAGACTTGTAAAAAAAAATCTTATTCATTTTGGTGGTCAACAATCTGCTGGAAACGGTCTTATTTAATTAATAATTTCCCAGATGTTTCCTTTAAAAAATGTTTTAACCAATTCCAAACTGCCTGCATAGAGGTGCACAGCACATCAGCTTTAAAAACGCGTTTACAATCAATCATAAAAATGTAAATATAGTAAAGGTTTCTAAATTAAATAATAAAGTCAGTCGAGAATGAGGTTTTGCTGTGGAAAAAAGTCCTTAGAATCAAATAGAAACTAATAAACACACTTTTTTTAGAAAAAGAAAACTTTTTTTTTGTATTATACTCTTTTGTGTCCTATACAGTTGAAGGGAAGGAGCATGTAGGAAGACTTGACAGGTTTTTTGTACCCACACCTTATTATGCTAAACATAAGTCAATTATATTTGTGTCCATAGCTGCTTGTCCTGTAAAGCTGCTGACTCTCCTGAGTCTTGCCTTTCGTTATTTCATGTGTGGCTATGTATATGTGTGTGTTGAGGCACGCCAATACCACAATCTCAGTCATTATGGTGTGTTTGGGTTATGACAGGGCACTCACACGCCACATGAGGGTGAGGGTGTCTCTGAGCGATGCGGGGACAGAGTATGTTATCTCTTGCTGATGTCTCAGGACCGGGGCTGCTGGTGACAAGAGCACTGTTGGGGAAAATGGTCATATCTCCTTGTAAAATTTCACAGCTCATTCTTCTTTTATAGAAGAATCCCTGCCTCCATTTTACAGCCATAAGTGATCAGGTGTTGTGTATGAGCCTTTGTGTGTCTGTAAACAAATATATTACTGCGTTCAAGTTGCTGCAAAGTCAGTTTTCAGCTGTATTCACTATAGATGCTTGATTTGAGGCTTTACAAAATTTGACCACTGATGCAATAGGAAACAGTTCTGACTTCTGAGGAAATGTAGATAATTATCTAATAACAAGAATACTGACTCTGCAGTGGAGTTGCTGATTAAAACACTACTGTGCAACGCTGGATGTTTAAGCCCCATGTTATCTCTGCCAAGCAGAGGAAATTTATTTTACTTAGGGAGGATATCAGTAAAATGGTAATCAGCTAAATGTGACACTTTTAAAAATGAGCATCTTTTAGTTTAAGATAAATTAAACAGGAAGTACTGACTGATGAGGAAAAAGTCTGTTTTTTTAATAGTTTTTACTCTGAAAACGGTTCAGGGAAAACATAAGGCAGTGATGACAAACAATCTCTAAAATCTAAAATCCAAGAGACAGAATGGTAAAAGTTGGCTCTGGATGCTCAAATAACCATCAATAACACACTTTTTACTGTCTTGTTTCGGTGTACTTAATTTACACAGTTTATTGTCCACACAATAAATAATTTAGTCAGTGGCACTTTTTTTCAAGTCATAGTATTGGTCATTCATAATTTCCGTTTTAAATAAACAGAAAACTTTGTTATGAATTGAAGTGCAGACAACTTCTGCAGAGTCCAAAAATAACAGATTTGTGCAAACAGGCTAATTCACCAGGAACGTTACACTGCAGCTTCACAACTCACCTTCTCCAAAAACAGCCTGAGGAGCATTAAATTTAATGGAGTATCCTAACAGACATTGATAAACCAGTCGGTTTCTTTTAGAAAATACTGGTGCTCACAAGATTCTCTCTCTGTGTAATCAGCTGTCATCTTCTATTAACTCACTGCGATCTACCAGGTCCGGATGCTGTACAACTTTAACACAGAACTGTGGCTGAAGACAAGATATGAGGAACATTTTCCTATTTTAGAGTCCTTATTGTGGCTTCTTTGTATAAACAGTGAGGAGGCTTGTGAATAAACTGCAGCTGGATCCTTTTGACATTCAGGTCACTTGAAATAAAGCAACAACCATAAATAGGTTTGCAGGCCAGGTGTTCTGCAGCTCGACGTGACCTAGCTGCAGCACCTGCATGAAAGGATGAAACTTCCAGTTCACACCCATGATGATCTGCAGTGGCAGGATTTTATCCCAGGACAAACACGGGTGCAGAAAGTCAGAAAAACCTAATAGTCTTAAAACGAATGCCACGTCCTCCACATCTTTCATATGCGGGCAACTTCATCATCGTTGAGCAAAGCTGGAGATCTACTTGTCCTCTCCACCATTGTGTAGTTTAAATTTCTCTTGAAACTCTGCATGCTTCTGTCGCAGGATTTCAGATTGTTTCTTAAAACCATTGACCCTGCAAAACCACACAAGAGGTGCGGTCAGACTCAGCTTTGGGCATCAGAAAAATCAAAAGGAACAGCAAATGCATATCAACTTGAAGGAATGGTTACCCTCACCTGGCTTTCTCTTTGGCTTCGTTGTAGATCTCTGTGATGACCCTGTCCTTCTCATCCATGAAGTTATTGTGAACTTCTTCCAGTTTCCTGGAAGAGTCGGAGACACTTTAGTTAACACATCAATACATTTATTTTGACCTAAAACCTCAGTGGTTTGCTGGCATTCTGCATTTAGAAGTTTGTAAAACTTTTCAAAACGGATTCTAAGATCACAAAGACGAGGCACCAAGTCAATGTGTGACAACAAATCTAAAGCAATGAGTTGTGAGGCTGTGCCATAACCCCTGACTCAGAGGGCCACTTTGTCCACAGAATAGTTCATTCATCTGCATGTGAATGAGCAGCAAAAAAATAAGGGTATTAATTAAATGCTGGAAGATTTTGATAGCAGAGCAAAAATGATCTATTTTCAGGATCAGTTTGCCACCTCATGACTTTTTCCGTTAGGAGTGATCTATTTAGTTTTAGCCTTCAAGCTTTACAGAACACTATGATATCACATGTAGAGATTTTTTACTTGAAGAAGATCAAGTGGGCTCCAATGCTGAGCATCATAGCGATGACACAGTAGGCCACCAGCCGAAAGTTCCTATTTCTCCTCTCCTGCTTCCTCTCGGCTGTCATCTCTGGAGACTGATAGTGACGAAACTGCTCCCAGTAACGCATGTTGTCCTGGGCACTGGTGCTGATGGAAAGGAGACATAATTGATCATGATTGGTGGCACAGAAGACAGTGGTGGGACAGCTGATACAAAGAGACTGAATACAGAAGGTAATGAGGTCTGAGTAATAAGAGTAATTTCTGTTAATGACATTATGAAAAATATAATTAATGATGATAAAATTACTTTTTCTTTTCACCATGGAAGATGATTTTGTGGTTTATATAAAGATTTATAAATTTGTATACCAAGCTAATCAACAACAAGTGCAACACCCCCACTCTTTAGGAAAAAAAAAAGAGATCAATTCCACTTTTGGAATCACTGTAAGCCTTTGATTTTTCAGTTGTTATGGCTGAAGAGCATGTCCAGAGACTGTTACTTCTTGCAACATTGTGTAGACATACTGCAGAAAACATGAAACAGTTGTGCTTTTTCACAGTGACAGTATTACAGATGAAGGTCAGCACAAGCTAGTTTTCCTTACCTTTCATAAGTGGCGTGACTAGAGGTAGATCTGAAGGCCTGGCTTCCACTGTATGGGTTTTGGATTTTAAAGTCATACTCCTTCCTGCTCAACTCTTTGCTCAGCACTCTGTAGGCTTTATTCAGCTCCACAAACTGGTTGTGCAGTGCTGGGTTTGATGGGTCACTGTCAGGGTGCAGCTGCATGATGAGAGGATGAAATTTACTGACTGAGTGCGGGTATGTGATTATCTGTACAAGTTGCTTCTATTGGCACACATAAATATTCAGACATGCATGGTTTGAACTCAAAACCAACCCTTAAAAAGATTTTGAACCTTTAAATTATACCAGAACCACAACATAAATACTCATCACTATCCTTAATTAGACTGGAAGCAACAACATGAGCACAATCATAAGATAGAAAAATTAGCTTGAGAAAGGCTGCCCTCTTGTGGCTAAATGCTTGAACTTAAAAGGCAGAGCATTTAACTAAAGGATTATACCTTCTTGGATTTGTCAAAAAAGGCATTTTTTATTTCGTCCATACTGGCATCTGACTTGACTCCCAGTAGGTCGTAGTAGTTCACAGCTTTTCTGTGGTGATAAAGCAAATAACTCAAAATGAAGCTGGCATTTCGACCTGTGTAAATACAGAGTACACAGTCATCAAGGTGTTTTCAGTTATGACAAAACCATACACAAACACATGCGCATATATGAAACATCTACCTGTGTGCATAGTTCTGGGACAGCATCCGCTGACCACTCCTGTAGCACCAAAAACAACTGTGACACAGACGCAGCTGAGCCTCCAGCTGCATCATGTACAATTTCTGAGATTAACCTGCATATAGAGGACAGATGTTAACAGCAGCAACAACACTGCAGAGTACAGACAAATTTGCAAGCTGTGCAACATGTTGATACAACTCCAATCCAAAATAAGTTGGGATGCTGTGTAAAATATAAATAAAAACAGAATGCAATGATTTGTAAATATCATAAACCCATATTTTGTTGGTGGACTTTTAGGTTGAGGAATGTTGTCCTGTCTTGTCTGGTGCAGGATTTTAACTGCAAGATAGTCCTGGACCTTCGCTGCCAGATTTGTTCATTTCGTGATGCTAAAAATATTTTCTATTGGTGAAAAGTCTGGACTGCAGGCAGGTCAGGTCAGCACCCAGACTCTTCTCCTGTGAGGCCAACATTGTCTAACACTGTCTTGTTGAAATATGCAAGACCCTCCCTGAAAGATGTCTGGATTTAAGCAAACGTTGCTAAAAAAAAAAAAAACACTTTGTACTTTTCAGCTCATAGATTCATAAGCTGGCCAACCCTATAGGCACTAATACTTCTGTATACAATCAAAGATGCTGATTTTTTAAGTGTCTGCTGATAACAAGCTGGATGGTCTTCTTTAGTCCACTAGACACAGCGTCTATGAATTTCACATTTTAATTTCTTTGACCTCAGACCATTTTAAATGAGCATTGGCCCAGAGAAGACAGTTGTGTTTCTGGGTCGTGTTTACAGTATATATGGCTTCTTCATTCTCCCTCAGCCAGATCATTCATCACAAGTAAACATTAGAGCAACACCAAGTTTATGCTGTTTTAGGGTTCATTTCTTTTTACTTTGGTATTCAAACCAAATGCTGTTTCCACAAGAAGCTGATCACATTAGAGGGAGTGAGCTATTAAAGGATGCTGCAGGGTAACATACTATGTCACTTCCTCACCTTGATTCATTGGATGGCCCTTTTGCTTTCCCCAAGCAGACCAAAGTTCGCCTCATGGTCCGCTCCAGAGTGTGAATGTGAATTCACACTAATCCAAACAAAATGTACTATCCATGGAAGTTTACCAGGGTTCCAAATGAGCAAATAGTTTCTATGAAATAGTAAAAGGTCTCAGTTTTAGAATCTGATATGTTGTTTATTGGTAATAAAATGTAGGGTTTTTTTTAAGATTAGTAGATCATTACATTTTGTTTTTATCTACATTTTACAAAGCATCACATTGGGAATAGGAATTGTAGATATTGAGTATACAAATATCACAAATATAGTTCTGGTAGGATGGTAAAATCTGTTTTGTTTTCTAAACTTCAAATCTGTATGAAGTAAGTCAATCTAGACAACAAAGCCAAGATTGCAGGCATTATGCTTACGCCACCAATAACACTGATAACACGTTTATGCAAGTTCACTTTTTTCTTTAATAAAAAGTTTACTTTTCAAATGCTGGATTGTGAAGTGTGTCTATTTAAAAGCCACAACACAAAATTAATGAAGGTAGCTCCTTGAAAAAATGGATGAGTGACATGGATCTTAATATAATAAGTTGCATGGTTTTTACCTACTGATGGATGATAAAAATGTAAATTATTTTAATTTATTGTAAGAAAAGGTGAGGATTCATATATTTTAGGATATAGTATGACCTGTTGCATCAGTCAATTAAAATTCCTGACCCAGTTTAATTATGTTGCCAACGTTACAAAAAGCCTTCATTAATGTTGCCAAATTAACATTTAATTTAGACATTTGGTGCAAAATACTTGCATATCCAGGTGTGTCCATTCTTACCTTTCACTGTTTCCATTGAAAATGTGTGTCAGCAGCTGTACCCTCGTCTATTAGCACGTGACTAAGGACCACAACAGTACACGTGAGGGAAATTGCAAGCCAACCAAAACAGCCATTTGGTTTTAGACATTTTTATATCATCTACTAAAACAGAACATGCAATCTATAATTCAGTGACACCACGTAGTTGTGTTTTAGCTGTGGACTGCCTCGTTTAAACCCAAGTTGTTTTGATTAAAGTTGCATCGATGTAGGGTACTTTACATGGTGCACCAACAGCTATAATCCTGCTGTTTTGTGAATGTTATTGCACGAAACACGATACATTTCAAGTAAAAGTGGACAGAGTTCACGAGTTTCCATATCGAACACTGTGTCCTGTTACCTAAACAGACAAGCTAATGCTAGCCGGATGAAACAAATATGTTCCGATTCAGGGTCTAATGCAACTGGTAGCTTCATAAAAAGAAATGACCAGCTCAGTTCGTCATACTCTGTTAAGTATATAAAGCAAACATGAGCCCATACCTTAAATTAGGAACAAAAATAAAAGCAGAACTTGAGTAAAAATGTAAACTCAGTTTCGTAACAATGCAGTTGTACAACGGGTTAAGTTAGCGTCAACTATACCGGAAGCAGCTATCACTTTCAAAATAAAACGAGTCTTCATTTAACTATACTCTTCACATGAGGAAAAGGGGTCGTGTTTCAGAATATGAAAATACAATGTAGATTATGTAAAGAGGACAATTATTTCTTTACACAGAATTCTAATGCATTATCTTATAAAACATCCAGACAGCACAATATTTTTAAAAGCAATCACGTCTACTTAAGTATTTTTCTTACCCAAAGCAAATTATTTAAAAGTAAGCCTACATCACAATCAAATAAAACTACAGAAATACAATCTCTTACACACACGGTTCATTTTATTTTGTGACATATTTCCTATGTGACCAGACGTTGTGGATACTTCTGGGCGACTTCATCAAAACAACACACCCATGCAAGCTTTTGTTATTGTTGTTGTTGTTATTTTGATAATTATTTTGAAATTGTTATATAAAATTAAAGTCTTAAATCAGCGGTTTAAATTGTTATAAAGTTTCAATTTTATTATTTTATGCAGGTATGTCAAATCATAGCCGAGCGCATTCTCGGCCACTGGATGGAGATAATGAGTATATTTTTGCCATCAGACTTTTATGGTGCAAAGAAAGAGGAAGAAACAACCTCGTAACGTTTAGACAAGTCTTCCCACTTCGAAGAGGTGAGCCAAGCCATCATCGACCGATTTACGGGTTTTAACTTTTGTTCTCCTGGCTACATTAGTTAAAACAAAACAAAGTAGTGGAAGGATTAAATGAGCTTATCATAGCTTTGCAGATGCGTGATTCATACAGTAGAACTGCTCAGCCTCATTGAAAGTTCCTCTCTTGAGCTATTGCTTACCTATTATTTGTGTTTTCCCGATATAACTGAATCTGTCTGAAAGAACAATTTAATCGAAAGATAGATTTATTACCGTCAGCGGGTTCTAATGGGATTACATGCGTTCTTCCTTATTTAATATATATATATATATATATATATATATATATTATACATATACATGTACATATAGTTTTGTTTTAATTAAAAGGACTTTAAAAAAACTGTTTAATGTTTTCAACGTTTCAGGAAACATTTTAAGGACAAATGAAGCGTGAAAACTGTGCAGCTCCAGTGCTGAGTAACAGGAAGTTTTGCTTCTCATGCAGTGACGTCACAAAAAGGGACGCAACTAGAAAATTGAATCTTTATATATTTTACTCATACAGTACAGCTGCTTTATTTTTATTCTATTTTAACAGTCATTTCAACAGTTACACTTCAAATGGCTTTACAGGCTGCATGGCCTACAGCTCTTCTATTAATGTATTAACCAATGAAAAACACTTTTTAATTTCATGTTGTGTTAACCTTTTAAAGGGCCATATTAGGATCCGGTGACTGGGAAGAGAAGACTCAAATGATTTCTGTAATGAAGCATAATGGACCCTGAGGTGTCTGTGCTGCTGCAATGTGCACGGTGGAGGGGGCTGTTGGAGTCTCAAGTACAAGTGGAGCTTTCTGAAAGGTATTTAGATCTCCTCCAACGTTTTAACCAATACATGCATGAAGTTTGGACAGTACAGAACATCTTGTAAATACTATCCATCTCCTATTACAAGATGGCTTTGGTAGTAAACTAAATGTTATTTTGACCTCAAAAGTGTTTTACTCATTTTTTCCCCAGGTTTAACAGGCAGACAGATCCAGCTCTAGAGCATCACATTGATGAGATCTGGACTGAGCGTCTGTCCAAGGAGCCATGGCTTTTCAATGGAGCCAAATTTCGGCTGCATTCATTCTGCTTAGCATCTCCAATACACCCATCCTCCTCTAATTCCTCCTATGTCCCCAACTTTGACTTTTCAGAGGACCAGAACAGGCACAGGGGGGAATATGAAGCAGTTCAGAATGGTTTGGACATTAGGAATGGGTGTATAAATCAGGCAGAAAATGAGTGCATCAGTCAGCAGATAGACAATGTATTGTCACAGTCTTCATCCTCTTGTGACTACAGAGAATTTAGGAGTATTGCTCCTGAATGTTCCCCACACTCTGAGCCACTCCTCACTCTGGGTCTGGGCCTCACATGCTACAAGGACTACTTGGGAACAAACTGGTCGCGTAGAGTGGCAGAGCTTCGTCAGCGTGGAGTGGTGGAGTTCAGTGATCCTCTGGCATTGCTGGCTCAGCCTCTGGGTGTGGGTGCTGTGCTGTGCACAAATGACGGTCAGGTGGTGTTTATCAGGAGGAGTCAGAGGGTGGCAGAAGCTGGAGGTCTCTTGGACATTCCTGGAGGCCACCCAGAGCCCAAGGTAATATAAATAAAGTTAAGAGTCACTGAAACACTCTGTTATTAACATCTTTGCACCTCTCCACAGGTAGTATGTGAGCGTCTGGGTGAGGCAGTGAATGAAGAACAGATCAGTCTGGTCATGATGCAGCAGAGGCCGGACGCTGTTGTCTCAGAGCTGTTCTCCTCGGTGTGTGCAGAGATTAGAGATGAGGTAGGTTTCTCTGTGTAAGTAACAGGTTTATCCATTATTTTTCAATCAAATTTACAATGTAGCATTAAGGCGTCTGTCCCTATTATAGATCATTAATATGTTAGCAAATGCTTTAACAAAATATATACCATCACTCATCGCACCTTCACTTTACCTCCTACCACCTAGCAGTGCATTTCAGTAATTGCAGCATCTTTTAAGATATTTCTCAGGTTAAGGGAGACACAGGACGGGAAACAGTGCCAGAAAACAAAGAAATGAAAAAATCCACCTTCATTTTGTTTTATAGCTGCAATTTTAACTCACTTTGTTTGGCAGCTTAGAAATCAGAAACCATTTAAAATGATTTTTTAACTTCTTTGAAACTGGTTCTGAGAAATGTCAGGAACCAGGCCATTCTGCATACTGTCTTTATTAATCATCTACAGCTATGTAATAATGACTGACTAGCTTAATAAATACCAGTGAGAATCGACCATCATATAATTCCATCAATGCTGAATTCATTTAATAAGGAAATACTTGAAGGAACATTTCTATGTTTATATACATAAAAATCATTTTTATTTAAAACTGACCTCTCTGTTCTCAGGTGAATATTCCTCTGAGTAGCTTGGGAACACCAGTTCTGATGGGCGTTGCCCTGAATCACACCAGTGCTGGCAGACCGAGTGCAGAATTCTTCATCAGGTTGCCATTTGTTCTGTTTTACCCTCAAAACAAACTGAAGCACTGTTGAACTTTGGTTCTATCACTGATTGCTGCTCAGAAAAATTAGACAATGAAAGCCTTTAATGTCACCATCAACCAAATAAAGTAAGTTGTATTTATTCATTTGAGATTAAATTAGAATGGTGAGCATGTTTGCTTAGAGGTCTACAACCAGGAACATGATGACCAGTCAGGTTGAAGAAAGGTTGTATAACAACAGGAACAATGAATGTTGCTTCTCATGATACATAGTGTAATTTAAGAACCCTAAAAATGTAAAATATCAACTACTAATTTTATTAAACCAGCTAAGTCCAGACATGAGATTGCTATAATTGGTTAAAATAAATAAATTCAGAACAATGAACATATGTTTGCCCTCTGATCTGAAATTATGATGGTAATCTGGAAATAGGTTTGCCTTAAATGGGTCTAAATTTTACTTTAATCTGTGTCCTCAGCTGCTCACTGACTTCTAATGAAGTAAGAAAGTTGTACTGGAAAGGAGGAGCAGAAGCCAACGAGTCCACGGATGTAGTTTTCCTTAGCAGAACGGTCAGTAGTGTGTACCAGTGTTTTAATGTCTGCACAGCTACACCAGTATGAGCTTTCTTGTTTTGGCAATATGAGGAAAATAAAGTATAAAATATGTAGATGCATGAGTTTAAAATGATCAAAAGTTGAAGAAATCACACCACAGAGATGTCTGAAGCATCTAAAAAGCATAATTTCTGAAATGTTGTGATGCAGGAGGTGCTGCAGCTGAACAGAAGCAGCCCTTTGTGGTCGGAGCTGTGTCCTTCAGCTAAAGGAGCCATGCTGCTTTATCAGACAGTGAAACCAGATGGAGAGTCAACATCCAGATGACCACACCGTGACATACACACACAAGATCAGATCTACACAGGTGTTACCGACTCTAAGCCCTTACTGGTCAACACTGGTGTTTCAAATCTCTGCTTAACACTGTATATTTGTTATCATTTGTTCAATGTACAGAAACAATACATTTGAATTTATTAAAACATTTAGAATGAGGAAAAATGCTGCAGTGTTAGCATCATTAGAAATTATTTTTTCCAGATTTGTATTGGGTCTGAATGATGTGAGAAAAAAAATCTAATCAAGTTATCTGAGATCTGAACTCTTATGAATATTCATAGTGACTCCACACAGTAAAACAGTCTTTATTCTCTTTATCAGGACATTTCAGAAGTTGGATTGTTCTGTCTTCAGTGTTTTTTGTCTCAGAGTTTCAGTCATTTATGGAAAATTAGTTCATGATGAGGTTTGAAGATGTAACTGCACAGCTGTGTCCATGATGTTTAAACATGGAGCCTACCTGGACTTCGCCTCGTCTTCTTATGGTGTTGAATTCTCTCTGAAGTGAGTGGATTTGTAAAATCATGGACACTGCAGTTTTAAAACCTGGATCAGGCGCTGTGTAACCTGTAAATTAATTATGCTCTTTGCAATTTGCTAATTCCGATGTCTGGAACACCCAATTTTGGCTTAAAAACAATTCTTTGTTCAAACCTACCCTGTATTGTTATTATAATAAAAATTTAAAAAGTAATGATGTAGTTGGCATTCATTCTCAGTTGAGTGGCTTCGAAGCAGCAGCTCGTCTTCTCACTCCACCTTTCTTCACCAGTAACCTTCATACCCGCTGTAGCCATAGTTTCTGTTGTAGTAGGAGCTCTGGTCCTGATAGGACAAAGGCCACTGAAAATAAGAAAAGAACAATGTGGTTTATGACATAAACCTCAGAAGGTTTTACCAGCTACTGATGAGCATCGCTGTGTTAAGGTTTGAGAGCAACAACATGCTAAATCTACTAAATCCACAAAATATCTATCTGAACCACAAACCAAACAATTATTAATTAAATTAATCATATGAACTGATCTTATATAAACATGGTAACATACTCTACAGATATTTTTATTGGATAAAAAAATAAATACAAATAGGATTGAGAAATAAGACATCACTGTACATGTATATAGAAGTAAAATATTGTATGTGAAAAAAATGTGGCACTTTTTTTTTTTTTATAAATTCATGCATTAAAGGGTTAAAGTTTTTGAATATCTTCCTGCTGAACTCTGGCTATTCTATAGATCAAATATCAGATACAGGTAGTAGGGAAACACTGTAATAAAGTTTAACACCCTTTTTTTCAATGCTTATTTCAACGGTTTATAGTGAAACATTCAAGCATTAAATATAGGAAAGTCAAATCAAATGGAAACACTTGGAGCAGAGTCTGAAGAAAGAGAAAATATATTAGCGCTTTGTTCAGTATGTTTTGTAGCACTCACATATCTTGGCTGCTGATTCCATGTTTGTGTGCCGAGTCTTGTGTTGCTCCAGCCTACAAAGACCAAAACCTCATCAACAAACCCTTCAAACTATGAATACTTCAAAAATATTATTTATTATTTCTCACGCTGACCTTGAAGCCCAGTCCACTGCATCTTATGTAAGGGTGGAGGGCCGTGAGGGTGGGGTCTTTTCTTGCACAGTCGAAGTTTCTTCTGTTTGGGTACAGGCGGCAGCAGTCTGCGAGCATTGTCTTTGTACTCTTTCAGGAGTATTTGCGCCTCTTCCTGTGGCAGCTCAACATACTGCAACTCCTCCAACAGGTCAGCTTGCGGCTCTGGAAGACTGCAGCTCACTGAAGAGCACGTACACAAAAGCCAAGTTATAGCTTCATATTCACTGTAACGGGTAACATTACCTCACAACAGCTCTTTTCTCACTAATTATTAAAATTAAAACAGAATATCTGTTCATCTATTTGTCCATTTTTGATGCTTAGCCAGGTCAAAGTAAAAAAAGTCTGCGGTCTAGCCAGAGATGCAGAAAAACACAAGCTCTTTAGCATGCCCTAAGGCCATGTCTGAGTTTTCTCCCAGTAGCAGTACATGGTAAAAACATCTCAGCTGGGAGAAAAAGGGTAGCACTGGGAAGTCTAATAACTACATCTAGAGCTAGCAACAAACCAAGCTCTCACCATAACTGCAGAGGGACAGAGTGGTCCTTAGTAACAGGCCCTAACAACACAACACTAGCAATGCTTTTGTATGCATGTTTGGAATACAAATAGAATATCAGAACTATGTAATCATACTCCCATGCAGCCTCAAATATTTTTGAGAGGGTAAAGCGTATCATAAAAATGCAATGTTACAGTTATGATGATCTCCAACCCTGATTATTCATTATTTCTATCTTTTACAAAATAATTTCCACCAAAACTAAATGTTTTTTTTTGCATAAAACAATAAAATGATGGCTCAAAAATAAAAAAAAACTTTGATGTATCATGTGATCATTAAGTTGGATCATTTTCTAATAAATGTAAACATGTAGAACCTTGGAGTTTGAGCAAGGCTGTCTCAGGAATGTGCTCATCGTCATTTATCTGGTGCTGTGAGAGTCGTCTTTTCCACTCGTCTGCTGATGGGAAGATAACCACCACCCGACGCCTTAAGCCTGCAAACAGCTTCAGCTTGTAACGTCGTGCAGAAAAGAGAACGTTGCACTGGGAACAAGGAAAGTTAAGTTAAAATATCTGCTGATGTAATTTAACAGTAGTTAAACATATGCAATGAACTTTAACAAGTCAATGTCACTTGTCGCAGTCTTCAGGGTTTAACCGAGTCATTGTTTAGCATTGAGGTGTTACCTGGTCAAGGATGTAGTTTCCGGGAATCTCTGCAGCAATCTTGATCAAATCAGTCAGACACCGAGAAGCCTGCTGCAGCCTGCTTTCTCTCTGACCACCACTCTAAAAACACACACACATACACATGCTTCAGATCAGCTGGTCAGGGATGGACAATCGTCTTTAAATGTGAATATGCAACATGATAAATCCTGGAGTTTTGACTGACAATCATACATGTGAGCAGCTCCTCTGTTCCCAGTAGTCTGTACTGTTTGTCAGAATGCTGCTTCATGAGACTCCGGGCCCAGAAGCTCTTCCCAGAACCTGGAACACCCACCATCATCACTACCTGGGGTGAGGAGGTCATAGAGATGACATGTTACAAATTAACCAACATGTTTAGTAGCATGGCTCTAAGATTGTTGGTATGATGAAGAGTTGTAGCACCAGTTTGACTTTTATGGTCCTGAGTGTAATCTCTCACCTCACACTGTGATCTTAAGGTAGGAGCTGATATTGAGCGCACCATCTGATTGACAGGTAGAGCTGCCAGTGGTGTAAATCCTGGAGGGCCAGGGTACCATGTGGGGCTTTCGGGGTCCATAATCAGTCGGACTGAACAGCTCTTACAGAGGATGTGAGGGAACAGTGCACGACCCCGGAGCATGGAGGCCCCCAGGAAAAAGGCCACACCCATGAAATGACTGTTCTTATGGAAAGAGAGCTCGACGGCGCCATCTGTAGAGAAAGACTGCAAGTGCAAATATGAAATATACAAGACGGAGATTAGAATAACAATCACTCGTGCACTATTTGAACTGGATCTCCAGGATATGAAAAAAAAGAAGGAACTTTGTAACTCACAGCATAACAGCCGATGATATCCCCCTCAGAGAAAGGTTCTCCAAACACTTCTTCATTTCCACCTGATACTTTTTTGCCACGCCCATCATAAGCAAAAGAGAATTCATCCTCACCTGATATGAAACAGAGCAAGAATTTATTAAATGGCTTTCAACAGGAATAAAAATATTCCCAGATAATAACAACAAAACTAATCTTTACCCAGCAGCAAAGAGGCATCAGCCAATGACCAACCAACTCTCAAACCATACGGCTCTCCAACCCCTAGATCTTCTGGCTGTAGAGTCAACTTCTTCTCCAACCTAACTTCAAAGCTCACCCTACCCTGCTGCATCCCGTGGGTCAGCTTGCAGCCAGACCAAAGCAGGGGGTACCGATCCCAGAAGCGTGGCTGCCCACAGGATCCATCAGGACTTACCTCAAAGTGGAGGTGACAGCCATCTATGGGAATAACAAAGGCAAGGACTTAAAATATCTCTGGACTATTCCTAGGGAAGTTTTTGAGTATGTAACTGCCTTTTTGGGATAGTTTTCCAGAGTAAGTAACTTATGACAAACTGAAAATCCAGACTCACATGGATCTAATCTGACTTTATTTTCATCATGCTCCTCTGCTTCCTCCCTCTCCGGCTGGGACTGTGGGGATTTAGCTCTGGGTGAGAAAAGAGACATATAATTGTTCAAAAACCATAATTCAGCTTCTAATCAGATCCAATTCAGTTTTCTTTTATAATGAAACTGATTTTTTCCCACTGCTGGGACCAGAGTTAAATGGATTTTACCATTAGGTTTATGCTCAATAAGCGATTTATATTGTCGTGAAAATTCATTGTGTAAGTTGTGAACTGGAGACATACAGGGTCCATATTTTGTAGACTTTAAACCAATCTACCTTTTGTATCTAATCTCCTCTTTGAACTCGTAGAAAGCTCTTCCTCTGCCAATGTCCAGTGACAGATGAGCCCCTCTGTCCTCTCCGTTATGGTCTTCATCTCCCAGCTCTGCTCTCTCAACCTGGCTGTCAGCCTCACCCAGTGAGACACGTTCATTTCCTGGATGATCGGGATCCCGTTCAGTCTGAGTGGCAGTGTCTGTGAACTCTCTGCTACGGTCTAATTTAGATCGCCCTGTAACACCAGCTTCTGTCAGTACTGGTGACGGCACGTGCCCTGTCGCTGTCGGTAATGACAATTTCAGTGAAATGTCGTTTTGTAGTGTCGCCTCTTCTTCATTAGTTTTCCCACTCTGTCCTGCTTGAGAAACAGACCACAGTCTGTCTACCAGCTCAGCTTTCAGTCCTTTGCTGTCCAAGCCCAGGTTTGCGAGTCTGAACCGTAGCTCAGCCACTTTTAACTTTTTAATATCCGTTAGCTTCATCCTTTCCGTGCGAGTATGAATTAAACTATCGACTTGTTGTAAATGTGACTTTTTAATTACAAACAATGTCACTAACAAACCGAACAGTAAGAGGAAAGCAACGAGTTGCCTCAAAACGTTTAATATGGTGCCCTGAGTTCTGATTGGTGCTTTAGTTCTTCTTCTTTCTGTTTACAAACCAGGCAAATCTACGAGTCTCTGCTGCCACCCAACGGCGAAAATTATACTGCGCCTGGTCAGTATAAGTAAGGCACATGTAACTTGATCATTAACATACAAAACCGAGGAGCTTAAATCTAGCTTTTGGCTCAATAAAGAAGAAGAAGAAGAAAAAAACAAAAACAAAAAAACAAAAACAAAAACATCCGACTCTATATATGTGTAAAGAGGATAATTATCATTATTTTTAAATGGGGAGATGTTATGGGTCAGGAATTGGCTATAGATAGGAGACGGTAAACTGCACATCTTTAGGGTATGTTAAATATCTGCAATTGATTATAATTATTTTATGCATTTAATACTTTGATGCATACATTTTAGTTGAATGTTAGAAAAATATCTTGACATATAGTCAATCTTTTTTCATGATTTGGGTAAATTTACACATCACCCTTTTCACTGAAATGTGTTTTGTGACTGTTGTAGCCATGGTTTTTAAAAACAAACTTTAAAGCTCAAAACTAATCTGCAAATATTTTATCAGTAATTAATATATTTCAAGTCAAGCCATTATTGCTCAGATTAAGCTATTCTACATAACTGTCAATTGAGTATATTGTGATTTTTAATCAACCTGCAAAATAAAAACATAAAACAGAAAGATGTAAATTTTTCACCTCAAATCAACTCTATCCATGACTGTAATTAGTCCATTATTCAAGGATATAAGTTAACATCTATATTTAGTGATTTAAAAAAAGACAAACTTATCAGCTAATTTTTACAGATGTCCTTTGGAATATGTGAGATACAACAAAGTTTTTTTATGGAAGTGGTTTATTTGAAAACAACAAGATGCAAAAAAATGAAAATGAATGAGGGGTTAAAAAAAACAAACAGTAAATATAAATACAAAAATCTTTCATAGATTACAATTCATCTCAATAAAAAACATCTGTTCTCTGTTTACTTCAGATTTCCTGCTCCGCTGTCTGTGCGTCATTACATCTGCTCGGGTCAATGACAACAGGAAAAACTTAAAAACTTGGAGTCATGTTTTAAAAAGTTAGCTAATTTTTCCCTCTTCATTGACTTTGTTGGACTCCACACAAATCCCTCTCAGTATGAAAACTGTAACATAAATAAATTGTGTTAGCATTGTAACTCTACATGGATCATTAGAGACGATCTGACTGGTTCATTGACGTGCATCGAGCAGCTGCTTCTGCACAGACAGCACCAAAATGAAAATCATCACAAGAGCAGAGGTCAGCTGTGTTTTTTTTTTCCCGTTACACAACAGAACATTTGGATCACGCTCACACAGTGAGCCTGTTTCGAGAACACAGTGGCTCAGTCACGCTCTCACCACATGCTTCACAATAAATACAACTCAGTGCTTCCTTTTAATATTAAACTTGGAACAAACATGTAATTTTTTCTCCCTGATGAGGACACAAATGTGCAAAATGTTGAATTCCGAGAGAAATGTAAACAGACATGCATGTCAAATATTTTCCCAGCTGACTGTAAAAAAATGTAAAAAAAACAACACTTGGTTGCATGCACAGCTGTAAGCAACATGAATTAAATATAAAGCATTGATTCACAGAATTATAGCAGAACAGCACAAACATATTTTCCTTAACACTGTGGTTACTGGATATATCTGCTCCAACTGTTCCATTTGATTCATGCTCTTATATCCCTTTTGACCTAGGACAGAGGTGAATTTCAGCTCTCAAGTATAGACTGAAGTCTTTTTTGTATTTAAAGTTCAACATGAATTCTTTGTTCTCTGAATAATATTTGAATTATAATTTCTCACAATTCATCTTCCAGTCACAGATTTAGGGCTGCGTTTTGCTCATGATATAACTGGGGGTGGGAGCAAACGTGTTTTTTGAGATATGAAATAATTACTGCTTTACTTCCAACAAAGTGTACCTTTGGCATTTCTGTGCTGCAGACAATTCTATATATTCATTTTGTGATATACAATATAAGTTCTTTTGGCTAGGCTCTGTAAATAAGTTTTTTTTTAATAGTAAGATCCACAATGTGACATTATCGGTGGTCTTGGTAAAAAAAGAAAACATAAAAATGAGGTTTGAATTAAAAGCGTGGATTTAAGTCTGAGGACTTGGAACTCTACCTCACACTCAGACTAAGATGGTGGGTGTAGCTGGAGGATGAGGAGGCGAAGGGGACGTGCTTTCAGAAGGACTGTGTCCCAGCAGCAGCTCCTTGTCACGGTGCAGACAAGGCCCGCTGATGTGCTGGCTGTGGGAGTGGTAGAGTCGCAGGAAAGCCAGGATGGACTGAGCCAGCCACAGAGCTGTCACACACCACAGAGATGCCTGAGGAGAGCAAAGAAAGAGCTGAAGGTTAAAGTCACGCTTAAAAATGATAAGAAAGTTGAACACATCTGTCAGAATCCTGATTATATTTGTAAGTAAGATAATCCCAGGTCTTGACATCAGCTCTGAGGGACAGCATGTAAAAGACCTTCTTACTGTCTGAGACTACAGAGGATCACTGTGTAAAACACAGAACTTCACTTTATAAGAATATAAGTTGATATTGATTTAAATAATTTACTTTCCAAATACATACATTATCTGACAAAAACACTGACATTTGTTGCCAGTAGCAACCATCTACTCACACCAGTGGTATGAGTATATACTGAGGGTGTCCTGGGGCCTGTTACACATAGCTAGTTACGTTGAAACTGTGATTGTGTTAACCCTGAGTTGGGGAAACTCTGGATTTTCTGTTCCTGAAATTGAGGTAAGTCTTACACTAGATTTATACTCGCACGGTTTCTGCGTCACCGCCGTATGCTCCACATAGGTCCGTGGAGGTTTGACACGCACTTCTTCTGGACCCGACGTCGACCCCGGCTTGCTAAGTGGAAGTATTCCCTTGTGAGTGGTTGGTTTGTGATTATGTTCTTCCTTATTTCTCGCTGAATTTGTGCGTTAAACAGGGAAGATAAACTGCAGCACAACATTATAATCATACGCTCATGTGTGAGAGCAAATTTCACTAGCATTGGCTATGCCGGCCCTACCGTACGCAGACACCAAGCGAGTATAAATCCAGCTTTACACCAAGTATGTTACTATGGTAACTGACTCCGTTTTAATTGGCTACAGATGGTACAGAACTCAGCTCCCAGACTTAAGTAACTACAACCCAGAAAAGAGAGAACATTAGTTCTGTTTTACCCTCTTTGCATAGGCTCGCAGCATGTTTTAGAACTGATTTTAAGATCTTACGACTGACTTTTAAAGCTCTAAATGGGCTTTCACCCTCTTATTTATGTGACCTTTTAGAACCATGTGAGTCTGGACAAGGTCTAAGACAGGGGTCTGCAACCTGTGGCTCCGGTGCCGCAAGTGGATCTCTGGACTTTCCACAATGGCTCTTAATACATGGATAAAAATGCTAAAGAGCTAACTAATGTTTTAAATAAAGATATAATAACAAATGCACAACATAATGACACTAAAAGTAACATTAATATATTTGAGCTCTTTTTCTTGTCATTAGGTTGGAAACTATGGGCTTTTTTTTTCAGAATTATTTGTCTTTTTTCCCAAAGGTCTCGTAACATTTGCGGCTCTGAACACATTTTATTTAGCTGGGCTTAGGGAAAAATGGCTCGTTGGATTGTAAAGGTTACAGAACCCTGGTCTAAGATCTCCTGTTGGAGGACGTACTTAGAGATACTGATTAATCTTAAAATGCAAAAGATATTTTGATCATAGTGTTTTAGTCTGCCAAAATGAGAAGAAAATCTAGAAAATGTGTTGTTGTTAAAGCTGGTAGAACAGAAGCTAGGCTGAAAGTGTATGTTATGTTGCTATCCACTGTGCGTGTTGATTTAAGCTTTTACCTGTGCCAGACTGAGCTCTGTGTAGAAAGAAGATGTGTTCACATCCAGGTAAAGTGGGACGGACTGGGACTCTGCACAGCTGAAGACAAACAAGCACAGAGGGATGAGAAAAGATCCCCAAACACACTTTTAAATATGCTAACAAATAGAAAATGAGCTATTTTAGCTATTTGTTGTATGATTCATTGTGTAACATTAGCACTGCATAAAATAATTAAAAAAAAAAAAAAATACAGAACTCTGTTTAAATCATAACACTGCTGCTTTGTTGTTACTCTGGATAACAGTTGTAACTCCTAAACAAACAATCGACAAGGTGGAAAATTCACTATGACCCTCAAATGATGTACCTGTACGGTCTTGTGTTGGCATCAGTTACAGTGTCACACCAGGAGCTAAATCCCAGGGACAGGATGGCACTAGCCCCTCCAGACAGGAAGAGCACACACACACTCAGCAGGACCGTGAGGAAGGACGAAAAGAGGGTGCTGGGTGGAGACACACAGCATCAGACAACCATTAAACATACAGAACAATTGGGCTGACAGGAATAACATGCTGAGGCTAAATGTGGATTATGTGACATAGGATAGTTGATTAATATGCTATTTTATTATACCATATATCAGCTATAATTTTTTTTTTAGCAAAAAGGTATACAATTCATGATTCTTGCTTTCTAAATAATGAAAATACTGCAATAACTTTATATACACAGCATTTTTCAAAATTTCATATCACATCAGTTCTGCTAACTTAATTATATTTATTTAAAATTTTTTTTTAGAAAAACTGAACAGAGTCGCATTAATTCAGCTTTTATACATGCACACAGATGTACAGTTAATGGGAGCAAATATTTTTAGGGTATATATTTAGGCATTTACATGCACCTTGCATCTACTACAGCCGCCAACACTGATATTACTGCTACATTTACTGATGTTGTGCATCAGTGGACTCACTCGTCATGTCGCCCATGTAGATAGAAGAGACACCTCCAGCCCTGGGCAGCCCCGTACAGCACCGTGAAAATGCCCACAAATGTGGAGAACTGGCAGGCTGCTGGTGGGCCCCACTGCTGCACCACCAGATGTGACAACTCTCCGGGCTGTCCGGTCAACTCGGCTCGGTTTTCACTCCTCCAGTACCCGGTGGAGAAGAGGGCGCAGCGGCCCTTAAATGCAGAACCGTTGAGAGCCATCGGAACGACCACCAGCAAGCCCGCCACGACAGATAGGGCGTGAGCCGCGCAGTGGGCCAGCAGCAGCCGCCGGTCCAGCTCCATGTCAGAGAACAAGCAACAAGTTTACACCAAACAAAACAATGAGAGCGTTCTCCCCGCGATAAAGTAAACCATAGAATCAGCACATTTCCATGCGAATACTACGTAACGGTCCCGGTGACGGTGGGTATTTAAAAAAGTAGGGCAGGGCGGGGCTTGAGGTGTTGGCCTACATTCCAACCGTTCCACACGGCCTGCACGTACTGGCGGAGAGGAGGAGCCACAGAGGGCTCACTCCGCCGAAAATTCCAGAAGCAAAGCAAAATAGTAGGTAGCATGTGTGGTTATGGCTACAGCCTTTTCTAGTTTAAAAAAGAGTAAATAAACGCATCTATTAAAGTGCTTTTTGAGTTTTCAGTGTCTTAGTCTTGATCTTGGTGAAACGATGATCTGATTTAATTACAAACCCTGTTATGAATATATAAAGCTAGAAAAAACCATCTCCCTAACATCCAACAAATGTTTCCTAATAGAGAAGGGGGATACAATCAAAGGGGAATGCATAAACTAAAGGTACAGTGTGTTCATACGATGTATTACTTGGGGAGTTGTGAATCTTTGGAATAGTTTAGACAAAGACCTAAAAGATATTACTAGTCTACAGCAATTCAAAAGACATTAGAAGAGAAGTTTTTTGAGAAATATGCTAATGGAACATGACCATGCTTCACAGACTCATTACAATTTTTTGGAATATAGTGAAATAGCTGGGCAACCAGTCACACACCACATCAGTGCTTTTATAACAACTGTCACCAATACTATACTCCTCCTAATATGTTATAATTAAACTTAGATAATTAAGAAAAATAAACTAAAAGAATGAGTGGTGGATATAAACAGCCATGTGCCCATGGTTGTGTGGGTGTGCCAGGATATGAACAAGTAGCACATTAACGGTATAATATTATACATTTGGTACAGTGTAGAAGATATCTGGTATGGCATAATATCTTATGGAAACATGCTATTGATCGATATAGTTGTGCAGCTTTTGTTGATTTTATTAATAGTCTAAACAATGTCCTAAGTTACATCACCTTGTTAAAATAAGTATACTGTAATTTTTACCAAAAGCTGTTCCCTTGTCAGTGCTGATAATTGTAGGTTAGTGCAACTAATTTTATGACTGATGACATTTCAATAGGATAAAATGTAATTCATTTTAATTCATAAACAGGTACACACACGGTTGTGTATGTGTCAGTATGGAAAATGGAACATGTGAACTTATTATTCTTTTGTTACTCTGAAACAGATTGCACTGAATATCAGGGTAGAAGCATATAAGTGTTGCTGCTACGGCCTACTCCTTTGGAGTCTCGGTTATTGTTTAATTATGTGAATTTTGTTTGTGAACTGCTCAAATAAATTATTACTACTATTACAAAATTGGTAGCATAAACTTATTTATTCTTCTTACTGCCAAATGTCTCTCAATATGTAAATGATATTCAAATTTGGCTGCATGTTTTTGTTTGTGTTTTTTATAGTATGTAATAGAGACAAACCACAGTATGACAACTTGTTTTAAATTCATATAATCATTTATATCGGTAATATATAATCTTCAACCATAATTTTTCACTGAAGGAAAATCTATTATGACGGTAAAACTTTAACTGATAATTTTCTTGTTGAATGTAAATATATAAGTGGAGTGGTACATCCTTTTACATCAACGATCTTTAGTGCTGGGACGTCTTCCACCGCTGACGTATGCGAGGCGAGATCATGTTTGATTTCTCCAGATGGCCTACTTCAGACAGCTCTTGCAGAAGAGGACGAAATGATGCTGACTGCGAATTGATTGGAGGACCACACACACACACACACACACACATACATATATATATTCAGTATAAACGTAACATCGAAAACCAACTAACTGAATTAAGTTGATTTTTTCTTTTGAAATAATCAAACACTAACCAGGAAATTGTCCTTTTAAAATGATTGTATTTGATTCACACTAAAAATAAGCTGGTTGGATAGAAAAGCAGCTGTGTTTAGACTGATAGCCATTTCATTAGAAAAGAAATCAGACCCATTTTACAATTTAATTATGTATGTGAAATAACCCCACAACGGTCCAAACTGGAAGAGAATCTGGAATAAAACTGAGTTAAATTACTCTCTACTGTTCACCCTTGTGTCCCCACTTTCTGGTAAACAAGTGTATGGCTTTTTGTCTTTTCTTTTCTTTTTCTAAAATTAAGATCATCTAATGTGAAGAGGGCTGTAGTGTTTTCCCCGAGGAGACCAGCCAATTGAAGCTTAATGCAGCTAAAAGAAAATCTAGTACTTCACTGGATGATTTGCTAACAATGCAATTACACAACGAAATGAAGGGCAACAAAGATTTAAAGGAAATAAATTAATACAAAATTATGAAAAAGAGATATTAAAACAGGCAAATAAATAAATAAATAATATATATAATTGATATGATCTTGATCATATTCTTGTAATGTGTAAAAGAGAGGAGTTAAATAAATCAAATACCGGCTGACGGAAAATCTTTGATTAATGAGCATTTGATGAAGTACACCAATAAAGCCAACTCATCTAAATTTATTTACCATGTAATTTATTGGTCATGATGCCTGTGACACTTAACAAATGTGGAACATATGAGATTTGTGAAGTTGCTGCTAAGAGCAGACTGCCATTCTAAAAGAAAGACACTCAATCCCAAAGGGATGTTGTTGTAGGTTTTTTAAAACAAAACAATGATCATCATTAATTAGAAGATTATGCCTTGTTGGCACTGATGTTGATGGCTGCTGGCAGGAATGATCTCCTGTATCATTCTGTCCTGCAGAAGAGACGCACTCCATCTGAACACATTGCTGTTTCTTCACTGTGTTTTGTAGATGATGTGACAAATGTTTCATTACTTCTAGCAGCTTGTATAATATTCTTCTCTAGACAATCAGCTCCAACAGCTCCAGAATTATCCCCAGCACAGAACCAGCTTTTTTGTTTGTTCAGTCTCTTTGGATCTCTGGTTCTGATGCTGCTGCAGATGGCTCCAAAGCTGATTGTACAACAAACTTATAGAAGATATGCAACATCTTGGTGCAGACATTGAATGATATTGGCCTTTTTTAAAAAGTTGAGTCTGTTCTATCCTTTCTTGTAGATGCTTCTCTGTTGCTTTGCCAGACTAGTGTGTTGTCAAGCTGAACCAAGTGCTTATATTCCTCCACCACCCTCTTTTCCTAAGATGTAAACAGTGTTTTGTTTATTCCTGTTCTCCCTGAGGTCAACAATCATCTTTTTTGTTTTGTTTGTGTTCAAGAAATTTGATTAGTATTATGAGGATGACTGCACCAAATTAGGTTACTTGAGGTCATTCAGCATCCTATAACACACATTGAGTGTTTTTTTATAATAATGAAGGACTGCAGGATAATTTATCCTTTTGTAGCAGATATTAACTTTTTGTGTTATAACAAATGATAACATTTTAAAGTTTGTGTTGAAACAATATTAAATATCTCACATTAAATCTGACAAGAAAACTTCAGTAAACAGTACAAAGAAACTACGACTATGTTATACAACATGCAAACCTGCTATCAGTGTTTTTTATTGTTTTTAGATGCATCAGAAAAAAACTATGAACATATCCTTTAGGTAATGCTAATTAATGTTTATGTTTACAAAATATATTGAAACTTGTTTTGGTCTTTTTAGGTTTTGGCTATATGTGATGTAACTGTCATATTACAGCAGGAGTCAGGACAGGGTCATAATGGCCTTTGAGGCCTGAAACAGATGTCAATGTTGGAGCAGAAAGTTGGTTTAGATTCCTGGTCAGTGTGACATGAAAAAAAAAACTATTCTGAAGAAAAACTCAACATACACAACACAGACCATCATCTTGTAAGAGCAGGTCATTTTATTTACATCTTAGAGTGAAGGATATGGGGACAGATGACCAGCAGAACAACTAGATTTTGCACCCCATCTTGTGCTGTATTCATTTTAAAATATAATTAGTATTCTAGTCTGAATCATATTCGGGTGATAGTGTTTACCTGGACCATTACAAACATTGTCATGCACACATTATCATAACAGTATCAGAATGTAATTAATTGCCAATTAATTGTCAATACCAATGCTTAACGTTTTCCCCAGAATTTAAGAATGTACCATCTTTCACGACAGGCAGTAAACTACAACAAACGGAGGTAGAGATCAACCGCCTACAACAAACAGTAGCCTTAAAATATTCTATCTGACGCTTCCCAAATGTGCCAATTCAGCGCAGAGCAGGACTAAAATTATGTCATCTATGTCATTTGCTTTCAGTTCCCAACTCATGACCTAACACCCGGAAACGAGGTGAACTCAGAGTGGTCAACTAAAGGTACAGAGCAAACTATTTTCAAGGAAAGCGAGTCGGAACTTTGCGTGGTGACGTAATTTTTACTCCCACATCGCGCGCGGTGGCGTATGGGAGGAAAGGTCAAGAATCGATGGCCGCGGAAGATGAGTGTTAGATCTGTACAGGGGATTCTCTTTCTGTAACTAACTCGATGTTAATATTGAACCACTTAACTGTTTTAAACGAAAGCAACACGCAATGCCGCGTATACAACAAAGGAAACGGTAACTCGTTATCGTCTGATTTTCTGACTTCCAGCCGACAATCCGGTCAGCTAACGCTCGGCTAACAGCCGCGTTGTTATTGTTTTCGCTTAATCGGACAACGTCTTTCAGTGCACTCTCCGAGGTCTCCCCCAACCGAGGCAGGGGGTCGGACTGCCTGAGGGATGCTTTTCTTGCTGTTCCGGGAAGATGGATGAGAAATCCAGCAGCAGCCAACAACGGCTCCTGATCATCCTGCTCATGGCTTTATTGTTTGGCGTCATCATGATCCAGTATGTTTGCCCCAGCAAGTCAGAGTGCCAGATGTTTCACCAACTGGGATCCTGGTTTACCGTCGGCAGTGCAGCTGGTTCCCGAATCAGTGGCAAGGAAACGCAAGACGGGCTTCACAAGGATCCCTACATCGCAGAGGACCGCGCTTTAGCCCGCTTTGTTCCTCGCTTCAACTTCACCAAATCGGATCTGAATCGTGTTATAGACTTCAACATAAAAGGGGACGATGTTATAGTTTTTCTGCATATCCAAAAGACAGGGGGCACGACGTTTGGTCGACATCTGGTGCGGAACATTCAGCTAGAGAGACCCTGCGAGTGTCACGCAGGTCAGAAGAAATGTACATGTTTCCGGCCAGGTAAAAAGGAAACTTGGCTCTTTTCCCGTTTCTCCACTGGCTGGAGCTGCGGACTTCATGCAGACTGGACTGAGCTGACCAGGTGCGTCCCTTCACGCATGGACTCACGAGAAGCACCCAAGAACCAGCCCAAGAACCAGCCCAGGTTGGTAAATTATGCGTCTGATATTAGGACTATATAACTACAGGTTATTAAGCAGTGCAATTTGCCGCATGACAGCATTAAACAGTATTTTAAACGAGTTTCCTAAAAGAACATTTTTCTAATTACCCTCAGTTTTGCTTTAAATGTTTTGTTGTACCTGTTTAATGTTAATAAAGCTGTCAACTCTAATAAAGCAAAGGGTCCTATATTTACACAAATATTTTAATTGCAAAGTTGTTGTAAAGCGTTTTTGTTGGCTTGCAGAAATCTAATATTGCCGTCTTCCCTCTCCAGCAGAAACTATTACTATATAACAATTTTGAGAGATCCAGTATCACGCTACTTGAGCGAGTGGCGTCATGTGCAACGTGGTGCTACATGGAAGGCCTCCTTACATGTGTGTGATGGACGTTCACCGACGCTGTCAGAATTGCCAAGCTGCTATTCAGGCGATGACTGGTCAGGTTGTTCCCTGCAAGAGTTTATGGACTGTTCCTACAACCTGGCCAACAACCGGCAGACCCGCATGTTAGCTGACCTCAGTCTGGTCGGGTGCTACAATGTGTCTACCATGAGTGAGGAGGAACGCTGGGCAGTCCTGCTGGAGAGTGCAAAACGCAACCTACGAGGCATGGCCTTCTTTGGCCTGACCGAGTACCAGCGCAAGACCCAGTACCTTTTTGAGCGAACCTTCAACCTGGAGTTTATTGCACCTTTCACGCAGCTGAATGGCACACGTGCTTCCAGTGTTGAGGTACCTTCTGAGACGCAGCACAGAATCCGCCAACTAAACCAATGGGACGTTGAGCTGTATGAGTACGCCCGGGATCTATTCCTGCAACGTTTTCAGGTAGCAAGACAGCAGGAGCACAGGCAGGCCAAGGAGAGGCGGCAGCAAGAAAGGAGGCGGCTCCGTGGAAGGTTCACAGCAAAGCTGGGGAAGCAGCTGAAGCCCACTGAAAAGTCACATCTGACTAACAACCGTACTGTCATAGATGAGGAACAGCGAGGGGAGAAAGTTGCTGAGAACACTGTGGAGTCAGAAGTACTCGCAGACTGGTGGGATCTGGATGAGAACAGCACTGTGGAGGACTACATTGATAATGTGGAACAGTGGTAGTAGTAGGATGTCTTTATACAAACTCTGCCAAGTTCTGCCTTGCCTGTTTTCATTAATTCAGGTTATTTTCAGTATATGCTTCCTTCCACTTTTTCTTTTCCACCATAAGCTGGTTTAAATGACACTTTAATTTATTGAAACTAATTTTATGTCTTATGTCACAGCTGATGTTCTTAATGGATGTATTTCCTTGAAAGAAAAAAAAAATGCAAGTCTTAAAACTTTTGGTGAGCCTTCTAGATAATTCTGGATTTTAAATACTTATGAAATACTTATACTTGTGATGTGGCTTGAAACCACAGAATGTTTTTTTCTTTTGTTTGTTTTGTTTTGGTACTACCGATGATGTAATATGTTCCTCTATTCAGAGACACTACTGTCTGTGAATAACAATCTTTAAGTTTGCCAAATTGTTGTCTAGTCTGAAATGTGTGCATTCTGAGATGTGCTTGTGTTTTAAGTGTCTTTTCTGTAACTGAAAAGGAGAATGAAGTTTTCAGATACCTCAATGTATAGCATTAACTACTAATAGTAAATAATGACTGAATGTGTTTCTCTTATATATATATATATATATATATATATAAAAAGCTTTTACGAGTGTTTGTTTGCTGTTTCGTTCTTGCTGTTCTAGATAGACTTTATTTTGTCTAATATGCTTCTGCGATTACATGGAGTGAAGACTGCAGGCTTTTGTGTTGCCACTTGCAAGGCTTCAGATGACCACCAGAGAGTGCCAAAGTATTTTTAGTGACATACACTTCCTGAGCGTACAAACTGGAGAGGTAGCAAGGACAACACACTAAGGAGATAGCTGACATCACAGCTTATTCTTTACTTTGGTTGGATACAATTTTGGCTATTTTTCAGTCTAATCCTGGTGCGATTTAATGAAGGGATTGGCTGTGGCAACTGCACTTTAAGGACCAATAGTGACCAAGCTTTTTTAAATTTTTATTTATTTATATATAAATACATACATACACACACACACACACATACATACATATATATATATATAGATATATATATCTATATATATATAGATATATATATATATACACACACACACACACAACAGAAAGCCTGATTACATGTACAATGAGGTAGTAAGGATTGTGTTTCTGTTGCATGAGCACCACATCTAAATGTGTGGATATTCCCCAAAAATTACAGTAAACTCTTCTGCAATATTCTTCCGTTGGTAATCGCTGTTGGTTTGAGATTTAAGTGTGACCAAGAAAGTGTCAGTCACAGATGTATGACTGGCACCTGACTGAAACTTAATTGATAGACATAATTAAATGACATTCTGGAGACTGTGGCTATCACATTTCTCCCCAATCTAGGACCTAACTCCATCCTCCAGGATGTCGATGCTCTCCTCCACAGAGCCAGGATCCTCACAAAGGGCCCCCAGAATGCCACCCCACAGCAAAATGTGACCAGCTGAGGCTATCTATCTATCTATCTATCTATCTATCTATCTATCTATCTATCTATCTATCTATCTATCTATCTATCTATCTATCTATCTATCTATCTATCCATATTACACAGTTGTGTGTCTATGTGTGTGTGTGTGTGTAGCATCTGATGAGTAAGATAAATTTGTGTAACTGACACTCACCTTTATGGTACTTACCTGCTTTGTTTTTGTCGTGACTGATTCAACTGATTATGTTACCCCAGCTCCGTCTCTGTTGCCCAACTCCTCCCTTTTCATATCGCCCTCCCTCCCTCCATTTTTTTTTTTTCAAAATCTGTTATCGCTTTGACCGCAGTCTGTTTTGCTGAGGACCAAATGTAGTTTCAGCGAACATTTCGGCTGCCGCCCTCCCAGTTAGTCCCTGCCTCTGTCTGTCCCTCCGCGGCTTCAGCACGCTTTTAACCCGCTGAGATTTTTTTCTTTTTCATTATTATTTTTTCTAGTCAGCGCATGTTTTTCTCATTTCCTTCTCACTACAAGGCAGTGCTGGCTGTCCTACAAATTCAGAGGACGTCTTTGCGGAAAATAACGACCAAACAAAACATTTCAGTCGACGTTAATGTGAAAGAAGACATTTAATCCGTTTTGGGGCTGAGAACAGGTGAGCTAAGCACGTCTGACTTTGCAGCATTAATACAGCCTGACGCATTTAAACAGGTTGGCTTCGTGAGTTTCACATGTTATTTAAGTGGCATTTATTAAATGCGCTTCTACACCCGCCTGTTGCGTGGACGCACAAAACTGGCTTTGTTATTAAAAATGGGCGTAATTGCACTATTATTGGCAAAATAGTAATAACATAGTAATTTAACGTGCCTTGTGGATGTCTGACAGATTACCTGCTCTCCTCTGTCTAGAGACAGATGATGCTGTGAATAGCTGTCATATTTTTGTTCAGCTTAGTATTATATTTAAGATTTTATTAGGCACTTTTCTTGCTAAAGAGTTACTAGATTTTTCTGAATCACTTAATTAAAAATATTTTGACCTTTATTCCATTACAGCCAAGTGAAGAACAGCAGGTTGCTCTTTGGTTATCTGGCTGTATGTCTGCACTTTTGCTGACAGGCACCATACATGCAGTCGGTGCATTAGATCTTGAAGTCATGCCCTTGTTTGTCCCATGGGGTCAGACAATCAAGCCACCATGTCAAACTGTGCTGTTATGACTTGCCTACTTATACTGTGCAATTCTAACTCCTCTCACAATTCAGCCAGTCAAGACAAGTTCACACTCCCTCCAGGCTGTGGACTCTGTACCAGTCTGGCTAGTTTTTCTTTACTTAATATAAACACAGATAAACTGACACACACACACACACCCACCCACAAACACACACACACACACACTCACACAAGGAGATAAAGCCACATTTCCCACGTTACCTGTTTTCATTTCCTTTTTCACACAGACTGCCCAGCATCTTGTACAAAAAACATTCACCAACAGCAGCAATAACAAGGAAAAATGTAACTCTTAACATATTGGATTTGCTGTCTCATATATATATATATATATATATATATATATATATATATATATATATATATATATACATATACATAGTGTTTACCTTTTCTTCTACACAGTTAACTTTCACTATCTCACAACAGGGATGTGAAAACTTCAAGCTCGGTCAAAACACTGTTTTTTTTTTCCACTTTTTTTCCTGATTCAAAGTTTTAGTTTTTTGCTGCAAACAAGTATTATCCTTAAATTTTTTAGGCTGTGCTGTACTGTATGATGAAATCATCTAGTTGTATGGTAGCTGTGGTGCTTTAATGAGCCGAACAGATTACGGATACTTAACCTAATTACTTTGCTCCCTCCTTCCAGCCTACTGGCTTTCACTCAGTGTGATTTATGGATTGTTCACCTTAGGCTTTTAAATCAATCACCTGGCCATTAATGCTGGCCTGTTTTGCACTCATCTTTGCTCTTCTAAGAGTTGTGTGGTTAGTGAACTGAAACAGATAATTTAGTTGTAGATAAAGTGTTGTGTTTTCACAGCTTTAGTATTATGTTACACAACTATCTGTCCCTTTAAAAACAAAGGAAAGAAAAAAAATAGAATTTACCAAGCTTTTCGGCATGGGATAACTCCTGATTAAACAAAAACCTCAGACAGGAAACTAGGTTTCTCATGTGAAACCAAAACTGACACAGAACAAGAAAAATCCATACTTACCCCCTCTATTAGTGGTTCTCAAACTTTTTGAGCCATGACCCCCAAGAAAACATACATTGGTGTTCGCGACCCCCACCCCCACGCAACAATTGGGTCATCCTGCAGCCACCCTCTAAATGTAAGGGTGAAAGTCATAATCTTCATAAATAAGGATGATAAAGTTGTTTTTGGTGGTTTACCACTGTGACAAGGCAGCTACATACCCAAAATCAGCTAAATTTGAGTAAAAATCACAAATTTATATAGGCTATTTATTTTTTACAATTATCTGGCGACCCCCTGAAATTATCACGTGACCCCCCCCATGGGGGTCTTGACCCCCAGTTTGAGAACCAGTGCCCTATACATTACAAAGTGAACTGAGTAATATTATGATCCCTTAGTTTACACTGTCTGCCTGCTTTAAAAGCCTAAAGACACATTTAAAAACTCAGTGCTTTTTGTGTAGAACTTGTGCAAAACGTTAATCTAAGTTAAATCTCAACATGTGATGACTTCCTTCCAGTTACTGAACATTATCTGAGTTTATTCTTATCAGCACTTTCACATAGTAACCTCATTTAGTTTTTGCGGTTTTGCGGGAAGCTCAACTTTCGTCAATGTTGTAACAAATTTTCAGCTGCAGTAATTTAGTAGCTTTTCAGCCCAGCTTCTCATTGTATATTCCAGCTACAGCTTTAACTTCCCTCTGTATAATTTCAAATAACAGTGGTGAAGACACAGAAGTTCCTCAATGGAAAATTTACTTTTCTCTAGTGTTATAATAGGTCAATATGTTGTATTAATTCTTATAAATACGCATTTCTACTTAATTTAAGAGACAAACAGGGCACTTAAAAATATCTGTCTGTACAATGATTATGCAAAATGTAATAATATAGTTCTAATGTTTTCCTTGCCTTTTACTCAATTCTTGGTTTACTTAATTCAAGCTTTACTGCTGTAAAGCACCTTTAGAGTGAGGCGACAATGTGCAGGTCTGTCTGTTGAGGTGGGACCTAATGCAGACGTCAGAGCCGAGCTGAAGGTTACGCTGTCGGAAGCCCTTTGGTGCACTGTGTTTGATGAGGGACGCAGTGCGCTTTATTCAGCTGCAGCTGCCCCCATACGTCCTCCTTGTGCTTCTCCCAGCTGTGTCTTACCTGCATGTTGACCTCCACCTACTGGCTGCTTGAGCCCTTGTTTCTCTGCAGATACCTGGAGGACAGGCGGCAACACAGTGAGTCTTCTAACTAGGGTGCTCCGTATATATTTATTTATTTTATTTAAAGATTCGACAAGCTCTGTAGGTGTTTCCATTTATTAGCTTAGGATATGTGTAAGCTTTTTTGCTGATTGATAGAGCTGATTAATAATTGATTTAAACATTGAATGTTAAAAATGTTAAATGCTTTAAATTTGACTGTTAAATATATCTTATTTATAACATAATAAAACAGGATATAGGATTAATTTAGAAATACTTCTTTATTTACTGCCATAGAAGAGCAGCTCATGCGCACAAGTTTGTTTTTGTTAACAAAGTTTGATTTACTCATTATTGAACAATGCTGAAAAAGGGTGCAGCTTAGATGACTTGAGCATAATAATTTAAACAAATAGAAAGATTTAGCTAAATGCAGATGATTTATGAAGCTACTGTTTTATTTATTTATTTATTTATTTATTTTTTGGCCTTAACTCTCAAAATTGGGAAGCTCAAGCTAAATTTTGGAATAATTTTTTTAAAAGAAAGTAATTCACTTTGGTTACTGGTGGTTAATGAATGTGCAGATTGGTTCCATGGTGAACATTGTGTACAGTACAGTAGGTTCGATCAAAACTTACAGTATGGTAGAGAACCAAAAGTTAGTCTGCTGTGGTCCAGACTTAGTGGATCACCATAACGTTTACTGATGCCATTGGTGTTTCCTCCACCCACAAAATGAGCTTCACAACTTTGGATTTTTAATAAACTTCTAGAAATTTATTGAAAAGAGTGCTTTTAACTTTGGTGCACACATCCCCTTTCAATAATAATAACTTTGGTAATCAGTATTAGGTTAATGGTAAATGGACTGTACGCCTATATCGCTTTTCTAGTCATCTTGACTACTCGAAGCGCTTTGCAATACATGTCACATTCACCCATTAATGCACACACTCATATAGCACTTTTACTTTTATATACTAAGCGTTTTTTGCTCTAACAGACACATTAATTCCCTGATCACACATCGAGAGGCTAATCGCAATTGACTAATTGTAATGTATTTAAGAACCCAAACAAAAAACAAACAAGGAAAATAAAAACAAGTTATTACAACCTGCTAATTAGCAAATGCAAACACAAACTCAACACGTTTAACATGATATGAGTATTTTCATAATATTTTTTTATGTTTCCATTTAGCTCAAAGCAGTATTGTGCAGGTTGAGACTCGTTTATCTTTAGCACGAGAGAACGCCTGTTCTTTACTAAGTTCTCGCATGTCTGCATTTGGTGATGTAGTGGGAACACTCAGTTATGAGTTGCTAAGATTTCTTCCAGGCCTATGAGATATCAGGTCTTCTAGTTTTCTTATAGTTCTCACACTTTGTTCTCTCTGCTAATGAACTTGTTGTAGCAAACACAACCCCCAATTGGGCATGTCACATTTAACCCACTTACACATTATTCCATGGCATGGTTTCTCTATTTTTATCTGTCCCCATTGTCTTCTAGTATCCATAAAGGCTCTTTTAGAGGCCAAAGGCAAATCTAATAAGGAAATGTCTGGTTAAACAGTTGAAATGTTTGGGAGGGTAAAACTCCAGGAAATGCCGCTATAAGACCAGGCAGTCATAGCAGCTTTTATCAGCAAGTGAAAGGTCATTCCTGTTTATAGTCAAAGGTACCGGTCGCAGCATAAACTAGGATAGCTTTGGAGGAGAGCCAGTATCTTTCCAAGCGTGGTTATAATGGCAGCTGTGCACCATTTGGTGTTTGGTGTGGCAAGAATGAGGAAAGAGAGACCAAGGAGCGTTAACGAGGAGCATTTTGATGATGTGAGTTGCATATTGCATCGTCAGGGTGTGCGTAAGCAAAGGCTCTTGACACTGATGTGGATCTGAATGCAGGGAAGGCAAAGCTGCAGGAGCAGTGCTTGTCTAGTCCCCCATGAGAAAAGTTTGTATTGATCGGTAGGCAAGCCAAAAGGAGGGAGTATAGACAAGCATAATAGTTAAGCAAGCAAAGCAATTGTTGTACCTGCTCATCCCTTATTCCTGGCATGTTTTATTTGATTGTTCTGTGTCTTTGTTCTTGTTTTTGAAGGTGGGTGAATCAGTTTGATTCCCACCTCTCATTTATCCCTCCTTCTCTGCTGCAGTGTTCTCCTTCTGGACTGTGTATCTGCATGTCGTCATACACACACGCACACACACACACACACATACACAATTACACACACTCATTCCCTCACAGCCCCCCCCTCACCCCCGTTGCTTCCTCCGTCTGTGTCTGCCACCATCAGACAGGGACTGATAATATCTGCTCCAACGCCCTCTCCTCCTATTTTGTTGCACTGCTCTGTTTATTCATTGTATGCATCTTTGTGCTGTCTGAGGTTTTACCCCATTTTTTCTTTTTAATATTCTGTAACTGAATTGCAGTGTCTTGTCTGTGTGTGTGTGTGCCGCCACATTGATTATTATTTGTATTCACTTAGTGTCTGGACACGTCACTGCTCCCTGAGTGTGAGCCGAGCAGCAGGCTGCATGCATCATCCTTGCATCATACTGCAGCATGCTTGCAGAAGACACAACTTACTTCTTGGTGTCTGTGAGAAGGCAAAAAAGCTGTTTGGAGTCAGCTCAGAGCCGTTGCACAGTTTCAGTGTTAACATGTGGCTCAGCCATGACTGTATTCGTACCAGTGAAAAAAAGCAAAAGGAACAAGGGCAGGATCTGTGAAAGGAGGAGCTGCTTTTTACCATGTCCTGTCATTGGTCTGTGTTGTGCCCTGCCTGCCTGTAAACCTCTGTCTCATTGGCTGTTGCTTTGCATTGAGCACAGCAGCTGCAGTTGTGAAGAACTGCCCCTTCTCTTTCTGTCCCTGTCTCTCCTTTTCTTACCTCTTCCTTCCACATTATTAACTGTCTGGGAATCATCTGTGTAGACCATATGTACCAGCCTGTGCCACTTCAAGGACACTTTTCACTGTATATTGCAACATAAATCATTTCAAGTTGGTCAATTACTTTATGCTCTGCAGAGTTGAAGTGACGTATCTGTCCTGCCTGCAGTCCCCCTCCATCCTCTCTCTCTCTCTCTCTCTCTCTCGTCTGTATCACTTAATCAAAACATAGCTTGCCCTTTCCTGTTCATTGCTGGCTGCCTCCCTCCTTCCTGTATGCTATGCTCTCCTATTTGTTTGCCCTCGCCTTCTTGTCTTTGACTCTTTTTCTTCCACCCTCCTGCCGAATGATCCCCATCACCCTCAGTTACAAGGAGCTCTGCACAATGTTATAGCTTTACAGTAACGGTTTCCAGTCAACACGCTGCTTTTCCTTATGCATTTCTGTTTTCATGATCCACAGCAAGGCAACAAGCAAGGACATGCAGCAGAGAGGTCATTGAGGAGGATGACAACAGAGGAATAGAGAACAGTGAATGAGGGATGGAAAAGAGACTGAAGTAAGAGGAGGAAGGGGAACTCCGAAGTGCCTACTGCAAGGTTTCGTCCAACGAGGCTGCTGGCGTATAGCAAGACTGGACCCAGTGTGTGTTTGGCCTTGAATGGAGGCTATATTTTATTCTAACAGCCACAGAGTCATCCATCCCACGTTGTTGAGCTGCAGTCCCGACATACCCTGAGCTGAGCTGCAGCCTTGTCTCGTCATAACAAGGACATCACGGTGTAAGGTTCTGCTTTTTTTTTTCTATCTTTTTTGTCTCTGCCCAAATACAACTACAGTAGAACTACAGTGACTGCCCCATCCTTGACCATGTTGACGTGAATGTAACACAGACTTAAAGGGGGTGTCAGCTTTTACATGTAAATGCACAGACATATCAAAAGAGACCACAGTGGTGCCCTCAGAGTATTTTCATTTTGTTTCTTTCTTCTTTTGAGACAGAGCTGGTCTCTGCTCACATTTAACCTGCGCTAACTCACCCAGTGAAACTTCAGCTGCCACTTTTCCCAGGGAGAACTAACAAACATCCCCCAAAATACACCAACCAAGAGGATCGGCTGACTATTTGCATTGGGGAAAAAATAATTTTGCTTCTATTTTCTCTGTGTTTTGCTGGGGATTTTTTTTTTTCTTGAATCAGCATTAGTCACTCTTACGCTCATCAGACTTTTTTCCATCCGTCTGGCCCCAACGCTGCTCAGTGTTTGTGAGCATCTCAGATGGCTGTCAGCATGACCATGGGACGAGACACCAAATGGCTGACCTTGGAAGTGTGTCGGGAGTTTCAGAGAGGCACCTGCTCGCGATCTGATGCCGAGTGTAAGTTTGCACATCCCTCCCGGAGCTGCCATGTGGAGAATGGTCGAGTCATCGCCTGCTTTGATTCACTCAAGGTAACAATCACAGCAGAAATTACACACACCAGTCTCTGCCGTAATACAGCTTGATTGTTTTCAAACGTTCATTGTGGCTCATGCCAGGTTAAATTTTACCAGGTTATTATATAGTTAAGGCCATGCCTGCTTGTAAACACTGAAATATAAAAATATTCAAGGTTTTCTATAGTGCTTAATTAAGTTGATGAAATTCCCTTTGAGGAAAATAAAGCATGCTGTCTCACAAAGTAAAAATGTACAGTGTGTTATATGAAGTTCCAGAGAATGTGGTGTTTCATGTAGTTACCTGGCTGAAACCTTACAAGCCATACCAGTTGGTCAGTTGATCAGATTTTATAATATTGTCAAGTTTTTTTCTTTTTGCTTTTTTGGGACAGAGATGTATAGGGCTGTAAGTAATTGTAATTATTGTATTGTGATCAGCTAGCTTGTTGTTGTTTTATAAAAGAAAAATGTTAGACATATCTTCCAGTGTTTTTAATTTTTTTCAGAATACCAGCTGAAAATTAAGTTTGACATGTGACTATGCAGTCTAAGCATTGAGCTCCAAACCTAGCGTTAGTGATATAACCACAAGTCAGACGCTGTTACTTTACAGCATTACACTGAATATTCCAGGACACAGAACATGTCAAGGCTTTTACCATTTAATAATGTAAAAAAATATACTTAATTTCCCTCAGTTCATGGCTGCTGTGAAGTCCTTTTGCCTCAAGACTTTTGTAGTTTCAAACTGACCTGGGAACACTTGAATTGTGAAATGAATGTGTCCAAACTGGGCCTGCTTGGCTCTAATTGTGCTTTAGCTGTTTGTCAGTTACACAACAAACATCAGCTGCAAGTTCAATAGCCAAACCTCCTTGTTGCTGTCTTAAACTATAGTTTAATATTACTGCATTCATTTGGAAGTCAATTAAAAGCTTTTGAGTTTTTCTGTCACCTTCGTATAAGTAATGATGTTTCTGAACCATATTTAAAACTGAGATGTGATTCTTTTCTAAATAACACAGTTTCACACGTGTCCTGGATATCAGGATATTTATTGTTCAATTCCTCATAAAGCTGCTCTGCTGATCGTTTATTCCTCCACCACTTCTGATGTGGACTAGTCGGTCTTGCAGCCTCAACATCACTTAGCTGCTCTCCTGGCACCCTTTTCCACCACCAAACTACCACACTAATACCACACACACAACAACAACAACAACAACAAAAAAAACAGTCTGAAAAGTGATTTTTTTAAAGGCACTTCAGCTATCAATAGTTACTTATACTGAAATCAAAATAGACTGGTGCTGTGATGAAATGTGTTTGTACATGTGTTTGTGGGAGCTTTTGCTCCAACGCTTTGCTGCAATGAGAAAGTGAGACCCAGTGCAAGGGGCTTTCTGTCTGAGTGCAGATGCTATCTCCTTGTTTATTGAGTTAGAATTTATTATTCAGCCATTTTTCTGTGTTATTTGCTACAGAGTAGGGAAAGATGGGGGGAGACAGAGGGATGGGGCCTAGCAACAGCACAGGAGTGCATACCCATTGGATAGTTTGATCTTCCTGAGTGACATGGCTGTTTTTAGCACAGAGCAACAGCCTTTCTTCATACTGGTTGCTTCGAGGAAAGCAGGAGGGAAGCTGCTTTTTACCAGTGGGAAACAATTAAAAGCCACATTTGGCTGCTTGAAGCCCAAGTGTCCTGCTGTTAGTTTACAAGAGAACTGAGGTTTGGATCAATTGAAGGTCAAAGCAGTTTTTCTCATCAGGGGATGTAGCAGGACTTTAGTGCCAGCATGGTACATAAACAGTTCTTTTGAACACCACCACTGTCCTCCTTGTTATTGGATATTACACCTAGCTGACGTTGTTTTTGGTCAACAGGACTAGAAGCACAGAGAAGCATCACTCACTCCCCAGAGCTGCTGTACAGCATCACCACTTCCTCCTGCTCTCTGCCCACCCCTCCCTCCTTTGTTAATTTTATGGATTTATCTGCTAATGGATTTCCTCCTCGCCGTCCCTCCCATATCTGGCATCTCCAGGCTGGTCCATGCTGACCGCTGTCATTCCCAGTTGCTCCTCCATTAGCTCTGTCTACTCAGTTTGAGTGTGGTGCAGGGGAGTTGGGGGAGCCCACCACTTAGTTCTTTTTACCTTGTTAACTGAATTGCTGCTGTCATCTCCAATGATGAGTGTGGACATATCTGCCCATCATCTTACTTTTCAGGATACAGTGGCAATGTCACCTTTGAATGACATTGCATTTGATTACAGATAAATCCACTTTTTCAATTAAAAGATTTTTTCCCCATTAAAATAAAATACATTTTCAGACCTAAATATAACCAAAACAAATGTATATTTTATTCTTACAACTTACAAAAAGATACTCAATTTGCAAACATGTAAAATGAGCACTAGAGGTTTTTTCTTAAAGATGTAACCTGCACTTTTTTTATTGACTATGTATTGTCATGCTAATATTTGTAAATGAGAAGTAAGCACAGAGTGCACCTGAGAAAACTAATCTTCACAGCAAACCAACCAACAGGATCAGATCAGATGATTCTGCAGCTTTGATGAGGTCTTCATTCAACAAAACAGAGAAATAGAGAATTGTTGGAAATCCATATTCACCTGTATCTGTTGCTATAGAAATTGTTACCAAATAACAATGATGCGTTATTGATTCAGATCCAATATTTATGACATGGTTTTCTAATCCTCAAGTTGTACGTAAGAGACCCCCTCTGTGCTTCCTCCTGTATTCCTCGCTAATTATCCACTTGGACAATGTCAACAGCTTAACTTTACTTAAAGTATAATTCTTCAATCATCCATGTTCTTGAAGTTAATGTAACTTGGAAGGGGCTATGTCTTTTTTTTCCATTTCCACTGTTACCTAGATGCCTAAATGTCTTTGTGACTTGGAATATGTATGTAAAACCACATGGCAGGTGAAGACTCGCATTGCCGAAAATTACAGTTCTGTCAGAAATAATATTATGTCAAGTCCTGTGGCTGTACATTTTGTGAAAGCGAAATCACAATATCTCTACCATCATATACCGTCAACCCTCAACACTGTTGGAAATTAGGTTCTTAAAGATTCACCTATGTGAATTATTTTTTATACAAACACTGGGTACTGTAGCCCTAAAGGGGTTGAATGAGGGTTTTGATGTCGTGCCTTTTTCTATGAGCCAGCAATGTGATGTCCTCTCCTCGTTTTAAGGTTGATCTATATCATTGTTCTTGCTTTTTCATTTATTAGGCTTTTTCTTGTTTTAGTTTGTTTGATGAATTATTTACGTTGTAGTTCAGACAATAGACAGAGTGTTCCTCTTTTAAGTAAAATCTCTAATGACTTTTATAGCCCTGTTCCCTTTAAGAAATCCAAATTATTAGCTGGCATTTTCCAACAACATATATTTTTAGATAATATATTTTTTCATGTAAATATCTGCTTTCTAAATGCAGCTAAGTGCTAAATGCAGCTAAGTGCTCTTTGATATGAGTTTTGATTCATTAACATCAACTTATTAGTTTTGCACATTTTTAAATAAATCAAAACATTCTAAAAACATGGAAGTTTTAATGTGTTTATATGAGAATGAGTCCCAATTCTGAATTAAAATATCATGTTTGTCTGATAATGATAATGTCTGTTAATGTGGGATTTAATGCAACCCTGCAGATCTATGCAGGTATATATTTATTGATGTCCCAGTTCTGCCTTATGTATGATCAGGGACCTTGTCTGTGTTGCGTATTGTGTTGCTATGACTACCAAATGGAGATTCCTGACCTCTCCAGCACTGTTTTTCATTGTCCTCATTTTCTACCCAACATTTTGTAGCCTTTATTAAGTTCTTTTATATGCATCCATGAGCTTTCTGTTGAAGCAAAGATGCAGTATTTTTGTTATTTTAATTATTTATCTTTAAAGGCGCATGATACATAAACTAGACTCATTAACGAGTGCTTTAATTTTCCCTCTGAGTGGGAACAGGAGTCCTCGGCTCGTGGGACTTACTCATTACAAACTCATCCCTAAACACACAGCCTGCTGACGCAAAGCTTGCTCACATTTCCACTGCAGGTGAGGGTGTTTGTGCTTACCTTTGTACCATCCTGACCATTTTTCAGCCAACTGCCTACTCTTCTGTTCACTTTTAGCATACTGTATAAGGTTGTGTGAATGGGTGCTGGCAAAAGGGACACTGCTGTGTGTCTTCTCTCTTGTCATACATAGTTCTCCTTCTGCTAAACACGTTTTAATGTCTTCTCAGCACATCATCTGTCAGCGTCAGACTCTGCCACATGACCTCAGTTTGTCGTCAGACTTTTTAATTTTCCTTTCGTTTAAGTGCTCTGTCTGTTACGTAGAATGCTGAGGATCAGCTAATGCTAACTATTTGGTGTGGGTGTGGTTTGATGACAGGGTATGTGTCTGTCACCCTGTGGGGGTAGTTTAGCAGGTTAACAGCTCATCTGCAGGAGACAGCTGCTGTCAGTCCAGGGGTTTAATGAAGGCTGCAGTTTGTTGCAGTGTTTTTGCAGCAGTTTGAAAGAGGGGAAGGACAACTGTTTTTTTACAACACTTGGACAAGATGAATAGATTTTGGACAAGCAGCCGAATTATTGACTTACAGTTTGTCAGGAGACCAAACTGGGAAGTACAAAGGAACATAATCAATTGCCTCTCATCAAAATGTGGTAGTGTAACTTCAAAACACAAAAACTGTCAGAAAGGTAAAGACTGGTTTATTATCTGGTTACCTCAACCTTCTCCACAACAAGAACTGCTGCTCTTGTTTTAAATTTAGCAAAGCTTGATAAACCATTTTTTTCAGTGTTCACTATTTGAATAGAATCATTTTGGCCAAGGGGCTGGTTATAATTCCAATTTGTGCACACATTTTTTTCCAAAACTCCTAGAAAACCCCTCTGATGCATTCGGTATGTAAATATTCAGTCTACTGAATGTAAAATCTACCACAGTTTGCATGTGCAGCACTGTGCAAAAAGTCTTGAGCCACTCTTCATGGCTTTATTATTTGCTGTCAATCATTTAAACATTCTTTTAATTTTTTAAAGTGGTCCTCATCAATAGTTTTTCTTTGGAAATTAGCTGCTTTTTTATCACAAATTTTCAATCAAATTCTTGTATGCGATCATTTCAAAAGAATTTGACTTTTGTTTGAGAAGCCACTTATCACGGGCCTATGAATTATTCAAGCAAAAAACTCAAGGGATGAAGCAATGTATCTTATATGCAAAACAAATTAACAAAGGACCAGTTTAAAATCTTAAGGGACATAGTTACCAGCTCTTTGTCAAAAATACATATAATTTGTTTCCATTTCTTTAGTCTCATCTATGAAACATACAAAAAATAACACAGTTTGATAGAGAAAATATTTTTGAACCAACACGGTGTAAGCTATTTATTCTGAAAATTTGGTTTGCCATAGCATGGTCTGTAACCTGTCCTTAAAAAAATAGGAAAATGGACATGTGGAAGACAAAAGAAGAAGTGCCAGACTTTAAAAACTATCTACAACAGACAAACAGTATCTGAAATTATTTAATTTAGAAATAGGAGAAAATCCTGGTCCTTCAGTCGACTAATTGCCTCTATGGAAAGGTGGCTTTTAAAGAGCAATTAATAAGGAAGAGAAATAATAAGAAATGGCTGAAATATGCCAAATTACACAAGAACTAAGCAGAAAATCAGTGGCCTGTTTTCCTCCACATCGCACAGACCTCACCAGTATTGAATTAACGTGGGATTATCTTGACAGGAAACTGAACAAAAAGATGCCAACATCCTAAGATGAGCTTTAAAACGTTCTTCAAAAAGATTTTTATTTGAAGACTACTTGAATAAATTAGAAGAAAGCTTGTCTAAGATGATTCAGGCTGTGTTGAAGAACAAAGGTGGTCATTAGCAAATGGCCATCACTTTCTTGTTCAAGGACCTCTTGGGCCAGGGTCCTACAGGATTTAGATGTTTCCCTGCAACACACCTGATTTCAATGGAATTCCTGTCCCTGATCCTTGTTCCAGCTTGTTGGAATTGTACAAACTCTGTTTTTGGTTTATATATTGTATTTTACTTTATGTTTGCTTATGTTTCAATAAATCTTTCATATGCGTGGGTTCTCTGCGGGTTCTCCGGCTTCCTCCCCCCATCCAAATGCATGTTAGGTTAATTGGTCACTCTAAATTCTCCCTGGGAGTGAGTGTGTGAATGGTTATTTGTCCCTATCGGTGGTGGCCCTGCGATGGACTGGTGACGTGTCCAGGGTGTACCCTGCCTCTCACCTGCTAAATGCTGGGATAGACTCCAGCAGTACACAAAAAGAATGAATGAATGAATTATATATATATATATATATATATATATATATATATATATATATATATATATATATATATATATATATACATACATTTTTTTCTGTATACAGAAATCAATAGTCTGAAGAAAGGCCTGAAACACGAAACATCACAGCAGATAATAAAATCCTATATAAGTGCTCTTTGATATGAGTTTTGATTCAATAAAATCAACTTATTAGTTTTGCACATTTTTAAATATATTAAAACATTCTAAAAACATGGACGTTTTAATGTGTTTATATGAGAATGCGTTACAATTCTGAATTAAAATATCATGTTTGTCTTATGTTAATGTGGGATTTAATGCAGCCCTGCAGATCTATGCAGGGATATATTTATTGATGTCCCAGTTCTGCCTTATGTATGATCAGGGACCTTGTCTGTGTTGCGTATTGTGTTGCTATGACTACCAAAAGGAGATTCCTGACCTCTCTCTCTCTATATATATATTTATATATATATATATATATATATATGTGTGTGTGTGTGTGTGTGTGTGTGTGTATTTATATATAATTTCAGTGTCAACCTGCAACAAGTTTTAATATTGTGCCTGCTTTTATTCTAATGATTGAAATTGAATTGTCAGATGCTGTCGCACGTTGCATTTTTGTGTTGTAAGTGCTTGAAATAAAATAAATAAAATATAAAAAGATTTAAGTCACTGTTCAGCTGAATGAATCAAGCAGCAGGGTATTGGCTGTTCAGCCAACATGTCCCTTGCCCAATTTGTTTTTTTACAGTAGTAATAATGGTCCATGTTAATTTGGTTATTGGGTTTGACATGTCCTACAGGATTATGAGTGTGTGTGTGGGATTTGAGCATGTCACAAAACCATCCCTCTGCTTTTGGCTTGAAACAGTGCTGTTTATTTCTTAAAATAGAGGTAGTAGTTGTTCTTCTGAATTGATTACTGATACATATATATCAGTGTTTATAATCTAAAAATATATACAATTGTTTAACATTTGCTGGGACAACTTTTCTGCATTTGTATCTGCAGGATAAAGTGATACGTAGGAGTTAAAATAGTAAATTTACTCAAATTGAAAAACCCCCACACACACGCACTACAGTGGTGGTGAAATGGATGAAAGGCCCAGTCTAGAGCAGGGCTCCCCAACTCTGGTCCTTAAGACCCATTGTCTAGCAGCCTTTCAATGTTTTCCTGTTTCAACACACCTTCAATTAATGGTTCAGTAGGAGACTAATGCAGAACTGGTCAGCGGTCCATTTAATCCGAATCAGGTGTGAAGCAGCAGGGAAACATCTAACACCAGCAGGATAGTGGGCCTTAAGGACCAAGGTCGAGGATCACTGGGTTAGAGCACATGTTTGGTTTGTCCCCTGTGCTGCCTAAGCTGCTGGGGACAGACCAACTATCAGCCAATAACCTGTCTTTCCACAACATGGAAGCTCCTGCCGGGCATCATAATGGCTAACCTAAGTGGGCATGTTGATTAATACATGACAGAAACACATAAAGACATTGGTAAAGGTACCAGAGGAGCAAAACACCAGCTGCTGGTTGACAGAACTGTTGCCCAAGACTGCAAAACCAAACAGACAAATCTGTGCACTGCTTGGATTGATTATAAGAAAGCCTATGACTAAATACATGGATCCTGCATGCCTGAAGCTGTACAAGATCAACAACACTCTTAAGCGCCTTCATTGCAAAATAAATGAGGCTGTGGCAGACCACCATTGAGGCCAAATTTCTGCTAGTTGCACAGGTCTCCATCAAATGTGGTATATACCAAGGAGATGCTCTGTCTCTGCTGTTGTTCTGTATAGACCTGAACCCGTCAGCCAATTAATCAACAAGTCTGGCTATGGCTACTGATTTAGGAATGGGGCCACCATCAGTCACCTCCTCTACATGGATGACATCAAGCTGTACGCTAAGTGTGAGCAAGACATAGATTCACTGATCCACACCACCATGATCTACAACAGGGACATGGGAATGTCATTTAGACTAGAGAAATGCTAGCAAATGATAACAAAGAGAGGGAAGGTACTCCCAGGGGGCAATATAGTAGAAGTTGAGGAGAGCAAATGGAAACCACAAAGAAGCCACAAAGAAAGCTGCCACAGCCAAATATCTGCAACTAGTACAGCAAGTCCTGAGAAGCCAGCTCAATGGCATGAACAAGATCTGGGCAATTATCAGCTATGCCCTGCCAGTGATCGGAAACCCTGCTGGGATAATAAGCTGGCCAAAGGAGGAAGTTCAGACCACAGATGTTAAAACATGGAAGCTGTTCACCACGCATGGAGGGTTCCACCCCAAATCCAGCAAATATGGAGGCTGAGGACTAGTGAGCATCAGGGCCACTATCCAAGATGAAACATCCAAGCTCCATGAATACATCAGGAAGATGGCCTCAATGGTTGAAGCACTGAGTGAATTCCTCAGGCAATGGATCCTGGAGGAGAATGAAATGGAGGAACCATCATGGGAGGACAAGCCCCCGCATGGGATGTACCACCGATAGATAGTTGAAGTGGCGGATATGAACAAGTCCTACCAATGGCTAGAGAAGGCTGGACTGAAGGGCAGCACAGAAGCACTAATCATGGCAGCACAGGAGCAAACCTTAAGTACCAGGGCAATGGAGACCCAGATCTGCTACACCAGGCAGGATGCACAGGTGCAGGCTGTGCAAAGAGACTCTTGAAACAATCCAACCCAACATGAGAAACTGGAGAAATACCAAAGACTCAAGGAAGAGCTGGAAAAAGCCTGGAAGGTGAAGGCAACAGTAGTACCAGTGGTAATCGGAGCACTGGGGGCCGTATCCCCCACACTGGAGAAGTGGCTCCAACAGATACCTGGAGAAACATCAGACATCTCCATCCAGAAGAGAACAGTCCTAGGAACACCTAAGATACTGGGTAGGACCCCCAAGCTCCCCGGACTCTGGTAGAGAACCTGAGCTTGAGATGAATAGCCATCCAGCCTACCCAGGGGAGATGGGAGGGTGGGTGAGGGAATATATATCTATATATAGATAGATATATATATACAATTTATGGTTCTATGGTTCTTAATGTGTTGTTAAAAAGCACTACGTCTTTAAAGATTATCCTCAGCTAAACTTTTATCACTTGCTGCAATAAGGGGAAATTTTTTATCTCTTTTTTTGGAGAGCCCTGTGGTCGTCAGCCTCGAAATACAACCCTGATCGATCTAGTTTCTCAGGCACAATATTTTTGTCTCCCAGTAAGTGTCCACTCTCAACCTTTTTCTTTTTATTGTCTGTTTCAGGGGCGATGCACACGAGAGAACTGTAAATACCTGCACCCCCCTCCACATCTGAAAACGCAGCTGGAGATTAATGGGAGAAACAACCTGATCCAGCAGAAGGCTGCAGCAGCCATGTTGGCCCAACAGATGCAGTTCATGCTGCCTGGAGCACAACTGCAACCCATTGTGAGCAGCCCACATTAAAACTAAGGCTTCTTACACTTCTCTGAAGAAATATTATTTATTTAACTATATTCTAATAGTGAATTGTGTAGACCAGTGTTTCTCAATCCTGGTCCTCGGGGACCACTGCCCTGCATGTTTTAGAGGTGTCCATCTTTAACACACCTGACTCAAATGAATGGCTCGTTAGCAGGCTTGCAAAGAACTTGACAAGCAGTTCAAGTAAATCTGAATCAGGTGTGTTGGAGGTGGACAGAACTAAAACATTGCAGGGCAGTGGTCCCCGAGGACCAGGATTGAGAAACGCTGGTGTAAACCATGCACTGTGAAGGATGTGATAAATCAGAAAACAACAAAGCAGATTTTTGTTATTTGATTTAAAAAAATTGTTATAATTAAAAAAGGGAATAAAGAAGAGCTATACTAAACAACACTTCTAGGGAGGGACGTATATCATTAATTTGCATTAATGATATGATATTAGTCAAGCTCAAGTCTTCATTTGTTGCCTAAATGAGGGGCTTAGCTGTAGATAACTGCATTTGTTCTTTTTGCTGAAAGAAACAACAACACGGGTTATGTTGCCACCAGATTGTCTCTAGCCAGATAAAGCTCTGCCATTAATTGTCTCTCTCTTGTTTCTGTGGTTTCTTTTTCTCTCAGACAACGTTTCCAGTGACGCCCTCGCTGGCAACAAATCATAGCATGGCATTCAGTCCATATCTGAGCCACATGGGCCCAGCTATGGGTTTGATGCCTGAACTGCTGCCCAGCACTCCTCTGCTTGTCCCTGGAAGTCCCACCGGCCTGGCAACAATGGGCAATGGCACCGCTGCACAAAAACACACACGCACAGACAAGCTTGAGGTATGCAGTCTGTGTGCAGTTGTTGTGTTTCTATATTTAGTGAAAGTATGATAGGAGGTAAATGTTGATTAGTGTTCCCTGTGGCCCTGCCAGGTTTGTCGAGAATTCCAACGCGGTAACTGCACACGGGGTGAGAGTGACTGTCGCTACGCCCATCCCCTGGAGGCTGGCATGGTGGACTGCAGTGAGAACTCTGTAATTGTTTGCATGGACTACATTAAAGGTCGCTGCAGTCGAGACAAGTGCAAGTACTTCCACCCCCCGGCTCACCTGCAGGCCAGGATCAAGGCTTCACAACACCAAGCCAGTCAAAACACAGCATCTGCACCCTTGGTGAGTCCTTCTCAACGCAGTGATCGAGCCATAAACTGAGAACTTTATGTCCTTCAACAAAAACTAAACCTTGGTCATGGAGTGAAAATTGTCAGGTGATTTTGTTAATAATTTTAAATAATGCGTCTACTATCACTACGACAATAGATTTAACATTTGTACTTGGATATTGGTCCAATATCTAATCTAATACAGAATCAGGGTGCAGTATAACAATATTCCTCATCTAAATTCAAGATTAATAACATTTTAAGGATCATGTTTTTAATTAATGTCTGCCGCAGTGAAGCAAACCACAAGGCTTACTTTAGATGCTCTCTGCTGTAACATAATCAAGTTAGTGATATAAAAAACAAGAGGTATAATATACAACACAAAAATATAATTTTAGTGTCATTTTTTTATGTACATTTTTACCAATATTAGTATTTTGCCTTGGTAATCCTCTACTGATGTTTCAGCATTGAAGAAAATAATCAGACCAATCCTGTTTTGCTCTTGGCTTGACCTTTGAGGCCGCCCTTCATTACTTCAGCTTTTCTTTTATACTGCAGTGCCCTCTTGTGGAAATACAAAAACCCAAACGTCTACATCAACTGTGCTCAAAAGTAAAGATCACTGGCAAAGACAACTTAATACTTTCTTTGTTTGCCTCATGGCCAGGCTCTGCCTCCAGGGGCTGTGCAGCAACTACCAAAGAGGCCAATTATAGAGAAGAGCAACGGATCAGCTGCCACAGTCTTCAGCCCCAGCATGTTCCACTACCAGCAAGCCCTGGCTAACATGCAGCTCCAGCAACCAGCCTTTATCCCTACTGGTGAGTCTCTGGATACAACAGCAATACTTGTGATTATCCCTCACATCTGTTGGTGGGATCATGGATTCATGACTCCTTTTAGCCTGATTTAAAAACTTATGTTTGTGAATGATTGCATAGGTTAATTTACTGGGAAATTGTCAGAGAAACAGAGTTGAAAATGTGGTGGTAACATAATGCATTTGGTATCTGTTCATTGAAGCTTGCATTTATTATTTACATAATAATAATAATAATATTTAAAATAATACCATTCACCCATTTTCTATACCTCTTAGTCCAATTAAGGGTTGTGGGAAAGCTGGAGCTTATCCTAGCAATTATCAGGCAAGAGGCAGGGTGCACCCTGGACAGGTGGCCAGTCTATCAACTGGGAAATTAGGTACTGCATTTTACCCATCTCTAGATGTACTTGAGAGCAGCGGGCAGCTGTGTTTCGGAGCCCATGGAGCAGGTGAGGGTCGGGGTCAAGAACCTTTCTCAGGGGCCCATAGCCCTATATCACACTGGTCTTCCTTCTGCTGTGCCTTGTGTTGCTGATGAAAGTTGTGACTTTAACCAATTTAGAGGGCACATGTTGCATAAGCAAACGCATAAGAATTCCCTCATGTTGGAGCTCTGGTGCAATGATTGGATTGTGCATGCTTAAGAGTGTCTTTACGCCTTAAATCAGACGATGAAGTCCTTGTAAATCCATCTGTTTTGGTTGAAAATGGCTGCTGGTGGTGTAATCAAAAAGAGAGACAGATCAGACACAGTCATTTAGTTTAAACTTGAAACCAAGTCATATATTTGTATTTTCTCACGGACAAATATAGATGTATCGTTGAGGGGAGTCACATTTAAGATTTATGTTCAAATTTTAGAAAATGCCATTAAAAATGTATGATAGCTTAATTTTCCAGACAAAGCATTAACAATGGAAAACCCTTTCCCTTACATGGGCAAAGTAGAGAAACACTGATTTTAATGTGAGGCCTGAAGATTAAGACAATTAACTCAATGTTATGAAAATCTGATTTTTAGCACACGATTAAATTAATAAATCAATAACTGAACACCAAATCAAGCATTACAGATTATTTCAAGCATGTAATTTAAGCCATGCTTGAGTAACCAATCTAGTGGATCATTCAGCTCTGTGTGAGCCTGCCTGCAGTTTGTACATGTTTGTATGTGCTCTGCATGTGCAGTCAGCTCAGAGAAGCGGGACCCAGCAGTCCTCAGGCAGGCAGCTAAAGGCAAAACTTCCGCTGTTTTCTCATCAGTGCCCTGGTGCAGTGGTGGGGGAAATCCCTACATACTATACTAGTCCCCTTACACCTCTCAGAAGAGAAGCTAAACAGGTCTGACCTGAGCTAAATATGGTACTGGTGTTGTGCAAAGCTTTGCTGAGGTCTTTTGAGATGAGTGATGTCAACACTTGCAAATCTGATGCTGGAAGTATTTGTTGTTGAGGTCATATGTAAACCTGAACAACAGTATAATGAACCATGGTGTTCTTTTAGACCATCCTGTGTTGGGCTTTGAACAATGATCAGAAGCTCAGACGCAGAATGACACCGACTGAGCTGAACTCATGCTGAACTTAGCTATGAACCTTTTAGTAACAATGGTTTAGAAGATGGATCATGGACATATCTGTGCGTATGTGTGATACCATTTTGTGTTCTCCATCCAAACAACATTTAATGTGTACTAGATTTTGGTGAAAGTATGCTGTGTATATATACATAAAATGTTGTTTTTCTATCTTAAGAGTTTTGTAAATCACAGTGAAAGAAAGTCTCAGAGTCATTTATGCTGCTGGATGGTAAAAAAAAATGAAACACTGTGGATTGACTGTAGATCTTGTAGATCAGTCAATCAGTAGAAAGGGACAATTTTCAGTTCTTTAGCCTGTCACTTACAGCTTAAAGCACAATTTCAGAGATTTAACTTTGTACTTAAATAAAATGTGTGTACTTAAATAAGATTTTGAATATAAAAAAAAATACAAAAAATGAAGTAGCAAAGGTCCAGATACACTAACTTATAGATCTAAAAGCTGTAATTCTCCCATTTTCCATAGTCAAACCTAAATCACCTGACACATTACCACCACTTGTGTTTTTGACACATTTAATGTGGATTTATGTGTTTTGGTTTGAAGTGAGGCAAAGTAGTCTCTATAGTGACTGATTTTTTAGATGTCAAGCAGGTGTGAGCAGGTTTGAGTTAACTCTCAAAATAATTAACCACATCTTGCTTATGACTCCACATCAGTCTATGTAATGTGGCTGAAAGCTGATGTTTAAGACATTAGTTAATCAGCTAAATTATATGTATTAGATTTATGAGATGCTGGATTTAGAGGAAACTTTAATAGCAGCAAAAAGCTCCTTAAATCATTTTTGTATCAATTTTACACGACTGATACAAAAATTCAGTATGAAATTCTTTTATGAAAAAGTTAGTTGACATTGATCGTATGTTTATTTATATTTGTGTGTGACTTGATTTTCTTATTGATAACGTGAGTGAGAGAAACTTTTGCAAACTTTTAATCTGAACAACCACATAAACAGTGTGGCAATTGTGAAAATAATTAAATTTAAGATTTAACTATATATATTTATATATATGTGTGTGTGTGTGTGTATATATATATAATACAATATATATAGTTCAATATATGTATTTCATCATTTGCTTCCTCCATAAACATGCTCAGTTCATTGAATACAATTATCAGATTCTCCAGTCTGATTAGATTGTATGCCTTGTTTGTTTAACAACCATTTGTTGGTCAACAATACCTTTCCTTTAATTTTGTAACTAGTTAGCTGATTAATTATGCAATTTTCTTTTCTCTTATTTTGTTTGCATGTGTCCTGATATGTGTTCAAATTCATCCTGGAAATATCACTTGACTTGTGCCATGACTTTTAATTCTACACATTTTGCCATGGTAACCATATCATTCCTGTCCCCCCCCTCCCTCCCTCCCTACCTACCTACATCCTCGTCCTCTGTCTTCCGTCCAACCCGCCTGAATTAAAGTTGCCATGGTGCACGGTGCCACCACCTCCACTGTTTCGTCGGCCTCGACCCCAGTCACCAATGTTCCTTTTGCTGAATCTGCCGCCTCAAATCAGGTTTGCTCTTTCATTTCAGTTCTCTTTTATTTTATCTCTCTAGGTCTTGTTCACTGTATTCTTTTGTTAAGTTCAAGAACCACCTGCTTTTAGTGTATAATGTTTACATTTCATCTGTCTTCACTTCTCATGCAACTCTTTTTGGGGAAAAATCTTTACTGTTGTTCTGTTGCACTATTTAGTATGAGGTCATGTTATCCTCCTCTAAATGTCCAATTAAAAAGGAAAACAATGAGACACTATGGAACTTCTCAAGCATCAGCTACAGTTGTGCTATCTATCTGTCTGTCTGTCTGTCTGTCTGTCTGTCTGTCTGTCTTGTAGACAGTGTGTATGTGTGTGAGTATCATTTGGTATTACCTGTTCAACCTCTTGATCTGGGCATAATTTTAGAAATTTATATCATCATGAAAACTTACTACTCATCCTGTCTCTCTTCTTTTTCTGTCTTTTAGTAGACCCCTCAGAGCTTCTGACTTCTGATCCTGTGGAGCTCCAGTGCGTTCCCGTGGAAACCCATTTCTGTCCCATCCCCAAACTGCTGGTGGCAGCTCCTGTGGCACTAAATTCAGTAAGCCTTTCCAGAAACCCCAGTTAAAGTTCCTAAAACCTGCAGCACTGCAGCAAACATGTGCCTCGCCTACAGTGCATACTGACTGACTGGCAATGTGAAACTTGTTTAACAAGTAAGAAAGTAAGAAAGCTGCGATGGTTCATGCAATACAAGCATGGACGATTTACTGTTGCTTTACAGCAGCCATCCTGATGCATACTGACTTGATGAGCAATAGAGCTCCCTGACAGCCATACATGCCCACACCTTAAACATGCAGCAGAGATGCATGCTGACACATTCTAGATAAAATACCCTTTATGGGTTGCAGCCATTACATGAGGCAGCCCAAGTCATTTGACTGTTGCAAAGTCAGAAAAGTTCATGAAAATTCAGACAATTCAAGCAGCAAACAGACCTGTTGCTGGTCTGCTACCATGACATGTTGTCAAAGTGAAAGAGTGTTTCATAACATGTCATTTATGGTTTAGAGATGACTACAAATGTAACATTGTGTTGTACCATGTACTGTATGCCATTTAGTTTGTTCTCATGGTCTCATTTTGTCTCATGAAATGTCAATAAGGACTAGTTGTTCATTTGTTTGTGCCTTTGATTTTTCTGCTCAGCTGCAGAGGAGACTTGGTTTCCCAAAATAATTGGAGCAACAGCAAATTTGAATAGATGCTGGCATTTGCAGTGAAAGGAAATATCAATTACAAATTGGCAGTGTTAGTCTATAGTATCTAATTAGGGAACAGCAAATGAGGCATTACTCATCATTTAATGAATTTCATCAATCTGAAAAACTACATTTTGAGTGATTTTTTTTTGGGGGGGGGGGGGTCTTTTTTTTTTTTTAAAGAAACCATGATTGATGAAACAAACTGCCTTAAAGAAGGTGGAGTTATTGTTTTCCACGTAAAGGCCTGTCTCTGTGTTTCTCTCACTTATAATACAACAGAATTCTCAAATAACATGTGGTGAAGCTGCAGAAAGACCTTTTATTCCTGATGTCTAATCAGTAATGCATTTTGTGTGTGTGTGTGTGTGTGTATGTTGGATAATTGTGAAACAACCAAAAAGAAATGATTTGCTCATCTTATCTCCTTCATAATTTGATTTTTAAAAAGACAGGGTAGCCCTGTTTGCCGATTTTCTGTCTTCATCAAAAAAATAGAAATATATATAAATTCCTAGGTAAAAACTATGATAACAAACCTTTAGAAATGGCGTCACTGTTACACCTGATGTCATTGCACAAGATGGGAGTTGATTTGTTTCCTAATGCTGTGCCTATAGTCTGTTGTATATGCAAGGAACTCCCCATTTATTGCAATACCCAAGTAATTTCTCCAAATAGCATATAACGCTTGAAAGCAGAAATCCATTTTAAAAAGGCAGTTTATAATTATCTCCTGTCATTTGGCTTTTGGGGTTAATAAATGGTAAATTAATGACAAATGATTTATTTTTCATGCCTCTTCAGGGAGAAATCTTAGAACTTGAAAATGTCCTGTCTGACTTCAAAATGCGTCATCTTTTCTACTTCTGCATCCATTTTATCAAAAGTCGTCAGACTCTAAATTTTGAACCCACCGTTGTTGAAATGACAGTCTAGTTCTGGTAAAGGGATGAATCACTCATGAAAAAAAAAGAAAAAAAAAACTTGGGTAAAAACTTGTTGGACTTTTGCTTGATAGTTGACTCTAAGGAAATGCTTTTGTTTGTGTGAACAGTTGAGATTTGGAAAATGGGCTAAAATCACTTTTATCCAAATTCAGATGTGCCTCTTTCAAGTCTCCTCAAATCACTACTGTCAACACACTGTAAGAAATGACCAGTGCTCAATCATATGTGTTTTATTTAGTACATTATTATAGTAGAAAGTCACATCTAGTTTCTTGTGGGACAGCTGCGCTGTCTTGTTATCAATGTAAGAAATTTAAAAAGAAAAAAAAAAATCAGTGAGTTGTGTCAACATTATGTGTGTGGAAAAAGGAAATTATTCATAGATTTGGTTTTTTGTAAATGCTGCAGATATTACAGAATTTCCTACAAAACATTATTCATTTTAAATAATGTTAATGTGTTGTGAATGTATCTAATGCAAAAACTATACACATGCCCCACTGAAAGACAGGCATGCTGAAATATTATCATCATATATATATATATATATATATATATATATATATATATATATATATATATATATATATATATACATATATATGCATACACATACATACATATACATATATATGACAATTTCAGAGGTACAATGCTGTTATGTGTTAAGACTTATAAAAGTATGTGTATTGTTATATAGATTTATATTAATGTTGATGGAAGGTATGAGTACTTTTAGAAATACTTTTCACTTTTAGAAAAGTTAGATCAGAACTGTACTCCATTCAGGTACATCGCAGCACTATTTCTTTTCAATAATATCCTGTCATTCAATAAGCTGCACCTGAAAACAGGGTTTTATGTTTGTAGTTTATAGCTTATAGCCACAAGCTTGGTTTTTAAGACATGTACCATTTTTTTCTGACTGCAAACTTTGTTTTACAAGTGCTTAGACTTGCAAGGATTGCAAGCTTTTTCCACAGTGCAGTTTTGGCAGGTTTACTTTGTAATGATTTGTGATGTGTTGCAATAGAAATAGTCTGGCAGCAAAGGACAGAGGGTGTGTCCTGCAGCTTCTTTTCAATCATTCTCTTTGGAATTGCTCCACACAACACAGTTCTGCAAAAAGGTTTAAACTAAAGTCGATATATAAAGTATTATAATCTTGTTTAGTTTTCTGGTTTTGCTTTGTTTTGTTTTTGTTTTGTGGATTCAAAATTACACTGTCCTTTCAAATTAACTCAATTTATTTGTTTGTTACCGGTTGAAACGATTAATTTAAGTGGGTTCTTCTTTCAATACAGCTTTCAAATCACACAGTAAAGTCTTGGAGCATATTAGTGCAGCTTGTAAAAATGATCTTACAAGCCTGAGTCTTATTACACAGATTTGCCGAATGAATTTGGCATGAAGAAGAGAAAAAAAATTAAGTTTACAAAGCCAAGCCCTGCACACATAAATGTAAAAGTTTGCAAACCTACAGTTGTAGACACAAACTTCTAATTAACAATGTGATGGCTGCAAAAACAAAACATTGTTTTTGATCAACCTTCTTGAATTACATGATTTTTCCCGTTTTTTTACAGTGATATTTACTACTTGTTCCATCATTGGCAACATTGGATGAGATAAAAAGTGTATAATTAATAGACAGAAACTGAGAAAGTCGTTGAGGCTTTTTTTTTCTTTTTTTTTTTTTACCAGTTCACCTCTTTGCAAAAACTCTGTCTTTGCTAGCTCTTTATGTGGAAATTGCATTCAGAATTGTATGGACAGACCACCCAACAGACCTGTAATCCTTCACTGGTTCCACTGATCAATGCTGCCAGCTGCATTTAACAGGGGCAAGTTAGAACCCTGGGAATGATCATGGTTTTGTGAAATGAATGTTTTTTGTTCCCTCCATACTAGCTGGATATCCTAACTAGAACAGTGTCTTGTTTCTTTCCACTTAAAAATGACAAATATTCCTCTTGCATTTGTTTGCTAAATATGAAACTTGAACCACCAGTTTATTAACTTAAACTGTAAACACAGATACAAATTTAGAACTGTTTAAGCAAAGTGACAAGACAGACGTAACAGCAAGGCTTGAGCTCAACAGTAAACAGATTTCTTCTTTGTTCAGTTAGTACACAGTCATGTTAAAACAACCGGTTTTAGCCATTGTGTAAATGCAGTAACTGTTTCTCAGTCAAACAACAGTTCCATTCTGCAATCTTCTTGCAGGGGTTGCTAGGTAACCGGTAAACTTAATACTCCAGGCATATGACAGTTAAAATATACATTGGCCCAAAGGTGGAGGCTAGCTTTAGGTTTTATTTATCTGTTTATATGCAAACAGTGTATTTACAGGTAATATATTTTTAGGGTTATGTATATGAAATAAAAAATGTGAGTCAATTAATACAGTAAGCCCAGTTATTTTTCTGTAAAGAACTATACTGGCATCCTTTAGTCAGCAAGCTAATCTTTTCATCTTCTGGTTCAAGATTCATATTTACTGTATAGACATGAGATTATGAAAATTAGATTAATGTTAAAGTTTAAAATTAAAGAGAGAAGAAGAGAATGAGTCAGTTTAGATTATCATATATTCTCAATCTGCATGGAGGATCAAAACATACTACATATCCCCTACTGAACATGCCTTCCATTTTTAATTGATCAACTTCCTTTTCTCTAGGATGTCCAGACAAATCGGTTTGTTTAAAACTTACAACTGTGAAAGACTAGCTTTGCCTAGCTGAAAGAAGAAAAAAAATCCTCTCCTCTAGCCACCTTCAACATCAGTATGCCTTTACTGACTCTGGTCCAGCTGGAAAAACAGAATACTTGACTAAATACTGTGCCTCTTGAGGGCATTTTAATTTTTTTTATATATCTAGATGCATCTATCAAGGGTTAAACAAAGCGTGGTAGTTTGGAGAATTGTGATGTGACAAGAAAATTAGTTTTCACGTCTTTTTCCCTCTCACTCTCTTGTACTTGATTTCCTAATCAGGAACATGAAAAAAAAAAAGAAAGAAAAACGCTCCCAGTTACTGTGGTCTGACTCTTTAGCATGTGAATACTTTATTCAGTTCTAAAATACAAATAAACAAAGAGCCCTATTTCTTGATCACTGTATAAAGATGTGATAGTGATAAAAATGTCATTTAATAATTGTAATTTAATCTTTTGTTATCTTACATATAAAACATGGCATGGAAATAATAATAAAAATACTCATTTATATATAGTTAATAGTTTGTTTAGACCGACAGAAAACAATATAATTTAAAAATCATTTGTACACAATGATGAAGTCATTGTTAATAGTAATAGTTGTTGCGGTGGCAACAAAAAGACAACATGGCTACCTTTCTATTATCCTAGTATCTTTTTTTTCGTAAATTGAATTAACACACAACACTAACATATTCTAAAAGGGAATGTCTAATTAGTTTATCTTCTTATTGCAACATGATTGAATCTTTTATATGGAAAACTTAAAAGCTTGTAATATCCAAAGGTCCTTACAGGAGGTCAGCTGTTTTTTTTTTTTTGTTTTTTTTTTGTCTTTATTTGACCATAAATATTTTGAATGTTTTCATTTCTTTATATATGTGTTTTTGACAAATAAGAAAGGACTTTCAAAGCAAACACCAACTTGTCAGGGAAGTAAAGAGGCTTTTGGACTGAAAGATCCTTTTTTTTTATAAAGTCGAACTAGTCCTCTCTGTTGGCCTCCTGTAGACACGACAGTCTGGCTCTGCAGAGCTTTCTTAGGAGGGTTCTGTTTCAGTTTTGGCCTGAGAAGGTGGTCCAGAAGTCTCTTTCAGCCCAGCTGTGCTGGGTGATGTCGATCCTGACTGAGGTGTATACGAATGTGTAATGTTCACCTTGTTTGCACTTATGTACATAAATATGTTAAATTACTCAAAATTTATTTTGAATAAATACAGTAAAAAGAGATGATGAAAAAAATCTAATCAGTGTGTTGATAACAATATAAGTTGTTTTATTACAGTATGAAGAGGTTGCTTTGCGGTATTTGTCTTTTTTATTTGTGTTTGTTAAAGCTCCGTTCTTTGCCAAACATGATATTTGCATCACTGTAAACTTTGAGATGCTTTCTTTAGAAGAAGGGTTTTTTTGTTGTTGTTGTTTTCAGTTTCTGGTCATTTTTGTTTTGATATCAAGTCACACTGACATCAAACAGGAGGGGGTGGATTAAAATAATCAGTCTGCAATAAATAAAAAAAACAGTACTAACCTTGTCCATAAATGCTTATAGTGAATAAACAACATGCAGAGACTTTCCTCTTCCCTATAAAGCACCGATGTAAAGCACAGGCTGAAAAGCAGCCAAGAAAAAAATGAACAGCAGACATAAATAGGCTAGAACATGGATGTCATTTGTGTTCACAGAGTTTCTTTCATATTGTGCAGTGCATTATTTTCTTCTTCCTTTTTTTTAAAAAAAATTATCCTAAACTATAATAAATCTGAATTCTCATCAGATTTTTTTTTTGTCAAAACTACAACTACCGTGTGTTTTCCTACATTACTCTTGCAGCAACATTTTTACAAAACTCTGTTCCTGCAGAAATTGACATGTTATGCTCTTCAGTTGCTTGAAAGCCGTCAGTTTTGTGTCTGTGGTCCTTGTTCAAGTGGTAGATTGACTGAGTCATCCTGGTTCACAGAATTCTTGACTGCTGGGTATCGACTTTTAAGTGTCTAAACAAAGAGATGGGTTTTTGATCGACGTGTACCCAAACTCCCCAAAGCCTCTTTACTATGACTCAGCAGCTGTCTTCATCACTTATGTAACATTGTGCAGAAGCCTCAACATACTGTGGCTCTTTTGTTACCTGCAAGTAAATCATTTAAAATCAGTGTATTTTCAGTGTTAGTCTCAGCTTTAATTGTGCCTTCATTTAGCTAAATAGACTTTTATGTTCAACCCTTCCACTGACAAAAAAATAAAAAATAAAAATGTACTGAATGTGTGGAAAATCTCTAATTATCCCTAATTTAGGTCCTTGTCTGTGAGTCATTATATTATTTTTCAAACTGGGTACAACAATCATAGACTGAATGGTGGCCTGTGGAACATGAAGAGGGATTAAGACTGTTCAGTATCAAGCCATAACAAAAACTTTCTCTGATGCTCTAGGACCGACTGACTGCTGTTTCTTAGTCACCTATTGTTTCACTCTGTTTTCTGCTTTGTGATGCTTGTGTGTGCTGCTGTGCTAAACGCCAATTTATTTTGCAATGTATAGCTATTAACAGTAAGTTACTGTGCCTATGATGAGTTCTGCTATTTCTGTTTCACGTTAAATAAAACACATTACTGTGATTCCCTTGTAGTGTGTTTTGTTTAGTAGCTTTAATGGTAATGTGCTTTTACATATGTACTGATCACTGTTATTTTTATGAATGAAGGTTACAAAGGTGTCAAGGATATTATGTGCACCTACTCTATATTAAACATTGTATAAGAGCCTTGTATTATAGGTAAAAGGGGCCAAAGTGTGTTATGACATTATACAATGTTATTTATTTTAGGCCTTTTTGCATTTTCATCAGATTCTAAGTATATCACATGACCAAATTAGTAGGGATACTTTGTATGTACAGAGTAAAATAACCCGAATAAACCTTAGAAACATATAAGGGTGTAGTTTTTTGGGTGATCCATTTAGTTTTCTAACTGTAGTACTTACAAATGATATATGGAACACATCCTCTATGCACTCGCAACATTGCTACTATTATAAGGTATTTCAAATCTAGCTAAACAGAAAAGGTAGACTTCTCATGCAGATACCGCAGAAGAGGAACCTGATCTAAGCAATCACTAATTTATCACAAAGTCATTATCTGGACTCAGAATGTCTGACATTTGGCAAGTTTAAGATTTTTTTTTATTATTTTATTATTTTATTTTTTAGATAGCCTACATGAAATATTTGGTTTCCATTTCCTGCCATAATTGACTTACACTGATAATAACAAAATTTCACACTTGAAGAAAGAAAATTAAAAAACAACCTTAAGAGTAATCTTAATATTTATGGGTCATGCATTTATCTGTAACCACCCCTTTAAATAAATTCATAGTTTAAAACAGTACCTGTTAGTACATTTATAAATAATTTTGCAAAGCACTATAAGTCAAAATTCTGAGCTACTATCAAAATTCTGAAAAAGTATCTTAAAAGATTATAAAATCTGCTCAATTAGAATTACTCGGAATTTTGAGACATCCAGTTATTCTTTAAAATAGTATCTCTAAATTGTAGGATTTCTTTGTCTTTAAAAAACATCAACATGCCAAAGCAGTGTATTTTATATGGAGTCGAACTTGCTTGCCAATGCGTGACTTGTCTGACACCGGAAGTGTCGTTGTCGTTAGCGGAAGAAGGCTACTATCTTCAGGAAATCAGTGGAAAAAGATTTTCTTTCTGCAATACAGTCCCGGACTGTACAGAATCAACCATAGACCGGGACAGCAACAGAAAAAAGTGTGGCCAATGGATCGTTGGATTCCAGTACTGAATCTGCGTCGATAGCACGCTCGGCTGCCAGGCCGGGCCAGGCCGGAACCAGAACCAGGTCCTTACCCAAACTAACGGGCATAAGCAACGCTGTGACACCGGTGGGTTGGTGTGTGTATGAGGGTAGTAGCATGTTGTCTGAAGAAAAGAGTGAACGTGTATTACCGCGACTAGCTGTCTGGAGTTAGACGGCTGGTTCTCCAACGAGTCCAAGGCCACTTGTGGTGCTTCCGATAAGGTGTGAAGGCTTGATGCTCGAGTATGGCACAGCTGGAATTTAGCCAAACGCAAGCTAGCTTTAACGTGAGCTAACAGTGGAGTTAACGGACATCAACTTTTACTTGCTAGCAAGGTAGACAGGGCCACAAAACAATTATGAATGTGAGACCCGGGTTTATGTGAACAAGCAGAGGTTTGTTTATTTTTTAAAAACTTTTTCTAGTTTGCTTGTTAGCTCTTTTCAAGGCCTGATTAATGTTTATGAAGGGTATATACTGGTGTAGCTGCGTCGTTAGCTGCTAAGCTAACCAACCTCTGCCGCTCCAATGAAAGAATATAAAGTTGTCGTGCTGGGCAGCGGTGGGGTCGGAAAGTCCGCGCTCACCGTGCAGTTTGTCACCGGCACTTTCATCGAGAAGTATGACCCGACCATTGAGGACTTTTATCGTAAGGAGATCGAGGTGGACTCGTCACCCTCAGTGCTGGAGATCCTGGACACTGCGGGGACGGAGCAGTTCGCCTCCATGCGAGATCTTTATATTAAGAACGGCCAGGGCTTCATCCTGGTCTACAGCCTGGTCAACCAGCAGTCTTTCCAGGTAGCTAAGCAGCACCACACACACATGGAAACATCGGTAACAAGACCTCTCGAAAATCAGTTGAACTGCATCAATAAAAAAAAAGTAGAGTGTTTATTGCAGTTGTGTTTTGTGCCTTAAGGCCATCATGATTGTGTTACTACAGCTGGACAGAATCACTATGAAAACAGCTCCAATAATTCAAGAGCATACCTTATTTTTAGTGTTGCTATAGCTTTGAGGGTTGACAAACTGTGTTTAATTGACCTCTTACTATATTAAAATTCGATTTACTTTATCATCAATATACTGACAAATCACACATGTCTTTAGTTTGTTATTTTTATATTATCTTCCACCCCTTGTTTATAAATAGAACTCATTTGTTCCCTACAGAGAATCTAACATGACTTATAATCTCATACTCCTTTGTATGTTGGTTTTTCAGGACATTAGACCAATGCGAGACCAAATAGTACGAGTGAAGCGCTTTGAGAAGGTGCCGTTAATCCTGGTTGGCAACAAAGTTGATCTGGAGTCTGAGCGTGAGGTTGCTGGGTCAGATGGAAGGGCTCTGGCTCAAGAGTGGGGTTGCCCGTTTATAGAAACTTCTGCCAAAAGTAAGACCATGGTGGACGAGCTGTTTGCAGAGATCGTCCGACAGATGAATTATTCCACGCTGCCAGAGAAGCAGGAGCAGTGCTGCACGGCCTGTGTGGTACAGTGAGGAACAGGTAAGGACATGCTTAAGCGAAGTTGTAGCGTGGTACAGTTGGCTGCTTTATAATTCCACTGGATAAAATAAAATTTTCCTGTAGTGTTTGTGTAAAAGTGTTTCACAGGCTGAGGAGAAAAGTGACAACCATGAGTGTGTGGCGTTCTGTTGCAGTGTGAGGGAATGGGAGGCTTGATTGTAAGTGTGAAAGATGGGTGGGTGGTGCTTCAGATCGTTGGTTGAGCTTGTTATCATAGGATCGCATAAGTATGCTGAATGTAGAGCGACACTGTCTGAGCAACTCAGAGCTCAGAGGGGAAAAAATGGGGAGCATAGAGTAATGAGTGGAGAAAGTTGTTTGAGCTGAGCTGCAGAAAAAGAAACATGTCATGGCCTGAGAGAAAATTTAGTCTGTAAAACAGGAAGTTTACTTTAATCAGTTCTTGTGCTAACTGCTACCCACATATCTTGTAAACTTGCATTATTAATATTCTTGTAATATTATTTATTTTTCCTACTTTTTTTTTTCTTTTTTGTTTTTAAACAGAGACATTATTTGTTTGGATCACCACAAATATTTTGAAGAACTTGGGGACAACCTGACTTTCAACCCATCTGTCAAAAACTTACCACTTCGGTAATGTTTCTGCTTATGGTGGTTTCTGACTGTCGCAGAGCATCTGACAGGAAAAGCATCGGTCCTATTTTTGATATAACTGTTGGAAGATGCTTCTGCTGCAACCTCAACGGCCTTTGCGATGACCCAGGATACAGTCAGACAGACTGACTTGGAAGAGCAGCCCTCTGTGAATTTCTCTCATATTATTATTGTTATTACTTTTTCTCCTTTATAGATGGAAGTATCCCTGAAATACTAAGCAGGAGTGTTTTGTGAAGTTGCAGCTTTTTGTTTTATTTGATTTTTTTATTATTATTTTTTTTTTAGAGCTGCTTTAATCACAGTTATATCCTATATTATTACTTGTATTATGGCTTAAATTTGGTATTTGATTAAAGTATTTCATAATATTGAAACATTTAGACTTTTAAGCATGCATACTTTAACTAGTGTGCTGACCAGCTGTACTGTTCTGAGGAAAAACTTACAGAAGTATGTTGAAGTTTTTTTTTTTTCTTTAGGGTTTTACCACTTCAAGAGGGTGTGTAACTGGATTAAACCAATAATATTTGCATAAAAGGATAATAAATTTGTTCTGTTAACTCGGTAATATGAAGCAGCTGAACTTTGAAAACATGTATCCTCTGAAGTGAAAATGTTTTAACACCTAAATCAACTTGAGGCAATGTGGATGAGCCTTTTCGTGATATTTTTTTTTTTTTTTTTTTAAGCTTGAATTTGTGTCATAGTCTCCTAAAGGCATGGCTCATGTGGACGCAGGTCTTCCTTCTTATTTTTATTAGTTTTGTTAAGAAGTCTGTAGATTTTGGAATGACCAAAGTAAACTAACACTCCATATTTGTGTTTGAAGAAATAATGTGTGTTGCTTTAAATTCAGGAGATGCTGATTTCTTCAAATAACTCCTGCTGCAATGTGGTTTGATAAAACTTCTGGCACAATTAATCAGATTTAACTTTGTATTTTTCTTTTTATTACAGTAACCTATTTATTAAAAACTATGACATGGGTAGCCAATTTTTAAAGCTTTTAATTTTGTATTAGCTTCAGCTTTTTGTGAATTTTCAGGATGTTTTTTTTTTTTTTTTTTTTTAAAGCTGAGAATTTAACAGAGCCTTAAAATTTCAGTTGCACCCTGCTGTCACTTGTCTTATTTTCCCTGAAAGATAAATGGCTATCATAATTTCAGAATAAACATGTTGGACTGTCTGTTTTTTGTGACGGGACAAATATAAAGTATCATCTTTGACTGATACACAAGCTTCATCTGGTCATTTATAATTTCACCTTCAGTATTTCGTGACAAAATTTGAATCTTCATCTTTTTCATCACACATTTTTTCTTCAGGCTGCTTGTGCGCAAATTCTTTTCCAAGACAGAAATACTCATCCACAGAGTTGATTTCATGTCTCTCACAGAGTCCAGGAGCAGACAAAAAGACTACCATGTGTGTGTGGTTTTTTGTTTTTTTCTTTTTTTTTTTAAATGCCATTTCGGCAATGATGCGTTTCCTGTTAGCCTGCAGTGGTTACTTCACCAAGACTCGTGACCAAAGCAACATACTCCAGTATCTTGGAAAAACCAACTAAGCATCCAGTTATACTGTGATTTTTCAGATAAAGAGACTGCTGTCAGTGGCTGGACTACAAAGCAAGGCAGTGATTGATAGAGGACACTTTCCATTAGCATGTGTCAGTGGCATTGCTATAATTATTAAGGCCAAGGGAGTTTGTTTATTTATTTATTTGAATCCCCATTAGCACAGCAAAGCTGTAGCTATTCTTCCTGGGGTCCAGTAAAAGAGTTACACATTTAAAATGACATGATCAAAATAATTATACATTACATACATTTCATTGCCATGCACAAATAATGTAAAAAGATACTCAGCAATATTAAAACCATATTCTTAAAATAGTAAACCTCATAACATTTTTAAATAACAATTTTCACATACATTATTAAAATATAATAAAATACATTTTCAATCATAGGTCAGTCTGGACAATTGTGCTAATGATTCACTTGAATTTTGTAGAATTAACTTTTATAATTGAATCTTGAAATTCAGTCTGTTTTCTATTTGTGTTATTTGTTTAGGGAGTAAGTTCCATTCCTGCATTCCTCTATAACTGAATGTTTTCTTTCTATAATTTGTTACTACTTTGGGTAAAATAAATTTATTTACGGAGGCATGTCTAGTATCATACTTATGTATGTCTACACTAAACAGTAGATTTTGGTAGAGTGAGGTAACGATAGGGGTTTTAATCTCTTAAGTTCCACCTTTTCACTTATAATAGATTTTTCAGTTAAAAACTATTCACCCTAATAAAATTTAGTGTTTCCATTTACTGATCTCAAGTCTGTTTTGGTCCCTGTGGCTCTGTATAGGCCCTACAGAGACATTCAAAGCAGAGGCATTCAAACAAAATTCACAGAAGTCTTTGCCATTTGCAGGAATATGTACTAAAGTTAAGCTTCAGCTATTCGACTTTCACTTTTTCATTGTGAAATTGTCATTGTTTCTCTATTCTTTCTGACAATGAACGGACTGTGGACTGATGAAGACTTAGTGTGGTAAACTCACACTGTAGAAGCCTTCTGTTAGCTTCAGCTAAACTTAGGATAACTTAAAGAGATCCTATCTAACCTACTTTTACATGATGTAGCAAAGTATTGATTCATACATTTTGAATATAAAAGAAAAATCTGGTTTGACTTTTTTTATCCAACCAGCTGTTTATGCAGAGTGATAGAGAAAACAAAACTGAAACATCATTGTCTAAAACTGTCATGAACAGGCCACATTTTCCACTTTGAGGCTCTGGGTGTGTTTGTGTTTTCATCTGTCAATCTGATAGTTAAATGCATTGTTGCAGCTCACTTGCAGTTTTCCTGCAGAGCAGAGCCGGTTCATTTGACTCATTTTGTAACTGAGCTTTCTAATATTCATAAAGTTAGGAATAATATGTTAACGCTGGGAGAAAATCCTACATTTACACAAAGACTGATAATTGACTGGCATGGAAGAAATAATAGCAAGCTGAAAGGTTATATGTGGCTGAAACATCTGAACAAAAGTCAAGTGTTTGGTTGATACCTGGATATCCTCTGACCTGCTGCCTCTTTATCTTTATGCAAGTGTCTTAATTAAAAGAGTCAGTGACGTCCACTAAGTCCAGCTGTGGTATCAAGTTCAAACCTGAGCCCCGATTCCTCTGCCAGGCAGCTGAATACCTCCAGGCCTCAGGTACAGGAAGCCTTTACATCACATACTTCTGTATGCAGTCTGTTGCAGGAGTGAGGGTTGGCATAAGCTGAAAGGCCAGCAGCTCTGAAAGAAACAAGGCACATATTCACTGTCACATAAAAGCTGGGTTCAAAACAAGGGCAGGTAGTCAGTAATAGTTTTTTCCTCCTTTGCGGCTGCCAGATCTGGTGTTCCAGGTGTCAAAATGAATGACTATATACAGGATGTGAAAAATCTGTAGTGGCATGAAGGCCTGGAAAAATCTACTGCACTCTGTATGACATAGCTATATAGGAAAGTTGATTCTCCATGCTAGACTGAATATAAATAGTCTTTGACTTTGTATAAGCTGTTGGTTTTTCTGCTTTTCTGAAATTTTAAACCTTTGTTCACCATTCATCTGGCACTACGTTTGCACACTCATCTGAAAGTGTTCATTAAAAAAAAAGAATATAGGTTGCAGAAGATAGACACAGCACCTTAACCAAACATAACCATTTCACCACCTTTAGAAAACAGATGAAATATTGAAGGTCTTTATACTTGAATCAAACACAGCATACATCTTGACGTGTCTGAGCTTTTCTCCAGCAGCTCTGCAGGTAATCATATCCACACATCATCTAAGCAGGCATCTGAATGCTTTTGCTTGTGGGAAGTCCAGCTGTCTTTATAATGCTACAGACTAAGCTTTACTGGAGTTTTGCAGTTAAGACTCACCAGCAGTTTGGAGTTATGTTTAATTCTTGTTAAGATGTTTACAGCAATGACAATGGTAGGAAAGTCGTGTGTAACCACTGATGGTACAGTACCTCAGTTCTATTAGATATTCCACTAAGCCATGACAGTATAACGCTGAGCCAACATGAACATCTGACATTGCACTTGACACATTGCACATTTTTTAAAAGGTCATTTGTCACTTAAAGTTAACTCCCCCCCCCCCCCTTTTTTCATATACCAAATGAAAATTGACATAGACTCTGAGAAAAGATCTTCTAGTACTTTAAAGATATACAGACGTTTCCATAAGCCCATGTCAAGCCCAAGTATTTATTGATACATCATAGAGTAGAGACAAATTGAATGAAAAACTTGATCCCTGCATTGAGGGTATCAGGAGTTTGTTGCAGGCATGGTTTGGGTCCACACTTCCCACATTTATTAAGTAGTAATCCACTCCTGTAACAAATGTGTTCAGAGTTTGTTACAGACTTGCTCTTAACCTGTGATGAAGCATTGCTATCTTGATGGCAGTGACATTTTCAAGGACAACAGTAACCACATGCACTAAGCACAAGGGGTCACTGAATAGTTAGATGAGGATAAAATATTTATGTGAATTATGTTGTGGCTACAGTCTCAAGACAATACTGCAATGTCAGCATATCAAAAGCTCATACTAATAAATATTTTAAATGATCCTGTTGCTGTCAAATATTGTGTAGAGGTTCAGCAGTAAAAGTATTTGAATGCTGTAAACTGGTATTTTCCTACACCACAGTTCCAACACATTAGCGTCTGTAGTAAACACCTCCAGACCTCTAGGTGGCGCCATGACGCGCTTCACATCAAGACTGCAACGTCATTTTGGCTGAAGCGGAAGCAGCTACCAGGTCTGTGTGCAGGATGAAGATGACGATGAGGTGCGAGAAAAACGTTTAAACTACATAATGCTGTGATAGACAGAGGGCTTTTGCCGAACAGCAGCATGAAGACGGTATTTGTAACGGTCGGTACCACGAGCTTTGATGAATTAATTAAAAGCGTCACGTCTTCTGAAGCCGCACAGGTGAGGAAAGATTGATGAAAAGGTGACATGCTGGAAAGAAGGAAAACACTTGGTTGATAAATAGTTTCACATAAGTACATAATGATAAAATAAAAAGACTTCACTGATACAAACTAGTGTTAAATTGACGAACCTTAAATTGAACATGTTTGACAAGTCTTCTATAAGTGCAACAAGATTCAGTATTTTACTGAAAAAAAACTAAGGAGAGATAAGTTTTACCTGCAAATATGACATAAACAAGGTTAAAGAGGAACATTATAGATTTGTCCTAAAATATTTATACCCTTGATAGATCTTTTGAGAACCTGTCAACAATTGCAAAATCCATTAAATTTGATGTTCTATACACATTCTGTAAACATAATTCAATCCCTCACTATATATATATATATATATATATATATATATATATACATACACACACACTCCCTAGGAGTGAGTGTGTGTGTGAATGGCTGTTTGTCTCTCTGTGTTGGCCCTGCAATGGACTGGTGACCTGTCCTGGGTGAGGCTCCAGCTTAGCAGTACAGATAATGAATGAATTCATTTTGACATCTAGATGGAGAAAAGGAGGGTGGTGTGTCATTTACAAAATTTACTATCAAAGAGGATTTACTTCAAGATGATCACACACTGCTAAGCAGAGACAAGCCAGAACAGTCCTAGATAGTAAGATTAGCTTGCCACATTTAGATGAGCTTGTTTTAGAATAACTGGAAGAAGCAAGTATGAGAGAAAAAAAGTGTGAAGATAAACATCCACAGTTTGATTGCTTAACAATGATGAGACTGTAAATGGAATTAACGCAACTTTCTGCTCACCTGCAATCAAGTGTTGCAAAATTGACTGGACAGCGCTGCATAATACAGAAACATTAAAAAACAGAAAATACTGCAAAAGCCCCCCCAAGAACTTCTCAAGGTAAAACCATAATGTCCTTCAATACTGGAGTCAGTCCCCTAACAGCTGAGCTGTAGACATAAGAGGGCTGAGAAAGCAGCAACTGTAAAACAGGCATCTGCACTACAGTCCTTGCCAAGTATGCTGAGGGAGGAAACCAAATTTCTTAGCTGGAGACATTTGTGGCTTCCAGTCACCCGGTGGGCAAAGGATGCACATTTTTAAGGTTATTTATAGTTATTGTACCTCTATACATCACTTCTCAGTAAATTAAAATGACAAGTTGACAAAATTAACTGAAGATTTTGTAAACAGTTTGGTTTAAAAAGAAAAGAAAAATGATAAATTTTTAGCAGTAAAGTAATTATATATATATTTATTATACTTTGGTAGAATCAAGGCCCTGCTTAAGCTTATCATTGAAAACCTATGACTTTCTAAAGTAACATGAAACCCAACCTGTGGTGTTATGTCTTAAAGCTTGTTTACAGGAAGTGAATCAGAGTTGATGCAGGCTTATCTTTTCTATGTGATTAGTGGGAAACATGCACATTAGAAAGGCATATATTAAGTGGTGCTTGACTGATTCAAAGTTTAAATCCACAACCACACAGAAGGATTTCATTTCCTGTTACAGGAATTAAAGGCTCGTGGATATGAGCGTTTGGTTCTTCAGGTTGGAAGGGGATCTTTTCTGCCAGATGATGACAGCTGCCCACAACTCAGACTGGAGGTTTTTCGATTTAAAGACTCGATTGCTGAAGACATGAAGAAGGCTGACCTCGTCATCAGCCATGCAGGTGAGGAAACCTCGCTTTCCTCAACAGGATGTAGCCAGTGTTGACAGTGTTCATCTGAAATACATTTTTACACATTCTTCTTATTTCCCACTGTCTTTATTTTTAATTTGTGCAAAAAGAACTTGTTGAAATTAGGAGCCAAAACAGGCATTTTGTGTATGAATGATCAAAAGGAGACATTAATGTTTTAGTCATATTTCATCCATCATGGACATTTCATCTAGCCAGTCCCAGAACACAATGCTGCTATAGCTGCAGATGGTACATTGTAGATAGATAGATTGGGAAATTAGCTTCTGCATTTTACCCATCTCTAGATTCACTGGAGAGCAGTGGGCTGTCATGTTCTGGCGTTCAGGAAGCAATTCAGGATTAAGGACCTTGTTCAGGGGCCCATAATGATTCACCTTTGTTGTGAGTCTGAGGATTTGCAGTATAGTATATGAAAAAGTCTTGTTCTGTGTTTAGACAGAAGTTGTACCATGTTACAATATCAGAAGCGAGAATAGACTTGGGCTTGAATGTGTCTCATCTGATCATAAAACTTTCCCTGAGAAGGGTGTTTATTGTGCATGTTTCCAACTGCAAACTTCAACTTCTCAGGGATTATAAAACTCCTGTGACAAGTTCACGATAAAGTTTTCTTAAATGGCTCCTGATTTGTCCAGAGTTACTTTGCTCTTGGCTAAGGATTAGGATCCTCTTTCAGAATTTGGCAAAGTAGTAGCAGTAGTAGTAGCGAACTTTAATGACTTGGACTTATATTGTTGTTTGCACTGATGATCTTGAAATCTGTAGCTGTTGAGAAATGTTTCCATAAGATGTTTCTATAAATCTACGGTTCTCTTTTCTCAATCTGTACCGAGCTCCTGAGATTTTCCTACTGCACTTTGTGTTGGACAATCAAAGCAGTGCTGCCAAACTTGGTATTTTTTATATTGGCTAATGCTTTTTATGTAGTTAAGATCCAACATTAATGCATAAAAGAAGTATTATTGAGTGCAAAGCAAAAACAGGTGTGGGAGTATGGTAGGCTACAGAAAGCTGATGATTATTGCAGGAAACAAATACAACATGAGGACATCAGAGAGAGAATTATTAACAGGAAAAATAAAGATGTTTTCACAGAGCAACTGTGAATGAAAGCGCAGTAAATGCTTTACATACTGAACAGAGGTTCAGGCCTTTTAACTAATGGAACCACTTAAAGCTGCAACTGAATTCTATTTTCAATATTATTATTATTTTTTAATGGGTTGGTTTATGAAACATTTTTTTATTATTATTATTTTTAAAGCAGACGTGTTGGCATGTTAAAGGATGACAAATGAAGTGCAGTCTTTAACAAGGTGCGCTGTATTCCTTGTAGTCCAGTCTGTGCTTTGGTATTGATACATCCAACCACTCTGGTCTAGACGTCTTTCATACTTAATGGATCAGAGGCATTGTGAGTATTAACAGCTCCACCTGTGATTTATCTATTATGTCTGCTGTGAGGCCTGTGAGGTTTATACCTGGCTGCATAGTACACACCTGAAGCAAGTACACACAGCAGCTGCTATTTCTCAGTCAGCGTTTCCTAGGATCCATCATTGTTGAACTGTTTGTTGTGACACCTGGTAGACTGATGGTCTGATGGTTGTCAGTCTGGTAAAGGTACTGAAGTCTCCCAAATAAAAAGCTGACATGTTATTTTAAACATGAGACAGAACAGTGCAGTAAAAGATAAAATCCACAGACACAAACATTTATCCACCTTGAGCTGTCTGATCATCCTTTCTGAGACCTGTTACAACAGCACAGGCTAATGGGTAAACTTGTGGGTACGTTTATTCTGAGTCCTTTTGAAGGTCATGTATTGTTCAAATCATAGTGGGCATAATTTTTAAACTTTTGCTGTTAAATCTCCTACATAGTTGTCATCATGAATGATAGGATTTTATTATTTTCCTTTTCAGGAGCAGGAAGTTGTCTGGAGGCTCTTGCTGCCGGCAAACCCCTGCTGGTCGTAGTCAATGACAAGCTGATGGACAACCACCAGCTGGAGCTGGCCAGACAGCTGCACGTGGACAACCACCTGTTGTACTGCACATGCAGGTATCTTCTTCACAGATTTGTTCAATTGACTCATGTGAAATTAACTAACAAACTAATTAACTGTGAGGGTTTTTTTTTTTTTTTTTTTGTCTCTATAAATGTTTCAGCACCCTGACAGAAAAGCTGAGAAACATGGACCTCTCTGTTCTGCAGCCTTTCCCATCTGGACAGCCAAAGAACTTTGCAAACTTTTTAGACAAAGCTCTCGGAGTTAAATAAAACTGTTATTAAACAACACAGTTAAATATCTGTTGAACTCAAGTGTGATGAATATTAGATAATTAGGTTGTTGAATAATGTCATTGTATATCACAACTGACATTGTTTTATATTTTTATATGCATTAATAAAAATAATATGTGCTCAATTTTAAATGCCTATGTTGTTCATTATTTAAATGGTATTCTAGATATAGCTTTATAAAAGGGTTTATACAAGGAAAAAAAAAACTTTAACCAGAGTGGTTTGGATCTGGTAATAATTTAGGTAGACTGAACTCATTTAGTAGTTGTACCAAAGTCTGCCATTAGTAAGAATGATTCTTAAATAGTTCATCTTCAAAGGACATTAAGATTCATCAGAACAGCCAGCATATTTTCATAGCATTTTATTTGTATTTCTTGGTGTGTATGTTGCATGCATGATTTGTTTACAGTCTGCTGTGAATTTGAGTTTGTGTGCAGTTGTCTTTGCCTGGAGGACTTTCTTCTCACAAGGACGCTTTAGGACTGAGGCTAAACTCTGCCTGTAGATCCGGTATTTTACATTGCTCTAATTTGTTTGGTTTTTCCGTGTGTCTTTTTCCCAGCATTGTCACTGTTCTTTCACTTAGGCCAAGATCTATAGCTTGATAAAAGCCTAATAAATGACGACTGAGTACTGTGAAATGTGTCTGTTATAAAGTCAGATGTGACTAACCTACACTGACAGCTTACTGTTTTCAAACATTAAAAATGTTACTAAATGTTTATTTGTGCAATAAAGTTCCTGGTTGAAGTCTCAGCCAAGGCCTTCCTGTGTGATGTTTGCATGTTCTCCCCGTGCATCTGTGGGGTCTCTATGGATTCCCTGGTTTCCTCCTACATCCATCTTTTTGGACTGAGGAAGGGTTCCTGGATTCTAAATTGACCCTCAGGAATGTGTGTAGACATGAGTGGTTGTTTTTCTTGTCTGCATTGGCCCTGTGATGTCTCATTTGTCTCATTTTCTGTAATGGCCTGTTGTGGGTGTACACCACCGCTCATCTGAATGCTGCTGGAATAGGCTCCAGGTTTTCTTTATGACAATGGATTAGCTAACCTTGTTCTTAGCACGCTCTTGCACCCATATATTTTCAGCGAGACAGTTGTAGCAGATGCCAAGCAGGTGAGGTTGGGTGGCTAGGGTGCAGTATGGCTTTTGTAAATTATCCATGCCCCTGGCAAATTTAGACTAAGTTATGTTTATTCAACCAAGGAGTTTTCTGACTGGAAATGACACAGGTATCTCCTAAAAGGTTATAAGACTATGTACAAGGTGTATCATTGTGGGGAAACAATTCTATGTTTTTATTTACATTTGAACAGAAAATGGCAGGTCCACAATTATTTATAACCTTCAATAATCAATGGAAAAGCCTCTGTTAGTTATGACAGCAATCAAACGCTTCTCATAATTTTTGAAAAGCATTTGCATGTCTCCACTGGTATTTTTGACCATTCATCATTTGCAATGAGCTCCAGGATTTGGATGTTGGAAGGCCTCCTTGACAATACCCTAATCTTTAAATATCTCAGCCTTATCTCCACAGATTCTACATGTGGTTCAAGTCCACCTCTGGCTGGGCCACTCCAAAACATTAATATTTTTGTTGACTAAACATTTCTTCACAACTTTTGCCTTGTGCTTTGGGTCATTGTCATGCAAAAATATCCAGTGCTCTGTAATGCCAAGTTTCTCTGCAGACTGATGTTGTTGAGAATCTTGATGTAGTCCTCTTTTTTTTTTTCATGACACCATTTACTTTTATTACGTTGCCTGGCCCAGTGGCTGAAAAGCACTTCCAAAGCATTATGTTCCCACCACCATGCTTGACTGTGGAGATAGTGTTCTTGGGATTAAATGATTCTCCTTTTTTTATGCCAAATGAAGGCTATGTCGCTGTGGCCAAATAATTGTATTTTTCTTTCATCTGACCACAAAACAGAAGACCAGAAGTCATCTTCTTTGTCCAGATGAGAGTTTGCAAAGGCCAAGTGGACCATCTGCCCTGAGATGTTGCCAGCAGCATGGCCCAGATTCCTCAGAATGGCCTTGGTAGTGATTCTTGGATTTTATTTTTCTTTTTACCTATCATCCATGCCAGTACATGTGTCATTTTTGACTTCCTACTCCATCCTCTGAGATTTTCCACAGTGTGGAACAGCTTGGATTTTCAAATGACATTGTATAAATGTACTGTGGCCACTGGAACTTGAAGACATCTAGATATGGCCTTGTAGCCCTTTTCTGAGTTGTGAGCAGCCACAATGTGCTGTTGTATTGTGGCTCAAGCTAGGTGGAGAAACTGATTGCAAGTAAATACCCTGTGGTTGGAGCTGTACAGCACTACATAAAACATACAGCCTGTCTGACTTCCCTTTCCTGAGACAGTAGTTGTTTGTCTGGACATATAATTAGAAAATCTCCAGCCATAATGGCTAATATTTCTCATGACATATCTTGATACATCTTATGGACATGTTAAGATTTAAAATATATATATATATATATTAGCACAGGGGAACATTTAAAAAGCATACTGCCCAAAGTATTGATGCTGGTCAAACACTACTGGCTTTCCATTTCTTTAAGATGGGTTTCTCCCCATAAGAGGTTTTGTTAAACAGGAAATGACGAATGAAAAGCAGCACATACTCTAGTTTACATCCATCAACCTCTGAACAGTGTTTAGAGTCACAACAGGAAACATTTTGCTGACACTCTTGCAGAAACTTGCAAACCAGTTATTTATTTTTATCAGATAATAAAGAAGATGTCTGTTGGCTTCAGGAGGAACAAGAGTGAACTAAACACTGTTACATCACAGGAGAAGAGGTGGTGGTAGTGGAGGAATACTACTACCTTGGAGTTCAGCTAGACAACAGACTGGACTAGAAATGCATCACAGAGGCATCTACAAGAAGGGACAGATCAGTCTCTACTTCTTAAGGAAGCTAAGATCATTACATGTCCACACCAAGATGCTACATTTCTTCTATAAGTCTTGTGGAAAGTGAAATCAGCTTTGCAACCATCTGCTGAGGCAGCAGCTTCAGAACCAGAGACGTAAAGAGACTAAACAAACTGATCAAGAAAGCTGGTTCTGTGCTGGGAATAACTCTGGAGCTGACTGTCCATGAAAGAATGCTGCACAAGCTGCTGAAAATAATGGACAATTCTTCACATCCTCTTCACAGCCCAGTGAAGAAACAACCTTGTGTTCAGTGGGAGGTTTCATCAAGTCAAAAGCAAGACGGAAAGGTACCAGAGATCATTTCTGCCAGCAGCCATCACCCTCCGGAACAAGTCATTATCTTCTTCTAATTAATCAATGTTGTTTATTTGTTTGTTTGTTTGTTTCTTTAAAAACATTTCAGTTTCTCTCTGGGATTAGTAACATTTTTATTTTCATAAAGCTACAATCAGATAAAATGTGTCTGACACACCAGCATTAAGTTCTAACATGTCAAGTGAGAAATCTGCTGTATTTGTCATACAGGGACAATGAGCCGGAAGACTGGCATATTTCTCTGTTAGGGAATTCCCTTCTGTTTGTTTCTAGAAGAATTTCAGTGGAAACAGAGGACTTCTTCAGTTCCTCTCCTCAATCAAATGTCTCGCAGCTGTCAAACGTAAACTGTCAGCTTCTAAGAATCACAATAAATGAAACAAACCGGATTTAGTTTTGGTTTAGTATGTGGTTGCACCACACAGCTGTTGCACCTTATCAGCTACAGACAAGAAACTTGATGCTTTTAGCTTTGAAAACATGAAATATAGGATAAAGGGTAAAGTGGCCTAAAACGCAAAGCTGGGCACTAAAAACACTTGACTGAAGTGTAAGCCTTTGTTCAGTCTCGGTTGTTTAGTGAAATGCAATCAACTGAATGGGATCCAACCAAATTCACTGAAGACAAGTAAGTAATTAGACTAAATACTTTCTTTGTTCCAGCTTTCACTGCCAGTTTCCCATATAAACAATAAACTCGGTTCAGTGGTTTGAATCTTTTTTAAATCAGTATCTCATTAAAATATTATTGGGAAAAAAAAACTTTACTACACATATTTTAGGTATCACAGCAAACTCATTTGTCCTTGATTATGTGATTGAACTTTTTTTGCTTGACACAATATGATTCACATGATGTTTGTACCCATACCACGTTAATCTAATAGAAATGAACACACTACTCAAGTGTCTCTCCCTTTCTTTCAAAGCAAACAGTTTCCTAATAACACCAAACTACAGTGGACTTTTTTTTGGGGGGGGGGGGGGGGGGGGTATATACCTTTTAACAGTAATAATGATAATTTAATTCTAAATTTAAGATTGTACAACCCATTTTCTTTTAGTCACTGCTTGTATCAGATTATCAACAGAGATTATTGTCAGCACAACCAATTTATGTGAAAGTTGTTAGTCCTTAACTGAGAAATTCAATATCACGACTTCTGGTATAAACTAAATAAAAACAAAACAACAACAAACAAAAGTCCAGTTCAATAAAAAAGAGCAGAATATGCACAAATAGTAATGAATGGGTCAGAGCAGAGAGTCACTTCATGCAGTGGTCAGTTGCGAGTATCACATGACAAGAACTGTAACTGAAGCTTGCTTTTTATAAAGTTTGTCAGGACACAAACAAGAAGGAGGCCTGTTTCCTTTGCCTTTTAGAGGACTGAATCATGTATGAGGGCAAGTTGATTAAGATTTTACATCTTCCTTGTGAAGTCTTGCATGAGTTCTTCCACCAGATTTGGAAAAATGATGAATTCGGTTATATTCAAATAACTTTATTTGTCCCCAAGGACAATTTAAAATCACCACTATAAATGACTGTGGTGAAGCCAGCTGACACCTATCTAGAAGTTATTAAGAGCAATGTCAGTTTTCAGCTGTTGTTTGTGCCAGATGTAATTGATAGTTGACATTTGCCAAAACATATGCCCACTGGTTAACACTGTTCTATTATGTGTTTTCCAAATGTGAATAAGGACTCTTTCTTCGCCCAAGAAGAACATAACTTAGAACTGGGAAGTACTGAACCCATCCTTGCAAGGAACTGCCCTTACCTATCAGTTGTGGGCAATAGTAGCTCAGGCAGTAGAGTGGGTCATCCAATATTTGTGTAATATAAGTGATTCAAATCCCATTCCATCCCACCCAATCCTTGGCAAGAAACTTACCCCACCTTGCCTTCAATCTTTGTAACAATTTAACAGTATGTTTAGTGATGTTTGGAGAGGTCATTGGCCATGTTTCTGTCAGTCTGCAGCAGGGCAGCTGTGGCTACATGTGGAATGAATAAATAATGATTGCAACATAAAGGACTTTAAGTAAAACTTATATGTAAATCTAATCCATTATTATTAACTTTGAAAACCACCCTGTTTTTACACAGAGACATCTGGGTAGCCCTCTGTAAAAATAATTTAGAAAATACTTGCTAGGTGACTGGACATAGCAACTCTCTATGACAAAAACAAGCAAACCTTAACTAATCTGATAAACAAAACTCTACAAGCAGAACAAGTCAATAAACAAAAGCTGCCATTGTTTCATGTCATCATTTGCTTGTGTTTGCAATTTTGCAAATCTGTGAGAGTTCCTCTGCTTCATAAGGTATCCAGTAAACAATCTGACTTCTCAAGATGAAAAGAAAAATGGCCCACTACTTGCTTGAGATCATTTAAGCCTACATTGTCTCTGCATTGGCATCACTTTTCCAACCCTGAGGCCACGTGTATTTTTGAAATGTAGTCATTGTACTGATGGGGGGGAATAACTGGAAAGCAAAGTGTTCACATTAAATGTGACTAGTTTTAAGACAGAATTCAGAATTGGTTTTTATATTCCTCATTTTGAATATGGTAGATGGAACAATAGATGGATTGTGGGCCTCGAGGCACAAAAGTAAAAAAGTCTCTCCCAAAATACTGCATTCCATTTACCTCGGGAGTCAAAACTTGGAGCCAGAATGAAACATCAAAACTGACCCAATTCAAGATGGAAGTCAGAAAACCAGCAAGAATTATTCACTGACCAATATTACAAATATTAGGAATGCAAAATACATATAATGCATTGTGCATATTTTGTACATACAAACATTGCAGCAATATGTTAGAGGCTGGTCAGAGCCATAGGTGTGGCTAGTTTTATGAGACACAAACTAACAGAAGAAATAATAAATGATTTATTACTGTAGTTATCCCCACTTTTTAAGCACAGGGCAGCTTCGCTAGATTTTGGGGGTGATGAAGTTTCTCTAACTTCCAGAATCAAAATTCAACTTCGATGAATGTCCCAGTTTAGCTTTCCAACAGGTAACTAAGACATTTTGACTTCTAAGTTACCTCTGAACTTCTTCACCCCTACTCACCTTCTCGGTCTGCAGGTAAGCTGGCCAGGTGTTTTTGCAGGTACTGAGGTCCAGAAGGAAGCTCGTAGGGGACAGGGCCTGCTCTATTGTTGCTCCAGAACTGTGGAACCTGCCTTTGCACACTGGAGAGGCCCCTTCACTGCCTACTTTTAAAAATGATCTTAAAACCCATTTTTGTTCTTTGGCTTCCCAACTCAGCAAGACTTAAGTTTTTCATTTGATTGCATAAGTTTGTATTGTATGATAAACGCACTTTATCTTTTGGTTCTTTTGTGTCTCTTTCTTGTACGTTTCTAGAATGAGACTGGAGCTTCCTTAAGCTACAGACCTGCTCAATAATCTGTGTGGGTGGCACAGAAATGACTAACTTTAAATGTCCACCAAACAGCAAAGTTATAATGTAATTCCTCTACAGAAAGCTCCTTCAGAATAACGCTACGGTCCAAGGAACTGCTATGAAGTTGGTAGTCCGACCCTATCTCAGCCTTGGCCTGTTTTTTTTCTTTCTTTTTTTCTTTTTTTTTCTTCTTTCTTTCTTTTTGCCTCTGCGCTGTTGTTTGCAGATGTTCATTAGCATTTAGATATACCCCTCCGGCAGCCAGCTCCGCCTCCTGCGCTTTGATTGGGCACACTGTTACTGGAGCTGTCAGCTTTGCTCTGGGAAGCTTTTCTTTCCTCGGTTAGTCCAGTCTGCAGCTTCAGACTGGCAGCAATCAGCGGTGGACCGGCTATCTTTGTTAGCAAGCTCTAAGAGCACTAACAGAGACTCCAGACGCGTCCATGCAATAGCTAACTTTTTCCAGTCTTTTTTTATTTTACTTTTTTTGGAAAATGATCATCTGTACGAGTAAAATGGAATACCCCTTAAGATCGCAGTGCCAGCGAGTCCAGAAACAGGTAGGGTTATAATGACGACGTTGCCCGGAGTGTAAAATAGTTGGCTAAATCAAGTTTTACCAACATTAGGCTAGCAGCTAACCGAGTAGCGAGAACCGTTCATTCATTTGCCAAAGAAAAGAAAAGCTAAACTTCTAACAGATGCTTAGAGACAATTTTGCGACATTTTATTAGTTTTAAATGTCATTTTATTGACTGCTAGCAGATGGGATAAAAAAGTTACGTAGAATTATTACCTTTTTAGTCTAAACTTTTTAACACAGTGGGGCAGTAACATAAAGTAGAGCAGTTAGCTAGCGTTAGCAAATTAAAAAATAGCTTTACCAAACTTCTGACATAGCTTACCAACTCAGACAAAGGGTCGCCGGGCAAGGGTCTTAGACTTTAATCACATCTGAAACAGAAAAATAATGTTTTTGAGGTGTAATCCAGGATCATGAGCTGTTACATTCCCTCCCCATCCAGACGCAAATTGGGGTTTCCATCTCTAGCAGTTAAAATGTCACGTAAAGCTCGCAGCGTTTCGTCAGCTTCCATCCGTTACTGTTCAGCTAAAAAAAAAAACGTTTTAACTTAAAACGGCTCTGGGTTAGAGTCATTTACGTCGACACGGCTGCAACAGAAGTGTAACCACTGCCCTGCCTTTGTTGTTTCATCGGGGCTGATTTGGGTATCTAATTTCAATATGTGGTTAAATTTGACTTCCATCTTGCTGAAAATGAACAAGGACGTGTTTTCACGGCTTAGACTTTCCAGTATGTGGAGGAAGCTGCAGGTGAAAATGACATCATACCAGGATTTGGGAGAAAAGAGTGTCAGTTTGCTGTGAAGTAATGCAGTACCATTTAAGTGCTCCAATATGAGATATAAAACCATACTAGTGGATAGACTGGGATTGTTGCGACTTTATTCCAGTTTGCTGCCTTCCTATATTTTGGATTCTCATTGTGCGGTTTTTTTTTTCTCTCTCTCTCTCTAAACTGGACTGCCAATCAAACTTGTTTTTCTCCTTAACTGTTGTTTTTTCAACTTGCAACAGAAAGGGGGCGCTGCTCTGAAAGCAGCCTAAAAAGACATGTTTGCTGCAGATTAGAGTCCAGAAATGGAACAAAACAAGCAGTAGTCTGAGCAGCAACGCTGTCGTTAAGTCCAGTAGCCTATGTGCTATATTTCATCTGGCATTTGGACACAGTTTTCTCAGAGTGGGTGCAGACAGTGAGCATTTGTATTATTTCAAAGAAAGATGACAGTTTATAACTACTTAAAGGTATTTGTTAAAATAAACCAATGTAAACTCAGCCTATATCTGTAGTTTAGACAACCCACACCCCTCTTGCGTGTTGGTGAATGAGGCCAGCAATAAATTAGTCTCTTATCAGTTAAATTCGTTTGAACCTGCCTATTGTCCTTGCACTACCTGCCTCTTGTTTACTGACAGATCACTCATCTGCTGTATGTGGGCTTGCAGTTGCCTTTTTAAATCCTGCAAACTGTTTGGTTTGTCATGGTTGTGCTGTATGTGCAGCTCTCATCCCTTCCCTCTTTTGCCTTCTGCAAGCCACTCAGGGGTGCAGCTGGTTTGTTTTGCATTACTCCTTGAGTTCAGGTTGCAGAGCCAAAATCGTCCCTGGCTGTTTGTTTCCGGCGATGAAGGTGGGGTGAGGGGGAAGGGAGTTAATGCCTCCAGGACAGCAGTGCATGATAAGGACAGACCCCATTCAGGCTCAGTCGGAATTCAGATTGAATGTTCTTCTCCTGTATCTGCACCAGCCCCCTCCTGCAGCCCACCACACATTTCTACACTATACAAATTACACATTCATGCTGGCATAATTTTTCCACTTCTTTGTGTGTCATCTTGGATCCCGGGCTCTGCTTCGTGTTGCTGTTTGTACAGTACTGCTGTGTTGTCTGCTAGCTATCAAAGCCTTTCTTTGTCTCCATCCACCTTTTCTCCCCTTAGTGACGTCACCCGTTTTTCATTTCATCCCTGCTTCATGCCACACTATGATCAATATACAAATGACCTCTCCAGTGGCAAGAAATTAGTTTTTTTTTTGTTTGTTTGTTTGTTTTTTCATTATTTTTTTTATTCTTTTTAAACAAGAAATGATCTGCATTTTTGCTTAGAAAAGCCTTATGTGACAAGTTTTTAAAAAAATTTAAAGGCAAGCCTTCAGTTTTAATGCATCTTGTGATCTAAATACATTAACATTGTCACAATCAATCTTTCACAATTGCTCTTTTTCCAAATGAGCTGTTGCTGGGTCCTTTTAGGTTTATTTGCATACAGTATGTTAAAGCAAGATGTGCTTTGTTATTCCATCCAGTTGTCTAGCTGTCTTCCTTGTTGCTTTATACATCCACCCACACGTTTGTTACCTTTTTTTTCTTTTCATGTGGGTGGACAATGCTGAGTGCACTGCCTCGTCAAAAGTACAGCTGTGTGCAGCTTGTGTGGCTTGTTTTCAGGCAATAAAGATGAATCTTTGTGTTTGGATACAGATTTGGCAAAGGATGTCTATCTGAGGCTTTACCCACAGTGTATATTAGTCATAAATATTGATTAGTTAAGGTGATAAAGATTTGTATTTTGAAGATGGGTAGACTATTTGCATGACAGAACTTTAAAACCTAAAAGGCTTATTTAAAGATAGTGATATAAGCTTGACATATCCTTTTTGTGATGGAGATTTTAGAGTATTTTAGAGAATTAATTTTAACAAAATTATTTTAGTTTTTGTATTGTCAGCAGAGTGTTTTAATGTGTGGGATGTGTTATTTCCTGTTTCACCATTGCTCACACCTACTGTAGTTCCTGTTTCGCTTTGAAAATTCTGATGACTTTGTCCAGACATGTTTGAAATGACACAAAATACCAATTTCCTGTTTGGTTGTCACAAATGATGACAAATCACATTTCCTCACTTAAGTTTTTTTTTATTTAATAAAGGTTAAAAAATGTGACTCTTTAAAACTCATTGGCTTTTAGAGAGTTGACTTCTTTTTATACACACTTCAGCTTGTATTTACATTTACATGTACATGACAACTGCTGTACCACCTTTCAGAGAAGCCCTTTTAAATGTTTAGTGGCTTGTGAGGGCAGGAGGTTCACAGTTGAGGACACAGATTTGTAGTTTTTAACCATAATTTATCTAACACATGCAACCTTTTACACTATGAACTAGCTCTCCCTATCTTTTATTTTAAAAAGGTTTTGTCATTGCATCAGGGGATCTCAGTTGTCTGTTTTTCATGAACAATGGCAGCCTTAAATGTGTCCAGTCTGAGGTGTTTTCCATAGGTACTACAGCTATGCTTCAATGTTTACAGTAAAAAACAACAAAACAACAACAAAAAAAACTTTCTTTTGAAATTATTTTTAAAAGGAAAACAAAGGGTCTCTTTCAATGGCAGACTGAGGAGGGAAAAGGTTTATGCCTCCCTACATGTAAAGTCCTTGAGGAATTGTGCTTGAAGGGTGTTTTCTATTTGATATAGGCCTCTGAAATGCTGGTTGGTGCAATACTGTTCCTTCAGTGATCAAGCCAGTCTGTGCTTGATGGAACAGTAACCTAGATTCTGTGGCTCAGCATACTAATCAGTAGCTCCTGTGTTTGGAGAGATACTTATGTGAATGTGCTCTTGTGGGTCTTTGATTGGCAGGCACCTGTGCACTCTACATTCCCTCCTCTCAATTTCTTATGTGCGCTGACAGGCTAAAAAAGGTCAGGGTCCAAGCATGTTTAATTTAGTGCCGCCACACCCTCCCCCCTCTCAATCACTTGGTGTATGAATGTAAATGAATGGGTTTTATGTGTACAGTGTTAACATGCCTTTTTAAGATCCGAGCATTGACTCTATATAGGTCGAGAGGTGGAGCTTTTTGCTGGACCAGGCACAAACCTTCATCCATTGCAGGGAGAAGTGAAATACCACATGAGTCTTCTAGCCAGATAAACATGGTACTGAATGCCAAAGAGCCCTACAGTGCTTACGTTGGGTAACAACATCTTCTAGTCATGCTTTGCCTCTAACATGTGTGATGTAAGTGAAGGTGTCTGACTGGACAGTAGTAATCCTAGACAGCAGTTTGTGTTGTTAAAAGAAGTCTTTGCCAACATTCATACAGTTTAGACTGCAGCAAACAATTTTGCTTTGATCAGTGCTGTGCACCTGGGTTTCGCATACAGGAGATCTAAGTTCATCTCCATGGCTGAGCTCCCAAACACCTTTTCCTAGAGGCCATTGTGTGATGGAGAGAGCTAATAAATGCTTGTGCCAATGAGGCCAAGCCAGCTTCCCTCTCCACATGGGTCTGTTTCTCTTGGCATTAGGCTCCTCAGCCCAGTTGCTCCCATATTTGTGTGTTTGGCCTTATCCATTTCTTTGCTGCTCTCACAGTTCCCTCTTCAAGGCCTCCTAAGCTCAACTTTCACATCAGTTTCATCATTTATGCCTCTTCCCAATGTGTAAATCCCCTTTTCAAAGCACAATTTTAGGTGTTTTTTTTTCTTTCCTCTTATTTCAGCTGTGATTGTTTACTGTCTCCACTTTGATTTCAAGTGAACATTTAACTTAGTGTTTTGTCTCCATTTAATGAATATTTAGTGGATTCATGTGGAGCAAATCACAGCGCAGCCACTACCCTGGCGTCTTTGTCAGCTGAGATGCTGTTGTTTGCTTGTTTCATTTGGGGAAGAACAAATAATGTCAGGAATGTGCTCACTTGCTGACTTCACAGCATCACAGCTGCTCTTCTTCCAAGACAGTCCCACTTGTGCAGATTTAAGGTGTGGAACATGACTCCAGTCCAAAACACAGTCTGAGCCCATCATCACATGGTGTTGACTCTGAAGTCCAACCTTGTCTTTGAGCCAAGAAGCCTTGGCTACAAATCGAAGGCTCATAAATGTTCATAAAGAAAGTCAGCTTGGTTTTGATGGATTTTATGTCCATTTTATTTGCTTCCAAAGTAGCTTTTATGTGCAAGTAATCAGTGTAATGATGAAATCATACAAAAAGAGTACATAAATTCTTAGAGATCAGTTAATGTATCTCATTTCTTCATCGACATAATACTTTTGTCTGTAAAACATATTAGAAAATGTTGGCTTGATGACTTCAGACAGACTGATTGTCCAACCAGGAGTAACAAGAAAAAGCTCTAACCTGTATTTCAGGGCCTTTCTGCCTGATGTACGACCAAAATGATTAACTCGTAAAATGGAATAATTTTCTTTTGGCACAATGTTTCGCCTGCTGCAACTACTTTCAGCTACTACTTTTAGGACGAAGAAGACTGGCTGAGTGAAACACATGCAAAGAAATTAGTGTTATGCAAGATGTTTTTGTAGCTTTTGATTTTTTTTTATTTAACCATTAACTGTTGATTAGCAAACTTAAATGTTATGGCTGGATAGCTGTCTTGGACCGTTTTTATATAGTATATTTACAAATGGTTTAGCGTGGGTTCTCTCCGGGTTCTCCGGCTTCCTCCCTCGTCCAAAGACATGCATGTTAGGTTAATTGGTCACTATAAATTGTCCCTAGGAGGGAGTGAGAGTGTGAATGGTTGTTTGTCCCTATCTGTGTTGGCCCTGCGATGGACTGGTGAACGTGTCCAGGGTGTACCCTACCTCTCACCTGCTAAAAATGCTGGGATAGACTCCAGCTTACCCGTGATGGACGAAGCGTTACAGAGATTGAATGAATGACAAATGATTTATTTATTTTGGAAACACCAAAACCGTTTGCTGTTGACCTAACTTTATATTAATCTTCACCTACAATCGGTGAACTAAACGACATCCTTGTAGTCCAGTGGGTGAAAGAAAATCTGCTTTTCTTGAATGTAGTAAAAACAAACTGCACGTTTTTTGATTCTTCTTATTGTATCAGCGATGACCCACAATTGAATCTGAAGATTGAGGGGATGCTTCTTGAGCAGGCACATGAGGCTAAACTTCTGGGCATAGTTATTGATGACAGACTATTATGGGATACACATAGCAACAAAATGACAGCTAAAATTGGTAAAATTATCCATTAAAGGAAGTGCTGTGTTTTTAACATTTAATGTAACAAAGCAAACCACCCAAGCATTGATATTATCATACCTTGACAGTTCTTCATGTGACTCGATAAATAAACTTCAGATGGTTCAGAACTGAGCAGCCCGCACAGCACTGGGTTGTAGTTATAAGGCAAATGTTACTCTAATGTAAAGGAATTTAAATAGGTGTTTTTAATGCCAATGGATTACTTTATTCATTGTTAGTATTTTTAGGAACATAATTTTAACTACGATCCCTTCTAAATTATATCAGAATTTAGGGTTTAGCAAAGATAAACATAATCAAGACTTGTGGTAGCTAATAATTTCACCTATTGTAAAAGTAATTTTATTAAAAGAACAGTTTTATTTAGAGGAATGAATGAATGGAATGTACTTCCAATGAATATTTAATCTAATAGCACTAAATTTATACTTAAACAGTACTTTGTAATGTCACCAAAATATTTCACGATAGTATATTATGATAATTTGCTGCTAGTCTCTATAAGGATTTGTTTTAGCTCTGTTATTATTGTCATAATATTATTGTAAACATCGCTATTTTTTTTAAGTTGGCATACTGATGCTAGTGCTGTGCATGCTGCTAAAATAATTCCAAGGCCCTTATTATTATTATTATTATTATTATTATTATTATTATTATTATATACTGATAGTGTGCATGTATGCTTGTATATTAAGGTAGCACCTATATTCATTGCTCTTGTATAACCACGAAAAAACTATATATTACTTGTTTGTGGATGCTTAACTGTTTAGTTTGTATAAATGATTATTATTTATGAAGGACCCCAGGAAAAATAGCTGTGTCTTCTTGCTACCGCTAAAAGGGATCCTAATAAAGGAAAGAAAGAGAGAAAGAAAACGAATCGGTGGAAAGTCCTCAGTTTGCACACTGCAATAATAAACAACTTGATTGTTTTTAAGTTTTTAAATTTTTTATTTTTACTTTATTTTCTGGCTTTTGCAGGTGATGATGAATAGAGAGAAGGAACGAGTGTCGCTTCTGTTCATGAAAGCTCTGGTCAGCAGGGGAAGTGTGGACACCGTGTCCCAGCAGATGGCGTCTCACCGTCAGTATCTGGAGAGCTTCCTGCGCACACAGCATTACATCCTGCACATGGATGGCCCCCTGCCGCTGCCCTACCGCCATTATATTGCCATCATGGTCAGTGACCTGTTTGCTGTTTTGGGTGCACATTAAGGACCTAACTAGTTTTCATGTGGTGTACTTTAGACTAAACAAACAGCAAAAGTGGACAGGGATCATACCAATTTGATGCAGATTTATCATGAAACGTGCTTTTTTGAGTTTGTCATTTGGTGAAATCTGCCTCCTTAACTTTCCCTTCCAGGCTGCAGCGCAACATCACTGCAACTACCTGGTGTACCTGCACTCAGCCCAGTTTCTGAGGGTGGGCGGGGACTCTTTGTGGTTGCAGGGTTTGGAGGCGGCCCCCCCTCGCCTTCGCCTCCTTGATCACATCAACAAGGTGCTGGCGCACCAACCTTGGCTCACCACTTGCTCCCACATTCAGGTATGAGGAAAAAGACCTCAGACTAACTGCATATAGCAAAGCGTATATAGACCGTACAGTTAAACTTGGGAGAATAATCATTTAAAATGTAATTTATTTGTCTTCTTTTTTTTTCTCCTCTCATAATCATGTGATCATTGCAGTGTTTTATTTGTGTCTTGTCTATTTGCAGACGCTGCTAAAGGCAGGTGAGCAGTGCTGGTCGCTGGCTGAACTGGTACAGGCGGTAGTGATCCTGGCTCACTGCCACTCCCTCTGCAGCTTTGTGTTTGGATGCGAAACGGACTCTGACTTTGTCCCTTTCTCCAAATCTCCCAATGGTACCCCGCCGACGCTTTGCCTCTTCGATGCCGCCAATGGCAACACTAATGTGCCCCAGTCGCTTGCAACTCCATCTGAACATATAACACGACGACGGGTAAACAAAAACCCCTAAAGGGCTGCATAAATTCATTCTGTCCTTTAAAAGTCATCTTAAATGTTTGCAATGCTCAGCTACATCTAAAGTGTATTTTGTTTTATTTTTAATGATGCAGAACATAGATTTATTTACAAAATATTATCTTTAGCATTAATAAATGCATCATTTAGTCTGAACTGTTTGGAAGATATTTCAGATTCTATTGCTTATCCAAACAAAAATATTGTGCATATATAATTAATTTTTTTTTAATCTCAGGACATACAGTTCATAAGGGCGGGCAGAGTTGTTTAATTTTCCATCCACCAACTCTTGAATCTTTTTATAGTTGTTTTTACCAGAGTTCTTTAGTCATCACATTAATCTGGAGTTCTGTAAAAAAAATGTATGTAGTATGCATGATGGTTCATTTAACTTTATTTTTGCATCGACTTGTATTTTTTTGTCAGTCTTTGGACTCCAGTTGTGACATGGTGTGTCTAAAGGAGAGGATCCAGAAATCCCAGGAGGAGTGCGAGAAGAGAGAAGAGCGCTTTTTGCAGACGCAGACACTCCAGCAAACAGGTGAACTTGCTAAAACAGAAACACACACACTTACATACCAAAGACGATGATGTTTACACTCACTTCTGATGGTTATCTTGAGTGTGAATCACATGGTATGAAACTTGAGCAATTACCCCCTCATGAGCCATGATGCACTCTCTTTACCCTTCCTCTGCTGTCATCATCTCTTTTTTTAGACATGGAAGATGAGGAGGAGATAATGTGCTTGGCAGATCCGTCGCGTTTCATCACAGACCCTGACTTTTGCTATCAGGAGTTTGCCCGCAGGGATGAGGACCACTTCCAAGTGTTGAGAGTTCAGGTGAGGATGTTGCTTCTGTACATGCGTCAGTAAACAACTGTGTATCATGATGTTCCACATGGTTACTACCTAAATTGCAATCTAAATGTGGTGTCTGTAGCAGTTTTATTTTTTAACCACATTGACACGTTAATTCACAAATGCCAAGACATGAGAGAAAATAATTTAATAAATTTCTTTGACCAGCAGCAGAGACATACAGGGTGTGGTATTTATCGTGTGGCGCTAACTTCATGCATTTTCTGTGCAGGACTATTCATGGGAAGATCATGGCTTCTCCCTGGTCAACAGATTGTACTCTGACATAGGGCACCTCTTGGATGACAGATTCAGGAGTGTTACCACCCTCCCCTCATTCCACAGTCCCGACCTGAGGAGGGCGATCTGGAATTACATCCATTGTGTGTTAGGAATACGGTGAGAAAACCACTTCATTCTGTGATCCTGCTGATAACAGAATGTTGTACATGCACAAAACCTGTTTATCATGATAATTAGCGGATTAATGTGTGCGCGATTTTGATCACAGCTATGACGACTACGATTATGGAGAAGTGAACCAGTTGCTGGAGCGGGATTTAAAACTGTACATCAAGGCCGTGGCTTGTTTTCCAGATGCCACAAAAACAACAGAGTATCCACTGAGTTGGACTCCGCTAAAAACTTCAGAAAGGGTAGGAGTGTTTTCACAGATTGTTAAAGGTGGATTAAACTGGAATATTTGTCCTTTTTCTGTAAGTTAAACATGACGTTACATCAGCTTTGTTTTCAAAATCTGAGCATTTGTCTTTCCTCTTCTCAGATACACATAAACTTACTAATCATGGAGGCCCGGCTACAGGCGGAGCTGCTTTACGCTCTGAGAGCCATCACTCAGTACATGATTGCCTGAGCTCTCAGAGAGGCCCAAAGTTAAAACTCTTTGCCGGTACAGAGAGACCCAGAGGCACGAAGACATCTGAACTGCAGACAGTGACGTGGGACAAGAGCGGCACTTTTCTCTTTTTTTTTTTTTCTTTTTCTTTTTTTAAGGACACAGAGCTCGATTGTTCGTAGCCGTGTCTCATGAATGTGCTTTCTCTCTTTCAAATTTTATGTATTTATACCATATTGTGCCACTCCCCCTTCTTTATCCCTCCTGCTGCTTGTCTTTTTGTGAAGTCCTCTTAGATTCTGGCTCTCAAAAAGTTATGTGCAATTATTAGAAGGTATATTCATTTTACCTGTTGTCTTGTGTTCCTGTTTAGTCTGTGGGAAACTGCGTGGTTGGAGCAGTGTGTTTCTAGTGGCCAACACTCCTTTTTTATTTAGACAAGTCTCCTTTTGTATTAACTATGCTTTCCCCAAAAATAAGGAAAAAAAAAGACTCTTTTGTAGAAGTTGATTGAATGTAAATGGGAGACCAGGGCCTTTGTTTTTATTTTTTTTAAATGGACAATCCTTGTCAGTGTTGGAGGAGGATAATTCAGTGGACTGAGAGACAACATTTTAACTCTCCCTGACATTTTGTATTAATGCTGGTCAAGAACAAACGGCCGTGACACTGCTGGAAGTTATCACATAACTATAGTTTCTTTTAATAAGCACTTTTTAAACTTTATATATTTATAATGCAATGTAGCTCATAAGTAGACATTAAGACAAAGTTTGTGGGTCCGATGCCTTTCTTCTCCACCTTGTAAATTTTAGACTTTGTCCTCAAAGTTTCAGATTTTGCTTTTGTCCTCCACCCTGCATTTCTGAGTAATATTCCATTTGAGAGAATTCAGCCAACCCTTGTTTTTCTTAACATTCAGCTCAGGGCTGAGACAGAAGAATTTTGAAGACAATGTTTGCAGAACAAAACATTTGTACCTCAATCAGTGGTTCCCAAACTGGGTGGTGGTGGTGGGGGAAGGGGGGCTATACCAGGTGGGGTGCAGCTAGGCTAAATAAAACTTTTTGCTCAGCTAGCAAAATATGGACAAAATTTATCAATGGACAAATGGTGGTGAATTAACAAATTTCATCTTCCAAAAGAAACATGGTGGGTAATGAAGCCAGACACGTGTGTTGTATGTCGCAAAATATCAGCATCTGACTGTATGAAGCCACACAAGTTAAAACCCCACTGTGGAGCTTCTGATCCTGAACACAAAGAAAATCCTTTTGATAACTTTAGAAACAAACGACCTAACTGTTGTAAATAGAGTTGTTTTACTAAAGCAGCTTCTATTTCATCTAAAGCTCAACTTACCTGAAGTAGTTTGCAGTTTAGGGGAAAAAGTTTGGGAACCACTGCCCTAAACAAATCTGAGGAGGTCAGTGAACTGTTTACTACAGTGATGCTTAAGCTGAGCCATTCGCAGGGTTTATCCTCTTTTTACTTAAATGATTGTTAAGTCAAATTGGAATAAATAATTCAAATTTCACAGATGAGGATCATTTAGAAATACCCAATAGTAGATCTACACTGTTTCCAAGTTCAGATTAACATTATTTTTATTTTTTTTTTGCATGGACTGTATCAAGTTTATTTTTAAGTAAAATTCCATGTTATAATTTGCAAAGCAGAACAATGTGCAAATTGTATCTTTCTTTTTCCTGTCTTTCATTTTTTACAGTTTTTGGTCACTTTCTGAGTACTTTTGTGTTTTTCTGGGTGTGACTGTAGGACCTCCTTGTACTACAGCCTGGATAGACGTAGAGGTTTTGCTGACTGTAGAATTAGAATTAGCGACTGTAGGATGTTGAAAAGAAACAAGTGCATATCGACAAACGCTAAAGAGCTGTTAACACAGGTGCCTTCAGGCTGAAACTGGAGCGCTGCTCAATTTTGGAGAGATGTTACTGCTGAGGCTGAATGTGGGTTGTCATTGCAACTAGTGTGAAACTTGTGACTGTTGAATGGGAACAGTTTTGTTTTCCTGGTTGTCGGCAACATTTCTGATAAATGTTGCTACTGTGAACGCCCATGTTTCCTGTTGGACATCTTCTACAAGCCTCAGCAACTCAGTGAGAGCCTTCGACACAGATGGATGTTAAAATGGACAATAATAATAATTAAAAAATTATAATAAAAAGAGCAAAGTGCAAAGGCAAAAAAAAATGTTTTTTGAAAATGTGAAGAATTGTTTTCTATAAAGATGCTCTGTGAAAATAACTGCTGTCTGCTGTTTTATCTTCTTTCACACAGTATTCCTTATAAAGTCATGTTTGGGTCTGTTTACCAAATTGCACAAACCCTTAACCAAACAGCCCCAAAGAAAGCTGCAAGTCATACTTTCAACCTTCATTTGAGCCATTTTAATTTGATAACATAAAAATATGCTCAAATTTGATTCAGTCTCAAAACCTTCAACTTATAAAAACTTTCCTGGAAAATGTACAGTGGAAATGATGTTCAACAGACTCACCTGACAAGATTCTCTTGGACCTGGGAACTCAGGCTTTATTTGTCAAACCTTGCCAATCCACCTTCCAATATCCAACCTCAATTCCTTAAAAGTTGCAACTAAAATGTTAAAAACAGGACTCATTTTGATGGAAAATAATTTGCTAATTTTGAACTTGAGATGCTGTCTCAAAAACTGGAACAATAGGGGCAATAAAAGGATGTAAAGGGAATGTGTACAGATTAAAAACAACTGGAGAAGAATTTGAGAACTAATTATGTTAAATGGTAACAGGTCAGTAATATGACTGGGTATAAAAGCTTTTCAGAGAAGCATAGCCTCAGATGTAAAGATGAGCTGATGTTCACCAGCCTGTGACAAAATGCATCTAAAAAATGTTTCTCAACTTGAAATTGTGAAGACTTGTTGGATCCCACTATCCACAGTGTATAGTATCAAAAGATTTAGAGAATCTGGAAGGAATCTCATGGGACAAGGCCAGAGATTAAACCTGAAGGCTCATGATCTTAAACATTTACATTGTTAGTCAGTTGATTGTGTCAGACTAGAGTCTGGGTGCTGAACTGACCTGCCTGCAGTCCAGGCTTTCACCAGCAAAATTGTAGCATCGCGACACACTGAAAATCCAGCACTGTTGAGCAGCCCTGCATCAGAAAAGAACAAGACAACAATCCTCTCTTAAAACTCCAGCCACTGCTCTCCCCACTTCCTGGACTTTTACAGACAGTTGTTAAAAGAAGAGAAAATACTGCACAATGTTAAACTTCAACTTAATCCAACTTTTAAAAAAATGTGTTGCTGCCATCAATGTCAAATGGGCTAAAATGTTCCATAAAAAAGTAAAATATCTCCATTTCAGCATCTGATATATTGTTGAGGATTTATAGAAAATCAAATATGGGCTTAAGATATTTACGCATAATTGCATTTTGTTTTATTTTTTACACAGCATCCCTGCTTTTTTGGAATTGGAAGCGTAATTACTAATGTACTCCTCTTCTAATATTGAGAAGGTCTAACTCATTTATCCCAAGAGAGCTGTGACCAGTCAGAGTGCAAACAAAGAACCTATTTATTAGGACTAAATCAGTTGGATCTTGTGAGTTGTGGGTGGAGTTTGTTGTGGATTGAGGTAGTTTTTCACAGATTCCTTCAGATGGCATCAGGAAACACAGGAGTTTGGTGGCTGAGTGAGCCTTGCTGAGGAGGTTTTTGAAGGACCGTGACTTTCCTGTAGGGGGAGGTTGTCACTGTAGGGAAGTGCTGTTGCTATGCAGGGGGTGTAGCGGGTGTCAAAATGTTTAAGTAGGTGCCAAGTGTCAAAGTATAAACAATGTGGATGATACAGATCATATGCTGAAATTTGATCATTTCACACACTTTGGCTTATAGATGTTCGCTCCACCCCCTTGCACTTTGATTTAGCTTTCTCATTGCCAACCATTGATTAAATATTTTTGGTCCCATTATGTAATAAAAAACTCACATGTGACAATCCCACCAAAAGTACAAAACACATCTATGTGCCTGTCTTTAGATATTGTGACACACGCACCAAAAAAAATAAAAAATAAAAATAAAAAATCTAGAACAACAGCGACCTCTAGTTGCAGACATGTGGACGTTTCTAGGATCACCAAATAAAAAAATACAGTCAAAGTGGGTTAAACAGTTTATTGAATTGGTTTCTGCTGTTCAGAACTGTTTTGTCGTCTCTGGCTGACTTTACAATGAGTAAAGAAAAAAAAGAGTGGGATACAGAATGAGAGAAGAACTATCAACATGATTAAAAATCATGGACATTAATTGGCTTACACACAACTCATCATTCCCATTTGCCTGTACTGAAAACACAAAATGACCCTTGCTGAAAACTAAATGCTGTAACAAACAGGGGAATTTTGAAGTGTAAAACATACAGGGACTAACTGCTACTTTAAGACAACTGAAAGAAGTACATAGCTTTGTTATATAAGGAGAGATATAAGAATTATTAACACCACACTGACTGCTTCAAGGCAGTAACCGTAAACTAGAATAAAGCAGCCACCGCAGACCTGTTCATTACGGGCCATTATTTCAGAAAAAATTAGATTTGATGCAAATGAATCTACAAAATTAAGGTTATGATTGACAATAAGAAATTATGCTTTTTTTTTTAACAAGTTGGTCTTTTGAATTTCGATTAAAGTGGCCAAGTTGTTAGACATGTAAAGATAAAAGAAAGAAGGAAAGGGGCTGTTGATTGTGCCATTACTTCTACGTTAACCTAGATCTAATTTGCCAGTGGGGAAAATTCGAAGGCCCTGATATGCATCATTGCATCGTGGCGTACTCCAGTTACGTCACAGATTAAATCATCTAGCACCATTTAAAGAAGAAGAATAAAATGAAAACATTTATGAAAGGAAAAGGAGAGTGCTTTATACAAATCAGAGGCTAACAAATCCACACAGCTACAGTGAAATGATGAGTTTAAATTGCAGGGGCTGTTATGTCTGATCACAAAAAGAAAAAAATATATATACACAAAAGTTTAAGAGGAAACATAAATTGAAGACTAGTGTTTTAAATATTGGCAGACAAAAACTAAGCTAAAAAAAATGGGACAGGCTAGTATTGATATGCATCGCTGGACAGACAGAATACATTTTCCTTTAGGAGAAAAGGAGGGACAAAAAAGGAAGTGAAATTCAGATCAGCTCTTTTTAAGACAGAGATGTCTCCAGGAAAACAAAGATGTGGCATGTTAGTTTCCAGTTTGCCTCGACAAAGAATTGTGCAAAATAAATAGCTTTTGATATTATCCGTTTACATCTGTGCACAGCTGTCTTTCCGGTTGTTTTTCTTCTGAGAGGTAACTGTTGTATGAGTCTCATTTTGAGATGAGAATTTTGTGGCATACTGCTGCATTTGCGCCAGATTTTTTCTTGGAATAAAACAAACAAGCATAAGAAAAAGCACCAAGCAAGTGGCTGGGAATTGTGGCTAACACAATCAAGTATTTGCCTCATTCGTCCAAGAGAGAGAGGAAAAAAAAAAAGTTATAGGCAACTTTTGCAAAGCTTATGTACAACCAAGGATACTGTGTCAAGCCCAAGCACTCCCTAAATACCATGCAAATGCAAAATTAGTGTTCCTTTGGTTATGTAAAAAAAAAAAAAAAAAATCTACATGCATCTTCTCATCCTTTACAAAATAAATGTATAGAAAATTACGTTAAAATTATGAGTACGCTTCCTCCAATGTAAAAAAAAAAAAGTAATATATTCATATGTATTAATATCTGATTCATTTCCATCTAAATTGTATATTAAAACTATAATCAAATATATTCTTCTGAATTAATTCTTTAATGTTAGTAAATGAGAAGCATCCTAATTCCCCTTCCTAACAATTTATCAGGACCATGTTAAATAGCAAAAGCCTTCAAGAAGTGATTTTTCAAATTTCCTTCAAGATATCATTTACCTCTCCTGATAGGTCTGCATAGCGTGCCGTCAAGTACATGTGCAACATCTATATTACACCTCTCTTTTAAAAGATAACATACTCTCTTAAACTGAAATGGTACACATTAAGAATGGATGTATTCTCATAGTTTGGGGTTCCTGTATCACAGGAAACCTAAGTGCTTTGAAAATGCAGAGACTTGAGGAGAAAAGATGGAGAAGAAAATATATAAATCAGGTATATTATTTGACAGAGGAGGCATTCTGCTGTCTTTGACAGTATAATACTTGGCCAACCAATCATTCGCTAGCAAAAAACAAAACAAAAAAACTTGAATGCCCCATGTATAGATTTAAAAATCTCATTTCTTCTTCTTTTCTTGTTAAATTTATCTGCACATCTGGGATTTGAAAACACCGCCCTCTAACTTACATCTACCCTAACACACCAAAGTCAAGTCAAAAATGCCAAATGCCAAACTACACTATTAACTGTTTAGTCATTGGATTCAAATGGAGAAAAAAACAACAACAACAACAACAAAAAAAACATTAAAACTTTTTCTTCTGTCTTTGATAAATCTAAAGGAAGTCCGGGTGAGATGTGAAGCCATTGGTGACTGAAACATTTTATATCTCCAGTCTTCCAGTCTTTATCTTCCACCTGATCACAGCCCATCCCTCGAAGCTCCTCTCTCTGGAGATAGGTGCAGATTGTGTTCAGGTGGTCAAATAGCATTTCGTCGGAAAACTCATGCTGAGTAAAAATTTGCACAAAACTGGCCATTTCTGCCCCCCCTCCACAAAAACATTTTAAAAAGTCTACAAAAACCAGCTTCGCTTCAGCAATATCTGTGTCACTGTATCCACCATTAAGCTATTCTGGTGCAATATGACTGAAATGTGAACTCCCAGCAGAGGAGAGTATATGATTTGTCTTTTCACTCCAAAAATATTATGTCAAACATCTTTAAAAATCATCTGTTCGTATTATAGAAAAATGGCTAGCAGCCAAATCGTTGCCAAGTGTTATAAAGAATAAAATAATTGAGAAAAACTGTGCATAGTGGCCTGAATTTCCTCCCTGTCCTCTGCATGTCTTGGCACATGACGCGAGTGAGGCCTGGATTTGCTGTTTAAAGTCCAAGAGAACTCTGTATTTAAAAAAAAAAAGTTATCTTCCACCAGCTGGGAGGAGGAATGCACTGGTTGTTCTGTCATTTTGTGAGGTTATGCTGATTGAAGATCAGTTTCTGCAAGACAAGATGATACAAAGGTCATCTGTGTTGCTGCTGATTGGTTCATAAATAAAGATAATCTCAGTGATGCACTTAACATCTTATTTACATGCATGTGTAGCAGTATGTGTGACAGTAGAACTCAAACAATTATCTTAATGAGGCTGAAAATGACTAAAAATAACTTTGATTTCATACCGTAAACACGTATTTTATCCATTACTTTTTAGACAAGGCTAAATTTTAGCTCCAGCTTACCAAATGTGAAGATTTAGATGGTTTCTCTGTTTTTCAAAGTAAATATATTTGCTTAATTGCATTTTAAATGGATTTATCATCTCTGCTAGTTACAGACCAGGAGTAAAAGTTGATGTACCTGACTAATTTTTGCATGTTGGGTTGAAGAATTAGCTGGGCACCCAGTTGTGAGCGGAGCCTTGTGTAGTGGCTGTGCCTGTGTAGCCTTGACCTCCAGGCAGTATGGGGTCAAAGTTGAAATCAAGGCCATCTCCATCCATGAGGTCACTGTTGATTATGTAGTCCACATCACAATCCAAGTTTTCAGTGAACATGTCTATGTCCAAGTCTGTGGGCAGCCGGTCCTGGCAGTTGGGGAAGTAAGACGGAGCTCCGAGCTGACTCATCCCCTGCAGGTTTGTGCCAGGATTGGCTGTGGCAACGGGCCCTGTGTGATGAGAACCCACGGCTGGCACAGGGGCGTGCTGGTCTTTGAGAGCAGAGACGTGCGATGGGTCCTGAGACATACCTGAGAGGATCATCCCCAAGCCCATCTGAGAGTGATGCTGGTGTTGCTGCTGCTGGTGGTGAAGGTGATGCTGCTGTGGCTGTATCTGAGCCTGCAGCGCCATCGGTGCCACTGTGTTTGGCTCAAGCCCTTTACCCAGCAGCAGCTGGTTGGGTTTGGGCCTCACACCCACCATAGATGGGCCCAAGCCCATTTGGCCCACGTTTCCAGGATTGGGCATGAGGGACTCCACCTGAGTCATCAAAATATCGCTCGGAGGAGGGGAGTCAGAGGTGAGTAGTGCCTCCAGGCTGGATGGAACATGGGTGCTGTAATGGCTGCTCCCACGAGAGCTGGAGCTAGACATGTTGAAGAGTGAGTTGCTGAAGGCTGTAGGCTCTTTGCTGTTTGGTCCACAAAGAGAGACAGGGGCTGGGGTCCCGGTGTGAGAGGGGGCCTGTGGGAGGCTGGATGACTGCAGCTGATGAAAGGAGGGGAAGCTGGAGCCTCGTGGCAGCAGAGTAGAGGCTGAAGGCAGTGGAGTGGGGGGTGCTGGTGGGGCTGTGCTGGGGCTGGCCCCTCCCTGCTGCCCAGTCATCAAGGTGAGGTTGTCAATCAGATCCAGCTCCTCCATGAGAGTCTCAGTGAGGGTGGGCTTCAAGCTGCTGGCTGTGTATCTCCCCAACAGTCCATCCTCAGGCAGGTTATCATCCTCCTCCTGCCCAGGAGCGATGGGAGACAGACGTCCACTCAGGGTGCTGGCGTTAGAACTTGTACGAGGGCGGAAAGTGGTCCACATGTCATTGTCATCCAGACTGCCACGGGACGAGGGGCTGCTGCTGTTGACCCCCCATTTAGGAAACTGCTGGGACGAGTTAGGGCTGTCAGCATTAGCTGAACCTGTGCTGCCATCACCCTGCATTACTCCTCCGGCACCAGCTGCTCCTGCCGCCTTCTTGGTCTGCTTGGCCCTCATGCGACTCTTCAGCAATTTGCTGCTGTTGTCCATGGAGGCAGCCCGACGACGAGGAGCCTTTCCAGTCTTCCCTCCTTCTGGATTAAGCATCCACCAGGAACTCTTTCCTGTCGATTCATTGTGTACTCTTAGGAACTTGTTGTGGAGTGATAAATTGTGGCGAATTGAATTCTGAAAACCAAATGTGGGAAAAGTTAAGTCAAACAGAAAGTTTAAAATAAACACTATAAAACACTAAAGTCTGAATTACACTAAAAAAAACTCATGTTTTAGTCATAAATGAAAAGAAAAAAATGCAATTGCAACCTCCAGGTGACAGGGCATCAAGAATAAAGAAATGAAAGCCAGAATATTCAGGTAGATAAACTCATTCAGCATATTTGCTAACTTTATGTTCAGTTTTTGGTTTGCATCTGATTATGTACATCTTTGTTTTATAAACTCAGAAAACGTGGTAAAAACTAGGAGACAAATACAGACTAATAATTATAACAATTACTGTATTTAGGCTTACAGCAAATTAAAACTGATAAATGTAAAATGACTATATTAGTATATATTGACAGCACAGCTACAAGTAATATCAAACATCAACTGTGGGCCTCCTCAAACATTTTGAAGAGGTATTTAATTTCAAATAAACAAAAACGGCCATTGGAAATATGAATTTACTTTTTTCCTTATTGACCATTAAAATGATGTGTTCACCTTCCAGCCTGCTGAGCTGTTGCTGTCTCCTTTGTCTCTGAAATAAGGCACTGTTTTCACCATCCACTCGTATATCTGAGCCAGGGTCAGCCTCTTCTCCGGAGAGTTCTCGATGGCCTGGCTTATCAGATCAGCGTAGCTCTGGTTCCCCCACGCGTTGCGCCGGGAAGATCCTTTGCGGGGCGTCGTGCTGGCTCCGCCCACACCGGCCACGACCCCGCCCTCGATAGACGCCAACGCTTTCTCGGGCTCAGACGTGATTTGCTGCGGTTCGGGTTTGTCCTCGTCAGCGGGCGGGGTCCCGGCGGCGGACTCAGTGCCATCCGTCCCCTCCTGTTTGACAACCGAGATATCGGGTCTTGGGAGCGGCCACGTGCAAGAACGGGGTCTGCTCTGTGGCTCGAAATCTGGGTCAATGGGGGGCATCGATGATTCTTCCATGGTTGCTCTCTAAAACTTCCTCTGACAAAGCTGGATTTCACTTACAACATTTACCTTTCTAAAAGTTGATCTGTGACGCGTTTCCAAACTTTCTGACACACACAAAATATCCTTGAGCCAGGGCGGGGGTGTCAACTGAGGGGCCCAGAAAGGAGACGCAATAATCTGGACACACCAATGGACTCGGTTAATCCTCAGATTGGAGATTAGGGAACCCAAATAATCTCCTTAATAGTAACTATCATAAACCTTCCGTTTTGTATAGAGTGAAGGAGGGCTGACGGGAGTCCCTTTGTTTGAATGAAATAAAAACAAAAGTGGGGGAGTGGTGTGAGCACCAAAACATCTGAATGTACAGAGGTTTTGGCTCATCTGTAAATGAATGAAAAAAGTCTGAAATGTATTTGCATACAAAATAATGCCATTCCTAATTATAAACAATCGATTAAAAGTTTTTGTTAAAGGTTAAAAAAATCATTTAAATGTCTATAAAAATTGTAACACGATCAATATTAATGAATGAATCAAAATACAGAATTACTTCGTGCCAAATATGTCAACACACGCGATGTTTTTACTGTAAAACTACGCACACAGGGATTAGCTGGGTACCGTTACAAAGGAGCTCCTGATGACAACCCCTGTACTTGTAAACAACAAGCTCTCCACAAAGACAAGAAAAAAAAACTTAGTTAAAACGTTTTTTCTTTTTTAAGAATACCCAACTAGTCCACAAACAGTCAATAGTAACTGCAGCTGAATTAGTTATGAGTGAAAATACCCGGCCGCTGCCTGTCCGAGTAGCCGGTTTGTGCTGCCCCAAAGTGTAGCAACAGTTCAGAGACGCTGGCGGTTGTCTCTGCTGGCTGTCTGGAAAATACAAACAAGCTAATTTGAAGAAGAAGCAGAAGAAAAAGGCGCCCTTGGATAGAGCTTTATAGTGTTTACGGTAGTTAAAAATGTGAAAAGAACAAAAAATGTAGTAAGAAAAGTCCGAGCCTCAGGTCTGCACGATTCGCCACATTGCGGACAGGCGCATGTCACCATCTGCCATGTTTCTCCACACTCCTACCGCGGCACACGATGCTCGAAGAAGCGCTATAAAAGCCTCTCGAACGAGGCCTGGATTGCGACCGATGTTAACCCAGCCGTTTCTGTAATTGAACCTCGCAGTTTGTACCCAGGTGCTGCCTGAAGCTGTGTCGCCCGGAGGTCGGTCGGCTCCCAGTCTCCGTACTTTGAAATCAGCACGATAGCCACCGTAATGTTAGCTGCTTAAGCTCCTGCTACTCCAGAGTTCACAATCCGTGAAAAAGTCAGTGAAAAGCTTTAGATAACTTCCCCCAAGTAGCTATTTCCAATCGGTGAACACTTTTGTTAAACTTCGTGTCGTTGTAGCGGTCCAAAAATATACTTCTTCCCTCTCTTTTTGACTTGTTTTGCTTTGTTTTGTTTTGACTCGAGGCGAAGACTCCCTTCTGACGTCTGTTTACCACTGTCAGGCAACGCAATCTGCGCCTGCGTAGAAAGGAACTCTGGGAAACCGAGTCACTCATATGACAGACGGAACAGACGTAAACAGCATGTACCTGCATTATGTAACAGTTTATGAAACTGTGCTAAGTACACTTAGGCCATTTAAGATATTACTGGTCATTAAAGAGACAAAACCAGTAATAGAACATAAAACTAAAGAACTGCTTGTTTTAATCACAATTTTTAAAGGATTTTTTTTCAAACTCTTCTGTACACATTATATGCATATATCACAAGACAAAGTATACAAATTGCCTGGATGAAAGAATAGTAATAAAAATAAGAAAGTATGTCTTCACATTGTATTTATTTCAAGGCTCTTCATGGTTGATATCGTCCCAATTTTTGCAAATTCTTAATAAAGCAACAGCTTGCCAAATTATGTTCAACCTCTCTCTCTCTCTCTCTCTCCCCCCCCCCCCCTCTCTCTCACACACACACATACACACACACACACACACACACACACACACACACATATATACGTTTTTAAGCCTGTCTTCTGTTTCGGTGAAAACATTCAGGACCTAAAAGATTAAATGTGCTTGGTGTTATTACTTATTTATTTTTTTCTTTTCGCTGCACTGGTGTTTCTTAGGTGGTAAAGTCCTCACTGATCTGCTGTATTGGTATTTTGTTGGCTGGTTCTTTGTATGAAAATAGACAAATGTAAATTAAAAATTAATGTAAATTTTCAGTTATTTATGTATTTTCATGCTTCCCTTGTATATATAGTGTATGTTGTATATATTTTCTGTTTGGCTACAGCATACACATACACACAGGTTTTGTGGTGTCATTCTATTTAATTCTGAATGCTTGTGTGCCTTCCTGCTCATTGTGATGAATGAATGAGTAAATGAATGAATAAATAAATAAATAAATAAATAACACACCCAACCAAAACTGCACTCAATTTCCAACTTTACTATGTTTTTAAACCTGTGCTCTAATGAGTCATTGGCTGACTCATGACTGAGAAGAGGCCGGTAAGAGACTTCCTGGGTAAAACGCTTCAGTGGCTTCAGGTGTCTAATTGCCAGGTGCAGCCACAGTTTGTCTGTTGATCTACTGTTACTCACTTACTTGTACATGCTGTGGCAGTGACAGGCAATAATAAAAAAAAAAATCAGGTGGGACCCACAACAGTACTGTAATTTTTCTTATTTGCTGATAATTATTTTTTTTTCTTTCATCCTAAAAGCTGGGGCATGGATGATTTTCCCACTGGCTGCATGGATCTCATTCTTTCATGAACACGAGAGACTTTAGGATCATGTTTTAAAACATTTTTCTGTTTTCACTATCTCGAACACTTGAGCTGGAAATGTTAAATTTGGCCGTATAAATTGTCCTGATGAGGTTGATTAGGGCTGGAAAGATTAGATTGATCAGAGCTAAAATGCTAAAATGCTAAAAAAAGCAGAGGCAGTGAACCTACACAACAGAGAGAATTCCTCTTGTCCTGATATTATTTTATTCCCTTTTAAATAGATTTTTAATCACTTTTCCCTTTTCCATTGTTAGCATTGCTCAAACCTAAAATTTGATGAGCTGATTAAGAAGGAGGTTTTGCTGTTCATAACAAGAATTTTCATTTTTATGGAAAAAAGCAAACAAACATAAAATGCATACCTTCACTTTTTTCTGTACTGAGAAAAAAAGAGTTATTTTTCAGACACCCATATACTTGGGTGCTTCAGCCAACTTAAAAACTCAGAAGGAAAACAACCCTGTCATTTTGCTTTGGGCCACTTATATCTGAAAATGTGGCAGAAAGTGAGCCCTTCAGATTTTTAGGGTAAATTATCTCACTCTGCGAGGTTATCCAGTCTCCTCCCTCTGTTTTTCCACTCAGCCTCAACTTCAGGTTATACTGCATTCACTGTACCTCAGAAATGGGAGGCTAAAACTCCTTTTCATTTTTGTCTTGGTATTAACTTCTAAGTTATTTAGTTCACTCAACATGAGAAGAAGTTGAGCTAATAAAGCTCAACAAGTACTTAGCTGAATGTTTTATACTGTGACTCCTTATTGAGATTCTATTATATTTACTGGGTCGAAGCTGGAAATTCCAATTTCCACTTTGTAAATAAGGTTGCCATTCACCATACAGAGGTGGAAATATATGTCAGAGAGGTGCAGTGTACATATGACAGATGTAGGACAGAGGTGAGTTGAAGTTTAGACTACAACAACAGTCATATTCAAGCCCTTTTTTGTTTCCTGTGGTAATGGACAGACTGACAGATGAGGTTAGACAAGAATCTCTGTAGACTATAATGGTTGCAGATAGCATTGCGATCTGTAGTGAGAAAATGGAACAGGTGGAGGAAAATCTTGAATGATTGGGGGTATGTCCTGGAAAGGAGAGAGATGAAGATTAGCAGCAGCAAAACATAATACATATGTGGGAATGAAAGGGATCAAGTGGTACGGTAAGGTTACAGAGAGTAAAGAAGGTGGAGGATTAGGGTCAAAAGACCAGAGCAATGAAGACTGTGCAAAAGAGAACAGACGTGTATAAGTAGGCTGGAAAGAATGGAGAAAAGTGTCAGGTGTGAACCCTCACGGACCCTGAGATCCTCTGGTACCGACCTGTTAGATGTTCCTAAAGTTAGAACTAAAACTTCCTGTGAGGCCTCGTTCCATTGGTCCACGTCTATGGAACAGCCTGCCTGAGGGCCTCAAGGGTGCAGAGACTATTGATGTTTTTAAAAAGAGGCTCAGCACATAGCATAGCTTATAACTCATTTGTATTTCATTTATTCACTTTTAATTAATCCATCTTTACCTTTTACTTAGGTATTAAATTTTGTATTTTGTTTATTTATTTTAATTTTGATTTTATTGTTGATCTGTTTTTACAAGTGCATGATCAACTTATATATATATATATGTATATATAGTTTATATATGCTTTGTTTTATTTATTTTTTCCACTCCAGTGTTTTCCTCATAGGGGTTCTCTGCATCGGTATGCGTGCTCTGACTGCGTGGTCGTTGTCATGGGGTTTGTACTTGTCAGTGCCGTCAAGACCCTGCACTGCAGTCTTTTGGTTGTGGTGTGGGCACAGTCTGCCCTGATCTGGGTTGTTCCCATGGTGACAACCTTTGTGGTCGTGGGTTGGGCTGGCTCTTGGTGTAGATGGACAACTAGGATATTATTTCCTCACCTGGTGCCAAGACATTTTTACATTTATACCGTGTTGAAACAGTTTATGTTGGGTGGGGGTTGGGACTCAATGTCACACATGTTTAGCTTGTATGCCAGAGAGTATGATTAGGTGTGTGTGCTTTGTGATTAACATTGGGTGTGATTATGTTTTTTATGATACAAAAACTGATGTTTTTATCATGTAAAGCACTTTGTGCTGCTCTAATGCATGAAAAGTGCTTTTTAAATAAAGTTTGATTTGATTTAATTTAATTTGATTTGATCATGTGTTAAAAGAATATGAGCCAGAATGAAAGGAATGGTATACAAAACAGTTGTGAGACCAGTGATGATGCATTATCTGAAGTAAGTGGTAGAAGAACAGTTAAAATGTGGAGGTTCTTTTAGGGATTGACAAAGATGAATAGGATCAGAAATGAGTACATCAGGGTGTCAAGACATGTTAGGTCAGATAAAGGTCAGAGCCCAGACTAAGATGGTTTGGGTGCGTACAAAGGGATAGTGAATATATTGGTAGAAAGACGCTGAGGTTGGAACAACCAGACAGGAGGCCTGTATGAAGGCCAAACAGGATATTTTGTAACTGTAGTGACAGAGGACAACATGAAGTTAGTTGTGGTAAAAGAAGACAATGCAGGGGATATAGTTAGAGAGAGGCAGATGGTTCACTGTGGTGACCCTTGAAAGGAACAGTCAAAAAGGAAAGAAGAAGAAGAAGAAGAACACCAAAAGCAGCTACTACAAAAAGTAAGATCCTTAAAATACTGCCCATATATTAGTTGCTAATGTTAGCCATTTTAAACTTAAACAAAAAACAGAGAAATAGAGTATCAGGGAAGTCAGGAATTTACAGAGCCAATATCTGAAGAAAAATTATGATCTACTATGTTTTCAGTGTTGTTATTAACCGATCACCAGCTGTTATTTTCCACAGTGTGTTTTAACAAATTGTGTCATTTCAAAACATAACTCGGAATTACATTGCAGCTAAAAGAAGGACTGGTAATCCATCAACTTTCCATTTTTGTGTTGTAGGCAAGAGATATCTTATAATCTTAGAATAAAACTACCAGTCAAATTTTTTTAATTTGTTGTGTGGTCTGAGCTCTCAGGTTATTCACTGTATGCTCTTTTATACAATAAAAGGAGGAAGAGAGGGGTAGAATGGAGTTTTGGGTCACTCCACACCCCTAAATTATTGGGGGAATGGAAGAAACAGAGGTAGTTCCACTGTTGCTTTGTGATATTTTGAATAAAGCATGCCTCAGCCATTTCATTAAGACCTTAGTATTCAATTCAATTCAATATCATCTTAGGACATTTTACAGACAAATCAATTTGAGGCGAATCATTGTGATCCAATCAGTATTCATACAAGTCATTTCATAAAAAATAATAGCATAGCTGAGGAAACCAACAGAATGCATCAAATCTTGACTTTGATTACATCTGAAAGCAAAGTGTTTTCTTGGGAATATATGGAACTATGAGATCTTTGATATACAATGAAGCGTGGACATGGAACGTTTTATATGTGAGGAGAAAATTTTTAAATTCTATCCTGGGTTTAACAGAGAGCACATGAAGACAAGCTAAGAGTTGAAAAATATGATCTCTGCTGCTAGTTCTTATTAGAATCCTTGCTGCAGCGTTTTGGATCAGCTGGAGACTTTTCAGGGCATATTTAGGACAGCTCATTAATAAGGAATTGCAGTAGTCAAATCTTGAAGCAACAAATGCATGGACTAGTTTTACTGCATCATTCTGAGATAGGATGTCCCTAATTTTAGCAATATTACATAGATGGATGTGAGCCAAAGGACAAATCCTGGTCAAAAATAACTCCAAGGGTCCTCACTGTAGCACTGAAAGCTAAATTAATATCATCCATATTAATTACATAGCTAGCAAATTTTGTCCTAGGTTTTTTAGGTCCAGTGACAATCTTAGTGTCAAACCTATGTGTTAGTAGAAAGATGGAAGTCATTCTTCAATTCCAAGGCCAATATCTGATGGATGGATGGATGGATGGATGATTGGGTAGGTAAGCAGACACAAAAACCCTGTATTTAAACAAATAAAAATTTTATAATTCAATATTAGAAACTACTATATGAAGATATTATTATTATTATTATTATTATTATTATTATTATTATTATTATGCTCACTATCCATCCTGAGTTAGCGTGACGTTTTTCCAAGTAAAAATTAATACATTTCCATAGGGTGCCACGATTTTAGGATTACAAACAAAAATACTAGGTGCCATTTCAGTCAATGAGACTTTAACCAAGTACTTAGTGAAGAGTCTGACTACGGGAAAATTTAGTTTGCACATATTTAATTCATTAACAAAATTCTTCAGCAACCTGTTTTTCATTTGAACTCATGAATAATTGTGTGTAATACTTCTTTTAAGACAATTAATTAATTTTAAGCATTATCTGAACATGAAACATGAAATAATCTGAAAACTTTTCTTTTGACACTGTAAAGTTTGTAATGAAAATCAATCCTCTGGCTAAAAAGTATCTGTTATTGAATACTTGTTAATGGGAAACCTGAGCTGGAATTCACTACTAAGTCATGATGGCTTGCTACACCAGCAGGAATTTTATACTTTATCTTGAAAGAAAACCGTCATCCTTTTATTCTTTAACTGAAACTGAACACGTGACAAACAAGAATTTGGTGGCCTCAGTTTTTCCATAGCTAACATTTTGCTGTTTTTGAGAAAACATATTTTCCCTTTTTAAACGCAGAATTCAAACTCTACAATGTTTTCACTTTTGTTGTACTCCAAAAAACATGTGGTGTGGTTAGAAAATATAAGGTACCTAAAGAAAAAACTAGAAATGTTACATTAAGTAAAACTTGCTCTAACGCTAACTATCTGTGGACTTCAATTCCCAGAAGCCCTTATGGACGTAGTGTTTACAGCCAGCTGACATCCGGCGTCTTCTCGTCCATTAGCCTCCCCCGACTCAACCATAACCACAGGCTATCCTTCTGCACTCGAATTTTTCCCCATGAAATGTCCTCTGTGCTGACTAATTAACTCTACTGAATGCGAAATTTCATCACATTTATCAGATGCAGGTGAGATCAATGGGACAAAGGTTGCCGTTTAACATTTGGTTAGCCGACGATAGCTCTGTAAAAGCTAACACATCAGCTAATGCTAGCGTTAGCACAAGCCTGCTCCATTTGCAGAACCCGAAATGTATCAGGAGTAAACTCGGTAACTGTTGGTTCACACGTACAAGATGTATCTATCAACAACACCAAATGCATAATAAGTTCAAGCCAAATAATTACACATAGTGGCTGAATGTGGGTTGATATAAAACGTCAGTGCGTTAATTTAGGTTAATGTTAGGTTAACTGCTGGAATCTCACCTTAGCTTGTAAACTCATGGATTTTGTTTCGTGAAAATTTTTATATTTTACTCTGCTAAATTTTTAGAGACAGTGTGCTCATTGCTTTCTTTGCTTCAGACAATGATTTGATGTTAGTTTTAGTATTAGGAATAGGCTAACTAGGTGGATAACAACCTGAAGGCTGTGCTGTTTTTGGTGCCAGGCTGTGGGAACCAGCCTCACAGTGTCGGTCTTGTTTGTGTCAGGGCTCTGGCCCCGTCTTCAGTAGCTGAAGCACACCAGTCTTGTCCTCTCTGTTCCACGTCCACGGCCCTTCTCTTTGCAGAGCCATGACCACCCAGAGGGATCTTGATATGGTGAGTGAAGTTCTGCCACTTGTACAATAACAACACAGAGCAAATGTGATAATCTGTTCGCCTGTGACATGTGCTCTCTCTGCCTTAGGCAGTCACACATACTGCTGTTTGACAATATATATAGAAGATTAATGTATGCGATTATCACAGTGATTAACACATCACATAAATGTGCCTAAGTTAAGATAATTTAAGTGTTTTGGTCTGGTGGGGGCAGACAAGTGGGGGAGTATGGATTAGCCAGCATCCACAAACACTTAGCTGGGATCGTGGTGGCTGTTCCTGTGAACGCCATCTGTCTAATCTCAGTTAAAACGTTGGCCTACTTTCCTTTCAAGGTTTAGATTCCAATTGATTGTACCCTCTTTATGTCTTGTCCCCCATTATGCCCATAAGAATTGGCAATGCTTACATTTATGAACTGTAACTAGCAGATTTTATGCTAAAGTCATTTTCTTCAGCATGGACCCCAAACAACATTGTTTTTTTTGGTGGGGGGGCAAAACAAGTTTAAACTAAAAAGTAGTTCCAAGTAATTTGTGTTAAATGCATTAAAAAGGGAAAACAAAGAGATTATTGCTAATTTTTCAGCAAAATGACTCATAAACTAGCGATTTACTGTAAAGACACAGCTTGAGTCTGCTACAAGTGCTTTTGAGCATTGTTTAAAACTGTTTCTACGTACAAGCCTTAGCCCCTATACTCCGGAGAGGTTGCATGTAAGACTGGAAATGTCTGCAACACTCACTCTTGACGTCTTGTATGGATTTTCTCGCCAGCTACCAAGGAAGGAGTCTGTAAAATCTGCCAGTATGTTTGTGCATGAATACAACAGAAAGTGTGTTTAGAAGGTCCAGATCCATTTCTCGTCATTCTCCAAAAATCGTCCAGTGCATAAAAACAATTTAACCCAACAAATCTCTGGTTGAAGGCTTAGTTTTGTTGTCAGTCTCCTTTGTTTGTGTTATCTGCATGATAATGTTGTCAAAATCATGTACTGTAATAAACCAAACTCCAGCATTTAGACTACTAAAAGAAAATCTTGGGTTTTAATAATACATGTGGTTTGTGTACCAAAGCAGCCCTACCCAGTTTTTGGCTGATTGGTTCTAAAGATCTTCAAAGAATAGGTTTTCAAGACTTTCAGTTTGTTTGTTTTGTTTGACATGTTGGGATGCTGTACCATTATTCTGTGCTGTGGTGTAAGGTCTGGATTTGTGAGACGAAGAGCATTGGAAAGAAAAAAAAAGTATATAGACTGATGAATAATATTTAAGTGAAAGCGGTTCTGCTGGATAAAAAAAAAAACATAAATAAAGCAACTCTCTGCATTTATGTTGTTTATGCTGAACATTGACGGTGTTACACATTCTGGAAAACTTCATTAGTTTAAATGAAGTTGAGAAAAGTCAACAAAGACTACTCAGAAAAATTTACAAAAATCGTAAACAGTTTATGCTTCACTAATTCCTTCATCTAAAATTCTTTACTTAAACAATATCTAACAACAACAGTCGTGTATCAACTAACTTTTTGTGAGTAGTGTAATAGGTCTCAGGTTTTATTTGAGACACCAACATCCGGTTACAAGCCATGTAAAGGCAGCACATCATGTAGCACGTAGTTATCTCATGGTATCAAACCTGATGCATTAACTTGTGGTTGGCATTGTCCTTGGGAAACTTGACAAACATCAAGCTCAGATAAGTCTTTGGCAGCCCTCTTAATCCTTCAAAATGTCCTTCATGACAGTGTAAAGGTTTAAAATCTTTGGATTGGAGAGCCAAGAGGACATTTAGGGTACAGGATGTTGCTATGGGCAACCAGGCAGATTTGACTTTGTTTTTATTTTGTTGGGGATGAAATAGATGGGCACAAAGCCTGTTAATGATGACATGGGGATGCAACCCCACGTTGAGGTTATTCAGTTCAGAGGGAGGAGGGAAGGGCAGAGGAACACCAAGGGTGGGGCGGGGGTGGGGGATTGTATTTGTAAACAGATCAGAGGGCGAGGATGTCGCTCCCTGACGTCACATCGCATTAGTTAAGTCTCTTTGTTCTCTCCTTTATGATTTGTGAACCAAAGAAAGTTCATGTATTCCCTTTTATAAGAGAGGAAAATGTTGGAGAAAAGTATTGATTTCAATATTTTTGAGTACAACTATCACTACAGGAAGATTTAATTGATGGGATAATTAATTTCTTATAGTAGCTTTTTTTTGTATGCGTAGTTGCAGAAATATACCAGATTAATGGATGATTAGGAAATTGCATTAAACAAATAACTATGGTCCAAAATGGATTAATTATTCAGGTCAGAGCAATGTGTTCCATCCATGTTAACTAAATAAGCAAATTAATATAAGATGATTTGACCTTTTGCTTAAACAACTGACATCTTTGAATGTGCGCTTAATGGTGTGAGCATCTCATGTAGTTATAAAGCTTTTGGAAATCAATTTAGATGCACACCCTGATATTTAACCTCAGTTTTCCATTTGTTGAATATGTTCAAAAGATGGATCAGAATAATTGTGACGTCACCCAGTCAAAGGGTAGAGACCTTGTGTGGAAATTAACCTGATGTATTTAATGATGAACTTGTAACATAATAAACCAAAAGAACTTATCTAGAAAGTTACGCAGCCATGATGCTTCTCTCTAGAAGTGGGATGAATGTTCATATAGACCAAAATTAATACAGCCTGTCAGCATAGCATAAAATTTCACATATAAATTAGATAGCAAACAATACAAGGTAAGCAGCACAAGCTTATATTCTGCTGAGAATCTGCACCCTTTAATTTCATCAGAAAATGTGGTGGTCTGCAGTAGGGCTGGACGATTATAGAAAAAATAATAATCACGATTATTTTGATAGATATTGAAATCACGATTATTATACACAATTATTCACTGATTTTAAAAAAGTGTTTATTGAACCACCAAAAAGAAATCCACCTCAATAACTTTTGGAACAAACATCCGGCTATAAATTAAAACAAGGAGTAAAATAATATTAAAAGAATATTAGCAATAAAAAAATGAATACCCAGTCTATACTCCCTGTGGTTCACTTACTACAAACTGAGGTTTTTGGCTAGGAACACCAGTCTGTTCACTTGGTCTGGCTTCAGTGATGAACGTAGGCAGGTGACAACATTTCCACCTGTGCTAAAAACCCGTTCTGATGCAGCACTTGTGGCAGGGATGCACAGGTATTTCCTAGCCAGTTTGGAGAGCCGTGGGTAGTATGGCTGTGATGATTTCCACCACTCAAGTGGGTCAGCCTCAGCATCAAGGGGCCTTGCCTGGAGGTAGGCCTGAAGCTCCAAAACTATGGCCTGGTCTGGTTGATGAGGAGATGGTCCTGGAACCGTGTCTTCTGTGGTTTTGAAGAAGCTGCCCAAGCCCCTCTTCTTCTTCTGTGCTCCCCCGGTTGCAGCATCAGTGTCAGCAGCTGGTGTCATCATTGGCTCAGTAGGGGTCCTCTCCTTGAAGATGGGGAAATAAATAGAAGACAATATGAATTTATATTTCAACTGAAGTATGGTAGTTACACATAATTGTATTACTCAGCATTTTAAGTTTACATGATGTTATTGAGTTTACTGTAAGATATGTATTTTCAATACATTCATTTCAATTGCTAAAATAGTAAAAACAATTTTTATTATTGTTTTTTAGTTGTAGTATCAGTAGTAGTAGTAGTATTACCATGACAGTCTTCATTTCAGATGTCAGTCTGGCTTCAATTGCTTCACGACTCTCTTCAGCCACATATTTCAGCTTAAACCTTGGGTCCACTGCAGACGCCATGTCGAGGAGCTCTTGTGTTTTCGAGTCATCATATTTCTCTTTGAGGTAACCCATGATCTTCTGCTTAATGCACTTGGAGAGGTCTGTGTCATTCTCTTTGACTGCTAGTATGGATGTGTGGAAGAGGTGGAGAGTTGGCTTTACAAGTGATACACTCACATACTGTTCCCCAGAGAGCGCATCCGTAAACTCAACTAGAGGGCTTAGTGAGTTGTTGACAGCCTCTAGTACCTCAATGTCCTGCCATCTTGGGGTCAGATGTCTGGTTTTGCGGTCACTGGAGAGGACCTGGGCGATTGCCTTCTGCTGCTCAAGGACCCTGTTGATCATGGCTTGTCGGGATCCCCATCTGGTGGGACACTCTGTCTTCAAGGAGTGCTCAGGCAGCTTCAGTTCCCTCTGGGCCTGTATTAGCTCCTTCTTTTTTTTCCAGCTGTAGGAGAAGGTGCTGACCACTTTTTTACAGACCCCCATGGCACGTTCAATCCTGCTGTCCTTCATTGCATTCTCTGGAATGACAAAAAATTTTTTTTATAAAATATATATATATATATATATATATATATATATGTGTGTGTGTGTGTGTATGTGTGTGTGTAATATAATATAATATATTTAATATAATATATATATTATATAATATATATAATATCTTTAGTTTTGTTTTGATTTTTGTGAATTTCTAATTAATAAAAAGAGTGGTTAAATAAAGTTTCTTTTAAAACAAATTCTTATATCTCATTGGGATGCTATACAGAAGATGTGTATCATATTAATTTAACAACAAAACTTGATTTAAAAAAATCCAAATATAAAATAATTTCTAAAAAACATTTGTCATGTCAAAGTATTGTTTTATCTTTAAGTATTAAAAGTGTATATAAACACATTTTGAACATGAATTTCTTTTTAAAAAAAACAAATTATACTCATTGAACCTTGAACTGTGAGAGGTAAAGAACATCGATCCACTAAATATTGATTGAATGGGATATTAATAGTTAATAACGACATATGTTTACTGGAATATTTTTGGTTTCTGAACATTTTGGAAAGCTATAAGGCCCTGGATCAAATAGACCCCGTAACATAATTGATCTACCTTAGAAACGAACATAACACAATGGTTAATTTACTACTTGAAGTAAAATATTTAGGTGACTTCCACTATAGTAATATGGGCCTATCCCTACTTTTGTGACAGTAATACCGTATTCTAATGTATCATTTAATAAATAACATCATCGCATATGTCACACAGACAGGAAGAAAGAACATTTCTCACCTATGGCCAAGTGAAGTCTGTGCCCGAAGCACTGCAGCCTTATCCATCCATTGAGTTCAGCTGCCAGCTTGACGTTTGAGGCATTGTCAGTTGTAATGCACACAAGCTTATCCTCCTCCAAATTCCATGCCGCCATAGCTTGCTTCAAACCATCAGCAATATTAATCCCTGTATGGTCATCAGGGAAAAATGCTGTCTGGAGACATTTTGTCTTCATGGCAAAATCTGCATCAATGTAATGCACGGTGAGGGAAATGTACGGCTCCATAGAGCGGCTTGACCACAAATCCGTTGTGGTGGCAAAATACTCGGCAGTGGAGACATCTTTTTCCACTTCAGCGCGACATTTATCGTACAAAGCAGGCAATGCAACTCTGCTGAAGTGTTTACGTGATGGCAACACGTAACGCTTGTCCAAAGTCTTAACCAGTGTCTTAAAGCCTGGGTTGCTAACTGTACTGATGGGGCACATGTCTTTAGCTAGCATAAATGTCACAGCCTCCGTTATCTCTTGATGTCGCCGGGATCCGGTGGGATATGGAGTGGCATTGTAAAGCGTGTTCTCAATGGAAGACTGTGTTCTGGTGGCTGAAGTTGACGCGCTTTGTGGGGTCTTTTGTTCCTTCAGGACTTTTTCGTAGACCACTTTATGGCTGAACTTTAAATGGTTGAATAAGTTTGTCGTGTTGCTTTGGGGTGCAGACACGACGGCGCGACAAATTTTGCAAGTAATCTCCTTCTGCTCCACGTCTGACAATTTGAAGCCAAAATGTCTCCAAATGACAGAAGTTGTCCTACCTTTCTTTTCTGCTAAGGGTTCTGGCTGGCTTTCTGCCATGTTGTCAATCGCTCAATTAATCAACACATCTCGCACGCTTGCTGCAGCTGCACGTGACAGAGGTGTGTTGATGGCGCCTTAACAGCGCAGGAATTTACATGCACAACAGTAATCGTTTTTCTTCGATTACAGTGTTTTAATGATCGTGACAAGGCAAAATCGAAATCACGATCAAATTTCGATTAATCGTCCAGCCCTAGTCTGCAGTGTTTATTCGTTTGGAAAAATATTTTAAAATACACAATCAAGACTTGTATTTACAACACAATTTTGTGATATTTTTAAATCTTGAGAAGAGACGAGTGTACAGTGTCACACGTGGATCTCCTAAATGCTAGTATTTTATACTGCTAGTATTTAATAATACTACTAGTCATATTTTAGCCCTAAAGGCATCTTGAAGATATAGTCCCTCCTTTTAATCCATTTACACATTAGTTTGCCTGGAGGATACACTTTGGAGGAAGCCCCTCTTCCATACACATTCACAGTCCCCCCTTGGGGCTACGCACTGGCCATGTAAATTTAATCACATGGCCCAGAGCTGTCTGGGACACCTGGGGTTATCGCATTAGGCCAACAGCCCGGAGAGTAGCAGCAGCACCCTGGAACTAAAGGGCCAGTGTTCTTCCCCTCAACCCCACCCTTATCTGTTGTTGTCTCTGGCAACAGGGGCTCACTTCAGTGTAAGCCCTCGGTGAATGAAGTCGTCCAGTCAAAGGGTGGAGATCTGGTGTGGTTAAATCTAATTAGACTGGAATGCCTGTCTCTTCTCAGCCTTCTGAAGGTCCCCTCATGCCTGAAGAGGTGGGAAGTAGTTGAGTTTCACTACAGGAGAAATTTTAATGGAAACTTAGTGTTAGAGTTGGACGGTATGACATTTTTATGGACCAAAATTTAGATGTGTTTTTTTTTTGTTGTTGTTTTAGGTGCACCTCCGCCTCATCCTGGTCAGTGGCAAAACGCAAGACTTCACTTTCTCCCCGAATGACTCTGCCACAGACATTGCCAAGCATGTATTTGACAACTGGCCAGCAGGTACATTTGATTTTATTTTTTTTAAAGTTTTACATGGCACCACAGTGTAATGCTTAAATTAAAAAACAGAAATGGTGATAGCACCACATAGTGATGCTGAATAATAGAGCTAGTCTAATCAAATAAAACAAATAACTACCTTCACTTAATACTGTACATTGTACAGTATGAAGTTATTGGAGATGCACTGACACCATACTGGCATATGAATAAAAAGAGATTGTATTATTAAGATGCCAAACAAGCTATTAAGCATGATTGTATAAATTCAAGTTAAACTGTTCACAACAATCGTATCTCAGAACTTTCCATAAATATGTATTATTTACAATGTGTTTATTATTAATGAAACTATTGGCTGATATGCTGTTATAATTTTGAAAGCTCAAAAAAAAAAAAAAAAAAAAGAATTAATAATATGCTTTTTTTGTGTGGGGGGGGCAGGATGGGAGGAAGAGCGAGTGAGTAGTCCTAGTATACTGCGCCTCATCTTCCAGGGGCGCTTCCTTCATGGCAATGTCACCCTGGGAGGTAAGAACAGAGACCATGACCATCACATTGATCAGAAATGCTACCTTTAGCTGCGTGCCTTACATAAAATATTCCTTGTGTATGTGTGTGTACATTACTCTTTATATATATATATATATATATATATATAAATAAATATTATAGCCTACTTACATTGTGAATGAATGTGTTTGCTTAGTTGTTGCAAAGTAAAAGTAATTACACTTTTTATGGCCAAAAGAGACTTCACCACATACAGAAAACTATATGTTAGTCTACTGTTACCAGGGCCAAATCTGAACATTTAGACTCAATTGTTTGGACTTTTCATGGCTCTCTATGTAACCTCAACAATATTGAAAGGCTTGAAGATATAACCAAAAGATTCGATGCTTCAAATCTTAGGGGGCAGTTAAAGGAGTTGTTCATCCACTTCTGTAAAATTCTGGCTATAGTTCTCTTCAAATTATGCCACAGATGCTCCTTATATGAAGTTAACACATTACTTTATGATAGCTACTGCATGGTAATGACATTTCTTTATACATCAGGTCACTCAGATGAACACAATTTCTGACAAAAACCGTCTCATAAGTGTTCTAAATTTTGGATGTAATTTATAGAAAATGTAAAAAGTCGATGCTACGCTGATTCTATCATGAATGTAGGGCATATAATCATGCAGTGGTAATTTTCAAACTATTTATTGAAACAAAAGCTAACAACAGTGGTGGGTATACAACAACATAATGTCAATTTCTCAATAACTTGTCATGTGTTAGGTGTCGTCTTGGTCTGACGAGGTCAAAATGTAAGTATGATGTAGAGGACTATTAGTGGTCGATTCATGGTTCAGATACTTTTGTGTTTTTTTTTTTTTTTTTTTTTTTGGTGGTTCATCATCTTGTTAGAGAACAGCATGGTATGAAATAAGGATTTAAACACTGAAAAATTTAGAGAAAGTCAAAGTTGTATAACTGTATAAGTTCATTTTGACATCATATAAAAAGCCAAAGGGCTAAGAATGAAATACTCTTTACAACTAAAGTTTATGTATCCTTAAATTTGATAGGTTCACTTGGTTACTGAGTAGCTTTACCTTCACTAAGTTCACTTGAACCTAATACAGTATCATGTAGCCTGGATTTGAGAAAATTAACCCATCTGTTGTAGTGACAGTAGCAGCCATCCTGTACTTAAACAGGTCACTCTTTAAGAAATGAGCAGTGGCGTCTAAATAAAGCAGCCTAAGTAGCAAATGAATGTGGTCATCTGATTTATTTTAATCTCATTAAGCTTTTGACCTCTACTGCCCTGTACCTGGCCTCCACCTGTACTCACTCGCACTCAGTCAGATGGTCTACTTCTGTGTTAAGTCAGCCTGGCACCAGTGGACAAAACACTTTACACTTTTCTGCTCTTGTGAAGCAGCAGTCTATAATTATCACGGTTTTCTTGATAAGATTGGGCAGGAAAGTATGCAAGAAGGTTTGAGAACGTAAACAATAGGAGCTTTTGCACAAAGCTGGCACTTAGACAGGGTCTATTTCACTTTTTACCGTTTTACTACTCAGTCAGCAGCGTCATTCTTACTCCAGTGCTTGGATAATTTCACCATAATTTTACCGTAAAAACAACAATATACAAGCAACATTAAGCCCTCTACAGACATGAGATACAGTATGTAACGTTAATGGTTTCATACAGCTTTCAAGTCATTCAGGCATAGGTCACTTTACACTTTACCTCATGCCAGTGAAAGTGAATTCATTAGGGCAGCGGTGGATGGAAGCAGTTATGATATGAAGTGTTGTTGAGGATTTATTTTGTATTTCGGTGCTCTGTGTTTTTGAGATGAGAAGCTTCATGGTGTATGGGAGCAGAATCTTAAAATAATGCTCAAAAACCTTTTTTTTAATGCCCATTTAGCTCAAATGTTTATTAAAAAAAGACTGTGCTGATTATTGTCAGTAAAACCATGGAGAAAGAAAGTTTGGACAGTGCTGTTACTGATTTAATAATCTGATCTGTTGGACGCCTTTGAACAGCTGATCATATGTCAGCGTAACCTACCTCTAGTGTACATGTTTGTCTGTTAATGTGACTACTGCAAATCACATTTTAGTTATGTTGAAAGTGATATGTAAATATTATCACATCCAAATAAGTCAGATTGCTGCTGTAAAATGTAAAAAAAAAGTACCAAGAGGCTCCCGTACAGATTCTGTCATGAGGAAGTAATAGTTCAAAGTTATTAGGTCTCACAGATAACAGAATTAACAGAAAAGTGACGTCAAATTGACACATTTGATTGCTGCCAGTTTAATAATGAGGATTAGCTGAAAGAGGCTTTATTACACTGACAGTACACCTCCAGTCAGAATGAGCATGAAGTGAGCATGCTGTTAAATTATACCTTAAAGCAAATGTTTCCTGTTTCACATCAACATTAATGGAATGAAACTGGGTCTACCTGCTGTGTACCATAATAGACCATGTCTTATATCTTATAGGCATCAATTGATTGAAGTTACTAATGGACCCAATAATACACAAACACAGTATGTGTGTCGACTAGTTTGCATTTCCAGCCAGAGCTGTATCAGTAAAGCAAGAGACAAATGGAGGGTCTTGGCATGAAAACTATTAATTAAGACATTTTTTTTTAAATTAAGTGTTAGTTCCCCATAGTAACAAAAAAATGCTTAACATTCTTCTTTTCACTCAAGTTGCCACCACGTATGGTGATGTACTTTGAACAGTAATAACTCATGATGTGTATTTCATGTTTAAAGCTTTAAAACTTCCACCTGGCCGAACAACTGTCATGCACTTGGTTGCCAGGGAGACGCTTCCAGAGCCCAACTCTCACGGTGAGAAACCTGTCTTTGTTTTAATTATTATTTTGCAGCAAAACGTGATTAGTTCATCTTGTGTGATTGTGATGGTCTGATACCGTAATAAAGCAATGCATATTTATATTTGAAGTTAAAGAAAAAAAAGTTCCACATGATCCATTTCTTTCCAAGCATCATACAGGCAGCCTCTTATCTTGCTGCTGTTAAGTCCCACACACAGATGAATTGTAGCCTCCTGTCAGCTTAACATTTTTTATCTCACCTATTTACTTTTCTTTGTAGGTCAAAGGAACAGAGAAAAAACCACAGAGAGCAACTGCTGCCTGCTTTTGTAAAGCAACAGAAATGACCCCTCCTTTACCCCAACATCTCACAAACAGAACATAACACATGCATCTAAACATGTGCACACTTCCTCACCGTTTTCTCCTGCCGGTTGTCCCATCAGCTGTTGACCTGGAATAAATCACAGGAAGTCCGTTTGGGGTCCTTACTTGCTTAACCTGAACTCCTGTCCAGTCTGAGGCTTTTGAAAAGTTTTTTTTTTGGTGCCAGTTTAGTCACTATTGGTCCCTGAACTTTTACGCAGCACATTTTGCTGTTGTTGCTCCTTTTTATTTGAAGATCCAACAAAACATACACTCCGTCCCAGATTTGTTTGCTGCAGGAGGTGTTTTCAAAAATCAGAGCTGTCCTGTTGTGAACAGGACGCAGGAACTCACCATTCTTCATGGACACATAAGTGCTATAAATGATTTGTGATCTTCAACCCTTCCCTAATAGTCACAGAGACGTTTCTCCTGGTCTTACTGAATGGTGTTAATCCTCTCTTGCACTTAACCATTTTAATTCAGAAATGTTTATTGTGTTTCATTGTCTCTTTCCTCATGGTCTCTTTACTTTATTTTAATGCTTTTGGTCACACAGATAGACCTTAAATCCCCACGTGGTAGAAAATGTGCCATCCGCCTCACAGACTGTTTCTGCCTCACTAACCGAACCTTTCTGTCTGTATCAGCACCGGTGGCCTCTAAGCCATCACCCGCATCCGTTTGTTTCTGTCAATGGACCAATGGAGAAAAGACTGAGACAAGGAAGAGATGTGTAAACACCTGCAGGTCCAGAGGAAATAAAGACAGACTCCCAGCAAGGCCTAAACAGACGTAGTCAGTGGAGTCAGGAATCAAGAGTCATGTTCGAACTTTAGATGGGAGATTTTATTGACTAGACTGCCATCGTTCCCTTGTAATGGGAACTGACTATTACTGACTGGCCAGTTAAACACAGACGGATAGGTCGGAAGGAGTGCGGTTACTCTAAGACCCTCACCCCTCCTCCTCTTCTATTGGATCATGAAAACGAAGCAATGGGAGTTTTTCCTGTTGGATATAGAGAGAGAAAAAAAAGGAAAACTGGGTGGTGTTTTGCCTCCTTGTCATTTGGATGCTGTTGTTATCTCTTGTTTGCCTTTTATCGTGGAATTCAGTAATATCATTAATAATGAAATTTAAATATCAATTTTTATCTTGTGCATAGGTATTTGTTGAATTTTAGTGAGGGTGAGTTTGTGTGCGAGTGTCTGAGGGTGTGTGATGCACGTGGCATACTGTGTGAGGACGTTTTTCAAAAAAGAAACAAAGGTAGTGCACTGGGAGCGTTGATGGGCTGCGGTTTCATAAGAAACAGTTGGAAACCTTTTGATTCCTTCCATTGAGTGTCCTTTGGTTTGTGTTTTCGTCAATCAATGTCACTGCTATGAAGTTTAGCTCAGTATGAATAAATGTAAAATCTAAATTGCAATGTGCTCTACATGAAAGCTTGTATTATAAATTAATAAATCTTTACATAAGGCAACTTCTCTTGATTTAAATTTTCTATTTCTGAAATGGCACTTTATCAAGCTATGCTATTAATTTGTTTAAAAAGATGAAATTGAGTTTTTTTAAAAGAAAAATTGAGTTCAGGAAAGCTGATGATGAGCAATTACTCAAGTTTTTTTTTTTTTATTTTAAAATATGTCACTTATTTACCTACCATCAAAATAGATGAATAGTTAATGAATTGGCTTAATGCTTGAGCTCTTGTGTCTCAGATTCATACATTTTAATCAAATCCATTATGCGCTGTTTCTTGTTTTCTGCAAGATTTTGCTCTAAGAAGATATGCAATTAATTGTCTGTACTGTCTATACTTCAATGATTTTATTTGTAATTTTTTAAAGATGTTCTTTTGCTTCCACCAATAATTATTTAACACAATACTTTAAATTTGAGGAGAACTTATTAGCAAATTTCAGATGTATATGTGGTACAAAATGAGCATAGTATTTTAAGTTTAGATATATTTGAAGTTTTAAATTTTTATTAATTTTTTTTATTAACTCAGGTTATGTGTATCCACAGTGCACTAAAAAGAAGTCAGTGGTTCAGAAGAGGGGAAAAATAATGGTTTTAAAGTTCTTTAGATGACTTTGATCACACTTCTTTTAAAAATATCTAACACTGTTTTCTTCTGTGGTTCCTCAGTTTGTGCTCAATATGTCAGATTCGCTCATGAGCTTCTTCAAGCTAGCGTGATGCAACCTGATCTCGCAGAATTGCATGACGCAACCACGAGATTTCAACACATATTTACATGTTGGTGGCACCTAGTTGTTCAAAATTGCGCGCTGAGTCCACGGAAATCAGAGCAATGTTAAGTCAATGTTGGAGCTTTGTCATGGTTAAGGGGACACGGATTCTAGCGGACTAAGAAAAGCTGCCTTCCAGAATCTGTCTCCCCCCCATATAACTTTTGTATATAAAGACCAAATTTCCTCATATTTACTTTAGTGATTAGGTTTGATAAAAGGTACCTGTTAATAAAAACATCTAATTGTGAAATATACTGACAAGGGACACGGATTCTGACTAATGCTGACAGTTATGCCCTCTTTATAACTTTGTGTATGAAGACCAAATTTCCTCACATTTATTGTCAGAAGGATAAATTATTCAAGTCACCTATAAATAAAAACAACTGACTTTAGGATATCTTAAGCAATAGATGGGGTACACTGACTGAAAAGACTGCCTCCAACTTAAGTGAAGAAAATTTAACCTTCCTGTTTTCTAAAGTAACAAAACATGATCAGGTGTGTGCAAAACATCTTGTGTTGGAACACAGACTAAGCATGAAAGAGGACAGACTGCGTGCACAGTATACTTACTGGTACTTTAAAATACTGTAAATGCAAAGGCTTTCTGCTACTAAGCATCCATTTTTCTTAAAGAAATTGCGTTTTATATAAGATACAGCCTCCAAAAAAGGTTATACTTGCTATGGAAATGTGGATTAAAGGTATGAAATCCTGCCAAGTTCAGCATTTCTGTATAATTCAAATCAGTCCCTGAGCCAAAGGAAATGTAACAATCACTACAGGTGTTCATTTACAGCTTGTTTCTTAACTTCTTACAAAGAGTCATTGGGCTTAATTTCTTTAGAGCATCCGTGTAATTGACATCATGTTGGACATAGCAAAATAACAACATTGTTAAATGATTATGACAACTGTGATTTCAGAGGGAAATATTTCAGGTTGTAATGTGATCGTTTTACTGTTAAGTAGGTGATCTGAATTATTTGAAATAAATACAGATGAACAGACAAACAGTAGCCTACCTCGATTGTGAAAAAAAGAAAAAAAATTGAAGCAATTTTGCTAAAAGCTGGTAGAATGTATCGACTGAAATGCAGTTAGGTTTGTATTTTCTTTTTAAGTAATGGATTTCTTGTAAGCCTTTGATTTGCTGTGTCACAGTTTGTGTTAAATGTTTAAACCAATGTTAAAGTGCAGTTAAAGTGTATTATTGTTGGTCATTCATGCCTAGCTTTCTCATATTAATAAGGTATACTCTATCAGTCAATATATAGATAGATAAGATAGATATGCATGCTCCTCTACCAAAGCACAGCCCAGTTACAGCCTCAGGACTACAGGTTTAACATTAATGATGGTACAAGAATATCTCAGTGGGTTTTCCATCATAAGCAGCAACTATATTGTTACAAAACAGCCATTAAATATTAAAAACAACTATTCATCAAAAACATCTACATTAGTAAGACTGTAAAGTGGGTTAGTTGAGCTGTTATTGAGGCCTTTGTTACAATCAACATGCAGACAGCCTCCTTGGTTGAAATCACAGTAAATAGATAAAATCAAGAGTAAATCAACAAGTCTCTGATTTCTCTTTGTAATACTCTGTGCAATAGATATTAGTAAGTTGTGTCTGCGGTGGTTCAATTCAAATGATCTCAGTTGTTTTCATGTTCAGTATTTTGAGTTTGCATGTAACAAAACATTCTTTGTAACACCTTATTTACATATTTTATGTTGTGTCATTTGTTCAGTTTAATTTGATGTTATTTTCTATTTAAAAGAAAGGAAATCTTGAATACATACGTAGAGCTTCTGTGTAAGTATTTAAAGCAGGGGTACTCAATTCAGTCCCATGAGGGCCACTGTCCTGCAGGTTTTCAGTGTATCCCTGCTCCAACACACCTGATTCAAATTAAATTGATCCAATAGCCTATGAAGTGATTCATTAATTTAGTCAGGTGTGTTGGAGCAGATACACATTGAAAACCTGCAGGGCTGAATTAAGTAGCCCTGTTATAAACACTGCAAAACTGACTGCGATTCAAGGGGGTGTCAGTGCCTCGGGCACCAAATTGGTCAGGACCGGCACTGCAATGATCGGTAAGAAAGAGCTATGGTTAACACAGTTTAACAGGCATAAGATTATATTTTTGCAACAATAAAGTGATTCCCAAATAAAGAAGTGATAGGCCTTAAAACACATCTACAGCAGGTGAACAGTACATCTGAAAGTGTTTTTAGGATTTAGCAAAGACCTGCAAGAGGACCTGAAGACATGCGTTTGGCCCTACAGTTTTCTATTTGCTGTTTGCCACGAAAGAGGGGAGAATAAATCCAAGGTATTCCAAATGAAACAAGAACTGGCCTGAAAATCACTGGCAACAGGAGATGAATCTTCCCCAGAGCCCAGACTCCAACATAATTGTAGCAGTGTGTTTTCATCCTGATGGAGAACAGAACGAAAAGCAGCCAACATCCAAAGAAGAGCTTTGAAAAACTTCAACAGGTCTGGAGAACTGTTCTTGAAGTCTGCTTAAACAAATTACAACAAAATATGGCTTCAAGGTTCAGGCAGTTATTTAGAAAAAATATCCTACTAAACATTAATTTTCATGCTCATTAGAAATGTACAAATTTTGTTTATTCCTTGTATAATGTATTTACATTTAAGTTTATATTTTCAATATTTTAATTTTTTTAACCTACTGGTGATATGTAAAGAAATGAGGATTGATTCAATTGACTGCTGAGTGTTGTACATTCCCGTTAAGAATTTATTCAGTTGCATTTGATTAACATACAGTGTCAGCCTGTAGGTGGCAGTCTGCCTCTGTGAGGACATCATGGTCCATTGGAGGGTATGACAAAGTAGTGTTAGAAGATTTAACTTGCATAGACAGTTTAGAGTGTGTTGTGTTAAACTTTGCATTGAGCTGATTTATCAGCAGCTGTCTCTTCGTGTTCTTGGGAAATTTGATGTTGATGTGTAGCTGCAAGACCATCCAGGTTTCCAGTTGACACTGGCAACATACCATAAAGGAAAAGTGCAGTCAACCCACATATTTCTCGGCATACTGGCCTTTCAGACGTGCTATTGTGTTTAAACTACATTCGTCATATTTTTTAACTTATTTGGAGTTGTTCGAGTTTGTTTTGGTTTTTTCTTGAACAGAATTCAGTGGAGACTAAAATCAGAACAGAAGCTGACCACAGAGTTGATCTGCAGCATTTTAACAAGTGTCTGGGGAGGTGATTTGTTGAAATGTTTGCTTCTTAAGCCCCCCCACATTCATGGCTGCTTCTGCAGGATGAATCGTTTTCTATGTTCGACATGACTCAAAGCCCACGTGCAGCCAGTTTCTCAGCCTGTGTGCTGCAGTGGGCTGTTGTCCAAGCACCACTCACTGTCTCTGGACAGCAGTCTGTAGCAGCCTCCCTTACTGCTGATATGGAGGGTTTAATTCCTGCTTTGACAGCAATCCATCCTGCTGTTAAAAAAGCAATAATATCCAACCCAAGTAGAAGTATTGATACATCTAAATTGGACTGAGGAAGTGGAACTAAAAGTTGTACTAATCCTTGTTAGAAACACTTTGTGTCATACTGTTTTATCACTGTGGAAGGGTCAGTGTGGTTACAAGAATACAATAAGTTTACAGAAACAACTTAGATATCCACTGAAGAAGACAAAGCAATACCATCAAAAGCTACTACACATTAACTTACATATTTACTTGTCCATCTTTGCAGAGCAGTTTAGTTTTGAAACAATAACTTTAATGTTTTTTTCAGGTTAGGTTTAGATGCATGGACAAATAAATACATTTCTTTACAGTTACTGCTTGATGTTTTCAATGCAGATGGAGGCTGCACAGGATGAAGAGAAAATAAGTGAATGCCTAAATCAACAGGGGGGTGTGATATATGTGCTATTTTTTGTCATGCTATTTAGTGCTGCAAATCCCTCTTTCCCTTCACTGCTTCAGACCATTTTCTTATCTGTCAGGTCCTCTTTTATTAAAACCAGCTGTGAACACACACACACTAAGGCAAGCATTTCCAATACTGATACGCTTTTATGTATTCACTGTGACCTTTATATTTTTTTCTTCAGTTACAAGCATGTCTCCTAATTTAGTCAATTTAGAGTATAATGACGGATGATTCATAAAACTTTAATGCAAAAGTTAAAAAACAAAAAATAAAATATTTTTAAACTGGCTTCAGGTTTCAGGCATAAATGAGTTACTGCACACACCAATATTGTAACAGATTATAGTAAAAGTGTAAATAATGTTATATTTCTGCAAATATATCCTTAAAAAAAACTTCTTGGTAATTTCCCTGAGTCTGTTAAGACTACTTGTGTGCCATCATGTGCTTCCTTCTTTTGAGTAGATTTATCCAAACCAGAGGTCCTGTGATAGTGTTCAGTGGGCTTGTGTAAAAATCACTCACACTCATGCAGGAGTTAAATAAACCCAGCAGGGTGTTTGTAGATGAGCAGCTTTCATGCTGTCTTCAGAAGCTGTTGCCATCTCCAGCTCGCCTGTCTTCTAAAAGGAGGGAATTCTAGGAAGGCCGAGTGGATGTGGAAATGCTATAGCATCAGCGTTTCCATAACTGAGCTGTAAGAAGTGTGTAGGACGGAGGGAGAGGTACCCTCTTTTTATTTGACTGTTTGTTTTACTAGATGGCCCCCAGCTCCTTGTAACATGCCACTATAACAGAGCCATACCTGATGCAAGATGAAGATGTAAAATTTTCTGCATGACTGCAGAACAAGGGTGAAAACCTTAAAGAGTCTGCAGGTAAATCTGACTGTTTTTGACCCCAATAAGACTAAACTTTTTATATTGTTGCCACGTCACTGCAACAGATATAGACTTTTCCAGCATCTGTGCCCAGTTACGCATTCCTCCACTCAAATGTAGAGGTGAACTCTGACCTGGGCATGCAGCAGTCCTTTACACTGCCCTGCACATTGCACGTTTGTACAGAAACACTGCACTCCATTCAGTCAAATACTCAGTCTTTACACCTCTAAACATCGGGAGTTTACAAATGACAAATTATGCTTTAAATCAGTCAATACAATATGTTGTGAGTCATCATTACCTGATGGAATGTTTCTGCACAGATACGAGGATGGTGGCAAGCAAAATGAGTGCAAAGTGAACGATTCTTCACATCACAAAAGCACCTCTGACCTTCAGTTTTTTTGCATTATCTTGCAGAAAAGGTAGTGATGTTGGTAAAAAAAAAAAAGTAAAATGCAAAAACATACAAATGTTTTGCCTTTCTGGTTATCTCTGCATATTTCTAGAAGAACAAAAAAACACTGAATTTTAGTATTTATTTTGTTCAGTGTGACCAACCAGAAAAACATGACTAAAATGGAAAACTCAACATGATTTTGTGTCTCCAAAAAATGGTAGTTTCTTGTAATATTTTTCAGAGACTGCATCAAATAAACTTAACATGCATAGGTAATGAAGTTATATTAGACCAGCTGTTCATTTCAGTTTTATGCTCTGCAGTCATTACATGCATCTAATTTTATTGCACCTGATGAAACTCTCATGTTGTTTTCCATTTAAAATGGTAATTGAAGCAACTTGACATTAGGTTCATGAAGGGAAATTCTCTGATCAACAGTGTGTCAGCAGTAGTAAAAAGCAAATACTTGGCATTTGTGAAATTTTGTATTTTTTATCCTTTGTTTCAGGAAATTGCAAATACTTAACAAACAAAACTACAGCTGTGTTTCCAAATATGTGAATGCTAGCAAACCATAGATTACTCCATCAACTCAGCCTTACAATTTAACTTTGAGTTGAGATGGACAAGATGCTGAGTACAGGTGACTGTTGATCATTTGTGGCATGATGAAAATAAATTTAAGAAATTAAAATGAGATGAAAACATATTTTAAAAATTCCCAAAGGGAATGATTTAATGGTGTGGGAACAATGACCACATTTTTCAACACCAACAAGACAGATGGAGATGATTGTGAATTTTAGAAGCAAGATTAAGCTTGTAAGTATTGTAAGTATTTCCGTTCTGGAGCAAAAGGTGAAGATGAAGATACTTGGGTATTCACCTGAACAGCAGACTGAACTGGAAATGCAAGTACAGGGTTTAAAAGTATCTGGTAACCTCTGCTTAGTTGCATAGCCCACAGATGATGCACAATCATCACAAATGGTTTCCTTCTCTGTGAGGTTTTTCTGTTCTTCTTGGCTCTGGTAGTTGTGTCCTCATTGTTTAGTTAGGACAGGCGGTCACTAGAGGGAGCTGGCTTTTGACCAAACTTTCTCATTTTATTTCACTCAAAATGAAAATCACAAACTATGATGGGAAACATACTAAAGTAATTACATTCAAAGCTTGGGCCAAAGTGTGGGGAATGCAGACCAGAGTAATCCAGACTTACTTATTTACACACAACCTCTTGCTCTTTACTGTGTGTGTGTGTGTCTTGAAACTTCAATTGCACTTATCACACAATCAGTGCATTTAGTCTACTACTACAACTTTGAACCTTAGATTTTTGACAGTCAGGAAATCTGATCATTAGATGACTCAGCACTTTTCAGCCTTTCTTTTCTTTCTTGTTTATTATCAGGATGAAGGTCAGAGTTTATGTTCAGTTTTCATACCTTTATGCTCCAAGATCAATTCTGATTGCTCTCCACACTTAAAGTAAATAAATATCCTAATCTCTGACACAACATGCTGACCTTGGGTTATGTACTTTATGGTATATTTGAGATAAATATAGAAAGTTCTCTGCTCAGATCCTTTACATTTGATTCTAAAGATAAAAGTTTTCGGTCTCTGCCAGTTTACAATATCATGCTGCATCTTTCCAAGTAACTAACATTGTGTAAAACGTACATTTAAACAGGATACTATGGTTTAGAAAAATCATAAACCGATATTTTATTAACAACAGAGCAAATAAAACATATTAATTGTTCAAAGTGAGAGCTTTTGCTGTTTGAAAAATATCTGTGCATCTCAAATTTGATGGCAGCAAAACATTTTAAAAAGTTGAAACAGGAACAACAGAAGGCCAACAAAGTGTGCTTTGAGATGACAGTTGGAGATACATACTGGAAGAGTACCTTAGAGATGCAGTTTTTCAGAGATAATGGTGGGCACAGGTTCAGTAATTTAAAAAAAAAATCTTAAAATTGTGAAGCAATTTCAGATATTGCTTAAGAAAACATAGCAAAGACTGGACCTGGCAACTTGTACATCTGGAAAAGCACCGTCAGTGCTGAAAGGTATCTATGGGTTTTAGAACGTTGACTCCATTTAGAAATCATTTTAGAGAAGTATATTTTGTATATTTATTTTTATATTTTGTGAAGATTATGCTAAACCACATACTGCAGCCATCACAACAGTCTGACCCCGTTTTAGAAGAGTCTAGGAGCTGAACTGGCCTGTCTGCAGTCCAGACCTTTCACCGACTGAGAACATGTTGTGCACCATGCAATGCAATTGGATGCAGCACAGCAGAAAAACATGATCGTGTCCTAATTTTTCTGAGATGTGTTGCTGCTTTCAAATTCAAGATGAGTTAATATTTTTTAGGATTTCAGGTAGGACGCATTTTCAGTTTTAGCATTTTGAATGTTTTTATGTCATATTTTGAATAAAATGTTGGTTTGTTAGATCTGCATCACATTCTGTTTTTATTGTACGTTTTACATAGAGCCCAGATTTTTTGGAATAAAGGTTGTATTACTATGTACATTTCCTTTCATCACACAGTGAGTCTTTGAGTGTTTGCAGTGGTTTCCATGGTATCTGCAAATACTGCTGCTCTTTTTTCAAATTTATAGATGCCTCTTATTGGGCTTGTTGCTGTGTGCATGGTGTTCATTAAGACATCAAAATGCTTTACAGTTCATTGCTCATTTGCACTGCCTGCTGGAGCCAGAGTTGTAATTCCAGTTAGTGAGGGATCAGATGGAGGTCACTGCTGGCCGTCAGGGTTGCTGTGCACCACAAGTCCTTTCAGTCTCTCTGGACTACATTACACATTTTATACTTACTAATAGGATCTCTTGGTGGGGAATTCCCAAGGGTGGTGGGGATTAAGATACCTTGCCTCACTCCCCTCCACAGTTCACAATGTGGGGAGCAGCAAATGTGTTGCACATGCTCAGACTGCTGTTGGCTCAGCAACGTTTACATCTCTGGTTAAACAGAGGAACTGCAAAGGCTGGAAGGAGGTTTATCTGTGCTCCCACATTGATTTTCAAAGCATTGTCAGCTGCAGCATTTATGTGGTGACCCAGATGAAACTGACTCTGTTTGCAACTCAGTGAGAGAGTATCAGATGATGGAGAGTTGGGAGCCGCTCAGTGTCGGAAAGACAATACTTGAAGTTGACTTCCACTGTTGGATTTGTTTTGGAGTTTCTTAGCGTTCCAGCTGCACTGGGAAAAATAGGGCAGAGTGGAAAAAGTCTTAACCTGAATGACAAATGAAAATCTGAGGGTGGAGGGATTCCCGCATCTCTTTTTGTAAGTCTCAATGGGATGAAGATCAGTCCTTTTTTTTAAAAAATACTACAGCAGAGAAAAAGAGTGTAGGGTTTCAGATTTGTTCCTCTCAGTTTGTCTCTGTCCTCTTGAGTATTTTTAGCTATCGTGTTTGGACACTGCATTCTGAGTGTATCATGGCTTAGCGCTCCATCTGTCCATCACATGACAGAAAAACATTTCAGTGCAGCTGCAAGATGTTCCATAAAATGAACTCTAGCATCAGTTCTGCTGCCTTTAGCTTGTTTACATCTTGTTTATTTCTGTGTTACTGATACTAATGTTTGATCTCCTGAAAACAGGAACAAGCTTAGTCTGTTTCTGGTCCTCTAACGAGCCAGATATATTAAAACATCTTACAGCTATGCCATAATGTGTTATGAAAAGTCAGATGTTCAGATTCTCACTACCCTGCAGCAGTTATGGTGCTGAGGGCAGCAACAAGGAAAAAGGTTAAGTTGAGTCCATTGTTAGAGCTGTCACATCTCTGATTTATGGGCAGCAGGTTCACTCTGTTTGCAGAGCATTAACTTGCTCACTGTTTCCATATTTCTTTGTCCCATTTAGGTGGAAAATACAGTGCACACTGTGCAAAGCACTGAGTGTCCACAACCACCATCAGACACTGCAGCTTCTGACCGCAGCTACAGTTAACAATATTTTCTTTAAAGTAATCTACCAGTGGGTTTCTTTATATATCATTAGATTATTGCAGATTTAATCTAAAAAAAAAAGTACAATTTATTTAAATAGCATCCAACAAGATAAAAATCACAAAATTCTTCACAATGAAATACAAAAAGACAAAAACTAATCAAAAGCAAGTTTGAAAATATATTTTTAGCTGCTTTTGAAAAGAGCTCACTAAGTCCACGGATCTCAGGTTTAGAGAAGTTCCAGAGAGGAGAATGTTGCAACGGCTCTGTCATCTTTAGTCTTTAACCGTGTTGCACGACCCTGATCACATTAATTAAGCTTGTTAAAACTCTCTAATGTCACCTAAGCTAAAATGTTGTGGATTAACTGAAAGAAAAAAAACTAAATATTTTCTTGAAAAATAACTTGAGCTATGAATTAGCAAACAATATTTTGCTTTGAATTGATTTACTTTCTAATTTTCCAATGCTATTGAATTAACAAGGTTGAGGAGTAGGTTTGCGATTATAGAGTTGTTGCTTTGTAGCACTAGAATCCCTGGGTAGAAATAAAATTACCTTGAACAGGGCTGTTATTTCTAAAATTGTTCCAATGAGGCTACTTCTTACACTCAGGAACTGCAATATGCAGCTGTCAGTTGTAAAAGTGTTGAGCCATGACTGCTGCTTGTTCCAGCCTTTGTTCAAAGTGAAGAAAAAGGAAGAACTGAAAGCATTTATGGGCCTAATGACAGCACAGCTCAGAGTTCAACCTCTGTGGTTTTCTCATGTCCTCAGGGTGTTTGTTGTGGGTGACTTGGTGGCAGAGCAAAGCTGCTCTGGTTCTGGTGAACTGGTGCTCTTCAATCTGACATTCATTCAACACCCTGCCAAGCAAGTGGCTCATTATTCAAAAACACCCTGCTCTGGCTCCAGGAGCCCCATATGAGAACAGAGCGACAGTAAGAGAAACACTAAACTCCAGCTTGCAGAGATGGTTGTATTACTCCTTCAACCAGTCAAGTTGCCGTGTACCTCCATTTTAATTTATTGCATTGAATAATGGACAAAGAAGAATATTTGTTCAACAGAAAGAAATCACATTGAGGTTAAACTTTAAAACGTCTGAATAATAAATATAAAACTCTTTCGATCTTCACATTTGTGTGAAATTGTTAACATGCCAAAGCAAATTTATTTATATAGCAAAACTCAGTGACAATGAAATTACAAGTGAAGCCCAAGTGTTTTACACAATAAAAGTGAAAAAAAAAAAGAAAAAAGAGTTACATAAATTAGAGGCCCACATCTAAATAATAAGCAGCAACTCTTGTTCACAAGAGACTGGGTATCATATAAAAGAAACCTTAAATACACATTTTAACTACTTTTATTTTATTTATTTATTAATTTTTTTAACTTTATTGACCCTATACAAGTAAATGGGAAAAATAGCATAGTAAGAACCGATAGAGAAACACAGCTGGATTCAAAGATTAGTGAGTAGGCTACAGATATGTTAATTGGTAAACATAATGGATTATTGAAATGATTAAGTAAATAGATGAAATAACCAAATATTAAACATATAAATGTAAATTAAGGGGGAAAAAAACAAACATTTTAGCTACCTTTACTTGAGTATAGAGAATGTGCACCGATGTCAACGCACAAAATTGTGGGAGAAAACAATCTTTTTACAGTGGTTCATCAGTGGCTCTCCTCTTTTTAATCTGTCTTCTGACAAGTATTTCATCTTATCATTTTTTCCACCAAATTGTTTACTCTGCTGCAGCAGCAGCTTCGTGATCAGGGCACAAAAAGGAAATTAACCAGCAGATTTTCATCCTCTGTTTCCGTCTTGGAGGCAGTGCAGTGATAAACACATTACAGAGAACAGTGAATGTTGGCAAAAATACCTCTTTTTCTTCAAAGTTACACTTTTAAAGATTTATTAGAATTTAAAATCGTAAAAGTTGCACTGCCCTCAAATAAAAATACTAATGAGCTATTTAATTGTTCATGAAGCTTTTATTTACAGTTAGGTTTGTTTAATCTGAATATGTTTTCTTTAAACCTTTTTACACAGAAATATGTAGCCTACTCTTGTATAGATTTATATATAGCATTCACATATGTGTTTCAAACCTGCTAAAACATCTAACAGGAAATGTCTGGTTTTTGGTGTCCAGTCCTCAATTTGATGTGGGAATTTGAAACAAAGAGTGAAACACTGAAACAGTTTAAAATGTTTCATTAACTGATCACAAATCAGGGAAATCTGCAGAGAAAAAGAAATAAATCAAACATATCTCTCACAAAGTTAAAAAAAAAAAACAAAACAAACAAAAAAAACACGTTTCCTTAATATGTGAATATCACAATCAGAAAGGACGGTAAACATCTTTACAGTAGGTCCAACATCTGTCCAGGTTGGACAGGTTTTGTCCGATCGTCATCCATATTGGTCTGCAATGAAGTAGAAGGTGCTGTCGGGAAAAGACAAGGGGTCTAGAAGTGAATCTGAATCTGCGGGTCTCTGGGTCTACAGACACATGGTTCTCAGATGAACTGGATGATGAGAGAACAATAGAGGTGCACCTGAGAATTCTTTTTGGGTCACTTGCTACAGTAAGAAGTAAACTACATAATTTTAAATGCAGCCTTACCAACCTGGATGACACTCCCATGTACAGATGAGAGCATCACTTTCCTCCACCAGACTGTGATGATTGTTGATTATGAGTCCCAGTGCTGTTCCATCAGATATCAGACATTTCAGAGTAGATCTGCTGTTACATCCAGTAAAGTTTTTTTTGTTTATTTTATTATTCGTGTAATAAATAAATGTAGTTCCTCATATTTTTGATTGCTTCCATGGTTTTACTGCTTCTTTTGCTTAAGCAAGATATATTAAATGAATTAATCTTGTAGTAGATTTAAACATGTTTATTTTTCCTTTTATAACACCCAGAATATATCAGAAATGAATGCACACAGATGAACATATAATATATTTGATTTGGGAATCAAAATATTACAACAATAAGTATTTAATGACCATGTAAATTTTCAGTATGGTGGTGTGGTTGCAGTGGTTGCATGAGCATTTAATGATAAGTAGTTTTTAAATTCATGACAGTTGTAGGAACGTACATCAAAAAAGATAAACACTGTTTGTGTAATGTCTGAGACTGTTTCTAACACAGTTTACTTGTGAGAAACCTGAAGGTGTAGACAGTAGTCGTGTACCCCCAAATAGCGGAGAAAGTCACGTTTCTCATGCTGTAAAGATGAACAACCTGTGTCTCTGGGAGCAGATCTTGGCTGAGTAATACTGTTACTAATCTGGATCTAGTCTGGAGTTGAAGATTAGGACACAGCTGCAGCCCAGTCTTGTCTGCTGAGATCAGGCCCAAACCAGCGTGCCTGTTGCTTACTGTGATTTCAGATTGTTGTCAATGGTCCTGCTGCCCTCTCTGAGCTGCCAGACATCTGTGCTTGTACACCTCAGGGTAGAACAAGTATAATCAGCAAGGTGAGTGAGTGAAGTGTAAGATACATACAAAATAACTACCACATGACTTGTAGTTTGAATCAAGATTACATTTCCCTTCTGATTTCAAAATGAGTCTTTTTTATAGAATATTAAGTTACAAACAAAACAGGTGGAGACAATTCTTCCCTCTTCTTATGGTTCTGCTTTTACATAGTGTTTTCTGCTTTTCTGTTCTCTCCTCCAACTTGATTTTTATGTTTCCACTAAGCATTTCTTGGCCTTGTGTTTTGTGTTTTGTGTGGAGTTTTTGAATTCTGTTTTCTTTATTATAAAAAAATATCTGCTGGCAAATATTTTTTGATCATCACAAATTTACAGGGCCTCATGTCCTCTAAGCTTTTTGTTCATGTGGCTGTGGGTAACCTTTAAATGAGTTTACAATGAAGAACTTGTCGCTGGAATGCTTTGTTATTGCTCTGATTTCTTTATGGAGCTGTAAATCTGTATTCCATCTCCTGTCTGTTAAATTTATAGACCACAATCAGCCTTGGATTAAATGCTGGTCAAAAACAATAAGCTCCAGCTGAGCTCAGAGCAGAGATATGCCATGCTGGAATCCAATTATGAGCTTCATCAATCTGTCTGCAGCTGAATGGAGAAGCGGTCATGGGGACAAAACCCTGAACCCAAGCTTGTGGCTGATCTGCATACAGAGTATTATTCTCAGGAAAATGAGCTCTCCGGCTTTCAGGGCTCTGTGGGATACAGGACTTTGTTTGTGTGTGATATGCAGAGTTTAAAGGATTAAACTGTGGGTGTGGAATTGCCCTTAGCTCTTGGACAGCTCTGAAGCCCGGTCTGCAGTTACTCAGTGTTTAAAGCACACAGAGACTAGAAATGTTCTGCCTTGTTATTCCCATTTTAACAGGAAAAGGCTCCAGTCAAAAATGCATGGCCAAACCTCAGTGAATTCCTGATGAAGGAAAGAATGCAGCAAAAAGAGCCACGTTTTTGTCCATGGATTTTTTTCCAGTGCACTCTCCTGGCTTGCTTGGTTCTGGCACAGCCAATATCATAAAGATCCCTGTTGTAGATATCAGAGGGAGAGCGGTGAGGTGTGGAAAAAGACTTAAACACATGTACAGATAACTTTTATTCACTTTTTGAGGAGAGCCAGACTATAATTGGAGGCTGCAATTCTCTTTATTCAGTTACAAGTTGTTTAGTACATCACCTCGGAAATGTCAGCTTACAGAGCCTGATTGTAATTATGTCCGCTGTTGTTGTGTTTTGTAAAAGAACAATGTAACCAAATTAATAGCGCATGTAATAATGAGGATTTGCAGCTGCAGATAAGTAAATGTGCACAGACCTGGCAGCCGCACACGTCTGTTTGTCACAGCTGCAGCTGTAGCACACTGAAAGCAAAAGCCAGTTCAGCCACGTTTGGGTTTGATTAAAGAAACTAAAAAAAGAGAAAAAAATAAATAAATAAATAGAAAATAAAATGTTCCAGGGATGGGTGGTTTAGAGCTGCAGGTTCAGTGCCTGTTGTGGGAGGGAAGGCCTTTGTTGAGGGAGGAGCAGAACTGACCAAGAGCTGCAGCTGAGAGATGGGAGACGGGTAGATGGGGGCTTTACGAGGGGCAGAGTCAGATCTGTTGAAAAACAGACATAGCTTGTTTGCCAAGTTCTGATCTCCAATAGTGACTTGACCATCCCCATTTTCGCCGTGGCCAGAAATGTGTTTCAGGCCTCTCCATACATCTTGGACATTGTTTTGTTCCAAGCGCTAATATAATGTAGTCTAGTGTAGTGTGATGTAATCTCATCAAACAGGTGTACTTCAGGACTGATATGTTTTGTTTTTGATTTGGTGCATTTTGTGCAAACTGGAGTTCACTAGACGTGAAAACTGAAAACATTTTGAGACTGAACTTCTTGTGGTTCTTTTGTCACAAAAGTTCTGCAACATTTAAGCCTTGACTTCCAACAAGCAGGCAGCTGCTGCTATTTATGGGCCACAGAGCTGAACGTCATCTATAAAACAACACAGAAAATGTGTTTGCATATGTATCTGCAGATATATACAGGTGTAAATGCAACAAATACCAAAATGTTGAACTGCTAGCTTGTTAAAGTCACTTCTTGTTCACATTGTAAATAGCTTGGATTAAACATTTGTGTGCTAGGATGTAATGTAGAATGATGAGGTCTCTTAGACAGGATTCCAGATCCTGATGTAGTTATTCACATGACTTTAATCAAATCAACAAGAAAAGCAAGACCAGAACAAGGATTATGTCAGATCAAAGTCAGTGACTCAAAGAAATGGAACAAACTGACAAAGAAGACTTGCTTTTTGTTTGTTTGGAGAAGCCAATTGCCCTCCCACTCACCTGCCCTCTCAGTTGACTATTTGTTTTGGACCACCTCATCCCTAAGGTAAATAACTTCTGCCACGATTCTAACAGGAATCACCAAGATTTTGTCAGTTGTCTGGGGACACTTTTGGTGGCAGATGTTAGGGAAGGATATCAAAGAGCATTACTGCCTGCCAAACCTGTGCTCAAGCCAAGTCTTCATGTTGATTCCCTGCTGGGCTCCTATGTACCCATTCCTCACACTTGGTCCCACTTTTCTATGGACTTCATCAATGGTTTGCCCATTTCTAATAACCATTCTGTTATACATTACCATCGTTGTCATGTTTTCTAACATTACTTACCAGATACCACTTAGGAAACTACCTACTGCCAATGAAATGAGTGAGGTTCTTTCCCAAAAAGTCCTGCTCCTCCATGGAATCCCCTCTGACTCAGTTCCAGATGGAGGGCTCCAGCTTGTCTCATGCTTCTGGGGTAAGTTTCATAAACTGCTGAACGTCAAAGTCAGCCTCATCTGGTTTCAATCCTCAGACCAATGGCCAAACTGAATAGACGAACAAAGAAATGGTGACCAAGCTCTGGGCTTTGGGTGTTAGTGACCCAACCAAGTGGTCTCAGAATCCGCCGTGGGTGGAGTACACCATGAATCTGCCTCACTGATTTCTGCCTCAGACTTGCCCTTTGTATTTGTCTTGAACTTCTGTCTCCACGTTGACAACCCTTTTCTGCCTTAACCTTGTCTCCTTCCCTAACCCACTACTAGTTTTTGTAAGTCAAAATTGTTTTGCTCTACGAAACACTGACCATGGGTGGCACCTACATTAGTCTTTTGGATTGTGGTCTGGATCTCTTGTTAATCAGCTCTGCAGTTCTCCGGACTACGTAACACTCTACGTAACACCAGTTTTAACACCATTGTTAACTACCTATGTTTTCCCTCAGTGAACCATTAAGTACTTGCCTCCCATCTCAGGCTCACCTCACCCTGTGTTGGCCTGCACCTCTAGGAAACCAGATTACTCACCACTGTAAATAAAACTTTTACCTTTTCAGTCTGAGTTTGGGTTATTTCAAGTCCAAGATTCTCAGGTCATTACATGGGGACAAAATTGCTGTCTTTACATTCACAGGAAGTCCCCATAAGGTTATGTCTAGTTAGATTTCTGTCCCCATCTCTCTCTCTCTCTCTCTCTCTCACACACACACACACACACACAAACACACACACACAGTCTGGATTCCTCTTTACTGTATTGCCCCTAGTGAAACTTCCTCGTTACCTGGCAACCACTTTGTTCCTGTGGGCTGGGCCTGTGTGAGTTCCTTGGCAATAACATTCTGGGGCATTTTGTGGAGGACTCAGGTGTTCCTCAGCCTTGATGAAGCTGTAACGCTTCACTGTGACACAAGAACACACAAGCTAAACTCTACTACTTTTTCTCCAGGTGACCTAAACCTTAGCACTGAGGCAGGTTACACAAAGCCAGCATCAAACAAACAGTGAGTAACAAACTGGTGAACAAGGGACTTCAAAGCATCACAAACGCAACACAAAATGGATACTGATATATTGATAGCTTTCGATAGCTTCTATTACATTTGCAGGTCATGTCCATTTTGCCATAAATTAAAACTGTAAAAATGCTGCAGTGACTGATCTTAAACAGCCATATGTCTCTGTGGTGTGTTGCAGATATTGATATTAAATCTAAAGTCATTGACACTGGTTAAAATTTTGGAGTTTCTAAAGTGAGAAATGTTGAGAAGGCAGGCTCAGAGCTGACACAGTGTCACACTGCAAATCAGGGGTGAGGTGAGGATATGCAAGTCATCAATGAAGCTCAACTGCCTCTATGCCTTCAGGGGACGTTAACACTGAAGACTGTCGGCAGGAATGTTCGCTCCAAGGCTGTAAATATTTGGGCCTGTTTACCGAGTCATTTACAGCGGATTTGTTCCCCCGCTGAAGTGACCTGAATGCTTTTAGTCTCCGTCTTCTTCACAGAAACAGCTTTAGGAAGTGTGATCCATTTCATGTGGTGAGATGCTTTGTAGTTGCTTACACTGTGTTCCCATCACAGCCTCTTTGATTTCTCGTTATTCAAACCATATTAAAGCGATGAAAGCTTTGCAGTTATGCAACTTGAAACGCACATGTTTGTATTTTCCACGTGTAACAGCTACATGGCTGTCTGTCCTCGAGGCGCTTCCACATGGCAGCTGCAGGGACAATTATGAATCATCTCTGGTCTGGTATATCTCTGGAGATTCCAGACATTCTTGAAGGAATTTCTCCCTTCTGGTATCATTTAAAGTTAGCCCAATATTCAGCCCACACATTGGTGCTTTAGTTTCTGAGCTTGCATCTTTTTGGCACAGATATTTCTACCACACAGGGAGGCTGTGTGGAAAGTCGTTTTTATGAGACTGAAGACAGAATTTATTTGCTTTATTTATTTCCCCGTTGGACTGTGTTGTTTTCAGGGTCAGGGTTTATTCAGGGTCCTGTAACAAGAATAATATTTGTCATCAAAATTAAAGCCACAGGCTTTACGTTTCAGCTGTTCTCCTAATATTTATACATTTGCACCTGGTTTTGCCAAAAGTTTTCCTCAACATCACTTTATTAAAGTAATTTTGCAGGTTTATTTACTAAAATAAAAACACATTTGTAGTTAACATTTCTCAGGGAATCGGACATTTGACAGATGATGTATTAGTGATAAGGTGACTTGTGCTGCCTCTTGAAACTGGGATTCCTGCCTCAACCCTTAAATTACTTAAGTAGACAGATGCTCCTCTGTAAATCCAGGACAAAAACTTGTTTTAATGTTGTTAAAGGAGACTAAAAGGCAACATATTGTTGGGATGCCTTCCAACCTTAGCAGCAGGCTCCCTCCTGCACTTTGCCCAGACTGGTTAAAGATATGAGGAGACACTCTCCACTTCTCTCCTAAAGGATTTCATCGCAGTCAGTTTGCATTCCTTAGTTCATGTTTTTGCTAAGTGTGCTTTCCTCTTTTTTTTTCTTTTTGCAGCTCCTGCTGCCAAACTTAAATGACATCATGCTGAAGGGAAGTCAAGCTGGATACTTACCCATGAGGCCCTGCAGGAGAACCAGGGACCAATGGCAGGAGGAGTATCTACTCAAGAGGAGGACGAGGTATTAATCGGAGAGGAAAATCTTGCCTCTGAAAAGGTCATTCCTGGCACACATGAAGCTCTTTGTCAAGTGAAGCAACAACAGAAGGACTGAAATGTGGAAAATATCTGTCCTGTTTTGACCCGAAAATGAGGAGCGGTAGAGAACTGACAGATGGGATGAGAGAGCTTTGATGAAAACAGAAGGAGTGAAGAAGCAATAAATCTAGTTGGAAAAAGGCGACATAAAACACTGAGGCACAGGCTGGAGAGCAGAAGGAGACATTCTTTGTGTCCTGCTCTTTAAAGAGCAGTTGTCTAAAAAGGCTACAGTGTCTGAGGTGACCAGCCGAGATCGGGTCAAGACCAACAGGATTGTTATGGGTTCATTCCACTGTTTTAAAGCTCATATGGCTTGTTTGAATCTCAAGCCAATTATCAGATTAAAGAGTCCAGAGAAAACCCTGTGATCCTGTTAATAAATCCCTAAATTGCTTAGAGAAACTGTTGTGGGCCCCCTAACAGCAGGTCAGGTCATACAATTCTTGATCCCCTGGCCCACCAAGTTGACATGAAAATGACCTCTTTGTTTTAGTACTTGATAGCTTCTCTTCTTTCTTATTGCACACACACTCAAAAGACATATACTCTGCTGTTCCAGTCTCGACACATTACAGGTTTTAACTTGTACTCAGTGCCACTGCACCACCTCCATGGAAATCCTGCTCACTTGTACCCTTTGTGAACTCACTCATCTGGAATCCAGCTACCAGTAATGAGATTGATCAGAAAATTCCACTCAAACACAGAGTAATCATGAGGAAAGTCAAACACTTTCAACTTTCCTAATTTGTTTTCTTCTTTCCTCCTTCATCATTCGGTGACAGACTAATAATGGGCTCCCTGTAGAAGTGGTCAGATGTTAATGAACATAGCAGGCATTTCTCTAGAGGAGGAAAAAAAAAAGGAGGTCCCTTGTTTTCTTAAATGAATCACCTTGGAAAGTGTGAGTATGAGACAGAGAAAGTGACCAAGACTGTTGAATGTTTGGTTTTGGTGACTGGAAGCAGAGGACTAAGGTCATAGCCAGTGAAATGAAGATGAGGGACAATCTAATGAGTTTATGAAAGCCCCTTGTTTTACAATTTGACACATTTTCCTGAAGTCTCAATGAAACGTCTGTGACATTTTGGTCAAAATACCACATAAACTGTACATCAACTCATTTTTTCCACCGTGAATTTACAGCTATTTTAATATCTACTAGTTTTAAGGTGTAGAAGGATCCAGATGACTTTCTTCTGTGGGTTATACCTTGTTTGGGATCTGTCTGACAGCTTCAACATCACACAAAAACAGAAATTTAAACACAAATTACGCTCAATAAACATTACATTAAGTTAAAACTATAAGAGCATATAGCTTAAGAGCTAAAACCAACACCAACAACTGGCAGAAAATCACTTGACTGTAAGGTTTACTCTTAAATAATTACATTTAATATCTCTACAGTTTGGCAACAAACTGGTAATGCTATCTCTATTAGATTATCCTTCTGGGATAAATAAAGAACATTTAATTTAATTTATTTTCAGTGGGAATTTTTTTAAAGAATGCATCAACTTAAAATGATCTAATCTGATTTATAAACATATAAGTACTTGTAGAACATTATTAAGTCATTTTTATCTTAAGTAAACTATGGCTGCTGACAAGAATTAGCTTTTAATAGCAAAGTGTATGAATAAAATAAGATAGGTTTTGTCTTTACAGCACCAGGATACAGTAAAGTTGGGTGGAAAGAAGAAAAAGGTGGTTATTTATGCTGTAAGCTTGGAATATGATGCTGAAATCCACTGCAGATATGAAAAGCCTACTGAATGACATATTTTCATACCAAGATAACTTCCAACAATGTGCCAGGGTTGTGTTAATGATAATGTTGTTTTTTTTGTTTTTTTTTTACTACTGGCCCTCTAGCCTTTCATATAGGATGTGGTGGGTTCTGCGCTTCCAAACCCATTTGTGTCTATGTGATGAGAGAGACAGGCGACACAAGAACTTGCAAGGCTGGGAATGCCGTCAGCATGCACTCCAAGCAGAAAGTTAAAATAATCTCCACTTGCTCGCGGTACTCTGTGGCAACATATTGATGCACCCAGTCGTGGGAAATCCTGTAGATCTCCACAGATGACCCTCTATTACCAGACATGGAATAGAGTGATGACTGCCTAGGCGGCTATCATTTTTGTGAGTCTTGGTGTGACTCTTCTCATCAAGCTATAAAGTTTCTCGCTTCTTAATGTGAAGCTGGCCTGGGAGCCATTACCATTTACATACAGCCCTTGGATGAACTTAAACTCTGTGTTAAACATCTGTCTTGTTATTCGGATGTTATGAACCCACATCTTCTACCCTGCAGCTTGACAGATCTACCCAGCATCCAAATCTGCATCTGGAATAATTAGCTACTTGCTTGGGTATCCTTTTGGTCATGTTGCAGCTGACATACCACTTGGACTTGGTCACACACACCCTTTTCCTCGGCTCTGTTACCTAACCTAGTGGTAAGCAGCAGACTGACTATGCAAACATGATAAAGAAAACAAAAATAACCCAAAACCAGGTGATTGCAGAGAAAGAATGGATGGATTTTTTGCTTGTAATCTTGGTTCACAGGTTAACATTTTAATAAGTTATTTATAATGCTATCAAAAGTTCTTTTAAAGTTTAAAGATGCTTAAAGAAGTGAAAGTATAAATCACACAAATAAAATTTTATGTGAATGTTATTTGGCTTTTTTCGTGTTAATCCTAGTTTTCTTCAACTTCTCCTCAAAGTTCTCTTCTCCCCCCTGAGCTGGGTTCCGTTGGAGGTTTATCCCTCCTGTTAAAACAGGATTTTTGTCCTTTCCACTGTCACCCATCGCCCTGCACATGTTCAGGATGAGGGAATAAATTGAAGGGAAGGAGAATTATGTCTGCAAAGTGCCTTGACATTACTCTGTTGCGAATTGGCACTGTACAAAAATTTTTTTTGACAGATCAAAGCTGTGGTATTCATGGGTTGCTGGTTTCCTGAGCTATGAGGTGGGGAAAGCCATCAGACAGCAGCAGCATGTCAGTGTAATGGGACCAATTCTCAGTCCAGGATTTTAAAAAAAAGTTATCTAAATTTATCATGAGTTGACAGTTCACAAAAATACATGAAGTGACAAGTACTGTATGTAGCACCACATTATGAGGAGAAGTTAAATAATATGCCACCATCTTTTTTGTTACCATGGTGACGGTACAAGCAACTTTCTGACAGAGCTGGAAATTTTATATGCACTCGATCAACATAGCAACAGCAAAACCCGACAGTTATTGTTTTTCCTGATGATGTGCTGATCAAACCCTGATTCTTTTCTATAAATTATCAAGACTGACTCAATACAAAAGTCTTAAATAGCCAAAACAGAAACCCTAAAATAATGAGGATAAATATTGGTCTTCCAGTCTTCTGAGACAAAGTCCTTTGTCTGCTGCTGTCCTCTTTACATTCATGTGTTTATCAAGGAACTACTACTCAGCCGTACTACGGACAGGAGACAGGTGTGTAATTTATGTAGGATAACAAATTAAGAAATTAAGTATTGGAAAGTTTCTTCTAGAAGTTTGTTTACACTTTGGTAAAATACAGGCACTATGAGCTTTGTAGGTGACACACTTGAGCATTATCATTGCAATGTCATACCATAAGAGTAAGCAGGTACCTTAGATTAGACCACAATACAAAATAATAAGTTGTCAAAGATAAGAAGTAATCCCTTTTGTGTTTTACTAATTCCACCTTTGCTTTCTTGAGTGTTATTTGCAGGACTGTTCCTTAGATGGTAGACTGCAGTGATTCCACAAAATGTCTTTCCACTTCAACATTCATGTTTTTCTTTTTGTCTTTATTGTCATGTAATTGTACATTATAATCTAATATTGTGCTATACAAGTAAAACTTTATTCAATGACCTTTAATGCTTAGCTCGGCTGACCTTTGCTGGCTAGAATTGCATACTTTCCAAGCCCACACATTGAGGTGTCAACCTTTTTATCTCAGCCCCTGAGATGAAGCAAATATTTGTAAAAATGTTTAAGTATTCTTATCATATGTGTATCTTCTATCCTGTTTAATCGGAGCTTAACATTTTGTGAGAAATACTGAAAAGGAGAGTAATCCTCAAACAAATAAAAGCCAGGTCACTCATTGTCAAACATATAGACAAAGGAAATCTCTTGTGCACTCTGTCTGTAACACAGACAGTGATACCATCATGCTGACAGAGTTCGTGTTTACACCTCTCTAGCCTTTTGCCTTCTACATTCCTTACCATCCACAATGATTTCCCTATTTATCTCAGAGGGAATATACCTTACACTTAATCTGTCAGCACCAGGCTATTCACTGAGGGTTTTATTACAGAGCAGAGAGCAGGTTTTTGAAAGTGTTCCCTTTTTGGTGAGAGTGGCCACATTGTGCCAAAAGCCTGACTTGTGTTCTTGTTGGGAGATTCCACAACATTCCTGAAAGCACTGTTACTGTGACTGGGAGCTCTGTTTTCAGCACCCGTGAAGCTTCAACAAGCCGTATGAAAGCACCAGTGCTGTGTCCTAAATTCCACAGGTTGACAGATCTAAAAGACCTCTTGGAAATCAAGGTCAAAGGATGAGGTGAACACTGCAGCCAGCATGCCCCAACAGTCCCCTGCCTTCAGGATATGATCTCTGAGTGTTCTGGAGTTGGTCTTCACTTTAGCATCTGTGATAAATGGAGCGCAGCTTTGCCAAAAACAAGATTTTTCTTGCTTGGGTGTAGCTGTTGGCAGCAACAGTAGATGCCAAAGTCCTGTTACATAAATGCATATAATGTTTTACTTCGCATTTAAGAAATGGTCATAGTGATTCATTAAATTAAATTGTATTTTTTTTTTTGTCAGAATAGAGTTGCAATTTAAATATGGGTCAACAGAATAATAACACTCAGTGTGTAAAGTTAGTTCAAAGTGCTCTAATTGAAAAAAGAAAAAAGATAAATGACCATTAAATCAGGAAACAAATATCTGGTCAAATTAAACTAGTATTAACATGATCGGTTATTTTACAAACAATTAAATTAAATGTGTAGTATTTTAAAGTATCTGCCCAAAGATATGACTTTGTTTGGATTATAAACTGTGTGGGGTTTTATAGTTCACTTTGTTGTCTTCTAGGAGACTTGTGAGTAACAGTCTTGCTTTGATCATAACCCCAAAGTAGGGCCACAGCTGTCTGCACTTTATTATATTAACAATTTATATTTTATTCTAAGAGAGATGTGAGTACCATTAATTGTAGAATATTTGAAACATTCCAAGCATAATCTATTCTGTTTTGATTATGCAAACATTTTATTCTAAGTATGACATTATATGTTATATTTTTTTATATCACTTTAGTGCTTTACCATTAAATTGTATGGTATTCTTTTTGATAGTACCTCTGCCTTTGTTCCAAGTGTGATGAAGTACCAGTTTGCAAATGTCATCATGATAACATACTAAAGAAAGATGACAAAACTAGTAAACATTACTCTTTCTAAACATTTTAATATGTTAGCATGTCAACCCTTTTTGTCATATTGTCAAAGGGATGAGAGTCCTATAAGCCTTAGCTTCACTTTGGTGCTGCTACAACTGCTCCATCCAAACTTAAATAGAAGTTTAAACAGTTTAAGTGTTACAATTATAGTACACTGTATGGTGAATAAATAAACAATATATCTGCTAAATGTGTTAGCATTGATATTGTGAGAAATTAGCATGTTGATATTAGCACTTCGCTCAAAGCATTCGTTTGAGGTGGTTTTGCTTAGCATAATTTTTGCATATTTATCCATAAGTATTATTTTCATTATTAATTTTATATGCAAATATAGTAAAATCCTTTTAAGCTACGTTTTTTTTTTTTGTTTGTTTTGTTTTTTTTGCACGTTGGGAACAATAAAAAGCAAAAAAATACGACAGTGGTCTAATTTCAAGATTATTTTTATTTCATGTTAACTTTTGCCTCAGCAGGTGAATCGGCGGTTAGACAGGAACCAGAGGGGCGCTAGGACCGTGGGGAGGAGCGCTGCATGGAGAGAAAACGCTTCTTTTCTGAACAGAGGTTGTATTTGTGGCTCTGTGTCTGACCTGAACAGGTTACAGTGGACGTCCGGACATATACTACGCACCTGACATCTCATCTGTAAACGGTAGAAAAGAACAAGCAAGATCCCCCATCTTGTGAATAAGCACAGAGATAAGAGAAGAGAGAGAAACTACCTGTCACCAGAAATAATGAGGGAAACTTGGAGAAATGATCCTGAAGGACCCGTCTGATGGAATGAAAAACCCGACAGGGATGTAAACACGGACCAACAAATCTCTTATGAGAAGGTATAGTCAATTTGGTGGTTTAGTTGATATTTGCAAGAAATATTTAGCTTTTTTGGACTTTGGGATCCCTACAATGATTTACTTGTCCAGTAATCACCGATCCTTGCATGAATAAAGAAGAGGAGATTTACAGTTAAACTATGAGATCATTATTCATGTTTTTTTTCTTTTTTCATACATAGAGGTTAAAGCTGAAGAAAAATTGGCGTTTTTTGATCAATGGTATAAATGTTAAAGTCTGCTAACATCTGCAATGCCTAATGTTACTCCATAGATTAGATCAGTTTATTATTTTGCTTATGAAGTCCCATGCTTTTTGGTTGTCTACTTGTTATTCTCCTGTTTATATACAATATGTTTTTTGTTTTTGTTTTTTTCCCCTGTGATGATGCCATGTGAGACTTCTACCTTTTTTCTTCTTTAAATATGATTTTCATTCTCAAATTATTTGGGCATCATAAAGACCAGCAATTTCCAGTATAATTTTGTCATGCTTCTGTAGTTTCAGGAAAATGTTTATTTAAAGCTTTTAGTTCTGAAAACACAGGTACTTCCTTTCTGACACTTAGACTCCACCTGTTTCTCTAGAGAATTATTAATAGTGTAACTTCTTTGTGGCATATACTGCATTGAAGAATTTGTACAATGTGTCAGCTTCATAAAAATTTTATTTTACCATCTAACCTCTGCCAAATTGTCTGCTGCAGCTGCCATGTATCTGACACAAACACAGAGGGAAAAGTGTACTTTTACATGTGCTTTTTGTTGTAACAGCCTCCTTTACTGTGTTATATCAGGTGTCTCATAGGTGTATGGACAGGCCCCACCCTACCTTTTGTTAGGAATAATACTTTGCTGCCCTGCCTCGACTTGCTTTTTACTTTCTACACACCTGCTGAAGTCGTGCCATGAGTGCCTGGGGATCCACAGCCTTTAAAGGGGATCAAGTATCTCTTCATCCCTGCTACTCTGACCTAAAAGCCCCATGCATGCTGTAATGTAGTAAATGTTTGATAGAAAGCACTTTATTACATCTGAACTTTTAAAAGTATTTGGTGAGAGCTGTTACTTTTACACATTCCTCTACCTCAGATACCACTTAGCTTAGTTATGTCACTTTGTTTCCTATTTAATGAAACCTTTCACTGGAATTTGTTCCTGACTTTTTGTGCCAACAGACATTAAAACGCTTGTTTGATTCCATCAGGCGGAAATCCCATTTTCCTGTTAATCTATAACATAGAAACAAGAGGCACATTGTTGCCTTGCCACATCAGATGAAATTCAGGCCTGCATTGCAACACTACAGTTTGTAAGCTGATCCCATTTGCACAGGCAACGTGATTTACAATCAGCAATCAACTATGAAAGAGTCCGTGAGGCATCAGTTGATGTGTTTGTAAGCCTACTAGAGTTGTTTGCTTGGCAAATGTTGCTAAACAGTTTTTCTCATGTATGTTACTCTTTTCTCTGTATTTTCAGTGTTTTCCATGATGATGCCACGTGAGATTTATCTCCTAACTCACCTGCTCCTGCTCCTTCAGCAGCTCCTTCCCCTCACCATGTCTCTCCTCCACCCTCCTCACCATCCGCCCATCCACGTTCCCTCACTGCTTCCCCATGCACCAACGCCTCTTGCTCGTTCCCGCTTCAGCTCTCAGGCTCAGCTGGACCTCACCACTCACTGTAACTCTAGCTGTTTCCACAGAGCAGAGCAGGAGGAGGTGAGGGAGCAGCTGACTGAGAAACTGGCCTTTGAGACGCTGTATGCAGACGGCTCCCGCACTCTCACCACGGTAGAAGTGGAGGGCGATGATGACTTTGAAGGAGATAGATATCACTCGGCTTATCTGCCTCCCTGGAGACATCAGGGTATGAAGTCAAGGCACAAGCGTGTGAGGAGGCAGATCTATGGAGCGGACGGGCGTTTTAATATCAAAGGTGATAACTTCCTGTTGGATTACCCTTTCTCCACAGCGGTGCGCATCTCTACCGGTTGCACCGGTGTTCTTGTGTCCCAGCAACATGTCCTTACAGCTGCTCACTGTGTACATGATGGGAAAGATTATGTCAATGGGGCGCGGAAGCTCAGGGTGGGCTTCCTGATTCCTCCATCCACTAACAGCACTAAAACCGGCTTGAATTCTGCTAAGAAGCCTTTAGTCCGCTGGGTGCGGGTGAAACGTACCCGTGTGCCAAAGGGCTGGATCCAGGGCCCACAGGAGATCAGCATGGACTTTGATTATGCTCTACTGGAGCTGCGTTGGCCTCACCGCCGTCCATTCATGCGCCTCTCAGTGACTCCGTCCTCTGATGATCTGGCAGGAAACCGAATCCACTTCTCTGGTTTTGATAGTGATAGGCCTGGGGAGCTGGTATACAGATTTTGTCCTGTGGAAGAAGAGTCAAGTGACCTCATATACCAGCACTGTGATGCCCGCCCTGGGGCCAGTGGCTCTGGAGTCTATGGACGAGTGTGGGACAACAATTTGGAGCGCTGGGAAAGGAAGGTTATTGGGATTTTCTCTGGACACCAGTGGCTGGAGATTGATGGAGAGAACAGGGACTACAATGTGGCTGTGCGCATCACTCCTCTGAAGTTTGCCCAGATCTGTTACTGGGTGCATGGAAATCGACTAGACTGTGTTCAAGATTAAGGAAGTTTTAAAAGTATAGCATAAAAAATAGAAGAAAGCACAAAGTTACTTTAGAAACTACAGGGTGAAATGTCATATTACTTCTGAAGAAAGGACCTGACTTAAATCCATGCAGACTCACTACACCAGTAAAACAGATCAATTTCTGGATCCATTTCCCACATTGATTTATTTCCCCTTTTGTATTTAATTGGCTACCTGTAACCTCTGTGCCTATTAAATAAATCTGCTTGTGAGATCATCACAGCATATTTGACCCTCACAGATTAATAGAACCATCAGTGTTTTTATTGGTTATAACTTAAGCCACTTTTTTCCCCAAAGATGGAAAAACAGATTTTTCTTGTGTCAGCATATTATTCTCCTGCCATGGATGACTTACTAATAACATATCCTCATCTTTCCTGTCATTTCTTTAGGGATATGCTGTGGTGTTTTGACAACTTTTAAAGCATATTTTTTCACCTTTTCAATGTGCATTGAGACAGAAACCTGATGTTAGAGACCTGTTAAGCTTTTCAACATTTAAGCAGACAATATACTTATCTCATAGGGGAATGACAGAATGTTAACTATTTTTTTGCAGAAATGTCTGACATATTTTAATAAAGAGATTTATATGTGTGAAGTCATTTTTTCAGTGTTAGGGCGCCCTCCTGTGGTCACAACAAATTGTTGCAACTTCTAATTATGTTACTTTAAAATTATACATTATAACTGAAGCATTGATTTGTTTCTCTGTACTTTTAAACAAATTGGAAATTTATTTGGAACATTTATCTACTGAAAACAAAATTAATATTCCATCTTGATTCTGGGAAAATCGTTTTTTTTTTTTTATTTATTTAAACTTGGACTGTAAGAAAACAAGGGTTTTATACTCCTTTACAATTCAAAATTTTGTTGGATGAGGCTTTATATTGCTTGATGAGTTTAGATCACAATGAATACCATGTTGCTACTAAACAAGGATTAATTTCTTGTTCAGCTATGTACCAAACCAGTACATATATATTTACACAATTTTGTTTGGAATGCACAAACATTTAGATTTGACTAAATCAAATCTGAAATAGTTAAGAGTAAAAGTGTTGGGGTGTGTGGGGTAACAAGTCAGTAGTTTAGTGCTTTTTATTAGAGATAAGGAGACGATACAAAACATCCACCATTCAATTTTCAATCAACGGTAAACTCAGACCACTGCTCCTTCATATACACGTCAGTCCCCAGACCTTCAGAACGCTCCAAGGCTTTACAATCGAATATGGAAATTCTGGATTTAACAAGTACAAGGAATGTTTACTACATGGAATTTTAGACCCAGAGCTGGAAAAGGACTCACTCAAGTTTTGAAAATTGCATGTTCAAACAACAAAAAAAAATCCCAAACAAATTGAAAAAAAACAAAAAAAAATTATATATATTTTAACCGTGTCCCCACCCAGAAGATGTTTGGTAACACCTTGTGCAATCAAGTGTGAATTAGTTCATACTACATCTAGTCTCAACTACACACACACTTACAAAAAATTAACTAGAAGTTTAGCAAAAAAAAAAAAGTGTCAGGATTCAGTGTTTGGGAAACTAAAATGTTGCCTGTCCCTTTCTCTGCAATCATTCAAGTGGAATCTGGAAAAAACAAAACCCTGTCCTTAGAAATGAACGTGTGCATTTAAATTTTATCATCATCATCCTTCATCAGTTGTATCTTAAATGTTTTTTTCTTTGTATGTTTATTTATAATCTTTAGGTTGTATGAAGTGGAATGACAGTCTTCATTTTTACCTGTTTTTTTTTTTTTTTTTTTTTCCCCTCTCCTTAAAATTGTCATTTGACCCAGAGCCCACCCACGATATCCCTCCCCGAGAGTCCCACAAATGGTATTGGTTCTGCTTCTGCCCTTCTCCATGCCAAACTGGAATGAACATCTAAACCCAACAGATGTGTCTGAATGGCCTCAACTGAAGCTGGAGAGAGGAGGGGAGTACTATTTATATAGGGGATCCTTCCAGGCTGATAACTGATGAGCCACCAAGCTTTTCTGCCAAGGTGTGCCGATCTCTGAGGTCTTCCAAACCGTTCACCTGCCACTCATGTTTAATACCTGAAAAGAAACATAGCAATCAGAATCATGAGTCAGTAGGTTTTCAGATTAACAAATGTAACCAGTAGGTCATCATTGATTAAGCTTATCTGAAAGATGCTAGCCTAATTTAAAACTAAAAATTGAAAATGTATTTACCAAGTGCGCAAACTGTACCTGGCAACTGAAGGCATGTGAACAATGGTTTGATATATACACCTATGAAAGCCTACTCAGCCTGAGCATAGATTTATTACACTAAGGAGTCAAATGGGTATTTTAATGGGGTCCTAAATTAGGTAGAAATGCTACAGAAAACCAGTTAGAGAATGGGGAGAATGCACATTGAGCGGGCAAACTGTTAGTATTCACATAGTCAAACATTTGGTCTCCAACAACTCCATTTGGTAAATAGGGGCTAAATACTCCAGCACATTTGTGAACTAGTCTGATGTTTGACGAGGAATTGTTCCGTACATTTTTTAAACTAAAAACACCTGCCTAGTCCATTTTTATATGCTGGTATAAAATTGAGTATGTTTAATCTAAAAAGAAATTGCTGACTGGAGAACTGCAACAAGGAGCTCAAAGACAATGAAATGTAGAAACCGAAGGGAGCTACGGTGATCAGTCTTTGGGTATGGTACCGTTTCTGAGTGATTTGACACAATACAGTTTCAAGTTTGGGTATGCTGTGGGTGAGTTTTGGTGCATTTATGAAAAATACATGTGTAAAACACACGACTAAATACCTTCAAATTTCCTCTTGATAGCATCTTTTGAGCTGGCATAGATCATCTTGCTCTTCAAAGGAGCACTATCTGGAGCCCTGTAAAAAGATCAGGGGGAGGGGGAACCCACAAATATTTAAGCCTAATGCCGTTTCAATGTCATCAAGCTTTTATGTGATAACAATTCTCACCAGAAGATAAAGACCAGGTCCTCCTTCTTTGTTTCTTTGGTCTCATATGTAGCGTCGTACAGAGCATAGCGGCAGTCGTCTGGGGGCAGCATCTTGACAAAGTGCTGGTATGGGTCCTGAACGGTGACTCCCAAGTCACCCTGCAGGATTTCTTTGCCATCATCCAGAACGATGTTCTTGAGATCCTTGCTCAGGCAGAACAGGATTGCCTTCTTCCTCTTCCTCTTCTCATCCTCGTTTGCCTGGGCCTTGCGCACCTTCATATCATTGAAGACTGCGATAACTTCATCTGTGACTTTCACACCGGAGGCCTGTGGAAACAATAATGTGTTAATGATGCAGTCTGAAAACATTTACAGTTAAACATAGCAGCTGATTTGACAACACTCACATATTTTTAAAGCATTCTGAAATCACATAAACAGGCCCCAAGTACTTGTTTTAAAACACAAAAATCATAATTTCCCTGGTTACAGAAGATCTACAGTTTATCAATATATGTATCAGTTATTTGAACTAGTTACACATGTATACATCTTTTTCACTGTCATGTAACTAAAGCAGAGATTTACCAAAATCTAAAAAAGGATCTAAATATTATGTCTCGATGCTGCAATTCTACAAATGATCAAATACACATTTGCAGCTAATTTGCAGCTTAGAACATCATGGCTGGCTGAATGGACTAGAAATGACTACATAAGTAAACTAAATACAGACATTGTGAAATGAAGAGGAGTCTGTGAGGGTGGCATGTGACTCACAAACAGCAGAAATGCTTCTTGTGAGAAATGAAGGCAAAAGGTGTGGTCATGAAAATTTGTTAGCCATGGTGGTGTAGCTATGGAAATCAACTTAAAAACTAGTTGTGGTACAAATGAAATCAACACTGATGATTCAGCCAGCAGAGCTATTTTATATGTATAAGGTCAGGCTGAGGAGATACTTCCAAGAGAAAATATGGCAAGTTCTTCTTGTCCAAATTCCAGTTGGAATATGAATGCCACTAAATGAGTTTACCTGACAAAATGTGTCCCCACTATAAGACAATAACTGGGCTAGTAGTTAAAAACATTACGCAAATGGTTGTGAGGTAACAGTCATGCATCTCTGCCATAAAGATGACCACGTGAGTCAGGGTGTGGTCAAGAATTAAGCATTTCAGTGAAGGGTTCAGTCAACAACAATGGGGCTTCTGTTTAAAAACAGATTAATGATGTTGCGAAGTCACTCCTGCTTCATAAACGCACTGAGTCAAATTTTCTGACTCTGTTTAAAGTTATGCCATCACAAAATTATGCAGTCTCAGGATAAGAACCCTGCCACCTACCAGCAATGTGTCTACAATTTACCAGCACAAAAAATAAATAAATAAAATAGGAAAGGGGAATAACTGGGCAGGAAAGAGAGAAAAGGAGCAAAACTGCAAAGGAGCACAGACAAAGTATGTTTGCTGAGTGCTTAAAATCTGTATAACTGTGAGTTTTATATATGTACCCACTGCATCCTTCCTCCATAGGGAGTAAGGGAAAACATTTAACCCTTTGTGATTTTTCAGCACACAATCACTTTTATGACAATTTTAATGTTTTCTATTTCCTCCTCCTCCACTTTCCTTTGGCCTAGTTTACCACAATAATGCTTGTCTTTTTAATGTTTGCTGCAACAGCCAATATCACCATGGTGATCATCCCTAAGCTCTATCTAATCTAAACGACTAATGTTGTCTTTCACATCACTGAAAGCTCAATAACACCAAAACAATCTCAGTCCAAATCTGTTTTTTCTTTACTCACAGGTATAATTAGAATTACATACTTGGACTCAAACTAAATGAAAATGCGTGTAGCAGGCAGACTGATGTCAGGTTGTGAACTGTGCAGACTCAGCAATGAGAAACTATAAAAACTCTGATACATCATCATGTGTGTGTGTATATATATATATATATATATATATATATATATATATATATATATATATCAATCACAGTTTAATGTGTGATGCTGCAAGTCTAAAAAATGCAAACCGGATAACTATGTGCGAATGATTGGCGAAATTTGGCTATTGTTTCCCTTTGGTGATGTGAGGTAATCTGATAATGTGACGGGCAAGCAGTGCGTGTTAATGGCTGCACAAATCTTTTGCGCATTAACAATTAAATCACATTAAACGGCACGGTAGCCTTGCCAGTAGATCCGACACCGCCAAAATAATGTTACATAATGGTGACGATTTTGTTAAATGTTTTGTTCAAACTTATGTATAAAAATGGGAAAACTGCATATATCAAGCAGCAGTATATTATAAAATGGGCTTCAGACAAAATGGTCTTTGCACCAAATTCAGGGTGGGGCCATGAATGCAGCACACGCACATGTGTGCGCTTGCTTCCTATATAAGGAAAACCCGCTGAAACAGACTGTCAATTCACACATTTAATGCTAAAGCCTTATTTCATTACAGTTCTAGATAGTCTCCGTTTACAGACAACTAGAGCAAAAAAATTGCCTGATCTGCAAAACATGGTCAACTAATTTCTAAGATACTGTTGACGAGGAAGCCGTGAATAGACAAAGAACCTGGGAATCTCGGCTAGCGTCAGCCATAATGGATGTCATTCTCCGCTTTCGCTAACGGGGCTAGTTCAGCTAACGCTACGGATAGCAAGATAGCCCTAAGGCGCTGCTGCACCTGTCAGCGCTGCACTGTTACACAGCGGAAGTGTTGTCGAGTAAAGGTGAAATAATGGAAACACGATGCAGTGAAAACACTGGAGCAGCGTCATGGCAACGGTGCAGACGTTAACTTAGACAAGGCCTCATAAGGAAACTGCTTTATATCGGCGAAACGCACGCAGACAAACGAAATGGCGCCAGCTGTTTTAAATAGTTGATGTTTTTGTCTGCTGTTGTCATTGTCTCCGTACAGCCACTCTATAGGGATATTCACTCAATATAAGTTTAGTCAAATTCAAAACTTGCTGCGCTCCGTTTCTCCATTTGAAGCTGTTCAGTGGAGTTGTTCGTTACTTAGCTCTGGCGCTAGCTGCGGTTCCTGCGGCACACAACCGGCATGCTAAGCGTGTTGCTAAAACCGACGAATAATCAGCTAAAAACACAGTTTAACCTAACACCTCCCCATATATCGAGACTGGATTCATATTATGCAGCCAAACCTGAGAAATATTTAAAATGTGTGTATATATACATATGAAAAAACGACGTCAAACCTACCATTGCAGGAGCTCTGAAAAAGTCTGCGTCTGGTAGAAACTGAATGGACTGATGACGAATTGTCGGTTTGGCTCACACAACGAATTTACAGCGGACACGCGCTTAAAAGCACAACCCTGTCTGAGCAAAGTGCACGAGGAGGTACGCTTGGGTGTCAACCACGGCAGTCCCACCACGTTTTTTTTTTTATCTTCTTTTTGTCTTTTGTTATTATTACTAGAGACAAACATTTACTCATCTGTGATGTCGCTAGGAGGGACGCAAGTAGCTGAATGTATAACATATCAAAAACACAAATGAAAACATTCTATTACTTATTTTATTACTGTACACACGCATATACATACATTAATACATACATACATACACACACACACACATATTTATGTATATATATATAATTTTTCAATTTTTTTCTCATCTATCTATCTATCTATCTATCTATCTATCTATCTATCTATCTATCTATCTATCTATCTATCTTTGTTTTAACTTCTTTTTAACCCGTGTTTAACCTTTTCTTTAACCAATATTTTATATAATTTGCTAGTGCTAGAGAAGTGCACCAATAGTTTCAAAGTAGAATAATGTTTTCTTGAATTCAAGAATATTTTTATTTTATTTCCCGTACAACCTTTTTACACAATAATGATCTTATTTCCCCGGGATGTGACGGCATGCAAGCGTGAACAAATCAAACCAACTAAAAACCTACTGAGCGTAGAGCATCATGGGAATGTGTGTTTTTATTTTATTATTTAAATTAACCTACAAATCCTATCTGAAATACGATATGATGAACTTATCAGCTGGTTTACTAGTGCTCATTGAAAAAAAAAATGATAGAGTAGAATAACCACGATTTGGTTTATTGTGATTTTAGCCCTCTAATAGCAGATATACTTAAGTTTTATTATTTTAATCGCAACATTCACTCCCATAAATCATGTGTATAGCTTCAATGCATTTGACTAGCTTTGTAAACAACAATGGCATTTCAGTATTTTTCCAAAGATGGCAATAAGTGGTGTGACAAGAGATTAGTAAACAAAACGGCTACACAGTTGTTATGTCGGACATTGGGTTGATTTTTTTTAGTGGAAGGAAATTCGCCGCCATCTCTCCTCACCTTTGTCAATCTTGTCTCCTCCCCTTCTAGCCGTTTTTGTTGAACTCACTTCCAAATATGGAAGCGAACGGTGAACGGCGGCGGTCAGTGCACGCGCCTCGCTTTCTAAGCGCGAGGAGGGTCGGGCCATGGCGCTGATCACCATATAAGGAAACAAGGCACGCCAGTTTTGCTGTGAAAGGTTTTTTTTTTTTTTTTTTTTTTTTTTTTTTTTCCTTCTTTTTCTCAGCATCCAGCTTGTGAGAGAAACAGACACCGAGAGACGGCGGCGATAGGTTGAGAGACAGATATCCATAGATGACGAAGCGAGGAGCGGAAGATGTTGGACAAGAATGACAGTTTCTGAGACCTCAGTTAAGGCAATGTGGTTGCAAACATTGGAAACTGACCTACATTCATAATGAAAGATAAAATGTTCACAATCTCCAACGCTCTTGTAATATGTTCTTGTGACTAATGGCTGTAAATATTCATTCTGTTATTATGCTGTACACATTATCTAAATTACCTTGACTCATTACCAGAAACAAGATTACAGAATGAGCTCCTCACAGAGCCAGATGCTAAAGGGCAAAAAGTTGCTTGAAATACAAGACAGATACATCAATAATGGCAACAATATGACTGAAAAATTGTAGGATTTAGTTCAGCAGGTAGAGCAGTCATCCCATACATGGAAGTTGGAGGTCTTAACACAACAGGCACAGCCTGGCAGGGGCGACCTAGGAAATTTTTGATGGGGGCCAGACAGAGGCACAGATTGGGAAAGGGGTGGCACATGTAAATGAGGTGTCTCCTTTTCTTTTTCTTCTTTTTAAAAAAGTATTATCTAACTTTCCTACCATAAAACTTTAAATTCATCCTGCTGACTTTTTACCTTTTAGTTAATAAATCCTGAAATTTTCATCCTTCTTAATTATTATGGATGGATGGGGATGCTCCTGCAGCACCATAGTCTGGTTGTTCAGACACCAGGAAACCACCCGCTCCAAAATGTGTAGATATCCTCCTCAAGGCCCACTATCCTGCAGGTCTTAGCCATCTAAGACCTGCAGAATAGTGGGTCTTGAGGACCAGGGTTGGGGACCTCTGCTCTACATCCTCAACAGAAAGAAGCAACAGACGCATGACCTTCCACACCCCCCAGGAGTCCATCATGTATGCAGCCAAGAATGTTCCGCCAGGACAAGCGGGCTCCCCTACACCCGTTTTGCAGTTTGAATAAATTTGGTCAATTGCATTGAGAGACCAGCTGATCAGATCCATGGTTCTAGATTCAGAACAAAAATGCAGAGAAAGGCTCAGAGATGACAGGACAAGTAGCAGGGCAGAGTGTGGGGAGGGAGAGAAGAAAAAAGCATCCGCCTCTGTCGAGGTGTAGGATACACACGCATATATATATATATATATATATACATATATACACATACCAGGTATCTGTTGGGGCCATTTCTCCACTGTGGGGGACATGGCCCCCAGTGTTCTGATGACCACTGGTACTACTGTTGCCTTCACCCTCCAGGCTCCAGATATTTCCATCGTTGGGGATGGCTGCATTGATCACTATGGCTTTCCTTTGCTGCTTATTCAGGATCCCCATGTCTGGTTGGTTGGCCACCACCATTTTGTTGTTTTGTATCTAGAAGTCCCACGGGATCTTAGCCCTCTCATTCTCCACCACCTTGGAAGGTGTTTCCATTGTGACCTAGAATTCTCCTTTTGTTTTTCTTTACGTTTTTTTTTTTTTTTTTTGTGTGTTTTTTTTGTCTTTAACATGTTCAAATTAGGCATTCATGCATCCATCCATACAAAATAAACAGATCGGACAAGTACATCAACAGTGTCAAGCTATTTATTCTTTATAAAACAGCATTTATTCTCAAATAAATTCCACCAACCCCTTGCAAGAGATGATTACATTGGTCCTTACTACAATATTGCATGCATTTGTTTACTTTTGGAATTAGCTGCATGCATAAAAGCACCAAAGAGGAGAGGAAGTGCAATAGTAACTGCTTGTTAAACATCCGGAAGTATCCTCCTCCTGTGGAAAGGAAAAGGCATACAAAGTGCATCACAATGGTCAAAAATCTTGGACCTTCTATAATCATATTTGGCCCTGCATTGCTAGGACTTGAACCTAAAGTAGCAATGTGTGGGAATAAGGTGAGAGTAAAACCTTATCAATAAGCTCCATTTGTCTCCTCTGTCATAGCCCTTAAAATATCATTTTTGTTAAAGTGCTTGCTGCTGCTGTCATTGCATATTCCAGGATCCTACTTATGCAATCAAAATGAAAAGTTACTTTAAATCCACATTTCATTGTATTCAGAAATGTAGGACATTGTTACAAATAATCATATTTCTTTAATCCACTACATAATTTATTTTGAGTTGGCCTGAGAAACCCTGCTTGCCCTCATGGAGAAAAAAAAAAACCTAACAAATGCACTCTGTAACAACTGAAAAACACAGCCAATTGGTCAACTGGCTGCTGCATGTAATAAGAATCAGACTAAATATAAATGTCTTTTTCTGTAAGACAATGCAATTTGGCGTGAAGCTCTGACCAAGCGGACAGACTGAGTCACATACTGTATGATTTTTTTTTTTTTCCTTTAAGTTGAATTGATTTTATGAGGAATTATTAGTGTGAAATGGCTTAAATATCTATGTGTAAACAGCTCACCAAAGCAAACTACATAACAAACAACTGCAATATTGTCCCTATGTGGTACAGATAACAGCCCGTAAGTTATTGAAAATTACATTAGAAAATTCTAAGATGCAGGAATGACAGAGCATGGCTACATGTGCAAGATTTTATGCAACTATTTAGTTTGATAAAACTGACTTGTGTACAAAAAACACAGGGGAACACCCACAATCTCACATGCTGCAGGTACTTCTGCTGGCTTCTTCAGTATTCTGATCCATTTGCATATATCTTGCTTGTTATTTGACCTTTGCGTGTGTAAGATAAGTATTTTCTCGCCGTGTTGATCAACATCAGTGTAATTTTTACTCCATGTTCCAGTTTCCGTACAGGTGTCACGTTTACTTTCTGGACTGTATTTTAGCTCATTTTCGTGTTTCAAATGAGCCATACTTCAAGGCCAGCAAATTTACAAAAATAAAGATTAAAGAAACGGAAATAAGCTTTAAAGCTGCATTTTAAAGTATGTAAAGATAAACTCCAGAGGCTTTGAAAAGCACCCAGAATACCAACGTCTCACCAGTATTCTGCCAAGTATATGCATTTAGCTGACATAAGTTTAAAAGGTAAACACTGACTTGTCCATTAAGAGACATTTTAAACCTGTAAAGTAATGGCAGTATCTTCTGATGACATGAAGTAGTAGCTAGAAAGTTTGAGATGTTAAAGTTCCTGCCTTTTACCCTGGACTTGCACAGGTTGTGTAATCTGCATAATAAAAATGCTGGTGAATTGGCATTGTGTTGTAACCCGGATGATAAGGCTTTAGTGTGCTTGAGTTGTGTTCTCTGTCTGGAGTCTGGAGGCCCTCTAGCTGGATTTCTTCTGGTCAATGGTGCTTGCTCCTCTCGACTTGTTCAACACCACAGTGGCCTGAAAACAGAGAAAGGTAAACAGTTAATTCAACTGTATGCTGACTGAAGATATTTATGCAACATTTGCTGACATCAAGTTCTCTAATATGTGGTTAATTCACAGATAATATTTTTTAACCCTGCCAGCAAGAGCGTGGCAGATTTTTTAAAACCACTTCTGGTTTTGTGACAACAAGAAATTAACTCAATAATGGACTCTCACAGTTGGCAGTTTGTTTTTCTATTTGTGAACGATATGTATGTTGGTCGATGATTATGCATTGTTTTGTTTTCTTTTATTGTTTATTTGATCAAATTAGTTTAAAAATGTCAGTTAAACACATTACAACCTCTCTCACAGATATTTTTAAGTTACAAAATTGTGGTAGTGATCCAAAGATAACTATCCATAAAGTCTTTATTGCCTTTCGGCTATTCTTTAGGTTTACAGGGAGCTCGTTCACTAACAGTTCTTATAAGTAAATTTGATCATAAGTCTTTTTGTACAGACATTATACAAAGAATGTGGCATTAACCAACATTTTTGCATTCAGGATTTGGTCTTAATTCGGTCTTTAATCAGTGTTTGTTTTATTTTCTGTTGTCCAGTTCATTAAATACGATCATAAAATTACAGAAATTACAGTCAGATTTCTTTTGAGAATAACTTTTTAAAAATTACAAAGAATTTTGTGCTTTTAAAACAAAGGGCAAACTATTGTGGATTGTGGCCTAAAATTATAATTTCCCTCAAGGGAAAAAGAAAGTACTTTTTATTCATTTGGTTTCCTCAAGAACAATTCAGTCAAGAGGGGATTTTATTCTATTGTTGGTCTTCCTAAAAGCATTGGTGCATTAGACTGCAGCACCTTTGCCAGATCCTTTCCATCCACTTCAAGCAATGCAATTCTGTAACTGTCCAAGTCACCTGCGACTCCCAAAACCACCTACATGGCCTCACGTTTCCCAGGAGGAACACACAACTCCTTACAGAGCAGCTCTGTGGGCATGGCTTATTGCTACTTATCTTTTGATAATGACCATTTTCTACAACACTGGCTTTTTATGGTAACAAGGAGATGGAGGATATGCCCTGATCCCCTGTGGTTAATAACACTAAACAAACCTTCAGTTTCACCTGGTTTTATTAATCAGATGCCCACACACGCTCCACATCTTGATCCAAACTATGTTGGATGTGTTTGGGCACTGCAAGAGGCAATTTGCTTTTCAAAATGTAAGGGTACAGTATGTAAAGCGAGGGAAATTCATTTTATGGTGTACCACTTTCCCCTTTAGCCACTACAACACGAGGATGTGCATCCTGACGCTCAGGCTTGCTATCAAAGCTGGGGGATAATTAACTGTCCATTTGTAAATAAAGCTGCTTTTATACGTTTTGAATCTCAGTGTGATTATTTATAACCACATATATCACTTTATAAACATCACTGCACATTATTATCATTATTAATATTATTAATTCTGTTTGTTACCTGTCCTCCACTCTGAACACACCCTTTTCAGTCTCATGACCTTTTATGGGCATTTTCAGGTGTTTACCTATACAAATTAAGGGCAGCTGGCATGTCCTTTCAACTCACAAGAAGACTGACATTCATCCATTTAAGAGGAAAGATTCAAATAATTTAGCGGTCTATGAACATGTTATATTTGGGCCACATTATCTTTTGCAATCTGGGCAGCCTCAAACAAGATCATTCTTTATGGTTGTTTGGATGAGCTTCAGACACTTTGCTAAATGACTGGCAAAAGAAGAAAAAAGAAATGGTAACAGTTCTGAGTCTATTTATGGCATTTCCTGACCCTAAGTAAAACCCTAATTCCAAAAGAGTTGGAATACTGAGTAAAATGTAAATTAAAACGGAAGGTAATGATTTACAAATCACAAAAATACAAAACAACCAAAAGAAACTGAACACAGAAAACATACAAAAAAAATTAATTTCATGGCAGAAACATGTCCCATTGTTGTTCGATAAAGGATTCTTGCTGCTAAAAAGTCCTGGATCTTGTTTTCTGTTTCATGAGGTGTCAAATGTTATCAACTGGTGATATCTGGACTAAAGGCAGGTAGGTAAATCACGTGGATTTTTCTATCGTGGAGCACAAAAATCAATAAAACTAAGGATAATAGATTTTTAAAGTTATAGAGAAGCCTGAGTTTCACCAGCTGTCAGAGACACTGGAGATGTAGCATAACTAGACACTACTCATGAAAAGTTAGGGATATTTGAGTCTTTCTATGATGCCAGAATGAACCTAAAATGCACAATAACCTTACAGGTGAACTTAATTTGTCTTTTTTTAAACGTTTGAATATACACCTGAACTTGTTCTCTAACAAGGTGAGACATTAACCTTTTTATGTTATGCCATACCCAGCATTGTAACTTTTGTTTCAATATACTGTTTAAGATGAAGGAATTACCATTACGTGGTTCTACTTAAATGCCCTACATTTAAGATATAATTTCAGTGTAGCATCAGCTTTACATTTTCTGTAAATTTCACTCAAAAATTGAATGTCTATAACTTTTTTTGAGCAGTGTAGTCGTGTCATCCTATGTCTCACACCCTATCATCCATTATCTTGTATAAATAGAGCTTTTTATTTAACTTGAACTTTCTTAAACTGCAACTGTACGACTGCTGTAAAGTTTACTGATCCTACATATCTTAAGAATTTAATCAATGAACAATTCTCTGTGACAAGTCTGTCTTGCCTTGTTTAAAGCAACATAGATTCTTCTTACAACATATTTTCTTATTCTCATATCTCCCGATAAAACGGTGCTTTATTCATAGTGATTCACTTTACATATTTTTAACTATAGATCACATTTATATTTTGAAAGACAAACTGCTCTCTGTAGATGTTTTAACAGGTGCATTAAAATAATAGAAATATTCATTACTTAAAGTTTTTACAAACACAGATAATACTAGCCAGTCGCCCCATTTGATCTTACCTGTTCCAGTACAACACCTGCAGCCTGGTCGATGGCTCCGCCCACATTCCGGTACTGGCCAGAGTAGCGGATGAAGGCCCACATCAACATGGCCATCATGACCAAGCCAAGAGTGCAGTCACACACCAAGGCGAAGGTGGACAGGCCAATAAAGAACAACACGCCTGACAGAACATAGAGCAGGCAGACCAGGACAAAGAGCACAGCAGGGGTCCGGAAGGCGCTGAAGAGGTTTTTAGACTATCACAATAATAAAGAAAAAATGAGTGAAGTCACATCACCAGTAGAATCATATTTATATTAATTCAGATCCTTAATTCTTATAAAGACAAACAAAAATAAAACAGAAATACATACACAGAATAAAACAAAGCCTTACGTCATTGTGTTTGCTGAAAGACTGCCACATTTCCTCAAGCTCTTTTTCCAGCTGAGTTCGGTAACGTTCACAAAACTCGGGTCCTCCCATCTTCTTGGTGGATGAAAAGGTGTGAAGAGCCTCTCTGAAGAAAAAGTTATGTTTCTCTTCTAATGAGTTCGGAGCCATATAGGGCAGATCTCCCCCACACATCTAAAGAGACAACAGAAGAAGATTTACACAAAATAATCCATTTAAGAAATAAGGCATTAAAAACATATCAAAGTCTACACTAAGGGAAATAAATCAATACTCATACTGGTTTTGTTCAACAAACTGCCAGAATGGATCAACAAAAAGAATAAAGAAGTGATTATTTATTCACAAACTCACTTTCTCCATGTTCTTGTAATACTGATCTTTAGCTGTTGCCACAGCCGCCAAGTTGTTGGCCTCCGCTGTAGCCTGGCCAATCAAACACGTGTTATTCATAATGCAGTCAAAACTGCCATTCATTATACTTGAGAAAGAATTATGGCGTCTTTATGTTAACTCTGCACATACCATAAGCATAGTCTTGGGTTGTGGCAAGTCTTCTCCCTGGTAAATCTTGATGTAAGCCTGGTAACCCAAAAAAAAAAAAAAAAGAAAAAGATAACAGAAGGTATGACAAACAGCTTAGATTCAGTAGAGATGCTCAGGTGAAGGAGACTTTACCTTAAAGAACTCAAGCAAACCTCTACATGTGACTTTGTTTCCATTTATTTCTTTTTCAGCCAGGCGGTCTGGGTGCAGCAGTTTAGGCATCAGAATCTCCAGCTGCTGTTTGAACTCTGGAGCCACATCTGACCAAAGAAATATATCAAAACACAGGGGTTAATTTAGTACATTGGACTCTCTGTTTAACAGAAATGTTTAGCAAAGTGGCACATAACAAAAATGTGGAGATCTTACCACAAAGCTGCCCTTGAAAGGAAGGGCTGGTGGCAACCTTCAACCCAGGGTGAGGCAACAGAAAGCAGGAAATCTTGGTGAAGCATGAATGAATGTGCTCTCTCACTGTTTGCAGCTCTTCATGTTGGGTCTCTTTAACCTATAATGAAACAGAATTCAGCATTTAAAAACAGATTTGTACCTTTTCACTGTGATGCATTTATAATAATGTGCTAAATGAAGTAAGAGATAAAAAGTACTTGTAGCCGTTTATCCAGGAATGCACTGCCGCCTTTAAACCCATAGCTGTATTCGTAGGGGAAGCTCCAGTCCCTGATGAGAAACATCAATGACTGTAAGAAAAGAAGAATAGTTTAAATAAAAAACAAACATAGATACAAAGATAAGCACCCAACATCTGCAAAAATGTCTGAAAATGTTGAATATTTGTACCTGAAAGGGCTTCTGAAAGATCTCATCCATGGCCAGACGACCATACTCTGTGAACAGCTGTAACGAGAAAGCAGCCGTGCTCAAAAAAAAAAAAAAAAAAAAAATCCATACTGAGATGCAATAGCAATAGCCATGATGCAAAACTAATGAGTACAACAAATCCATGTAAGCCACAGAAAAGTGTACCCTACGACATTTATGTCCCAATCAGTCCTGACATTTGAACAATGTAACAGAACCACGTAACAACTTCTAAATTCTCAGAATAGCCACTATTTGCTTTAATGCCAGTTATGTTAATTATTGGCAACATCTAAGATTGTCATCATCCATCATAAATAATGTTAAAATGTTTGATATTCATATAAAAGAATGTCAAAACTTTAATAGCGAAACAAACCTTTTTCAAAGTATTCCTATAACAAAAAACTCAGGCTTCTGAATGTGCAGGACATGTTTTACAAGGTTTAATTCTACCTTTGTAACAAGCTCATCTTAAGATTTCTCTGTGGTCATTTGCAAAAGGCACAGTTCACCCGCAGTACAGTTCATAAGTTCTGACTGCTGCTTTTCGTGCTTCCAGAAGTTGGCCATTCAGAAAAAAAGTTGTCTGCAAGTGGGAGCCTTAAGGGAGCAGAGTTTAAAGCTGTAGTGTGTGGCAGAAATGCCAATAATTTCATCAGAAAAATCTTCTTTTTTTTGTTTTGCTCTGATAGACTGACGATCTGTCCAGGGTGTACCCTGTCTCTTGCCTACAAGCTGCATGTCTGTCTGTTTGGGTGAAAGAAAGGGTTGTCTGCAAAGGCTGAGAGTGATGCAGACACATACACAAGTGAAGGTATAAAATAGCTTGATGGTGCTGTGGGGCTACAGCTCCTTGATGCAGCTCGCTCAGGTTTAAGTCTCAGCCTGGTGCCCATTGTTGCAGGTCACCTCTCTGTCTGACCCATTTTTCTGTCTAGCTTCTGTAAAATAAAGGCCACAAGCCTAAAAAGACTTTAATCAGATTGTCTCACACAGAAGATTAACCCAGGGGCTGTTTAAAGTACTCAGCCTGAACTGCAAATCATTCAAAACTGTTCTTATGGAGTCCCACAACTAAAAGTAGAGGTGTAAATTAAAAATAGCATGTCCACTTTGAAATTTGGTTATTGTATGATGTATAATAATTATCTAGAATACATTACACAAAGGTGAATATAGTTCTGTCAAGTGGAATCTTAACATGTTTGCATCATTTCATCCTGTAATGCTGATGGATACAGACCTGCAGCTGCTGCAAATCATCTTCTTGAATGTTCTGTGAGAGATTGTAAATCTACAAAAGAGAAATTTTGTAAGGACACATAACAATAACAAGGAGAAATCTTCCAGTCAGTGATAATCAAAGATCAGTCACCTGAACTGAACTGGTCATGGTGCTGAGGGCAAAGATGGTGGCACAGTCCTTCACAGTAGACTGGTCATCAAATGCTCCCTGAGTGTCCATCAACACCACAGCCACCTACAGCAGCAGAAAAAAAATGACAGCACGAGACTGTGTAATGTATGATTTAACAGTGAATGAAATGTTGTACTGTAAGCTCTCTCCAGACAGTAAAAACAGTCTTATGTTGACTCTTGTCTTATCTCTCACTCTCTCTTTTATTTCTTCTCTTCCTCCAATAATGTCTTCACGTTTCTTTGCTGAATCAGTTAGAAGCACATTCAAAACACTTTTTATTTTGCATCTGCTTCCTAGCACGTGATGCGTGCGCAAAGTGAAACTCATCTGCAACGTCATGCAGTGTCCCAGATGAAAAAGTTGCATAGTGCAGCTTCTCAGCCGCAGGATGCTGCTGGGCAGCAATGGCTTCAGAAATGCACATAACAGATGTCACTGTGTCATTCAACAGGTCCGGAATGTGGAGTTTTAAGGTCGAAAAGTTATGTAGTTGGTTTTTAAGACTGAGGAAACACAGGAAAATATTTAACATGAAAACTGTTAATGCATTTACAATGTTTGGCAACATTCTCTCATAAACACCAAAGCCTCCCTAACGGAGAAGAACAACACTGAACATGTGCTAACAGCTTAAACACTGGTGCTACAGCTGAGCTTAAAGCAGCAGACACAAAAATCAGAAACACAAGAACATGCCGAGAGGGACAAATACCCTGCTTTGGCAAGTATTTGTTGCTAGTAACTAGACTTGTCGCTGTCTAAGAAGTCCCTAAATTTACCAAAAGTCCCAGACTGAGGTGAACTATTGTGATGTTTTCAGCTATGAGTACCTGAAAATAGGGATGTCACAATTTCAGATTTTGCAGTTATCACAATTATTCTGCTTTAATTAATTTCCCAACACTATAAATGTGTAAAATCACATGGACACTACCAAAAACCACTTTATCTTCCTTATCTAAGTTTTATATTTATTTATATTTTTCACACCTTACATTTAGAATTTTATCATCAGCTGTTCAGAAACAAAGTTATCACTGGTGCCATTTTAAAAATCTGAATTTGGGATTATCTCGGTGAGAGAAGCTAATTTTGGGCTTGCTAGTGCCTTGTCACATTGATAAACCAAATCCACCAAAATCTGGGGGGATCCTGAGGTGCTCACAGGCCAGTCAAGAGATGTAATCCTTCCAGCATATCCTGGGTGTTCCCCGGGGTCTACTCCCAGTGGAACATGGAATAGTGAATCGTCCAGAAGCCACCCTAACCAAATGTCCGAGCCACCTCATCTGGGTCCTCTCGATGCGGTGGAGCAGCGACTCTACTCTGCGCCTATCCCGGATGACAGAACTTCTCACCCTATATCTAGAGGAGAGCCCGACCACCCTGCAAAGGAAACTCATTTCGGCCGTTTGTAAATCGCGATCCTTCCACCATCGCCACTATGCACAGTGTTGATGGAGCACTACAACCCAGGACCAGAATCTCCTCAAAGCTGTTCGGAAGTCATTCTCCATGACCTCTCCAAACTCCTCCCATGCCTGAGTTTTCGCCTCGTTGTGGGTAACCGCTGAAGCTGCGCTCGGCTTACCTTGCCAATCCTCATCAGCTGCCTCCAGAGTCCCACAGGAAAAAAGCTCCAATAGAACTCCTTCAGCTTGACGGCATCCCTCACTCTTGCTGTCCACTAACAAGTCTGGGGATTACTGCCGCGACAGGCACCAACGACCTTATGTCCACAGCTCTGGCAGGCCGCCTCAACGATGGAGCATGGAACACCTTCCACTCTGACCCAATGTCCTCCACCTCACCCAGAACATGGTTGAAGCTCTACAGGACGTGGGAGTTGAACCTCTTTCTGGCAGGGGACTCCACAAGAAGTTCCCAGGAGACCGTCACAACACGTTTGGGCCTGCCAAGCCTGACCGGCATCTTCCCCCATCATCTGCGCCAACTCACCTCCAGGTGGTGATCAGTTGACCGCTCTGCCCGAGAGTCTAAGACAAGCAGCTGCAAGTCCAATGATAAGACTACAAAGAGAATCATCAAATTGCAACCAAGAGTGTCCTTGTGCCAAGCGCTCATGTGGACACTCTTATGTTTGAACATGGTGTTCGTTATGATCAAGCCATGAGGAGCACAGAAGTCCAATAACGAAATACCACTTGGATTCAGGTCAGGGGAGCCGTTTCTCCCAATTACACCCCTCCAGGTCCTACTGTCATTGCCCACATGAGCACTGAAGTCCCCCAGCAGAATGGGGAAGCCTTTGGAAGGAGTGTTCTACAACACTCTGTCCAAGGACTCCAAAAAGGATGGGGTACTCCGGAATTCACCTCATCCACTGGGGTAAACCCAATGTACAGGCACCGAGTCAGGTAGCAATGAGTATGTCCCTCTCACAGGGAGAAACTTGAGAATCTAAGAGAATCCTGCCCCTCTCGAGGACACTGGTTCCAGAGCCCAAGCTGTGCGTCAAGGTAAGTCCAACTATATCTAGTCGGTTCTGCTCAACCTCATGAACCAGCTCCATCCCCTTCCTCGCCAGAGAGATAATGTTCCACGTCCCTAAAGAGCAGAGGATTGGAGTCCCCACCTTCGCCCAGCTCACAGTGCACTCGACCACTACAGCCCATCCTGCAGGTGACTAGTCCACAAGAAGGCGGGGTCCATGTTACCCTTTTGGGCTGAGGCCTGGCCACCAGGCGCTCACCTCCATGCCCTACCACCAGGCCTGGCTCCAGACGCGGGGCCCAGGTGACCCACCAACTTTATTCTCCTTATTAATTAAGTTTCTGATAGTTTTCTAACTTTACATTTAGAGGACGGCCACTTATAACTTATAAAACTTATTATCCCAGTCCTGTAGATGGAAACTGTTATTTTATGTTTCTGACATACAAACTGCTATTGCATATGTAGGACATACACTTTGACAAAGAAAAGCTGGACCAGTGGTTGTTTTCTTCAACAAATATATCATGTTATTTTTTCCCTGAGACCAAAATCCGTTCCCTTTTTATTTTGATTTTTGTTTACCCCCATACTCCCAATTGTTTTAGCCACTGCTGCCCTTGCAAACATAAAATGTAAAACGATGCAAATAAATTCATGTGTGCTCTTTTATCATTTAAGCTCTATGTCATTCAAACATTAATATTTTCATGATGCATGAAAAATATTAGCTATAAATTTTAAATAATAACCATGAAGACAAAAGCATTAATCTACAATAGAAACTTAAGTTTAGCTGCTCAAATCAATGTCTAAGTGTGAGTACCTCTTTTCCATCAGTCCTTCGGACAAGAAAAACTTTGCTCCACAGCTGGATGCCTGTTGTTTCTGGTTCTGAACCACCTCGCCAAGAAAATCCGGTCAGAGGCTCGTCATCCTTACCCAACCAGTTATCATCGCCCTGCAGAAACACAAATAACAACATACACACCAATCAAGAAAAGTTAAGACTCATTCAGGATATCTTGCCATTTGTTTTTTTACTATTTAACGGTAGCAGCAGGAGTCATTTTGCCCAGAATCTCAAATTAACAGATCCAAGGGTTTACATAATTTACAACAGCAGGAAGTAGAGTGCAGAGCTTTCAGGCAATAATTATCTACTTGCAGGTATAATGGCATCAATGGTGTATGGTATGTTAATGGTAAATGAGCTTTTAAAGGGAAAGGGGGAAAATATATATGATATACCTGTGAGTACTGCAGACAGAATCACAGGCATGATGCAAGTTTAGAACATATGCAAACACAAACAAATACAGGGTTTTCAAGCACAATCCACTCCTTAAGAGAGACAATTATATCTCAATTTAGAGAACAAGTCTGTTCACATGTTACTACAGGGATGGGCATTCTTTTTGTATGACTGCAAATTTTCACTCTAAACTGTCAGAAATTTTTCAGAATCTAATAACTTTAGTGGAAGAGAAGAGATTACAGCCCAGACTAGCTGCTCATCATAAGTTAGAATAACAAAATTCCAACATCCAACACTGTAACACCCTGCAGGAAAACACTGTCATATGATATGGAGGATAAGATCAGAAGAAGAGAGATACCCAAAGGGAATATCAGAGTGTGAATTACCTTTCTGCACATGTAACGTATCATGAAATCAAGCAGAAAGCTTTTCCCCTTCCTGAAAGCTCCAGCCACTGAGAGCACCACCACATGTTTGTCTCGGACTTCAGGAGCCAAAAGGATCCGGGACAAAGCTTCCGTGTCCAACGCAAAGGAGTGATCATCCTTACAAACTGTAACAATTTGAACTGGGCCTGGTTCGCTCCCCATTCTGCAGCACTAATGGTCCCTGTAAAGATTCAAGGTAAAAACAATAAAACTTCCAATAAGGTTTCCATGCCTTTCAGTCACAAAAACAACATGTCACAACATTCAATAAAAACTTGGTTCCATCACCACTAATTGGACAGTAACTTTAAAGAGTCAGCTTTGATTAGCTGTAGGCATGAGCCATTCTTTAAATGTTACCCAGCTGAGTGCAAGTGCTTTAACTTCACACACATATTTGAGATTTAAAAAGCAATCACACAAAAAGCCGTTTACCTAGTGAATGCTGTTTAGCCTGCAATGACTGAAAAAGAAATTAGACAAGCTCCGATCGTTCTATTAGAGACAATGTTAAGCTCTATGTAGAGCTGGAAGTGGGCTGCTCTTATGGGTGTCATGCTGATCTGCCCGCAGCTTGTGGATTTAGCATGCTCTCTAATACTCTGTTTAGTTCGGCCGCTTCAAAGGATGTCTTTGTTTATTTCTGGGTAAGATGCAATGGTGTTTCAATAACTGATCAGTGCATCATATTCAAGTTCACGCCCTGCTTTCACCAAAACGCAACACCTCAAAAGGTGTGGCATTGAGGAGCAGCATGCCATTCATTTCTCTGCAGTGAAGACGTCACGAAAAAGGTTCAGATGAGACATTTTATATTATCTCCGTTACCAAAAGTTGGGTGAGAAAACTAAACTGCTAAGCACCTTTTCTAGTCACAGAACAGCGCGATCTGTTGAAAGAGATCTTGAAGCGGTAACGGTGAGCTTAACAGTTTGCTAACGTTAACGTGGACGTCTCCTGGTTAACTTACGTGTTAATGGTCAAATGGCAACACGTATTTCTACATCAACAAAGAGTAGTCGTGTTCGTAAAGTTGTTAATAAAGCTGGTGAGAGATAATACAAACAAGGCAGCAGTTTAATACGTATAACTCCAAATAGCATCTAAATAGTGTATCTGCTTTCTTTCAGTTAAACAGAGCGACGTTACCTTTGGTGTCTTCAGACAGCTTCTACTCGGTCTCATGAGAGTCTAGCAACGACTAACTTTTTACACTGGCACGAAAACAACCATGAGAACTTTTTTCCACCACGACATTTGCATACTTCCGAGTTCAGTCTGCGCAATGCCACATGGGAAATGAAGTTTCAAAATGAATTCCAGCCTTTATTTGGGTTCGTCATACGACTACATGACCCTACGGACTGACTCAGGTTTGGGAACTGTAGTTTTTTTTTTTTTTTTTTTTTTTAAAGTGACGAATACGGAACTGCAGGACACATCATTTAAAATATCACAGGTGTTTTGCGTTTACACAAATCATATTCCAACGATTCTCACAAATGAGACAAACATTGTACCTTAACAACAGAACTTTGTTCGAAGGTATACAGTGGAAATATCTGGGAAACATTGTAGGCTGTGTGTGCATTGCGCCCTCCAGCGGTGTTTTCTAATTAAAATAACAACAATAAATCTAAATTTAAATAGGGAAATTCTATGAATAACAAACAGCATTACAAATATAAATAAATAAATACACAATAGCAAGCATTCTGTCAGAACAAAACAAAGATTTTAATCCACATGACAGTTTTAATTTGTTAGATTACAAAATCTAAAGCTTTGGAAAATACGTTAAATATTATTATTGTTATTATTATTAATAATAATAATAATAATAATAATAATAATAATAATAATAATAATAATAATAATAAAGAAATTTGGTGTACTCTAATTTAAATGGCAGTGGGTTAACCCATCTATTCCTAAATGAAAATGTAAGGTTAACTTAGAAGATCATACCTTGGGTTTTAAACTTTATACAGAACAAAGACAGTAAAAGGTTTGAGAACACACAGTAAAATGATGTACATAAAAATGAGCTAATTTAAAAAATTAGAAAGTTAACCGAACTGGATGGAACAGAATGAGCATAAAGAGATAAACAGAAGTAAAAATGGAAGCGATCAGCCAACTGCTACTGACAAGTGCTTACCTATACTTTTTTAGTAGTGTGTGGTAATTTAGCACATTTTTTGTGCAGGCTTCAGCAGTACATAAATCAGCTTTACCTTGGGGAAACTTAATTGAAAAACTGTATATCTACTTGAGTTGGAAGCACACTTTCCACCCCTGAGAATGAGTTTAATCTGTGACAATAAAAAAAAAAAAAAAAAAAAAAAGAGAATGGATTAATACTTCATAATTATGTCCTCAGTTTTAAATATTTTATACATACATAGCTGGTATTGTTCGTTGTGGTGGTGTTAAGTTAAGCTTGTTCATGAAAAGTGCTTAAATACATTTGGGGTAATGTGATCTATAGTTTTGAGATAGTCTGTCTATAGATCTTTATTGCTATCTAACTTCACAACAACACAGAATTAATAAGGCAGTGTCAACATCTCAAATAGAACCAACAGAAATCTAAGTTTGTGATTTATTGGAGTATTTGCTTACACTGGACTGAAGCATTGCAATCACAGTGAACTAATATCCACCACCTGCCAGGTCCAGCAGTGACCCAGCAGCCTCTTGGGCCTCAGCATCGAGCTGAAGGATCTCCACAGTCTCCAAGTCCAGCTCGGTGTCGCCAGGCAGCACCAGGTACTGGTACTGGTTAGACTGGTAATAATGTAACTCAATGTACCCGCTGTCAGACAGGGGGTCCTTTTCCATGTCTTCACTAACCTCCTCCTGCTGGTATTCAGCAGACTCCATAGAGACAAGTTCCTCGTGATCTGGGGTCAAAGGGCATGGCAGGTTCTCAGTGAAAGCTGAGTTATCAGTGGTGAGGACATGGGGGGAGGACATGGAGAGGAGCAGGGTTTGAGAAAGAGGTTCTGCATGAGGGTTAAAAAAAAAGCATAAAAAAATTATCAAATGAATAATAAAAAAATTAATATTAATAGGTAATTTTTTAAGAGAAGGAGACTGAACGAGCACAATTATTCAATAAGCACATGTGAACACCTAAACTGTTAAGACTATAACAAAGAGACTTATGACAGAGGCTATTCTTGGTTACCAAGGTAATAGAAGCCAGTTACCATGCCAACAGAACACAAACACAAGAACAATGTTGTCTGCTGAGAAAGCTTCAGAGTGGAAAAAAAAAGCTGCGGAGGATAAAAATGTCCCAGAGAGCTGTTACTCTAGTGATAAAGAACTACAGATAAAAAGATATTTCACGATCAAATCTATAAGTTCATGTCCTAATTGGGTGACGAGTCTAGTGTAAGTACTAACCTGAGATTTCCATTGTATCACACACTGCAGGCACCTCATACTCAGCTCCTTCCAACCTGCACAGAACATATGAATAAAATTAATATAAAGCAATATACTACAATTTAAAATTTTTTGCCTGTTTTTTTTTAAATAAAGTAATAATTCAATCAAACCTAGAAAAGGGTTTTAAAAGGGTTTTTTTTTTCTTTTATTTACTATTTCCTCTTCCAGCTTTTATTATGAAGATAATGTTGTCTCAATACAGTGTTTTTTTTTTGTCTGGCTAAAGAGTCAGTCAAAAAAGATTTAACGTTCTTCACTTGAATCAATTTTTTTAATCATTATGTAAATATATTGTCTACTTGTTTCACCTAGCAGCTGCATTGAAGAGGCTGCCTACTTTTTATTTATTTAATCCTGATTATTCATGAGTTTAACACTGACATTTCTGGCAGCTGCTCAAAAAAAAAAGGGCAGCAGTTCACAAAACAAAACAAAACACACCCCCGTCCAGCTTTCTTTGTTATGTGCCTTCATACATTTTTTTGTATTTGGCTATATAGTAAATGAGGCCTTTCTTATGGCTTTAGAGAAAGGTTGCACTAATGAATGACTAAACACTTCTGAATAAAGTAATAAAGTGTATAAGACACATACACCTACTATAAGTCCATGTGTTTTACTTACTGTATTACTTCTTAATAAAGTAGTAAAGTGAATAAAAGACATGGATTTACAGTAATTGTTGGATTGGGCCTCACTGCACACAGTATGTGATTGTACTTACAGTTCAGGCTTATCCAGCAGATTGCTGTTGTTGCTGTGATAACTGTGGGTCTTCCTCAGGACCTCCAAGAGTGCCGGTCGATACTCTGGACACACGCACCACAACGACCCCTTCCCCACTGACTGCAACAAACACACAAGTCCGCTTGTTAATATTAAACAACACTGATGCATCAGATGGGATTAAAAGTACAATAAAATAGCTTGCCCATAGGGACAGCTAACTTTTATAACAGAATATTTGGATTCAGTGTGAGTTGTATGAGTTGTGTACCCACCTGGCTCTTGTCCCTTTGAATGCGACGAAAACTCTTGCTCAGGGAGAGATTGTGTCTAACAGAGTTCCTCCAGCCTCCAGTGGCTGTCCTGTAGTAGGGAAAATTGTTCACAATCCATTCATAAATATCCTTCACTGGCAGCCTCTTGTTTGGAGAATCTTCTATTGCCATGAAAATCAGGCTGCTGAAAGAGTATGGAGGCTTGGATGAGGCGGGAGGAGGAGGAGGCTGGGTAGGTGTGCAAGACTCTTGCTGAGGCGGCAGTGTCATTTTGGCAAGGGGCTGCAGGGGAAGCAAGTTGCCTCTCTGATGCAGCCAGCTGAGACAGGTCAGATCATCCTGGTCAGATATGCTTTCCTGTCTGAGGCATTGTGTGTTTTGTCCCTCGAAGCAATGAGATGAAGTGAAGTGTGAAAGAGGGGAGGACGAGTTAGCAGAGTCAGCTGTTGATGGAGAAAGCGAAGTTGGAGACGTGGGGAATGAGATGGGTGAAAGCGGGAGCGAAGCACAGCCATTTGAGGAGGACTGCAGAGGTGAGAAGGAGAATGGCAGAGACCCTCCAAGAGTAGCGGGACATGGGATTGAAGATGGCAGTGTGTGAGAGCTGTTCTCCATCACTCAGGCATTCAGCTGTATGACTGCTGTAAGAAATGCCAGAAATAAGTCAGGGTTACAGGTGTGAACAAAGATGAACAATTCAAATGGACATCCAATAAGGGTTTGGTAAAGAGATATGGTTTATGGTTTACGGTGTTGAGAAAAAGATAATTTGAAAGAAAAAAAATCTGGTCCTTGAAAGATCTTAAAAATTAGGCAAATACAATGTCAGGTAAACAATAAAACATGAGATACGGCACTATGTCATTATTTCAGGGGTGGCAGTGACTCAAGTGATAGAGTGAGTTGTCTGACAATCTGAAGGTTGGCAGTTTGTATCCCACTCCACCAGTTAATTCGTTGTTGTGTCCTTGGGCATGACATGGAGAGGCTGTTGGTGTGAATTGGCTGCCACTTTTCTGTCAGTCTGCCCCAGGGCACATGTGGCCACACATGTACCTTACCATCACCAGATATGAATGAGGAGTTAATGAACAATTATTACAATGTACAGTGATTTGGCTGCCTTGAAAAGCGCTATATAAATCTAATCCATTATTATTTATTTAACAAGAACTTAGCCAAAATGCAAGAGTGTGTGTGAAAAACTAAGTATACCCCACAAGCCTGCAGGAATTCATTCTGGCCAGGCTTTAGCTGTCAGACACATGGCCTTGCATTTAAAAATGAAATAATGTACTTTGGAATAGAGATAAGAATCTTATCTTTTTCTAATTGTACTATCATGAATTATTTGAAGCTGAAGAATTGGACTGAAAGAAAATTTATTTAGAAGAAAAGCAAAATTAAAAAAATAAACAAACTAAAATATTACAAATACAATAGTCTATCAATGCAAGTGTCTTTTTTTTATTTACACTATTGTCCAGAAAGGAATAGAAAGAAGCAAAAGCTTTTCAAGTCATACCCTTTGTTGCTTTGATCAACCAATCACTTTATATTACATAATCATTTCCACATTTTCATATTTAACACTGTAACCTGCTCACACACCCAGAAAAAACCCCCCAAAACTAAACATAGACAAATATATACATAAAGAATAATGCAACCAACCCCTTAGACAACACAATGTTCATCTTCCTCAAGTCAGTATTGTTTATAATCTGAATAATCAGAATCTGAAATTCTGAAATGTAGATCTTGTTGCTTTTCTCAGAGCATTGAACTGTCTGAACTTGGAGTGAAGTAAACTTGCTGGGATGGACTCCAAATTGTTTGAATGTGGCCATATAATTATTTCTACATTGACAGGCTTCAGCAATGACTTCTCTAAGATCATAATTTAATTTGCTGCATCTAATTGCTACTTTTTTTTCACTATGGAAGCAGTAAAGGGACGGCTACTAATTCACTGACTACTTCTGCATTTTGTCTTATTTCTGTTAAATGGATGACATACCATAATATGTAATTTCTTACTGTACAGCTGAGGTTGCATTTACCTCATTTTAAGACCTGGTATGGACAAGATGATTCTTAAGGCCTGGTCCATAAATACTTGGAAGTGAAAAAGGTTTTGCATCCCTTTTACCATACTTATTTTTTCTATTTTTTTCTCTCGCTCTTATTTATTTATTCAGTTTGTTTAATTAATTTTTAAAAAGAGCCCAAACTATCTTTCAAACCAAAACTGTAAGTCTAACGTGCTGGATAACTGCTCAAAGTTTATTGCTTAGCCTAAAAAAAAAAAAAAAAAAACAAAGAAAAAAAAAAACCTGATGGAAACAACTAGAGGGCCAAAAAGAAGAGGAAGAAGAAAAAAAAAAAAGATGTTTGCAAGTCGTTTCCCTCTGATGAGCAGCCACCCTTTGTTCAAAGTCCACTTTCATACTTCCATGTCCCGCTCTAATGACGGCACAACCAGGTCAGTGAGCAGGTGCAGGTCTGAGAGTAGATCATATACCTTTTATCGCGCACACTGATTACATGCTTTTAAAAACGGGAGCCAATCATCCTACTTAAACACATGCGCGATCATATTTAAATGGTTTTCGTGATGCCACATGGGCTAAACAAAGCAGTTTAACAGGCAAATGGCGGAGGAATATAAAGTTTCATTTAGCTATTCAGGAAAGCCGCCTTTTCCCCCCTCACAGGTAACCCTCTCAGCACTGAAAGCCTTTAATTAAATACTTAGTTGTAAATATTTACTCACCAAATGCGCCCAAACCGACGATTATGACAGAGAACAACTCTCTTTAAATGTCCGGAACACGCTGGTGTAAAAGTTAAAGGCGAAATACTGATGTTCAAAAGTAGAATAGCACTCGGACACCTCTGTCTCCTCGCTGTGTTGCTGTGGTTTCCATGGAAACAGAAAGGACGCTCTACAGGGAGCGGGCCCGTGCGCGCTCACGCACCAATCATACGGGCTGACGCCAGCCAGCAGAAGAGACAGAAGTGAAGCGTTTACAACAGGGGAGTGGAATGTGGAAGTAAATGAGCAATGAAGTAAAAATTATTTCTAAATGTGAAAGTGTAGCATTTAAGATGCATTTTAGTAAAAGTGTATGTATATCAGCAAAAATATTCGATATGTTTAGAGGTCATAGCCTACTTATTTTTCTGTCAGTGTTCGATTTTAGTTGCATTAATACTTCTTGCATTTAAAAGTAACCTCAGTAGATGGCGATAGTACCTTACACTTTATGCAACTTGTCAAATATACACCATCTACATCTCTTACTGCAGTGTATTTGGAGTTAACTGCTGAGTCCTGCATGTTACATTTGGCTGTACTTGAGACTTGCTGTACAGGTGCTAGATTTCAAATGACAAGTATTTAAAAATTAAATACATGGAAACTAAATCAGCTGCATTAAATCCATGAAACCATTTCAGACAGATAAAAGAAAATACTGAAACAATTCATATTGAGTATACAAGGCTAAATATATTTATTTTTTCTACAAAAATCCAAACATTGGCATGCTTTCCAAAATGTAGATTAATAAAAATCCGGATTGAACATAGAAAGGGAGATAATGAAGCAGTATTACCACAGAAGAGAAATACTACTTGAATCACAAGTGTCAGGTGAATTTCTGTCCATGTATTTGAATTCTTGTGGTATAATTTCTTTATAGCACATCAAGAGACACTGTATAAAAGGAAACCTGCACAGAAACAGTTCTGATTAAACAAATGTGTCAGTGAAAGCCCTTTTGTTTAAAGTTAGGTGGATAGAATTAAGCATTTCTCTGTGTGGCTGTACAGTCATGGCAGACAGAGAGACTTTTTCACGCCTTCTGGTTATATTAAACAATTTCCACTGAAAAGCTCAGCATACACTGCAATTCAACACTGTCTACATGTGCTGTAAGTTTGCTGACAAAAGAGTATACAGGTAAGTGTACAACACTCAACAACCACAAATTTCTGCTTCCAGTTTATTTTGACCTGAGGTTATTCAATGCCTCAGTCACCTCACTAAGTGAGAGGTTAACCAGTAAATAATTATTGGCTGAAACACTGCGGTTGCCACAGTGATATATAGGCGAAAGTGAGGTTTGGCACTTGATCCCATTCCCATTGAGTCTGAGGACAGAGAGGGCAGAATCTTCATTTTCAGAGATCGAACCTGTGGAAAAAAAAAAGCATATTTAAAATATGTTATTTAAGAATAAGCAACAAAACTGAAAAAAATGCAGCTGCAGCATTAAAAATGAAATCAGGAAAAATGTTAGGCCTGGTATTTATGTGGCATTATCTACACAGCATGTGGTACTGACTATCCATACAAACGTAGTGTGGTTTTAAAACTTTTCATGTTAAACTAGTCCTTTATAGAAAAACACTATTCATTTTGAGCAGGGGGAAAAATTAAAATCCAGATCAGGTCCCACATTATAGGTAAAATGAGTTACACTAGTCATCTAATTACTAAGTAGTGCTCTGCTGGGAAAAAATCTGCATCCTGGCCTATGTATACAGTGTGATTATAAACAGAGGTGATATCAAAACCCATTTTTAGATGTATAAACTTCATCTTTCTATTTATGGTAGATGATTTCAAAACAGTCTGAAAATACTTACAATGAAGAACATAAGGGCACAAGAGGACCAGGCAAGGGCCACAAAATAACCATCACTGCCAAACAGTAAGCCACACAATACTGTGAAGATCATCCTAAAGGAAGACATACACACACACACATCACTCATTAAACATGGAACAAGCTGTATTTTTAAATTGCTTTAATAATTAAGGGAAATTTAACCACTGAGCTGAAAAGACAACAACATTGTCTATCGTACATCATGTTCCACACGAGTGAAGCAAATGTCTATTTACCCGACATATTTGTATCCACTGTAGGCGATGAGATCGAAGGTTGAGAGGTCACTGTGTACTGTCAGCAGATACAAACTCAACAACATGGCCAAGACCTCTATGATGATCCACACAAGGGCAGTGCTGGCACACAGCCCAAGAACCTCTGGACTGAACCTTTACACAAAAATCAACATGCAGTTGCTTACTTATCTGATGTGACACAAACATGCCAAATGTTTTTATAAGATAAATGAGATGAGGAAAAATAATCTACCTTTTCTGAATGCCAAGGGCCATTCCAGCGAGTAAAATGTAGGTAATAAAAGCCATGGCTAAAAGATTAAAGACATTTTACTTAATTAAAAGGGGCAAAACCAAAACACTCAGGACTTCATGTTTAAAGGAATACTTACTTGGAATATAAAGATCGGGTGCATTCACATCTTGTCTTGGAGTCAGCGGAGTGTCCCGATGGTACCGGACTTCCCAATCCTAAACAAAAACAAACAAAAACACTTTCATGTATCCTTTCTCTGTTTACTTTTTAAAAAGTGAACCTGTAGTAGAGTTGTCAAGGACTTAATTAAGGTCTGCGTGACAGCAATAAGCCAGTTCACCTACATAAACACCATGACACACTTTTCTCCAATTAGTCCTAAAAACCCGGATGAGATCATTTGCCATCAGAAAACCACCACTTGCTGTCTGGATGCCCTGTCAACAGGGTTTTTCAAGAATGTTTCAGGATGCATGGCCTCAGATATTTTACAGATTGTAAGCATGTCTCTGTTTCAGGTGTCTTCACTCAGACCTTAAAAAAAAAGAGTGCCATCAAGCCACTACTGAAAAATAAAAACTTAGATTCAACAATCACGCTATGGGCCGATATCAAACCTCCCCTTTCTTAGTATGATAATAGAAAAATCTGTCTTTCAAGTTGTGCTACACAACTTGTGGACACTAAATAACTGTTTTGATGTCTACCAGTCAGGATTTGGGAACACCACAGCATCAAAACTGCTCTTGTTAGGGTCTTAAATGACATCTGCTTGAACACAGGTAACGAGAATATTTTAGTCCTGTTACAACAGGATCTCAGTGCTACATTTGACGCGATCGACCATAACATCTTCCTAGACCAGATAAAAACAGAGTAAGTCTTTCTGGCACTGCAATTAATTGGTTTGAGTCCTATTTAAAAGACAGGGAGTACTTTGTGTCTATAGGTAAATATAAATCTGAGTGAACAAAAATAACCTGTGGAGATCTCTAAATGGGCCCACTACTGTTCAACATCTACTCGCTCAAATTATGAAAAACAACTAAATATGTTACCACAGTTATGCTGATGACACACATATCTACATAACCATCACACCAGGAGACTACAGTCTGATCCAAACTCTGATCAACTGCACCGATCAAATTAAAGATCGGACGTTCCAGAGTTTCCTTCAGTTAAATGAACACAAAACTGAAATAATAGTTTTGGAGCCAAGGAAGAAAGATTAAAAGTCAGTACTCAGCTTCAAACTGCTAAGTTCAAAACTAACAACCAAGGCAGAAATCTGGGAGTTTTCATGGACTCAGACCTGAATTTTAGCAGTTATATTAAGACAGTTGTGAAGTCAGCATATTATCACTTAAAGAAGATATTGAGGATTAAAGGACTGATGTCTCAGCAGGACTTAGAAAAGCTTGTCCATGCATTTATCTTTAGTAGACTGGACTACTGTTATGCTGTCCTCACAGGTCTCCCTAAAAAGTCCATCAGACAGCTGCAGTTAGTCCAGAATGCTGCCGCTTGAGTCGTCACTAAGACCAAGAAACTGGATCATATAACTCCAGTCCTAAGATCTTTACACTGGCTTCCTGTCTGTCAAAGAACTGACTTCAAAATCCTGCTGTTAGTTTACAAAAACCTGAATGGTTTAGAGTCAAAACTAAACATGGAGAGGCAGCATTCAGTTTTTATGCTCCTCACATGGAACAAACTACCAGAAATCTGCAGGTCTGTTGAAACTCAGCTGTTTTAAATTAAGGTTAAAAACTTTTCTATTTGCCATCTTTGATCAAAATACCTGTTAATTCCTCACACTGGAAATTTTACTTTTTATTTTAGTTTTTTTCTGATATTATTAAATCTTTTTTTTTCAAAGTTTGTTATACAAATAAACTTGCCTTGCCTTACACAGCACCTGCCATCAGTAAACATAAGATGTCTGATGTGGTTTGTTAGCTTTGGAAAAGTAAGGAGTTATTACATGTAGAGTAACCAGCTGTCAAGAGTTTTGGAAGTATGTGTGTTTATGCTCATGGTAATAAGATAATAAAAGGTACTGCTCGTACATTTTATACCGAATGGTATTTGTAGCCAGAACTGTCTCGTAGATGGTTTGGAGTGGCTTTACAGACTATTAGGAAAGTACAGAATGTCACCAGACTTACTATAAACAGCCATAACATCTGTAATGTAACTGTAATGGTTGCAAATACTAGTCTAATAAATACTTTGTGACTCTGGGTGAACATGTAATTGGAGTTTGCACTCTGTAGTTGACATATTATCAGGGCACAGACTGTTTGGAGTGGTATCATACTTTATGATCTGAAATAGTTAGTGTGGAGAATAACTACTCAGAATAGCATAATGTTCATAAACAAAGTTTTAGAACTGATAAAGACGCTAATTATCTTGTGTGAACAGTTTCAGTGATAAATGTATGAAAAAACTTGCATGATACGAGATAAAATCATGCAGTCATTTGGAACTAAATGTTTTTTATTGTCCCACATGCTGCTGTGGAACAGTCCGACTGGCTCAGATTACCTGATGTGTATATGGGAACATGAGGATCATCAATTTCTTCAGGACATATCTGGTGTCGACTGCAAAGAAGTATTTCAGCTTGTTCACAGACATGAATCTGCTGATCTGAAAGACAAAGCAAAAACATAAACAGATGAGAACTGACAGTCTGCATAATGTTCATAAAAACAGCTGACTCACAAACTATTCAAAGTACCCGTCCTCAGAATTATGCATCACTTTGGTATGCTGTGTATAAAAACTGCCAATCCAGCTGTACAAAACCAGTTTTCAGTCACCCTGAAGTAATAGTTATTTAAATTGTGGCTGGAGAGCTCAGTTGGCAGAGCTTCCGTCTTCCATGCAGGAGACCAAAGTTTGATTTTCCCCAGGGGACAAGTTAGGACCTTCCAGTTAGGTCCTAAGGCAAGACCCTTAATGCTAGTGCCTAACCACAGTAAGTTGCTTTGGACTGTTAATTTATATTAAAGTGTAGAATAAAATATTAATCTAACTTAATAACTGAATGTTGGGGTTCCTACTGACATGAACAACTCCAACATTGAGTTACTAAGTTAGATTAAACTCAGTGTTGGAGTGAAGCAGAAAAGCAGGAGGTGAAACATTGTTGGTACAAAATAATCATGTATAATTTGCCTGTTTGCTTTTCAGTGTTGAGAAAAAAAAGCTTGAGACAGCAGAGGAACCACTGCAGGGAACAAATAAATTATATGGAAGAAATGACCATTTGTAAAAAGGAACATTATTATTATTTTTGTAAATGGTAAATGGACTTGTACTTATATAGCGTTTATATTTTAAACTTTGACCTAATATATTCATCTCCATCTGCATATTTCTCCAAGCAACTACAGAAAAAACTTAAAAAGCTCATCTTCAAACCCAGTCTGAACCATACAGGTTACCAAGTTAACACCCATCCTCCAGTAAACAATGAGTACCATACATCATATCTGAAGGCACCACAAGAGGAGTCCTGTTTTTCCTCACCTCTTTGTTTACCATATCTTTTCCTTGGTTGGCTAAAGAGGATCCATACATCATTGCAGCATTAGCCATTGGGTCAGTGAAAAGGTTGCTCACTCCTGCACCTCCCTGCAAGTCATCCGAGGGTCCTCCCATGTTGTACCCAGGAGTATAATAGCCCTGGTTGTTAAGTCCATGTGCTGCGGAGCTGGTATCTTCAAACAGGAGAGAGTCTCCTGCAGGGGGAGCAGCACGAGCTCTTGGCTTAGCTGTGGATAAACAAAATGATGCAAACAGAGGGTTTTTCAACTCCGCAATGAAAATTGTATGTTTTATTGGAACATTACAAAACTAAAAGAAGTCACAGTTGGGCAAAAAAATAAGTAAAAAAAAAAAAAACCCAACAATAATAAAGGACACATATATCAACAAGATCCAGAAACACAGCTGCCTTTTATGGGGTTGAGTTAATTTAAGATGGATTGCAGTAAAATGGTAAACAGTTTTGTGGTCTCACAAATCAAAATGTGAACTGTATTTGGAAATCATAGATGCCATATCCCCATGGCTAAACAGAGGATGGACCACCCAGCTTCGTCTTTGTTTTTTAAAATCAATATATTAAAATCTAGCATCTGTTACGTTATGGTGGGGGCATTAGTAAGCATGGTGTAGATAACGTACACATCTATAAAACTATAATTTACCTGCATTATTTGTAGCTCACTGCACTGAATTTAATTAACATTTTATCAGGAACCTTGAGTTTTGGAGAAATGGGTTTGCATATGAGTAATCTCTAAGGTCACTTATGTGCGGTTACCTAAGGTGCTAGTAGCAGGTAGTACCTCAATAAAGGTTCCCAGGAAACAATGGGTGATTTTCGTAATTCATGTATATGTCACTCGTGCATGCTGGTAACTGCTTTGAAGGGCAGAAGGCTAAGCTGTCAGTTGAAATATGAAATGGGTCTGTCTTTACTGAGGAAATTAGAGCGATTTCAGACAGTCGTGTATGTGAGTGTTCAAATCCTTAAGGTAAGCAGGCACATGAACAGGGAACATATTTCTACTGGTTTCCTGTGAAGAAACACCAGCGAACATCCTGGATTTGTGCAATCAGCCAGGCAAATATGGCACCGGGTTTGCAGTGCTAATTAGTCTCTGTTTGTCTGTTGAGAGAGAGTGGCCTGAACAGGAGGAATAGCAGTCAATTGCTGTGAAAGGTATGCAGTGGCACCCATTTTGTTTAGTATATTTCAGTGAAAGTAGG